>NC_059104.1:74656556-75915723 GCF_020740685.1 Jaculus jaculus | reverse complement strand
GCCATAGGGTTTTCACGGTAGGGTCTCGCTCTAGCCCAAGTTGACCTGGAATTCACTAGGCAGTCTCAGGGTGGCTTTGAACTCACCGCAATCCTCCTACCTCTGCCTCCCAAGTGCTGGGTTTAGGTGTGAACCACCATGCCCAGTGGAAAAATTTTGTTTTAATGAAGTGAAATATATAATGTAAACAGAAATAGTTGCCAAATTAAAGAAACCAATGTGTCATTTCAATGATTTTTGTCACAGGTCTGAGGCCTCACTGCAAATAAGCACATTCCAGTCTTGGTCCCTTACTTCACAATCTCAGAATGGTAGCTGCCTCAGGATAACCTCCACTCTTCACAACCAGCATGCTGCCATAGCAATTGACCTCCTGTCCACATCCAGGAAAAGGGAAAACACTCTAAAATTAAACATGATGACCACCTTCCACTTATCTCTTATCCAGATGAACTAAGGTAATGACTGTCCTCAACTTCAGTAGGGAAAATCTCTGAAATGGAACCTAATCCCAAAGACATATATGCTCAGTCCTCAACAATTATAGGAATGTTTGGAGCACTTTGGGTTATCACACACTGTCAGTGGCAGTAGGGAAGACAACCCCAAAGAGCAAACTCTTTACCCTGAGATAGTTCATGAGTTCCCGCAGGGCAGGGATCTTATTTTTCTCCAGCACAGTCTTCAGGGAGATGATGATTGGAATAATATTTTCTATGAAATTCTTCTTCTGAACCTGTAGTAACACAAGCAAAAGCATATATTAGATTAACAAACTTCAGAAAAATAACACATTGTCTTTTTAAAAAAAATCTTTTATTATTTATTTATTGGAGAAAAAATGAACATGACAGGGCCTCTAGCCACTGCAAACTAACTGTGCCACCTTGTGCATCTGACTTATGTGGGTACTGGGAGTTGAACCTGGGTCCTTAGGCTTCACAGGCAAGTTCCTCAACTGCTAGGCCATCTCTCAAGCCCCCAGGTTTTCTCCCTCCCTCCCTTCCTTCCTACCCTCCTTTCTCCCTCCCTCCCTTCCTTATTATTATTATTATTTTTTTATTTGCAAGCAGAAAGAGACAGAGAGAGGTGAGACAAGACAAACAGAATGGACATGCCAGGACCTCTAGCTGCTGCAAATGAACTCCAGATGCCTGGCTTTACATGGATACTGGGGAAGTGAATCCAGGTCATTAGGCTTTGGAGGCAAGTGCCTTAACTGCTGAGCCATCTCCCCAGCCTCTAAAACATTATCTTAATTAGGTTAAGTACAGCAAATCCAGCATCCTCTAAAAGACTGATATTTGATCTTGATACTAGGAATGGAGAGGACCTACAGCATTTCTTCTAAAGACTTTATAATAAATCACTGTCACAAGACTCTCAGGTGTGTAAAGTAGGGTGACAATAAACACTCCTCACATGTTCTAAAGAGAAATAGGAGTAAGATGTGTTGAAGAACTTGACAAAAGTTCCAAATGTCCACACAGCTCTTTATGAACCTTTGGCTCTACAGTTCTTTCATGCAACATCCTTCTGTTTTGTAATACCAATCTGCTTACTTTGGCTACTCATAGGATATTTGATAATCTGTAGATGAAATGGTAGTGGTTGGCTAAAGCATGAAGATGGCCAGCTTTGTCTTTCTGCATGTGTGTATTAGGTATGGTGTGACGTGTGTGGTGTATGTGTAGTATATAAGTATGTGTATGCAGACACATGGCCTATGAGTGTGCATATAAATGCCAGAGGAGAACCATGGTATCCTCTATTACTCACATATTTCCTTGAGATAAATCTTTCTCTAAACCTCGAGCTGCCCTTTTTTTTTCAGCCACACTGGCTGATCAGCAAACCCCAGTGATTCTCCAGTCTCTGCTTCCTACAGGACTGGGGATACAAAAATACATGGCCACGCCCAGCTATTATGTGAATGTTATGGAATAAAACTCAGGGCAAATCAGGCCCTCTCAGATCTTCATACTTGAATGGTAAGTGCTCTTACTTGCTGAGTCATCTCCCTAGCCTTGTGAACATGTGTCTTTTCATACATACATAAAATTGCATACATTTTGAAAAGTGCAATGATCTAGGTGGGCTAGCATGGGCCTATAATTTGAGTACTCAGGGGGCTGAAGCAGGAAGATCAAGAGTTTGAGCCAGGCGTGGTGGGGCTCGCTTTTAATCCCAGCACTCGGGAGGCAGAGGTAGGAGGACTGCAATGAGTTCCAGGCCACCCTGAGACTACATAGTGAGTTTCAGGTCAACCTGGGCCAGAGTGAAACCCTACCTCGAAAAACCAAAACATAAAAATAATAAAAAAAGAGTTTGAGGCCAACTTGAGCTATGTAAGGCCCTGTTTCAAACACAAACAAAAACATTGCTATATATTTATATACTACTTGGCTTAAATGATCAGTAATACAGATATTTTTGTAATAAATCCAATTTAAAGTAATTCATATTACAGCATCCCACATATATAAGATTTAACTTTCTGAACCTGAAATGTACTTTCTTCTTATTCAAAACTAATAGTGTTTCTTGCTAAAAGATCTTGTTAGAGTCCCCAAAACAGGAGAACAATAGGCATAAAACTACACAACTTATGGCTGGAGAGAGAGCTCAACAGCTAAGATGCTTGCCTACGATGCCTAATGACCTGGCTTGATTCCCCAGTTTCATGTAAACCCATATGCACAAGGTGGCACATATATTTGGAGTTCGTTTGCAGGGCTGGAGGAGGTCCTGATGTGCCTGCCCATTGTTCCCCTTCCCTCATGTATATTTGCAAATCAGAAACACAAATATTTAAAAAACTATGCAATTTAATAAATATGTATCTAGGCATGTGGGAAATTAAGAATCATTTTAGTAACCATTTAGCATTTGACAAGTATTAACAAGCACCTTCTCTATCCACACATAAACTAACCTCTAGAAATACAGAAATAAAATTGCAAACTTGCCTTCAAATTACTTCTAGGTCAGTGTGTGCTGTGATAAATGACATGAGGTGACAGGGAGTTAGGATAAAATGTGGATAAAGAGAAATGTCTATTGGAGGCTTCTTTGAGATACTGTGTGTGAAATGTGTGGGGAGTAGAAGGAAGTGAAGTGCCTGGGGTCACTGAGACCGAGGAAACAGTGCCAATGGTGTGGATGGAGTGGGAGAATGCTTTGAATGTGAGGAAGGGAGGAAAGAAATGGGGTGGAGACAAGGACAGAGTTTTCTGTGCTTTAGAGGAGAATCAAGATGTTATTGAGAAGTTGGCAGGTGCCACCAACATAGTTTTAAAGATGACACATGACAAATATTAAAAAGATTCTCATGAGCTTTGATGAAGGCATATACTATGTGACCAACTCCATTGTACTGAGTAGCCAATGTCTCAGTACTGACTGACCCATACCACACGACTGGGAAACCAACACCTCAGGACTGAGTGACTACAGGTTACCCCAAAAGATCCCTGCCACAGTCAGCATCACACTGCCTTTAGTGTATTTTATAGAGAACAAAATTATCATATTCATTTTTAAGAAAGATTGTTCCTATAGCAATGTGGTGCATAGTCTATAAGACAAAGCAACTAAAGGTGAAGGAGCTTAATGGAAATGAGTCTCAACAAAAGTTAGAACCAATGGTGAGGCAAAGACCTGATAGGACAGACATGACCTAGCAAACTGGATGTTATCGGAGTCTATTTCTTTGGGATTAAAAGCCTACAAAGATAAGGTAGAAATACAAATCAGACATCTAAGCAAGGCACAAGAACATCAGGTCTGGAGAGGATCATGACAATGAGGCTTTCTTAGGCACTGCAGTTCAAATTTGATACCTGTGGCTAAACCAAGTATGTGCCTAACATGCCAGACTACTGTTTTGTGCTCTTCTGCAGCATAAATTATCTAAAAATCTATAGGTATATATACCATCATTATATAATGGCTCCCTTCTTAACAACATGTGAGAAGGAAGAGACCAAGGGCAGAAATAATTAATTCAGTTCTGATAAAGTTTGGGACACTAGCAGAACCCAGGCAGGCAGAAGCACATTCAGGTTCATAGGAGAAGCTATCGCTAAAGGCAGAGACCTGAGAATCACCATCACCTGGGCAAGAGTTATAGCCAGCGGAAGGAGTGGTTCCAGACCCACGTGTAAAACCTGTACTTCAGAGAAGCACAGTGCATGCGCATACCTGTGAGATGAGCTTTATCTGAGCTTCCTGAATGACGACATTTGCTAGGGCCACATCATCTTCTTCCATAAGGAGGTCCTTGTATGGTTTAGCTCTCATTGCCAAAAGCTTGATCTCTTTTGAACTGAGGATGTCAAAGGTATCTGAGAGTAACTCGCTGGCTTCCATGTCCAGGGGCAGGATGCCATCAGTAAAGCATGCTGAGAAAGTACAGTAGACCAGCTTCTGAGAAACACCTTAACCTAGAGGGAAGGGGAATTCACGGGACTGGGGCCTGTCTGAGGTTGTAGCAGGGGCCTACAAAGGTAACAGAAATGGGCCACACCTAGTGGCAATAAGACAGAAAGACTGGTCTTCCTAGAGTACCAGGTCTTAACTGCTGGACCACTATCAATATAACATTTCAGTTTGAAACAAGTATGTACCACAAAAAACAAGCATACCCAAAATATTAAGGCAGACTTTGGAAGTGACATTGAATCGCTGCTCATCTGTGAAGTGCTCAAGAAGAAACTTGTAGATTCTCATCCGCTTCTCCTTGTTTGTCTTTCCCTTCAGTGAAAACAGCTGCTTCTCCCTGGGAGAAGAGGACACTTACTATATCATATAGGTTTGGGTAACAAAGATTACAGCATTCAGCAGTGACATTCTAATGTCACCACAGGCATCACCCTTAGGACTTTATTATTATCACAACTGAATTTTCTCATGTCCTTTGGCCAAATAAACAAATGACCACCACAATACCCAGGTCAGGGGTGCATCCAACCACTGCATTTTACAACCAACATCTCCCAATCTTCACTCAATCTCTTACTGCGAGACAAGGAAACCACTCTAGCTACTTCACTGACCTCTCTGATTGGAGGAATTTGTTATACTTCTCATGCTTCTCATAGTTGTTGAAGTGGAATATACATTCAATAAAATGCTGGAAGAACATGGTAGGATTCCTCTTCAGTAACAAGTGAGCCAGGCAAAACTCCCCGAGACTGCAAAGAAGAGAGAATCAAAGGAGACCATTTGCTATTCACAGAGAGCCTAACAAACATACCAAAAACTCTGCAAAGCAGAGAAGCACAGTATTTGAAATCTGTCTCAATGACCAACATCTTCAGATCAAATTCAAGGTAGGCATTCTACATCCGCCTGCCCTTACTCAATGCTTCCTTTTGTGAGACTTATGAGTTACCTGCTGTGTTAACAAGGCTCCCTTAGTGCTGCTTTTTATTTTTTAAAATATTGTATGTATTTATTTGACAGAGAAAGAGGGGGAGAGAGAGAGAGAGGAAGGGAAAGGGGGGGAATGGGTGTGTCAGGGCCTCCAGACACTGAAAACAAACTCCAGACACTTGTGCCCCTTGTGCATCTGGCTAATGTGGGTCCTGGGGAATTAAACTTGGGTCCCTTGGCCTTGCAGGCACACACCTTAGCCACTAAGCCATTCCTTCAGCCCTAGTGTTTCCTTTTAAATCCAAAGGTCAGTATAAATGCTTTTTCTACCTGGTGTCCAACAACAACAACAACAAACACCCAACCCAGCAAAATACACTCTTCTACTAAAAAGTGAGGTGTATAAGAAATTACCAACAGTAGCAGAGTAGTAGGAGAGATCCAAAGCATCCAGAGCTGCAGGGCCACTGCTGTCAGGCTCAGATTGAGCCATAGGAAAAACCAGGTAAGGGGATTTTCCACCTACACTGGAGCTCTTCCCAAACTCAAGAAACATGGAGAACCACAGTGAACAAAGGAAGGGCAGACCACAAGGTAAAGGATCACTTGGACCAGTGAGAGAACTAGAGCCATCATCGACAGCCTCCCGTCCCCCACCGCCAGCGCAAGAGCCAGCAAGCACAAGAGACCAGCAGAAGGGAGACCACAGCACTCAGCACCAGTGACCAGAGCAGCTTTCCAATGACCCAGCCAGCCTACTTGAACCCACAGTGCACCAAAGAAGGACCCAAGCAGGAGCGCAGCATAACTGAGACCAAAATCATCCCAAAAGGTAACTGGGATTACACCAGGTCAGTACCCACCAAATAAGCCTGGTATATAGGCCTGAACCGGAAGTGCTAATTGCACCTTCAGTATCGGGATAAATTATATGTTAAATCTGATGGATGGTGAGACTTGCCACTCTTAAGCTATATTTTGGGCTTGTTATTTGTTCCTTCTTGATTTAGAGTGGCTTTGTTTCCTCTTCTGTTGTACATTAGGGAAGGGTCTCACTTGGTCACAAACTGACTTGGAATCCTCAACAGACCAGAAATCTTAAACTCCTTGTTGTTAAGATTAAGGGTGTGGGGCAAAACAACCCTAAGGAACAGTTAGAAGATCTACTTGTCCTAATACCTAGTCTTGGCATAAATACTCTGTGCTGTTTGTCATTGAAAGTGTACAATGTCTAATTAAATTTTAGAATCTGCCTATATTTTGTTCCAATCAGCCTACTTGAATACTCTCATAGCAGGCAAACCCAACAAGTAGGGTCACTTTTGTAGATACTCTGAGAGTCTAGAGAGCCCAACCTAGCACCTTAACCTCCTACCCTGAAGATATATAACATCAGATTGATGGATACATCTAATAATACTGCAGATAACTAGAAAATCTAAGCACTAAATTAATCCAAGATGCAAATATATATATATAATAACATAAGAAACACCAAAAATAAAGACAATACAAATCCAACAAAAAGTATTAATGCATCAGAAATGACCTCCAGTGAGAATGACTTAAGAGGAAATGCCTGAGAAAGATTTCAAAAGAATGATTATAAATACGCTCAAAGAAGCCAAAGAAGAAATCAAAGGAATCAAAGAGGAAATCAAATGAATCAAAGAAGACATAGGACAAAAATTTAATGAAATAAAGACGTCAGTATAAGACACAAATAAAGAAATAATAAAGAAAAAACAGTAGGAAATACTAGTAATGAAGAACACAGTCAATAAAATAAAAAAAACTCTGTAGAAAATTGCACCAGTAGAATGAATGAAGGAGATGGGAAAATATCTGAACTAGAAGACCAGGTGGCAGATCTAATACAAGCCAACAAAGAGAAAGACAAATTAATAGGAAAGTATGAATGGGAATTTCAAGATATTTGGGACACTGCGAAAAGATCAAACATAAGAATTCAGGGTATAGTAGGAGAAGAATTTCACTCCAAAAACATAGTAGTCATTTTCAACAAAATCATAGAAGAAAACTTCGCACAAATTGGGAGAGATGCCAATGCAGATATAGGAATCCTTTAGAACACCAACCAGACAAAACCTGGAAAGAACCTCTCCTCTCCATATTATAATCAAACTACCAAACATACAAACCAAGAAAAAATATTGAAAACAGTTAGAAAAATCAAGTTACCTACAAAGGCAAGCCCATCAGGATCACAGCAGATTACTCAACACAAACTTTAAAAGCCAGAAAGGCTTGGAGTGATGGATTCGAAGTTCGGGAAGAAAACAACTGTCAACCATCTGACCGCAATGCAATCAAACTACAAGTCAATAGTAAGAAAAGCTATAGATCATATACAAAATCATGGAAACTAAACAATACACTATTAAATGATGAATGGGTCGATGAAGAAATCAAGAAGGAAGTCAAAAAGTTCATAGGCAAATGATAATGAGAACACAGCATACAAAAATCTTTGGGACACAATGAAGGCAGTCCTAAGAGGTAAATTTATACCTTTAAGTGCCTATATTAAGAAATTAGAAAGGTCGCAAGTAAACGACCTAATGCTTCACTTTAATGCCTTGGAAAAAGAAGAACAAGGCAAACTAAAAATCAGCAGATGGGAAGAAATGTAAAGATTAAGGCAGAAATTAATGAAACAGAAACCTAATAAACAATCTAAAGAATCAATGAGTTGGTTCTTTGAAAGGATAAACAAGATTGATAAACCCTTAGCAAATCTGGCCAAAAGAAAGAGAGGAGAGACACAAATTAATAAAATTAGAGCTGAAAAAGGCAACATCACAACAGATTCCAGAGAAATTCAAAAAATCATAAGGACATACTATAAAAACATATACCCCACTAAATATGAAAATCTGAAAGAAATGGATGGTTTTCTTGATTTATATGACCTACCTAAATTAAATCAAGATGAGATTAATCACTTACATAGACCTATAACAAGCACGGAGATCCGAACAGTTATCAAAAATCTCCCAACTAAAAAAAGTCCAGGCCCAAAATGATTCACTGCTGAATTTACAAGATCTTCAGGGAAGAACTAACACCACTGATTCTTAAGTTTTTCCATAAAATAGAAAAAGAAGGAATTCTACCAAAGTCCTTCTATGAAGCCAGCATAACCCTGATGCCAAAAGCAGGGAAAGATAGAACAAAAAATGAAAATTACAGACCAATCTTCCTCATAAACATATATGCAAAAATTCTCAACAAAATACTGGCAAACAGAATACAAGAGTATACCAGAAAGATCATTCACCCTGACCAAGTGGGCTTTATCCCAGAGATGCAGGGATGGTTCAATATATGCAAATCTATAAATGTAATACATTATATAAATGGGTTGAAGGACAAAAATCATATGATCATCTCATTAGACACAGAGAAAGCGTTCGTCAAAATCCAACATCCCTTCATGATAAAAGTCCTACAGAGACTGGGAATAGAAGGAACATATCTCAATATAATAAAGGCTATTTATGACAAGCCTATAGCCAACATATTATTAAATGGGGAAAAACTGGAAGCTTTTCCACTAAAATCAGGAACAAGACAAGGGTGTCCACTGTCCCCACTTTTATTTAATATAGTTTTGGAAGTCTTAGCCATAGCAATAAGGCAAGAGACACACATAAAAGGGATACAAATTGGAAAAGGGGAGATCAAGTTATCATTATTTGTAGATGACATGACTCTATACATAAAGGACCCTAAACTCTCTACCAGCAAACTGTTAGAGCTGATAAACACCTACAGCCATGTAGCAATATACTAAGTAAATACACAGAAATCAGTAGCCTTCCCATATTCTAACAAAAAAAAACATAGAATGATATCAGAGAATCAGTCCCATTCACAATTCCATAAAAAAAAATAAAGTAGCTTGTAATCAACCTAACCAAGGAAGTAAAGGATTTCTACAATGAAAACTTTAAAACACTCAAGCAAGAAATTGCAGAAGACACTAGGAAATGAAAAGCCATCCCTTGTTTCTGGATTGGAAAATGGCAATCTTATCAAAAGCAATCTGCTCATTTAATGTAATCCTCATCAAAATTCCCATGGCATTCTTCATGGAAATAGAAAAAAATCCAAAAATTCATTTGGAATCATAAAAAACCTTGAATATCTAAAATAATACTGAGCAACAAAAATAAGGCTGCTGGTATAACCACCTGATTTTAGCCTATACTACAGAGCCATAGTAACAAAAACAGCATGGTACTGGCACAAAAGCAGACATGTAGAGCAATGGAACAGAATAGAGGACCCATATGTTAAGTCCGGGTAGCTATAGGCCCCTGATATTCGATAAAAATGCCAAAAACACTCAGTGGAGAAAAGACAGCCTCTTCAGCAAATGGTGCTGGGGAAACTGGATATGTATCTGTAGAAGTATGAAAATAGATTCTTCTTTCTCTCCATGCACAGGAATTAAGTCCAAATGGATTAAAGACCTTAACATCAGACCTGAAACTCTGAAACCGCTAGAGGAAAAATTAGGGGGAACCTTTCAACATATTGGTCTTGGCAAAGACTTTCTGAATACAACCCCAATTGCTCAGGTAATAAAACCACAGATTAACCGCTGGGACCTCAGGAAATTACAAAGATTTTGTATAGACAAGGACACTGTGAATAAAGCAAAGAGGCAACCTACAGAATGGGAAAAAGTCTTTGCCATCTGATAGAGGATTAATATCTAAGATATACAAAGATCTCAAAAAGTTAAATAATAAGAAATCAAACAAGCCCATTAAATAATAGGCTATGGATCTAGACAGTTCTCAAAAGAAATACAGATGGCATATCAGTATCTGAAAAAATGTTCTACATCCCTTGTCATCAGGGAAATGCAGATTAAAACTACACTGACATTCCATCTCACTCCTGTCAGATTTGCTACCATCATGAAAACAAATGACCATAAATGCTGGCAAGGATGTGGAAAAAGAGGAACTCTTTTGCACTGTTGATGGGAATGCAATCTGGTCCAGCCATTGTGGAAATCAGTGAGGAGGTTCCTAAGACAGCTAAAAATTGATCTACCATATGACCCAGCTATAGCACTGCTAGGCATATATCCTAAAGACTCATCTCATTACCTTAGAAATACTTGTGCAACCATGCTTATTGCCATTCAAAATGCCAGTAAGGTTTTTCCTCCAGTGATATATACTTTCAGTGGAGAAAACCAGCCAACCTTCCCAAAATTGTTTCAAGCAGTCCTTAAAGACTGATAATGAACAAATGGGCTTCAAGCCCCAACTCAAAGTGTTCCCCACAATAAAATCCAACTTTAGTAAACTAAAACTACCCTTAAGAATAGAGCTTAAGAGCTGGAGATATGTTTGCCTGCGAAGCTTAAGGACTCAGGTTCAATTACCCAGTACTCATGTAAGCCAGCACAAAGTGGTACATGAATGTCGAGTTTGTTTGCAGTGGCCGGAGGCCCTGGTTGTGCTTATTCTCTCTCTCAAATAAATCAGAATAGAGCTAAATGTTGCAGATATGTGTGGCTCCATGGCTAGAGGCCCTGGTACACCTATTCTTTCTACCTGCCCCTCTATCAAAAATAAATAAATAAAATACAAATTTTAAGAAAAAAAGAGATAAATACAAAAAGCTTCATGGATTGGGCCAGCAAGGTAAGTACTCTCCAGAGAATACTGACCTTTCACTGAGCTTTGGAATTACCAGCAAGTCACAGGAGCTTTCCTGAAATCTATGGCCCCACACCTAGAAGAGTCTCTCAACACACCTGTACAATGCCACATGCTGAATATGCCACTGGGACTACACCAAAATGAAAGACATTTTCATGATTACTGATGGTTTCCAAAGCAAAGCTGTTTGCCTGTCAGCTTCCTGCTTCTGTGCTGTCTTGATATCAGGAGAGAGAACTCCAAGGCACTGGTTTGCCAAAGGTTTAAGCTAAAGTGATGCAGGGCTGACTGTGACTCACTCAGTTTCAAGAATAGTTTAGTTTCCCTTTATATTTTAGAGGTACCTGTAAACCTGTCCAATGGAGATCAGTGACAAGACAGTCTGCACAGCTTCTACTGGCTTTGGAAGGCATTGGGATTTTGCTGGAAGCTGACTTCTCTTAGTTGTGTTCCTTAGGCCAAGATTCAAGCCAGTTTCTAGCATACACATCAATTAACAGTAGGAAGAAATTCAGAAACCTCGATTTTTAAAAAAGCCTAGGTAAAAGGTTTACTGATCAGGATTTAAGTAACTCAGCCCAGCCTTGAACTTGATGCATAGCTGAGAATGACCTTGAGCTCCTGGTCCTTCTGTTTCCACATCCTGGGTTCTAAATCACCACACCTGGCTCAGTATGACTTTTAAAAATAAAACTTAGTTTGAAAGAAAAAAGAAAAAAAATATGCCACAGTATCAGATGAAGTTCTTTCTGAACAAGGGTTACTTTGGCAAACCATCTGTGACCACAATGGGGACATTAAATAATCAACAAATCCCCTGAGGAAAGAAGAATAAGAATTTACCATCTATGGTTGTTTATATGGTTAATCTACTATGTATGTCACAGTGTTTTTGTTTTTTTCTTTCATTTGAGAGTGACAGGCAGAAAGACAGAGAGAGAATGGGCGCGCCAGGGCTTCCAGCCATTGCTAACGAACTCCAGATGCATGTGCCCTCTTGTGCATCTGGCTAACGTGGGTCCTGGGGAATTGAGCCTTGAACCGGGGTCCTTAGGCTTCATAGGCAAGCACTTAACCACTAAGCCATCTCTCCAGCCCTGCTACAGTGGTTTTTACATCTATCTCAATCAACTTGCTCCTCAGACTTGAATTTAGAAACAAATTTCATTAAATCTTCAAGAAGAAGGGCTGCTATTATCTTTGACTCCAGGCCAAATGCTAATATACTTAGAGTAAGTAGAGGTAACCTATGGATGAGACACTGTAGAGTTTGTACCCTGGCGGAAATTACAAATAAGTTCAACAGTAACATAAGCTTTTCAGTATTGCATCTGGGGCAAAAGCTGAGTCACAGAAATCAGTCAGTGCCTAATATCTAACTTTGCTGCTATATCTGTTGGGATTCTATTAAATGGGAAGTTCAGTTTTCATTGGAAAGAATCCTATGAGTTTAATAAACTAGAAAAGAGGGTATATTTTCTTGTTTGTTGCTGAAGTTAAGAGAAATGTAAATTTTGGGGAGATGGTGACAGGGAATGGAGGGCTCACTGCTGGTTATAACAAATGGACATGTGGCTGGTTCAGTGGGCTCTCCTGTCTCATTTCTGCTATCTGTCTACTACTCTCCTTTCTGCTACTTGGCATTTGGTTTCCTCTCCATACAAAATCAGCTAACATGACATGTGTTCTATACACACACACAGAACTATATTGCCATCATAGGTTGCCACTTTCCAGACTTGATTGCCTCCAGAGAACCCACATTTATATTCCATGTCATCACTAGACTTTTTTGCTGCATTGTACCATAAAGTCTACTATCTCAACACCCTACTAATCCTAACCCCAGATGCCTCAACTCTCTCATCCTTTCCCCTTTGCTTGAACTACATTAAGTTCTCTGCAGAGCCAAGCTCTTTCCTTTTTCTCCAAATCAAGCCACCTTGTCTATTCCTCCTCTTCATTCTCAGAGGTACTTTGTATCAGTCACTTTTATTTTTTGCCTTGGATCCATGCCTTTTTGTACTTCTGTGGTAATTGCCTGATTAAATAGTTTTACTACCTAACTAACACTGCTGAACTACAAGGCCATCTGGACAGAGAAAATATATCATCTTGTAGCCCTAAATTCTGACTTTATATGACCAATTAAGAACGTCACACATGGGCTGGAGAGATGGCTTAGCAGTGAAGGTGCTTGCCTGTTAAGCCTTAAGAACATGTGTTCCAATCTACAGGTCCCATGTAGCCAGATGCAGTGATGCAAGCACACAATATTGCATATGTGCTAGAAGGGGGTGTGGTGTGCCTGCAGTTTGTTCACAGTGGCTGAAGGCCCTGGAGTACCAATTCTTTCTCACTCAAAAATAGAATAATAATAAAGAAAAAGTCACACAGGTTCCAGGTAAGATAAAGGCAAAGAAACCATGCCAAAACAGACTCGGGGGGAAATAAGCAAAAACAAAAACAAACAAACAAAATAAAAACAAGAAAAAAAACCCAAGGGGGGAAAAACAGCAAAATATACTTTTCTACTGAAAAGTGAAGGTATATAAGAAATTATCAACCACAGCAGTGGGAGTGAACCAGAGATTCTAAAAATCAAGGAAGTAGGCAGCAGAGGTTCCAGAAGCAGCTCCAGCAGCAAGCAGTGTCTGCCCATGCAGCTGCCTGGCTCAGCCTGAGCAGCAGGAAAAGCCAGGTGAAGGGATTTTCCACTCACACCAGCCTCCTTGTAAACTCAAGAAACATGAAGGGGAAGACAGCAAGGACTGGCTGAGCAGCTTGTGAGGAAGAGGATCGTGGTTACCAGCAGTATAACTTCAGACACATTCTACAGCCTCCCCTCCCCCACAGCTAGCGCAAGTGCCAGTATGCACCAGAGACCTGGGGAGGGGAATTCACCTACACAGCACCCAGCACAGGCTATCAGAGCACAGACCCAGCGACTCAGCCAGCCTACCTGAGCCCACAGAGCAGCAAAGAGGGACCCAAGCAGCACGCACCATAGCTGGAACAAAGCCATTTGTTACCAAAAGGTAACAGGTTCTACTTATATCAAGGTCATTACCTACCACAAACCCTGATGTATAGACCTGCCTTGGAAGTGCTAAATACACCTTCCATACCAGTGTAGATTATGTGTTAAATATGATGGATGGTTAAATTTGCCATTCTTAAATAAGCTATATTTTGGGCTTGCCACTTGTTGTTTCCTGATTTATAGTGCCTCTGTCTTCTGTCATAGGTGGGGGCAGAAGCTGGCCCCTTGGCCATAAACTGACCTTGGAATCCTTTACAGACCAGAAATCTCAGCCACCCAGTTGACAAGATTAAGGGTGTGGGGCACCATGCATCCTTAGGGACTTTGTTAGAGGATCTGTTTAATATACACTCTTGCATAAATACTCCATGCTGGTTTTGATTGAATGTCTATATTACTCAGTTGAATTTTAGAATTTTCTTGTATTTTGCTCCACCCAGCCTACTAGAATACTCGCCTAGCAGGCAAACCAAACACTTAGGGTAATTTTTCCTGTTACTGAGGGTCTTTTAAGAGCCATGCCTAGGCCCTTGAGCAGTGGCTTTAACAGTTGTGGACCCAGCAGCAGCAGCAGACCCAGCAGTGGCAGCTTCAGCAGCAGCAGTGACAGGCCCAGCAGCGGCAGCTTCAGCAGCATCAGCATCAGTAGCAGACACAGCAGTGGCAGCGGCAGTGGCGGTTCCAACAACGGGGGTGCCGATCTGCAGGGCCACAGTTGACAGACTTGGTTTGCCCTGCAGGAAAAGCCAGTGCCCAGCTCCAGAAAACAGAACAGGGGTCCAGCGACCAAGCCAGTCTACCTGACTGAGACCAAAATCATCCAAAAAAGTAATTGGGATTGCACCAGGAAAGGGTCTCACTTGATCACAAGCTGACTTGGAACCTTCAACAGACCAGAAATCTTAACCTCTTACTTGATAGAGGATCTGGTTGTTATAATAACTACACTTGCATAAATACTCGGTGTTGTTTTTGATTGAATGTGTACAGTGTTTAGTTAAATTTAAGAATCTACCTGTATTTTGTACCACTCAGACTACTTGAATACTCCCATAGCAGCAAACTCAACCCCTAGGAACACTTTTCTAGATACTCTGAGAGTGTTAAGAGCCACACCTAACATCTTACACTGAAGATATATTACACCAGATCAATTGATACAGCTAAGAATAACCAGCTAACTAGAAAATCTAAGCATTAACTTCATCCAAGATGCAAAATTATATACATTACAACACAAGAAACAGCAAAAATAAACACAATGTAAATCCAACAAAAAGTATTAATTAATCGGAAATGACCTCCAATGAGAACGAGTTAGAAGTGCCTGAGAAAAATTTCAGAAGAATGATTTTAATATTCAAAGAAGTCAAAGAAGAAATCAAAAAATCAAAGAAGACACAGGACACCAATTTAATGAAATAAGTCAATACAAGAGATAAATAAGGAAAAATAATAAAGAAAAAACAGTCAAAATTACTAGGAATGAAGAACACAGTTAATGAAATAAAAAACTGTGTAGAAAATCTCACCAGTAGAATGGATGAAGGAGAGGACAGAATATCTAAGCCAGAAGAACAGGTGGCAGATCTAATACAGTCTAACAAAGAAAAAGACAAACTAATAGAAAAGTATGAATGTGAATTTCAAGATATTTGGGACACTATGAAAAGATCAAACATAAGAATTCAGGGCATAGTAGAAGGAGAAGAATTTCACTCCAAAAACATAGTAGGCGTCCTCAACAAAATTATTGAAGAAAACTTCCCCCAAACTGGGAAAGAGGTGCCAATGCAGATACAGGAAGCCTTTAGAACACCAGCCAGACAAAACCTGGAAAGAACGTCTCCTCACCATATTATAAACAAACTACCAAAGATACAAACCAAATAAAAAATATTGAAATCAAAGAGAAAAATCAAGTTACCTATAAAGGTAAGCCCATCAGGATTATAACAGCTTACTCAACACAAACTTTAAAAGCCAGCAGGTGGTATTGAAGTGATGTATTCCAAACTCTGAAAGATAACAACTGTCAACCAAGCTTACTTTATCCTGCAAAGCTATCCATTCAAATAGACAGAGAGATAAGGACATTCCATGACAAAAGCAGGTAAAGGAGTATTTGAAGACAAAACCAGCTCTACAGAAAATACTTGAAAGAATCCTGATGCCAAAGAGAAGGAAAAGCACACCTATAAGGAACCTGGAAAAAACAAGCAATACTCAAAATACTAGTTACCACAAGAGAGCAAAGGTAGAACCAAAACCACACAAAAATGGCAAACATAAATACACACCTTTCAATAATATCACTTAATATCAACAGCCTCAAAGCCCCAACCACAAGACATAGGTTTGCAGACTGGGTTAAAAAGCAGGGTCCTACAATTTGTTGTCTCCAAGAAATTCACCTTTCTACAAAGGATAGACATTATCTTAGGGTGAAAGGTTGGAAAACGGTGTTTCAAGCAAATGGGCCTAGAAAACAAGCATGGGTTGCTATCCTAATATCTAACAACGTACACTACAGTCCAATGTTGGTCAAGAAAGATAAGGAAGGTCACTTTATATTGATTAAAGGCACACTACAAAAGGAGGACATTACAATCCTAAACATATACACACCTAACATGGAGGCCCCCAAATTCATCAAACAAACACTATTAGAACTAAGGTTGTGGAAAACACCAAACACAGTGGAAGGGGGTGACTTCAACACCCCACTCTCATCAATTGACAGGACATCCAGGGAAAAAATAAACAGAGAGGCATCTGGACTAAATGAGCTCATAGAAGGAGTAGACCTAACAGATATCTATAGGTCACTTCATCCAAATGCTGCAGAATATACATTCTTTTCAGCAGTCATAGAACATTCTCTAAAACAGACCATATATTAGGACACAAAGCAAATCTTAACAAATTCAGGAAAATTGAAATAATTCCTTGAATTCTATCTGACCACGATGGAATCAAACTACAAATCAATAGCAAAAAAGGCTACAGAGCATACACAAAATCATGGAAACTAAACAATACACTACTAAATGATGAATGGGTCAATGAGGAAATCAAGAAGGAAATCAAAAAATTTATAGAGTCAAACGATAATGAGAACACAACATACAAAAATCTCTGGGACACAATGAAGAAAGTTCTAAGAAGTAAATTTATAGCTATAAGTGCCTACATTAAGAAACTAGAAAGGTCACAAGTAAACAACCTAATGCTTCACCTTAAAGCCTTGGAAAAAGAAGGACAAGGCAAACCAAAAATCAGTAGATGGGAAGATGTAGCAAAGATTAGGGCAGAAATTAATGAAATAGAAACAAACAACAACAAAAAAAATTCAAAGAATTTATGAAACAAAGAGTTGGTTCTTTGAAAGGATAAACAGGATTCATTAACCATTAGCAAATCTGACCAAAAGAAAAAGAGACACAAATTAATAAAATTAGAATGAAAAAGGTAACATAACAACAGATGCCAGAGAAATTAAATAAATCATAGGGACATACTATAAAACCATATACTTCACAAAGTATGAAAATCTGAAAGAAATGGATGATTTCCTTGATTTATATGACCTACCTAAATTAAATCAAGATAATCACTTAAATAGACCTATAAAAAGCACGGAGATCCAAACAGTTATCAATAATCTCCCAACTAAAAAAAGTCCAGGCCCAGATGGATTCACTGCAGAATTTCACAAGACCTTCAAGGAAGAGCTAACACCATTGCTTCTTAAGCTTTTCCTTGAAATATAAAAAGAAGGAAATCTACCAAACTCCTCCTATGATGTCAGTATCAACCTGATACCAAAACCAGACAAAGATAGAACAAAAATGAAAATTACAGACCAATCTCCCTCATGAACATAGATGCAAAAATTCTCAACAAAATACTGGCAAACAGAATACAAGAGTATATCAAAAAGATCTCTCACACTGACCAAGTAGGCTTTATCCCATACATGCAGCGATGGTTCAGTATATGCAAATCTATAAATGTAATACATTATATAAATGGATTGAAGGACAAAAATCACATGATCATCTCATTAGATGCAGAGAAAGCATCCGACAAAATCCACCATCCCTTCATGATAAAATAGACTGGGAATAGAAGGAACATATCTCAATACAATAAAGGCTATTTATGACAAGCCTACAGCCAACATATTACTAAATGGGGAAAAACTGGAAGCTTTTCCACTAAAATCAGGAACAAGACAAGGGTGTCCACTGACCCCACTTTTATGTAATATAGTACTGGAATAAGGCAAGAGACACACATAAAAGGGATACAAATTGGAAAGGAAGAGATCAAGTCATCATTATTTGCAGATGACATGACTCTATACATAAAGGACCCTAAACTCTCTACCAGCAAATTGTTAGAGCTGATCAAAACCTACAGCAATGTAGCAGGATACTAAGTAAATACACAGAAATCAGTAGCCTTCTTATATGCTAACAACACACAGAGAATGATATCAGAGAATCAGTCCCATTCACAATTGCATCAAAAAAATAAATAAATAAAGTACCTTGTAATAAACCTAACCAAGGAAGTAAAGAATCTCTACAATGAGAACTTTAAAAAACTCAAGCGAGAAATTGCCAAAGACACTAGGGAGTGGAAAAACATCCCTTGTTCCTAGACTAGAAGAATCAATATTGTGAAAATGGCAATCTTGCCGAAAGCAATCTATACATTTAATGCAATCCCCATCACAATTCCATAGGCATTCTTCATGGAAATAGAAAGAACAATCCTACAATTCATTTGGAATCTCAAAAAAACTCAAATATCTAAAATAATACTGAGCAACAAAAATAAGGCTGGTGTTATCACCATACCTGATTTTAACCTATACTACAGAGCCATAGTAACAAAAACAGTGTGGTACTGGAACAAAAGCAGACATGTAGATCAATGGAACAGAATAGAGGTCCCAGATGTAAGTCCAGGTAGCTATAGCCATCTGATATTCCATAAAAATGACAAAAATATTCATTGGAGAAAAGACAGCCTCTTCAGCAAATGGTGTTGGGAAAACTGGATATGTATATGTAGAAGTATGAAAATAGATCCTTGTCTCTCTCCATGCACAGGAATTAAGTCCAAATGGATTAAAGACCTTAACATCAGACCGGAGCCTCTCAAATTGCTAAAGGAAAAAGTAGAGGAAACCCTTCAACATATTAGTCTAGGCAAAGACTTTCTGAATACAACCCCAATTGCTCAGGCAATAAAATCACAGATTAATCACTGGGACCTCATGAAATTACAACGATTTTGTACTGCAAAGGACATTATTATCTGTAAGTACAGAAGATGTCAATTAAAAAAGTTAAAAAAAAATTGTCACAGAACTGAGATGTAGCTCACTTACCTAATACCCACAAGACCCTAAGTTTAATTTCACCTGCCCCTGACAAAATTTTTTGCTCATCTTCAGGAAAACCTGGACCAAAAATAAATTGAACAGCTTCTGTTGCAGTCTCTTTATAAGTGCCTCTTATATAGCTCTGTTGGCAGACACATTTGAAGAAGCTAATCTACTAAGTACATGTAACAAATATGCCTGACCTTTTGCCTAAAAATATAGTCATCAGTTTTTTCTAAAAGATGAAAATCCCAATCTATATTTGAACCAAGGTTCAAACAAACCCAGAATACAAAGACAAAATTGGGAGATTGAAGGGTAGATATTTAAGATGCTGGGTGATAGTCTTACTATAGGTACCATATTATCTAACTTAGTTTCTTTGTTTTAAATTAATTTATTTCTGATTGCTGATCTGAGTACTGGCATTCATACCCTCTCTGCATTTTTTTAAAGTGTACTGGTCAATGTCCTTTGTATATTTTAAAATATTTTACTTATTTGAAAGAGAAGGAGGGAGGGAGGAAGGGAGAGAGGCAGGCAGGGAAGGAGCCCCCAATGCTCTTTTTAAAAAATATATTCTTTTGACTTCTGGGTAAGACAGTCACATAGTAGCCACACTCAAGCAGCCTAGGGAAGGAAATAAGCAGAAACACAGCAAGATACACTCTTACATAAAAGTGAAGGTGTATAAGTTATTATCAACTCCAAGAAAGAAGCAGAGAAGACTAAGATCTTCCAGAAAAGAGGAAACTAGCGAGAATCCCACAGAGGGAACAGCAGCCCCAATCCTCCAGCACAGAAATGCAGTAGCAGAAACAAGATTTTCCACTCGTATCAGCCTCCTTGTAAAGTCAAGAAACCTGAAGATGAAGACAGCAGGGACAATTTGAACAGATGCTGAAGGAGAACACAAATGAGACCAGCTGAACAGCCCTTGTACAACTACAGGCACCTGCAGGGCCACCCATCCCCAAACCATTAGTGCTATGAACTGGAGAACTCATTCACCCCCAGCCATAGGACATCTAGCACAACTGATTGATGGGAACACCAGATCCACAAAAAAACAGTAATCAACATGGGCACTCAGCACTGATAAGATTGAAAGCCATTCCAAAAGGTAACAGGGCTTACTACACAAAGCCAGATACATGGGCCTGCACTGGAAGTGCTAATCTCTCTGTCCATGTCAAGAAAGGTTATGTATTACATTTGAATGATATGTTCATGGTTGGCTTCACCACTCTCAAATAAGCCATATTTTGGTGTTGACTATGTTGCCTTTGATGTTTCCTGATATTTAGGGCCTTTATCTTTTCTCCTGTCATTATTGAGGACAGGGTCTGACTCAGCCCCAGGCTGACATGGACACCATTTCAGACCAGAAACCTTAACCTCTTAGTATACAGGATTAAGGGTGTGGGGGAGCACAAACCCACAGGGTCTTTGGCTTTATTAAATTATCTGTTTGTTTTAATCCCCAAGCTTGTATAAATAATCTGTGCTGGTTTTGATCGAATGTCTATATGGCTCAGTTGAATTTTAGAATTTGCCAGTAATTTGCCCCGCCAAGGATAGTAGAATGCTTGAATAGCAGGCAAACCTATGGTCACTTCTGTTTTTCTTGGAGTATAAAAGCTAATACTATTACTTTAAACTTGAGCACTGAAGATATATGAAGTCAGATTTACAAGACTAAATACATTGAAGATAATTAGAGAACCCAAGCATCAAATTAACTCAAGATGCAAAAATCTCTATAATAAACAAAAAATCAAGATAATACAATCCTACCAAAAATTATAAATCCATCAGAAATAACCTCCAGTGACATTGCTTTAGATGAAATGTTTGACAAAGATTTCAGAAAATGATTATATCTATGTTGAAAGAAATCAAAGAAGAAAACCAACTCCTGAAGAACACAGAAAACCAACTTAATGAAATAAGGAGGGCATTACAAGACATGAGTAAGGAAATAGAAATAATGAAAAAAAATAACAATCAGAAACACTAGAAATGAAAAACAGAGTAAGTCAAATATAAAACTAACTAGACATTACATCCCTCGGGCTCCTGACTAGCCCTGTTGTAGGTTTTCAGTAACAGGGATGTATCTACTGGTGTCTGGCTAAATGTATATACTATGCTCACCAAACTGCCCAGTAAGCACTTCTCTTAATGTTCATACCCATATTTAATGCTACTTTCATTTTTGGTTAGAGAAGCTTTTCTTTTCAGATGGCAGTCACTTTGGGGTGACTCAGAAGGCACCATGGTGCTGAGAAGAAGTGACAGAGGAGTGCTCAGCACTGAAATCTCTATCACACCTTCCAAAGCTCAGAGTCCTTTGTGGAAGAGGTGGCGGAAATAATGTAAGAGACAAAGGAAGGATAGGACTCCTTTACAATGTGCTACTCCAGACACCAAATGGCCTGGATATTTATGACCTTGCAGTTTCTGACACTACCTAATCAAGATCATCATAATAGAAGGGAAAGATGATGACATCAAAATAAAAGAGAGACTGATTGAGAGGGAGAGGGGATATAATGGAGAGTGGAGTTACAAAGGGAAAGGGGGAGGGAGGGAATTACCAAGGTTTATTCTCTATAATTATGGAACTTGTCAATACTCATACTTTCTTAGATTATGATTAACCTTTCCCCCACCTTCACTTTACTCAGTCTCTTCCACTGCACTCACTTAGGCCCTTACATCCTCAATATTATGTTTGTTTGTTTTTTTTACTTACATATATATCATGCCTTCCCTTTAAGTAGCCCCCCTCCATTATATCCCTTTGAGCTTACTGACCTCTGCTTCTGAGTTTTATTCCAACTCACAAACAAGTACAAACATTTTTAGCTAGGATCCACATATGAGAGAATATGAGGCGCTTGGCTTTCTGGGCCTGGGTTCCCTCACTTAACAGATCCATCCATTTCCCTGAAAATTTCAAAATTTCATTTTTCTTTACCTCTGAATGGAATTCCATTGTATAAATATACTACATCTTGGGCTGGAGAAATGGCTTAGCAGTTAAGCTCTTGCCTATGAATTCTAAGGACCCCAGTTCGAGGCTTGTTTCCCCAGGACCCATATTAAACCAGATGCACAAGGGGGCGCATGCATCTGAAGTTCGTTGGCAGTGGCTGGAGGCCCTGGCGCGCCCATCATCTCTCTCTCTCTTTTGCTTTCAAATAAATAAATAAAAATAACAATAACAAAAATATATACTACATCTTCATTATCCACTCCTCTGTTGAGGGACATCTAGGCTGGTTCTGTTTCTTAGTTACTGTCAATACAGTGGCAATAAACATGTTGTGCAAGTATCCCTAAGGTGGTGAAAAGAGTCCTTAGGATATATGCCTAGGAGTGGTATAGCTGGGACATATAGATGTATTTTTTTCTGTCTCAGGAACCTTCACACTCATTTCTACAATGGCTGTGCCAGATTACATTCCTACCAACAATATAGAAGGGTACCTGTATTTCTGCATCCTCACCAACATTTATTGTCATTTATTTTGATGATATCCATTCTGACAGGAGTGAGACAGAATCTAAGAGAAGTATTAATTTGCATTTCCCTCATGGCTAAGGATGTAGACCATTTTTTAGATGTTTCTATACCATCTGAATTTCTTCTTTTGAGAACTCTTTAGAACCATAGCCCATTTTTTAACTGGGTTGTTTGATATCTTATTATTTAGTCTTTTTAAGTTCTTTGCATATTCTGGATATTAATTCTCTGTCAGGTGAATAGCTGGCATAGATTTTCTCCCATTCTGTAGGTTACAGCTTTGCTGTATTCAGTGTCCTTTATTGTACCAAAGCTTTGTAATTTCAAGAAGTCCCAGTTGTTGATTAGTGGCTTTATTTCCTGAGCAACTGGGGTTATATTCAGGAAGTTGCCTGTGCTAATATGTTGAAGGATTTCCTTTACTTTTTCCTCTAGCATTTTCAGAGTTTCAGGTATGATATGAAAATCCATTTGGACTTAATTTTCTGCAGGGAGAGAGTTAAGTATCCTTCTACTTATAGGTACACAATTTTCCCAGCACCATTTGTTAAAGAGGCTGTCAATTCTCCAATGAGTATTTTTGGCAAAGATCAGGTGGTTGTAGCTGCCTGGACTTATACTAGTCCTCTATTCTGTTCCACTGGTCTGTATTCTGTTTTTGTACCAATATCATGCTGTTTTTGTTTCTATGGTTCTGTAATGTAGGTTAAAATCAGGTATGGCAATACCACCAGCCTTATTTTTGCTGCTCAAAATTGTATTGGCTATTTGAGGTTTTTGTGTTTCCAAATGAATTTTAGGATTATTTTTCCTGTTTCCATGAAGAATGCCATGGGAATTTGGATGGGGACTGGTTTTCATTGTAGACATCCTTCACTTCCTTGGTTAGGTTTATTCCAACGTTCTTTATTTATTCTGTTGCAAGTGTGAATGGGGGTGGTTCTCTGATTTCAACCTCTGCATGTTTGTTGTTAGCATATAGGAAAACTACTGATTTCTGTATGTTTATTTTGTATCCTACTACATAGCTGTAAGTATCAGCTCTAACAGTTCACTGGTAGAATTTTAGGGTCCTTTATGTATAGAATCATATCATCTACAAATAATGGCAGCTTGATCTCTTCCTTTCCAATGTGTCCGTTTTATGTGTGTCTCTTCCCTTACTGCTACGCTAAGACTTCCAGTACTACATTTTTAACAAGTGAGGACAGTGGACACCCTTGTCTTGTTCTTGATTTTAGTGAAAAAGCTTCAAGTTTTTCTCTATTTAATAGTATGTTAGCTATAGGTTTGTCATAAATGGCCTTTATTATGTTGAGTTATATTCCTTCTGTTCTGTTTCGGTAGGGCTTTTAACCATGAGGATGTTGGATTTTGTCAAATGCCTGTTCTGCATCTAATGAGATGATAATGTGATTTTGGTCCCTCAGTCCATTTATATAGTATATTCTATTTATCAGTTTGTATATGTTGAACCATTACTGCATTTCTGGAAAAAGCCTCCTTGGTCAGTATGAATGATCTTTCTAATATATACTTGGATGCTGTTTGCCAGTATTTTGTTGACAATTGTTATATCTGTGTTCATGAGGGCAACTGGTCTGTAATTGTCTTTTTTTTTGTTCAGTCTTTGTCTGGTTTTGGTATCATAGTGATACTGTGGTTGATAAAAGGAGTTTGGTAGGATTCCTTCCTTTTTTATTTTATGGAAAAGTTTGAGAATCATTGGTACTAGTTCTTCCATGAAGATCTGGTAAAATTTACCAGTGAATCCATTTGGGCCTGGACTTATATTAGTTGGGTGATTTTCTTTTCTTTTTTTTTTTTTTAATTTTTTTTTTGTTCACTTTTTATTTATTTATTTGAGAGCGACAGACACAGAGAGAAAGACAGATAGAGGGAGAGAGAGAGAATGGGCGCACCAGGGCTTCCAGCCACTGCAAACGAACTCCAGACGCATGCGCCCCCTTGTGCATCTGGCTAACGTGGGACCTGGGGAACTGAGCCTCGAACCGGGGTCCTTAGGCTTCACAGGCAAGCGCTTAACCGCTAAGCCATCTCTCCAGCCCAGTTGGGTGATTTTCTTTATAACTCCTTGGATCTCCATACTTGTTATAGGATCTTTGAACTGATGAATCTCATATTGATTTAATTTGGTAGGTCATAGATATCAAGGAAATCAACTATTTCTTTCAAATTTTCAAACTTAGTGGAGTATGTGTACTTATGTCCCTATGATTTTTTTGAATATCTCTGGTATCTGTTGTAATGGTACCTTTTTCATCTTTAATTTTATTAATTTGTGTCTCTTCTCTCATTTCATTGATTCTTTGGATTTTTCTTTTGTTTCTATTTCATTAATTTCTGCCTTAATCTTTATTACTTCTTCCCATCTACTCCTTTATTGGTTTGCCTTTTCCTTCTTTTTCCAAGGCCTTAAGGTGAAGCATTAAAATGTTAGCAACCTTTCTAATTTTCTAATTTAGGCACTTAAAGCTATAAACTTTCCCTTAGAACTGCCTTCACTGTCTCACAAAGGTTTTGGTATATTGTGTTGTCATAATCATTTGATACTATGAATTTTCTGATTTCCTTCTTGATTTCTTCATGGACCCATTAATCATTTAGTAGTACATTGTTTAGTTCCAGGTTTTTGTGTATGCTTTATAGCTTTTCTTTTATTGCTATTAATTTGTTGTTTAACCCCATTGTGATCAGTAGAGTGCTAGGAATTATTGCATTTTTCCTATATTTGTTAAGATTTGCTTTGTGTCCTAATATATGGTCAATTTTAAAAAATGTTCCCTGTGCTGCTGAAAGGAATGTGTATTCTGCAGCATTTGTGTGAAATGTTCTATATGTATCTGTTAGGTCCATTTGTTCTATGATCTCATTTAATCCAGATGCATCTCTATTTATTTTTTGCCAGGATGACCTGTGAATAGATGAGAGTGGAGTATTGAAGTCAGCTTCTATAACTGTATTTGGTGTTATCTGTGACCTTAAGTCTGGTGGCATTTGTTTGATCAAACTGGGAGCCCCATGTTAGATGCATATATGTTTAGAATTATAATGTCCTTCTGTTTCTTTAATCATAATGTTTCCTTAATCATAATGAAGTGACCTTCTTTATCTTTTCAAACTAATAATTGGTTTGATGTCTACCCTATCAGATATTAGTACAGGGACACCTGCTTGTTTTCTATGCGCATTTGCTTGAAACACCAGTTTCCCACCTTTTACCCTGTTGCAGTCCGGTTCACATTGCTGGTAGAAATCACCTAACCAAGAGTAGCTTCTGGGAAAAAGAGGTTTATTTTGGCTTACAGGCTCGAGGGGAAGCTTCACGATGGCAGGGGAGAACGATGGCATGAGCAGAGGGTGGACATCACCCCCTGGCCAACATAAGGTGGACCACAGCAACAGGAAGGTGTGCCAAACACTGGCATGGGGAAACTGGTTATAAAGCCCATAAGCCCGCCCCCAACAATACACTCCCTTCAGGAGGCATTAATTCCCAAATATCCATCAGCTGGGGAGCTAGCATTCAGAACACCTAGGTTTATGGGGGACACCTGAATCAAACCACCACATTCCGCCCCTGGCCCCCATAAACTGATATCCATGCATGATGTATTCAGTCTAACTTTAAAAGTCCCCATAGTTTTTTTTATCAATCTCAATGATGTTCATACATCCCCATAGTTCAAGATCTTTTAACTGAGCCATAATACCAAAATATAACCTCAAAAAACCCATAATGGCACAGAATAAATATTCACACTGCAAAAGATGGCATTGGGCATAGCAAAGAAACATTCAACCAATACAAGATTTAAAACAACCAGGGCAAATATCAAACTCTGTAGCTTCAAGTCCAGCAACTCTAGCCAGTGACAAATCTTGAAGTCTGATAATTCTAACCAGCAACAAGTCTCTGGCATTCCAATTCCGCCCCTTCAGCTAGGCTACTCACAGTCCTGGAAAACTTCATCGGGGCCGGCAGCTCCTCGGCAGCCATCTCATGGTCCCAGCATCTCCACTGGGTCTCTACTGCAAGCCACGGTTCATCCTCATGGCTCCATGGGATCTCTATGCAGGCAACCAACAAACCTGCTTCACACTGCCCATGGCCATTTCCAAAACACAAGACCGTGTTGCAAACTCAATGACCGTCTTTCCAGCATTTCTTATACTCCACAATACCAGGTAGGGTGCCAATTTGTTAATCCAGGGGGGATTAAAGCAGACCTTGAAGAACAGGACTCCTTGAGCACTCAGGCTCCTTCAAAGGAGTCTACATTCTTCTTGTTGCCCCAGCGCAGGTCAGCTAGCCCAGTCTCATAGGTTGTAATCTCTCTCTCAGTTGCAGCTGAACAGGCAACAGTTCACCCAAAGATTTTTCTTTCTGTGCCATATCCCTCTGCACACACCAGTTCATTTCTACACAAAGCAACCCTGCACAACTTCTCAGGACACGGGCATAAGAGCAAGCTTCTCACACAAACTGCTAGCCCAGTCCAAGCAAAGCTCTTTCTCACCCTCATAAGCCAAACCTCACAGTCCATAGTTCTTACTGCCTTCAGGTCTTTCAGCTCTGACCAGAATAGTCCTTCAAGCTGTACTTACAGCACTGCAAGACATCTCTTAGGCCAAAGTTTCAACTCCTTCCACCTTCCTCTTGAAAATCAGCTTCAAAAGGCCGAAGCCACACAGTCAGGTGTCTAGCAGCAACCCCACTCCTGGCACCACTTTACTGTTGCAGTTCGGTTCACATTGCTGGTAGAAATCACCTAACCAAGAGTAGCTTCTGGGAAAAAGAGGTTTATTTTGGCTTACAGGCTCGAGGGGAAGCTTCACGATGGCAGGGGAGAACGATGGCATGAGCAGAGGGTGGACATCACCCCCTGGCCAACATAAGGTGGACCACAGCAACAGGAAGGTGTGCCAAACACTGGCATGGGGAAACTGGCTATAAAGCCCATAAGCCCGCCCCCAACAATACACTCCCTTCAGGAGGCATTAATTCCCAAATATCCATCAGCTGGGGAGCTAGCATTCAGAACACCTAGGTTTATGGGGGACACCTGAATCAAACCACCACATACCCTAAGATAGTGTCCTCCTTCTGTGGAAAGATGAATTTCTTGGAGGTGACAAATAGGTGACATCTGTGCCTTTGGGTGGGAGATACTATTGAAAGGTGTGTATTTATTCTTGCCATTCTTCTTATTTTGCACTTCTTCCTGTTTTTCCTTTACTCTCTTGTATTAATTAGTATTTGAGTGTGGTTTATTTTTTTCCTGGTTCCTTATGTGTGGGCCTTTCTTTGTCTTCCACATGGAAAATTCTTTCAAGCATTTTCTGTAGAGTTGGTTTAGTGTTCATATATTCCTTTAGCCTGCTTTTATTGTACAATATCCTTATTTTTTGTGTCTATTTGGATGGATAGTTTTGCAAGATAAAGTAACCTTGGCTGACCGTTGTTGTCTTTCAGAACTTGGAACACATCATTCTAAAGCCCTTCTGACTTTTAAAGTTTGTGTTGAGTAATCTGCCATGAGCCTGGTGGGCTTGCTTTGTATGTGACTTGATTTTTCTAAGTGTTTTCAGTATATTTTCCATTGTTTGTGTGTTTTGTAGTTAAATTATAATATGCCAGTGAGAGGTTCTTTCCTGATTTTGTCTGGTTGGCATTTTGTAGGCTTCGTGTATATTATGGCTTCCTGTTGGCATTTTATAGGCTTCCTGTACATTACAGCATCACTTTCCCAACTTGGGGTAGTTTTCTTCTACAGTTTTGTTGAAAATACCTGTTATACCTTTGGAGTGAAATTCTCCTTCTATTCTGCCCTGAATTCTTATGTTTGACCTCTTCATAGTATCCCAAATGTCTTTAAGTTCTCATTCATGCCTTCTCATTAGTTTGTCCTCTTTGTTGGACTGTATTCAATTTGCCACCTGCTATTCTAAACTATGTAAACTATTCTGTCCTCTCCTTGATCCATTCTACTGGTGACACTTTCTACTTAGTTTTATTTTATTTTTATTGACAATTTCCATAATTGTGAACAATATCCCATGGTAATTCCCTCTCTCTCCCTACTTTCCCCTTTGAAACTCTACTCTCCTTCATATCCCTTCCCCCTCTCAATCAGTCTTCTCTCTTTCATTTTGATGTCATGATCTTTTCTTCCTATTATGATGGTCTTGTGTAGGTAGTGTCAGGAACTGTGAGGATTCCAACTGAGCCTTGGAAGGTGTGATAGAAATGTTTCAGTGCTGAGCATTCCTCTGTTACTTCTCAGCACCATGATTCTTCTGAGTCATTGCAAGGTGACTGCCATCTGAAAACAGAAGTTTCTCTAACCAAAGTGAGAGTAGCATTAATTAATACATGGGTATGAACATTAAGAGAAGTACTTACAGGGCAGTTTGGTGAGCATATTATGTACAACTAGTCAGACACCAACAGACATTACACCCCTAGGGCTCATGACTACCCCCGCTGTAGTTTTTCAGTATCAGGCACTTATTCCCTCCCTTGGAGCAGGCCTCCAGTCCAATGAGAGAGTGGTTGATTTCCCCAATAACAGACATACCAATATTTTTTACCCCTTAGCTCATCTGGCCTAGCTGGCCACATTTAAGGCTTGCAGTATTCACTGTTGAGTATCTCCACTGGTGATTTCTCTCTCTCCCATGGAACAGCATACAACATAGCTTTTTTCCAGCTCAGCTCCAGCAGAATTTCTCTGTGACCTAGCAGCCCAAGTATGTGGAGTCTTCAGCAATAGGGTCTTACCATCTATTCCTGGTGGGAAACCAAGAGTTTTGGGAGTAGCCTGTAATGTTTTTTTTGGGTGGAGGGGGCATCAGTGACCTCCTTGGCCAACAACTCTTGGAAGGTTATCCAATCCCTGGCACTCAAAATTTTCTAGTAACCATCTATGGCTTTTGGGTGCTCAATTGTTCAAACAGTATGTTTCTATATGACTTATTCATACCCTCTTAGATTTTGATTAGCCCTTCCCCCCCACCTATCCTTTATTCTACCTCTCCCACTGACCTCAATTAGGCCTTTCCACCCCCATTAATCTGTTCTTCTACTTACATATATACAATACCACCCTGTTATGCTCCCCGCCTTTTCTATTCCCTTTATATCTCCTTTCTAGCTTACTGGACTTTGCTACTAAGTTTTATTCCAACTCACATATAAGTCCAATCATTTGTAACTAGGATCCATGTATGACAGAGAACGTGTGATGTTTGGCTTTCTGGGCTTGGGCTATTTCACCAAATATAATCCTTTCCAGATATATCCATTTTCCTGTAAATCTCATTTTTCTTTACCACTGAGCACAATGCCATTGTGTAAATATGCCACATCTTCATTATCCACTCATCAGCTGAGGGACATCTAGGCTTGTTTCATTTTCTAGCTATTTTGAATAGAGAGGCAATAAACGCGAAACACTTTTTTCTACCATGGCATACCCAAAAGTCATAGATTACTAGCAAATTTTCTGTGCCGGGGATTAGATATCTTCCAGTGAATTGTCTGCTAGGGAGGTCCCTGATGTCTCCCCAAACATTACAGATCATTGCGGAGGCCCTTGTTTTCTCACCACGCATAGATGGTAAACTCCTACTGCTGAAGACTCCACATACTTGGGCTACAAGGTCCAACAGTCCAGAGAAATCTTTCTGAAGCTGAGCTGAAAACCTCCTCCATGTAGACCAGCTGACAGAAAGCTGGAAAAAGCCACGCTGCATGCTATTCCATGGGAGAGAGAGAAATCATCAGTGTAGATAAATAGCAGTGGACACTTCAAGCCTTAAATTTGGCCACCCAGCCAAATGAGCTGACGGGTACAACAGTGGCATGTTTGCTATGGGGGAAACCAACTGCTCTCTAATTGAACTGGAGGATGACTCCATGAGAAGGAATGCATGCCCGATACTGAAAACCCACGGCAAGGAGAGTCATGAGCCCTAGGGGTATAACGTCTGCTGGTGTCAAGCTAAATGTATATACTATGCTCACCAAACTGCCTAGTAAGCACTTTTCTTAATGTTCCTACCCATATATTAATGCTACACCCCCTTTTGGTTAGAGAAGCTTCTCTTTTCAGATGGTAGTGACATTGGAATGACTCAGAAGGCACCACAGTGTTGAGAAACATTTCTATAACATCTTCCAAGGCTTAGGGTCCACCGTGAAAGAGGTGGCAGAAAAAATGTAAGAGCCAAAATAGGGTAGGACTCCTTACAACGTGCTCCTCCAGACACAAAATGGCCTGGCTATCCATGACCTCGCAGTATGCAACACTATCTACACAAGGCCATCATAATAGGAGGAAAAGATGATACTACAATAAAAGATAGACTGAGAGGAGAGGGATGGAGAGTGGATTTGCAAAGGAGAAAGTAAGGGAGGGAATTACCATGGTTTATTGTCTATAGTTATGGAACTTGTCAATAAAATAAAAATAAATAAAAATACATTAGTTTCTATGGATTTTTAAAATCAATAAGTAAAAGATATAAATTGTAAATATTTATGTGGTACCACATGTACATACTTATAAGATATATGAATCAGGTCAAACATATCTAATTGCCTATTTTTAACATGCTCACATAGGATCTAACAAAAGATTGGTTAAATAGTGAATCGTGCATTGTAGGGTCATCTCCTGGAAGCATTCTAAGCATTTTGCCTGCATAAGATGTGGAAAGCTGGCCATAAGAAACAGTGTCAGGGAGCACACAGAAGATAGGAGGAAGTGGCAGGGCCAGCATCCCTTCCCAATTATATAAAAAAGAAGAAAAACTGACAGCCCTAGCCTTTTGCTTCAGGTTAGACAATATTAATTACAATGTAACTTTCTACTATTATGTGAAATTGTCCTACATTGAAAATTATGCCCAAAGAAAATGATCAGAAATTCTTCCAGTAGAACAGATTAAATTACTGGTGACCATATTTAGAACCAGGAGGCACCATTATTATAGGCTATTTATAGTAAATGATCTCAGTAACGACTTTCCCCATGAATGCCATGGCATTCAACATTCAGTTTTCCAAATGCAGACCTGCTTGAAAAATAATTACCTATACAACATAATCTGGGGTAGCAAATTCTATCAGGCCATTTCTCAACTCCTTTAAAGCACATCTTTACACAATGATACAAAGATGGGAATTAACATGGCAAAGGAACAACCTTCCCTTTTAATTCTCAAAACATTAATTTTCATGTAGCCTTGCAATTGGCATATTGTATTTCACACTGTGGAATTAATTATTAACTCCTAAACTTCCTTCCTGATACTTTATGCACTTGAGAGTAGGATCTCTATCAAAATTAACCTGTTGTTCCTTTAGAAATCAAGCAACATAATTAAGACTGGCTTCCATCCTAGATGAATGGTGAACAGCACATACTATTCTTTAGGAAGAGCAAACAATTAACAAATGTACTCAACTGCTGAGATTATTTAGTGATGAATCTGGTCAGGATTGATTATGTTTTGCTTTTAGCAAATGTGTAGGACACATTATATATAATTTAGTATTTTACATAATTTGTAACTTTTCTAGTAGTAGCTAAAAGTTCACTAAATCTCAACTCTAGACCAATGTGAAAGAAAAGAGAAAGACAATGCTTATCAGACTTTAAGTAAACTGCTGGGCTGTAGGATGTGAGGGAAAAGACTTACTTGGCAATGTCAGGATGTGGATCCACCAGAGTACCAACAAATCGAAAGAACAGAGAGCCCTTCCATTTCACAAACTCTTCCTGCATAGAAATAAATCAGCAGATTTCAGGATGAATTTTAATACAAACATCTGATGCACCTAATCAAACAGCTACTTGTCAATGTTTCTTTGTGGCATCACACCTGCTAGCTACTGATCTGTTGGGACACAAGAGATTATTTGGATTCCACTCACTTCCCAATCTTCTTGAAAACAAACATCATTTGTTAGTTCAAGGAAATGTGAAAGAAAATGTGGGTAAAAACATTCACATTCTTCTATATAAGGAAAATGACAAAAAGTATAAAGCCACTGGTGCCTTTGTCAAGTACATAGGCCATGAAAGAAGAACATGAACATAACCATAGATTACTAGTATTAACTATTATTAGTAAATAGTGAGGAATTATTTTTCTTATCATCAGTTAACCATATGTTCTCCATGTATGTGGAAACATGTTATACACAGCTCTACCGTTCAATACATTCTTACAACGGAAATAGCTTACTAGTCTCTCAGAGCAGTATGTGAAATTGCCCAACACAAATATTATGATCCACATTTACAAAGGAAAGTTTAAGACTGAAAAACATGGACTTGTTTAAGAACAAGAAGAATAACAGAACTAGAACTGGAACTACTTGTCACTGATGTATTTTCCTCTACACAGTATCTATTTGTAAAAGTAGAGCTCTGCCAATTTATTTATTCAGGATGTGTGAATCAATGTCCCACATGAATATTTGCAGTTGAAGATCTGTTTACAAGGCTATACTGAATATCAGAAGAGCAATACTCCAATTACTTTTAGATTCTAACACAAAGCAAGAACATTTCTAATTGCTAGCTGAATATTTCCTGAAACCAGAAGCATGACAGAGAAGAAAAAGAGTAGGTAGTTTAATTCTCTTATATACCTGCAAGAGGTTTGTAAGCAAGAGGAGTGTCTGCTTTCGGATAAACGGGTCTGAATCCTTCAGACAAACGGAGATATTTGGAACATACTTGTCCACCATGACAGTGTACCGGATACAAAGGTCACACATCACAACGATAACATTGTTGCGGACAGCCACATCTTCACAAACCTCGAGTTCTCGCACAAAAGCTGGGATGCTGTTCTTTGCAAGATCCTCATGCTGTAAACACAGTTTACCTGCCATAGAACAGGGGGAAGATGTCTGGGTTCTATTTTCTGGGTTTTATAAAAGTATGCCCACCACCATAAGCAACAAACAAACAAAAAAAAAAAGGAAAAATGAGGCAGACAAAGCAATCTTAAATATTGTAAACTTCAACAAAACAAAACAAAACTCCATAAGAGGTTTCATGAGATGAATCCCATGGACTACTCCTTTACCTTCAGAAAAATCACCTTTCTTTTAAAGTCAACATCTGAATTCTGTAGTCATCTGGAAAATGACTGATCAAGCTAGATAGATAGATGAAGCACTTGACTTCTGATTATATATATCCTCTAAATGCCTTTTATCCAATTGGATATATGAGCTATATATGTTCCCTTATTTATTTTCATGGCCAGAGGAATGCTGATGAACTTTATTCACTGTGTTTGTTTTGTGACCTCTGGAATATTTTGTTCTTATTTGGAATCCTTAGGTGTCTTGAAAATAAGTTTTATCTACTACAAAACATACAAGTGCTTTAAAGAAATGAGATCCAAATTATAGCCAGAGGTCAGTATTTTCAGGATTAATGACTTGAATTCATGGAGGCAAATCCTTATCGCTCATCTATCAGCTCTGGAAAGCATTAAAGAAAAATCTCCTTTTATAACATTACTTTTCCCATTACCAAAATTTTGTGTGGCATGTAATACAGTTCTTGATAAAGAGTTTTCATGGAGCTATACTGTGAATATGGAAAATTAGAATAGGTTATCATTGTAATTAATTAGCAAAGCTCTATTGAAAACTAAATCCTCCCTATAGAGTTTGAGTCGAAATGTCACAGGCTCATGGGATTAAACATTTGGTCCCAAGCTGACTGTGCTATTTTAGGAGGTTGTAGAACCTTTGGGGCTGGCTGGAGGCATCATCACTGCTGGTGGGCTACACTCTCTAAACCCTAAACCAAAAATAAACCTCCCACAAGTTATCTCAGTCAGGCATTTGGTCAAAGTAACACACAAAGTTATAGTCTCAAGGGTGTTTACGTTCAAATTCTCTCTTATAATCACAAAGGTTGGAGTAGCCTCAGTCTCAACACATTATTGAAGCTAAGATTACGTAAGACAAAAGCAGCAGAGAACAGACTACATGAGCCACATTCCCCACTGGGCATCCTTACCTAAGGTGATGATGGCATGTGCTCTAATCACAGATGGCATGGCAGAGCCTCTGACCTGGGAGGGAGGCTGACTGGCTGGGGCATCAGTAGTCTCTTGAGATGATGGTACTGCAAGGATGAGAAAAGGGTTTACTGGCAGCACTTAGCAGTTAACAGCCTTAGGACAACATGGCAGAGGGTCTTCCAGGGTCTTACAGTGATCTCCGTCAGTAGAAGAAGCCAGAATGGACTGAATCAGAAGGAAGACTCGCTTCTCTACTATGGCTGGACACAGCTGGGCTATATCTCCTATGGTAAAAATGTACTTCACCTGCACAGAGAATGGGTTTTGCAGTAAAAATAAGGCAAAAAGAAAAAATTAACTCTAGATAGAATAATAATGTAACATGTCAAGAGACTAATTCTTTTGTCTTATAAATTACAAAAACTGTACTATATTTTTCAGAAAAATGCATGGCCATTATAATAATTCAGTTGCTACTAAATGAAATCAAACCAAAATTAGGATGGTCATATAATTTTATCATCTAAATCCAGACACTTTTGTGAATACCTCAGGTTGTTGTGACAGCTAGTATAGACTAGGATAGTTGGTAATCTAAATGTAGAATCATCTGCCTTGAATCTCACCATTAAAAAATATAACCTTTTTTTTTTTTTTTTTTTTTGCCAGGCATGGTTGTGCATGCCTTTAATCCCAGCACTTGGGAGGCAGAAGTAGGAGGATTTCCATGAGTTCAAGGGCAACCTGAGACTACAGAGTGATTTCCAGGTCAGCCTGAGCTAGAGTGAGACCCTACCTTGAAAAAATATATACATATCTGTGCTGTTTGCAAAAGTTCTGATGAGGGTTGGAGAGATGGCTTAGCGGTTAAGCGCTTGCCTGTGAAGCCTAAGGACCCCGGTTCGAGGCTCGACTCCCCAGGACCCGCGTTAGCCAGATGCACAAGGGCACATGCATCTTCGTTTGCAGTGGCTGGAGGCCCTGGCGTGCCCATTCTCTCTCCCTCTCTCTATCTGCCTCTTTCTGTCCCTCTTCCTCTCTCTCAAATAAATAAACAAAAATAACAAAAAAAAAAAAAAAAAAAAAAGCTCTGATGACTACATCTGTCATCTTGGATACAACTTATTTTATTAACAGTGAAGTCCAAGGATAAAGAATAGGGAAGAAGTTAGAATCTAGCTCAGAGGTATAAATCGCTTGTCTATCATAGGACAGTTGAGGCCCTTGGTTTGATGGCCAGCACTGCAAGCTAATATTTTTTAAAAAAAATAATACATCTATCTTGCACTGTGAGGCACATTTCCAAATTGTCTACTATTAGACTGTCTACTATTTAGACTCCTACCTAGAACATATGCAGGACCTGCTTCCTCATACTCACAGTCATTATAACCTATATTTCAAGATGGCATTCAACATAATAAAAAAAAAAAATTCTTTAACTCAAAGATGAAGAGTATCATAAAATACTAAAATACCAAGTAAAAGATTATAAAATACAGTTATTTAAGTTTGTAGTCCCAGCTACTTTGGGGGTAAGGTGAGACAAGTGGATCACATGGGCCCAGTTCAAGAAACACTTACACAATATAGCAAGACTCTGTCTCAAACACAGAAAACAAAAATACTTATTCTATAGTAAGAAAGCCAATAGCATATGTATTTGAGTTGTAAAAATCCAGTACATAAAGTAGAATCTTAGTAGATTACAGAAATATTCAAACTCTAAGTGCAAAATTAAATAGTATGCGTGGGGTAAAACTTTTTTCCATGTTTCTCTGAAGACAGAGATTTTGGTGACATACTTACTTAATAGGTGTAAAACAACAACAAAAAATATTACGGGGAAAAATCATGGGTCATAATAAGCATTTTTCTTAGCGAGGGTAGTGGCTCTGACCACACAATAAAGGATAAAAGTCAGATCCTTTGAAGCCCTGTACCAAGTTCATACTGCATAGCCTCTAGATTCCTGTAATGATGTTTGTGGACCAAATGTGTCCGGTAGAAAGACACAGACACAGTGGCCTGGTTTATAAGCACTAACAACTAAAACAACCAAGCTGGCAGAGCAGAAACAGAAAAGAAGTGCTTTACTACTTTAAAAATATGAAACAGCCAAGTTTGGTTAAATGATAGCTTGTAATGAAGGGCCTCAAAACAGCACATGAAGGCTAGAGAGGTGGCTTAGTGGTTAAGGTGCTTGCCTCAGAAGCCTAAGGACCCATGTTCAATTCTCCAGGTCCCATGTAAGCCAGATGCACAAAGAGATGCAAGTATGCAAGGCTGCAAATGCCCACAAGGTGGCACACACATCTGGAGTTTGACTACAGTGGCTAGAGGCTCTGGCACACCAATTCTGTCTCTCTCTCTCTCCCTCCCTCCCTCTCTCTCTCTCTCTCTCTCTCTCTCTCTCTCTCATAAAAACAAACAAAAAAAGCCCAATCTGTTGGGCTTGCTTCAACAAAAAGAGCAGATAACTATTTCCTTTACCAGTGTCAGGTGCTACAATCAGATTATCATTCATATGTTTGATCAAGAGCCCAAGGTTCCACTTATCCTCACAGGAGTTTGTTGCTCATATATCATTTCTGAAGAAGTGGTGTCACATAAGATAACCTGGCTCCTTTAAGGGCCATTTGTGTATGGAATTGTCAATCTCTTTTATTTTACACATTACAAAAGCTCAGTTCTATTGCCCAGTTCTATAGTCCAATACCCAAAAAGCTCAGAAAACATATTTTAAAAGTCAAATCAAAGGACTTATAATTTCTAGGTTTGATTCTACCAGTCTTACAACACATACTGTGTTTTTCCTGTTGGAATCTGGATTCTCAAAAGATCAAACTGGATAAAGTGTTTTACTATGTTTCTTGTACTGGCAAGATGATTACATTGGCATGAGGACCTAAGCTTGATCTCCAGAACACACATAAAAATGTCAGGAGTGGTGACTTGCACTGGATATCCCAGAACTGCGGAAGTAGAGACAGGCATATCCCTGGGGCTCATTGGCCAACTAGTCTGGCCTAACTGGCAAGCTCTAGGACAATGAGAGATTCTGTACCAAAATATTAGACAGCATTCCTGAAGACTACTACCCAAAACTGTTCTCTGCCACATACACATATACGCTCACATACACATGTACATCCACACACATGTACCTGCATGAACACACATACATGCTCACACACATACATCAAATATATGTATAAAAATTCTTCTAAAGGGCTGAGGAGATGGCTTAGCGGTTAAGATGCTTGCCTGCAAAGCCTAAGAATGCATGTTGGAATCTCCAGGTCCCATGCAGCCAGACACAGTGATGCAAGTGTGCAATGTTGCACATGCACACAAGGGGGTGCAAGCATCTCTCTCTCTCTCAAAAATAAAATTAAAAAAAATTCTTCTAAAAAGTTCAGCCATGAAACTCCAATTTCTTGTTAGTAGCATGTGAAATACACATTATAATATGAATCTTTAAAAAATCCCTGCTGCCTGGCATAGTGGCGTATACCTTTAATCCCAGAACTCAAGAGGATCGCTGTGAGTTCGAGGCCAGCCTGAGACTAATTCCAGGTCACCATGGGTTACAGAGAGACCCTACCTCTGCGGAAGAAAAAAAAAATCTGCTATGGGGTTAGGGAGAAAGTTCAATGAAAAAAACTCTTGCCGCATGAGCATGAAGACCTGAGTTCAGTTCCCAACACCCATGTTTTTAAAAGCCAGAAGTGGATGCACATGCTTTTATCTCTAAGCACTAATAGGAATGGAGACAGATGGCTCACTGAGGCTTGGTCAGCCAGTGTAACTGAAAAAAATGGTGTAGCTCCAGGTTCAGTGAGAGACCCTGATTCAAGGAGATAGGTGGAAGAGCAAGAGAAGAACATGTGACAGCCTCTTCAGGCCTCTGCACATCTGTGTAGGGGGCTTGTCCACCCATTATGTAGAAACATACTTATATCCTCATACCTCTTTAAAAAAAAAAATCCTGATATGCGGTACTCTAAGTCTGGACAAAAATAATTGGCTAGGGAGGCCATATGGCTTCGTGGGGAAGCTATGGTTGTTTTGTTAAATAAACATGGCACTTGTCAGAATGCCCTCTAAATAATTATGTTTATGCCCTATTAGTTTTGGTTAGAGAAGCTTCTTTTTTTTTTTTTTTTTTTTTTTAGCAGTGATCAGCATGGCTGCAGAGACTCCCTACTGGTCATAGTACTGAAAATGAGATACTGTTGAGTGTTCATTCCTAAATGGGACATTAGTATCATCTCCTCCAAGGTTCAAGGAACATCACAGAAAGAAAGGAAGAGCTAGAGAAAGGTGGTGGAATGGTGTTGAAGACTGACTTGGATCCAGGCTGTTTCTTGCACTCTTGATATCATAGCAGCTGTGATGAGTTCTGCATAAAACTGGGCACTTCAACATCCTGTCATGGGAGGGGGAGGGTCTCATGGAATCCCATCCCTATCTGAAGATTCATCCAGTTAGTGGTTGATGGAGAAGGGGGGAGACATTTTCTTCAGTGGTAGAGACACTGGTTAAATAAAACTGGTGGCCCATCTTTCTGTAAACAACCCGAGTTTGTTACAGTTGCTGAAGGCCCTGGTGTGCCCATTCTCTCAAATAAATAAATAAAAAGAAAAATAGGAATGTAGAAAAGGGTGAGTTGAAAAAGGAAGGGAGTGTGAGCAGGAAAAGAGGGTCAAAAGAACAGAGGTGAATATGATTCAAACACATCACATATGAGAATGTCATAATGAAACACATTAATTTATACTAACAAAAATATTTTTCAAATTCTAGTATGAAAAGGAAGGGGACAGAAGAGTAAGGAAAAACAGTTGCTCACCACCAGGTCTTCATCCATATTCCCTGCCCCATCCTCCTTCAGGAAGATGTTAGAGAGGTGCTGTTGGCAGGTAAAGAGCACATCCCCACACACCTGCTTCAGGAGTTCCTGCAGGAAGTCATAGGTTATTTCAGAAGGATGCCAGGCATCATACAGATGACCCACCAAACCCACGTTCTCAGAACCTCTGGAATCTTTAAGGGCATGGAAAACCAGAGCCATCACACCTGCACATCTTTCTCATGATTTATCCAAAATCATAATGATAGATTTGTAGCCAAATGACTAAGAAGTTTCAAATAGCAGGACATATTTGTCTACCTTTCTGTGTTTGCCCTAGAAGAACAAAAGGCAAAAATGTAGGAATACTCAGTTCCCTAATTCATAAAATATCTACAACAGCAGTGTCCCTCCACAAAAGAAAAAAATTTAATTCTCTTCAAAGATACAGGTAGAGAGTTAGTACTCTAACAACATTACACTTTAAAAAGACATAAAATAAGGACTTGTTGGGTTAGGCACGATGGGACATAACTATAATCCCAGCATTCAGAGGCAGGAGGATTCTGAGTACCAGCTCAGCCTGAATGAACACTATGTTTCAGGCCAGCCTGGTTGCACAGCTAGACACTGCCTCAAAAAAAAAAAAAAAATCACATACATACACACTTATAGTTATTTTATTTTTTATGTGTGTACTGTGCATGTGTGCCTGTGTTTATATGCACTAGGGGCACAATGTGCAAGGGCACATATGAATATGAGTACATGTGGGAGCCAGAGGCAGCACTGGGTGCCTTCCTCAATTGCTATCCACCACATTTTAAAAAAAATCTTTATTTATTTGTATGCATGTACACAATCTTTTGTATCTGGCTTTATATGGGCACTGGAGAACTGAGCCCAGGCAGACAGGCTTTGCAAGCAAGCACCTTTAACCACTGAGACATCTCCTCAGCCCCGTCTTATCATTATTATTATTATTATGACATAGTCTCTACATGAGTTTGAAGCCCACCATTTTGACTGGACTAGCTAGCCACTAAGCCCCAGGAATCCTCCTTTCTCCATCTCCCAGTACTGGGATTTACAGGCATGTGCCACCATGCCCAGTTGGGTGCTGGGAATCTCAGGCTTGTACAGTAAGCACCTTACCAACAAAGTCATCTTGCTAGCCCCAGTTGTTATTCTTGTTTTTTTTTTTTTAAATTTTTTATTTATTTATTTGAGAGCGACAGACACAGAGAGAAAGACAGATAGAGGGAGAGAGAGAGAATGGGTGCGCCAGGGCTTCCAGCCACTGCAAACGAACTCCAGACGCATGCGCCCCCTTGTGCATCTGGCTAGCATGGGACCTGGGGAACCGAGCCTTGAACCAGGGTCCTTAGGCTTCACAGGCAAGCGCTTAACCGCTAAGGCATCTCTCCAGCTCACAGTTGTTATTCTTTAAAATGTATTTATTCAGGACAAGTTTTAGTGTCTGTTACAGATTACACTAACTTTCAGGAGCCGTTGCTAGTGTACAGTATCTTACTGATCTAACTGCACCTCTGTGTCAATAAATAAAATAAACATAAGTCCAGAGCTCTTTCCTCTGAAAAACTTTCACTTTAAGGAAAACTGTGTTACACTGAATTTTTCCCCATGTGTTTCTCCACATAATACATAGGAACCTTAACAAAAGACTGCCAGCTATTATATAGTGCCAAGTGGTACCAGAGCAACATAGCAACAGGGTATCATATTAGTGTTTGTCAAACTGTAGAAAACCACTATGATGAAAAATTATTTTTAGTCTCATATAGCCTAGAGTTTTTCGAAACTACTGCCTTCTTTACTCAGAACCATATGCTTTATACTAAGAGGAGAGAAAGGCTAACTTAAGAGAAACTGGGTGGTCTGAAGTTAACAACTCAGTACAGGATCCTGGGATTCTCTTCATATAGCAGCTCATGTCAAGTTATGGCTCAGCATCTTATGAATACCTCCAATGACTGAGAATATGTACTGAGGCATGTCTTTTATTTTCGCTATACCTCAATAAGTTCTTTCTTCAGTTGGCCAAAATCTGTTTCCTTATAATATCTACCCACAGGTATAGATGGAATGGCTGGGTATACCAAAGAAATTAAATTCTCTTTTTTTCCTTTGCGGTAGTCCAGGCTAACCAGGAGTTCACTATGCAGTCTCAGGGTGGTCTCAAACCTCATGGCAATCCTCCTATCTCTGCCTCCCGTGTGCTGGAATTAAAAGCATGTGCCACCATGCCTGGCCAATTATTTTACTTGTAAGTTCTTCATGTATTTGAATTTAGCTAAGCAGCCTAGCCCACTTAAGTCTTTTCTTCCTCCATGCTAAATTCGCAGCTGACCTTTACAAAATCTACTTTGTTCCTCAAATTGTTCTACTATACACAAAGCCCATTTTATCAATATATTTTCAAAAAGGTGTTACTGAAATTGAATTGAACATGGCAACTTAAACTTAACCAGAAAAAACTTAGACTTAACAAAGAACAAGATCATTAACCCTCCCCCGACCCCCCGCGGTTTTTCGAGATAGGGTCTCACTTTAGTTCAGGCTGACCTGGAATTTACTATGTATATGTGCTCTCAGTATGGCCTCGAACTCACAGCAATACTCCTACCACTGCCTCCTAGGTGCTGGGATTAATGATGTGCACCACCAGGCCCAGCCCATTACCCTTTGTATTCTAAACACTATTTCTAATAACATAATCTAAGCTATCATCATTTCTTTTAAAAAATATTTTATGTATTTATTTGCAAGCAGAGAGAGAAGTAGGTGTGCTAGGGCCTTTAACCACTGCAAACAAACTCCAGATGCATGTGCCACTTTGTTCATCTAGCTTTATGTGGGTACTGGAGAATCGAATTCAGGTTGTTAGGCTCTGAAGCCAAGTGCCTTAACCTCAAAGCCATTTCTCTTGCCCTGTCAGTATTTCTTAATGGTCATCAAAGGCTATCTCATATGCCAAACTTATGGAAAACAAAAACATCCTAGGACCTAAAGTCTTTTCATATGTACTACTTCTGAATTATATCATGATATTCTACTCTGGGTAATTTGTTGTTTTCAGTAAAAAAAAAGAATGTTCATTCACAGAGAAAAAGGAAGTGTGAAGTCAGGTGTGGCCATATATGCCTGTAACACCAGTGTTGAGCAGGAGGAGACAAGAAGCTCATTGTGGTTTCACAGGCAGCTAGTATAACTAGGAAATGGGGAGCCCTTAGTTTACTGAAAGACTGTTTCAGGGAAATAAGGTAAAAGAGCCATAGAGGAAGACGTCAGATGTTTTCTTCATGTGTGTGCATGGGCATATACATCTGTGCACATGTACATGCACATGCACGTGCACACACACACACACACACACACACACACACACACACACAACCCCCCCAAAAGGGAGGTAAATGGTACACTTAAGGGTGATAGCCCAAGGCTGGCCTTCACACATACACATGTGCATCTGCAAAGATACATGTGTACACACACATATGAACATGTACACATGCAAAAAAGTATACAGTTCAACAATATTAAGTTCCTTTATAATATTATGCAATTATGACCACTGATTATTTCCAAAGTTGGTTCATAAACCTGAAAATAAACTTCCCACTTGTGAATGCATCATTCCTACAACCCCAGGTCCTGTGGTTATATATATACTTCTGCCTATAAGAAACACAATCAATCAGTATATGCACAGAAAGAGATGGCAGATGTGTGTTTATGGGAAACAAACAAAGCCATAAGGACTTTCAAATACTCTTAAAGATGCCAGAAGAATTCCAGGGCCTTGTTCAACTATTGTCAGTTACCAAGGGAGGAGGTGTTGGCAGAAACTTTTCTTCTTGCTGTTTCTAAATCTGAAGACAACCGTTTGTCTCCTAAATGAATCTCCTAACAATACCTACTATCCTAATGACCATGGCCCACAGCAGAGATGATAGCTAGTGCTAATGGGAAGAATGCCAGGGAGAGATCAGAGACCTCTGCTATAATCCTAGCTTGCCATCAGTATGTTGTGTGCCACTAATTGCTATACTCTTGTCATGTATTTCCCCAAATCCTCTCCTACACTCAGCAGAGTACCAGCTATTTCTTTTTCTTACTGTTTGATACTACTCTAATATACTTCTCAAATTTCTTATTTAAAAGCATTTCTTATAATATCTTGGATCTTGAGACAAAGGGTCAGAGGAATAATAAATCAAGCATCCCTTTTACCAGTTTAAGTGTAAAAAGGTAGACTTGATGGAAATGGTCACCATTTCTATGAAAATAGCTTAAGCTGTTTTAAAGGAAGTATATTCCATTGTGTCTTAATGTTGTAGGGCAAAAGGCTACAGTATGTTGTACTGTATTGCTATTATAAGTAGAAAATATCACAGGACTTGCTTGAAGAAACAAGATAAAGAGAAGGAAACTAGGTACCTGCAAAGCCTAAGGAACCAGGTTCGATTCTCCAGGTCCCACATAAGCCAGATGCACAAGGTGGTGCATGCATCAGGAGTTTGTTTGCAGTGGCTGGAAGCCCTGGCATACCCATTCTCTCTTTCTCTCCCCACCTCCCTTTTTCTGTCTCAAATAAAAATTTTAAAACAAATTAAAAATCATAGATTTGGATTTGTGACCTTACATTCACACAAACCATTATCAATAGGCTGGATAACTTTGGAGACATGATACCATCAAGTGATATCTGAGTAAAATAACATCATAGGAACAGCATGGTCATTTCCAGGCCAAAAACCTGGGGACTCCTTACTTAGGTAAAAATTAATGTGTTAGAAGTTCTTAGAATGACAGTCTAGACTATGACTTATCAATAGATAATCTAACAGAATTCTCACCAGGAAGCAAATGTTAATAAAGAGGGAATCTAAAAGATACTTGGTACCTACAGCCAAAGTGGGCACATCTCAGGGATACCTACCTTCAGCAGTCAAATCTTGGGGGCTATCATCTGCTAGACACAAAGGTGCTAATTTGTAGCAATAACAACTAGACAGTATATATTCTTCTGTATCCTCTATTTATAGAGAACATTCCATAAACACCACAACAGAGTAACATGTTCAAGTACAAATAGGGTTAGAAACATACTAAGGACAGCATGTGGGTGTACCTGCTCTTCCAGTGGTGTCTGTGCAGATGCTTGGCACAGCCTCTGTAAGGTGTCTACAGCTGAACTGATCAACTCAAGAGACCACTGAAATCCATTCAGCTTACCTTTGACAACATCTAAGAAGAAAGTCAAAGCAACTGATGTTTAACTGCCTTAAAAATACTGAGAAATACATAAAGCTTGACACAAACAACAAGACTTTCCCAAAATAATATTTAAGGGACGCACCAGTCACCTTTTCCTGGGTGCTTGTGGGAAGATACTTCGCAATATAGCCAATGACACAGAGCATGTAGCCCAAGGTGTTTGGATTGGGATTCTGTTCACTAAAGAAAAGAAAATTTTAGGGTAGAACCAAATTAAACACCATACTGTAAAAAAGTAAAAAAATAAAGAAACCTTTTCTTCTGAATTATTTTTACTGGAAGTAGAGTATTAGTATGCTTTCAGGGTTAGGCTGCTAGAACATTAAGGTGCTTAGAGAACTTGGATAAAGGTAAATAGCTTACATGTGATTGACATTTTTCACATTTGTTTTTATGCCAAAATTTAAGGCAATAGACATGAAATAAAACTTTTAGTTCCATGAATTTCTAGTCTTTCACGGGCTACTTTACAAGCAAACCTGCTGACTTTCTCCCAGGACTGTATTATTCTGGTGTAGTCCAGCTTGGGTGATGAGCAAGCAATCTTGGAGAGGAGCATCCAGGCTGGTGCAGAATGTTCTGTGCCAGTGTGGGATATCACACTGTTTATAAAACTGGATGAGAATTTATCTTTCTTGGACCAGATATGAAAAGCCTTATTTAAATAGTGGCTAGAAAAAAAAAAGATAGGAAAGCAGAATTTTAACTATATATTATATGTACAAAACTGTTCCAATTAGTCCTTTGTTAAAAGTGTATTATATCTGTGGCTTCAAGATTCTCTTGGCACATAAGACATCCATGCAGACTTTAGCTAGTGACTAGTTATCATCATTTTGCCCAATGAATAATAAGTTATCTTTATTTTCCCAGAAACAAAATATTTACAGCAAAAAATAAAGTTTCATAAGAATTTGAGACCCTTCTTATCCTACTATCCTCCAAAGATACCACACGAGCATATAGCATAGGTAGGTCCTGAACCAATAGGATCAGTGATAGAAAAGTAGAAATGTTGTTCATTATTGAATGAAGGAATGAAAGGACACCACAGCACTTAAATATGGTGATATTGAATGAGCTGCAGTCACTATACTTCAATATAATATAAAAAAATAAAATGTATCAAAACAAATCAGATGTTTCCTATCCAAGTACTAACCAGGCCTGACTCTCGTTAACTAAGATCAGGCATGTTCAGAGTGGTATAGCCATAATCAAAATGTAACTAATGTATTGAAGTGTTCCTGACATTCTTATTTTAAAATAACTTCTGATTTTCCTTTTTAATTAACTAATTAATTAATTTGGTTTTTCCAGGTAGGGTCTCAATCTAGTCCAGGCTGACCTGGAATTAACCATGTGGCCTTGAACCCACGGCGATCCTCCTATCTCTGCCTCCTGAGTGCTGGGATTAAAGGCATACACTAATATGCCTGGCTTTTTTTTTTTTTTTTTTTTTTTTTGGTCTTTTGAGGTAGGGTTTCACTCTAGCTCGGGCTGACCTGGAATTCACTATGTAGTGTCAGGGTGGCCTTGAACTCACGGTGATCCTCCTAACTCTGCCTCCCGAGTGCTGGGATTAAAGGCATGCATCACTACGCCTGGCTCTGATTTTCTTTCTATAGCACTTAAAATAAAATCATATGACTCATGAGGCAATGCCAACCTATATATTTAGGCAAAGACAAAAATACAGCTGTTTCTGGAGCTAGAGAGAAGGCTTAGCAGTTAAGGTGCTTGCCTATGAAGCTTAAGGACTCAGGTTCAATTCCCCATGTAAGCCATGTGTACAGGTGGCACATGTGTTTGGAGCTTGTCTGCTGTGGCCTGGCTTGCCCATTCTGTCTCTCTCAAATAAATAAATATATATTTTAAAACATAGATGTTTCCCTAACTAATTATTTTAGACTGTTGGGAATGCACACACAATCCTATTTAACTAGACTTTCCCACTAAATGTTTTCAAAAGGAGAATTCTTGAAGAATACAGAAAAAAGCAACTGTAAAAACATTTAAAAATTATCACCACATATTTTATCATAAAGGCATGGCTTTATTAATCAACTAGCTAGTAATGAAAAATGTGCCCACAGGTTAAAGATGTTATTACAGTCAGTTCATATGACTAATATCTGACTCACACACAATATACATATAGGCATCTAATATTTTAAATTTTATTTAAAGAATTACATAACTGTTGTATTTTTAAGTCTCAAAGTTGGCTCCATTCTGATGTTAGTCCCTCCATGTCAACTGAGAAATTCCCAATAAACTCCTCCTACCCCATTCCCCCGGCAGCTCCACTGTCCATCGTGGACATTCTGTATAAAAATGACAGTCAATGGGCTGGACGGATGGCTTAGTGGTTAATGCATTTGCCTGCAAAGCCAAAGGACCCAGGTTTGATTCCCTAGGACCCACGTTAGCCAGATGCACAAGGGGGTGAACGCATCTGGAGTGTGTTAGCAGTGGCTGGAAGCCCTGGTGTGCCCATTTTCATTCATTCTCTTTCTCTCTCCCTCTTTCTCTGTCAAATAAATAAAATAAATAAATATAAAATATTTAAAAGTATTTTTTTAAAAAAGAATGACAGTCGAGGGGCTGGAGAGATGGCTTAGTGGTTAAGCGCTTGCCTGTGAAGCCTAAAAACCCAGGTTTGAGGCTCTATTCCTCAGGACCCAGGCTAGCCAGATGCACAAGGAGGCATACGCATCTGGAGTTTGTTTGTAGCGCCTGGAAGCCCTGGCATGCCCATTTTGTCTCTTTCTCTCTCAATCTGCCTCTTTCTCTCTCTCTCTGTCACTTTCAAATAAATAAATAGAAATGAACAAAAAAGTTAAAAAAAAATTAGAATGACAGTCGAGCCAGGTGTGGTGGCACATGCCTTTAATCCCAGCATTTGGGAGGCAGAGGTAGGAGGATGGCCGTGAGTTTGAGGCTACCCTGAGACTACATTGTGAATTTCAGGTCAGGTTAGCCTGGGCTAGAGCGAGACCCTACCTCAAAAAAAAAAAAAAAAAAAAAAAAAACCTGGAAAAAAATATTACAGTCAACAACATTAAGCAGAGCACTGCTGAACTAGTACCATGCCACGGCCCCATCATGATTTGAGGACAGCAGGAAGGTCTGTTACTGACAAGGCAAGAAATATAATACAGGCTGTAAGAGGCTCACTCAGGCAAGAAAGTGCATAGAAAAGTGACCCCATACTTGGTGGCTGAGAGAACAGCACTGACATTTCAATCTCTGGAGGCATCTACAAGCAGTTCTCTGCTATTGAGGACAAGAACTCTGAAGTCCATTCCTCAGATAAAGTGATTAATGTTTGGGAAATGTTGAAAGTACAAAGACCAGTCCTCAACTTATTCCATAAATCACAACACAAAAAAAAACCAGAAACACAAAAAAAGATGACAACATTCCTCCAAAGGTCGTAACTCTTTAGCCACTGAATTCAAATATAATGAAATCAGTAAATACTAGATCAAGTGTTTAGAAGTTTAGTAGAAATAATCAATGACCTCAAATAGGACAAAAACAGATGAAATTAATCAGGATCTAAAGAGGAATGTGCATGAAGGTCAGCAAAATGGATCAGAAAATCAGCACTATGGATGAAAAGGGCAGCAATGTAGAAGGAAAATTCAGCAAAGAAACAGAATTTTGCCCCCTCCCCCGCAGAAATGTTGGAAATGACAATTCAATGCACAAGAAAACAGAGAAAAGCAGAACTGATGCTAGACAAAAAGAAGACAGACTATCAGGGATGGAGGACAAAGCCAGGGCAACACTACAGTCATCAATAAAGAAAAAAATAAACAGACATGATCAAAACATCCAAGAACCCTAGGATACAATTGATGAAGAGACCATGTCTAATAATCTATGGGATAAAAACATGAGCTCAGATAAAAACTACAGGCATACAGATTCTACTTAATAGGATTATAGCAGCAATTTCCTCAAACCTCAAGAAATGAACATCCAAGCACAAGAGAGTCATTTAGAGTTCTAAACAGAAATGAGCACAAAAGACCCTCTTTGCAAAACATTACAGTTCAATAAGCCAGAAATGTGAAACCAGGCTGGAAAGATGGCTTAATGGTTAAGATGCTTGCCTGCAAACCCAAAGGACTCAGGTTCGATTCCCCAGGACTCACTAAACCAGATGCACAAGGTAGTGTGAGCATCGGGAGTTCATTTACAGTGGCTGAAGGCCCTTGGGGCACCCATTTTTTTTTTCTCTCTCTTTATGCCTCTTTCTTTTAAAAAGAAAAAGAAAATGAAACAAAGAAACGATATTCGAAGGTGCAACAGAAAAATGCCAACTCACTTACAAAGGTAAGATAACAACAGATCTCTTTATCAGCAATCCTAAAAGCCTGGAAAACACAAAACAATGTATTTAATATACTCAGTAAGTAACTTAAAAGAATACAAACAGAAGAGTCTAAACCCCAAGAGCACTGAAAAGAATAAATTTCATGAGGAGTATTGATGAACAAAGGTGAAGTAGGAAGGAATTATCATGTCTAACAAAGTACAATCAGCCAAGTAATAAGAGAGAAATAAAAATCAACTTACAGAGATTAGTAAACAACTCTTAAGAATAACCTTAAATGTAAATGGCCTCAATTTACCAATAAAGACACACAGACTAAGACACTGGATTAAAAAACAAGATCTTACTGCATATTTTCTCCAAGAAACACATTCAATTGGTAAAGACACCCATAGGTTGAGGAGTTAAAGAATGAAAGTTAATTTATCAAGAAGACGAAGCCAGACGTGGTGGCGCACGCCTTTAATCCCAGAACTGGGAGACAGAGGGAGGAGGATCACTGTGAATTCGAGGCTACCCTGACACTCCATTATGAATTCCAGGTCAGCCTGGGCTAGAGTGACACCCTACCTCAAAAAACCAAAAAAAAAAGATGAAAGCTGAAGTACTCTAATATCAGATGAAGTAGACTTGAAACAAAAATTAGAAGAGCTATAAAGGCTACTACATGTTAATTAAGGAAACAATCCATTAAGAGACATAACAATGATAAATATATATGAATTAAATGTTGGGGCTCTCAATTTAATAAAATAAACACTAATGGCCATGAAAGGTCATATAGATCCTGGTACTGCATTCTTATCTTTACAAGTCAAACCAAACTAAAAAGGACAATAATTATACAAGTACTAGGGAAATAAAATACATTCTTGAATGATCAGTGAGTGGGTCATTGAATAAATCAGAGAATTCCTAGAATTAAATAAAAATGAAAGCACAACTTACTAGAACCTTTGGGATATGGGTAAAGTAGTTTTAAAAGAAAAGTATAGCTATGAATGCTTACATTGAAAAATTAGAAAGATCTCAAATAAATCCCAATAAATAAATAAGAATAAGCTAAATCTGAAAGCAATAAACAACAAGAAAGGATTACAATTAAGGCAGACAACCAGATCTAGATAATAAGATTCTACTGCTAAAGACATTACATAGTTCAGCTGAAAGACACTGAGAAATCAAGTTGGAACTGAGCTGGAAACCTACTCCCTGCTGACTTGCTATCATAGAGCAGGAAAGTGCTAGGGAGAAAAATTATCAACAGTCTTACCCAGCAGTAAGCTACACAAGAGACCAGCAAGGCAAGATATGATATGCTCACTGGTGCAATAGTGGCATGACTATTATGGGGGCAAGCCAAGATTCTCTGATTGGATTTGAGGCCTGTTCCATGGAAATTCATGTCTGGTATTGGAAACCTATTTAATAGCCTATGGCTTAGAAGGTCATAGTCTCCAGGAAGAAAACTACTACTGTTCTTTGGCTAAATGGACGTGTTGTGTGCATCAAATTGCACTATATTCATGTTTATGCCAATGACAAAATAAATTCTTTGTTTTTTTAAAAAAAAAGAGAAAAAGAAACGAATGAGTTGAGGTGAAGGCTCAGTGGGTAACAGCACTTGCTGCAAAACCGTAAGGACCTACCTAAGTTCAATCCTCAGCACCCATGAAAATAAAATAAAATCACTACACCTGAGAAAGGAAGGGTAGAAGGGTATTGTTAGACACAGAAAAGTTCTGTCTCTTACTCATAGTATCATGGTCACACAGGAACATTTTCTTTATAGTATTTATGAACTTTTATATGTTGTGTAGTTTTATATAACTGCTATACTATGTTTTTTTTTTTAAAGAAATATCCTCACAGCTTCCCATGGGCTTCACTGAAAAATGTCTACTACTTTTTGTCATCTTATTGCTAAAGGTACTGGGTAGGCATGATGACATGTCATAATAAAAAGTGACAAGGAAGTAGATTCTATTGCTGGATAACTCCTTCCCTTCTCAGAACTTCTACAAAAGAATATAATTGGTAGTGAGGAAATGTTTACTAGATGACTGAACTCTCAAGTTACCACGTATCAATACTAAAAGAGGCTGGAAAAGATCATGTAATCCATCTGGCTGCTCTTGCCAATGAGGAAACTAAGGAGCACAGAGAAAAAGTAGTATGTAAAGGTCATAGAACAGCATTTTATGACACCTAATTTATTAATCTTCCTTTTGTAGAATTCCTTCATAACTATATTTAGTCATTTTTTCTTGTATGATAAAGAAATATAAAAAGAAGAAAGCAGATACTATCACTAAAACACAAAACAACTGTAAGATTACTGCAGCACATATCAAAAGGTAACATCAAAGGCCTTAGTTCTTAACATCAACATCCAAAGGATATACTAAAAAAATGTTATCAAATAGGAAAAAGTGCCATTTATTGAACCCACTAATTTAATAAAATTTATAGGAAGTTTAATTTGTGAGACTGAGGAAGCCACCCGTCTAACAACCATCAGTGAAGAAAGGGAATGTTAAGTTGCCATATTTGGACTTCTGGCCAAGATGGTGACCACCTAGCTGCGCTGCAAATCCTGGGGAAAGAAAGATAGATGCAGATCCTAAGGAGAGAGCCACCCCATCATACCTCAAAAGGGCCCCAGCTGAAAGTAATGGAAATTGGCGAAACAAGCAAGGGTGCTGTTTTCTTGATGAACTGGATACCAGCACAAGGGGGAAGGAGACCAACAGAGAGAAAAATCAACTCCTACCAAATCAGAAACCCAGAGCCTCAGAAGCCCCCAACACCTCATCACTGAAGCAGACCAAAAATGAACCCAACATGGCTCAGGGAAATTTTGTGGAAGAGGGGCAAAAGAATGTCAGAGCCACATGTTGGGTTATGATATGCAGAGACTTTTTTTGTTTTGTTTTGGTTTTTTGAGGAAGGGTCTCACTCTAACCCAGGCTTACCTGGAATTCACTACACTATGGAGTCTCAGGGTGGCCTCAAACTCATGGCGATCCTCCTACCTCTACCTCCCAAGTGCTGGGATTAAAGGCGTGCACTACCACGCCTGGCTTGCAGAGACATTTATCGTACCAGTAAATGTGGGTTAACTCCACAATGCACACCTCAACAAGGAGGGGCCAATAGGGAGGGGATAGGTCATGGATGAGCCTAATAATGGTACCAAACTGCCTGTATTTGCTGAATACAAAACTAATAATAAAAAAGATGCCATATCTGATGTTTTGTACTATTTATGATACCAGTAAAACCAGAAAGCAGAAGGAAGCAAAGAGATCAAAGGTACTATAAAAGTCATTAAGCATAATGCAAAGAGATGTGGAGAATATCAAGACAAAGAGATTAGACTCTTCACACATACCTAGTAATATGGACATCTCAATACCAATAAAAACATTTAGTATTATTAAAAAGCTATATGGCATCCTATAAGAAATATGAGTCCTACCATCAACATACCTCAGATCCTGGTTTTCTGTGGTGAGGAGAGCAAGCAGAGCCCAAGCAAGTACCTGACTGCTGTCCTCACTGTGCAATTTCTTGTGATGTTTAATGTTCTGCAACAGAAGCTGGTCCAGGCACTCCAGGGCCTTTTCTTGCACAGTGCTCTCAGAGTCCATCACTACTGGAATGACCCCCTTCAACCAGGCTTTTTGGATTGGAACACATTTAGGTTGGGCCTGAATGGTGGAAAATTATTACATCAGAAGGTCTAACCTTATTACCAGTTTCAATACAAACAGTGAAATTTGTGATCACCACTTTGAGAGAAGAGTTAAAAATAACCCTACCCACAGGACTAAGGACACAGGTAATGGGTAAGACATGTGATCTATATGCATGAAGCCTTTAATAAAACCCCCAGAAATTGTACCAAAAAAAGTATGTAAACAAAAACTAGAATGGGACTAGAAAAGAGAAGAAATAGGAGAGGAGAGAAATTATTTGATAGGTTAGGGGAGGGACAGAATATAGGGGGTAGGAGGGGCTTGAAGGGTTAGGGGGTAGGGAAAGTGGGGAGGGAATTATACAAAAGTTAAGGCAACATGAATCAGTTCCATAGAAACTCTCCTTCTGGATAGCAATTTTATAAGCTGTAACAACCAATAAAGGGGAAAGTCCAGACAGCAGAAGCAGGGGGTGGGGGGGGGGGGGCAGGGGGAGCTTAACTTTAAAACCATGGATTCTGGCTGGCAAATCCCAGTCCCAGAATTGAGTTCCTGCTCCCCCCCCACACACACAAACCACAGTGAGCCATTGGCCAGGAAGTCTCATGAAGGCCCCATAAACAATGTAGGCATTGGCAAAACACTTGATTATGTGACAGAGCTAAAAGGTTAAGACCCTACTGCTGAAGATATCACAGGCTGAGGTCACAGGTCATCAGAATACTATGCTATGCTGGAACCCAAAGGAAAAACTAGCTCCCTCCAGGCTGGCCCTCATAGTGTGAAAAGTCCTATAGCAGACACTGGAGAGCAGTGGTCACCCACAGCATGAGTAAGCAGGTGACCCTGCAGATACAAAATCAACCAGCCAGACGAGAAGTATACACTTGTGCAATATTGGAACACAGCCTCTGCAGGTAACAAACTGCCCTCCAAGTGGGCACGAGGCTCGGTCAGTGGGAAAGAACTCATATCTGGTACTGGAAACCAAATCAAAATCCCATGGTCATGAAACACACAGAATTCAAAAAGAAGCCCCTTCTGCTCTCTGGAAAAGAATAGTAGGCTTGCACACCAAACATCTCTCAAATACCAGCTTTAATTCGAGTTGCTCTCACTCTTAGTTGGAGAATCTGTTTATTTTATAGATGGCAAAGAAAATGGAGGTAACCCAAGATCTTGTTAAGAAAAAAAGACAGCTGACTGCCTGTCTGCCACATTTGTGGAAACCTAGGGGAAATTGTAGAGGAAATAATGTCATAAATACTGCTGTCACTACTAGCCTGACAACCAGCTCCAGGGTGATGAGGACATACCCAGGGATCAATCAAAACCCATCAAAGCAGAAATCCAGAGGTTAAAGAGAACTCAACACTAAACCAGAATGCCAACAATCCTGTCATGGATCAAGGAACACTGCAGTAGAGGGGGCCAGAAAGATATGTTAAGAGCCACAGAGTAGGTAGGAATACTCTGAGGCACAGTATACCTAGTACTTACTCCACAAGAACTGATTGAGGATTTCATGATCTCACAGTGATTACCATAACTCCTCTGAGGTGGGACCCATGGTAACAGGAACATGGGCAAAGGGACAGAGTATAACCTGCTATTATAAGTATAAAGTGCTGGAGAGGTCTTGTAGTTAAGAAGCTTGCCTACGAAGCCTAAGGACCTAGGTTCAATCCCCCAGTACCCATATAAGCTAAATGCACAAGGTGGCATATAGGTCTGAAGTTTGTTTGTAGTGGCTAGAGGCCCTGGTGTGCCCATTCACTATCTGCCTCTTTCTCTCTCTCAAATAAATAAATATTTAAAAATAAAAAATAAAAAAATGGATATAAAATTAAATTTAAAAAATAATGACATACTTAAAACTAACAAAAGATGCAAAATAAAATATGGTACTTATAACTGCAAATAGCCCATCAAATGGGAAAAAAAAATACATGGAATTTCAAAACAAAATTCAACCCCAGCTTATTATAAACCAGAGCATCCTGAAATTTTGAACTTATATGCTAAAGCCATTATTTTATCTCAAGGAAAAATTAGATTGCTAAAAGAGTCAAAATATGCATTGTTTAACACCTTCTCTTAAAAATAAAGAAGTGCTTTTAGAATTTTTTTCCACAGCTAATTAGTTGAGAAAAGTAAAAATATATATACTCTTAGTGGATCTGTTCTTATGGCAATATCATCTGCACATACCTTAACTGACAAAAATTAATTCAGGCTTTGAGCTTAACCAATCTGACTTTAATTTTTTTTCTATCTGAGATTTATGATGAAATCAACAAACATTGCTTAGCATTAATTACATTACATCTGGTGGTGGCTTGAATGAAGATTTATGTTCCCTATAGCCCAAGATATTTTTAATTAAGATTAAGCTTCTGACTTGAGTCTCAGGCAGGCGGAGCCCTGCTAGGGAACAGGTGTGGTGAATCTTGAATTCATCCCTACTACATGAGTAGAGCCTGTCGGAACTATGACTGTTCGTAGTTGCTGTTGTTGGTGGCTTGCTACTGTTATTTCTCTGTACTATGGATGATCTTTGGAAGTGAGCCAGCTTCTTCCACTATGATGATGTTTCACCTGTAAGCTTGAAATAAACCCTTTTCTCCCATAAGCTGCTTTGGGTTGAGGATCCCAGCAACAAGAAGGTAACTGTAACATATCCTAGTTATTATAATTATACGCTAGTTATATTTAATATGAAATAGACTGCCATATAATGTTGAAAAATAGCTCTTTATAATGTGGACTTGGTTGAGCTTCTAAATGTCTTAATTAACATTGAGTAATACATTATTACTATGCAGAATTACTTTTCTCCCCCCTTTTGGTACTGAGCATTGAACTCAGGCACCTTGTCCATGCAAAGCACATGCTTTACCATTGAGATACACCCCAGCCCCAGAATGACTTTTTAATTTTTAATTTTTTAACATGGTACCTTACTTTCTCATTGTAGCATAGCTTGATCTGGAACTCACTATGTAGCCTGGCTGGCTTCAAACTCATAGTAATGTTCTTGCCTCAGCCTTCCCAGTGTTGAGATTTCAGGTGTGAGCCACCATACCCAGCTCACAATTACCTTTTAATATACAATACCATGCATACAATACATAATGTCTTAGTGCTCACCATAACAAGTTCTGTAAGAGATTGTAAGGCTTGCTTCCGGACAGAGACTGCAGGGTCCCGACAATGGTCCTGCAGAATGAGCAGATCCTCTTCCATGCCCAGGTCACAGTGTTTCAAGATGCTGACTAATACCTGAAAGGCACAACATGAAATGACTGCAGGTACAAGTATAGAAAGCAAGCCCAAAAGTAAATAGGGAAATACTTCAACTTCACATTTTAGAGATCATGAATCCATCTTCTATCACACAGTATTCCAATATTTGGAATTTGATGAATGCTAAGGACTATCTCTAGAGAAAGTATTTTATATAAACAAATACAACAAAATCAACAAAACTATTCAAATACATACATGGCCCCCTATTTTAAACAAACTAAAAAAAAAAAAATGTGACTTTTTCCCCCAGTGTATTTCTTTTTTATTTTTGTTAGTAGCCCTGGCTGGTCAGGAATTCACTATGTAGACCAGACTGACCTTACACTCTGATATGCTGATCTTCCTACTTCTGACTCACAAATGCTGACATGGCAGGTGCATGCCAGCATGCCTCACAAAAAGCTGTGATTCTTACAAGGTCAGCAATTAAATAGGAAGGCTTAAAACTTAGAATTTCTTTTGGTTCATCTACACAGTCTGGATGTGATAGGACCAGGGTCACCTATGAAAAACAAGTTAAATGATAAACATAATGAAAGTTTCAAAGATATTTCCTTGCATTTTGAAGTTTTTAGTGCTTAGGAAGACCACATTTAAAGAAAAAGCTCCTACCTGGAGTGCAGACTTCCTGACATTGGTCTTCTCATCTCTGATTCTCTTTCTCAGCATTGCCAGGATGCACCTTTCTGCTGAGATAACACCAAAGAATCATAGTCTGGACGACCAGAAAATATCTAACATGTCCCACAAAATACTGAGGAGATAAGTTTTCTTAATGAATGCCTAATTACCTTGTTTAAAAGCCTAATCAATGAGAATCTGAAAAGGTGCTGAAAAAGAACATCTGGATAATTGTTTAGTACAAAAGTATCAACTTGTAGAATATTAGTAATTTGATTTTAAATTCTTGCTCCTACCTCTAAAATTGTGAATAATTATTTAACTCTTCTATTTTGTTTAGCTGCAAATAGGAGTATAAAATCAGAATTTTAAAGATCTAATGAGGTAATATGACAACAGCTTTAAGTTTCCCACAAAGCCAGGTGTGGTAAGCACATCATTAGTTAGTCCCAACACTTGGAAGGATAAGGTAGGAGGTCAAGGCCAGCTTGGGGCTATGGAATTCCAGGTCAGTCAAGGCTAGGGTGAAACCCTATCTCAATTAATTAATTAATCCCAGAAGGGCTAGTGAATTACTAAGCACCCAAAGACCTTTGTTGTGTACATTATAACCTTCTATGTGAATCAAAAATTTAAAACTGAAAATTGTAAAAACATTTAATAATTCATTTAAGAATAATTTTATGAAAAGTAATTGCTTCCCAAAATATAATAAAATAAATGTACAGGCACTGTTTGACATTGGACACTCTGGTGCTCAACTTAGGAAAAGCTGAATTTCCATATCCAGTAATTCCACACACTATGGGACCTCTGGAAATCCTAATTCACACTGTGAGGAAATCAGGATATAATGCCTTGATAATAACACAAACAGTATTCACATCAAAGACTCCACAAGCCACAGTTCAGGAATTGCTGATATGGAAGGCATATTAAAATAAAACAGAAAACAACAACAAAATATTTTCAATGAAACTGAAGTAGGTTCTTTAAAAACATCCATAAAATTAACAAAATTTTAACCATATGACCAAGAAAATAAGATTCAAATTATTAAAATATAAATGAGAGGGGCCATTCTGCCGGCTTTATATAAGTAAAAATAGCTTAGATTATGAAAGTATGAATAATTATCCAACAAATTAAGTAATACACATGAAATATACAAGTTTCTAGAAAGAAACAAACTCAAAGCTTACTTTTAAAGACTGAAAATTTACTAAACCTACCACAAAAAGGAATCATATTGGTCAACAAACTTCATACCACACACTAGTCAAAGACCACATGGTTTTATTAGAGAATTCTAACAGATAATGAAATAAAATGAACATGAACCTGTTCAACATAGGTAGGACCCTGGGTTAAAGCAAACCTAAGCTGTCTGACAGGAAGGCCCCAGTCTATGGAGGGGTTGCAGCAGCCTGAACCCGCTGGCCATATCTTGGGGATGGGACCAGCAGGGGAGCTCCTCCCCCCATTCTCAGGGGCTGCAGTGACCCAGGATCCCTGGACAAAATCTCGGACCATGAGATCAGCAGGAAGTAAGGCCACGATCTCTCCAAGCAAGGGATATCTGGACATTCAGATAAGACTTAGGTTTTGCCCATAACCCTGTGGCATTTGGCCAGTTGCCTAGGAAACTCCTTATATGGTATCAGCCAGCACCTTTGCAAAGCCCATCCCCCAGTACCATATACCTTCCCTTTACCATTGCCTATGTGCCAGAAGGAATGTCCGCGTATTAGTCATAGGCTAGCAACCTTTAAACCTACCAATCCCCTTAGGGTCCTCTTCCCACCTTCAACTGTTTATAAATCCATTTCCCTGACAATAAACAGAAACTGACTCCCAGGAGTGATTCTCTCTCTCATTACTCACAGCACAACATTTGTCTCCACGGATGCCTTGGGATGCCTTTGGGGGAACTGTGCCTGGAGGACACAGGAACCCACATGAATCCTCACCAACTCTTTCAAAAAGTAGAATATAATTCTTACTTCATAATATTAGGATGTTATTACCATGACAACAAAATTACAAGATGACTGCTTAAGAAAGAAAGGAAAAGTGACCAATATCCCTTATATAATAAGGTCAGCAAAATTCTCAACCAAATACTAGTCAGTTGAATTCAGCAAGATACAAAATGGATGATAATGTTTGAGATTTACCTAGGAATGAAATATTGATTCTAATGTTAAAATAAGTCAATGAAAATTCCATAGATTCAGAATAAAGAACACAGCCACATAATCATCTTAATGGATGTACAAGGAGCATTTGCAATTTCAACCTTTTCAGGATAAAATCATTCAACCAAATTGGAGTAGAAATCTCCTCAGTCATAAAAGCCAGTAACTACCATCAACCACAATGATGAAGGACAATAGCTAACATTATACAGCAAAGCAATAAGCAAAACTGTATTTGTCTAAGACTTAACCTTCTGTACAGAAAATCCAAATATATAAGAAAATGATATAAAAAAATTTCCAAACAAAAGGGAATAAGCAAAACTACATTTGCATGAGACTTGACCTATACAGAAAATCTTAAGTATTCCACATTAAAAAATGAGATATATAAAAGGTCAATAATCAAAAATCATCCATTAAAACTGAGCCAGGTGTGGTGGCATGTGCCTTTAATCCCAGCACTTGGGATTAGGTAGGAGGACCACTTGAGTTGGAGGCCACCCTGAGACTACATAGTGAATTTTCCAGGTCAGCCTGAACTAGAGTAAGACCCTGCCTCAACCCCCCCCCCCCAAAAAAACGATCAAAACACAAACTAAAAATCAAATTAAAAGAGCAATTCAATTTCTGATAGGACCAAAACAAACAAACAAACAAAAAACCCCAAACACAGAAGACTAGGATTAAAATTGAAAAGCTTGGTTAGGGTTGTTCTTATGAAGGCTGGCCATAGCCATACATACCTGTCATTCTAGCACAGGGGAGTAGGAGTTTAAGGCTGAAAGATGTAGAGTTTCAAGCCAACCTAGGCCATATGTTGAGAACTGGTTGTTTTTGTTCTATTAAAAGGGCCATTTGCGGGTTGGAGAGATGGCTTAGCAGTTAAGCGCTTGCCTGTGAAGCCTAAGGACCCTGGTTCAAGGCTTGATTCCCCAGGACCCACGTTAGCCAGATGCACAAGGGAGCGTACACATCTGGAATTCATTTGCAGTGACTGGAGGCCCTGGCGCGCCTTCTCTCCCTCTCTCTCTCTCTGTCTGTCTCTTTCTCTCTCTGTCACTCACAGATAAATAAATAAATTTTTTTTTTTAAAAAGGACCATTTGCAAGATAACAAAAAAACAAGTCAGGCACTCTATAATTACAGCCATTATGGCAATATTTTCCAAATTGATACTCAAAAATCAACCTTTATCAAAATGTAGGCATGGTGACACCTGCCCATAATATTATCACTTGCCCATAATACCACTTGGGAAACTGAGGCAGCAGGATCTTCAATTTAAGGCCAAACAGGGCTACAGAGAAATCCGGTCTTGGAAACAACAACAACACACACACTAGATATATTATTGACATTAGATATATTATTGACATTAAAGTAGAAGGGGTACTATTTGGAAAGAAGGAAGAGACCTGCAGGAGGAAGGAGGAGAGGCAAGAATGGGTAATGATATGTATGTATAAAAAGGTCATAATGAAACATATTATTTTGGATAATGAATATTCTAATAAAGTTTAATTAACAAAAATGAAAAGATATAATAGAAATTATTCTACTGTGTATAAGAAAAAGGGGTTTTAATTCTTAAGGGTCAACTAATCAGGAAGAAAAATCCATTCCTTATACTTTAGTGTCCTTATTGTTTATAATTTTGATAGTGATAAAATCTGACATACCCCCAGATCTACCTCCTTCATGACTGTCATCTGTGTAGATCTCCCCTGGGGGCTTACAAGAGGCAAATGTAGAATCCCGGTAGGAAAACACTATTCAAAAGAAAACAAATAAGTAAATAGCACTGATTAAGGTAAAAATGTTAAATTTTTAACATTAAGTGCATAGCAGATTACTCAATTAATTTATGAAATGACTGAAACAAATTTCAGATTATTGAAGAAAAAGACAACATTAAAACAGGTAAACACGGTCACTCCCGCCACCTTGCTGCTAGTGAGGGCTTTCTCTGCAATGTCAGTCTTGACTACTGCTTACAAGTTTTCCACTAGTCCTGCCTTCTCACTGCTGGTAGATGACTTCAACACACCACTCTCTATAATGGACAGGTCAACCAGAGCAAAATAATAAACAAGAGAAACACTGGAGCAAAATGATATCATAGAGCAAATGGACCTAACAGATGTATTCAGAACATTCTACCCTAACACTATGGAATATCCATTATTATTAGCAGTCCATGGGACTTATTCTAAAGAAGATCAGATTAGGACACAAAGCAAGTCTCAACAAATTCAAAAAAACTGAAATAACTTGTGTTCTAATCTGACCACAATGAAAAAAAGCTAGAAATTAACAATAGGAAAAACTAGAGAAAATATACAAATTCCTGGTGATTAAACAGCACATTATTGAGTAACAAACTGAGTCACTGAAGAATTCAACAATGAGGACACAATATACCAAAAACTATGGGATACAATGAAGGTGGTCCTATGAGGGAAGTATGTAGTTCTAAGGGCCTACGTTACAAAGTCAGAATCTCTCAAATAAATAAATAAATTATACACCTGAAGATCTTAGAAAAAGAAGAACAAACCAACTCAGAAACAGTAGACATCAAGAAATAGTTACTACAGGGCAGAAAATAATGAAATGGAAATGAAAAAAATAATACAAACAATGAAACAAGGAGTTGCTGCTTTGACAAAACCTGGGCCAATCTAACCAAAAGAAAGATAAAAGTCAAATTAATAAAATTAGAGAAGAAAAAAGTCATTACAAAAGATACCAACAAAAATCAAAAAATCATGAGGACATTTAAAAACAAAGCCACAAGATTGGGAAATCGGAAAAAAATGAATGCACACCATACTAAGACAAGATCAATAATCTAAAAAGAGGAAACTGTAACAGTGAATAAGTAACAAGATTAAACTATTAACTAAATTCTCCCAACTAAACAAAGCCCAAGTCCAGATAGATGCAGAACAAAATTCTAACAGACACTTCCGGTTAAGATGGCAGCGTAGGTACCACGTCAAAGCAGCCTGGGGGAAAAAAAAGACCAAAAAAACTCAGCAAAACACACTTTATTAAAAAGTGAGGTGTATAGGAAATTGGAGCAGCAGCGGAGAAGAAGGAGAGATCCAGAGCATCCAGAGCCCGCACAGGCCGGCAAAAGCGGCCCTGGCAGCTCCGCCAATTGCAGTGGTAGCAGGGCGCAGCAGAAAGCCGCCAGGCTCAGCTCCAGCCCCAGGAAAAGCCAGGTGCGGGAGCTTCTCCTCACACTGCGCTCTCCGCAACTCAGAAAACGTGAAGAGAGAGCAGCACTGAGCAGTGGAGGAGCAAATTGCTAGGTAGAAGAACAAGTGTAGCAGCAAGAGAACCAGAGCAGCTGCGGCTCCCTCCCCTCCCCCACCGCCTGAGCCTAGCTCCAGCAAACAAAGCAGCAGTCCCGGACCCGGCCACTCCAACTTGAGCCAACAGCCGGACCCAAGCAAGAGCAGAGTTCGGAGACAACGTCAGCAGCTCCGGAACCAGTACCAACGGCCCCAGCAGCAGCAGACCCAGGAGCGGCAGCAGTGGCAGACCCAGCAGAAGTAGCTTCAGCAACCGCAGTCGCTCCAGAAGTGGCAGCTATGGCAGCAGCAGCAGCAGCAGAGGCAATAGCAGCAGTGGGCCAAGCAGCAGCAACTTGAGCTGCTGACAGACCCAGTAGAGGCAGCTTTCGCAGCAGCAATTCCAGGAGTAGGGGTGCTGATCTGCAGGGCCACAGGTGCCAGGCTTGGTTTGCCCCACAGGAAAAGCAAGTACCCAGCTCCAAAAATCAGAACAGCAGCCCGACGACCCAGGCAGCAATGTAACTGAGACCAAACTCATCCAAGGTAACTGGGTTTGCACCAGGGAAGGGTCTCACTTGGTCACAAGCTGACTGGGATCCCACAACAGACCAGAAATCTTAACCTCTTTGTTGATAGATGATCTGGTTGTTATAATAACTACTCTGGCATACATACTTGGGGCTGTTTTTGACTGAATGGGTACAGTACTTAGTTAACTTTTAGAATCTACCTGTGTTTTATTCCACTCAGCCTGCTTGAATACTCCCATAGCAGGGAAACTCAACCCCTAGGAGCACCTTTGTAGATACTCTCAGAGTCTTAAGAGCCACATCTAACACCTTAAGCTACTACCCTGAAAATATATAACATCAAATCAATTGATACAGCTAAGAATATCCAGCTAGCTAGAAAATTCAAGGATTAACTTAATCCAAGATGCAAAAATATATACATTATGACACAAGAAACACTAAAAAGTAAGACAATATAAATCCACCTAGAAGTATTAAGGCATGAGAAATGACCTCCAGTGAGAACGAGTTAGAGGAAATGCCTGAGAAAGATATCAAAAGAATGATTGTAAATATGTTCAAAGAAGTCAGAGAACGAATCAAGGGAATCAAAGAGGACCTTAAAGAGGAAATCAAAGGAATCAAAGAAGATGCAGGACACCAATTTCATGAAATAAAGAAGGCAATACAAGACATAAATAAGGAAAAAGAAATAATAAAGAAAAACCAGTCAGAATTACTAGCAATGAAGAAAACAGTTAATGAAATAAAAAACTCTGTAGAAAATCTCACCAATAGAATGGATGAAGGAGAGGACAGAATATCTAAGCTAGAAGACCAGGTGGCAGATCTAATACAGGCCAACAAAGAGAAAGACAAACTTATACAAAAGTATCAGTGGGAATTTCAAGATATTCGGGACACTATGAAAAGATCAAATATTAGAATTCAGGGCATAGTAGAAGAAGAATTTCACTCAAAAGGCATAATAGGTGTCTTCAACAAAATCATAGAAGAAAATTTCTCCCAAATTGGGAAAGAGGTGCCAATACAGATACAGGAAGCCTTTAGAACCCCAGCCAGACAAAACCCAGAAAGAACCTCTCCTCGCCATATTATAATCAAACTTCCAAACACACACACCAAAGAAAAAATATTGAAAGCAGTTAGAGAGAAAAATCAAGATACCTACAAAAGTAAGCCCATCAGGATTACAGCAGATTATTCAACACAAACTTTTAAAGCCAGAAGGGCTTCGGGTGATATATTCCAAGTTCTGAAAGATAACAACTCTCCACCAAGGTTACTTTCTCCTGCAAAGTTATCCATTCAAATAGACGGAGAAATAAGGACATTCCATGACAAAAGCAGGTTAAAGGAGTATTTGAAGACAAAACCAGCTCTACAGAAAATACTTGATAGAATCCTCCATGCTGAAGGAAAAGCACACATAGAAGGAACCTAGAAAAAACAAGCAATACTGAAATGCTAGTTAACAGAAGAGAGCACAGGTAGAACGAGAACCACAAAAAAAAAAAAAAAGGCAAACATAAATACACACCTTTCAATAATATCTCTTAATATCAGCGGCCTCAATGCCCCAACGAAAAGACATAGATTAGCAGAGTGGGTTAATAAGCAGGATCCTACAATTTGTTGTCTCCAAGAAACTCACATTTCTACAAAGGATAGACATTATCTTAGGGTGAAAGGCTGGAAGACGGTGTTTCAAGCAAATTGGCCTAGAAAGCAAGCAGGGGTTGCTATCCTAATATCGGACAAGGTGGACGTTAGTCCAACCGTAGTCAAGAAAGATAAGGAAGGTCACTTTATATTGATTAAGGGCACACTCCAACAGGAGGACATTACAATCCTAAACATATATGCACCTAACATGGGGGCTCCCAAATTCGTCAAACAAACACTATTAGAACTAAGGTCACAGATAACACCAAACACAGTGGTGGTGGGTGACTTTGACCCCCCACTCTCATCAAATGACAGGTCATCCCGGGAAAAAATAAACAGAGAGGCATCTGGACTAAATGAAGTCATAGAAGGAATGGACTTAACAGATATATACAGGACATTTCACCCAGATGCTACAGTATATACATTCTTTTCTGCAGCACATGGAACATTCTCTAAAATAGACCATATATTAGGACACAAAGCAAATCTTAACAAATTCAGGAAAATTGAAATAATTCCTTACATTCTACAATGGAATTAAACTACAAATCAGTAGCAAGAAAGGCCATAGAGCATACACAAAATCATGGAAACTAAACAATACACTACTAAATGATGAATGGGTCAATGAAGAAATCAAGAAGGAAATCAAAAAATTTATAGAGTCAAATGATAATGAGAACACAACATACCAAAATCTCTGGGACACAATGAAGGCAGTTCTAAGAGGTAAATTTATAGCCTTAAGTGCCTATATTAAGAAATTAGAAAGGTCGCAAGTAAACGACCTAATGGTTTACCTTAAAGCCTTGCAAAAAGAAGAACAAGGCAACCCAAAAATCAGTAGATGGGAAGAAATAATAAAGATTAGGGCAGAAATTAATGAAATAGAAACAAAAAGAACAATCCAAAGAATTGATAAAACAAAGAGTTGGTTCTATGAAAGGATAAACAAGATTGATAAACCCTTAGCAAATCTGACCAAAAGAAAGAAAGAAGAGACACAAATTAATAAAATTAGAGATGAACAAGGTAACATCACAACAGATTCCAGAGACATTCAAAAAATCATAGGGACATACTATAAAACCATATACTCCACAAAGTATGAAATTCTGAAAGAAATGGATGATTTCCTTGATCTATATGACCTACCTAAATTAAATCAAAATGAGATTAATCACTTAAATAGACCTATAACAAACATGGAGATCCAAACAGTTATCAATAATCTCCCAACTAAAAAAAGCCCAGGCCCGGATGGATTCACTGCTGAATTTTACCAGACTTTTAAGGAAGAGTTAACACCATTGCTTCTTAAGCTTTTCCAGGAAATAGAAAAAGAAGGAATTCTACCAAACTCCTTCTATGAGGCCAGCATCACCCTGATACCAAAACCAGGCAAAGATAGAACAAAAAAAAGAAAATTTCAGACCAATCTCCCTCATGAACATAGATGCAAAAATTCTCAACAAAATATTGGCAAACAGAATACAAGAGTATATCAAAAAGATCATTCACCCTAACTAAGTAGGCTTTATCCCAGAGATGCAGGGATGGTTCAACATACGCAAATCTATAAATGTAATACATTACATAAACGGGTTAAAGGACAAAAATCACATGATCATCTCATTAGATGCAGAGAAAGCATTTGACAAAATCCAACATCCCTTCATGATAAAAGTCCTACAGAGACTGGGAATAGAAGGAACATATCTCAATACAATAAAGGCTATTTATGACAAGCCTACAGCCAACATATTACTAAATGGGGAAAAACTGGAAGCTTTTCCACTAAAATCACGAACAAGACAAGGGTGTCCACTGTCCCCACTTTTATTTAATATAGTGCTGGAAGTCTTAGCCATAGCAATAAGGCAAGAGACACACATAAAAGGGATACAAATTGGAAAGGAAGAGATCAAGTTATCATTATTTGCAGATGACATGATTCTATACATAAAGGACCCTAAAGACTGTACTAGCAAGCTGTTAGAGCTGATCAAAACCTACAGCAATGTAGCAGGACACAAAATAAATACACAGAAATCAGTAGCCTTCATATATGCTAACAACAAACACACAGAGGATGAAATCAGAGAATCACTCCCATTCACAATTGCATCAAAAAAAAAAAGTACCTTGGAATAAACCTAACCAAGGAAGTAAGGAATCTCTACAATGAGAACTTTTAAAACACTCAAGCGAGAAATTGCAGAAGACACCAGAAAGTGGAGAAACATCCCTTGTTCCTGGATTGGAAGAATCAATATTGTGAAAATTGCAATCTTACCTAAAGCAATCTACACATTTAATGCAATCCCTATCAAAATTCCAAAGGCTTTCTTCACGGAAATAGAAAAAGCAATCCAAAAATTCATTTGGAATCACAAAAAACCTCGAATATCTAAAATAATACTGAGCAACAAAAATGAGGCTGGTGGTATCACCATACCTGATTTTAACCTATAGTACAAAGCCATAGTAACAAAAACAGCATGGTACTGGCAGAAAAACAGACATGTAGATCAGTGGAACAGAATAGAGGATCCAGATATAAGCCCAAGTAGCTATAGCCACCTGATATTCGATAAAAATGCCAAAAATACTCATTGGAGAAGAGACAGTCTCTTCAGCAAATGTTGTTTTGAAAACTGGATATATATCTGCAGAAGGATGAAAATAGATTCTTCTCTCTGGCCATGCACAAGAATTAAGTCTAAATGGATTAAAGACCTTAACATCAGATCTGAAACACTGAAACTGCTAGAGGAAAAAGTAGGGGAAACCCTTCAACATATTGGTCTTGGCAAAGACTTTCTGAATACAACCCCAATTGCTCAGGCAATAAAACCACAGATCAATCACTGGGACCTCATGAAATTTCAAAGATTTTGCACTGCAAAGGACACAGTGAAAAAAGCAAAGAGGCAACCTACAGAATGGGATAAAATCTTCGCCAGCTGTATATCTGATAGAGGAATAATATCTAAGATATACAAAGAACTCAAAAAGTTAAATAATAAGAAATCAAACAAGCCAATCAAAAAATGGGCTATGGAGCTAAATAGAGAGTTCTCAATGGAAGAAATACGAATGGCATATAAGCATCTAAAAAAATGTTCTACTTCAGTAGTCATCAGGGAAATGCAGATTAAAACTACATTGAGATTCCATCTCCTGTCAGATTGGCCACAAATGATCATAAATATTGATGGGGATTTGGAAAAAAAGGAACCCTTCTACACTGCTGGTGGGAATGCAATCTGGTCCAGCCATTGTGGAAATCAGTGTGGAGGTTCCTAAAACAGCTAGAGATTGATCTACCATATGACCCAGCTATAGCACTCCTAGGCATATATCCAAAGGACTCATCTCATTTCCTTAGAAGTACGTGCTCAACCATGTTTCTTGCTGCTCAATTTATAATAGCTGGGAAATGGAACCAGCCTAGATGTCCCTCAACAGATGAGTGGATAATGAAGATGTGGTGCATTTATACAATGGCGTTCTACTCAGCGGTAAAGAAAAATGAAATTATGAAATTTGCAGAAAAATGGATGGACCTGGAAAGTATTATACTAAGTGAGGTAACCCAGGCCCAGAAAGCCAAGTGCCACATGTTCTCTCTCATATGTGGATCCTAGCTACAGATGATTGGGCTTCTGCATGAGAATGAAAATACTTAGTAGCAGAGGCCAGTAAGGTAAAAAGGAGACATAAAGGGTAGAGAAAGGAAGGGAGGAGGATACTTAATAGGTTGATATTGTATATATGTAATTACAATGATTGTAATGGGGAGGTAATATGATGGAGAATGGAATTTCAAATGGGAAAGTGTGGGGGTGGGGAGGGAGGGAATTACCATGGGATATATTTTATAATCATGGAAAATGTTAATAAAAATTTTAAAAAAATTCTAAGAGAAATTTAAAGAGCAACTAAAACCAATACTTCTTCAATTACTCCATAAAATAGAAAGCGGAATATTCCAAACTCTTCCTCTGAAGCCAGTATTTCTCTAACACCAAAGCCAGATAAAGACAATCAAAATTAATTAATCCCCCTAAGTTATCAATAAAGTACTTGCAAGGTAATTTCATGAATACATCAAGAAGATTGTTCACCATGATCAAGTAAATGTCATTCCACAGATGCTGGGATGGTTGAACATATGCTAATCAATATTGTACACAATGCATAAATAGACTCAAGCACAGAAATTACATGATCATCTCAAATGATACAGAAAAGATCCTTGACAAACTCCAACACCCCTTCAACACTTCAAAGACCTGGAGAAGAGAGGAATGGAAGGAACTTATCTAAGCTTAATACAGGCACAAACCATAACCAATATCATGCTAAACGGAGAAGAGCTTGGTGCATTCCCACTAAGATCCGGAACAAGACAAGGATGTCTACTCTCTCCATTACTGTTCAACATATTCTTAGCCAGAACAATAATAAAAGAGAAGACAATAAAAGGGATACAAATAAGATGAAGTTAAAGCAGCCTTATTTTCAGATTATGTGATTCTATACATAGTGACCCTAAAGACTCCAACGACAACAACAACAACAAAACCCTCCTAGAGTTGATAAACACTTTCAGCAAGGTAGCAGGATACAAAATTAACATACAAAAATCATTAGCTTTCTTATACACCAGTAACAAAGCAGATCAAAGTAGGATGGGAAGCTAATGGGAAGAAGAGTTTTAGTGGGAGAGGAAAGGAAGAGGAAAGTAAGAGGTAATTTTGGTGATCAAAATGCACTGTATACATGGATAAAATTGTGAATAAAAACATGTCAATGAAGTGGAAGAAACATTTAAATTTTCAGCAAGGCACTTTAAAGTCAATTATTTGGTATTTGAAAATATATTGATACATTACCTGGTGAATTTCTCAGTAAGGTACCACTATGACTCTGTATTTCTGAAGCTATAAGACATAAAAGTAGGAGATAAATGTGAGAAAGTCCCAATAAAATAGCCACACAAATCAAAATCAAGATAATCCAGCCTAGATTCAAAGCAGATTCTAAATTGCTCACAATAATCAGCTTCTGTTTTAAAAGAGTCTTAAAAATTTTCAAGATTTTAAGTTTCCCTATTTAAAAAGTGATTTGAGGGCTGGAGAGATGGCTTAGCGGTTAAGGCACTGGCCTGCAAAGCCTAAGGATCCATGTTCTACTCTCTAAATCTCACGTCAGCCAGATGCACAAAGGTAAGGCAGACACAAGGTCACACATGCCCACTAAGTGGTGCAAGTCTCTGGAGTTTGATTTCAGTGGCTGAGGTCCTGAGACACCAATTCTCTATCTCCTTTCTGTCTCCAAATAAATAAATAGAAATTTGAAGCAGAGTTGAATGGTGGAGTATATGATTAGCATATACAACATCCCAAGATTGATCCTTCAGGCAGACATACACCCAAATATACACATAGTAATCTAACAATGATATTTAGAAAAAAATGGTTTATGGGAATAAAAATTAACCCCTCCTCATTCTTTGCCATTATAAAAATTGATCTGTTTGAAGTTCACTTGACTATTTTATTTCCCACCCCTTAGGCCATGGTGGATATTGACCCAGTCTCATATGTACTAGGAAAGTGACCACTGAGCTATGACCCTAGTCTCCCCTACTTACTGTTAATGAGGAACTCCAGGATAGTCTCTGATGTGTTAGTGGTTGATTCCAGACAATGTGCAAAGCTGGATAGTGCTTTGCTGCGGACAGTAGGTGCCTTGTCTAAACAACGGTCAAACATAATTTCCTGCACCAAGAATTTATGCTTTAAGAAGTGTTGATGCTCCAAAGAGAGAGTACCATCCACCTCTCTTTCAGGTAGCTCTAAGAGAGCCAACACAACATCAAGAGTAAAAACCCGGTGTGAAATCTGGTAAGGCACAGAAGAATCACCATCAGATGGGCATAAGAGCAAAGGAAAAGTTGTCCTACACTCAGATCTGTCTGCCATTAGATGATGGCAGTTAGGACACAGGATTCAGATACATTTCCTACCTTGGAACTTCGTGAGTATTTGTAAAGCCAGCCAATGAATGTAGCATATTCCCCACAGGGAAGTTTTTTAAGAAGCTGAACCAGGGATTGAGCAGAAGAGGTCCGATACTCTGATTTATCTATCACCTGAAATTCAAAAGGAGATGCTGTCCAGCCAGCTACCTGTAGGATGACTGAAATCCATATTAAAGTACAAGTGAGAGTAACTAGTTCAATGGTCATTAAATATGACTAACAAATTTTAAGTTTTATACCCCTGAAGGGTTCTAGCATAGAAAACTCTCTGCAAAAAATAAGCATACTATTTCGGAGACTATGCATATCTACAGTTCATAGGGTTCAAGTTAATATTTGTCTATACTATTATATAAATTTAAGATACCACCGAGACTACATTGTGAACTCCAGGTCAGCCTGAGCTAGAGTAAAACCCTACCTCAAAAAAAAAAAAAAATTAAGATACCTGTAAAGAATTTGACCATGCAGTATATTTGATATTGCTTTAGTGTGCCAAATTTTTTTTGATTCTGTTTTTTAAAAGTACTCAATTGAGAAAAAAAAAACCATAAAGCCAGAAAAAGTAAAAAAGTTCTCAGCCTTTTATGAGCCAATACTGAATCATTATGAATAAAACATGACAGAACTTCCTTCAGAAGAACAAGTAGTATGCATCTGTGTTGAAGAATACACAAATGAAATGAAACTGATGAACATGGGTGATGGGTATATAGGAGTTCATAACTTGTTTCTGTGTTGGTTAAGCATTTTCAAAAATAAAAATAAAATAGAAGACTACTTTGTTAGCTGGGTGTGGCAATGCCTGCCTATTAGCAGACAAGAAGCTAAAAGCAAGACCAGGAGTTTAAAGAGCAAGACCCTGTCCAAAAATAGCACGTAAAGCAAAGAAACCACTTTTTAAAAGAGATTTTTAAATAAAGGCATTTTTAGTAATGATACACATACATACACTTATACATGTAATGCACTAATATATGATCACTGAAGCAATGTACCTTGGCACAGATGTGCTGCAGGAGAATACGAAGGACTGGGAAAACACTGTCTTGTAGTTCATCCACAAGTGAGCTTTTTATAAGAAAAACACAAATCCACTGTTTACAATGTACCTAGTATTATAATTCAACAGCAATTTTCCTTAATTCTATGCTCAAAAAACAGTTCTCACGGGCTGGAGAGATGGCTTAGCGGTTAAGTGCTTGCCTGTAAAGTCTAAGGACCCCGGTTTGAGGCTCCATTCCCCAGGACCCATGTTAGCCAGAGCACAAGGGGGCACATGCCTCTGGAGTTTGTTTGCAGTGGCTGGAGGCCCTGGCGCACCCATTCTCTCTCTCTCTCTCTCTCTCTCTCTCTCTCTCTCTGTCACTCTCAAATAAGTAAATAAAAAATGAACAAAAAAATTTTAAAAAAACCAGTACTCACATATTTTAGAAATATTAAATATTAAAACAAACCTACTCCATATTAAAGCTGGTACTAGGAACCAAGTCAGAATCCTACAGAGATGATGGTCATAGACACTCCAGTGAGAAGCTGCCTCTAGTCTTTGGCCACAGAAAGGTTAGTACACTCTTCACAATCTCTCTTACTTAACTATCCTTATCACCTTTAGCCCATCCTGCTCTCACTCTCTGTTGGAGAATATGTTTTCTTCTTTATAGAAGGCAGCAAAAACTGAGACAACCAAAATCCATCAACATAACAAGAAAAGATAGCTGACTGACTCCCTATCTTGAGATGATCCACCTCCTGCACATCAGCCAGTGTCCAGGTAACACTACAGAGGGAATGTCAAGTCAAACATGAATGCTGATCTCATGGCAAACCTGACAAATTGCACCAAGGTGATAGCAATAGACACCAAGAACACTCAAACATATCAAAACAGAAATCCAGAAGCTGCTAAGAGCTCAACACTAAAGTAGATTTATGACATACACACCAAGGCGCAGGGAACATTGTGGAAGAGGGGGCAGAAAGACTGGAAGAGCCACACGATGGGAAGGAGTATCCAGAGGCTCTGACTGCCCACAATTATTGTCGCCTGCTGTCACAACTCATAACCAATAACCCCATGGTAAATGCCAGTAACCCCACTTAGAAAGGTCTTCAGTGGAATGGAATGGGGAGGAGAGAAGGGAATGAGACCAACACATGATCTGTCCATACAAAAAAGTTTCTAATTAGTAAAAATACTAATTAAAAAATAAAGATATACTGGATCGAGTAGAAAAACAAGCTTCATATGCACAATTTTAGAAAACTGTCACTAAAAAGTCAACTTGCCAGGGAAAAATGCAATATTCATATGGCCCTATTAACTGTTTATAAACTCCATAGTAAGATGTAAAACATATCCCTTTAGGTGAAAGGTAAAACACATTAAGACATAGTGCCACCATGTGGCAGCTCAGTGAAATGTTAACACTAATCCAAAAGATTTTTTCTGAAGGGAGATAGAATGAGTATACGGATGAACCGGGGCCTCTTGCAACTGTAAACCAATTTCAGACGCATGAGCCAGTGTGCATCTGGCTTTACAAGGGTATTGAGGAATGAAATCCAGCCCATCAGGCAATGAAAGTAAGCATCTTTAACAACTGAGCCATCTCTCCAGGCCCCAGAAGAATTTTCTATGTAATGCCTGACTGGATTTATTTTAGTGCTATTTATCATTACATGAATACTATTCAATGGACAGTATGATGAACTCTTGTGAGAAAACCAAGCAAAATGTTTCCACTTAAAATATCCTAGTTGTTTAATTCTTTTAAAAACTACAGCCAGGTAGTTGTGACTAACATCTGTAATCTTAACACTTGAGGCAGAAGCAAGACTGTTCTACATACACAGTGAGATCAAGTGAAAAGATATATAAACAAAATAGACAAATGAATATAATGAACAAATAATTCTTAGCAAGAAATGTTTGCTCAGCAATCAGTTAACAATTCCCAGACACAGTATTCCAACTATAGCACACACTGAAGAAGTCTGCATAGATGCACACACTCACACCTGCAGGCCAAATGACTCAGTAAAGAAGAGAAAGAAAAGCCAAGGATACTGCAAGCACACCTTTCTGGTGGAGCTGAGTGATTTGTGGTAGAAGAAGTACTCTTTCCATTATTGCTAAGAAAGTAAAAGCAATTTACTTATTTTTCTTCCCTTAGCAAGTACTTTCTGTATGGGAAGGGGCACAAAAATAAGAAGAAACAAAAATAAAGAGACATAAGGAGAGAAATAGGAAACAAGAGGAGACAGACTTCTTTCTGTTTTGGATAGGTGAGCACTAAGCAGACAAAGCAAACAGAAGAGCTTTCCTTAGTTCAGTGCATACATGGAGGGAGTCAAGCTGGAGGCTGAATCTTGCTCAAGAACTGCAGATTCTCTGTTTTGAACAGTGCCCCAACACAGAAGCTGACTGTAGTGACTCACACCACAGGAACCAGCTGGCTATGTAGTGTTTTATTCGGACCCAAAAACCATCACTAGGGCAGGTATTTAAGTATCACAGGTGTCAGAGATCTTGGTTACTGAGGAAATTTATGTGCTTTACCTGATAAACAGGACTGCTTGGTTTCTACGGTGGATGACTTGTGCAGTAATAGCAAGGGGAGCACAAAGAGATCTTTCCCTTACTTCTAACATCAATATTACATTTAGCAGTTGATGGAAAATAGAACCAATAATCTGAAAGAAAAAAGAAAATTTGATTTAAGGAATGATAGAGAATACATTGGCCTCAACAGTTCTGATGTCTGAGCATTAGGGATGTGTTTCTTGGACAATTATCAGTTGCCCCTTATCCACCAAGCATATGTGGCAAGAGCCCCCATCCCCAGTAAATGTCTGGAACTATGTTTAGTACTAAATCCTAATACTATTTTTCCCTACACAGACATACCTGTAACAGATTTATAAATTAGGCACACTAAAAGATTAACAAGTATAATAAAATGCAACAATTATGAAAACATACTATAAGATATTGAATGTGATCACCCAGTATTCATCTCTTTTAATTTTTTTTTCTTAACTTTAGAGAAAGTGAGAAACAGAGAGAGAATGAATTGGCACAGCAGGACCTCAGCCACTGAAATTGAACTCCAGATGCTTATGCCACCTAGTGGGGAGGTGCATCTGGCTTAAATAGGATCTGGAGAGTCTGGGTCCTTAGGCTTCACAGGCAAGCGCCATAACAACTAAGCCATTTCTCCAGGGCCAGTATTCACCTCCTTGGCCCACAGATGACTGCAGGCAATTGAGCTCTTGAAAAGAAAACCAGGATAAATGGGAACCATCATGTTCTTTTAACATCTTTTTACTATGTTGTTTATCTACATTACAAAAATATATTTACTGGAGCTGGAAGGATGGCTTAGCAGTTAAGGCACTTGCCTATGAAGCCTAGGGATCCAGGTTCAATTCCCCAGTACCCATGTAAGCCAGAGAGGCACGAGGTGGTGCATACGTCTGGAGTTTGTTTGCAGTGGCTAGAGGTCCAGATGCTGCCATATTCATATTCTCTCTCTCACTCTGCCTCTTTCTCAAATAAAGGAATAAAAGTTAAAAAAAAATTTATTTGAGAGTGAGGAGGGATGAGTATGAGCATGTCAGGGCTTCCTGCCAATGCAAATGAACTCCAGATGCATGCACCATTTTATGCATCTGGCTTTAGGTGAGTACTGGGTAATTGAATCTGGGCCATCAGGCTTTGCAAGTAAGTGCCTTTAACCATTGTGCAATCTCTCAAGACCCATGGTTTATCTATGTATTTGTAATTCACCCACTGATGGTATCAGATGTCTCCCTACCTTATTTCCTTCTCCATGAAGTGGGGAACACAGCAAGTACAGTCCATAGTAGGCCAGTTCTGATATATGTTTTGCTTCGCTAAGGTTCCTAAAGCAGAAAGGCGAAATACTGGCTAGTGGATATGATTTTACTAGGAATATATCTTAGCTCTAAAAGCATTACTGCCTTATTAATGATAAATTCTTTATTTATCTTGAGATGTAGTTTCATTGTGTTATCCAGGCTGTACTCAAACTCCTTCACTCAAGCTGTTCTCTTGCCTTAACCTCCCAAACAGGTCACACTTGCAGGGGTGTGCCACCTCAGCTGGCTTCTATAAGCCATGTTTAAATGAGTAAATTCTACCTGCATGCCAATTAGAATAAAATGGCATTTATAGTTCTGAAGCAAAAATGCATTCAAACTGTCATACTGGAAAATATTAATGGCTCACCTGGCGTGTGGAACAAGAAATTCATGAAGAATTGGCTCAATATTAGTTAATGCAATAAAGACCTGGAAGACAGATAAGAAAAGGTCTGAAATATTTTTCTGAAATAATGTTATTCTATATATATTGCTGTATTATAATGTCCTCTGAAAGGTTTATGGAACTTTTGCTTACCTCTATACATGTCTGTATAGACTGTGGCTTTTCTTTGAGAGAAAATTTGGGCAGAAGCCTTAAAAAATTCTTTAAGAGGTACAATAATCCATTTCGGATTTGAGAAAGGTCCCGAGCAGAAAAATAAATATGCTCTTCTTCCTCCTCCTCTTCTTCTGTCAGTTCATCTATCTGAATCAAAAGTGTACAGGTCACTATGTCGTGATTCAATTTACCCAAACTGAATAAATGCCTGGTAGTCTGAGTTACTTAGGATGAACCTAGCCTGGTTCTTTGGACCATTACATGTCTCTAGGGCAAAAGGGGGAGTCATCAGACTACACGACACTATAGGACTTTCTGCTTCAGTATTTCTTTCAATGATAATTGCTACTATTTCTTAGTAATTTTGCTCTCAGTAAACTGCCAACCTACGTTGGCACAGGAAAAACTGGAAATCATGCTTTTTATTATATTCTTATGGATATGAATTCTAAAACACTTTAACCACTCTTGCTAATTACAACAAGATAGTAAGATAATATGGGTTGAGGCCAGAGATGTGGCTCAGTTAGTAAAGTGCTTACCTAGCTTGCAACCTTGGTTTGAGTCCCAGCACCACATAAAATGGGCATGTTGGCCTGGGCCTATAATCCATGCACTTGGGAAGTAGAGGCAGGAAGATCAGGAGTTCAAGATCAACCTTGGCTATACAACAATTTCTTTTTTTGTTTGTTTTTCTTTTTGATTCCAAGGTACGGTCTCACTCTAGCGCAGGCTGACCTGGAATTCACTATGTAGTCTCAGGGTGGCCTTGAACTTATGGCGATCCTCCTACCTCTGAGCCCCCTCACCCCAGCACTGGAATTAAAGGCGTGTGCCACCATACCTGGCTCATATACAACAATTTCAAGAGAGCCTTGGTGACATAAGACCTTATTTCAAAACAACAAAAAAGATAATGTGGCAAACATACCAGTCAGCTCACTTGACAGGCATACTTGAGCACAAACATCAGGAGAAATGACTGGAAAGGTAGAACAGTGGCAAGGCCAAAGTATTCTCTCAGTAGAACATAAAAGCCCAAGGGGCTATTTCAAATCTTATTGGTTATAGGTGATACTTTACTACAGATATAATCATGATGCCTGAAACCACATTTCACATAAATCTAATCCTTAAAATTAAAACTCCATATTCTTACAAATATATTTTATTACATCACCTACTTCTTACCTGGTCTTCTTTCCTGGATGGCTTTCCTCTTTTTCTGGTTTTCCTTTGAGTATCCTGAGCACTCTTAGGCTGTTCTTTTTTTCTTTTCTGATTCAAGTTAGATTCCTGAGGCCAGCTCTTCTTTAAAATTTGAATGCACTTGTCAAACATCACTGGGTGGAACACTTGATTGGCTACACTGCCTAGTGATAAGGAATAGAAAATACCCAGGTTAGGTGCTGTTTTTGGTTTTTTGGGCTTTTTTTTGTTTTGTTTTGTTTTTTTTGCTAGTTGTTCAGACTAACTTAAAACGTAACTTACATAGCTCCTGATTCATACTACAGAGTCCTGGGATTACAGGCATACATTAGGACCACTATTAGGTTTAATTTTCTCAAAATGTCTTAATGTGAGCCGTGCATGGTGGTGCACATCTTTAATCCCAGCACTCAGGAGGCAGAGGTAGGAGGATTGCTGTGAGTTCAAGGCCACCCTGAGACTACAAAAGTGACTCCCAAGTCAGTCTGGCCTAGAGTAAGACCCTGCCATGAAAAACCAAAGAAAAGTCTTAATGTTATAAAAGCAATGTAACCTTTGTTTCTTTCCAATAGGTAGCTAGGAACTGGCCCACAGAAACATGGATGCCACCTTGCCTCCCCTGGCAGGAATAGAACTCACATATGATCTAGTCTCACAAAAGATGGCAATAAGCAACAAGTCCTCAGCAACAGCTTCTTGCTTCTTTCTTGGCTTTTCCCAGGCTTAGCACATCTGTGGGCTGGCCCTTCCTGAGTCAGCCTCTTGAGCCCAACAACCAATCAGGGATCTCACTTACATACTTGAGTCTGGTGATGAGACTCATTCTAATTAGATGTTTAATTCATCTAAATGAGCATGAAAGCCTCTTGGTTCTTGGTGCCTTTTGTAAGCTCTTGGGCCCGTCTCCTCTTCTGATGCTGGCCTTAAGTAAGGGTGGAAATCTACTCAGTCTCCTCTTCCTAGGCACTTTCCTGCTTTGCAGCCCACATGTGTGAACCCCTTCCCCAGAAGCTTCATCCCAAGAGACCTGAGGGAGATTTCTTCTACTTACCCTCCCCCTTCCCAACCAAGCTGGAAAGAGTGAGAATATCTTGTCTTGGGCTTTCCCCACTAACTCTCCCTAAAATAAATCTCATAATTCATAATTGGCCCTCCTGAGTTCATAATTTCAATTCTTTCATAACTTTAACAAGGACCCAAAATTGGGGTCCAGAGACTTGGTTATCTTCTGCATCTTTATGGACATCTAATCCATCCCCACCCCACCCCACCCCAATCCTGTATCATTAACAGATAAAAATTTTAAAAAGACCTTCCTGGTGATGTGGCAAAATAGAAGCCTCATCAAAGAAACTTGGGAAAACAAAAGAGGCAAAATAATACACAGTACATTTGTTTCAGCAAGAGACAAGATCTATAAATGAAATTATTAAGTTTGATGACATCCCCACACATAAGCAGGAAGGAACTGTAGATCTGCTTAGGCTAAGAACAGCTCCCCCACTCCACCCCAGGGCTTCTCCCCATGGCCATCAGGCTTGAAAAATCAGAACTTTAAGAACAGGACAGGGAACCAGCTGACATTCATGAAAACACCAACAGCAGCATCCCACAATGTCTCCTTCCTAGTAGTTCAGCCCCAGGAAACAGACATTGTGGAAAGCTAAAGGTTCCAACTTGCCCCTCCCACACAGTACCTAGTGCAGCTGAGCCTAAGACCTGCCAAGCCAAACAGCCAAGACAAATGAAGACAATATCAAAGAGGGAATTAACTGTCTTCACAATTCAGAGGACATGAGAAAGGCACTCACATCAAAAGGTAACTTGGCTGATCTCCAATGTGACAATACACATATTCCAAAGCTGGTTCTATAGCTTTGAAGTAAAGTCAAGGTTTTCAGGGAAAGTTACTAAACGAAACATCACAAGAAAGGAAAGAATTATGTTTAATCATTTAGTGCCTTTTAAAAATCTCTACTCTTGCCGGACATGGTGGAGCATGCCTTTAATGCCAGCATTCAGGAGGCAGAGGTAGGAGGACTGCCATGAGTTTAAGGCCACCCTCAGACTACATAGTGAGTTCCAGATCAGCCTTGGCTAGAGTGAGACCTTATCTCAAAAAACTAAAAGAAATAAGAATAAAAAAATAAAATCTCCTCTTGCAAAATAATCCTGAGCAAAATGAATATTGCTGCAAGTATCACCATCTGTGAATACTACAGAGCCTTAAAAATAAAAATTGCATGGCACTGGAATAAAAACAGACACACAGATCAATGGAATAAAACAAAGAACCTAGATACCAGTCCACACACCACAGTTACCTGATTTTGACAAAACTGTAAAACTACACACTGGAGAAAAGAATGTCAGCAAATGGAGGAAAAACAGTATGTCCTGGGAAGAATGCAGTTAGATGCTTATTCTCCATACATAAAATCAAATCCAAATGGATCAAAAAGGCGGGTAAGACCCAAAACTCCGAAAATAAGAAGAAACACTTCAATATATAGGCATATGCAAGGACTTTTCTAAATAAGACTTCAAGTAATTGATGGGATTGCATTAAGTTAGAAAGGTTCTATATAGCAAGGTGAAGGGGAATTGTTAAAAGAAGAGATAGTCGACAGAATGGAAAATGATTTAGTATTTCCTAAAAAAGATAATCAGGACCCACGTTAGCCAGATGCACAAGGGGGCACATGCGTCTGGAGCTCATTTGCAGTGGCTGGAGGCCCTGTTGTACCCATTCTCTCTCTCTCTACCTGCCTATTTATGCCTCTTTCTCTGTCACTTTCAAATAAATAAAAATAAGCAAAAATAAAGTTAAAAAAAGATAATGGTGCCATTTCAGACATGATTGTCTAAGTACAAATCCAAGAAAAACGAAACCATGAACACATACACACACACGCCCACATAGCAGTATTATCCATGACAGGCCACAGTAGAACAAATCTACTGCGGTATAGTAAATGAAAGAACAAAATGGCCAATATCTTCAATGGAATACTAATTAGCCATAACAAAGAAAGAGGCACTCAGATGAGATGAATTAACAACAAAACTCAAAAACATTCCACACTAAGTGAAAAACAACAACAACAAGGAAAAAAAAAAAACTGGTCTTGAAGAGATGGCTTAGCAGTTAGCCTGTTTACTTGTAAAGCCTAAGGACCCAGGTTCAATTCCCCAGTACCTACATAGTCAGATGCACAAGGTGGTACATGCGTCTAGAGTTAGTATGCAGTGGCTAGAGGCCCTGGAGTGCCTATTCTCTCTCTATATTTATCTGCCCCCTCTCTCTAATTAATAAATAAAATAAAATATTAAAAATACTGGCACAAATATCCACAAATTTTATGATCTTATTATATGAAATATCCAAATGAAGTAAATCTATAGAAAATACTAGTAATTGACTGAGATGGAAACCATTGGGAAATAAAGTAATGACAGAGTAAGAAGAGAGACTGGAAATGCATGTGGAGTTTCTTTTAAAGGCAGATAATAAATGGGATCTAAAATTAGATGGTGTTGAAGGTTGAACATTTCATGTATAAACCAATATCTAAAAAGCCATTAAAAACTTATCAGAGGACTGGGAGGAATAGCTCAGCTGGTACAAGGGTTTGCTTTGTAAGCATGAGGACTGAGGTTTGGTCTTCAGAACCCATGTGAAAAAAGCTGGACGTCATGGTGCACACTTATAAATCCTAGCACGTGGGAGATGGAAAATATTAATTCCTGGGGCTCGTTAATAAGCTAGTATCTGGGCTGGAGAGATGGCTTAGCGGTTAAGCGCTTGCCTGTGAAGCCTAAGGACCACGGTTCGAGGCTCGGTTCCCCAGGTCCCACGTTAGCCAGATGCACAAGGGGGCGCATGCGTCTGGAGTTCGTTTGCAGAGGCTGGAAGCCCTGGCCCGCCCATTCTCTCTCACTCCCTCTATCTGTCTTTCTCTCTCTGTCTGTCACTCTCAAATAAATAAATAAAAAATTAAAAAAAAAAAAAAAGCTAGTATCTCCTACTTGGCAAGTTCCAGACCAGTGAGAGACCCTGTCTCATAAAAGGTAGATGATACCTGATGAACTACACCAAAGACTGGCCACTAGCTTCCTTACCTAAGTGCACACAAGCACATGTACACACTCACAAAGTTAATCAGAGATGTGAAACAAAATACAGAGTTAAATCAGACTTGTACAGATGAATACTAAAAGCTAACCACTGAAGTTAGATGATTTCAGTAGCATATTAAATGTTAAAAATGAAAGATCAACAAAGAACTATGGGATAAATTCCCAAAACTTGATATAGAGTTTCCGAATGAGAAGCAATGGGGGAAGACATAAAAGTACTTAAAACTCACTGATTTTCAATTTGATGATAATTATAAATTTACAAATTCAGAACTTTCAATAAGCTCCAAACACAAGAAACATGAATAAAAACTTCATCACCACAAATCATACTTATATAAATTTTCCCAGCACCATTGATAAAGAGGTAATCCTAAAAGCAACTACACGATAGGAGAATGTTATATGCAGGGGGAAAAAAGATAAGGTGTATAGGAAATCTCTTATTAGATACAATGTAGTAATAAGACAGTAGAACAACAAATTTTAAAATCTATTTGGCAAGTCAACATTGGTTTATACATCTATCAAGCCTTCAAAATAAAGGTAGTTAGCTAAAGGTGTTTTTGACATGATAGTGGAAGTTATTTTTCAGATCCACACTATAAAAAAATTTACTTGGGCCAGGCATAATAGCACATGCCTTTAATCTCAGCACTTGGGAGTCAGAGGCAGGATGGTTGAAGAACCAACCTGACTCCATTTTAACAGTAAGAGCCATTTTGATATAATGACTATGTTAAGTTTCTGTTTCTCTAATCTTGAGCTGAGGCCACAAATTGTTCCCTGGCTACTGTTCCCAGGATTGTGTATTCACAACATTCCAGGAATAGTTTAACTGTAATGGCTGGTCTCCTTCTGCCACCATGCTTGCTTTCCTCTGAAAACCCCTACCCTGTGATTTCTATGATTTTTCCCTGTAAAAAGAGCCTGAGAAGCTGACCTGGGGCTGCTCTCTACACCCGGCCTTAGGGGAGCAGCCACTGAACCAGCTATATTGTGCACAATTAAAAGCTTGCTTCAATTTGGCCATAATTTGTGGTCGGTCATCATTATTCTTGCGAATTCAGGGTTAACATAATGGAGTCCCCAGAGAGATAGGGCCGGTCCCCAATCCAAATTCAAAACCTGTATCCTTTTCTCTAAGCTTCCAGGACTGAAGTGTCACTACTAGGTGGTGCGCACTTGAGATGTTCCAAGGCTCCAGGCCAAGCTTTCTGCTCCATAGACAGCTGAGATGAAGGGCCACACAAGTGAGACCAGCAAGCACTACTCTGGAGAGGCCTCAACTGGAAAGTCACAGCTTCTTTTCTAAGACATTTGGTCTAGGTTGAGATTTCACTTGGGGACAGAGAGATGTCTAACAAAGCACATTCACACTCCTATCCAGGGCAACTGAAGGCATTGCACTGCGCACCTGGTTCAGGACAACTGCAAAGCCCACACTGTCTAGTCGGTCTGGATTCTAGGCAACAGCAAGATGTCACATTGTCTACTTGGTTGTTCTTTTGGCTCATATATCATTCGATCATTGTCTGTCTTTCATTTGTCCTTTTGTGTCTGTTATGAGCATGTAAGGACCAGCATATGGTCCAGGGCCAGTTTAGGATAAACAAGTTTGTTGTGAGAGTAAAAAATGCAAAGTCAAAGCTTGTAAGCAAAACTAAGACTAACTGTGTGTAGTGACGTAGTAGAGATTAGCAGATGTGTGTGTGAAACTATTAGACAAGTATTGGAAGGTATAAAAACCCCAGCTGCTCAGTAACCATTGTCTCAGTCTCCCCGACACTATGACTGACTGAAAGGTTACTTAGCAGTCCTGACTGAGACCCCCGCGAGACACGTCACCGATCCGAATTCATCAGCCCGACACTTGGTCCAAATGATCATCCGTAAGCCAGAGCACTAGCTTACGCCAGCGGACCAAGACTCGGCTTGGAGCGCAGCAAACCGAAAGTAAAACGTCGCAGCTCGAACCTTGCGTTGGTCAGGTCGTAAAACGTCGCAACTCGAACCTCGCGTTGGTCAGGTCGTAAAACGTCGCAACTCAATCCTCGCGTTATCAGGTCATATACATGTTAGACTCGTTAAAAATATTCTTGTGTTAGTAATGTAGCGATGAATATACCTTGGTTATATATTATATTAGCTATAATATTATTTGTGATCATTTGGACTTGCTTGTGCATGACTTTCATCCCAGTAAACTCCTTTACAAGTATACCAGTGTCTTAGTATCATTGGCCTTCGCCGGCGGAATCCTCTCAACCAATCATCTTTGAGAGTGCTCGCGACAGTGTCTTGTTCTTCTATTTAGTGTTTGCTTTGTCCTTTTGTGCTTAACATTTTTGCATCCTAGGAACTAAATATCAAGTCACAGGTTGTCCTGGTAACCTGGATACCCTGACCACCCCAGGTAAATTGAAAGTTAAAAACTGGAATTGAGAATAATCTAGTTTTGGTTTGAAGACTCCTGAATATGAAATCTGAAACTATACTCAAAGTAACTTTGAGGTTTACTTTTGATCTCTGGAGTTATAAATAGAATAGAAATTTAAAATGGGAATAAGTAACTTCAAAATGAATGAATGTGTGTGGGGGGGGATGTGTCTGGAGTCCATATGAAAAGTGCATTTAGAATGAATGTGTGTATATATAAATGTATGTGTGCCTCAAAGTCGTAAGGATATAGAATGATAATGGGAAATTCATTGTGAGTATGTCCTCCACCAAGCCCACTGAGCTAGAGTGCATGGCCAACTTTTAATGTTGAATGCCCCCCAGAAGGAGCACTGAAAATAATTAAAATCATACGAAGGGGAAAAAAAAATACAAGATTCTCCTACTCTTAAAAAGTTATAAAATGTCAGATCAGAAAGCTGCCTTGTAGCTCTGAGGGAAGTCCAAAACTATTCCTGGAATTTAAAGGAAAAAAAAGGGGGGAGGGTGCATGTGTGGAAATTATTCTGCCTGCTGTGTTCCCCAGGGGCAAAAAGTAGATCAAAAATAGTTAAGTTCAGAGTCAATCCCAGACAGATGATAGAACCTGGGGAAAAACTGTCTTGCTCTCACATGATATGGCTGGGGAAATTCTTCGTAACAATGATAAAAGTAGGGGGCCACACATGAACAGGCACCTGTAATGTGTCACTGTTGTAGTAAGGTTTGCATTGCTGGTAGAAATCACCTGGCCAAGAGCAGCTTGTGGGAAAAGAGGTTTACTCTGGCTTATAGGTTCGAGGGGAAGCTTCATGAAGGCAGGGAAAATTGATGGCATGAGCATAGAGTGGACATCACCCCCTTGTCAACATAAGGCCCTGGACGATACCAACAGGAGAGTGCGCCACACAATGGTATGGGGAGATTGGTTATTGAAAGACCTGGAAACCCGGCTGGAGAGACAGCTTAGTGGTTAAGCGCTTGCCTGTGAAGCCTAAGGGCCCTGGTTTGAGGCTCAATTCCCCAGGATCCATGTTAGCCAGACGCACAAGGGGGTGAACACGTGTGGAGTTCATTTTGTCGCGAGCACTCTCAAAGATGATTGGTTGAGAGGATTCCGCCCAGGAAGGTCAGTAATACTCAGACACTGGTGTACTCGCAAAGGAGTTTACTGGGATGAAAGTCACACACAAGCAAGTCCAAACTATCACAACTAATATTATAGCTAATATAATATATAACCAAACTATATTCATCACTACTAACAAGAATATTTCTAACGAGTCTAACATGTATACAACTTGATAACGTGATACTTGGGATGCAGTAACGCGAGACTCAGTCTCAACGCGAGACTCAGTCTCAACGCGAGACTCAGTCTGCGAGATTTCTGACACTTTACAACCTGGTGGCGCGGGTCCGTGCTCCAACTTTTCTCTCGGTTCGCGGTGTTTCAAGGCGAGTCTCGGTCGTTCAGACAGCGTGTTGGGCAGATGAATTCGGATTGGAGATGCCTCTCACGGAGGTCTCAGTCCGAACTGCTGAGCAGCCCTTCAGTCAGTCATAGTGTTGGGAGGACTGGGACAATGGCTGCTGAGCAGCTGGGGTTTTTATATTTTCCACTACTTATCTAGGGTTCCACACACACCTTCTGCTAATCTCTTACCAAGTCATTGTACTCAGCTTACTCTTAGTTTTTGCTTACAAAGTTTGACTTTGCATTTTTACTCTCACACACAAAGAAAAAAAACTTACTTATCTAAACTATCCCTGGACCATATGATGGTCCTTACATGCTCATAACACATTTGCAGTTGCTGGAGGCCCTGGTGCACCCATTCTCTCTCTCTCCCTCTCTATCTTTCTTTCTCTGTTGCTCTAAAATAAATAAATAAATAAAAGTAAACCAAAAAAATAAAAATTAAAAATAAAAAAAAACAACAAAGAAAGGCCCAGAAACCAGACTGGAGCTTGCTGCCCCGGATAGGCTTAAGTTACAAATTCCCACTTAGACAGAGGACCTGAGTCAACCCCTAGACATGTCCAGGCATGCCCAAGACTTGACCCTTCTGCCTTTCTGCCCCAGCCAATCAAAAGAATACAAGTACAGTTACAGTTTAAACCAACCAATCATGTGCTTCTTGGTTCAAATCCCTATAAAAACCCTGCCCTCCTGCTACTTGGGCTCTTGCATGGATCCACTGTACTGGGGAAGTCAAGAGTCCGAGCTTAAGCCCGAAATAAAGCTCTTTGCCTTTGCCTTTGCATGTGTTTGGTTCTCGTTGGTAGTCACTAGGGGCACCAAGAACTGGGCATAACATTTGGGGGTTTGTCCAGGATCCCCTCAGAGACCCCTGAGGACCACCACCAAGTGGAGATCAGGTCACCAGCCAGTAAATGCACTTCTGGTTTTGTCTTTCCTGAAAACTTGTCCTTCATCCCTCCTTTCATCAGAAAATTGTGGTTGGGCGGACACGTCCCTGGAGGCCACTCTGTCTGGACAGCAGGTCCTGGGTGGCCCAGGCCCACCCGAGGGGGATTTCATTCCCTTGGTAGATTTGAAGAGGCAACATGAGTCCCTACCACAGAATGGGGAGAAGCTGCTGTCTCAGTTTTGGTTTTGTAGTCATTGGCCAGCTGAACTGTTTTGCTGTCTCTTTTTCCTTTTCTTTGTTGGAATTACTATTTGTGTGAGTGGGCAGATGCAGACTATCCCACTTTCTTTACTGACAGACCACTTTCAGGATATTAAAATTGGGCTCATAACCTCAAAAGGAAACTAAACTTACAACTTTTTGTAGGAGTGAATGGCCCACCTTCAATGTGATCTCACTGCTAGTGGGCACCTTCCACTTACTGATTATATGGCAAGTCCAGGAAAACATCTTTCAGGGACCTCCTGGCCACCCAGATGAAATCACCTATATTCTGATCTGGCGGAACCTGCAGGAAGACCCTCCCTCAAGGGTTAAACCTTTTCTTCCCCCTTCACAGGAGACCATAACTACTATGGGAATTAAGAAGAAAGACAAACCAGATGATTCCTCCTACCCCCTCCAACCCTCTAAATCCTGTACTCGCGAACTCGCAGAAGGAAGAATGGATCTTCCCTCTTCCCTACCCTCCCTTCGTTCCCCTTCAGATAGCCAAGGTCTTTGGACTCCTGGCAGTACTCTCAGCCATTACCAACACATGTACTATACCGGACCCCAGGTGAGTGCCAGGAGTGGGGCAGGGCTGATCTAAGGTGTATGCAAGCCCTGCCCAGCCACCACAGTGCACCAAAAAGGGTCAAGAAAGAAAAAAAGGTCACATTTAACTACAGCCTACAAAGAACTAAACTTTTATGTAAAAAATATCATACTTTATTACATGATATCATGAATATAATTACTGAATTTATATTTTAGGTCAACTCACCTTATATAGAGGATTATTAAAAACAACAGAATTCTCTCTAAAGTGGTAACTTTTTTTATTATTTGTCAGGCATTAAAAAAAAAAAAAAAAGGACTTCTGGTTAAGATGGCCACGTAGGTACCATGCCAGACGAGCCTAGGAGGGAAAAGCAAAAACAAAACAAAAAAATAAACCCAAGCAAAGTACACACTTTTACTAAAAAGTGAGGTATATAGGAAACTGAAACAGCAGCGGAGAAGAAGGAGAGATCCACAGCATCCAGAGCTCACACAGGCCAGCAGAAGCAGCTCCACAAGGAACGTAGGAGCAGCACGCCAGCCAGCTGCCAGGCTTGGCTTGAGCCACAGGAAAAGCCAGATAGGGGGATTTTCCACTCACGTCAGAGTTCTCCACAAACTCAAGAAACGAAGGTAGAATGGCAGTGAACAATGGAGGGGCAGATCACAAGGTAGAAGAACACTTGGAACAGCGAGAGAACTAGAGCAGCATCGGCAGTCTACCATCCCCCACTGCCACTGCTAAGCTGTTGCGAACAGAGCCCACAGCAGGTTTCAAGCAGGAGCAGAGACCAAAATCATAACAAAAGGTACCTGGGATTACACCAGGTCACTATCTGCCTAATAAACCTGGTATATAGGCCTGAACCAGAAGTGCTAATTGCACCTTCCATATAAGGATAAATTATATGTTAAATTTGATGGATGATCAGATTTTCCATTCTTAAAAAAGCTGTATTTGACTTCCGGATAAGATGGCGGAGAAGGTACCACGCCAAAGCAGCCTAGGGGGGAAAAAGACCAAAAAAACTCAGCAAAATACACACTTTTATTAAAAAGTGAGGTGTATAGGAAATTGAGGCGGCAGCGGAGAAGTAGAAGAGTTCCAGAGCATCCAGAGCCTGCACAGGCGGGAACAGCAGCTCCGGGGCGGCTCGGCCACTCGCCGCAGCCGCGGAGCGGCAAAAAGCCGCCGGACTCTAGGCTCGAGCCACAGGACAAGCCAGGTGCGGGATTTTCCCCTCACACCGCGCTCTCCACAACTCGGGAAACGTGAGGGGAGAGCGGCAGCGAGCAACGGAGGGAAGAGCAGACCGCGAGGTAGAAGCACACGTGGAACAGCGATACAACCAGAGCAGCCGCGGCTCCCTCCCCTCCCCCACCGCCTGAACCCAGCTCCAGCGAACACAGCAGCGGCCCGGGACCCGGCCACGCCAACTTGGGCTGACAGCAGGACACAAGCAGGAGCAGAGTTCGGCAGCAACTTCAGCGGCTCCAGCACCGGTACCAGTGGCCCCAGCAGCAGCAGACCCAGGAGCGGCAGCGGCAGCAGATCCCGCAGCAGCGGCTTCGGGGTGAGCAGCGGTGGTGGACACGGCAGCAGCAGCTTCAGGAGCGGTGGTGGCTCCGGGGGTGGCAGCTACGACAGCAGCAGAGGCACCAGCAGCGGCTCAGTTTGCCCCGTAGGAAAAGCAAGTGCCCAGCTCCAGAAATCAGAACAGCAGCCCGACGACCCAGGCAGCAACTTGACTGAGACCACAATCACCCAAGGTAACTGGGATTGCACCAGGGAAGGGTCTCACTTGGTCACAAGTTGACTTGGATACCTCAACAGACCAGAAATCTAAACCTCTTTGTTCATACAGGATCTGGTCATTATAATAACTACTCTTGCATACATACTCGGGGCTGTTTTTGATTGAATGTGTACAGTGTTTAGTTAAATTTTAGAATCTACCAGTATTTTATTCCACTCAGCCTGCTTGAATACTCCTATAGCAGGGAAACTCAACCCCTAAGAACATCTTTGTAGATACTCTGAGAGTCTTAAGAGCCACACCTAATACCTTAAGGTCCTACCCTGAAAATATATTACGTCAAATCAATTGATACAGCTAAGAATACACAGCTAGCTAGAAAATCCAAGCATTAACTTAATCCAAGATGCAAAAATATATACATTATAACACAAGAAACACTAAAAAGCAAGACGATATAAATCCACCTAAAAGTATTAATGCATCAGAAATGTCCTCCAGTGAGAAAGAGTTAGAGGAAATGCCTGAGAAAGAGTTCAAAAGAATAATTATAAATATGTTCAAAGAGGTCAAAGAACACATGAAAACAATCAAAGAAGAAATCAAAGAGGAAATCAAAGGAATCAAAGAAGAGGCAGGACACCAATTTAATGAAATAAAGAAGGCAATACAAGACATAAATAGGGAAATACAAATAATAAAGAAAAACCAGTCAGAATTACTAGCAATGAAGAACACAGTTAATGAAATAAAAAACTCTGTAGAAAATCTCACCAGTAGGATGGATGAGGGAGAGGACAGAATATCTAAGCTAGAAGATCAGGTGGCAGACCTAATGCAGTCCAACAAAGAGAAAGACAAACTTATAGAAAAGTATGAGTGGAAATTTCAAGATATTCGGGACACTATGAAAAGATCCAATATAAGAATTCAGGGCATAGTAGAAGGAGAAGAACTCCACTCCAGAGGCATAGTAGGCATCTTCAACAAAATCATAGAGGAAAATTTTCCCCAAATTGGGAAAGAGGTGCCAATACAGATACAGGAAGCCTTTAGAACCCCAGCCAGACAAAACCCAGAAAGAAACTCTCCTCGCCACATTATACTCAAACTTCCAAACACACAAACCAAAGAAAAAATATTGAAAGCAGTTAGAGAGAAAAATCAAGTTACTTACAAAAGCAAGCCCATCAGGATTACAGCAGATTATTCAACACAAACTTTTAAAGCCAGAAGGGGTTGGAGTGATATATTACAAGTTCTGAAAGATAACAACTGTCAACCAAGGTTACTTTATCCTGCAAAGTTATCCATCCAAATAGATGGAGAAATAAAGACATTCCATGACAAAAGCAGGATAAAGGAGTATCTGAAGACAAAACCAGCTCTACAGAAAATACTTGATAGAATCCTCCATGCTGAACAAAAGGAAAAGCACACATATAAGGAACCTAGAAAAAACCAGCTATACTCAAATACCAGTTAACAGAAGAGAGCACAGGTAGAACAAGTAACACACACACACACACACACACACACAAATGGCAAACATAAATACACACCTTTCAATAATATCTCTTAATATCAACGGTCTCAATGCCCCAACGAAAAGACATAGATTTGCAGACTGGGTTAAAAAGCAGGATCCTACAATTTGTTGTCTCCAAGAAACTCACCTTTCTACAAAGGATAGACATTATCTTAGGGTGAAAGGTTGGAAGACGGTGTTTCAAGCAAATGGGCCTAGAAAACAAGCAGGGGTTGCTATCCTAATATCAGACAGGGTAGACTTTAGTCCGACGTTAGTCAGGAAAGATAAGGAAGGTCACTTTATATTGATTAAGGGCACACTCCAACAGGAGGACATTACAATCCTAAACATATATGCACCTAACATGGGGGCTCCCAAATTCGTCAAACAAACACTATTAGAACTAAGGTCACAGATAACACCAAACACAGTGGTGGTGGGTGACTTTAACACCCCACTCTCATCAATTGACAGGTCATCCAGGGAAAGAATAAACAGAGAGGCATCTGGACTAAATGAGGTCATAGAAGGAATGGACCTAACAGATATATACAGGACATTTCATCCAAAGGCTGCAGAATATACATTCTTTTCAGCAGCACATGGAACATTCTCTAAAATAGACCATATATTAGGACACAAAGCAAATCTTAACAAATTCAGGAAAATTGAAATAATTCCTTGCATTCTATCTGACCACAATGGAATTAAACTACAAATCAGTAGCAAGAAAGGCTATAGAGCATACACAAAATCATGGAAACTAAACAATACACTACTAAATGATGAGTGGGTCAATGAAGAAATCAAAAAGGAAATCAAAAAATTTATAGAGTCAAATGATAATGAGAACACAACATACCAAAATCTCTGGGACACAACGAAGGCAGTTCTAAGAGGTAAATTTATAGCCTTAAGTGCCTATATTAAGAAATTAGAAAGGTCGCAAGTAAACGACCTAATGCTTCGCCTTAAAGCCTTGGAAAAAGAAGAACAAGGCAAACCAAAAAGTAGTAGACGGGAAGAAATAATAAAGATTAGGGCAGAAATTAATGAAATAGAAACAAAAAGAACAATCCAAAGAATTAATGAAACAAAGAGTTGGTTCTTTGAAAGGACAAACAAGATTGATAAACCCTTAGCAAATCTGACCAAAAGAAAGAGAGAAGAGACACAAATTAATAAAATCAGAGATGAACAAGGTAACATCACAACAGATTCCAGAGAAATTCAAAAAATTATAGGGACATACTATAAAAGCATATACTCCACAAAGTATGAAATTCTGAAAGAAATGGATGATTTCCTTGATCTATATGACCTACCTAAATTAAATCAAAATGAGATTAATCACTTAAATAGACCAATAACAAACATGGAGATCCGAGCAGTTATCAATAATCTCCCAACTAAAAAAAGCCCAGGCCCGGATGGATTCACTGCTGAATTTTACCAGACTTTTAAGGAAGAGATAACACCATTGCTTCTTAAGCTTTTCCAGGAAATAGAAAAAGAAGGAATCCTACCAAACTCCTTCTATGAGGCCAGCATCACCCTGATACCAAAACCAGGCAAAGATAGAACAAAAAAAGAAAATTACAGACCAATCTCCCTCATGAACATAGATGCAAAAATTCTCAACAAAATATTGGCAAACAGATACAAGAGTATATCAAAAAGATCATTCACCCTGACCAAGTAGGCTTTATCCCAGAGATGCAGGGATGGTTCAAAATACGCAAATCTATAAATGTAATACATTACATAAATGGGTTGAAGGACAAAAATCACATGATCATCTCATTAGATGCAGAGAAAGCATTTGACAAAATCCAACATCCCTTCATGATAAAAGTCCTACAGAGACTGGGAATAGAAGGAACATATCTCAATATAATAAAGGCTATTTATGACAAGCCTACAGCCAACATATTACTAAATGGGGAAAAACTGGAAGCTTTTCCACTAAAATCAGGAACAAGACAAGGGTGTCCACTGTCTCCACCTCTATTTAATATAGTTTTGGAAGTCTTAGCCATAGCAATAAGGCAAGAGACACACATAAAAAGGATACAAATTGGAAAGGAAGAAATCAAGTTATCATTATTTGCAGATGACATGATTCTATACATAAAGGACCCTAAAGACTCTACCAGCAAGCTGTTAGAGCTGATCAAAACCTACAGCAATGTAGCAGGATACAAAATAAATACACAGAAATCAGTAGCCTTCGTATATGCTAACAACAAACACACAGAGGATGATATCAGAGAATCACTCCCATTCACAATTGCATCAAAAAAAATAAAATACCTTGGAATAAACCTAATCAAGGAAGTAAAGAATCTATACAATGAGAACTTTAAAACACTCAAGCGAGAAATTGCAGAAGACACTAGAAAGTGGAGAAACATCCCTTGTTCCTGGATTGGAAGAATCAATATCGTGAAAATGGCAATCTTACCTAAAGCAATCTACACATTTAATGCAATCCCTATCAAAATTCCAAAGGCTTTCTTCATGGAAATAGAAAAAACAATCCAAAAATTCATTTGGAATCACAAAAAACCTCGAATATCTAAAATAATACTGAGCAACAAAAAAGAGGCTGGTGGTATCACCATACCTGATTTTAACCTATACTACAGAGCCATAGTAACAAAAACAGCATGGTACTGGCACAAAAACAGACATGTAAATCAGTGGAACAGAATAGAGGACCCAGATGTAAGCCCAAGTAGCTATAGCCACCTGATATTCGATAAAAATGCCAAAAATACTCATTGGAGAAGAGACAGCCTCTTCAGCAAATGGTGTTTTGAAAACTGGATAAATATCTACAGAAGGATGAAAATAGATTCTTCTCTCTCGCCATGCACAAGAATTAAGTCCAAATGGATTAAAGACCTTAACATCAGACCGGAAACATTGAAACTGCTAGAGGAAAATTAGGGGAAACCCTTCAACATATTGGTCTTGGCAAAGACTTTCTGAATACAACCCCAATTGCTCAGGCAATAAAACCACAGATTAACCACTGGGACCTAATGAAATTACAAAGATTTTGCACCGCAAAGGACACAGTGAAAAAAGCAAAGAGGCAACCTACAGAATGGGAAAAAATCTTCGCCAGCTATATATCTGATAGAGGATTAATATCTAGGATATACAAAGAACTCAAAAAGTTAACCAATAAGGAATCAAACAAGCCAATCAAAAAATGGGGTAAGGAGCTAAATAGAGAGTTCTCAAAGGAAGAAATACGAATGGCATATAAGCACCTAAAAAAATGTTCTACGTCACTAGTCATCAGAGAAATGCAGATTAAAACTACATAGAGATTCCATCTCACTCCTGTCAGATTGGCCACCATCATGAAAACAAATGATCATAAATGTTGGCGGGGATGTGGAAAAAAAGGAACCCTTCTGCACTGCTGGTGGGAATGCAATCTGGTCCAGCCATTGTGGAAAACAGTGTGGAGGTTCCTAAAGCAGCTAGAGATTGATCTACCATATGACCCAGCTATAGCACTCCTAGGCATATATCCAAAGGACTCATCTCATTTCCTTAGAAGTACATGCTCAACCATGTTTATTGCTGCTCAATTTATAATAGCTGGGAAATGGAACCAGCCTAGATGTCCCTCAACAGATGAGTGGATAATGAAGATGTGGTACATTTATACAATGGAGTTCTACTCAGCGGTAAAGAAAAATGAAGTTATGAAATTTGCAGAAAAATGGATGGACCTGGAAAGTATTATACTAAGTCAGGTAACCCAGGCCCAGAAAGCCAAGCGCCACATGTTCTCTCTTATATGGGGATCCTAGCTACAGATGACTGGGCTTTTGTGTGAGAATGAAAATACTTAGTAGCAGAGGCCAGTAAGTTGAAAAGGAGACATAAAGGGTGGAGAAAGGAAGGGAGGAGGATACTAGGTTGATATTGTATATATGTAATTACAATGATTGTAAGGGGGAGGTAATATGATTGAGAATGGAATTTCAAACGGGAAAGTGTGGGGGTGGGGAGGGAGGGAATTACCATGGGATATATTTTATAATCATGGAAAATGTTAATAAAAATTAAAAAAAAAAAAGCTGTATTTTGGGATTGGTATTTGTTGCTTCTTGATTTACAGTGGCTTTGTTTCCTCTTATGTTATATATTAGAGAAGGGTCTCACCTGGTCACAAACTGACGTGGAACCCTCTACAGACCAGAAATCTTAACCTCCTTGTTGTTAGGATTAAGGGAATGGGTGAGGCACCACACAGTCTAAGGGACAGACAGAGGATCTGGTTGTCATAATACCTACTCTTGGATAATTACTGTGTGTTGTTTTTAACTGAAAGTGTGTATATTGTTTAGTTGCATTTTGGAAACTATTTGTATTTGGTTCCACTCAGCCTACTTGAATACTCTCATAGCAGGCAAACCCAACACCTAAGATCACTTTTGTAGACACTCTGAGAGTCTTGAGAGGCACACTTAGCACCTTAAAAACCTACGCTGAAGATATATAGCATCAGATTGATTGACATATCTAATAATACCCAGATAACTAGAAAATACAATTATTAAATAATCCAGGATGCAAAAATATATACATTATAACACAAGAAAACACAAAAAGGAAGAAGATATAAATTCACCAAAAGGTATTAGTGTATCAGAAATGACCTCCAGTGAGAACAAGTTAGACAAAACGTCTGAGAAAGATTTCAAAAGAATGATTATAAACATGGTCAAAGATTTCAAAGAAGAAATCAAAGGAAGCAAAGACGACACAGGGCACCAATTTAATGAAACATAGCGGTCAATACTAGACATAAATAAGGAAACAGAAATAATAAAGAAAAACCAGCTAGAATTACTAGCAAAAAAGAACACAGTTAATGAAATAAAAACCTAGAAAGAACCTCTACTCGCCATATTATAAACAAACTACCAAACACACAAAACAAAGAAAAAATATTGAAAGCAGTCAGAGAAAAAAATCAAGTTACATACAAAGGTAAGCCTATCAGGATTACAGCACATTACTCAACACGAACACAAACGTTAAAAGACAGAAAGGTTGGAGTGATGTGTTCCAACTTCTGAAATATAACAACTGTCAATCAAGGTTACTTTATCTTGCAAAGCTATCCATTCAAATAGAAGGAAAAATAAGGACATTCCACAACAAAGGCAAGCTAAAGGAGTATTTGAAGACAAAACCAGCTCTACAGAAAATACTTGAAACAATCCTCCATGCTGAAGAAAAAGAAAAGCACACATATAAGGAACCATGAAAAAACAAACAATACTCAAATACTAGTTAACATAAGAGAGCAAAGGTAACACTGGAAGAACTACAAAATAATGGCAAAAATGAATACACAGCTTTCAATAATATTTCTTAATATCAAAGGCCTCAATGTCCCAACCAAGACACAGGTTTGCAGACTAGGTTAAAAAGCAGTATCCTTCAATTTGGTGCTTCAAAGAAACCCAACTTTCTATAAAGGATGGACACTATCTTAGGGTGAAAGGCTGGAAAATGGTGTTTCAAGCAAATGGACCTAGAAAACAAGCAGGGGTTGCTATCCTAATATCTGACAAGGTAGACTTCAGTCCAAAATTAGTTAAGAAATATAAGGAAGGACACTTTATATTGATTAACAGCACCCTCCAACAGCAGTACATTATAATCCTAAACATATATGCACCTAACATGAGGGACCCCAAATTCATCAAACAAACACTATTAGAACTAAGGTCACAGATAACACCTAACACACAGTAGTGGGTGACTTCAACACCCACTCTCATCAATTGACAGGTCATCCGAAAAAAGGCATCTGGACTAAATGAGGTCATAGAAGGAATGGACCTAACATATATATACAGGACATTTCATCCAAATACTGCAGAATATACATTCTTTTCAGCAGCACATGGAACATTCTCTAAAATAGACCATATATTAGGACACCAAGCAAATCTTAACAAATACAGGAAAATTGAAATAATTCCTTGCATTCTATCTGACCACAATGCAATCAAACCACAAATCAATAGCGAGAAAGGCTATAGAGCATACACAAAATCATGAAAATTAAACAACACACTACTAAGTGATGAATGGGTCAATGAAGAAATCAAGAAGGAAATCAAAAATTATAGAGTCAAACGATAATGAGGACACAACATACCAAAATCACTACCATAATGAAGGCAGTCCTAAGAGGTAAATTTATAGCTTTAATTGCCTGTTTTAAGAAATTAGAAAGATCACAAGTAAACAACCTAATGCTTCACCTTAAAGCTTTGGAAAAAGAAGAACAAGGCAAACTGAAAGTCAGTAAGTAGATGGAAAGAAATAATAAAGATTAGGACAGAAATTAATGAAATAGAAACAAACAAACAAAAAATCCAATCCAAAGAATCAATGAAACAAAGAGTTGGTTCTTTGAAAGGATAAACAAGATTGATAAAACCCTTAGCAAATCTGACCAAAAGAAAGAAGAGACACAAATTAATAAAATTAGAGATGAAAAAGGTAACATCACAAAAGATGCCAGAGAAATTCAAAAAATCATAAGGACATACTATAAAACCATATACTCCACAAAGTAGGAAAATGTGAATGAAATGGATGATTTCCTTGATTTATATGACCTACCTAAATTAAATCAAGATGAGGTGAATCACTTAAATAGACCTATAATGAGCATGGAGATCCAAGCAGTTATTAAAAATTTCCCAACTATAAAAAGCCCAGACCTAGGTGGATTCACTGATGAATTTTATCAGACCTTCACGGAAGAACACCATTGCTTTTTAAGCTTTTCCATAAAGTAGAAAAAGAAGGAATCCTACCAAACTCCTTCTATAAAGCTAGCATCACCCTGATAACAAAACCAGGCAAGGATAGAACAAAAAAAAGAAAATTACAGACCAATCTCCCTCATGAACATAGATGCAAAAATTCTCAATAAAATACTGACAAACAGAATACAAGATTATATGAGAAAGATCATTTACCACAACCAAGTAGGCTTTATCCTACAGATGCAGGGATGGTTCAACATAAACAAATTGATAAAAGTAATACATAAATGGACTGAAGGATAAAAATCACATGATCATCTTATTAGATGCAGAAAAAGCATATGACAAAATCCAACATCCCTTCATGGTAAAAGTCCTAGAGAGACTGGGAATAGAAGGAACATATCTCAATATAATAAAAGCTATTTATGACAAGCCTACAGCCAACATACTACTAAATGGGGAAAAACTGGAACCTTTTCCACTAAAATCAAGACCAAGACAAGGGTGTCCACTGTCCCCTCTTTTATTTAATATAGTTGTAGAAGTCTTAGCCATAGCAATAAGGCAAGAGACACACATAAAAAGGATACAAATTGGAAAGGAAGAGATCAAGTTATCATTATTTGCAGATGACATGATTCTATATATAAAGGACCCTAAAGACTCTACCAGCAAACTGTTAGAGCTGATCAAAACCTACAGCCATGTAGCAGGATACAAAATAAATACACAGCAATCAGTAGCCTTCCTATATGCTAACAACAAACACACAAAGGATGAAATCAGAGAATCACTCCCATTTACAAAAGAAAATAAAGTACCTTGGAGTAAACCTAACCAAGGAAGTAAAGGATCTCTACAATGAAAAGTATAAGATTCTCAAGAGAGAAATTGCACAAGGCACTAGGAAATGGAAAAACATCCCTTGTTCCTGGATTGGAAGAAACAATATTGTAAAAATGGCAATCTTACCAAAAGCAATCTACACATTTAATGCAATCCCCATCAAAATTCCAATGGCATTGTTCACGGAAATGGAAAAAACAATCTTAAAATTCATTTGGAATCACAAAAAACCTCGAATATCTAAAATAATACTGAGCAACAAAAATAGGGCTGGTGATGTGGTGATACACCATATCTGATTTTAACCTACACTACAAAGCCATAGTAACAAAAACAGCATGGTACTGGCACAAAAGCAGACATGTAGATCAATAGAACAGAATAGAGGACCCAGATGTAAGTCTGGGTAGCTACAGCCACCTGATATTTGATAAAAATGCCAAAAATACTCATTGGAGAAAAGACAGCCTCCTCAGCAAATGGTTCTGGGAAAACTGTATATGTATCTGTAGACGGATGAAAATAGATTCTTCTCTCTTCATGCACAGGAATTAAGTCCAAATGGACTAAAGACCTTAACGTCAGACCGGAAACTTGAAATTGCTAGAGGAAAAAGTAGGGGAAACCCTTCAACATGCTGATCTTCGCAAAGACTTTCTGAATATAACTCCAGTTGCTCAGACAGTAAAACCACAGATTAACCACTGAGACCTCATGAAATTACAAAGATTTTGTACTGCAAAGGACACTGTAAATAAAGCAAAGAGGCAACTTACAGAATGGGAAAAAAATCTTTGCCAGCTATATATCTGATAGAGGATTAATGTCTAGGTTATACAAAGAACTCAAAAAGTTAAATAATAAGAAATCAAACAAGCCAATTAAACAATGGGCTATGGAGCTAAATAGAGAGAAGAAAGAAGAAATACAGATGGAGTATAAGCATCTAAAAAACTGTTCTACATCCCTAGTCATCAGGGAAATGCAGATTAAAACTACATTGAGATTCCATCTCACTCCTGTCAGATTGGCTACCATCATGAAAACAAATGATCATAAACGCTGGCGGGGATGTGGAAAAAGAGGAACCCTTCTACACTGTTGGAGGGAATGCAATCTGGTCCAACCATTGTGGAAATCAATGTGGAGGTTCCTAAGACAGATAAAAATTGATCTACCATATAACTCTTAGGCCAAGGTTTCAAACCCTTCCACATTCCTCTTGAAAATCAGCTCCAAGAGGCCGAAGTCAGGTGTCTAGCAGCAATCCCACTCCTAGGTACCACTTTACAGTTGCATTGCTGGTAGAAATCACTCAACCAAGAGCAGCTAGTGGAAAAAAGAAGTTTCTTTTGGCTTATAAGTTTGAGGGGAAGCTTCATGATGGCACAAAAAATTTTGGCATGGGCAGAGGGTGGATATCATCCCCTGGATGATAAGGTAGACCAGCAACAGGAGAGTGTGCAAAACCCACAGGCATGGGGAAACTGGCTACAACACCCATAAGCCTGCTCCCAACAATACATTGCCTACATCAGGCATTAATTCCCAAATCTCCATCAGCAGGGAACCTAGTATTCAGAACACCTAAGTTGATGTGGGTACACCTGAATCAAAACACCACAGTCACCTAGTGCTTTCCCTTGAAAAGCTTGATCTGCAGATGGCCAGGTGGCCCTGGGAGTAAGAGGGGGAGCCTAACACCCTAAGCTGACTGTTGGACAGACAAGACAGAGACCTCTCTAGTGTTCATTCTTTCCCCAGGAGAATACCTGATGGCTCTCAGCCTCCCTGCCTTGCAGAGCCAGGGAGGTTACTGGCACAGGGAATCTCAGGATCCTGGCCCCAGAATGATGATGGGTGAGTCCCAAATTGCTACAAGCATCTGGGGACTTTTACAAGAATTTTCCAACTGTTTTTCAGTTTACTTTATTATCTCTCTATGCTTCTATGGGAATAATAACAGACCACAGCTTCAAGATTTAAGTTAAAACTTAGAAGAACTCAATGATGAGTTTGTCAGAAGTTTTGTAAAATTTCTAATAATGGTACAATCTACACACACACACACACACACACACACACACACATCATACTTTATAAGACACACAGACCACATTTGGAGACACCAAACATCATTTATCTGTCATACACTTGGGAACTATTCCTCAATTCTTCCAACAATCACAGTCTTAATACTTTAGAGTTAACTTACATCATTATTGAGTAACTCTATTAAAGTGCCGCAGGCAGAATTATAGAATTGGTTAAAATTTAAATAGTTACAGACTATGTCATAAAATTTTGTGAATATTTGAATTCACTATCTTTCTATTACATTAATTTGGAGGAGAATAAAACATTTCTTTCTGGCTCAACAGTTAAAAGTGCTTGTTTGCAAAGCCAGATACATAATGGAGCATGCGTCCGGAGATTGTTTGCAATGGCAAATGGCCTTGGCATGCCCATTCCCTCTCTTTTCCATGAGACTTGTCTGTGTTTTCATTAAATCATATAGTTTAGACTAGTTCCTCTATTCTTTGGGTATATTAAATATACCTGAATTAACTTCAGAAACTGATTATAGACTGGGTGGACATCTTACTTAACTTTTAAAAGTGCTAAATCAATGTGTGTGTGTGTATCCCAATTCTGATCAACTTTAAAAACTGTCAAGTTTTTGGGCTGGAGAGATGGCTTAACGGTTAAGGTGTTTGCCTGTAAAGAAAAAGGATCCCAGTTTGATTCTCCAGGACCCATTTAAGAGTGCATGCTTCTGGAGTTTGTTTGCAGTGGATGGAAGCCCTGGCATGCATTCATTCTCTCTCTGCCTCTTTCTCTCTCTCTCAAATAAATGAAATATATTTCTTAAAATAAATGTAGGGTTAGCCGGGTGTGGTGGTGCATGCCTTTAATCCTAGCACTTGGGAGGCAGAGGTAGGAGTATCACCGTGAGTTCGAGGCCACCCTGAGAATGCAGAGTGAATTCCAGGTCAGCCTGAGCTAGAGTGAGACCCTACCTTGAAAAAAAGAAAAATGTAGGGCTGGAGGGATGGCTTCGTGAATTAAGTGTTTGCCTGCAAAGCCAAAGGACCCAGGTTCAATTCCCCAGAACCCACGTTAGCCAGATGCACAAGAGGGGAATGCACGTGTCTGGAGTTCATTTGCAGAGGCTGGAGGTCCAGGCACGCCTGCCCATTCTCTCCCACTCTGCCTCTTTCTCTGTCAAATGAATAAATAAATGGAGTAAAATATTTTTTAAAAATTGTAAAGTTTTTCTTATCTAAGACAAAAACGTTACTACATAATATATATTTCTTATTTTGAATTCTGTTAGCAGATTTTTTTGTTCATAGTTTACTCTGTGTACCCTTATGTGCCTTAAATATGTGAATTATACTCTATATCAACATCAGATATTTTCAGATATCAGAATAATGCAATCTGGTTTATACAAAGTCCATGATGTTTGGCTATCAATAAACAAAATTAGCTGACCCAATCAGTAGTAGTAGTAAATATATATATGTGTATGTATGTATGTATGTATATATACACATATATGTACACACACACACACACACACACATATACACACCTACACATATAAATGAAAACTTTTGTTTTTTGGCCAGTCAGATCATTTATAAAACCCCTTGAAAATTATGTAAAGTTTTCCTTAATGTGTTTTGTGTTTTTTCTCATAAAAATATTGAAGGCTAGGGTAACTTTTATTTACTTTTTTGAGGTAGGGTCTCACTATAGCTGAGGCTGAACTGGAACTCACTCTATAGTCCCAGGCTGACCTCAAACTCAGAGTGATCCTACTTCTGCCTTCCAAGTGCTGGGATTAAAAACATATACCATCATGCCTGACTAAAATCCTGTAATTTTAAAATGATTCCTGTCTTGTTCATGCTGGTTTTGCTAAATCATTTGGTCATTGTGACTTTGTTCTTAGGAAAATTAAGGATACTCTCCAAGTCTTAGGGAAAACCCACTGTATACATAAGCAATGTTAATACAGTTTATCTAAGCTTTACATAACAGTCATAAATATTTCTTTAATTAAGCCATAAAATTGTTCAATGGTAAAAGGTACTTATTTAAAAATTACTTTGTGTACTGGAGGGATGGCTTAGCAATTAAGAAGCTTGCCTGCAAAGCCAAAGGACCCAGGTTCAGTTCCCCCAGGACCCACGCACATGCATTTGGAGTTTGTAGAGGCTGGAGGCCCTGGCATACCCATTCTCTCTCTCTCTCTCTTCCTCTCTTTCTCTCAAATGAATAAAAATAAAATATATTTTAAAAAGGAAGAAAAAAAAAAAGAGGGCTGGATAGATGGCTTAACAGTTAAGGCTCTTGCCTGTGAAACCTAAGGACCCAGGTTCAATTCTCCATGTCCCACATAAACCAGATACACAAGGTGAATAATTCTGGAGTTCATTTTCAGTGGCTAGAGGCCCTGGCGTATCTTGTTCTCATTCTATGTGTCTCTAATACATAAATAAATTAAGAATAAATCAGCTGAGCGTGGTGGGGCACGCCTTTAATCCTAGCACTCAGGAGGCAGAGGTAGGAGGGTTGCCAGGAGTTCGAGGTCACCCTGAGACCACATAGTGAATTCCAGGTTGGCCTGGGAGAAAGCAAGACCCTACCTTAAAAAACAAAACAATGAAAAAAAATCAGAAAAAAATTAAAAGAAATTACTTTGTGTCTGTCATAATGTCTCTAATATATGTTAAAATCAGGCTAAGTTAAGTCAACAATGACCAGGTTTGACTTTACTCTTAAGCTATGTATAATCAGTCCCACTCAAGGTTTTATCTAAATAAGTTTATTGCTTATAGATATACTGATACTTAAGACATGTTTCCTGCCCTAGAAAAATAATTTTTAACTGCTTCCAGGTTGGGGAGTAATGGATAACTGCATTGGAATACATACTAGCCGAAGTTGTTTTCAAACACAGATGCCAAGTTTCTACACTGTCTTATCTTTAATTTTTTTTGTTTATTTTTATTTATTTATTTGAGAGTGACAGAGAGAGAAAGAGGGAGACAGAGAGAGAGAGAGAGAGAGAGAGAGAGAGGGAGAATGGGCACGCCAGGACCTCCAGCCACTGCAAATGAACTCCAGATGCTTGCGCCTCCTTGTGCATCTGGCTAACGTGGGTCCTGGGGCTGGTGAATCCAGCCTCGAACCGGGGTCCATAGGCTTCACAGGCAAGCGCTTAACTGCTAAGCCACCTCTCCAGCCCATATACTGTCTTATCTTTTCCTGACATATAATATCTACATTAAATCAATTGGCTTAAAGTTATTGATAAAAACAATTGATAAAATATTGCTTTCAGGGCTGCTAAAATGTTCTGCCTGTACTTGTAACTGACAGGTACTTAAAAGATGAAATGTATATATTTTCTATGATCCAGATATAACTTACACTGCCACCCAATAACTAAACTTAAATATTAATCAGAATGATTTAAAACTATTGTGTCATTCTCTGTTCAGATCTGCTTTGCTAACCAGATGTATTCTCCATCTTTTTAACAAAATTTGTCTTGCTAATCAGATATGTACACTCATTCTGAGTGATGAATAACCATACAGAGAAGCCAAAATCAATTGGAAACATCACAGTTAAAAGGATAATCAATATCTTGGTTCCTGTTCCCAGGTCAAAAGGCCACAGGAGATGATGGGGCACTTCTTAACTTCTAGCATCTAGTAAGTCACCTGTCTTCTTGATCAGAGAGGATATGGAGACCCAGAGACAAATTCCAAGTTGGTATATCTGCAACAGGAAAATCACATCATAGGAAAATCAGTCCTCCAGGCTTCCCAAAAGAGGAAGGGTCATTTGGTCAGCACAGCCTTGACTTATCCTAGCAGATGACAATGCTAAGAGTCATCTAACTCCTTACAGGTCCCTAAAAGTCTCTCCTATAGTGCCATTATAGTCCTCCAAAATATATAGTCAATTCTGGAAGTCTGCATGGTCTTAACCACCCAATTAAAACATATAACCACAAAATATCACCAATATAAACGATTCAGACTAAAAGATTCCCCTGTCTCATGCTGGCTTACAATACTAAACTATTTTGCCTCTGCTTGTCCCTGATAAGTAAGCTACTGTTGCCTTTACATAAAAATTCCAAAAATTGTCCTCAGTGGTTATGTTCACCTGACAGCTACTGATTTGTATTAGTCCAATCTATCTTTTAATAGGAAGCATATCACTAAGGACAGATCTCAGACTCCCATCCTAACATGTAAAAAATAAAAATAAAAAAGCAATTCAGAGTTCTAGCTGTCTGTATTTGCTGATGTGGGTGATGCTGGCTGTTTGAATGTGTCCCTTTGCTCAGATTTACAGAGGTAATTCAGATTTGCTTACCATCAATGGTACTCCCTTAAAATTTATAACATAAGGAGACCTGCATACCCTCAGGGAATTGGGCCCATATCCATCAACCGAGGAATATAAATTTATCACACCGGAGTCAAGAGGACAGTGTCCTCAGCTGATTGTAGCACCTAGTAGATTACCAGGAACCCAGAGGGTCCCCTTCAAGTCAATCTCCACAAAATACCTGCCCGTGACAAGGAGACTACAGCCCTGCTCTAGTGCTCTAGTCACTTCAGAAGCTGACTAGTCTATGCACAGCAAAAGCTTGAGGAATTCAACATGAGATTTAAAAAAATAGAGCTGGGTGTGGAGGCACATGCCTTTAGTGCCAGCACTCAGGAGACAGAGGTAGGAGGATTGCCATGAGTTCGTGGCTACCTTGAAACTACATAGTGAGTTCCAGCTCAGCATGAGCTAGAGTGAGACTCTACCTTGGAAAAAAAAAAGACATGATGTTCACTGTGCTTGGTTAAAAAATTATGTTAAAATATGAGATTATAATTGGAAAGATAAGAAAAATGTAGTCCCTATAAAAGTTAACTGCTAAGAAGCCGAACTATCTCTGTCAGTAACTAAAGGAATCCTAAAGAGGTAACTGGTAACAGTGTTTGTTCAATTGGCCCCCCTGGTAAACTACTCTCATCTCAGCTGCAGCAGGCTCTTTACTACTTGTCTTATTTACCCTAACAACTGGGTCATGCATTCTCAGGGCCATTACTACTTTTGTATCCAGACAAATTAAAAACTACTAAAACACTTGCTCTTTGTAAACATTATCAACCAATACAGCCAATGGAAATAAAAAACCCCTACCAAAGACTTGACAGGGATACATAAGAAAAGGGGGTAATGAAGAGCCAACATGACACCATTTTAACAGCAAAAGCCATTTTGATATAATGATTAAGTTAAATTTCTGATTCCCTTAAGTTTCTAGGTCTGAGCTATGGCCACAGACTGTTCCACGGTTACTGTTCCCAGGTTTGTGTATTCATAACGTTCTGGGAATAGTTTAACTATAACAGCTGGTCTGCTTCTGTCACCATGTTTGCTTGCCTCTAAAATCCCCCGACCCCGTGATTTCTATGGTTTTACCCTATAACAAGAGCCTGAGAAGCTGACTTGGGGCTGCTCTCTACACCCCTGCCATAGGGAGGTAGTCATGGACCAGCTCTATTGTACACAATTAAAAGCTTGCTGCAATTTGGTCATAATTTGTGATCGGTGGTTATTATTCTCAGGAATTCTATGTGAACAGGAACACTGTGAGTTCGAAGCCAGCCTTAGACTATATAGTGAATTCCAGGTGAGCCTGGACTACAGTGGGACCCTACCTCAAAGGAACTGGAGGGAAAAAAAAAAAACACAAAAATCCTGGGATTGAAGGAAAATTGAGAGATTGAAATGTGTGAATGCATACAAAACACCAAATACAAGCCAGGTGTAGTGGTCAACGCCTTTAATCCTAGCACTTGGGAGGCAGAGGTAGGAGGATAGCAGTGAGTTCAAGGCCACCCTGAGACTATATACAGAGTGACTTCCAGCTCAGCCTGGTCTAGAGTGAGACTGTACCTTGAGAAACATCAACAACAAAATCCAAATACAATTATAAAATTATGTTTTTTCTTCACATTTAAACCTTGAAAAAAACAACCAACAAATCATATAAATGGAAAAAAAATAATGTGATGTTAGATCAATACATGACAAAGTAAAATGTAGCAAAAAGCAGTAAGACTAAGAAGTTGCAAAAGACTATCTTCTGTCATATATGGCAATATAGTAAACCATAAGTAGTTTTCAGTTATGAAACTCAGTTTTGTTAAAGGCTTATCTTTTTTTCTTCTATCATCAACATCTTGCTCTACCTGTTGCTTAAATGTTTTTTAAAATATATTTTATTTATTATTTGAGAGAGAAAAAGTGTGTGTGGGGGAGACAGAATGGAAATGCCAGGGTCTCCAGCCACTGCAAAGGAACTCCAGATGCATGCGCTCCCTTGTACATCTGGCTTATGTGGGTCCTGAAGAACTGAACGCGGACCTTTGGCATCCTTTCCCTTTCACATTTTTCTTGATCAACGTTGGACTGAAGTCTACCTTGTCAGATATTAGGATAGCAATCCCTGTTTGTTTTCTAGCCCCATTTCCTTGAAACACTGTCTTCCAACCTTTCACCCTAAGATAATGTCTATCCTTTGTAGAAAAGTGAGTTTCTTGCACACAATAGGATCCTGCTTTTTAACCCAGATGCAAACCTATGTCTTTTCGTTGGGGCATTGAGGCCATTGATATTAAAAGATATTATTGAAAGGTGTGTATTTATGTCTGTCTTTTTTTTTTTGGTTCTGGTTCTACCTGTGCTCTCTTGTGTTAACTAGTATTTGAGTATTGTTTGTTTTTTCTATGTTCCTTATATTTGTGCTTTTCCTTTTCTTTAGCATGGAGGACTCTATCAAGTATTTTCTGTAGAGCTGGTTTTGTCTTCAAATACTCCTTTAATCTGCTTTTGTCACGGAATGTCCTTATTTCTCCGTCTATTTGAATGGATAACTTTGCAGGATAAAGTAACCTTGGTTGACAGTTGTTATCTTTCAGAACTTGGAATATATCACTCTAAGCCCTTCTGGCTTTTAAAGTTTGTGTTGAATAATCTGCTGTAATCCTGATGGGCTTGCCTTTGTAGGTAACTTGATTTTTCTCTCTAACTGCTTTCAATATTTTTTCCTTGGTTTGTGTGTATCATAGTATGATTATAATATGACGAGTAGAGGTTCTTTCCAGGTTTTGTCTGGCTGGGGTTCTAAAGACTTCCTGTATATGCATTGGCACCTCTTTCCCAATTTGGGGGAAATTTTCTTCTATGATTTTGTTGAAGACACCTACTATGCCTTTGGAGTAGAATTCTTCTCCTTCTACTATGCCCTGAATTCTATATATGATCTTTTCATAGTGTCCCAGATATCTTGAAATTCCCACTCATACTTTTGTATAAGTTTGTCTTTCTCTTTGTTGGCCTGTATTAGATCTGCCACCTGGTCTTCTTAGATATTCTGTCCTCTTCTTCATCCATTCTACTGGTGAGATTTTCTAAAGAGTTTTTTATTTCATTAACTGTGTTCTTCATTGCTAGTAATTCTGACTGGTTGTTCTTTATTTCTATTTCCTTATTTATGTCTTGTATTGCCTTCTTTATTTCATGAAATTGGTGTCCTGAGTCTTCTTTGATTCCTTTGATTTCCTCTTTGATTTCCTCTTTGACTCCTTTGATTTGTTCTCTGACTTCTTTGAACATATTTACAATCATTCTTTTGAAATCTTTCTCAGGCATTTCCTCTAACTCATTCTCACTGCAGGTCATTTCTGATGCATTAATACTGTTAGGTGGATTTATATTGTCTTGCTTTTTAGTGTTTCTTGTGTTATAATGTATATATTTTTGCATCTTGGAATAAGTTAATGCTTGGATTTTTCTAGCTAGCTAGGTATTCTTAGCTGTATCAGTTGATTTGATGTTATATATCTTCAGGATAGGAGCTTAAGGTGTTAGGTGTGGTTCTTAAGGCTCTCAGAGTATCTACAAAGGTGTTCCTAGGGGTTGAGTTTCCCTGGTATGGGAATATTCAAGTAGGCTGAGTGGAATAAAATTTAACTAAACACTGTACACATGCAATCAAAAACAGCACTGAATATTTATGCAAGAGTAGTTATTATAACAACCAGATCCTCTATCAACAAAGAGGTTAAGATTTCTGGTCTGTTGAGGGTTCCAAGTCAGCTTGTGACCAAGTGAGACCCTTCCCTGGTGCAATCCCAGTTACCTTTTTGGATGATTTTGGTCTCAGTCAAGTTGCTGGATGGGTCGTTGGGCTGCTGCTCGGATTTCTGGAGCTGGGCACTGGCTTTTCCTGTGGGTCAAACCAAGCCTGGCAACTGTGGCCCTGCAGATCAGCCCCCCCCGCTGCTGGAACCGCCACTGCAGCTGCTACTTTAGCTGCCACTGCTGGATCCTCTGCTGCTGCTGCTACTGGATCTGCCACTGCTGGGGCTGCTGCTGCTGGTGCCGGACCCGCTGATGTTGCTGCGGGACCCTGTGCCTGCTTGGGTCTCGCTGTTCGCTCAAGTTGGTGTGGAAGGGTTATGGGACCGCTGCTTTGTTTGCTGGAGCTGGGCTCAGGCTGTGGGGAGGGGAGGGAGCCACAGCTGCTCTGGTTCTCTGGCTGTTCCAAGTGTTCTTCTACCTTATGGTCTGCTCCTCCATTGCTCACTGCTGCTCTCCCTTCATGTTTCTTGAGTTGCGGAGAGCGCTGGTGTGAGTGTAAGCTCCCCTCTCCTGGCTTTTCCTGCGGCTGGAACTGAGTGTGTCGGCTTTACAGTGCGCTGCCGCTAACTGCGGCGGACCTGCCGGGGCTGCTTTTACGGGCCTGTGCAGGCTCTGGATCTCTTCTACTTCTCCACTGCCATTTTGATTTCCTATACACCTCATTTTTTAGTAAAAGTGTGTATTTTGCTGAGTTTTTTCGGTCTTTTTCCCCCCTAGGCTGCTTTGGCCTGGTACCTAAGCCGCCATCTTAACCGGAAGTCTCCCTTTCACATTTTTCTTTCATGCATTTTCCAATGTAAAATTGGTCAATACACTTAAAATCCAAATTTTGGGTTTCACTAAAGCAACAATTAAGAAATACCATTCCAGCCGGGCGTGGTGGCGCACGCCTTTAATCCCAGCACTGGGGAGGCAGAGGTGGGAGGATTGCCATGAGTTCAAGGCCACCCTGATATGACAGAGTTAATTCCAGGTCAGCCTGGACCAGCGTGAGACCCTACCTCGAAAAACCAAAAAAAAAAAAAAAAAAAAAAGGAAATACCATTCCAGCCATTCTAGTTCTTAAACTTTAAGTCCAGAAAGCTACCATGACTACTCTTCCATGAAAAGGTCAGAAGGCCTGTGTTAGTGCCTACTAGCTACTGCTGTATTTTCTGGAATTTTTCAAACCACAGCATTACATTTTATTTTAGAAATGACCTTCATGTTTAGTATCTAAATTGCAGATCCTAAAGCAGTTCTTGTTTAGCTAGTTCCAAATGGATAAGATTCTGACTTACATACTGTTCCATGCCCTATTTAGCCTATCATTTCCTTTGCAATGGTCAGTATCTGTGCAGTTTGGACATAGACCAAAGGACCATCTGACCTGAATTGCACACTCTCCAGATAATGTATGGGTCACTAGAAGGAAATGCTCATGCAAACCTTCTGAATCCTATCCAATCTCAGGTGAACCGTCCAGTTTCTTACTCTTAATTTTCTGATAGTAATGAATGAACCAAACACCACTATGAAGGCCTGGGAGCTAAAGGGATTATTTTAAAATCTTAAACTCAATTTTATGTATACTACACTTACTAATCACATGTAAGTTGATTTAATTCAAGAGATATAATTTCACCATTATCTACACAGATCTCTCTCCCATTCATTTGAGAAGAAAGATCAATTAACCCCCTATAGTTAAGATAAGCACATAAGTTGATTTTGGTTCACTATTTAATTGCCATCAAGACTGACCCAAGAACAACACTACTTCTTTTATTTTTTTTGGCGGGGGAAAAAGGAGGCTAGGGTGACCTGGATTTCACAATGTAGTCTTAGGGTGGCCTCAAATTCACAACAATCCTCCTACCTCTGCCTCCCCAGTGCTGGGATTAACGACATGTACCACCATCTCTGGCTTAACATTAAGTTCATAAAATATGTAGCTTACAAAAATGTAAAATAAAACGGAGAAAATCAGTGAACTTTCCCCCACCTTATTTATATCTGTCTAATCTGTGGTATTGTAGTATTACTATACAATTCATTAATCCTTTGGAGATTTTTATTTAAATATGATTATGAGAAAAAAAGTCAAAAATTACCAGGTAAGTGTGTATTTCCATTAAATAAAATACATTAAAAGTAAAAAAAAAAAAAAAAAGAGAGAGAGAAATCAAATTACAACAATTGTTGGTGACAGTGGGAAGAGGGAGGCTTTCATTGACTGTCAGTGGGACCATAAACTGGTACAGCCACTATGAAAGTCAATGTGGATGTTTCTCAAAAAGTTAAAAAAAGTACTACTACATGGCTTAGCTATAGCACTCTTAGGCATATAATCTAAGGACTCTATACTATAGTACAGAGGTACTTCCTTGACCATATCTACTGCTGTTCTATTCACAAAAGCTAGGAAATGGAATCAGCTTAGATGCTCATAAACTACAATGAAGATAAGGTACATATACACCATGAAGTTGTATTCAGTTGTAAAGAAAAGTGAAATTTGCTAAAAAAAAAAAAATGGACAGATCTGAAAAATATTATACTGAGATAATCCAGGTTCAGAAAGGCAAATGCCACATATTCTTACTTACATGAGGTTATATTTGTATGTTAGTTGGAATGAGTCAGTATGGGCCAGGAAGGTAGAAAGAAACCATAAAAGAGGGTAGAGAGAGAGCTTATGGGGCAGGTGTAGACTAGGGGTTGAAAAGTTAAGTGGAAGTTGAGGCTGAGAAGAGTAAAGGAGCAATGTTAACAAAAAGTAAAGACATATGAAAAAGCCATATGGAAACCTATTTTTTCACTAGTTAGCGGAAAATATATAATTTAAGGGAAAAAAAGTTTGAGAAGTACCATAAATATTGTTGCTCCTGGAAGCCAAGGCTGTTATAGGAAAATATCTCTCTCAAGAGTGGGACTCTCCTAGTGAATTTTTAGTCAAGGAGGCCTAATGTACTCCCAAAACAAGATAGGCTATTGTCAGTGAGCTCGACTGTCCACCAGAACTAGATGGAGAGACATAATTCTGAAGACAATACATGTTTTTGATTCAGGATGCTAAGAAATCAAGCTGGAAATGAGCTAGAAGTCACCTCCCTGCTGAGTAGTTGTCATAGTGCTAGAAAGCCTATGGTTGGGAAGGCTGTAAGTCCTAGGAGGGAAGCAACTACTGTAGTGTGGTGAAATGGAGATACTGTATCCATAAAACTATCCTCTAAATATTTATGCCCATAGAGTAGTGCTTGCTGCTCTCACATTTGGCCAGAGAAGCTTCTTTTTACAACTAATGGTAACTACTGGGGGAATTTAAAACTCATTAAAGTGGCTGGAGAGGTGGCTCAGTGGTTAAAAGATTGCAAAGCCTCAGCACAGGATTGATTCCCCAGTATCCACATAAAGTCAGATGCACAAAGTGACATAGGTATAAAGAGTTTGCTTATAATAGCAAGAGGTTTTGGTATGTCCATACTTGTTCTCTTCTCTCTCTCTCTCCCCCACACACATACATTCCCTCTCCCTTTATTAAATGTTTAGTGTTATTTTATTTTAGAGAGAGAGAGAAAAAAGAGAGATAGAGAATTGGTACACCACAGCCTCAGCCACTGCAATCGAACTCCAGATGGTTGCACCACCTTATGGGCATGTGGGACCCTGCACTTGCTTAATCTTTGTGCATCTGGCTAACATGGGATCAGGATAGTAGAACATGGATCCTTAGCTTTGCAGGCAAGTGCCTCAACCACTAAGCCATCTCTCCAGCCCTGTTAATTTTTTTAAATTCATCAAAGTGTTGAGAATAAGTGACTGTTGAGTGCTTAATGCTAAATGAGATCCATATAACATGCCCTACAAGGCTTAAAAAACACTGTAGAAAGAGGTTACAGAAAGAATGTAGGAGCCAGAGGATGGGGAGGAGTGCCATGGAGCACTGTTCTAGATTTCCAAGTGGTCACTGCATTCATGACCTCAAAGCAGCTGTCTTACCTCTACAAGTCCTGCACAGTATTAAGCCCATCAACATTCTTTTATGGATAGAGGAGGGGGAAAAAAAAGACTTCAAAGTAGAAGAAGAACTAGTTAAAAAGAAGGGCTTCAGTGGAAGAGGGAGGCAGTACAAGAGAAGGGGGGTGTGGTGGTTTGATTCAGGGGCCCCCTATAAACTTAGGTGTTCTGAATGCTAGGTTCCCAGCTGATGAAGATTTGAGAATTAATGCCTCCTGGAGGGAGTGTATTGTTGGGGGTAGGCTTATGGGTATTATAGCAGGTTTCCCCTTGCCAGTGTTTGGCACACCCTCCTGTTGCTGTGGTCTACCTTACGTTAGCCAGGGGGTGATGTCCACTCTCTGATTATGCCATAGTTTTCCTCTGCCATCATGGAGCTTCCCCTTGAGCCTGTAAGCCAAAATGTATCTCTTTTTCCCAGAAGCTGCTCTTGGTTGGGTGATTTTTACCATCAATGTGAACCAGACTGCAACAGTGGGATTATGATCAAAATACATAATACACGTGTATGAAAATTGTCAATGAAAAGTTTATAAGTTACAAAAGCAAAAGATGGCTTTTCATCAACTCTTGAGTAGCAGTGAACCTTCATTAAGAATGTACCATTCTTCAGTCATTGCAAGGAGCACGACACCTGCAGAGAACAACAGAGGAGCAGATCACGATGTAGAGGATCACATGGACCAGCAGGAGAACTAGAGCAACAATCCACGGCCTTCCCTCACCCACCACCAGTGCAAGCACCAGCAAGTACCAAAGACCTGGGAAAGGGAGATCACAGCATCCAAAGAGCAGTGATCCAGTAACCCAGCCAGCCTACTTGAACCCATAGTACACCAAAGAGGGACCCAAGCATGAGCGCAGCATAACTGAGACCAAAATCATCCCAAAAGGTAACTGGGATTGCACCAGGTCAGTACCTGCCTAATAAACCTGGTATATAGGCCTGAACTGAAGTGCTAATTGCACCTTCCATATCAGGATAAATTATATGTTAAATCTGCTGGATGGCCAGATTTGCCATTCTTAAATAAGCTATATTTTGGCCTTGTTATTTGTTGCTTCTTGATTTATAGTGGTCACAGCTGACTTGGAACCCTCAAAAGTCCAGAAACCTTATCCTCCTGTTGACAGGATTAAGGGGCTAGGTGGGATACCATACACCATAAGAGACAGTTAAGGTTGTCCTAATACCTACTTTTGTATAAATACTCTGTACTGTTTTTCATTGAAAGTGTATATTGGTTTAGTTAAATTTTAAAATCTACCTGTATTTTGTTCCACTCAGCCTACTTGAATACTCTCATAGCAGGCAAACCCAACATCTAAGATCACTTTTGTAGACACTCTGAGAGTCTTAAGGGCCACACCTACCATGTTAAGCTCCTACCCTGAAGATATATAACATTAGATTGATTGATATATCTAATAATAATAATGCAGCTAATTAGAAAACCCAAGCATTAAGTTAATCCAAGATTCAAAAATATGTATATCATAGCATAAGAAACACCAAAATCCAAGCAATATAAATCCACCAAAAATTATTATAAAGCATCAAAAATGACCTCCAGTGAGAATGACTTAAGAAGAAATGCCTGAGAAGACTTCAAAAGAATGATTATGAATATGCTGAAAGAAGTAAAAAAGGAATCAAAGAAGACACAGGATACCAATTTAATGAAATAAAGAGGTCAATACTAGACATAAATAAGGAAATAGAAATAATAAAGAAAAACCTATCAGAATTACGAGCAATGAAGAACACAGTTAATGGAACAAAAAATTCTGTAGGCCAGGCGTGGTAGCACACACATTTAATCCCAGCACTTGGGAGGCAGAGGTAGGAGGATCGCCATGAGTTCAAGGCCACCCTGCGACTCCATAGAGAATTCCAGGTCAGCCTGAGCTAAAGTGAGACCCTAACTTGAAAACAAACAAATAAACAACAACAACAACAACAAAAAACTCTGTAAAAAATCTCACCAGTAGAATGGATGAAGGAGAGTACAGAATATCTAAGCAAGAAGACCAGGTGGCAGATCTAATACAGCCCAACAAACAGAAAGACAAACTAATAGGAAAGTATGAGTGAGAATTCCAAGATATATGGGACAAAATGAAAAGGTCAAACATAAGAATTCAGAGTGTAGTAGAAGGAGAAGAATTTCACTCCAAAGGCATAGTTGGTGTCTTCAATAAAATCATAGAAGGAAACTGCCAAATTGGGAAAGAGATGCCAATGCAGATACAGGAATCCTTTAGAACACCAACAAGACAAAACATGGAAAGAACCTCTCCTCACCATATCATAATCAAACTACCAAACACACAAACCAAAGAAAAAATATTAAAAACAGTTAGAGAGAAAAATCAAGTTACATACAAAGGCAAGCCCATCAGGATCACAGCAGATTACTCAACACAAACTTTAAAAGCCAGAAGGGCTTGGAGTGATATGTTCCAAGTTCTGAAAGATAACAACTGTCAACCAAGGTTACTTTATCTTGCAAAGCTATCCATTCAAATAGACGGAGAAATAAGGACATTCCACAACAAAAACAAGCTAAAGGAGTATTTGAAGACAAAACCAGCTCTACAGAAAATACTTGATAGAGTCCTCCATGCTGAAGAAAAGGAAAAGCACACATATAAGGAACCTAGAAAAGACAAACAATATTCAAATACTAGTTAACACAAGACAGCAAAGGTAAAATCGGAAGAATTAAAAAAAAATGGCAAAAATAAATACACACCTTTCAATAACATCTTTTAAGTATCAATGGCCTCAATGCCCCAATCAAAAGACTGGTTTGAAGACTGGGTTAAAAAGCAGCATCCTACAGTTTGTTGCTTCCAAGAAACTCACCTTTCTACAAAGGATGGACACTATCTTAGGGTGAAAGGTTGGAAAACAGTATTTCAAGCAAATGAGCCTAGAAAACAAGCAGGGGTTGCTATCCTAATATCTGACAAGGTGGACTTCGGTCCAACATTAGTTAGGAAAGATAAAGAAGGCCACTTTATATTGATTAAAGGCACACTCCAACAAGAGGACATTATAATCCTAAACATATATGCACCTAACATGGGGGCTCCCAACTTCATCAAACAAATGCTATTAGAAGTAAGGTCACAGATAACACCAAACACAGTGGTAGTGGGTGACTTCAACACTGCACTCTTGTCAATTCACAGGTCATTTCAGCAAAAAATAAACAGAGATGCATCTGGACAAATGAGGTCATAGAAGAAATGGACCTAAGTGATATATACAGGACATTTCATTCAAAGGCTGAAGAATACACATTCTTTTCAATAGCACATAGAACAATCTCTAAAATAGACCATTTAGGACACAAAGCAAACCTTAACAAATACAGGAAAATTGAAATAATTCCATGCATTCTATATGATCACAATAGAATCAAACTACCAATCAGTAGCAAGAAAATCCATAGAGCATGCACAAAATCATGGAAACTAAACAATACACTACTAAATAATGAATGGGTCAACAAAGAAATCAAGGAGGAAATCAAGAAATTCATGGAGTCAAATGATAATGAGAACACAACATACCAAAACCTTTGGGACACAATGAAGGCAGTCCTAATAGGTAAATTTATAGCTTTAAGTGCCTATGTTAATAAATTAGAAGCTGGGCATGGTGGCGCACGCCTTTAATCCCAGCACTTAGGAGGCAGAGGTAGGAGGATCACTGTGAGTTCGAGTCCACCCTGAGAATACAGAGTGAATTCTAGGTCAGCCTGGGCTAGAGTGAGACCCTACCTCAAAAAAACAAAACGAAATTAGAAAAGTCGCAAGCAAATGACATAACGCTTCACCTTAAAGCCTTGGAAAAAGAAGAACAAGGCAAACCATAAATCAGTAGACGGGAAGAAATAATAAAGATTAGGGCAGAAATTAATGAAATAGAACCCCCCCCAAAAAATCCAAAGACTCAATGAAACAAAGATTGGTTCTTTGAAAGGATAAACAACATTGATAAACCCTTAGCAAATCTGGCCAAAATAATAAATAATGCAGAAAAGTAATAGAAGAGGACACAAAATGTCCTGTAGCCTTTGTATGTGTGCACTTGATGCACACATCTGCACACACACATGCATATACACACATATGACTTACATATATATACATGAAAGTAATTATAAAACATCATAATTAAAACTGTCATAAATTGGGAATGGAGAGATAGTTCAGTTGGTAAAATGCTTGCCTTGAAAGCATAAAGACCTAAGTTCAATCACCAGTACCCACATAAAAATACCAGGTGTAATGGTGCAGGCATGTAATTCCAGCTTGGAGGGTGGGGGGATATAGACATAAGGATCTCTGGAGCTCACTGGTCAGCATGAGTCACTTAGTTACCAGGTTCTAGGCCAAGGACAGGCCCTGTCTCAAAAAAGGAACTCACCTCAACATAATAAAGGTAGGGAAGTGATAGAAGAGGACACAAAATGTCCTCTAGCCTTTGTATGTGTATACACATCTGCATACACACACATGCATATACATACCTAGTCACTGCTAAGATACTAACACACTTAGCATCTGAAAGCCCAGTCACAACTACCATGCTAAGACACAGTAGTACTTAAGTAGGTGTGTCTTCAGGAGATCACTGCAAAGTCATCATGGATGCATGACAGCCTTTTACCTATTCCCAAATCACACAAAATACACTGAGAAATTACTACAAATGTACTTATATTAACAGCGGCAAGCAGAACACTTGCTAACCGGAGAGTTTCTTCTCTGCAAGAATTTTTTTTTTTAATATTTTAATTTTATTTATTTATTTATTTGAGAGCAACAGACACAGAGAGAAAGACAGATAGAGGGAGAGAGAGAGAATGGGCGCGCCAGGGCCTCCAGCCTCTGCAAACGAGCTCCAGACACGTGCGCCCCCTTGTGTATCTGGCTTACGTGGGACCTGGGGAACCGAGCCTCGAACCGGGGTCCTTAGGCTTCACAGGCAAGCGCTCAACCGCTAAGCCATCTCTCCAGCCCTCTCTGCAAGAATTTTAAGTTTTCTTTTGTTTGGGTGGAGATCTTTACTGCCCACAGGGGAGGTACAACAACCTGAGTGCTCTGATAAACTTTCAAGAGGTCAAGAAAAACATTTATAAACAGAGCACTTTTTAGTGTTTTCCCTTAAGTAACCTGCTCTCACACTTTCTTTTTTCTTTTTCATTCATTCTTTCTTTTTTTTTTTTTTGTTTGTTTATTTATCAAGGCAGGTTCTCAATCAAGCCCAGGCTGACCTGGAATTCACTATGAAGTCTCAGGGTGGCCTCGAACTCCCAGCAATCCTCCTACCGCTGCCTCCTGAGTGCTGGGATTAAAGGCGTGCGCCACCATGCCCTGCTACACTTTCTTCACTAGAATGATTTTAACTTATTTTTGCACCACCTGCTTAGAAAACATTCTACTAGTACATTCCACAGCAGTTTTTCTCAATGTGAATAGGAAGATAGAAGAGTGGGTAGTATCAGAATTTTATATTGAAGTCGGAGAGATTGACATTTAGAGACACATGATCCCTTATCCTATCCCTTGTTGTAGATACCCTCTCAGAAGGCACCCAACCAAAAGCAGCTGGTAGGAGGAAAGTTATTTATTTTGGCTTGCAATCTCATGGGGAAGTTCCATGATTGCAGTGGAAATGATGGCATGTGCATAGGCTGCATATCACCACTGTCACAGCAGGTGACAAGCAGTGGCAGGAGGGTGAGCCACGTACTCACAAGAGGAAGTTGGCTGTAACACTCATAAGCCTGCCCCCATCAACACACCTTCTCCAGCAAGACTCCAACTGCCAAACTGTCATAGAGCAGGGGATCAAGCATTCTGATCACAAGAGTTCATCTCACAGGGTATACCTAATTCAAATATCACCATCCCCCTAGAGGAGGTTATCTTCATTAGGTTATACACACAGTTTAATTTTAGAGAACAAACACATGTAATGAAAACAGGAAAGACATCTTTCAAACACCTATAATAATCCTCTGAACTCTTAGGAGATGACCTTTCACTGCCTCATGTTATAAGTGAGAAAACAAAGTATAAAAATTAAAAATGGTGCTGGAGAGATGGCTTAGCCTACAAAGCCAAAGGACCCTGGTTCAATTCCCCAGGACCCATGGAAGCCAGATGCACAACGTAGCATATGCGTCTGGAGTTCGTTTGTAGAGGTCCTGGTGCACCCTCTCTCTCCCTCTCTCAAATAAATGACCCATGTTAGCCAGATGCACAAGGGGGCACACGTGTCTGGAATTCATCTGCAGTACCTGGAAGCCCTGGTGCTCCCATTCTCTCTCTCTCTCTGCCTCCTCTCTGTTGCTCTCAGATAAATAAAAATAAACAAATTTATATATATATATATATATAATTTTGAAAATGGGTTGGGTGTGTGGCACAAGCCTTTAATCACAGCACTTGGGAGGCAGAGGTAGAGGATCACTGTAAATTCAAGGCCAACCTGAGAAAAAAAGAACTGAAAATGAAAGCTGGGGAACTGGCCCAACAGTTAAGAGTGCTTGCCTGAGGGCCTCTATGGCCAGAGATGGCCAAGTTCATTACCTAGAACCTACATCCACATAAAAAGCTGGGCATGGCCACATAAGTTTCTAACCCCAGTCCATCAAAGACTAGAGAATCACTGAGGTTTGCTAAACAATGGCAGCTAAAAGTTGAGGGAGAGACCGTATTTCTAAGAAATACCAGGCATATCAATAGAAAAGGGCACTGAAAGTTCTCCTCTGGTCTCTACATGCATAGACATGGTGCATACACCACACAGTCACACACACCACACATGCGCTGAAATGTACATGGTTTGGAGTGATAAATCAGTCAGCAAACTGCCTGCTTTGCAAGCATGAAGACCTGAGATCTATCCCCCAGTACCATGTAAAATGCCTGGCATGGTTGTGTGTGCACGTAATCACAATGCCGGAGAGATAGAAAGTATGATCCTTAGGACTTGCTGGCTAGATACTCTAGTCTAATTGGAAAGCTTCAGCCAACAAGAAAGTGTCACTCCAAGATGCATTTCTGATAATGACACCCTGTGGTAGTTTGAATGTTAATGTGTTAATGTATGGCCCCACAGACTCTGATGTTTTATTAAAATTAAACTTATAACTTGGATCTCTAGCCAACTGGCTGGTAGAGGTGTCACTGTGAGCAAATCCTGGAGTCTGGTGCTAAGGTGTAGAGAGTATTGTGAGCTCTGGAGGTTCATGCTGGCTTATGATGCTAGATGTTTGGTGGTTTTTCTCTGCTTGGATCTCTGAAAAAGAGCAAACTTCTTCCACCATTGATGGAACATCCCCTGGATCTATAAACCTGAAATAAACCCATTCATCCCATAAACTGTGCCTGGCTAGAAGTTCATCCCAGCAATGTGAAGCTGAGAACAAAACACCCAATGCTGTCTTTTGACTCTTAACACGGATATGTACATGCGTATGCCATATAAGCAACACACACACACACACACACACACACACACACACACACACAGAGAGAGAGAGAGAGAGAGAGCGCCACCACGCCCGGCTCAGAGAGAGAGAGAGAGAGAGAGAGGGAAATAATTGAAAACAGCAATACTGGTGCTACACACCAGAAGTGATATAATTTGCAGCACGTCATTGGTAGAAACCAGGGATTCAAAAGTCCAAGACCAACCTGAGCTATACAGGAAGTTGGAGGCCAGCACAACACCCTGTTAATTACACACACACACAGCTTAGTAGCCATGCCAAAACAGCCAGGAGGAAGGATTAAAGCAAAACCCCAGCAAAATACACTCTTCTTAAAAGTGAAGGAGTATAGATTATTCTTAGATACAGCGGAGAATTGGACAGACCAAGACCCACCAGGAAGGAGGAAAATAGCCAGAGTCCCACTGAGGTGATCTTGGCCCGCAATCCCCCCAAGCCTGCCTGACACAGTCCACCCAGGAGCACCAGGTGGTGGTGGCGGCAGCAGCAGCAGCAGCAGCACAGACCAAGCAACAGATTTTTCAACTCCATCAGCCTTCTTGGAAAGCTAAGAAATCTAAAGGAAAGAGCTGAGATCAACTAATGAGCTACTGAAAGTGCGAGCAACTCCAGAAGTCTGAACGCTCCCATTCCCTACCATCAGAACCTCAAACCTCCAGCATTCAGCCCCCAGTGGCAGCTCAGCCAGCAGAGCAGATCAGAGGTACAGCTGCACAGAACACGGAGGGATCAAAGTGGGCACTCAGCATTGGTGAGATTGGAAGCCACCCCAAAAGGGAAGAAGGCTGACTGACCAAAAAACAAAACAAAACAAAACAAAACAGGTACACAGCCCTGCAAGAGGTAATCTCTTTACTTATCAGGGCAGGTTACGGGGTATATATTCTTGGTTGGCTTTACCATTTTCAAATAACCTGTATTTGGGGGTTCAATTTTATTTCCTTTGGTGCTCTCATATATGTAGGGCCCTTGTTTTATGCTTCTGTCATTAGTGGGGACAGGGTCTGATCCAGATCCAGGCTGACCTGGAATCCAATTCAGAACAGAAATCTCTACCTCCCAGCTGACATGAATAAGGATGCAGAACAACACACACCCTTAGGAATTTTGACTTTATATGAATATCTGATTGTTTTAATCCCCACAATAGCATACCTTGTGATGCTTTTTACTGATTGTGTATGTTACGTGATTGAAGTTATAGAATTTGCCAGTAAATTATTCCACCCAGTCCACTAGAATACCAACACTTAGGATTACTTCTGTGTCTTGATTGGGGTACAAGAGCTACACCTGGCACCTTGAACTCATATCCTGAGGGTATACAGAGGTGTACTGCCATGTCTGGAACACTGTAGCTAACTAGAAAACCCAAGCATCAGATTAATTCAGGATGCAAAAGTTGCTACAATAGAAAGAATCAAGACAATACAGGGCTGGGGAAATGGCTTAGCAGTTCAGGTGTCTGCCTGCGAAGCCTAAGGACCCCGGATCGATTCTGCAGGACCCATGTAAGCCACACGCACAAAGGGGCACATGCGTCTTGAGTTTGTTTGCAGTGGCTGGAAGACCAGGAGTGCCCATTCTCTCTTTCTACCTATCTATTTCTCTCCTTCTCTCAAATAAATAAATAAATAAAAACATTTAAAAAAAGAAAAAGAAAGACAAAAATAAAAGAAAATACAGTCCTACCAAAAACTACAAATCCATCAGAAATGATCACAAATGAGACTGTTTTAGATGAAACCTGAAAAAGATTTCAAGAAAATGATGGTATCTATACTCAAAGAAATCAGAGAAGAAATGAAGGGAATCAAAGAAGAAAACAAAGGAAGTAAAGAAGAAAACAAACTTCTGAAAGAGAACACAGGAAACCAGCTTAATGAAATACAGAGGTCATTACAAGACATGATTAAGGAAATAGAAATATTGAAGAAAAACCAGGCTGAAATCCAGGCTTTGAAGAATATAGTCAACGAAATAAAAAACTCTGTGGAAAGTCTCACCAGTAGAATGGATGAAGGAGAGAATAGAATATCTAAACTAGAAGACCAGATGGCAGACCTAATACAGTCTAACAAAGAAAAGGAGAGCTAATAGCAAGGTATGAATGGGAATTTCAAGATATCTGGGACACTATGAAAAGATCAAACATAAGAATTCAGGGTATAACAGAAGGAGAAGAATTTCAATCCAGAGGCTTATTAGGTGTTTTCAACAAAATCACAGAAGAAAAATTTCCTCAAAGTGGGAAAGAAATGTTAATGCAAATACAAGAAGCTTTTAAAACCCCAAACAGACAAAATCTGGAAAGGACCTCTACTCGCCATGTTATAATTAAACTACTAAATACAAAAGCCAAAGAAAATATATTGAAAGCAGCTAGAGAGAAGAAGCAAGTCACCTACGAAGGCAATCCCATCACAATAATTGCAGATTATTCAATACAAAGTTTAAAAGCCAGATGGGCTTGGAATGATGTATTCCAAGTTTTGAAAGATAACAACTGTCAGCCAAGATCACTTTAACCTGCAAAGCTATCTATCCAAATTGATGGAGAAAGAAAGACATTCCACAAGAAAAACAATCTAAAGGAGTTCATGACAACTAAACCACCTCTACAGAAAATACTTGAAGGAGTTCTTAATGTCAAAGAGAAAGCAAAACACACAGAGGATGAAATAGGAAAAAATAAACTACACTCAAATAATAGTTAAAACAAATAAGTAAGGGGAAAACAGGAAACACTAAAAATTAAGAAATGGTGAGAATAAATGCATACCTTTCAATAATAACTCTTAATACCAATGACCTCAATGAACCATCCAAAAGACACAGGTTTGCAGACTGGATTAAAAGTCAGGATCCTGTCATTTGTTACCTCCAGGAAACTCATCTCTCAATAAAAGATAGATACTGCCTTAGGGTAAAAGGATGGAAAGTGGTATTTCAAGCAAATGGGCTTAGGAAACAAGCAAGCGTTGCTATTCTAATATCTGACAGGATAGACTTCAAACCAACATTAGTGAGTGAAGACAAAGAAGATCATTTTATACTGATTAAAGGAACATTCCAGTAGGAAGACATTACAATCCTAAACATATATGCACCTAATATGGGGGCTCCAAGTTTTATCAAACAAACACTATTAGACTTAAGGTCACAGATAACATAGAATACAATTGTAGTGGGAGGCTTCAGTACCCCACTCTAATCACTTGACAGGTCATCCCTCAAAAAATAAACAGAGAGACATCTTGATTAAATGATGTCATGGAACAAATGGACCTAACAGATACCTACATAACATTCCACCCAAATGCTGTAGAATATACATTTTTCTCAGCAGCACAAGGAACATTCTCTAAAATAGACCATATGTTAGGAAACAAAACAAATCTCTACAAATATAGGAAAACTGAAATAATCCCTTGTACCCTATCTGACCACAATGGGATTAAACTGCAAATCAGCAAGAAGATACAGAGCATACAGAAATTCATGGAGAATAGCTGGGTGTGGTGGTGCATGCCTTTAATCCCAGCACTCGGGAGGCAGAGGTAGGAGGATCCCCGTGAGTTCAAGGCTACCCTAAGACTCCATAGTGAATTCCAAGTCAGTCTGGGCCAAAGTGAGACCCTACCTCAAAAAACCAAAAAAAAAAAAAAAAAAAAAAGAAATTCATGGAGAATAAACAGTACCCTATTGAATGATCAGAACATCATTGAAGAAATCAATAAATTCATAGAATCAAATGATGATGATAATACAACACATCAAAACCTTTGGGACACAATGAAAGTAGTCCTAAGAGGGAAATTTATAACACTAAGTGCCTATTTAAAGAAATTAAAGAGTTTACAAATAATCTAATGCTCCACCTTAAGGCCTTGGAAAAAGAAGAACAAGGCAAAGCAAAAAGCAGTAGACAAGAAGAAATCACAATAAGGGCAGAAATTACTGAACTGGAAACCAAAAAAAATCCAAATAATCAATGAAACAAAGGGTTGGTTCTTTGAAAGGATAAACAAGATTGATAAACCTTTAGCAAATTTGACCAGAAGATAGAAGAGATAAAATTAATAAAATTAGGGCTGGAGAGATGGCTTTTAAGCGCTTGCCTGTGAAGCCTAAGGACCCCGCCGGTTCGAGGTTCGATTCCCCAGGACCCACGTTAGGCAGGTGCACAAGGGGGCGCAGGTGTCTGGGGTTCGTTTTCAGTGGCTGGAAGCCCTGGCATCCCTATTCTCTCTCTCTTTCTCTGTCTGTAGCTCTCAAATAAATAAATAAAATAAACAAAAAATTAATAAAATTAGAGATGAGAAAGGCACCATTACAACAGAAACAAAGAAATTCCGGTAAGTATAAGGACATAACTTAAGAATATTTATGCACCTGTGTTTGAAAACATGAGAGAGATGATGATTTCCTTGATTCATATGACCTACCAAAATTAAATCAAGATGAGATACACCATTTAAAGAAACCTATAATAAGTTCATATATCAAAGCAGTTATAGAAAGTCTCCCAACTAAAAAAAGCCCAGGCCCAGCTGGATTCAGTGGTGAATTTTACCAGACATTCATGAAAAAAACTGATACCAATGCCTCTCAAGCTTTTCCATAAAATAAAAAAGGAAGGTATTCTACCAAACTCCTGCTATGAAGCCAGCATCACTCTCATATCAAAACCAGGCAAAGACAGAACAAAAAAAGAAAATTACAGACCAATCTCCCTCATGAACACAGATGCTAAACTTCTGAGCAGAATATTGGCAAACAGAGTACAAGAATATATCAAAAAGATTATTAACCCCAACCAAGTTGGCTTTATTCCAGGGATGCAGGGATGGTTCAACATATGCATTAGGTCTTTTAGGGTTAGCAGACCAACAGACCTCCAGTGGGAGAGCACAGAGGAGTAAAAAAAAAAACAAAAACAAAAATGGGAATCCACTGATTCCCATGCTCCTGGGCAGCACTCCAGTCCCCCAATCCCCTCCAGCAGCTGCTGTAGCCACAGTTCGCACCTCAGCAAGAACCTCAGATAAGGGGACCCAGGCCCAGAACCTCCAGATGTGAATGCAGTCCCACTCACCTCCACTCCCCACCCCTGTATGTGGACCCAGACCAGCAGGCTAGCATTCCCCCAGGGGACCTCCACACAGGAACACAGAACCACTTGCTGCCATCCCCAACTCCCTACACGGACAAAGGTCAGCAGGCTAGTGATCCCCCCACCTCCACCACCAGGGACCTCCACATTCCACTGCCCCTCCTTGCATGGACCCAGGCCAGCAGGCTAGGTTTGACCCCTCCAGAGGCTCAACCACCACAAGGGACCTCCATGCTCCCCATCCTGCATAGTCTAAAAGTTTCAATACGTTCAATTTTTTTTTTTTTTTTTTGTGAACAGAACATCAAAGAACTATGGAATACCCTTAGATGACTAAACATTTGGGTCATGGGAATACCAAAAGGGGAAGAAATTCAGACCAAAGTCATGGAGAACTTATTCAAAAAATTATCAAAGAAAATGTTCCAATTCTATCAGAAGAAAGTCCCACCAAGATACAACAAGCTAGTAGAACTCCAAACAGACTGGACCAAAGCAGAAATTCTCCAAGACACAGTAAGACTCTAAACATCAATACCAAAGAGAAAGTCCTAAAAGCAGCTAGGGAAAAACAACATGTTACATATAAAGGAAAGCCCATCAGAATCACTTCAGACTTCTCAATGGAAACCCCGAAAGCCAGAAGGGCCTAGAATGGAACACAGCAAAGTCTAAGAACCTATGGCTTCCAACCCAAACTACTCTACTCAGCAAATCATCCCTTATATTAGATGGTGAATGAAACTTTCCATCATAAAACTCAGCTTTACAACTATATGAACACAAAACCAAACCTACAGAGAGTACTCAGGGCAATCTCCACACAGAAGATTCAAATAATTAAACTCAAGTGCCTACAAGAAGCAGATCACAATAACCAAACTCAGAGAAAGAAAAAAACTACAAAGTCTAAGAAAACACCAAACTACCTAAAACACCATGATATGGCAGGGATTAAATCAAACCTCACAGGCATTACCCTAAATATCAATGGCCTTAATTCAGCCATCAAGAGACATAAGCTAACAGGTTGGATCAGAAAGTTAGACCCCCTCATTCAGTTGTCTTCAAGAAACCCACCTCACCACTAAAGAAGGACACACAAGGGTGAAAGGAAGGAAAAGGACATTCTAAGCAAATGGAAATAAGAAATAAGCAGGTGTAGTTATACTAATATCAGATAAAATAGACCTCAAACCAAAAAAGACAAAGGCCACTTCTTACTTATCAAGGAAAAACATCCAAAAAGAGGATATCACAATAATCAATCTTTATGCACCAAACACAGGTTCAACACAATTCATAAAACAAAACCTACTTGACAACAAAATAGAAATAATCACCAACACCATCAGAGTTGGGGACTTCAATACTCCACAATAAGCACTAGATAGATCATCCAAACAGAAAACTAACAGGGAATTGTGAGAGCTCAACAAAACCATAGATCAATTAGACCTAATGGACATCTACAGAACATTCTAACCAAAATCCACACATTACACATTCTTGGCAGCCCACTGAACCTTCTCTACAATAGATCATATACTGGGTCTTAAAGCCCACCTCCATATATTTAGGAAGATAACATAATTTCCGTCATGGTATCAGATCACAATGCTGTACTACTAGAAATTAAAAACAAAGGATACACCAGGAATCCCATCAGCTCCTGGAAATTGAACAACACAATTTTAAACAACAAATGGGTAGTGGATGAAATAAAAGTGAAAGTGTGAAATTTCTAAAGATGAATGACAGTGAGAACACATCGCACCAAAACTATGGGACAAAATGAAGGCAGTCCACAGGAGAAAATCCATAGCCCTAAATACCTTCATAGCAAAAACAGACATCCCAAATTAATAACCTAATCATCCACCTAAAGTCATTGGAAAAGCAAGAAGAATCCAACCCAAAAAGCTCTAGATGGAAAGAAATAATTATGATCAGAGCAAGGCTGGAGAGATGGCTTAGTGTTAAAGCACTTGCCTCTGAAGCCTAAGGACTCTGGTTCAAGGCTTGATTCCCCAGGACACACGTAAGCCAATGCACAAGGTGGCGCATGCATCTGGAGTTTGTTTGCAGTGGTTAGAGGCCCTGGCACTCCCATTCTATATCTATTTACCCCCGCCTCCCATCTGTTGCTCTCAAATAAATAAATATTTTTTAAAATAAAAATATTCTTTTTAAAAAGATCAAAGCAGAAATTAATGAATTGGGAACTAAGGAAACACTAAAGAATTGATGTACAAGGCACCATTTCTTTGAAAAAATAAACAAGATTGATAAACCCCTGGGCAATTTGATCAAGTGAAAAAAAGAGATGCTTCAAATTAACAAAATTAGAAAGGAAAAAGGAGAGATTACAACAGATATAAGTGAAATTGGGAGAATCATCAGCAGGATAGGAAATCAATGCACAAAATCAGTGACATTGTCCCATTTTTCAATAGCAACAAGAAAACAAACAAAAATACCTTGGAATTACATTAACCAAGGATGTGATTATACAACTGACAGAGGCCTAGTTTCTAGAATCTACAAAGAACTCAAAACACAAAATGGGGCAAAGAACTGGAAAGGCAGTTCTCAGTGAAGAAATACAAATGGCAAACACACACTTAAGAAAATGTTCATCACCCCTAATCATTAGGGAGATGCAAATTAAAACAACGATGAGATTCCACCTTACCGCAGTAAGGATAGCAAACAATAAAACATCAAATGAAAACAAATATTGGTGAGGTTGTGGAGAGATAGGAACCCTCATTCACTGTTTGATGGAATGTAAGATGGTAACACCATTATGGAAAGGAATATAGAGGCTCCTAAAAAGGTTGACTATAGAGTTAACAACAGACCCAGTTCTTCACTTACTGGGAATTTACCCTAAAAGCTTCATGCCTCAGTTCAGACAGATCTGCTCAACCATGTTTGTAGCTGCTCAATTTGTAATAGCTAAGAGCTAGAATCAACCCAGATGTCCATCATTAGATGAATGGACAACCAAGATGGGGTATATCTACACAATGGAATTCTACACAGCAGTAAGGAAAAATGACACAATGAAATTTGAAGAAACATGGTTGAACCTGTAACAGATCATTCTTAGTGAACTCACCCAACCACACAAAGATAAACGTCATATGGTTTCACTCTTCTGTGGCTCCTAACCTGAATCAGCCCAAGAGGCTGACATACCCAATAAGCATCTAGAGGACTGAACAATAGTGAGGCTGGGGTGGAAGAGAAGGGTAAGGGTGGAGGTGGGAGACATAAAACTGGACCCAAATGGCAATGGTACCATAAAATTCTACATCCTAAAAGACAGACTAAATGGTTGAACCTTCATCAGGTCCTCAGAGGGAACACCTGAATCACAGGGCCCTGGAGAGGCTAAGATGAAGACTAACCTTAATCTTCTCCTGTTCCTTTCTCTATCCCTCCTTCTCTCTATCTCCTTATATCACCTATCTTTGTCTTCCTTTTTTTCCTTGGTACTGGCCTGTTAACTCCCAGTATGAGCCCACAGTTAACATTCACATGAGCTGTTGATCAGAGAGAGACCTACAAAGTTTACCAGAAGTAGACAGATTTCTGTCAGAGGACTTGATGACTCCCCAAAGGTTACTGGTAAGATCCTATTGCTGAAGACACCATATGCAATTGGTGGAATATGGAGTGACCTGACTGGAATCTGGAAAAGAATCAGTCCCCAGATAGTTAGCTTGTCTAGCACCAGAAGGTGCAACATGAGTGACTGAGGGAAAATGACCAACAACTGTCCAAGCAGCTCATGGTCTAAGCTACTCAGCAGCAAATACCCTGATGTCATGCTCACAGAAGTGCAACAGTGGCACACAGCCATGGTGGGTATCCACATGCTCTTGATTTGGCTAACTGATCTGCTCAGTGGAATGGAACCCATAGCTAGAGCTGGGAAACAAGTCAGAACCATATACAAAAATCAAGCCCGCTCTCCACTATCAAGCTCCCACCAATTGTGGACAACAAGAGGGCCTACACCAATTAAATTCTCTCTAAAATAATAATGGTTATCTCATCTATCTGGTGCTGACTTCACTCTCAATCGGAGAATTTGCTTCCTTTTTTCAGATGGACGCAGATCCTGAGGACAGAATCAGCCCATCACACCTCAACAGGGCTCCAGCTGAAACCAAGAGTAATTGGGGAAATGAGCAAGAGTGCTGCTTTCTTGGTGAACCTGGTACCAGAACAAGGGTGAAGGAGATAGACACAGAGTATACTCAACTCCTACCAAACCAGATATCCAGAGACACAGAGGCTCCTAAGATCTCATCACTGAAGTAGAACTAAAATGACCCCAACATGGCTCAGGGAAATTTGCGTTGGGGGATCAGAAAGATTGTTAGAGCCACACATTAGGTCATTATGCAAAGACACTGCTTCTTCCCCATAACTGATGGCTAATCCCACAATGTTCCCCAATAAGGAGGGTCCCTATTGGGGGGGGGGGACGAGGAGGCTAACAGTGGTACCAACAAAAAAGAAATGTTCCCAACACATTCAATTATCACAGTTATATCACAGCAATAATGATTTTTTTCAAATATTTTTCCAAAAGCATATTTTTGGAACCCATGAACACAGAAGGCAAATGTATACATACCTGGTATTTCTAGTAGCAAAAAATAAAGACTAGCAGCATGAAGGCCATATTCTCGAGATTGAACACTGACATTTTTCTTATGGACTACTTGAACAAAGTGATAGAATAATGCCACCAGTGTACAGTGGGAAATATTATTCTCAGTAAAAAAGGTCCAGATGCTCTGAAAGGAGAGAGGAAAATCACAAAAGCCCATCAATAACTAGAGAACTGGAAGTCTTTGGTTGATTTTTACAAGCACCAAATAGCTTTTAAAATATAGTAAGAGCCAGGTGAGGTGGTGCACGCCTTTAATCCCAGCATTAGGGAGGCAATGATAGGAGGATCACCACGAGTTCAAGGCCAGCCTTGGCTAGAGTGAGACCTTACCTAAAAACAACAACAACAACAATAAACAGGTTTGTAAAATAGAGTAGTAAGGACTATGATTATAGCTCTGTGAGTGCTTAACATGCACAATTCCTTGGGTTTGATCTGTAGCAACACACAAACACATGCATGCACGCAAGCTCACAACAGTTATGGTTCAATCTGGCTCCTAGTGAAATTTGCCATCTTCAAAGGGACTGAAACAATGTATTAAAATTCAAAAACAATTATTCAAAATTACAAAGATAAATAAGTTGTTATGGTTGATTCTGAAATACTCTCCACAGGCTCATATTTTTGAGAGTATGTTACAGGCTGGTAGTATTATTTTGTGAAGCTATAGAACCTTTAGGAGGTAGGAGCTAACTGGCAGAAGTAGATTATAGCCCAGACTATGTGTTGCAGCTGCTTGCTATTTCCTGGTTTATGATGAAAGAAGCCCCCACCACATGCTCCTACTACCATGAATCCTGCACAGTCATTTCCCACTATGAAACCCTTGAAACTGTGAGCAAAAATAAATCATTCCACACCTCAATTTTGTTACATACCATGTCACACCAAAACAAATTAGCTAATATAGACATTTAATAAAAGTTTCAAAAGCTTTTTATTAAATTTAAAACATGTATTTCTGAAAAATAAAAATAAAATAAATAAATAAAGTAAAACTGCACTGGGGTGTCCTAGATAACCCAGATGTTAAATGTATCCATCAGAAAAATCAAAGAAATTTACTTAAATTTATATGTTCTAGAGATGAATAATAATACATTTTTTTCCTCAGTAGAATGCAGAAGTAGCCTAGATAAGAAAGAAAATAACCCTAGAATGGGAACTATAATCTTATTAATTTTATCACTGTCCAATATTTCTCACTAAAGGTATTAAGAAGAAACAGGAACTTCTATATTCTAAATAGTAGGAGAAAATCAGTTTTTCATCCTTAAGGTTTATCTTTTTTGTTGTTGTTGAGACAAGGTCCTGCTTTGTAGCCTAAGCCAGCCTTAAAGTTGCAATCCTCCTGCCTTAACACCCTGAGTATTAGATTACAGACATGCATAATCATATTAGGCTTTTTAAAAAATATTTTATTTTATTTACTTGTTTATGGAGAGAAAAAGGCATATCGAAATAGAGATAGAGAATGGGTATTAACAGGGCCTCTAGCCACTGCAAAAGAACTCCAGATGCATGTACCACTTTGTGCACCTGGCTTTACATGGGTACTGGGGAATCAAACTCAGGTCTTTAGGCTTTTCAGAGAAGCAGCTGCAGCCCCACATTAGGCTTTTAAGTGTTTTAATAAAAGTTTGATCTGCTTGACTTCAGCACTTGAAAGCGTGAGATAGGAATAAATTGAGAATAAGGCCAGCCTGCACAGTGAGGGAGGAAGAAAAAACATCCCTTTTTCCTCTCCTTTTCCCCACAATGAACCTTCTGGGTAAAACCACATTGTACCTGCATAGCAGATACATTTTTCTCTCCACATGTCATGTGTGCTTGGTTCACTCTGTACTAACCATCACCAGAACTGCTCATGTCACTTCAGTAGTGCACAATCCCATGGCTACTGTCCAGTGTGCACCACAGGGAATGGCACTCTCTATAAGCAATTGCTCCTCCAGTGGTCTCATTCCACTCTCTCTATTCCCACCCTATCCTCTTCACCATCAAACAGATATTGTGAATGTCTAAGCTTCTAACTATATCTTGATCCAGAATATCCTGTTCTATCCTGTCTTTTGACCTACATTTCAAATTATCAGTTATATCTCTCAAGGATCTTCAGACATGTAGTTAACATCCTTCTCCTCCTAGTTTTAAAATCTTGAGACTCTTGACATTTTCATTCCTTATGTAGCCTTTTGCACCATGTTTCTGATATCAAGCAAAGGGCTCCTACGACTGAAAGCTCTATTAATTCTATCTCAAAAAGGTTCCCTAGTTTTTAGTCCTCCTTTCCAATTTCCGTCACTAAAACTCCCGACCACACCATATCAATAACACTTGTTACACTAGTACTACTTAATAATCTTCTGGTACAGATTATTCCCACTCTAGTCTGCATACAGATCCATTCATGCTGGTTGGTTTATTCTTCTCCATACTCTCTCCTAAACTGCCCACACTGGCCTAGAACTTACTGTGCCAGCAACGAGACTGGGCTCAAACCTGTAGCAATCCTCTGTTTCAGCCTCCCCAGTAATGGGAATATAGGTGTGAGCTTGGAAGAAAATTAATTACCAAAACATAAGCAAATGAGAAAGAACTTAATACTGAAACAAACTCCTTGTGGATAAGTCAATTTGTAATATTATCTAATTTACTTCTAGTTAACAGTAAGTTTCCTAACAGCTAAGGCATGCTTAGGTTCTTATTTCCATGGTCTTTCATTTTTGTATTGTCTGGTTTACTTCACATTTTTGCTTTTATACTTTTTCTAATTTTGTTATTTTAAAAAATGGTCATGGGTTGAAAATAAAATTACAATTAATACTTCAAACCTTTTGGACACTCCAATGAATGAGTTCTTTGGTACTCTTACTTAATTCCTTAACAACAATAACCACCATCAGCGTATGTTCAGTAATATCTAAAAATGGGTAGCTAGATTTAGTTTTATTTATTTATTTTACCTCCAAAGATCCATGTTCTTCAGTAGCAAAGGGGAAAAGACTTTCATAGAGTTTTGTGAATGCATTCAATCCAGTCTCTATGATCTCTGCCTCGATGCTGGGATCCAAAGGCTCAGTCTCTGTGAAGTCCATTTCCCACACTGTGTCTACCCATTCTAAGAAAAAATGTAGCAAAATTAACATGTGCTCACAAACAAGGGATAACATAAAACATTACCTATAGATACCAGGTAAATTCTAAAAAAGTCACAACTCACATTTAACTATAATCATACAGGGACCATGTATATGATTATAAGAAAGCAGCAAAACTTAAGAAAATGGGTATATATATTTTTTAAAGCCAGGTATGGTGGCTGGTTGTAATCCCAGTACTTGAGAGGATGAGCTAGAGTAACTACTTAAAGAGTTCAAAGGCCAGCCTGGGCTACACAGTGCAGTTCAGGCCAGATTGTGCAGCATGCTATGACTTTGTCTCAAAACCCCAAAAATGAAAGAAAAGATACTCTCTCCTTTTAATACCATAACTGACAATTGGCCTATTAGTTAATCATTGAAAAATCAACAAAGGAAACACTTTTTAGATTTAATAGGTTCTGGGAATGGTACTTGAACACACTCAATAAGCAAACTTTCCCATAAGTTCTACTGAGAAAAACCAGAGACCCATCAATTATGGCCACAAATGTTCTTCTGTGGCAATCTCACAAACAAAGGTAATAAACCCAAATAAAGCATTTGGCACTTTACTGGGTCCTTAGGCAATAATGGAGCATACTGAAGCAGAGATTTCATTTCTCCCAAGAAGGCCAAACTAGGAGACAAGCAAAGCTCATACAAAAGAATACCCAAACAATGAAAAGACTCTGTTGAGAAGGTGGCATTAACACAACCTTTCAGCTGCGCTCCTTGCCAGGCTCTGTGAACTCTAACCAATTCACTTTTCTAACCAGCTATTGTTCTTTAGTATTTTCATTTGTATTCCTCCACATCTAAAATTAGGGCTAGATTTATAAAAAGTGGGGATACAGTCAGACGTGGTGGTGCACACCTTTAGTCCCAGCACTCGGGAGGCAGAGGTAGAAGGATTGCAGTAAGTTCAAGGACAACCTCAGACTACACAGTGACTCCAGGTAAGCCTGGATAGAGAGGCTCACCCAAAAACAAACAAACAAATGCGGGGCTATCAAAGGCAATAATAAGGGATTTCTACATATTAATGTTATTTACAACTAGCTCAGGAAATCAATCAGGATATGAATACCAAGTCAAAAACAAAACAACAGAGATAGGAAGCCTCTGCCTTTACTTCATGGCTCTCAGTATTACATGGCATTCAGCAAACGAAAAGTAACACAATCAGCTAGACCTGTCCTCCTTATTCTCCTTTCCAGTCATCTCTTGTCATGTGATCTTGACCTTAAAAGATATAGTCTATGTAGCCCAATATTCACAATACACTGCCTAAAAAATAGACAACAAAGAACAGGGATGAGGCTCAGCAGTAAGAACCATGGCCAAGTGCAATAACCTGGGTTTGAACTCCAGAAGAACTTAAAAGTACAACTGGAGGTGAAAGGATTTTCCACTCACATCAGCCTCCTTGTAAAGTCAAGAAGCCTGAAGGAGAAGACAGCACAGACCAACTGAGCAGCTGCAGTACAACTCCAGGCACCCTGCAAAGTTTCCCATCCCCAACCATCAGGGCCCTGAACCTCCAGAGAACTCACTGACACCAGGCCACCTGGTACCTACAGGGATCAAGGTGGGCACTCAGCATTGGTGAGATTACATTTGAATGATATATTCCTGGTTGGCTTTACCATTCTCAAATAAGCTGTATTTTGGTGTTCATTAGTATTGTCTTTGATGTTCACTGATATTTAGGGTGTTTGCCTCTTTCTTCTGTTATTATAGGGGGCAGGTTCTGACTGGCCCCAAGCTGACTTGGAACCCATTTAACATCAGAAATCTCAGCCTCCTAATTGGTAGGATTAAGGGTGCAGGGCAAGACACAGCCTTAGGAATGTTGGCTTTATTAGATTACCTGTTTATTTTAATACTTGCCCTTGTAATAAAAACTCTGTGCTGGTTTTGATCGAACATGTATATTGCTTAGCTGAATTTTATAATTTGCTGGTAATTTGCTCCTCCCAGTATAATAGAAAATTTGAATAGCAGGCAAACTCAACACGTAGGGTAACTTCTGTTGTTTCTCTTGGAGTGTAACAGGTATACCTGGATGTTAAACACTTATACTGAAAATATAGGAGGTTGTATTTACAAGGGTAAGAACACCGCAGATAATTAGAAAACTCAAGCATGCAAAAATTTCTACAGTATAATAAAAGAAATAAAAAAATGAGACAATACAATCCCACCAAAAATTGTAAATCCATCAGAAATGACTTCCAGTAAGAATGTTTTAGATGAAATGCTTGACAAAGATTTCAAAAAGACTAATTACATCTATCTTCAAGGAAATTAATGAAGAAATCAAAGGAATCAAAGAAGAAAAACAGAGTCCTAAAGGAATCCCAGGGGAACACAGGAAACCAACTTAATGAAACCAGGAGGTCAATACAAGACATGACTAACGGAATAGAAATAATGAAAAATTACCTATCAGAAATACTAGAAATGGGATGGGTATGTTGGTGCATGCCTTTAATCCCAGCACTTGGGAGAGGCAGAGGTTGGAGGATTACCATGAGTTTGCGGCTACCCTGATAATAGATAGTAAATTGCAGGTCAACAGGGGCTAGAGTAAGACCCTACCTGGAAAAAAAAAAGAGAGAAAGAAAGACAGATGGTGGGAAATGAAAAACAGAATAAATCAAATAGAAAGCTGTAGAAAGTCTCATGAGTAGAATGGAACAAGGAGAGGACAGAATCTAAACTAGAAGACCAGGTGGCAGATTTAATATAGTCCAACATAGAAAAAGACAAGCTAATAGGAAGGTATGGATGTGAATTTCAAGACATTCAGGACACTATGAAGATATCAAACATAAGAATTCAGGCAGGTGCAATAGTGGCAGGTCTGTCATGGTGGAAACCAACTGCCCTCCAATTGGACTGGAGGCCCGCTCCATGGGGGAAAACATATCCTTGATACTGAAAACTTAAAACGGAGGTAGTCATGAGCACTAGGGGTGTAACATCTGCTGATGTCTGGAAAAATGTATATATTATGCTTATCAAACTGCCCAGTAAGCACTTCTCTTAATATTTATACCCTTATATTAACACTTTTATATTTTTTTATATTTTATATTTTATATTTTATAAAATTAAATAAAATATATAAAATATATTTATATATAAAGTATTTTATTTTTTTTATATTCTCACTTTGGGTAGAGAATCTTCTTTTTTCAGATGACTTTGGGTTGACTCAGAAGGCATCATAGTGCTGGAAAGAAGGGACTGGAGTACTGAGTAACACCTCAATCACACCTTGCAAGGCTCAGGGTCTAATGCAGAAGAGGTGGCAGAAAGAATGTAAGAATCAAAGGAAGGGTAGGACTCCTTACAATGTGCTCCCTCCAGACATAAAATGGCCTGGACATCCATGACCTCATAGTGCCTGACACTACCTACACAAGACCATCATAAGAGGAGGAAAAGATCATGACATCAAAAGTAAAAAAGAGACTTATTGAGATGGGGAGGGGGTATGATGTGAGAGTGGAGTTTCAAAGGGGTAAGTGGGGGGAGGGAGGGTATCACCATGGGGTATTTTTTATAATCATGGAAGTTGTTAATAAAAAAAATTTAAAAAAAAGAATTCAGGACACAATAGAAGGAGAAATATTTCACTCCAACGGCATAATAGGTATTTTCAACAAAATCACAGGTGAAAATTTTCCCCAAGTAGGGAAAGTTATGCCAATGCAAATAACGGAAGCCTATAGAAAATCAGGAAAGAATCTCTCACTGTCATATTATAATAAAACATACAAAGAAAATATACTGAAAGCAGTTAGAAAAATCAAGTCACATATAAAGGAAAGCCTATCAGGCTAACAGCAGATTACTCAACACAAAACATTAAAAGCCAGAGGGCTTGGGATGATGTATTCCAAGTTCTGCAAAGCCAAAGGACCCCGGTTCAATTCCCCAGGACACACATAAGCTAATGCACAAGGAGGCACATGCATCTGGAGTTCGTTTGCAGTAGGTGGAGGCCTTAGCGTGCCCATTCTCTCTCTCTCCCTCATAAATAAAACTTAAAATACTTAAAAAAATTGAAAATAATTCCAATGGCATTCTTCATGGAAATAGAAAAAACAATCCTAAAATTTATTTGGAAGCACAAAAAACATCAACTAAAGCCAGGCATGGTGGCGCACACCTTTAATCCCATCAATCTGGAGGCAGAGGTAGGAAGATCACTGTGAGTTCGAGGCCACCCTGAGACTACATAATTCCAGGTCAGCCTGGGCCAGAGTGAGACCCTACCTCGAAAAACAAAACAAAAAAAACACAACAAACAAACAAAAAACCCAAACTCGACTATCTAAAGCAATTCTGAGCAACAAAAATAAGGCTGGTCGTATCACCATACCTGATTTTAATCTATATTACAGAACCACAGTAACAAAAACAGCTTGGTACTGGCACATAAACAGACACCTAAATCAATGGAACAACAGAGGACGAAGATGTAAGTCTGGACCACTATAGCCACCTGATCGTTGACAAAAATACTCATTGCAGAAAAGACAGCCTCTTCAACAAATGGTGCTGGGAAAACTGGATATGTATTTGTAGATGGATGAAAATAGATCCTTATCTCTCTCCATGCCCAAGAATTATTCCAATTAGATCAAAGACGTTCATACCAGACATGAAACACTGAATATGCCAGAGGAAAAAGTACAGGAAACCCTTCAACATCATTGGCATAGGCAATGATTTTCTGGACATAACCCCAGTTGCTCAGAAAATAAAACCACTCTTCAACCGACAGGACCTCATGAAATTACAAAGCTTTTGTACAGCCATGGACACTGTGAATAGAGCAAAGAGGCAACCTACAGATGGCAGAAAATCTTTGCCATCCATACATCTGACAGAAGATTAATACCAAAAATACACAAAAAACTCAAAAACCCAAATAACAAGAAATCAAACAGCCCAATTAAAAAATGGACTATGCAACCAGAGTTCTCCAAAGAATACAGATAGCATATAAACATCTAAAAAACGAGAAATGCAAATTAAAACTACTTTGAGATTCCATCTCACTCCTGTCAGAATGGATACCATCAAGAAAACAAATGACCATAAATGGGTGAGGATGTGGTATACGTGGAACCCTTCTACACTGTTGGTAGGAATGTAATCTGGTACAGCCATTGTGGTAATCAGTGTGGAGGTTCCCGAGACAGCTAAAAATGGACTTACTGTGTGACCCAGCTACATCACTCCTAGGCATATATTCTAAGGACTTGTCTCACTACCTTAGAGATACTTGCTCAACAATGTTTGTGGCTGCTGTAGTCACAATAGCAAGCAAATGGAACCAGTCTAGATGTCCTTCAACTGGAAACAATGTCACAGCCAAAGGAAAGGGACAACTGCTTACAATGCAGTCTTCCAGATACAAAGTGGTCTTGATATTCATGACCTCACAGTATTTAACACTACTTACACAAGATGTACATAATGGGGGGGGAGGCGTGACATCAAAATAGAAAAGAGTTGCTGGGCATGGAGCACACCTTTAATTCCAGCACTTGGGAGACTAAAGTAGGAAAATCACTGTGAGTTCAAGGCCAGCCTGAGACTACAAAGTGAATTTCAGGTCAGCTTGGGCTACTCTACCTTAGAAAAAAAGTAGTAGTAGTCTCATTGGAAAGAAGAAGGGGTTCACTGAAAGGGATTTGGGAAGGGAAAGTGGGAGATGTGGAAGGGAACTGTAATTGGATATTGTCTATACTTATGGAAGTTTTCAATAAAATGTTTTTTTTTTTTTTTTAAGAGAAAGAGATTTAATGTGTGTGACAGGGCCTCAGCCACTGCAATCAAACTCCAGACACTTTCATCACCTAGTGGACATGTGTGACTTGTGCTTACCTCACCTTTGTGCATCTGGCTAACGTGGAATCTGGAGAGTAGAACATGAGTGCTTAAGCTATGTAGGCAGGCGCCTTGACTGCTACACTATCTCTCCATTCCAATAAAATGTTGTTGTTTTTTTTTTTAACCTGGTCAAAAGCCTATGGCTAGGGAGCTCATAGGGAGGGGAACCTACTACTGATGTTATGCTAAATGGAAAGGTTTACAAATTGCCTTCTACATGTTTATGTCTACTGGTTAATAATATTGCTCTCAGCCTGGATCAAGAAAATTTCTTTTTACACTAGGCATAGGCTGATACAGATGCACAGATTTATGTAAATGCTGAGATCAACTGACTAATGTATGCTCAAACTTAAGAAGGACATCTATTGCAATCCCTCAAGGCTCACAGAACATCACAGAGGAGGAGACAGGAAGTAGGTAAGAGCCAAGGATGGAATGAAGTGATGTGGAATGCTATCCTCTAGACACAACATGTCATTACACTCATGTACTCACAGTAGCTCCCAGAGGATCTTTACCAGTTAATGGTTGTTGAAGTAGAGGGAGTTATGTCCTTAAGTGGTATAGCCACTGGAAGGTTTCCCAATTCCAGTAAATAACCTCCACCCATATTCATGCAAATAACCCTAATTTAGCCCAGGGAGTCAACAAACAACAGCAGAAACCACCAACGACTGACAGACAGGAGTTAAGCAGTTAAAGGCACTTGCTTGCTTGCAAACACTGCAGGGACAGTTCAATTCCTAAACCACCCATGTAAGCCAGACAGGAAAATTGGCACAAGCACCTGGTGATTGTTCACAGTGGCAACAGATTCTGACATGCACACGCACACACACACACACACACACACACACACACACACACACGGGGGGGGAGTAGGAGGGGGACTAGCTAGGAGGGAGGGATTTAGTCAAAGAGGGTGAGAGGATAATGGGTCATAAATATGATCAATATGCATTACTATTCATTAAATGCATGTATGAAATTGTCAAAATAAAACAAAAATTAAAAAAATCACTTAATTCTTTACACAAACCAAATTCCTCAATATCTATTTTCTTAATTGTCAGCAGAAATAATTCCTGTTCTACCTACTACATTTAAGACTAAAAAGTGAAAAAAATACAATGTAGTCTTCAACAACAATTATTTCTGAGAAAATATGAGGCAGCCTCTATATGTGCTAGATATATATACAAAGATGAATGCTAGAGGTTCTTGGTCTCAACCTTCCACACAATATACAGTTAAAAAAAAAAGAGAGAAAAATTTATAACAGAAAAAAGATTACCAAGTATTGAGCCACATATGCTATCTTGAAAACATACAATTCATCTATTCACCATTGGAACTGCATGATTTTATGAGATAATGGTGCGTAAAAGATTAAAAACTATATTAGGCCCATAAAAGATAGACATTGAATAATAACTATTATGTTTATGATGGATAAATGTTAGCTGTGATAGGCACATAAGCTGCAAAATACTATAAAGTAAACAGAAAATGGTACTGTGAATGCAGGGACACAGATGTGAGTAGGATGACTTCTCAATTGGGACTCAAAGAAATATACTAAGAAGTGCAAGGACAGAAAGCTTAAGATAGGACTTGAAAAATGGCTCAGCAGTTAAGGTACTTGCCTGGAAAGCATTCCCCAGTACCCATGTTAATTTGTAGTGGCTTGTAGGCTCTGGTGTGCCCCTATCTATCTATCTATCTATCTATCTATCTATCTATCTATCTACCTACCTACCTACCTACCTATCTATCTATCTATCTATCTATCTATCTATCTATCTATCTATCTATCTATCTGTATAGCTCTCTGCCAGCAAATAGATGTTTTTTAAAAACAAAACTTAGGAGAACATAGTGCAAGGGGAAAGTACAAAGTGTTTAGAAACAAAATAGTCACAACATAAAGTTTGAGTTAGAATCATTTACTTACTGAGCAGTTACCAAATTCCAGGGTCACCCTTGGTGAGAAAGTATAACTTACATCTGACAGGAAAGAAAATTGAGGCTTTGTGTGATGATACAATGAATGATACCAAGTAGGACCTACAAGTACCTCTGACTCCAAAGATAAAGATTTCAGAAAAGCAGAAGGGAGAAATTGGGAAAAGTTTTGTCATGTGATGGTTCTTGGCTAAGCTTGGGCTAAGAGGACAAAGAGAACAGGATCCTCCTCTAAATTTCCATGCCAACTTTAGTCTGGTTTTTGGTCTGATATGTTGGGATAGCACCTCTTAATCAGCCATACCTGGCTGTTAAAAGACCCTAAAAGCCATTTCCACACCCTCCATCCTTATATGCTGGGGTAGGTAACTGCCCATCCTTAGGACAAGCTCCATCTTTTTCACCTGTACCACTGTCACTCATAACTTCAGTGAACTACTGCTCAAGTCTTACAAAGCTTACAAGCACTAAATTTGGCTTCCTGTCAGTTTTGCCCCTAGAAAACCTAGTTCAACACAAATGTTACCATGTTTGCTTTTGATTGATCTAGTCAGGCTCCATCATTTGCTTTCCTTCTTTTTTATACTCTCTGTAGCAGTTATCTCCTCATTGCTGGGGTGGGGAGGGGAAACACCCAACCAGAAGTAGCTTATGGAAGGAAAGGGTTTATTTATAGTTTCAGGGGGAAAATATCATGCAGGGAAGGCATGGCACCAGTATAAAGCTGATTAACACCATTACTTAGCAGCAGCAAGAGTGAGCTGACTAGCTAGTTATCACTGGCAAGTGGGTGGTACTATGAAATCCCAAGGCCCACACCAAGTGACACACCCCCTTCAGCAAAGCTCCACAGCTGGGATTAAGTATGAAGGAGACTTAATCACAAAAAATGTGACTATGTGGGACATCTGACATTCAAACTTCTACATCTTCCTGAGTTTTAACACTTTGTAAACCTGATGTGTATGCCAATTGGAATCATTCAGATCTCTGCCACAGCCCTGTTACTTCATGAAGATCATTCCCACTATAGGACTTAGAGCAAAGCCACTAAAACCCTAGGGTAACTGCTGAAATGTTGGGAGCTATGAACCAAACCTCAGCCATGTTGACAGAAACCGCCATATAGCAAGTTATAAGTTTCTATTTCCTCATCTAATGATCTATTACCAGAAATGAAGGAGCCATTACGCCTGGGTGACAGCTTCTCCTGGTGCTGCCGGTAGTTGATGAAGAAACAAAGAAATTACATTTAACCAGTAACCCTGTGATCTCTAGCCTGGTTGATTCCTTCCCCCTATAACCCTATAAAAACCTATGTGTAAAAATAAACTTCAAGACCTTGACAAATACCTAGCTTGGTCTCCTTCTTGTGTCTGTTTGCCTCCCCCATTCAGGTTGGCTTCTCCCCGAGTCCTTGTTCAACTCCCCGCTGGCCGGGACACTGAAATAACTTCTTTTGCTAATTTTTTTTTAAAGACATTTATTAACTTATTTATGAGACAGAGATGTGGATACAGAGAGAGAGAATGGGCACACCAGGGCTTCTAGCCACTGCAAATGAACATGAATGCTCAGACACATGTGCTACCATGTGCATCTGACTTACATGAGTTCTGGAAAGTTGAACCTGGGCCTTTAGGCTTCTCAGGTGAGCACCTTAATTGGTCAGCCATCTCTCCAGCTCTAACTTCTTTCATTACTCTACAGTAAATACAATCCTATCTGGTCTAATGATCTGGGCACCAAACTGCCTCTCTTGTTTCCAGTTCACTTAGCAATGACTGTACTTCCTCCTTGATATTCATGGAGACTTCAGCCAGTGAAAACTAAATGTCTGCAGTGGCTTGTATGATGCAGTCAATCAAAAACTGGTTTTTCCCATACTACCTCAGATAATGTGGCCTCTGTCTCAAGAAGAGATGAGTAGTTGTATTAGTTGTTCTGCTTTTACAGCACTCAGGACTGATCCCATGTGTACCTATCACAGCTTCAAAAGCCAGGCTGTGAGGGGCTCTTTCATTTTTTGCTTAAAGAGTTTTTCCTAAGTAAAGCACTTCAGAGACAGAGTAGTCCTTGATCATCATAGTTCCTATAATAAGCCATTATTAGAGTTGCCATCTGTTCACTGAATCACAGATTTTCCCCTTCTGTATTAAAAGGTTATACCTCAGAGGTATCTTCCATCACTCTTCTATTCACTCCCTCCTCACTGATTATTCCCATAGGTTCCAAGTTTTTGGAACTCAGGAAAGGCTCTTTAGCATAGATTTGATTTGTAAGCAAGAGCCTTCAACAACTGTGCCTTCTCTCCAGCCAGCAGATTAAATTTGTATATTATCCATTGCCCCATCTGACATAAGAAATAGCAAGCCAACCCCATCTCCCCTTCCCCCTTTGAAAAAAATTATATATTTTCAAGCAGAGAGAGACAGAAATTAGGGGTGCCAGGGCCTCTCGCCACTGCAAGCAAGTTCCAGTTACAAGCACCACTTTGTGAATCTAGCTTTACATGGGTACTGGGGAAATGAACCTGGGTCATTTGGCTTTGAAGGCACGTGCCTTAACCATTGAGCCACCTCTCCACCTTCCTTTCTCCTTTTTCCCCAAATTTCTTGCCAAATCACAGCATAACCTGAAAGGTTTCATGTGTCTTTTTCCCAATGTAATTCCTTCCTTATGCAGATTTCTTTCTGTGCAGCAGACAACTTTACCTCTGTTGAATGTCTTAGCCCCACAGCAAGGCCCACACAACTCTAGCCTGCTGACAATCCAGTATCATACGTGCTACTTTTAGGGGCCACAATCTATTTATTAGTCCTTCAGTCATTTTCAGAGCAACCTGTACTTGCATGGTGGAGCCCATTCATCGAGGAGGCAAGCCATCTCCTACTACATAGAGGAAGACAAATACCCTAGCAATCTCTCCAAAAACAATTCATCTCAAATAAGTATCACAAAAATAGTGGCTCTGTAACAAAAATAAGGCTGGTGGTATCACCATATCCAATTTTAAGCTATATTACAAAGCCATAGCAACAAAAATTACATGGTACTGGCACAAAGACAGACACCTAGATCAGCTGGAATGGAACACAGGACCCAGATGTTAATCCAGGCAATTATAGACATCTGATTTTTGACAAAAAAAAAAAAAATCCAATAATATTCATTGGAGAAAAGACAGCGTTTTCAACAAGTGGTGCTGGGAAAACTGATTATCTATATGTAGATGGATGAAAATCTATCCTTCTCTGTGATAGTTTGAATAGATGACTCCCAATATAGTCACTCTTTTATTAGTTTGTAGTTTACATCTGCAGCCACCTGGCCGGAGGCAGTGTTACTGGTCAGATCTTAAGGTGTGGTGGTGGGTTACAGATTTCAATATAAAGATATGCAAAGTGTGCCTAGCTGGAGTTCCTGATGTGTGCTCTACTGTGCTGTGTGGCTTCTGACTTAAGCTTGTGCTTCTCTCTGTGTGTTTGGTCCTGTGAAAGCAGACCAGCTTCTTTTGCCATTATGGAATTTCCCCTGAATCTGGATATCCCCTGGATAAATCCCTTCCCCTATAACTGCCTGGTATGGAAGTTCATCGCAGCGGACCTGAAGCTGTGTGCTATATTGCCTTTCTCCATATACAAGAATCAAGTCCAGCCTGGAGAGATGGCTTAGTGGTTAAGGCATATGTCTGAGAAGCCAAAGGACCCAGGTTCAATTCTCTAGGACCCACATAAGTCAGATGCACAAGGGGTACACGCATCTGGAGTTCGTTCGCAGTGGTTAGAGGCCCTGGAGTGTCCATTCTCTTTCTTTCTGTCTCTCTTCTATCTCTCTGCTTGGAAATAAATTAAAAAAAAAAAAAAAGAATCAAGTCCATGTGGATCAGGGACCTTAATATCACACCTAAAACTCTGAAATTGCTGGAGGAAAAGGCAGGGAAAACCCTTCAACATATTGGCATAGGAAGTGATTTTCTGAATATAACCCAATTGCTCAGGAAATAAAACCACTAATCAAACACTGGGATCTCATGAAATCACAAAGCTTTTGTATAGCAAAGGACACTGAACAGAGCAAAGAGACAAGCTACTGTTACGCAGGACCGTGCTTAGAACAAAGGACCAAACATGATGGCCATGCCCTCCAATAACCCTATCACCCACACTCCTGAGCATGATCAGAACCAGCAGTTTCAAGATTCCCCTGCCAGCCAATGGCTCGGGCCCCTCTCTAGTTGGAACCTTATAAGCAGACCTCTGATTTCCCCATCCTTGAAATAGTTACTTTCCTCAGCCTGCCCCTGGTTTGTAGCTAACATGTCATCTCTCCCTGCCCTCCACTTTAAAAGATCTCCACCTTAGATTCCTGATGCAACTTCTCTGGCCTCACATCTTGGGACCAGTGAACCTCACCCAAGGGCTGTGCCAATAAACCTGAACGAACTTTACTGATCTGGTTCCTCAGGTCAGTCAGGTCAAGCCTTTCACCTGGTGCTGAAAGCCTAAATGGCACTGAACCCCCAGTCTTAGGGGCCAGGCCTTTGGTTGACTGTTAGTGGCCGATTCTCATCTGGTTGTGGACCTGATGGTATCGGTCTCTGATTCACGGTAAGTTGCCTGCTTTTTAGCCTCCACCTCCCAGGGACCCTGTCCAAAGTCGCCCTTCCATTTTTCCTCCACTGCCAGGCAACTGGGTACCCTAAGGCCCTGAGAGGTGTCTCCCCTTAGACCTACCCACTCTCTCACTTTTGAGCCCAGGCCATAGAGAGGGACGCCTCACTCTGGTCTCTAACCCCAGCTTAAAGTCTTTGGCTTCAAATTTAAAATGGGCAACACCGAATCCAACTCAACCCCCAGTCGTCTCTGAGCTGTCTGTTATAAAACATATCCAAATTGGAGCTCTGACAAACTGTTAAACCTAAACACCTATTTTTTTACTCTCAGAAAAACTGGCCTTTTTATGAACTCAACAACCACTCACACTGGCCTCCAGAGGGCACTCTAGATTTCAATGCCCTCCAAGATTTGGAAAACTTCTGTCACCACACAGGCAAATGGTCTGAGCTCCCTTATGTTCAGGCTTTCTGGGAACTGCGCTCTCATCCTCCCCTCTGCAGCCAATGTCCCATGTCTCAGGTTCTCCTAGCCGCAATAAACAAGCCTATAAATCAATCAGAACCACTAGACTCAAATCCCCAACCCAAGTCCTCAGCACTAACTGAACTCCCAGAACACCTGGCCCCCCACCATGTGGCCCTCCCAATAGTTCCCAGCCTTCTCCTTGTTCTTCCTCTCCTGCCACCACCCCACCCCTCCTTCCTTCTCTACCTCTTCTTCTCATCCTCCTGCTTCAATCCCCCTATTTCTCCCTCAGTCACAGTCTCCCAAGCCCTCAAAGCCTTTACCCTTCCTTCCCCTTCCCCCTATCCCTTCCCCTCCCACCCTCTTATGGCCCTCAGTCCCTCCTCCACCCTATCCATCATGCTCCACCTCCTCTTCCACTCCCTCCCCTCACCCCATGGCTCTCTCCCCTCCTCCCTCCACTCTTCAGGTTCCATCCTTTCCCCCAAAGCCTCAGCCAACTCACCAGGCCTCCTCCTCTGCACCCCTTCCCCCAATGTCATCTTCCTTTACACAAACCCACCCACCACATCCACTCCTCTAACCCATGCTCCCCAACCCCCACCCACTCCCTTAGTCTGCTCCTGAAACTCCTAACCCTTCTGACCCCTCTCCTATTGCCTCCCATACCTGGTCTGCTGCCAGCATCTTTCCCCTCCAGGAGGTGGCAGGGACAGAAGATGTTGCCAGGGTTCATGTCCCATTTTCTCTCCAGGACCTGTCCCAAATTGAGAAACACCTTAACTCTTTCCAATCCAAACTCCTATATTAAAGAATTCCGCTATCTCATTCAGGCCTATAGTCTAACCTGGCATGACTTTACATGCTATTCTTGTTTCCACCTTCATCCCAGAAGTAGGAGAATGGATACAGATGGCAGCTAAACAAAACGCTGACCAGACGCACTTAACTCACCAAACTTTTCCTTCTGGGGCACAGGCGGTTCCTGACACAGACAACGGATGGAATTATCAAGAGGAATGAGGTGAAGGACAAAGAGGCATAATGGTTACTTGTCTTGTTAGGGGTATGGAAACAGTATCTAACAAGGTGGTTAATTTTGATAAACTTAGGGAAATCACTCAAGGCTCAGAAGAAAACCCAGCTATTTTTCTAAATAGGTTACAAGAGGCTTTGATCCAATATACCCATATAGATCCGGCTTCAGAGGCAGGGGCCACAGTACTGACTACCCATTTTATTTCCCAGTCCTTCCCTGATATTAGAAAAAAATTAAAGAGGGCAGAATAAGGGCCTCAAACTCCCATTCAGGATTTGATGAGGATGGCTTTTAAGCTCTTAATGCCAGAAACGAGGAAGACAAGTCCTCCTGATAGGCTCAGATGCAACAGAAAGCAGCCCTACAAACCTGAGCCTTGATAGCTAACCTGAGGCCACCAGTTGGTCTTCCCACAGCAGGGATGAAGGAGTTCTCCTAAGCCCCATACCACTGGGGCACATTCACAGTCCCGGTCCACCCCACCAGGGGCATGCTTCAAATGTGGTCAGGAAGGCCATTGTGCCCATAAGTGCCCTAATCTACTGCCACCACCAAGCCATGCCCTACATGTCGACAATCAAGTCACTGGAAGTCAGACTGCCCACATGTGGGCTCATCCTCCATTCCAGGCCTTGGAGATACAGCCCCACAAAATGAGGCTCTTCAGAACTCTCCTAGCATTAGAGCTTCTTGGGCTGGCAGAGGACTGATGATGCCCTGATTCAGAGACTCCCATTACCCTCGCTGAGCCCAAGGTAAAGCTTCAGGTAGCAGGTAAGTCCAGCACCTTCCTGGTGGACACTATTTTGCCTGCCCATTAAGTGCCCCACTATCCCCTCATCCATTTTTGTTGCAAGAGTTAAGATTCCCTCTTTCCAACCAAGAACCCTACCTTCTCCCCTGCTCATTGGCTGGATGCTTTTTCTCACATTCATTTTCAGTCATGCCTCCCTGTCCAATTCCCATATTGGGCCAAGACATTCTTAGCCACTTCAGGGCCACACTCTCAACAGCCCCCTCTGTCTCCCCAGAAACACATCTCCTCCTTCCTTTAATAGCTTCTGAAACCTCTACCCCTTACTGCCCTATTCCTTTCTTCCCACACCCAGTTAACCCCCAAGTATGGGACATTTCTACTGCCATAATGGCCACACATCATCAGCCTGTCTTTATCTGTCTCAAAGACCCTTCGTCTTTCCCTTCAGGACCCCAGTTTCCCATTTCCAAAACACACAGCCAGGGCCTCAAACCTATCATCACCCATCTCATGTCACAAGGCCTCCTCATACCTACTGACTCACCCTATAACACTCTCATCTTCCCAGTACACAAACCCTCTGGCGTTTATCACTTGGTGAAAGACCTCCAACTCATCAACGAGGCAGTTGACCCAGTTCACCCAGTAGTAACTAAAGCCTTGTACCCTCCTGTCTCATATCCCACCAAACACCACCTACTGTACTTACAGTCTTAGACCTCAAAGATGCATTCTTTACAGTTCCCCTCCACCCTGACTCATACTTCCTTTTCACTTTCACTTGGGAAATCTTGACACCTGCTCATCTAGGCAGCTTACCTGGACAGTCCTCCCCCAGGGCTTCAAAGACAGTCCCCACTTTTTGGCCAAGCCTTAGCCAGAGACCTCTCGACATGCAGTCTAGAACCCAACACTGTTTTACAGTATGTATATATGACCTTCTACTCTACAGCCCATCCCCCTCTGTCTCAACAAGCCTCGGCTTCCCTCTTAAAATTTCTCAGCAATAAGGGCTATAGGGTGTCTCTCTCCAAAGCCCAGATACTTCTAGAACACATCATACCATGATTTGGGGTCCCACTGACCATCAGACAATGGCCAAGCCTTCATTTCTAAGACTGTCTCACAAGTATTAGAGGCACTCAACATATCCTGGAAACTACACATTCTTTATTGTCCTCAGTCATTGGGTAAAGTGGGCCAACAGTCTTATTAAACAGCAGCTCACCAAACTCTTCTGAACTTAAGCTGTCCTGGCCCTCCCTTCTTCCTGTTGCTCTTACCTGCTTATGACCTGCCCCTCATTCCCCCAACTGGGCTTTAGAGTTAATATACAGGAGACCATTTCTGCTCTCTAGCCATTTTCCTATCCACCCCCCCCTCCCAAACTGCTACCTCTCCTACCTTTCCCTTCTGTGCTCCCTTCTCCATTCACATGCAGATAGCTCCCACCCCCTGGGCTACTACATCACCTCCTTGTGAGTTCCAATTTCAGGTCTGGTCCTTAGACAACAAAGGATGACAGAACACCCTACTCAACTACACTTCATGCCCTTTTTGGTTCCTGCAATACAGTCCACTTAACTTTTAATGCTGTTTCTATATGCCGTCACCAGTGTTCCAATCCTGAGCGAATGGCAGAGCTGCACAGCAGCAGTCAGATTCTATTACTTTCTGGGATCACATGGGAGGGCATCAGGCCTGGTGGGAGGAGGTCTAAGGCACAGCCTGATGACAACTCAACACTCTTCCCAAGTGACCTAACCAAAAGGCTCACAGAAGCCATGGAAACAGTTCTAGCTGTCATCGCTGGCACAGGTAACTCTACAAAACAGGAGGACTCTAGACCTACTAACCATAGAAAAGAGGGGAAACATGCCTCTTTCTCAGGAAAGAATGCTGCTACTATATAAATGAATTGGGCCTGATGGAGACCCAAATAAAAACATTCCAGACAGTGGGTGAAGACCCCAAATGCCACTTCACTAACCAGGCATCTTCCCCAAGATGTTGGAAATCCATGCCTCTACCCTGGCTTGCCCCAATTATGAGTCCATTAATAATGATTTTTTTTCTTTTAATAGCCCTTTACCTGCTCTGCTTCCTTTTATACTCATATGCTCCCTTGAACATGGACTTGCCAATTTCTGACTCTTCCAAACCCCCCACCCATGTCATCCCCAGCCAGCTTGAAGTAGTTAGGGCTTGAGTTGGCATCCATATACACAAAAAGGTTGGAATGTTAGGCAGCACCGTGCTCAGAACCAAAGGACCGAACATGATTGGCCATGCCCTCCAATAACCCCATCACCTACATTCCTGAGCATGATCGGAATCAGCAGTTTCAAGACTCCCCTGCTGACCAATGACTGCCCCCCCTCCCTAGTTTGAACCTTATATGCAGGTTTCCCCTCTTTCCCTCTGCTTTCCCCCATCCTTGAAATAGTGACTTTCCCCAGCCTGCCCTTGGTTTGTAGTTAACATGTCTCCCCCAACCCCGCCCTCCCCTTTAAAAGACCTGCACCTTAGGTCCCAGATGCGACTCCTCTGGCCTCACATCTTGGGACCAGTAAACCTCACCTGAGAGCTGTACCAATAAACCTGAACTAGCTTTACTGATCTGATTCCTCACGTCGGTCAAGCCTTTCACCTACAGAATGGGAGAAAATCTTTGTCAGCTATACATCTGACGGGGGATTGATATACAGAATATACAATGAACTCAAAAAAGAAAACAATAAGAAATCAAACAACCCAATTAAAAAATGGGCTGTGGAATTAAAGAGTTCTCAAAGGAAGAAAGTCAGATGGCATATAAACATCTTAAAAAGTGCTCTACATCATTAGCCACCAGGGAATGCAAATTTGATATTTTGATATCCACTTTGATATTCCATTTCAATTCTGTCAGAATGGCTACCATCATGAAAACAAATGACAATAAATGTTGGCAAGTATTTGGAAAAAGGGGAACACTTCTACATTGTTGGTGGAATGTAATCTGGTACAGCCATTGTGAAAAATCAGTGTGGAGGTTCTTGAGACAAATAGATTTACCATATAATCCAAGTATAGCATCTTAGGCATATACCCTAGTGACTCTTCTCACTACCTTAGAGAAGCTTGCACAACTATGTTTATTGCTGCTCTATTCACAATACCTAGGAAATGGAACCTGCCTAGATGTCCCTCAACAGGTGAATGGATAATAATGATATAGTACATTTACACAATGGAGCTCTATCCAGCAGTAAAACAAAACAAAACAAAACAAAAAAAAAGGAAATTATGAAATTTGGAGGGCAATGGATGGATCTGGAAAGGATTATACTAAGTGAAGTAACCCAGGCCCAGAAAGCTGAATAAAGCATGTTCTCTCTCATATGTGGATCCTAGCTACAAATTCAAGATATTCTGAATAAAACATATGAAAGCCTACTTTTTTGGATAATGGCACATCTAGAAGCTATTGCTACTAGAAAATTTTCAGTGCCAGGGATGGGATACCTTCCAGTGATTTGTTGGCTAAGGAGGCCCCTGTTGCCTCCAAAACATTACAGGCTATTGCCAAGGTCCTTGGTTCCCCACGAGTAACACATGGTAAGACCCTTTTGCTGAAGACTTTACATGTGTGGGCAGCAAGGTCACTGAAAAACAAGCTTGTGCTGAGCTGAAAACCTTCTCCCTATAGACCAGCCAACTGAAAGCTGGAAAAAGCTGCACTGCAATGCTGCCCTATGGGAGACAGAAGTCATCAGTGCTGAAAACCATTGACAATGAAAGCCTCAAGTTCAGCCAGACAAGCCAAATGACAAACGGGTGCAATACTGGCATGTCTGCTCTGGGGAAAACCAAATGCTCTCTAAGTGGACTGGAGGCCCACTCTATTGTGTGTGTGGGGGTGTTATATGCCTGGTACTGAAAACCTAATCAAAAGCCTATGGCAGGGGAGGTCATGAGCCTTAGGAGTATAAAGCCTGCTCTTATCTGACTAAGTGCATAAATTATTCTCACCAAACTGCCCTGTAAGCACTACATTTAATGTTCATATTCACATATTAATACTACTCTCACTTTTGGTTAGAGAAGCTTCTCTTTTCAGATGGCAGTGATCACTGAGATGACCCAAAAGGCAATATAGTGCTGAGAAGAAGGGACGCAGGAGTGTCCAGCAATGAAACATCTCACACCCTCCCAGGCTCAGGATCCACTGCGGAAGAGGTGGCAGAAAGAATGTAAGAGCTAGAGGAAGGGTTCCACTCCTTACAATGAAACTGTCTAGAAAGAAATTGGCCTCTATTCCATGACCTCGCAGTGCCTAGCAATACCTTTACAAGACCCTCATAATAGGAGAAAAAGATGATGACATCAAAATATGATGGAGATTGGAGTTGTGAAGGGAAAAATGGGGGAGGAGAGGGAAATATGGTTTACTGTCTTTAAGTATAGAAGTTGTCAATAAAAAATTAAAAAACCAAAGAATAGTGGCTCTGTTGAGTGGAGCTGCTGATAGGTGGAAAGGGTTTTTCTTTGGCTTAAGGTCATGAAGGGATCTCCATGATGATAACATAATTCTGCCAAGGGGGAGCTGGGTATAACACCTCTAAGGCCACCCCTAACAATGCACCTCCTCCAGCAAGGCTCTAACTCCAAAACTGCCATCATCTGGGAACCAAGCATTCAAAACACATGAGTTGCTGGGCATGGCGGCACACACCTTTAATCCCAGCACTCTGGGAGGCAGAGGTAGGAGGATCACCATGATTTCAAGGCCACCCTGAATACTCTGGTTTCTCTAAGATCGCATAAATCTTTCGCCTTTTCAAGGCCACCCTGAGACTACATAGTGAATTCCAACCTACCTGTGTGACCCTACCTCAAAAAACCAAATAAAAGGAAAAACAACACATGAGTTTATGGGTACACTTATTCAAACCAACACAGGCTCTTTTATTTTGAACATTTTATCACCCATAATAACTGCCACTACAACAAAGGAGACACCATACCAAGTCACATCTTGTGAGAAAAGACAGACATTGTATCAACAAAAGACTCAGCTTCAGTTGTATGTCTCATCACTCATATGATAGGCAATGCAACTGCTCCTCCCAGAATCATCAGTGGTTTTCCCAGCCCCTATACAGGTACCATGTTTATTAGTTCTTTTCCTGGGTGGTTGACAGAGGAACTAATAGACCAAAGAAAGGATTCCATAGGGGCTTGCCCACAATATGGAGGGTTGGAAGCCTCACCAATTAATCCCAGTGTAAGAAACCAGATAATGGCCTGCACAGTACCTTTTTTTTTCTTCAAGACATAAGATCTGTAAATGAACTTATTAAATTAAGCCAAGTGAGATCTCTGCAGGGAAGCAAGTTGTAGCTACTGCAAATTGGTACAGTTCTTTATGCCCCACCAAACCAATGAGAAAAATTGAGTAAGAAACAAAAACCGGAAAGACTGACCATGCTTGTGGATTGAAAAAGTCAATTTAGTAAAAATCGCTGCTAACCAAAAGCAATTTACAGATTCAATGCATTGCCCATCAAAATTCCTGCAGCATTCTTCACAGAAATAGAAAAAAAAATCTTAAAATTCATAACAAAGCACAAAAGACCTTGTATAACCAAAGAATTCCCAAGCAAAATTGAAAAAAAAAATGCTAGAGATATTATCATACCTGGTTTCAAGGTATATTATCGAGCCATAGTAACAAATCAGCATGATACTGGTACAAAAGAAGACATGACGATCAATGGAACATAAGATCCAGGTATAAACCCACAGATATACAGCTACCTAATTTTGACAGTGCTGTCAAAAATACTCAGTGGTGGGCTGAGGAGATGGCTTAGTGGTAAGGTGTTTGCCTGCAAAACCAAAGGACCTAGGTTTGATTCCCCAGGACCCATGTAAGCCAGATGCATAAGGTGGCGCATACATCTGGAGTTCATTTGCAGTGGCTGGAGGCCTGGTACACTAATTCATCCCCCCCGCCCAGAGATAAATAAAAATAAAAAATATTTTTTAAAAACTTGGTGGTGAAAAGACAGACTCCTTAACAAATGGTGCTGGGAAAATTGTACACCTATATATAGAAGAATAAAAAGACATCCTTATCTTTCATCCTCTACAAAAATCAACAGCAAATGCATCAAAAACCTTGAACTCTAAAATGCTAGAAAAAAACATTTCTAGATATACATATGGGCTACTTTGTAAGCTCATATAAAATATAATTTACAAAAGAAAGGACACTCAAGTCCAATTTGGTCAGCCAAATTCACTGTTCATTGGGGTTACTTAGGAAACATGGTAAGGGGTCACGTGACCCTAAGGCAAGTTACTAACTAAAAAACCCATTCCAGCATCAGTAACAACAAACCAAAGCTCTGCCACTGTAGCCTGCACCCTACCTTCTGTATACTAAGCATCCCCCATAAAGACTACATGCATCTAGGGGACAAAAGGAGTGGCTAGAATGTCTAGTGAAATATAACGACCCTCACCCTCTTTCTATAAGGGAATATTATTAGGCTGGGTCTTATGATGGTGTATGCATAATCACTGCTGATTTGATTTCAGATGTCATAGGCTATTTCATGCCATGAGGATTGAATTCCACAACTCTTACATGGTAAGCCAATGCTCTATCTGGAAAAGATTTGAAAACGATAGACTCAAAGTTGTACCATCAAAAGTAGCACTATGGAGTGTAGAGGCATAGTTAGCATCAAAATACAGCCTCAAAAAAAAAAAAAAAGAGAAAAAAAACCTTGGCATAAACTTAACTAAGGAAGTGACTGACTCCTCAAACAAGGACCCGAGGGGAAATTAACCTGGATGACAGACAAAAGACACAAAGGAGACTAAGTCTATATTCTGATCAAGGTCTTCAGATTTTTATATTTTACACAATAGTTATATAGGGGAAGAAAGTGGGAAGTTAATCTGGCTGAAGTGATTTAGGGCCGAGGGATTGTTAGGGAACCTAGAGATGTAACCGAGTGTTTATCTAATCTTAGGGAGCCTAGAGGAGATGTAACCAGGTGTGTGTCTAACTTTTCCTTAATGGCTTCACAGCCTGACCGTAAACTGGCCTTTTGCAAAAGATAAGATTCTGCAAACAGTCTGCAGACCTACATTCCTAATTGCAAGCTGGATGGACCAGTTTTCTAATAAATGAGTCAACTTTAGAAAAGGCCCTGGCAAAATGGAGAGGCTTTTGCTCTATGGCTCCCGACAACAGATCTCTACTATGAGAACTTTAAATAATTTAAGCGAGAAACTGCAGAAGACAGAAGGAAATGGAAAGACATCCCATGTTCTTGGATTGGAAGAATCAATGTTGTGAAAATATCAATCTTACCAAAAGCAATCTACACAATTAATGCAATCCTCATTAAAATTCCAATGGCATTCTTGACAGGAATAGAAAAAACAATCCTAAAACTCATTTGAAAGCACAAAAAAACCTTGAATAGCCAAAACAAAACAAAACAAAACAAAAAAAGAGCAATAAAACTAAGGCTGGTGGTATCACCATACCCGATTTTAAGCTATATTACAAAGCCATAGTAATAAAAACAGAATAGTACTGGCACAAAGACAGACTTGCAGATCAATGGAATAGAATAGAAGACCTGATTTTAGACAAAATTGCCAAAAATATTCATTGTAGAAAAGACAGCCTCCTCAACAAGTGGTGCTGGGAAAACTGGATATCTATATGTAGAAAGATGAAAATCCTTGTCTTGCTCCATGCACAAGAATCAAATCCAAGTGGATCAGGGACCTTAATATCAGACCTGAAACTTTGAAATTTCTACAGGAAAAGGTAGGGGAAACCCTTCAACATACTGGTAATGACTTTCTGAATATAACTCCAATTGCTCAGAAACTAAAACCACTAATCAACTACTGGGATCTCATGAAATTACAAAGCTTTTTTACAGCAAAGGACACTGTGAATAGAGCAAAGAGACAACCTACAGAATGGGAGAAAATCTTTGCCAGCTACACATCTGACCGAGGATTAATATCCAGAATATACAAAGAACTCAAAAAATAGAACAATAAGAAATCAAACAACCCAATCAGAAAATGGGCTATGGCATAGCAATAAGGCAAGAGACACACATAAAAGGGATACAAATTGGAAAGGAAGAGATCAAGTTATCATTATTTGCAGATGACATGATTCTATACATAAAGGACCCTAAAAACTCTACTAGCAAACTGTTAGAGCTGATCAAAACCTACAGCCATGTAGCAGGAGACAAAATAAATACACAGAAATCAGTAGTCTTCATATATGCTAACAACAAACACACAGAGGATGAAATCAGAGAATCACTCCCATTCACAATTGCATCAAAAAAAAAAATAAATAAACTACCTTGGAATAAACCTAACCAAGGAAGTAAAGAATCTCTACAATGAGAACTTTAAAACACTCAAGTGAGAAATTGCAGAAGACACTAGAAAGGGGAGAAACATCCCCTGTTCCTGGATTGGAAGAGTCAATATTGTGAAAATGGCAATCTTACCAAAAGCAATCTACACATTTAATGCAATCCCTATCAAAATTCCAAAAGCATTCTTCATGGAAATAGAAAAAACAATCCAAAAATTCATTTGGAATCACAAAAAACCTCGAATATCTAAAATAATACTGAGCAACAAAAAAGAGGCTGGTGGTATCACCATACCTGATTTTAACCTATACTACAGAGCCATAGTAACAAAAACAGCATGGTACTGGCACAAAAACAGACATGTAGATCAGTGGAACAGAATAGAGGACCCAGATGTAAGCCCAAGTAGCTATAGCCACCTGACATTTGATAAAAATGCCCAAAATACTCATTGGAGAAAAGACAGCCTCTTCAGGAAATGGTGTTGGGAAAAATGGATATATATCTGCAGAAGGATGAAAATAGATTCTTCTCTCTCACCATGCACAAGAATTAAGTCCAAATCGATTAAAGACCTTAACATCAGACCTGAAACTCTGAAACTGCTAGAGGAAAAAGTACGGGAAACCCTCCAACATATTGGTCTTGGCAAAGACTTTCTGAATACAACCCCAATTGCTCAGGCAATAAAACCACAGATTAATCACTGGGACCTCATGAAATGACAAAGATTTTGCACTGCAAAGGACACAGTGAAAAAAGCAAAGAGGCAACCTACAGAATGGGAAAAAATCTTCGCCAGCTATATATCTGATAGAGGATTAATATGTAGGATATACAAAGAACTCAAAAAGGTAAGTAATAAGAAATCAAACAAGTCAATCAAAAAATGGGCTATGGAGCTCAATAGAGCATTCTCCAAGGAAGAAATACAAATGGCATATAAGCATCAAAAAAAAAATGTTCTACGTCACTAGTCATCAGGGAAATGCAGATTAAACTACATTGAGATTCCATCTCACTCCTGTCAGATGGGCCACCATCATGAAAACAAATGATCATAAATGTTGGCAGGGATGTGGAAAAAGAGGAACCCTTCTACACTGCTGTTGGGAATGCAATCTGGTCCAGCCATTGTGGAAAAGAGTGTGGAGTTTCCTAAAACAGATAAAGATTAATCTACCATATGACCCAGCTATAGCACTCCTAGGCATATATCTGAAGTAATCATCTCATTTCTTTAGAAGTACATGCTCTACCATGTTTATTGCTGCTCAATTTATAATGGCTGGGAAATGGTACCAGCCTAGATGTCCCTCAACTGATGAGTGGATAATGAAGATGTGGCACATTTATACAATGGAGTTCTACTCAGCGGTAAAGAAAAATGAAGTTATGAAATTTGCAGAAAAATGGATGGATCTGGAAAGGATTATACTAAGTGAGATGTTGGGCTCCTTCCCGCACAGGTAGTGCCAAGGGAAGAACCAGGACTGCTGGTTCCTTCCTAGGGGTTGAGGGGATGATGAGCGTCCGACGACCCAGAAACCTCTCCTGGCCACCAGAGAAAAACCACACTGAGTCAGGAGTCCTTTCCAAGCAGGAGCTCAGTGTGTGTTTATATAATGTTGAGAAAGAAGGTGGAGACTTTAGGGTGGGGTGAGATGTAAGGGCCAATAGCATACCGCGACCTTTGAGAAGATTGGTTGTAAGCGTGCATGAGCAGGAGACTCTAACTTCCTGTGCGGAAGTGGCAGGCCAGAGGCCATTTGGCCCCCTGCCCAGGCCCAGAAAGCCAAGTGCCACATGTTCTCTCTCATATGTGGATCCTAGCTACAGATGACTGGGCTTATGCGTGAGAATGAAAATACTTAGTAGCAGAGGCCAGTAAGTTAAAAAGGAGACATAAAGGGAAGAGAAAGGAAGGGAAGAGGGTACTTTATAGGTTGATATTGTATATATGTAAGTACAATGATTGTGATGGGAAGGTAATATGATGGAGAATGGAATTTCAAAGGAGAAAGTTTGGGGGGGGGAGGGATTTTTTTATAATCATGGAAAATGCTAATAAAAAAAATAAAAAACAATGGGCTATGGAATTAAATGGAAAGTTCTCAATAGAGGAAATACAGATGGCATATAAAGATCTAAAAAAGTGTTCTCCACACTTACCCATCAGAGAAATGCAAATTAAAACTACCTTGAGACTCAATCTCTCACCTGTCAGAATGGCTACCCTCAAGAAAACAAATGGCAATACATGTTGGTGAGGATGTGAAGTGGTAAAGGGGAACCCTTTTACTTTGTTGGTGGGAATATAATCTGGTATAGCCATTGTGGGAATCAGTGTGGGTTCTTGAGACAGCTACAAATAGATTTGCCATATAATCCAGCTATTGCACTGCTAGGCACATATCCTAATGACTCTTCTCACTACCTACCTTAGAGATACTTGCACAACCATTATATTGCTGCTCTATTCACAATAACTAGGAAATGGAACCAGCCTTGATGTCCATGCACAGATGAGTGGATAATAAAGATGTGGCACATTTACACTATGGAGTTCTATTCAGCAGTAAAGAAAAGTGAAATTATGAAATTTGCAGGGCAATGGATGGATCTGGAAAGGATTATACTAAGCGAGGTAACCCAGGTCCAGAAAGCCAAACGTTGTATATTCTCTCTTATATATGGATCCTAGCTACAAATGTATAGACTTGTGTGTGATCTGGAACCAAAAATCAGTAGCAAAATCCCATAAGCTAGAAAAAGGCTATAACAGTGGAAGGAGAGAGAAGATCTTAAGGGGATATGTAGCAGACAGCTTCAGGTTCACTGAGAACTTCCAGACCAGGCAAAGTTATGAAGGAAGGGATATTTGTTGAAGCTTGCAGATCCAGGAGAAGTTCCGTAAATGGCAGAAGAAGCTGGCCTGCCTTCACAGGACCAAGCAGAGAGAGAGAAGTACAGGCTTAAAAGCCACACAGTACAGCACACTTCAGGAACTCCTGCTAGGCACACTTTGCATATCTTTAGATTGAAATCTGAAACCCACCACCACACCTTAAGATCCACTCAGTGACACTACCTCCAGCCAGGTGGCTGAAGATGCAAACTACAAACAAATTTTAAAAAACTAAATATATTGGGGGCCATCTATTCAAACCACCACAGGATGGTATTGTATATATGTAAGTAGAATAGATTAAAGGGAGGGGAAAGGCCTAAGCAAGGTCAGGGAAAGAGATTGTATAAAAGAAAGGTGGGGGGGAGGGTCAATCAAAATTCAAGATATTCTCAGTAAGACATATGAAAATCTACTTTCCCATGAGAAAGACATGGTAAACCCTATTGCTACAGACTTCACATGCCCACTGAGGAACCAAGCTGGAACTGAGCAGAAAACCTTTTCCCTGTAGCCCAGCCACCTGAAAGCTGGAAAAAGCTGCACTGTATGCAGTCTTATGGGAGACAGCAGTCACCAGCGGTGAAAACAGTGGACACTGGAAACCTCAAGTTTGGCCACACAGGCCAAAATCATGAACTAGTGCAATAGTGGTATGTCTGCTCTGAGGGAAACCAACTGCGCTCTAATTAGACTGAAGGCCTTCTCTATGGGAGGGAATACATGCCTTGTACTTAAGACCTCATCAAAAGCCTATGGCAGAGGAGGTCATGAGCCTTAGGGGTATAAAGCCTGCTCTTGTCTGGATAAATGCATGTATTACTCTCACCAAATTGCCCTGAAAGCACTACACTTAATGTACATACTCATATATTAATGTTACTCTCACTTCTGGTTAGAGAAGCTTCTCTCTTTTCCAATGGTGGTGACCACTGGGATGACCCGAAAGGCAATACAGTGCTGAGAAGGGAAGGGGGAGTGTCCAGCACTGAAACATCTCACCCCCTCCCAGGCTCAGGATCCATTGTGGAAGAGGTGGCAGAAAGAATGTAAGAGCCAAAGGAAGGGTACCACTCCTTACATACTACTGTCTGGACAAAATATGGACCCAATATTCAAGACCTAGCAGTGCCTAGCAATACCCACAGAAGACCCTCATAATAGGAGGAAAAGATGATGATATCAAATTAAAAGAGAGGCTAATGGAGAGAGGGAGGGATATGACAGAGAGCAGTTATGAAGGGGAAAGTGGGGGAGGGAGAGGAAGGGGAGGAAAATACCATGGTTTGTTGTCTGTATGTATAGAAGTTGTCAATAAAAAATACATATGTGGCTGGGCTTGGTGGCACACGCCTTTAATCCCAGCACTCGGGAGGCAGAGGTAGGAGAATTGCTGTGAGTTCGAGGCCACCCTGAGATCACATAGTGAATTCCAGGTCAGCCTGGGCTAGAGTGACACCCTACCTCAAAAACAAACAAACAAACAAAAAAATACATATATGATCCTGGCGGGCTGCGCTGAATGGCTCTGAGTGGGGCCGGGCCAGGGAGCCGAGGGATGCTCTAGGCTGCTGGGCACAGCTGGACAGCGCAGTGGTTGGGCTGAGGCGCCAGACCATGAGGTGCTGGTATTTAAGAGATTATGGCATCTAAAACCAACAATGTTAAAAAACGGAACTCCTGTAATAACATTGAGGATCATTCCATTGATCTTCCTAGAAAGAAGATCTCTAATTTCACTAATAAGAACATGAAGGAGATTAAGATATCTCCAAAACAGTTGGCTGCTTACATAAAACAGTTGGACAAGTCGTGAAAAGCCCAGATAAAGTACGCAAGGTGATCTGTTGCAGAAAGAAAGGTCATCACCCATTTGTAAATCCCTGTTACCGAAACAAACAGTCCCCTAAAAGTGGGGACTGTGACATGGCAAAAAAAGAAAATGAACTGGCTTGTAAAAATTACGCCATGATAGTAGAACATTTTTGGTCAACTCTAGTGATTCTGGTTCTTCACAAACAGCCCATCATCAAAATACAGTGGCTTTTTTTCTGAGGTTTCTCAGGACCATGAAACAATGGCCCAAGTTTTATTCAGCAGGAATTTGAGATTAAATGTAGCTTTAACTTTCTGGAGAAAGAGAAGTATAACTGAACTTGTTGCCTATTTGGTGAGGATAGAAGATCTTGGAGTTGTGGTAGATTGCCTTCCTGTTCTAACTAATAGGTTACAGGAAGAAAAGCAATATATCTCACTTGGCTGCTGTGTAGACTTGTTGCCTCTAGTAAAGTCATTACTTAAAAGCAAATTTGAAGAATATGTTATAGTTGGCTTAAACTGGCTTCAAGCAGTAATAAAAAAGTGGTGGTCAGAACTATCATCGAAAACGGAAATTATAAATGATGGATATATTAACATTTTGAAGAAACAATTAAGTGGATTATGGGAACAGGAAAACCATCTTACTTTGGTTCCAGGATATATTGGTAATATAGCTAAGGCTGTAGATGCTTATTTATTACAGGTGCATTGAGAAATTTCATCTTCTACAGAGCTTTTGGTTATTGAAAACATCACCAGATTAAATTATTTCCAAAAGTAAGTCTCTTCTAAGAACTGTGGACTATGGAAGAAATCAAATCTTTTTTTTTTTTCTTTTAAAAGCCACATGATGAAACTACTAATGAAACCCTAACAATCTACTTCACATTGAAGTGGAAAGATAGCCAAAAGGAGCAGCTTCGGAGTCCCTGAGCTGACTGCGCACCAGGAGGCTGTTCGCTGTTGCTGCATCAGTTTCTATGGCTGTCTGCAGCATGGCGTGAGAACTGATGGGTCTTCATGCAGTCCTGCGTGAGACTACAATTTATACTATGCGAGAAAATAATACAGGACTTAGTACTAAGAACTACAAAAACCAATCATTAATTTTACTGTGTTTTATAACATAAAAAAAGACACTTCAATGTCTGCAGCTACTTCTGTTGAAAAGACTGAAAGTTTAAATCATCAAAGTAAATAATCAGTATAAAATTGTGTTAGCCCACACTGATACTGTGTATACAAAATGCCTTAATTACTAATAAGCCAATGTATTATTATACCAGTATCTCTTTCAAAAAATTAGAAGACCCAATGCTTCTGGCATAATAAAATCATGGAATTAAATCAAGGGTTTAGCATTCATAAAGGATGTTGTATTGAAATATATCCCACACCAGTTTTTAAACTTGAGAATATTTTTAGTGGCTCTTTTTTTTTTTTTTGCCAGAATCTTCATATTATATTTGTCTGTTTACTTTATCCTTATATAAAGGTAAAAGGTTATTATTTATTTGTATGAATGTTTAACTGGAAATGTCCATGGATTTGGCTAATTTATATTCACTTTTTATTATATATAGATTTCTAATATTTTTCATTTCTGTAACATTCAAACTTCTTTCATTTGAGTAAATTTACTAGTTAGTTCTAAAAAAATACATATATATTTTTTAAAAAGCTGCTATGTTGGGGCTGGAGAGATGGCTAAGTGGTTAAAAGACACTGCAAAGTCTGTTGATTCAGGCTCAAATCTCAAACCACTGTCACAAAAACTGGCATGTTTGGGCTGGAGAGATGGCGTAGCAGTTAAGGTGCTTGCCTGCAAAGCTTAAGGACACAGGTTGGATTCCCCAGTAACCACATAAGCCAGATGCACATGTTTCTACAGTTCCTTTAAAGTGGCTACAGGCCCTGGCATAACCATTCTCTTCCACCCCCTCCCATCTGCCTGTTTCTCTATTAAATAAATAAATATATTTTAAAACATTTTATTTATTTGACAGATAATGAGGGAGGGAGAGAAAACAGGCGCAACAGGGCCTCCAGCCACTGCAAAGGAACTCCAGAAGAATGTGCTCCCTTGGGCATCTGGCTAACGTGGGTCCTGGGGAATCAAACCTGGGTCTTTCAGCTTTACAGGCAAATGCCTTAATCGCTAAGCCATCCCTCTAGTACTAAATAAAATACTTTTTTAAAGTGCCGTGTTTGTTTGCGTGCCCACACAACCGCGTGCAAATTAATTGAAATATATCTTAAAAAGAAAAGAGCTGAGATATTCCTGGAATTGTCTTAACTGATCATGAAGACTCGGGCCTGGATAGCAGTAACAGTACTGGATCCTACATGCTATACAGCACGTGGTAGTGGACATGGGATAGAAAACTCCCAGGTGTGTGGTTTGGCTGGTGCAACTAGCTTGCTTATGGAATCCTGGTTTCATTCAGACATCTAGTTGAAGTTTCAACTATGAATTCCAATGAGTACGTCTGAAGAAACAGATTTTTTGCTATTCAAACCCACCAGAAGAGATGGGTACAGAGAAGACCAAGAAGACTTATCACAATTTTAAAGTGTAGGCAGAAAAAAAACTGATGCACTAGCACCTGAAGAGGTCCACAAGTACGTTGTTGTTTTGTTCTTTTGGGACAAAGTCTCTTGTGGCTTGAATTCATTACGTAGCAAAGGTTGATTCAAACTCACGCCAATCCTGGCGGCTTAGCATTTTTTAAAACTTATTTGTCTGGACTGGGCGCCTATCATAAGCCCGGCAGGACCACGACACAGGCCTAGTGGTCGCACACAACGCAGACACCTAGGGGCTCCAAGTCCCACCCCCAACCGTGCAGGATAAGGGGCAATAGGCCGCACAAAGCACCCCAGCCCTGCCCCCAGTACTCGCCGCTGCTTTCCTCACCGAGGCGGAGATCTCCCGGGCACCAGGGTTGCAGGCCGCTCTCCACCTTCCACAGCGCCATCACGACCAGGGAGAAACCCGCCGTCCCCGCGCAGCTCAACTTTTGAAGCTCACTTCCGCGCGCGCTCCGAGACGTTTCTTCAGACCAATCACAATGGAGCAGATTCACACTGACCAATCAGCATGCTGGACAAGGTTCACAGCATGAACCAAGCAGCTGGGTCGTCCTTCGGTTGCGCAGTAGAGACAGCGCGGACACGGTCTTCAGGGTGCTTTTATATTAGCTTTCTTGTTTAGGAAGTGGCCAGGAACTAAGGCCTCTAGGTCTTATAGGGTAGGAAATCTGCAGGCAAAATGAAATATGGTACTTCCTGAAGTAACTGTTACCTTTTCCACTGTGGAGAGACATTCAGCGTGCTTGTGAGCACGCTACCCTCACCCAGTGAGAACTCGAGCTTTGCACACATCCGAATAGGAAAGGCAGCCCAAAGATTATCAGGAAAGACAGTAAGGGAAATCAGACGGAAGCACTAAGAGAAGACACCGGCACTTAGGATTTTCACAGAATGTTTGTGCCCGAATCCTGTTGGAAGGAAGCTCGTGCCGCCATATTAATTAAGGGACTGTCAAGCCAGTCTCCTTACTGCGCGTGCGCAGTTGAGCGCCCCTCTGGCTACCCAGAGACTAGCCCGGGAAAAGGGCGTGCGCATGCGTGTGCCTTTTCCTACGCGTCGGGACCCAAGCTAGCCTAACCCCCACAACCCCGCCCCGAGCCGCTGAAGCACCTCGGTGCGTTGCACCGTGGGAATCTGGGCAGCTGGCTGCGCTGCTAGGTGATCGACCCCACCCGGTGGGCAGCGAAGCCCGACCTGCGGCTGCCCGTCCTAGCGCTGCGCGGCCCGCCTCGACTGCTCGCCGCCCGCGGCTTGTCGCACTTGCTGGAGCTGACGAGGTGCCCGCTGCGCACCGCCGCTGCGGGCGCTGCAGCTGGCCGCGGGCCTCGCCGCGCTTGCCCTCCCCCCCGTGGAGCTCCGTGCCTCGAAGCCGCCCTTTCCGTCACTGTCCCCGGGCAGCAGGCTCTCTTCGGTCCTCGTCCGCCGCCCAGTGAGGCTGCGGAGAGGCCGGCCAGCGCTCCCGCAGCAGCCTGCTGCCAGCCTTCTTCGAGGGCAGCCCCGCGCCTGGCAGGAAGGAGCAGTCTTGGCCCAGACCCGTTCGGCCCGGCACTGCGATGAGCTTCTTTGGCTTCGGACAGAGCGTGGAGGTGGAAATCCTGCTGAACGATGCGGAGAGTAGGAAGCGGGCGGAGCACAAGACCGAGGACGGGAAGAAGGAGAAATATTTCCTGTTCTACGACGGGGAGACTGTCTCTGGGAAAGTGAGCCTTTCACTGAAGAACCCCAACAAGCGACTGGAGCACCAGGGCATCAAAATCGAGTTCATTGGGCAGATTGGTGAGTCGATCCCTGAGATCTCCCTACCCCAGTGCTATCAGTAGAGCTCTGACGCTAAGCGGGTGCGGAGGGAGCAGGGTTTTTCAGGGCCCAGCTCCTGCGAGGCCTGTTACAACACAGGCTCTTGTCATTCTCAGTCGAAAAGCCCGAGGTTCAACCTAAGTGCTGCCTGTGGGAGACTCCCCCTGTATTACCATCTTGCCAAATGCGACAGCGTAATGCCAGGAACTCGAGACAGCCAAGGATGGGAGGAAGCGCTCTGCTGTGCGGCCTTACGCGTACCTCACCCCTGACACCCCCAGTTGCCTCTTCGACATGCTCTCAGCTTTGCTTCTTGGTCCCAGGATTTCAAACTGAGTGTTCTCAGGGCACATCCTATGTCTTGCAGGTGGATTTGCTATGGAGAGCCAGCAATTCCCATAGACTAGGTGGCTACGCTTCCAAAGATAAGCTGTGCCTCATCCACCCACCCACTCCGATTTTCTTGATTAAATATGATTTGGGAACCATGTCTTATCAGCTGTCTTATCTCATCTTCACCTAGAACTGCCTATCCTGGGCATGTTTGGAAGAAGACCTGCCTCAATCTGACTTCCTGTATTTCTCAACTCCTTGTTCAAATGGTAGTCTTCAGTCGTGTAATCCTCTTAAAAAAATAATGTTACTAAGCCCACAATTAAATGATCAAGTTTTCTCAATGCTCAGTAGCATTTACTAGAACTAGACAGCAAAATGTAATAACAAAAATTTGGAGAGCTGCCTATCAAGACCCGGTTGTCTCCAATTCTAAGAGTATTTGGGTCTTGTGTATTATTAAATTGTTCAGGTACTTCCAAAATAAACCATTGTTGTCATGAGGTCAGGAGCAGTTTTTGCAGAAGTACTGGTGATTTGTGAACCTCTGGCAGAAAACACCTGCCCTGTACCCTAGACTGCATATACAACACTACTTTTTAGAGACTTCCTTGGGAAAATGTACTAAACTCATCCGGAGAGTTCTACTAAGCATTTACTTTTAGAATAACCTAAAGAGTGTGCTGGAGAGATGGCTCCACAGTTACAGGTGCTTGCTTGCAAGTCCTGCTGGCCCAAATTAGATTCCCCCATGTTAAGCCAAACGCAAAAAATGGCATGCATCTGGAGTTCACTTGCAGTGGCACGAGAAAGAAAGAGAGAGAATCAGTAGGGCAGAGCCTTGCCACTGCAGATGAACTCCAGATGCATGTGCCACTTTGTGCTTCTGATTTTATGTAGGTACTAGGAAATCAAATCTGGGCCAGCAGGCTTTACAAGCAAGCACCTTTAACCATCGAGCCACCTTCCCAGAGAAGACTATGTAGAATAGCTTTCATGCTCTCTACTTTCCTGCTTCTGACTTGGCAGTGTTTCTCAAGGACTGCATTCTTGACATATGGGCCTTGGATGATTTGTTATCCCAGTATGTTTATCTGCATCCCCAGCCTTTCCTGAGCTGATAATACTGCTGGCCTCTGCTGCTTGTGACAGAATAATGTTGATATGTTGTTATATGTCCCCTGGAAAATGCAATTGTCCCTAGTAAAGAGCCTTAGGGTAAACTGGATAAATTGAATTATTTTATGTTAAGCATGATATATAAAATAGTTCAACTCTTGCTTTCTGAGAATTCTTAGGTTTTAAGTAGGAGTTTTAAAGATATTATATTAATTCTTCTGCTCCATAATACCAGTGTAAACATGTGTGTCTAGTTTGTATCTATACCATTGTTCTCAGGTATGTGAAAGATAATTCAGATGTTTCCTGCTAAAGACAATATGTAATGAGCTACTCTAGAAGAAATGAATAGTGTCAGGATCTCCCTGTGTGATTGTCTCAATGAAAGGTAGCTGAAGAGGCTATTTGTTTTAACTGCTCCATTTGGTTCCTTGTCCACCTCCTTCATTTCCAGATAGTGTCCCTAGTATATTTTCTCAAAACCATTTTTCAGTTCTTCTGGTAGCTCTTCCTGGACGCTCTGGGTAGAGTAGGCCATGGGAATTTGAGCAAGTTAGGGTCTCAGCTTTCTGGCTATAAATAAAAGATAATAACATCACCTGGTTATTATGTTGAGCTATTTGGGAGATTATATCTCATGCCCCATAGAGAAAGTTCCCTTATAAAATGATAGTAGTCAGTGCTATGATGTTTCCACTTCACAGTTACAGTTACTGAGATACAGCTTTCCCCCAAACCTCTTATATCCACTACAATCAGCCTGCCTTATCAACTTTACATGGAGTACATGGTTCAGCCCTTTGCCTACCAGTCACAGCTGGTGTTGGGTATTAAGCCATTTCCCATTATGTAGTTAAAATATATACTTCTCCCTCAATTTTCCATGAGTACACAAAGAATAATAATCACATAATAAGGAATGGTGGCCAGTGAGTGTGTTTATTATTTGGCTTGATCAAGAGAAAGCTTCAGAAAAAAACTTTCTACTGAGCATGGTAGCATGCATCTGCAATCCTACACCTGGTCTGAAAACAAAACAGAACAAAGAAATGAAAGAAAAACCTCTCTAGTTACATAGCTTCTATTCCCTCTTTCTTGCTGTCATGTTTTTAAAAATGACTCATTAAATGTGTATTAGCTGATTCAGAGGCACACAGTACTTTTCTTAGACTATTGCACTCTTTTGTTTAATCCTCCTAGCTGTCCTAAAGAAGCATGTGAGTTATTGTGCTACATATTGAAAGCAGTCATTATGAACTGACTTGAGGCATAAGAGCAAGGATGGTGGGTAACTTAGTTGAAGTTGTGGTCCTGTGGTTTTCTCCTTCATTGCACTCTTTGACTATGTATCAAGTGGGTGGAACTTACATCAGGTTCCAAAGTCAGGCTGTAGGAATGACAGCAGAGAGCTAAGAAAGTTACTTTCACTGAATTCTGTGTCCCTTCCTCAATGTTTTGGTTCAGGAGTTTTGAAGAAGGTGGAACTTTGTCCCCTCATTGTATAACTTGTTCTGGAGATCTCTTTCTGTAACCTTGACTTCTGTGTTATCTTATATGGCTCTGTGTGTGTGTGTGTGTGTGTGTGTTGCTGGTGATCCAACCAGGATTGGCAAGCATAGTATCACCAAGCTACACCCCCAGGCCATCCTCTAGTCTGATGAATCTCAACTGCTTTTGTTTTGTTTTGTTATTTTGTCCTGGCTGGGCTTCTCTTCTAAGTTTTACATTTCAAGCTTCCTTATTGCCTTCTTTCTTTAAGTTTTTCATCTGTATTGATATCCTCCCTATACACTTGCATGCTGTTTCTGATGGCCTGATCTCTGATCTAACAATGTCAGTAGGACCATAACTAGGTTACACTAAGTTACACTCATGTGGTAGAAAGGCCTAAGACCCCATTTTGGAAAGTAATAGTATACAAAGAGTGCTGTGAGAACTAATACTGTTACAGAAGAAAAAAATATTTCTCAGCTGGAATCTTTTTTAAAAACTCTAGCAAAGGATATGGGCAGCCTTAGAGAGTAATGGGGTTAAATAAACTAAATATAATTAGACAGTCAAACCTACACAGACAGACAAACACAAATATCCATGTATTCCGCAGCCAAATTGATACTGTCTTGGTTTTACAGGTTGTTTGTTTGTCTGTTTTTATTTATTTATTTGAGAACAACAGAGAGAAGAAGAGGCAGATAGATAGAAAATGGGTGTGTCAGGGCCTCCAGCCACTGCAAACAAACTCCGGACGCATGTGCCCCCTTGTGCATCTGACTTATGTGGATCCTGGGGAGTCAAGCCTTGAACTGAACTCCTTAGGCTTCACAGGCAAGCACTTAGCTGCTAAGCCATCTCTTCAGCCCCATCGGTTTTCCAGTTTTTAATGCGCCCATCATTAACAATATGCCTGTACTTTGACAACTCCAGAGACATTCTTTTTTACTTATTAACCATTGAAATACTAAGTAAAAATGCATTTTGAAGTTAACTGGGTTGGTTCTGGTATATTCGCTATGTTGCCAATAGAACTGGGTTTGGGAATCCCAGACATATAATTGCTTCCATGGGTTTGCCTGGGGGCCAAAGGCTCTGGGTAGGCTGTGGCAAATACCAATCTTGGCCAATGCAGTCAGCACATAGAAGCTGGGAAGATAGATGAAGAAGAGACTCCTACTGATTTATATTTCTTGTAAGACCCACATGAAGTCTACACTGTACATAGTCCTAGCACAGCACCAATCCTGGGCTGTCACAGGAGCAGCTGTGATACAAAACTGGCCCATTTTCTTTTCATGGTGGTAACTTCACTTCTTTTTTACCATGAAATACCCTGAATGCAAAACTTTATTTCATCTTGTATAGAGAAAGAAACTAATTACAGAAGTTATGTTAAAAAAGAAAAAAACAGGGTGAGTGATTTAATTTCTATTTCTAGCCTGAAAAATGAAGGTTTTGAGGGTTTAGTGGTTGAGAGGACTTATAGTTACTTCTCTGGAGTAGGGTAGAGGCAGTTTATAGTCTCTTTATAGCCCAAGCCTCTTGCTAGAACACTTGGATTTTCTTTTGTAATTTATACAAGATAAAACCAGTTTTCCTGGCAGATTGCAGAGTGAGACTACTATTTCTGCCTCTTTGGTCTGTATAATTTGCAAAAGCATTCCAAGTGGCTTATAAAAATTATGAACCAAAAAGGCAGTTTCATGCTAGGTATTATGGCCCATGCCAGTAATCTCAGTACTAGTAAGTCTAGGAGTCACCATGAATTCAAGGCCAGTGTGGGCTAAATAGCAAGTTCAAAGCCAGCCTAGACTACATAGCAAGACCCTGCCTCAAAAACAAAACAGGATGAATAAACAGGAGACCATTCCAGCCCTGTTTAGACCATATTGCTCTCCTATGGCATTTCACATAGGAGTTGATACTAATGTGTTATGGGAAGGAAAGAACTGGGGAGAATGTGATGCTGTACAGGAAAAGGACTTCTGCCCAAATGCCCTGCTGGGCGGGGCAGTGTGGTGTTCCATTGTTGCTGGAATCTGCAAATGCTGTAAACTGAGTATGCTCTGAACCTTCTCTGTTTGATGTATTTATCAGGTTGTCTTTGGTCTGTGTGACCACTTTTTGTTATTTTCCACCCTTCTTTTCCCATCTTCTCTTCAGTCTGAGTTTTCCCATTTAAAGTTCGTAGACATTGGAGCCTTGCTCTGCCTACTTCTGTACTCTGGAACTAGGGCCAGAATCTAGTGCTTGGCCGGTAAGACACAGGGTTCACAATGTAAGGGTTCAGTTCTCACATAGGCAGCACCACCCATCAAGGCCAAATAGCAAGTAGCTACAGTGAGTGGAAAATTGCCTTTTACTGGGGCTGGCCTAGGCTTGGTTTCTTCCCTACGCCTGCATGGCCTTACTTTTACTGGGGCCACAGCTGAATTGCTTACTTTCTTCCCCTCATAGTTTGGAGATGTCATCTTCCTTTAGTGGATGTGTGAACTATCACTCACTACCTAGAGTGCTACCTACTGCTGAGAACACTTAGTATTTGGAAGATGGGTTATTTATAATAAGAGACTGATAAGAGCTGGAGAGATGGATCAGTGGTTAAGGCTCTTGCCTGTAAAGCAATAGAATGAATTGTATTTAAAGGGAATTTATTAGATTAGCTTACAGCAGTCTAGCAATAGCAGTCTGTAGCCTGAGAGTCAAAGAAACCCAGGAGCTGCTCAGTCCACAAGCCTGGATGCCTCAGCAGTCCCATTCAAGCACCAAAGGCCTGGAGGCTTCCTGGAGAGCCTCTACTCTTCATCCCATGCTGGTCTTCAGTCCACACTAGTCTTCAGTCTACACTGGAAAGCAGCAAGCAGTGAGCAGCTAGGTGGGAGGAGGGGCTACTTAACTTCCCTGGGCTTCCTTAGATAAAGCCCCCTTCCAAGAGGGGCCATCCACTCTGGGGGGATGGCTCACCCTGGGGGAAGGATTCCTCCTTTAGTTCTCCTTGGAAGCAACCTCAGAGACCCACTTATGGTTAATGTCTGTGGATTCCTAAACAGATCAGGTTGACACAAAACTTAACCATCACAAGTCCACCCCTTGTCAACTTGACACCAAACCATATCTCCTTACATCATACTTAATTTCCAAATGAAAACAGTAACATGGTATAACCATCCCATATATAACCGGAAACACACAATCTTCCCCCACCACAAAGGAAGGTTCCTTGAAGAATGCTTAATCTCTAATATGATTAGTCAAATATAAATTCAACAGGCAGTTAGCTAGTAATATGATCTTAATCAGTATTAATTACCTAATAGAGAAATAAGAGAAAAACAAAAGCATCTTAATATTGATGAACATATACACAAACACTCTTAACAAGGTAGGGTAGAAGCACTCATGGCAATTACAATCCTTGTTTTTGTAACTGGTCATGTGGCCATAACTACCTTCTTCTACCTATTCTGTATTTCCTCCACCTTTAGCAAGCACCTCGGCAGGTTCTTTACCTGGTGGAGTGACCCATACCTTCATTCTTGAAGGATCTGGGCCTTTTATCACACTGCCTTGATTGGATTGTTATAATTGTCCATTGGCTTTGATAACAGGGCATGGTAACACCAAGAGACACCCTAAAGGATCTCCTGCATTCCAGACATGCTCTTCCTTACCTCCATTGTGGAGGAGCAGTTTGATTTCCCCTGTAGTCTATATCAGTCACCCCTGCTAACACTGTAACTCCTTTTTCAACCTAATCACTCAAGGGTATCAGGAGCCCAAAGTGGACTGGGGCAGGTCTTAGGTACAATGAAATATTCTTCATGTCTCCTGGCAAGAACACTACCCCCTCTGGAACCAAGACCTCTAGGCCAGCAGAGGGTAAAGATGCAGGAACAGGAAGCAAAATTTGGCTAATGGGTCACTTGGGGTGATGGTAAGCGGGACAATTCCCATTTCCACCGCTTGATTCCAGGACCTGTGAATCTGGGCTGTAGGAGAAACAGCACCATATATAGGACACCGATTCAGAGCATATACAGCCTGCTGGAGGACTTTTCCCCAGCCTTCAAGCTACTGCCACCTAGTTGGCACTGTAGCTATTTCTTTAAAAGGCCATTTCACCATTCTATCAAGTCAGCTACTTCAGGGTGGTGGGGTACATGGTAAGACCAATGAATTCCATGATCATAAGCCCACTGCCGTACTTCCTTGGCTGTGAAGTGAGTTCCTTGGTCAGAAGCAATGCCATGTGGAATACCATGGCAGTGGATAAGGCATTCTGCAAGCCCACGGATGGTAGCTTTGGCAGAAGCACTATGTGCAGGAAAAGTACATCTATACCCAGAATAAGTATCTGTTCCAGTAAGGACAAAATGCTGCCCTTTCCAGGATGGAAGTGGTCCAGTGTAGTCAGCCTGCCCCCAAGTTGCTGGCTGGTCACCCCAAGAAATGCTACCATATCAGGTGCTCAGAGTTGGTCTCTGCTACTGGCAGATTTGGCACTCAGCTGCAGCCATAGCCAAGTCAACCTTAGTTAGTGGAAGTCCATGTTGTTGGGCCCATGCATAACCTGCATCCCTGCCACTATGGCCACTTTGTTCATGGGCCCACTGGGCAATGACAGAAATGGCTGAGGAAAGAGGTTGACCACTGTTCACAGAATGGGTCAGCTTATCTACTTGATTATTAAAGTCTTCCTCTGATGAGGTCACCTTCTGCTGTGCATTAACATGTGACAAAAGTATCTTTATATCCTTTGCCCATTCAGAGAGTTCTATCCACATATACCTTCCCCAAATGTCTTTCTCACCAGTTTTCCAATTGTGCTCCTTCCAAGTCCTGGACCATCCATCCAAACCACTGGCCACAGTCCATGAATCAGTATATAACCACACATCTAGCCATTTTTCCTTCCAAGCAAAATGTACAACCATGTGCACTGCCTGAAGTTCTGCCCATTGTGAAGACTTCCTTTCACCACAGTCCTTCAGAGTTGTCCCAGAAAGGGGCTGTAATGCTGCAGCTGTCCACTCCTGGGAGGTGCCCACATAACGCACTGAACCATCTATAAACCATGCCCTAGTCCTCTCCTCCTCAGTCAGTAGATCATAGGGAAAACCCCATGATATCATAGGTGCATGCTTGGGAACAGAAGGCATTGTAACAGGAGTAGAAACCATAGGCATTTGGGCAACTTCCTCATGGAATGTTCTTGTGCCTTTACGGCCTGCTCAAGCCCTATCCCATATATACCACTTCCACTTGATGATGGACTACTGCTGTGCATATCCAACTTTATGGCCTGGTGAGTCAGATAACACCCAGTTCATAATGTTCATAATGGGCTGCTCAGGTCAAGTAACTTGATGGCCCCTTATCAAGCAGTTTTCACTAAGTCCCAATAGCAGGCCAACAGCTGTCTCTCAGAGGTAGAATAATTGTCTGCAGACGATGGCAAGGCCTTGCTCCAGAATCCTAAGTGCCTTTGCTGTGATTCACCTCTGGAGGCCTGCCAAAGGCTCCAAACAGCATCCCTATCTGCCACCAACACCTTGAGTACTATCGGATCTGCTGGATCTTATGGCCCAAGAAGCAGAGCAACCTGCACAGAACCTGGATCTATTGAAGAACCTTCTCTTGTTCAGGGCTCCACTGAAAACTAGTAGCTTTCAGAGTCACTTGGGTGGATTAACACACCCAAGCGAGGAAATGTGCTGTCTCCAAATCCAAACAGGCCCCACTAGACGTTGTGCTTCTTTCTTAGTGATAGGAGGGGCCAAATACAACAGGAATATCTCTGCATACCACACACCACTGAACTCCTAGAAATTTCACCGGGGTGGAAGGTCCTTGAATTTTGAATGGATTCGTTTCCCATCCTCTGATGTGCATATGCTGTACCAGAAACTCCCGAGTGGTTGCCAACTCCTGCTCATTTGATCCAAGCAGCATAATGTCATCACTATAATGGACCAATTTGACACCTTGTGGAAGGGACAGGCATTCAAGATCCCTGTGAACTAAGGTGTGATACAGGACTAGAATGTTAATATATCCTTGAGGTAAAACAGTAAAGCTGTGCTGTTAACCTTGTCAGCTGAAAGCACATTGATTCTGGTGGTCCTTATGGACAAGTATGGAGAAGAAAGCATTCACAGAATCAACAGTTGCATACCAGGTACCAGGAGATGTGTTAATCTGCTCAAGTAAAGAAACCATATCAGCAGCTGCAATTGGAGTCACCACCTGATTAACTTTCTAATAATCCACTGTCATTTTCCAGGATCCATCTGTCTTCTGATCAGGCCAAATAGTGTCCAGTAAGCCCCAAAAGGTCTGATTATTTCCTTTTCCCCAGTGTAGTTACCCTAGCAAAAGGCCACAGGGCCCTCTGAGGAAGGATAGAACTAAGCTTACCATTGATACTTTTGGGGACTGTGGGAGGGTCCTTCCTCGATGGGACCTGGCCACCCCTTCAATCAAGGGGCTCAGGATCAGGAAACAGGCTCAAGTCTGGAAACTGGTTAAGAGGCCTTGATTCTCTGTTGCTTTAATTCAAAGCAGCCTTTGTTTCCTTTACTCTGGAACTTTTCTGCTTATATAGATCAAGCGGGAATTTAGTAGTCTTCTTATCTATTTCATTTCTGGGAATACCATGATTAGTACCAAAGGTCTATATAAGTCATGCCATTATGAGCATTATTTGGCCTGTGCTGTCCATTACAGTAAACATGCTCACCTCACCTTTGGCGATTCAGTGCTACCACTTGGCCCTTGTTACCTCGAGATCCAGTTAGACACACTGCATCTAAGTTACATAATGCAGCAACTGTGATGTCTTTGTAATGGGTCTGGGGTCACTCAGAGATTCACCAGTCTGATAAAAATATGATATTAATAAATAGAGGCATTTCTGGCCAAGACTACACATTAAGCCAGGAGCTCAAAAGTGCAGCCCCCAGTTACATCTGGTCAGGAATTATGAGGGCAAATTGCTAAATAAATCTACGTGACAATAGTCACAAGCCTAGTTACAAAGGCGGAAAAAAAAGAAAAAGGTTAGCGGTTAACTCATTCAAGCAGATGACCTGGTATACCAAAGGTAACATTTGCAAGCACCACATCGTGCATACCACAGGTAACGTTTCTTTATAACATTTCCTTATCCATCACATTCCCACCTCCTTTTCAGTTGTGGCACCATGTCACACCTTGGCCTCTTCCATGGGAACCGCCTGGCATTGGGATCTAATAACCATTAGAGAAAATTCTGTTAGATAAGCTTGATTAGAGCATTTAAAATGTAGGGGCCTACAATCAAGCGTAAAAGTAACAGAATTAGGAGTACAGAGATGGCAGTAACTGGAGTGGTGAGTCAGGGTGACCAAGAAAGCAGATGTTCATATAGGCAGACAGGCATCTGGTTTTCAGAAGTAGGACTTGACAGCTTGTGCAGTCTACATGATTTAAAACAATTTTTTTTTATATCTCACTTTGAATTCTTCAAGCTTCTGCCATGTGTAGACTAGTCAGCTTCTGGAGTAAATAGGGTAGTCACCTTGTCAGGGGTAAGTGTCCTCCAGAGCTTGACTTGGAGGAGACCCTCTGGGTTCTGGGTAATCTGTTAGCTGTTACAATCACCTGAGGTCACTGTCCTCTTGACTCTGGTGTGATGAATCTATACCCCTTAACTGATGGCTGTGGGCCCAATTCCCTAAGGTATGTGGGTCCCCTTGTGTTATAAATTTTAAGGGAGCACCATTAGTGGTAGGCAGATCTGGATTACTTCTATAAATCTGAGCAAAGAGACATCTTCAAACAACTAGCACAACCCATGTCAGCAAGTACAAACAGCTAGAACTCTAAATTGTTTTTACATGTCAGATGGGAGTCTGAGATCTGTCCTTAGTGTCCTTATTTCTCCTTTAATAAGACATATCAAAGAGATTAGACTAATACAAATCAGTAGCAATCAGGTAAACATAACCAGTGAGGGGAATTTTTGCATTTTTTTTTTAATTTAAAGACAGCAGTGGCTAACAAGGAACAGGCAGAGGCAGAAAGCATGAGTTAGAGTAGTATTGTAAGCCAGTATCAGACAGGGGACACCAAGTATATGACAGATAAATACTGCTCATCGTCTCCAAATGTGGTCTGTTTACCTTATAAAATAGGAAAAAAGAGTAAATAGTTCCTCTGTGAGATTTTTTTTTTGAGACAGAATTTTATATATAATAACCATATGAAAGAATTAACTACTAATGAGCCAATTTTAACCTTAAGATTTAGTTAAAAGGTTGACAAGTAGAGGAACCTAACTAACTTGGTTGAGTACTCTAAAGTCAGTCATTCATGACCATTATCATGACCAAATTAACATCAGTGAGTTAAAGTTTTAAGTGTACAACCTGAATACCATAGCAACCTGGTACCAGCCAGGGCCATACTTTGTTAGTCTCATATAAGCCCTAGGCTAATAGTCATATTGTATCTCAAGAAGTCTGTAATCTGATCAAGTATGTTAATACTTAGTTAATCAACTTTGTCTCTAACCTTCTATTTAAGCTTACTCATACCTTCATCCACATACTTTTACCTTACAATCTCTATAATCACTCTATAACAATCGTTTTCATCAAGCATTTAACATCCAACATTTAAACTTTCTTCTCCAGTTTATCTTCTTTAGTCAGTTTATCTCATAACTACCAACAAAATCTTTCCTTATCCTTACCATAAGATTTTTAATATGATTATTTAAGTTTGGTTTGTTTTTTGTTTTTTTGGGTTTTTTTGTCCTCAACCTTTTTATAAAAGAGTAGACCAGACTTGGTTTATATTAGTTACCCAGAATAAACATATAGATTTTATCATTTATTGATTTTGGAACTTTGTTTCTTATAACTTTTCTGAAACATATTTTAAAATATGAAAGCAGATTCGAACATTATTAGAAATTTTTATGCAAACTCGTGATCGAGTACTTCTAAGTTTAAACATAAATCTTATGGCTGTTGTCTATTGGTAGTTCCATAGAAGCATAGAAAGAAAAATTAAACATAAAAAGTTAGAAATTTCTTATAGGAAGTCTCCATCTGTTCACAGCAACTTGGCACTCACCCATCATCATGCTGGGACCAGGATTCTGAGATTTCCTGTGCCTGCAGCCCCCTGACTCTGCAAAGCAGGAAAGCTAAAAAAGAACCAATAGGGATTCTCCTGGGGGCAGTATAAACCCCAGAGAGATCTGTTGTGTCTCTGTCCAACAGTGAGATTTGTGTGTTGGGCTCCCCCTCTTACTCCTAGGGCCACCTGGCCATCTGCAAGTCAAGCCCTTCAGGGGAAAGCACTAAGTAACACATTACAGGTGCATCTGCCTGGACAAGCCCAGAACTTAATTATTCCTGATATACTTCTTGCCCTTGGAGATCACAGTGGGACAGCATAGCCCCCTCCCTTTTATTTCCTTCTTAAATTCCAGGGAGAGTTTTGGACTTCCCTTAAGGCTACAAGGTAGCTTTCTGGCCCTGCCATTTGATAACTATTTAAGAGTAGGAGAATTTTGCATTTTTCCTTGCCTATGATCTTAATTACTTTCACTGTTCCCTCTGAGGGACACTCAACAGTAAGAATTGGCAGTGCTATCTAGTACAGTGGGCTTGGTGGAGAACATCCCTCATAATGAAATAGCACTGCTCAGAACAGAAATCATTCTGCAGCCTTAGGTCTGTGAACCACATACATACTCATTCATTTCAAGTACACTTTTCTTTTTTCTTTTCTTTTGTTTGTTTGTTTGTTTGTTTGTTTGTTTTTCAAGGTAGGGTCTCCCTCTAGTCCAGGCTGGCCTGGAATTCACTATATAGTCTCAGAGTGGCCTTGAATGCATGGTGATCCTCCTACCTCTGCCTTCCAAGTGCTAGGATTAAAGGCATGCATTGGCATGCCTGGCAATCAAGTGCGCTTTTCATACAGACTCCAGACAACCATTTCCCCCCTCACACATTCATTCATTCATTCAGAAGCTATGCATTCCCATTTTAAATTTCTATACTATTTACAGCTCAGAGAACAAAACCAAACATTGAAATTACTTAAAGTATAATTTCAGACCTCATATTGAGAATTTTTCCAAACCAAAATTTAACTAGTCTCAATTTCAATTTTCAATTTTCATTTTCCAATTTATCGGGGGTGGTCAGGGTGTTCAGATCACCCAAGCACAAGCCCTGACTTGATTCACAGTTGGAAGGTTGAAGGTTCCCTCTGGCAGCATCCCACAACAAAGGACAGCCAATCTAATTCACAGAATTTCCTCAAGGAGAAGGCCAGACATGTGATGCCTAAGTCACATGCCTGCTATTGGAAGAATGAAAGGTTAGTAAGGACACATTACAAATGGGCTAGGTGTGCTCTGTCCATTTGTAGAGTTTTCAGATTCTACAGCTGGTTTCCTAGGGAGATCCAAAAATGTTAAGGACAAAACAAACACTAAACAGCACAACAGACAAGTGGCCACACAGAACTGAAACAGACCAGAGGTCAGGGGACATCTTACCACCACTCAGGATTATGGAAGTAGTGCTGCATCTGGCCTTCCACTGAATCCCCCTTGCCTCCGGAGGCTTTCCAGACCAGAAGACTCTCTGCCACAGTGTTGATATCTCCTGACCACTACTCTTTCCTGCCAAGGTCTGGAGAATGTCCCTGGGGCTAAGGAGCATCTCTCAGTGGCTATCCCCTAGGTTCTACAACCCACAGTCAATAGTGTCCCAAGAAATCATGACTCTGTGAATCCAGATTCAGAGAGTCTCAAAAATGCACGGAAATAGAAACAAGACTTACCTCTGGTGTGCCTTCCTATCACTCTAAAGAAGACAGAGATTCTGAAGCCTCTTTGTCTTCTTTAGTCACAGAAGACATCTAGGCATTAAGATCCCAGGAACTTTGCCAGTACCAGGCCTTACCAACAGGCTGAAGCAAAAATCACTGTATCACCTCACCCAAGGGTTTTGCCCCTGGTGCTTCACTGGGCATTTCCTGGACCTTAAGGCAAGTCGGGGGTGGGGGGTGACACAGGAGTGATTTGGGCAGAGTGCCCCTGTCAGATCTTGAACGAGCCCCCAAATATAATGGGTCTGGGGTTACTCAGAGCTTCACCAGTCCAACATGAATATGATATTAATAAATACAGGCATTTATTTCTGGCCAGGACCATACTTTGAGCCTGGAACTCAAGAGCACAGCCCCCAGTTACATCTAATCAGGGACTATAAGGACAAATTACTAAACAAATCTATGTGACAATAGTCACAAGCCTAGTTACAAAGGCAAAGAAAAAAAAGTTAACAATTATCTCATTCAAACAGATGGCCTGGTATTCTGCATACCAAAGGTAATATTTGTAAGGTACCACATCCTGCTGGCCACATATCTTTATAACATTTCCTTAATCATCATGTTCTTTTCTTTTTAACATATTATGGCAGCTTTAAGTGTGCTAGGGCTCCCTTCACAAATCTCTTTCTTACAGTCTTAGTGAAGGGCACATCTTCTGACACTCACATTTGGGGGCAAGGATGTGTACATGGCAAGTCCACTCCAGCATTCCAAGTTCTCTTAACCTTTTAATCCCTTCATCATCATTAAGCCAGGGATTTCAGGCAGCTCAAGCTCATTCACATTAGGCCATCTTTGGATCCATATTTCAGCCAACCAATCAAATAAACTCTTGACACCTCTTCCAACTGCATGAGCTACAGTGTTAAATCTAAAATCTCTACTCAGTGGGCCTACTTCAGCAAATTCAGCATGATCTAACCTTCTTTCCTTCATCATCCCACACCCTTAAAATCCATTCACACACATACATCCTCCCTGTACACCTTAGAAAACTCCTGAAGTTCTATAGGGGGTGTACCTCACCTCCTCTCAAGTCACACTTTCTAGCTCACCTTCACGGGCCTGCCTAGCCTTATGCCTTGTCATAGGCCTAGAGGCAAAGGTGGGTGGGCACTGAGGAATATTGGCACCTCCTGCAGGGAGGGTCATTGCTGGTTCCTCAGACATAAAAGGAGTAATTCTCTCAGGAAAGGGTGGAGAGGGCAATACTTAAGGGATTGGGGGCAGGGATGCAACTGCTGCTAAGGGAGGAGAGATCCCATTCTTGTGAAAAACAACTTCTTCAGAATCTGAGAGTTCAGTGTCCCCAGATTCTTAAGGGCCTTCCCACACATCACCATCTCAAGTCATAGGATCACACTCTTTTCCAGTCAGTACCCTCACTTTAACTTCTGATAGCCTGTGAGACTGGCATTTGAGTTTACATTGCAAGTTAGCTAATCTTACAGAGTGAAACCCCATCTCAATAAAGAAAAGCAGAAGTTAATGAAAAGAATATATATATATATATATATATTTATATACACACACACACACATACCAGAAATATTTTATAAAGAGGATGAATTTAAGCCCTCTTTCTCAAAATGTGATAGTAGCACCACCTAGAATATTGTTAGAAGGATTAACTCTCAGGTCCCATCCCATTTTCCCTGGGACCAAGCACTCTGCTTTCACCAGCCTTCCAAAGGATTCTGATGCACATGCAGATTTGAGAACTACTAACTTATAGGATAGAAATAACATTAGAACTTCTATGTTAGATGAACATATCCTTGCCTTTCTGAGTGACAGCAGAGTCTAGTGGCTTCCTTTACTATTTGCTGCCCACTAGATCCACTTCTGTATCCTTTACCTAAATTACCTTCTGAATGTCCCACAAAACCATGTGAAGTAGCTTGTGTTATTACACATACCATAGGAGACCATGCAAGTACAATTTAGATGGAGGCCTGCTTTAATTTCAACCCTGCTGCCTACTTTTTGGCTCTAAGCCAGTTTTACAAGGATCTTTGTCTCGGTTTCTTTGTCTGTTAAATGGATGATAAAGGCTTGAGCTACCCATTTTCCAAGATTATGGTAAGGATAATATGAATAAACCATTGCTTTTTATATTGGCTCCCTTAATAAATGTCAAAACACTACATATAGGGGCTACCTGAGACTGACTAACCTAGCCCAGTACTTCCTTTTCTTTTGGGGGTGCATAATTAATAGATTACTAATAGGAACAATGCCTTGGAGCAGAATCATATTTGGTTCGTTTGTATCAAGGCCTTTCCTGTGTAAAACCAGCCATGTATGGTTGTGCACAGCTGTCAACCCACATATTTAGGAGACAGGGGCAGGAGAGCTTGAGCCTAAGAGTTAGTAGCCAGACCTTGCAACAAGGCAAAACAGAAAGATGGAAGAGTTTTTTTTGAAAAGGAATAGGGAGGGAGATCAGTTAACAGGGAATTCAGGGGAGAGGCCGAGGTCAAAGAAAGAGAAGGAGCCCCAAAACAAGGTTAGAAGGAGCTGGCTGGGGGACAGTTTTCAGAAGAATGGTATCTGCAACCTGGAATACCTCATTAGACCAGGTGCAGCTCAGTTCTGATGGAGGAGTTTTGCTCTCTCTCTAGAACTCTACTATGACCGTGGGAACCACCATGAGTTTGTATCTTTGGTAAAGGACTTGGCTCGGCCGGGAGAGATCACGCAGTCACAGGCCTTCGACTTTGAGTTTACTCATGTGGAAAAGCCATACGAGTCTTACACTGGGCAGAATGTAAAGCTACGGTAAGTGGTCCCTGCTAATTTCTCATTTTATCCCATAACTAAGGCTTCCTGTCTTCTGAGGGTCTTGATATGGCTATTAAAAAGGAAGAGCAGGCCGGGCGTGGTGTTGCACGCCTTTAATTCCAGCACTCAGTAGGCAGAGGTAGGAGGATCACCTTGAGTTCAAGGCCACCCTGAGACCACATAATGAATTTCAGGTCAGCCTGAGCTAGAGTGAGAACCTACCTCAAAAGAACCAAAAAACAAAAAAAAAAAAAAAAAAAAAGGAAGAGCAGCTGAGCATGGTGGCACATGCCTTTAATCCCAGTACTTAGGAGGCAGAGGTAGGAGGATTCCTGTGTGTTCAAGGTTACCCTGAGACTACATAGTGAATTCCAGGCTACAGCCAGACTCTACCTGGAAGAGCATTTGTAAGCAATGTTGTATGAGTACCTGAGCTCTTTGTGGGGAAAGGCTCCTCGATTGTAGTTCACTGTAGCCAGATTCCAGTTACTATCCTGATGTCCCTAAATGCAGAGATGGGAAGAGATACACAGCCACCACTTTTTCACAGTGTTATTGTCAAAAAACGTCCCTGATGTATGGAGTGTAGGAAAATAGTTAAGAAACAATGAAATGTTAATATGTTGCCTTTATTTTTAATGTAACTCATTTAATTATAAGTTTCTGTATTTTAACTTTAAGGGGATTTTTTTGTTGTTGTTTTGGTTTTCTGAGGTAGGGTCTTACTGTAGCTCAGGCTGACCTGGAATTCACTATTAGTCTCAGTCTGGCCTTGATCTTTGGGCAGTCCTTCTACCTCTGCCTCCTGAGTGTTGGTATTAAAGGTGTGTACTACCATGCCCAGCCTTAACTTTAAGCTTTAATGGCCAGTTTATAAAAATTCAGGCCGGTCATGGTGGCTCACGCCTTTAATCTCAGCACTTGGGAGGAAGAGGTAGGAGGTTTGCCATGACTTCAAGGCCACCCTGACACTACATAATGAATTCTAGGTCAGCCTCAGCTCTAGTGAGACCCTACCTTGAAAAACAACAACAAACAAACAAAGATTCTTGGAAATTCAGTAATTGGCTTTCATTATTGAGTTGGCTCACGACACCTCAGCTTGGTTTCTGGTGTACTGCCCCTACTCCCAGCTCTGCCACACATCAGCTGTGTCCTCTTCAGCTTTAACTCAGTATTGTTGCTAGTAAAATGGGCACTAGATTTGGATTCTAATTCTAGATCTTCCTCTCCATCTTTTGAAGGCGATTAGAAAACAAAATATAACACAGCATAATGAGGTCTTTAAAAATTGATAAAATAAGCCTGGCATGGTGGCACACACCTTTAATCCCAGCACTCAGGAGGCAGAGACAGGAGGATAGCCATGAGTTTGAAACCAGCCTGAGAATACAGAGTAAATTCCTGGTCAGCCTGGGCTAAAGTAAGACCCTACCTCGAAAAAACAACAACAAAAATTGATAAAATATAGCACTGAGGAAAGTGCTCAGAAGTGGTGCCTTTGTTTGGCATGGCAAGGACCTGGGTTCCATCTCAGTACCACACACAGAAAAAGTTAACAAACATAGTTTTTACTGTCCCAAGCCAGGAAACTCTGAGGCTAGGGACTAATGCCAGGGCCTTTGGGGTGAAAAAAATTTCCCAGCAACTCTTGGACTCTTAGTGATGATGAGATTATGTGACATCACTGGGATAAAGTCACCCTAAACACCTGGTCCCAGGTCTTGTTTCCATTCTGTACAATCAACTTGTTTTCATCACCTATAGATTTGGGTTTAGAATAGTTACTAAGGCTATAGCAAGACCTAGTATCACCCCTTCCCCTGGTTTCACTTCTTTCATCAGAAAAGTGTTTACATACTTTCTTGTTAAATCTTTGCCCAAGAGCTGGAGAGATGACTTAGTGGTTAAGGCACTTACCTGCAAGCCAAAGGAACCAGGTTCAATTCCCCCGGACCCACATAAGCCAGATGCACTAGGTGGCTCATGTGCCTAGAGTTCATTTGCAATAGCTGGAGGCCCTGTTGTGCCTATTCTCATTCTCTCTCTGCCTCTCACTCACTTACTCTCTCTCCCCCTCCCTTTTTTTCTCAAATAAATAAATAAAAATAAAATATTTTTAAAAATCTTTGATGCACCATGTCACACAGAGAAGAAAGTAGTGGTGGGGATTACCTAGAATTTACTTAACAGGACTATAGAACTTTGTTTTTCTTACAACACGGTCTTGTTATGTGGCCCAAGATGGCTTCACACTTACAATTCTCCTGCATGTCTCCTGAAGCCCTGGGGTTAAAGATGTGTGCCACCATGCCTGGCTAAATTTTTTTTTTTTTTTTTGCATTGGATATATCTTGGTATGTTTATGTCAGAAAGAAAAGTACTGGAGACAATAGGGTGGCTCCTCAAGTTAAACACAGGGCTGTAGGCACAGCTCAGTGGTAAAACAAAGACACATACTTATAATATGCAAGGACTTGGTTCAATCCTGTATGACAGGCAGACATTCTCTCTCTCACACACACACACACACAATTAAATGGAATTACCATGTGGTATAGTAATTCTCTTTTTGGTTGTAGATCAAAAAGAAAAATGGACACAGGGTCTGGAACAGATATTTATACCCTTGTGTTCACAATGACTAAAAAGTAAAGGCAGCATAAACAGAATGTGGTATAAAACAGGACATTCTCTTATCTGTAAAAATTTGGATGAGCCTTAATGAGTTAGCTATGTGAAATAAGCCAATCACAAAAGACAAATACAACTTATGAGAACCTATGACAGTCATAGTCTAGAAACAAAAGTAGAATGCCAGGTTAGGGAAATGAAGAAGCTACTGTTTAAGAAGAATAGAGTTTTACTCAGAGAAGATGGAAAAGTTCTAGAGATGGACCATACAACAGTCAGGCATGATGGCACACTCCTTTAATCCCAACACTGGGGAGGCAGAGATAGGAGGATTGCCATGAGTTCGAGGCCAGCCTGAGACTCCATAGTGAATTCCAGGTCAGCCTGGGCTAGAGACCCTTACCTCGAAAAAAAAAAAAAAATTTCACCAGACAAGCCAGATGTGGTAGTGCACGTTTTTAATCCCAGCACTTGGGAGGCAGAGGTAGGAGGATCACTGTGAATTCAAGGCTAGTGTGGGACTACCGAGAGAGTTCTAGATCAGCCTAGGCTAGAGTGAGACCCTACCTCAAAGGAAAAAAAAAAATCACTAGACAATTGGAAGCACAAGCCTATACTGAGTATGGAGCACCTAGACTTGTACAATATGCATAGTACATGTGTGTAAAGGGGTAGAAACTCATATGTCTTTCAGGAATGGAGCAGTGCACAGAGAGAAGAACTGGACCTACTACTGGGAACTGAAGGTCAGTCTCAGGAGAACCATTTCAAGAAGGAAGTGGTTTTTTCAGCACTCAGAGTAAGGGGCTGCTAGATTTAGGACATGGAAGGCCACGTGTCCCCTCAAAGAGAGCAGTTTCTGTTGGGAAGGATGGATCTGTTAGGACCAGCTGGTGAAGAGACTATAGGTCAGTATAGCATCTTATAAGCTCAAAGAAGAAAGATATTAGCTGTAGAGACATTCAGTGTGGGGAAAAATAGAAGGATCAAGATGCCAGACAAGGGGCTAGAGAGATGGCTTAGTGGTTAAGGTGCTTGCCTTCAAAGCCGAAGGACCCAAATTTGATTCTCCACTACCCACATAAGCCAGATGCAATAGGTGGTACATACATCTGGAGTTCTGTTGGAGTGGCTGGAGGCCCTGGTAAACCCATTTTCTCTCTCTTCCTCTTTCTCTCTCTCACACACATAAATAAATATAAATAAAGTTGAATTTTTTAAAAAGATGCTAAAGTTCCTAAATTAGAGTGACTTATAAAGTTCTTTGAGATGCTATGTTCCGTTAGGCATATGCATGTAGGAGGCAAACAGAGAAGGATAGCTGGATAGTCTGTCAGTCAGGGCTGTAGTAGTGATCCCCTGTCTGAAATAAAACCGAACAAGGCAACAGTCCCTCAGCAGAGGATTTAAATGTCAGCTGTGCTAGGACATCTGGAGTTTTTATCCTCCTTCAACCTCCTCCCCCAGTAATTCTCCTGTATGACCAGGTTGTGAGAGGTTCTGTGGGAGGGAAAAGGTCTTAAGAGGAATGCTGGTAGAGGGAGTGAAGCAGCAGAGAAATGCTTAGGCCCTGAATAAAAAGAGCACAAATTTGAAAAGGGGAGAATTACAAATCTTAATTTTTCTTTGTTGTAGAATAAAAACCAAAAGCTGGGTTTGGTGGTGCACACATTTAATCCCACATAATTTAAAAAAAAAAAGGGGGGGGACAGAGCACAGAACCCTCCCCTCCCCCCCTTTTTATTTTCGAGGAAGGGTCTCAGGCTGACCTGGAATTCACTATGTAGTTTCAGGGTAGTCTTGAACTCACAGCAATCCTCCTCCCTCTGCCTCCCAAGTGCTGGGATTAAAGGCGGTGCCACGATGCACAGCCAGAAGTCACTTTTACTTAGAGAAGGGTTCTTAACCCAGAGGATCCAGATGAGATTTGAGTAGGCAGTATCTGGATACTAGGAGTGTTCATTCCTGACAGCTCTATCTCCTGATAGGTATTTCCTTCGAGCCACCATCAGCCGCCGCCTCAATGATGTCATCAAAGAGATGGACATTGTAGTTCACACACTGAGCACATACCCAGAGCTAAACTCATCCATCAAGATGGAAGTTGGGATTGAGGACTGCCTACACATTGAGTTTGAGTATAATAAATCCAAGTAAGTGTCTTGGACCCCAAGATTGTGATGTAATTATTTAAAGATGTTAAAAATAGATCTTGGTCTGAGTACTCCACTGCTTCATCATGACATGCAGCTGGGGGAAGACCACAAAAATAATATAACCAATTATGGATTAGTTTCAGATGCATGGACTGGGAGATAGAAACTTCACTGTCCACAGTATTAAATTGAGATGGTATCATTACATACCATAAGAAGCCTTCCAAATTCACTCTAAACTAAATGTTGTTAGATTATTTGTTTTGGATCCTAGGTAGAGCTGTTTCCTTTTGTGGATGACAATAGTCACAGAACACGATTCCATTATCATTTGTTTTTTCCATGTCTTTAGAAATCAAAGTGAGGAAACCAAACATTGGCAGTGAAAGCTATGGCTTCCTTTCTGAACTAAAATGAATTCTAGCAAAGAATGCCTGATTTATTTTTATTTTTATTTTTGTTTATTTTTATTTATTTATTTAAGAGCAACAGACAGAGAGAGTCAGAGAGAGAGAGAAAGAATGGGTGTGTCAGGGCCTCCCACCACTGCAAACAAACTCCAGATGTGTACATTCCCTTGTGCATCTGGCTTACATGGGTCCTGGGGAATCGAGCCTCAAACCAGTGTCCTTAGGCTTCACAGGCAAGCACTTAACCAACTAAGCCATCTCTCCAGCCCTGGCTGTTATTTTTTTAGGTCTTAAAATAATCTTAACTGGCAAGTTTGGAAGCTGCATGATTTAAGCTATTTACACTTAGGACATCAAAATATTCACCTGCTTATAAATAAAAATTTTCTGGCAGTCTTATCAACTTCAAAATCATATTTTGGACTAGGGAGATGGCTCAGTGATTAAAGGCACAAACTTCCAAAACCTATTGATCCAGGTTCAATTCCCTAACACCCAGGTAAAGCCAGATTCACAAAGTACCACATGTGTCTGGAGCTCATTTATAGTAGCAAAAGGCCCTGACCTGCCCTGCTTTCTCTTTTACTCCTATCTCTCTTTTTCTCTGTCTCTCAGGTAAATAAATATGTTCTTTTCTTTTTTTAATACTTCATTTTTTTATGTGTGAGAGAGAGAAAGAGGTAGATAGAGAATGATGCCCCTACCACCCCTCCCCCCACGGACCTATATAGCGACTACAAACTAACTCTAAACACATGCACCACCTTATGTATCTGGCTTTACATGGGTACTGGGGAATCAAATCTGGGTCCTTTGACTTTGCAGGCAAGTGCCTTAACCACTGAGAGATCTCTCTAGCCCAAAACTATGTTTTTTAAAAACAACTTTATTTTGAATATATTCCTGAAAATATTTAGAGATAAAATACTCCAAAGTAAAAAGATGGGCTCTTCACAATAGACTGTAAGCAGCATGAGAAACAATGGGAAACATGGAAGTCTGAGAACCAGTAACCTGGCTTCATCTCCTGTCTGCCTTTCTCACACCCTGGGCAAATGATGATATCTTTTCATCTAATTTTTTTTTTTTCATTTATCATAAAAGGACGGTAAATTCTGAAGTCTCTGCCAGGGTTCATGTGCCATGAATCTGGGCTTCAAATTAGAAGAATTTTATTTGTGTCACATTGGCTGACCCAGAGAGAATATCTTGGCTGACCTGGACCAGAGTGAGACCCTACTTCAAAAAACCAAAAAAAAAAAAAAAAAAAAAGGAACATGTGTCTTGAGTTCCTTTCCTTTGCTGTGGCTAGAGGCCCTGGCACGCCCATTCTTTCTGTCTGTCTGTCTCCTCTCTCTTTCTCTCTCTCTGCTTGGAGATAAATAAAAAATAAAATAAAATAAATCCCACAAATACTAAAGCTATACACCAAGGAAGCAGAACAGATTAACAAATATGAATGGGTGAAGTATCGTGCAGGGTTGATATCCCTCAAGCAAAATTAGAATTCCGAATTTGGTAATTCACAGTGAGGGTGAATTTGCACTTCAACTAGACCTTCAACCAACCATGCACATGGGCAGTGTATTATCTGCTGAAACAAAAGGGGGTGGGCTACTGAACCTCCATCTTACTTCCTCTACTTTCTCTTCCTCAGATACCACTTGAAAGATGTCATTGTAGGGAAGATATATTTCTTGCTGGTGAGAATCAAAATCAAGCACATGGAGATAGACATCATCAAACGGGAAACAACAGGCACAGGTCCCAATGTGTACCACGAGAATGACACAATAGCCAAGTATGAGATCATGGATGGGGCACCAGTGCGAGGTAAGTCTCTTGGCCTAGAGCCTCAGCTACCACTCTTTTGCTTCCAGGCCCTGTTCTAAATTTGGATAATGCTTGAGAGATTATACTGGTTCTCCTCCCCTCCCCCCCACTTTCTGGTATAGTCTTATGATGTATCCCTGGCTGATTTGGAACTCACTGTGTTACCAGTCAAACTTGCAATAATTGTTCTGCATCTGCCTCCTAGTTGAACCCCCTAGCTGTGAGATGTCCTATTAGTCTGCACTTTCCTAATCGCAAATTGTATGTGTACCATAGATTCTACTATGGAAGAAAAGAAAGTTTGAAGATGTCTTTCATTAAAGTACAATTCCTTGATCAGGAGATCTGGATTCCAAACCCTTTCCCCTGCCAAGGGTCTGGCACAGTGATCAATTAAGAGTCTTGACAGGCATGGTAGTGCATGCCTTTAATCCCAGCACTCGGGAGGCAGAGGTAGAAGGATCATGAGTTCAATCCTGGCACTTCAATCCCAGCCAGAGTTTACTTAGTCAGCCTGGGCTACAGCAAGACCCTACCTCAAAAAAATTTTTAAAAAGCTGGGTGTGGTGGCGCACGCCTTTAATCCTAGCACTTGGAAGGCAGAGGTAGGAGGATCGCCATGAGTTTGAGGCCACCCTGAGACTACATAGTGAATGACAGGTCAGCCTGGACTAGAGTGAGACCCTACCTCGAAAAAACAAAAATAAATAAATAAAAATTTAAAAAAGAATCTGTGGTGTCCTGGCATTATGGGCTATTCAATATGTGACATCCTCCTTCCACATGAAACATATTCTGGGCATATACAAAGCAAGAGAAGGAAAAGGAAAGAAAAAACTTCAACTTATTGCACTGTCTTCACTCACAACAGATTTATTGACCTTGCTTATCTACTTGATTTGTGCTTAATATTCCATCTCAGTCAAGTATGGTTGGACATACCTCTAGGAATGGCATTTGGGAAGTAGAAGCAGGAATATCAAGAGTTCAAGTCATCTTCAGCTACAAAGTAAGTTAGAAGCCAACATGGGCTACATGAGACCCTGTTCAAAAATACCAAAAGAAATAATTTTATTTTATTTATTTATTTTAAATTTATTTGAGAGAATGGGTGCGCCAGGGCCTCCAGCTACTGCAAATGAACTCTAGACACATGTGCCACCTTATGCATCTGGCTTACGTGGGTTCTAGAGTATCAAACCGAGGTCCTTTGGCTTTGCAGGCAAACGCCTTAAATGCTAAGCCATCTCCTCAGCCCAAAAAATACAAAAAGAAATGTTTAAAAGCTTTTTGAACCTCTCACTGCTCTTCGGACATGTTGCTGCTCAGGGAACCAATGGAAATGATTGTCCTTCAGCCTGCAGAGCTGATACCACACCTGAGGTGAGTGAGATTGAGAGCTCTAGATTAGCTATATTTACATTTTTCACTGGTTCTATAGCACTTAAGGATGAAGATTTCATTCACTTTGAATAAAGTGGTTCCAAGGTTTTATTCATGGCATGCCCATGTGTAAGGAGGATGTCACACATTGAACAACCCATAACAGTGGGATGCCACAGATTCCTAATTGTCCACTGTGCCAGACCCTTGGTGGCAGGGGGGTTTGGGACCAGCTCTCCTGACTTTCTCTGATGTACCATGTTTTGAACAGTGGTACAAATAGAACCAGCTGTCATTTTCTCCTATATAAGTGAAATAGGGCACTGAAAAACAGCACAGAGCAGCAGATAATTAAGAGAACACTTATATTTAGCCTTAGGTTACATTAGAGGTTTGGCTTTTCTCAGTGAAGTTACTGCCCTGATTTTGTTCCTCTTATACCAAGAAAAGCAGTTTGGAAGCTAGATAGTACCCAAAATAGTGCATAGTTAGATTATCTAATTTTCCCCATGAAAGCAACAGGTTTGTTGTTGCTGTTTTTGTTTGTTTGTTTTGATTTTTTGAGGTAGGGTCTTGCTCTAATCCAGGATGACCTGGAATTCACTGGGTAGTCTGAGTGTAGCCTCAAACTCATGGTGATCCTCCTACCTCTGCCTCCCAAGTGCTGGGATCAAAGGCACAGGCCACCACGCCAGGCTTACAGAAAGCAACAGTTTTATTCAAAAGCCTAACTGGCTAGTAGAGATCAGGGGTCTCATGAGACTTTCCTGCTTGCCAGACCTCCATGCCCCACTGCATTTAGTATTGAAGTGGGGATGTATTGTGGGGCATATACGGGCTAGCTGGAGGGAAGTGGCATCACAATAGCTGGGTGAATGGCAAAATGACAGTTTGACAACTGCCTCTTAAATACCCAGTAACTTACCATGCATATTGGCTCATGCTTATAAACCTGGCACTTAGGAGTCTGAGACAGGAGGATTACTATGAGTTGATGGCCAGGCATGACCACACAGTGAGTCTCTGTCTCAATAAAAAACAAAAGAGGAAAAAAGAAGATACTCCTACTTCATGGAATTATGGTGGGGAAGGAAGGGCAAAAGAAGGTAATGGGATGGGAATCTGATGAAATTATAGTATATGCACATATTAAAATTCTCAATAAAAACCTTACAAAAAACAGTAACTAGGTACACTGCACATAACCAAATGTTTAACAGTAGTTTTCTTGGGCCACACTCAGCTGTCCTTCACTGCCATCGTATAGGGATGGTGATAGGACATTCAGCAGTCACAAGACTAGAATGAAGTTGGAGAGTACATCACCCCAAAAGGTAGAAGGTAAACACCTTTGCTTAGTGCTCTGTGCCTTGCTGAACTGGAGTCTCACTTGCTGTGGTCAGAATGATATTTAGTATACAATACCATTTTTTCTGTTGCCCTTATTTTTTCCTCATCCCTTAAAGGAGAGTCCATCCCGATCCGTCTCTTCCTGGCGGGATATGAGCTTACACCCACCATGCGGGACATTAACAAGAAGTTCTCTGTGCGCTATTACCTCAACCTGGTGCTTATAGATGAGGAGGAACGGCGCTACTTCAAGCAGCAGGTGAGTTCCTCCTCTTGTATCCTAGGGGTCAGAACAGAGGGACCATCATTCCCACAGAGGGCCAGGCTCCATCTTGACACATCAGCAAAATGGTATTAGGGAAAGAGTGGTCAGGTTCCTGTACCATTTGTTATTTTTTTTACATTTTTTAACTTCATTTTTATTTATTTATTTGAGAGTGACAGAGAGAGAAAGAGGCAGATAGAGAAAGAGAGAGAGAGAATGGGCACACCAGGGTCTCCAGCCACTGCAAAAGAACTCCAGACACATGCGCCCCCTTGTGCATCTGGCTAACGTGGGTCCTGAGGAATCGAGCCTTGAACTGGGGTCTTTAGGCTTCACAGGCAAGCACTTAACCACTAAGCCATCTCTCCAGCCCCCACTTGTTATTTTACAAGAAGTGGGAACATGATGTTGCACAGAATCCCATAGCAGGAATAAAGATTGCCAGTTGATACCTTGGGTCTGCCTTATTAGGCTAGACTCCTGCAAACAACTGGCCATGGCTATGGTAAGAGATTCCCCAGGACCACAGAGGGAGCCCTTGAGAAAGTCATCCTTCAGCTTCCCTCTCAGGTATCATGTTGCCCCTTCTTTCATTTCTGTAGGAAGTGGTATTGTGGCGGAAAGGTGACATCGTACGGAAGAGTATGTCCCATCAGGCAGCCATGGCTTCACAACGCTTCGAAGGCACAGCCTCCCTGGGTGAGGTGCGGACGCCGAGCCAGCTGTCTGACAGCAACAGCAGGCAGTAGGCCCCTGGGCCAAGAAGTTGCTGGGGTCCCACCCCAGCACCCAGTCTACCAAACACCAGAGGCTGGGAGAGGGGGACTACAGTGTGGCAGTCAGCTGATTATTACTTGCAACCTTGAAAACAAATCATGTTTGTTACTTAAATTCTTTTCACTGAAGAACCTAAGGGGTTTGTGTTGAGCAGCAGTCTCCTTGGTATTCTGCAGCCAAGATGGGGAATAGGGAATCATCTTGGAAGTTATATTCTTCCTTGGGAATCAGAGCTGTCTGTCAAGGCTGTCTCAAGCCTTAGAGGGTCTTTGAGGAGAGCCAAGAGCACACTTCCTTGGCTCCTGCATCTCTGGGTTCCTGATAATAGAACCTGAGCATGCCCTGGGTAGTACTCCCTTTGACTGTCCCTGAGGTAGTAGCAGAATTTGCTGGGCCTCTCTCATGCTAAACTGGGGGATCAAGATCCAGGAGCTCTCTCTCTGGGAGTCTAGAATGTGGTGCTTTGAAATTTCCATAGCCACCCTCAGCCTCTCACTGCTGAGACCAGACACCTCCCTTATTCATCTTCTCCAGCTTATCAGAAAAGTTCTGGAGTAGAAAGGACTTGAGACTGACTATATCCTCATCCATAAAAAATATGTGGGCACTGAGAAGCCTTGGAACTAGTGTCACACACGGATGGCCAGGGGGCTGAGCCAACTCCATTGAAGCAGAAGGATCAGGCAAGCAACTATCTGCCTTCACATTACTCCATTTGACAACCCTGAAGTCAGGATTGTTCTGGGGAATCGATGTAAGTGCCCCAGTAAGCCCTAAGCAAGAGAGTCTGTTTCCTTTAGCATATGCCCTGGGAAGGGGCTAGAATTTTTTAGCCACTCCAGTAGTGGTCTCTCATCACTCCTTGCTTCAGACACTTGGAGGTTTTGTTTTTAGCTTCCACCCCCAAACCTCTCTACCCCTGTATGTACAAGCTAAGGGAGGGAGATGGGCCCCTGCAGCAGTTTCTGCTACCACAGCTTTAGAATAACTGCTTACCCAGTTGTCATCAGTTCATTTACCCAAGTTTAGAATAAGTGATATTTTCTGTTTAAAAATGCAAGTAGGAAAACACTTGGGGATGTTGTTCTGCTAAAGAAGAGGGGGTTCTCCCTCTTGCTCTGTGCTTGGCCTGAAGTAGTAAATGTCTACTGTTTTTTTCTGTGTCATCTGGGAATGACCAGGAAGCAATACCTCTAGGCCTCTCTCACCTTTATAGAAAGACCAACCAGGCCCTACATCCAACAAGTACTATATCTAGTAGTCTGAATTCTTGGTAATTTGGAAAGTAGAGGATGTGGTTCCTGTGTCATCTTTCTTTTAGTCTAGAAATTGGGACTATTCCTCAGAAATCAGTATAGTCTTAGGATTGACTGAGCAGTTTATGGAGCAGAGGTGATGGAATGAAAATTACTTAATGTGACATGAGAGGTTGAATGGGGGCAGCAGTACCAAGGAAGGTAAACTTATTTCTTCCATGCCAGATCCCCAAGTTGTGTGATATACAGTCCCCATGGGAACAAGCTGACCCCTCCAGCTGCACTACAAGGCCCTGCATAGAAAGGGAGGCAAGGTTCTGTGCTTTTGCCTTTTTCAGGGTGTGAAGATAGATCTGGTGTGCCTCCTTTTAATAGCTAATAAAAGCATTTGTCAATTCTCTGCCTCTTACTTGACCATGCAAATTCATTTTCCAACTTTGCTAACATCGTAAGCCTTTTTTTTTCCCCTGGGAGAACTAGGTCAGATTTGCTTAGTTTCTCTCAGGGACTGTGCATAAAGCAGGTCCCCCCCCCCCCACTTAACTCCGCCCTCATTCTCTATTCTCTGCCAACTGTGAAAGTGTGGGGAAGCTTCCATACCCCTCCTGTAAGGTTCCCAAACCTGGAGTGCATAGGTACTAAACCAAGCAGTGCAACTTGTAATTACGATGCTGCAGTGTTTACATGTTTCTTAATGTGTTGTCTTTTCAATGGCTGTATTTTAAAAGAACTTTTGTTTTAATGGTCTCTCTAATTAAAGAAAGCCCCTGTGTCTTTGGAGGCATTGTACCTATGGTCCACCAACAGATTCTGTGGTCTGATCCTTCTTATATAATCCCCAGCTCTGACAGCCTGGGAGAAAAGACTTCCAGCATGACTCTTTAACACTTCCCTGCTTTCTCAGTGGATAGACCCTTGGAAACAATAATGATTTTATTAGCCACCTTTTTTACACAGATCCATGAATAAGAAGGGAATTCAGGTTTCATTCCTGCCTGGGAATTTTCCAGCAACAACTCATGCTCTAAATGTCTATGGGACCTATAAGACTTAAAAGGGCAGATGAGAAGACCAAAACTGGTACAAAAAGATGCAAATTTAGGTTCAGTGGGTGTTCACAGATCCAGGGAGGGACTCAGACCTGTATGATGCAGTTGGTAGTTACAACCAGTGACAGTAGAAGCAGATAGTAGTAGATGGCTTGCATCTCCCAGTTAATCAACCCAGATGTATGACACCTTCAGTGGAGGATTCTATCACACTCAACACAGATTTAAAAGAAAAGCTTTCAACTTTGACATTGTTTTACTTTTTTAGAAAAAATGTAACAAACCACCTATGTACATGATCTCAGGTGGACATACCAAGCTTTTTTACACCTTTTGTCTCATAAAAACTTGGTTTTCTTTTTTGGAGTAATGGCTTGTCCAGTCTTTTATGATCCTTGGTTAATTTGGTTCCATTTCTTCCAGGCTTAAAATAAAATCAAACTCTTCTACCAAAAAGGAGAAAAGGAAAAAATTAGGTGTTATGTCTCTTTTTGGACAGAGAAGTTAATGCAAAACACTGGTAGATACTTCAAAATTTCCTAAAAGAGACAGTCCATTCAAAAATTATGGAATGTGGGCTGGAGAGATGGCTTAGCAGTTAAGCACTTGCCTATACAGTCTAAGGACCCTGTTCCAAGGCTCAGTTCCCCAGGACCCAAGTTAGTCAGATGCATAAGGGGGCACACGTGTCTGAAGTGCGTCTGGAGTTCATTTGCAGTGGCCAGAGGCCCTGGCACGCCCATTTTCTCTCTCTCCCTCCCTCTCTCCCTCTGTCTCTCTCTCTCTCTCTCTCTGTCACTCTCAAATAAATAAACAAAAATGAACAAAAAGATAGTTTTTAAATGTATGGAATGTGACAGGGCATGGTGGCACATACCTTTAATTCCAGCACTTGGGAGGCAAAGGTAGGAGAATCACTGTGAGTTTGAGGCCAGTCTGGAGTTACAGTTCCAGGTCAGCCAGGGCTAGAGCCAGACCCCAGCTCGGGAAGAAAAAAACCAAAAAACACCAAACAATTATGGAATGTCTTAGGGTACTGGGTAGATAGTAATGGACATCTCAGTATATATTCCCTTTCTCATGGGTGCATATATATGAGAACATGGACTCAGGTTTAACACTATCCCTAAGTTTAATCAGTAAATGTGAATTCTGTTGCTCTTACCTTGGGTCAAAGGTTGAACTGAAAGCCTCTGATGAATGAAGAGAGCCATGTTCTTTAAGGGGCCTCCAGTAACTCTGTGGGCTTGGTGATAGGCTTTGAGTTCAGCCAGGGAGATGAAGCGCTTCATCATTCGAACAAACTGTACATCCACCTGTGGGGCAGAATTGAAGGAACAAAAAGATATTAGCTCCTCTGTTTTCTGTATTATTTTCCATGTGAAGAGATGGAGCTCACTATGTTATTTGGCCTGGCCTTAAATGCCTCAGCTCAAGCAATTTTCTCCATGCACTTGTCTCTGTGCCCACCCAGGTTTGTGTGTGTGTATGTGTGCATGTGCATGTGTGTGTGGTATGCACGTGTCCATGTGTGGGAGTGCACCTGTCTGCACTCTTGAATGTGGAAGCCAAAGGTCAATATTGGGTGACTTCCTTAATCACAAGCCACCATATTCTTTGAGACCAACTAACCAATGAGCCGTACCTGTCTACCTCTCCCTGGCACTGGGATTATACCACTACACCCAACATGTGACATGATGGATGAGGATCCCAGCACAGGTCTTCATACTAACGAAGCAAGCATTCACCCACTGAACCATCTCCCCAGCATTTGTATTGCTTGCACGAGGATCCCAGTGTTCTAATATCCCAAATCAGCAAAACGTCATCTCTGTGAGACCTGGGCTGGTCTTTGACCTATCAGCACTCTGCACTCTCCTCCTCTTGTCTGTCCTTCCTCTCATGAAATAAGAAGAAGCAATCATTACCATGGACCATTTGGGGTTGTCTTCTTTGCTGGAAGGGTCATAATGTGGATTATTTTTCTCAAACTGTGTGTAGTCTGGATAAGCCTCTTTTACAATCTGAAAACAAATTCAAAACCTCTGATCATTTTAGCTCTCTGGCCAAATCTTAATATGCATCAAACTTTCCCTTCTTAGCTGGGCATGGTGGCACATGCCTTTAATCGGGGAGGTAGAGGTAGGAGGACTGCTATGAGTTTGAGGCCACCCTGAGACTACATGATGAATTCCAGGTCAGCCTGAGCTAGAGTGAGACCTCTACCTCGGGGAGGGGGGGGGGGAATTCCCTTCTTAACCTATGCATTTTTACCCCTTTCTTTTTTTTTTTAATTTTTTTTTTTTTTTAATTTGAGAGCGACAGACACAGAGAGAAAGACAGATAGAGGGAGAGAGAGAGAATGGGGGCGCCAGGGCTTCCAGCCTCTGCAAACGAACTCCAGACATGTGCGCCCCCTTGTGCATCTGGCTAACGTGGGACCTGGGGAACCGAGCCTCGAACCGGGGTCCTTAGGCTTCACAGGCAAGTACTTAACCGCTAAGCCATCTCTCCAGCCCTACCCTTTTCTTTTACTACAGAAATAGTGCTCATATAGCTGGAAATCATACATGATCTAAGGTAAGTACAGTTAGGAAATCAATCCTGATCTTACAAACTATTTTATTTTATTTTTTATTTTATTTTAGAAAGAAAGAGAATTGGCACACCAGGGCCCCAGCCACTGCAGTCAAACTCCAGACACTGTGCCACCTAGTGAGCATGTGTGACCTTACACTTGCCTCACCTTTTGTGCATCTGGCTAACGTGGGATCTGGAGAGTCGAACATGGGTCATTAGGTTTCACAGGCAAGCACCTTAATCACTAAGTCATCTCTCCAGTCCCCCTTTTTTAGTGTGTTTTTTTTTAAAGGTAGTAGGGTCTCACTCTAGCCCAGGGTGAGCTGGAATTCACTATGTAGTCTCAGGGTAGCCTTGAACTCACAGTGATCCTCCTACTCTGCCTGAGTGCTGGAATTGAAGGCATGTGCTACCACAGCCAATTTGATCTTACAAACTCTTATAAGCATGTTCTAAAACTAAATGGAGGCAGTTACTATTAGAACCAGTTTTTTTTCTAACTGTACAATTATAGTTTTATCCTGAAACTTTTAGCTAGCTACCTTCATACCTTTTTTTTTTTTTTTCACTTTTTGAGGGAATTGAACCCAGGATGGCAGGCTTTGCCATCATGTACCTTTACCAACTGAGCTGCCTCCCCAGCTCCCTTCATACCTATTTGTGATTGACATACTTGAGACCTCAAAGAAATATGCAGTAGTAAGGCCTGAAATAAAGGCCTGCCTTATTCTAATCTTTATCATATAAGAAGGAAGGGGTCAGAAAAGGGGTCTTATGACAGGGGTGTGAGGAATCCAAACCAAAACTTGTCCACCTAACCTTCACAAGTCCCACGATGCCTGGCTGCTTACAGTTGCTATGGTAGAAGAAGGCTTCATCTTCCACCTTCATGGTCCTAAGGAAGTTCCGAGCCTATGCCAGGAGAGAAGAAACAAGGATCACTCTCCCACCAGCATGGAAACACTAGCCTTGAAGAAAAATCAAATCTGCTTTTATTAGTTAGGTGTTCTGTTTTGTATCTTCTGGTTCTTAATGGCACTTGTTCCATGAAACTGGTCAGAACCAGGGTACTTACAGATTTCATGTTATCAGAATCATTACAGTATATATGACATTTTCAAGGCAGGCTTTTGAGAAAAGCAACAAACCCTGGCTAAGAGGTTCTGTTACTGAATAAGCCATATCCCCTTACCTGATAGTTACGGACACCATCCCAGCATGCTGTCTGCTTGGGCTGTGCTTTTAGATCCTCAATGCTGAACTAGGCAAGAAGAAAAGACATTCACTAAACAGCCCTTGGCCACTTGGTAAGCTCATATAAAAACAGTTTTCCCTTGAAATTAGAAGTGCTACAGGCTATAAAGGCAATAGGTAGTTTACTGGGAATTAGTTATACAAAGCTTGTATTATCTTGTGACCTTTGCTAATACAATTAGTTGAATGGATAATCAGGATTTTGAAGTAATCTGCTAGTCCCCTGCATTTCACCTATTAAAGAATTATGTAAATCTTGTATAATATTTCTTATATATTTACTGTTTCAGTCAGCCCTTTGTTGCTGGGACAAACATCCCACCAGACTCAGCTTATAGGATGAAGGGGTTTATTTCAGGCTTATAAAATCCAGAGGAACCCCCATGAGTGGTGGAAGAAACTCTTTACTTCCATAGATCCAAGCAGAAAGAAACAACTGCAGTAAGCAAACACCAACACCAGCAAGTACAAATTGCCAGAGTTTCAAACTGCTCTGAACATACCTAGTAGGGCTGGACTCCAAGATTCCCCCCCCCCCCCCGCCCAAATACCACCTGTAGCAGGGATTTGCCTGCTAGATACTGAGGTTGCAAGTTCAATTTTAATTAAGGAAAAAAAAAAAAAACCAAAAAACCCGAGTCTATGGGACCACATTCAAATTATCACATTCAAACCATCACAGTTCCCCATAATATTACTAAAATTCATTTCTATTCATAATATGGACCAACTGTTGTAAGGGAAACCTTTAGAGACATGGTAAGTAAGTGGTAAGAGAAAAATTAAGCTAACAAAGAGTAGTCCTAGCACTAGAGACTGGTAGGAGGATTGTGAATTCAAGAACCAGCTGCACTACATATCAAAACCTTGTCTCAAAGAACAAGGACAAAAAAAAAAAACCCAAGGACAAAAAAGTTAACATTGAGGGTGTTAAGTTACAGCCTTTATGGGCTGTCTATGGCTATTTTCTTGCTACAGGGTTAGAGTTGGAACATAAACTATAAAACTTTTTGTATGCATTTTGTAGAAGTCATCTGTAAACTTCTACTTAGAGAGAAGATTCACAAAACAGATAGAAGGCTGAATATGCGTAATCTGAATAGCTGGATTCCAAAGTTCTCTGAACTATGCCGACACCCAAAAATTTGTACTCTAAAGTATTTGGGATTTCAGAATTTTTGGACTTGGGACTGTTCAACCTTAAGGATTATGCAAATATTCCATAAGACAAAAAAATTATCAAATCTGAAACTTTTCTGGCCCCAAGAACTTTAGGTAATTCAACCTTTAGTTATTGGTAATAAATCCTGCTAATTTTATTCATTTTTATTTTTTCCTTACCCTTCAAAGATGAGAAGCTGATGACAGAATCCTATGATATTACATATTCACCTTTTTTTTTTTTAATAGCATAATAGGATTTGACACAGGTCAAGTCTCACCTTCACATCTACACCTTTCTCCATCCGACTCTCTGGCTCTGACTTCATCAGCCAGTAATTTAAAATCTTCCCATGGTTTTTAAAGGCTGACGTCTTCCAATGATTGGATTTCTCCACTTTTGCTAATGCCTCATCCAAGTTCTCAGTTTTAGGACATTTTCCTGATGCTCTCTTGTCTGCAAAAGGGAAAAGATTTGTCACCTTGCTGGCAAAAGGTTCAGAAAAAGATTACCACCCTTCAGTGTCCTACCTGGCTTCAAGTACTGGATCCTCCAAGTACTAACTGTAGTACCACAGTCATATAGAACTAACACTTTCTCTGAAAAACTTAGACAAGAATTCATGACTTTTCAGAGTATTTTCTAGATAATGTATGAATAGATGGTAGAATCAATGAGAAAAAAGAAGCACCCTGTAGAGCTGAGATCAAAGAGTAATCAGTAAATGTTTCCTTACCCACTCTGCTGTGCCTTTCCCCTCCATCTTTACCTGTTAAGCTTGTCCCCTGAGTCCTTTCCATTTGTCTTAAGAAACAGCTACTAAACCCTAAGGACACTTGCAACATAGAGTAGCAGGTACCAAGCTGTGGTGGCTCTCACCTGTAATCCTAGTACTTAGGAGGTCAAGGCAGGAGGATTGCCTTGGGACCAGCCAATATAGGAATATGCAAAGCCTTAAGCAATTAAATTCAGGCCCCAACCCTAACTCAGCTAATCGTTGCCTGTGAGTTGTTATGTCATATGTACAATGTGCCCAGATATAATCCAGTCCTGATAGGATCCAAATACGAATTTCAACTGGGCCTGGTGACGCCCGCCTTTAATCCCAGCTCTTGGGAGGCAAGGGTGGGAGGATCAGTGAGTTCCAGGTCAGCTTGGGCTAGAGGCCTTACCTTGAAAAAACAACAACAACCAAAAGAAAAAACGAATTTCAGTCAGGCCTGTCAATGGAGTCTTTCTGAACCTGAATTTACTACAGTACTGTTTCTACATCACTCTTCATTAAATGCCATTCATAGACGCCTGATACTCTGAATTTAGCATACCTTAACACAGTTTCCCAGCTGTCCCTTAAGAATAGGCGTACTGCAAACACTTGTTTTGTTTAATGGTGAGTTATAGTTAGTCTGAAATGTTTTTCTTGAGAGTAGCTTTTTCTTTGAACTATAAAAATGGCATGTTTTCTGAGTATTATAGTTTTGATGGTGGAAAGCCTTACTTTTTAAGGATGAGCTCAAATTATACTTTCTTCTCAAGACCATGTCAGGAGGGATGCCTCAAGTAGGCTTACCTTGAATTCACCATGTAAAATAGGATCACTTTGAACTGATCCTCCTGCTCCCACCTCCAATATGCTGGATGATAGGCATATGCCACAACACCTGGTTTGTGCCATGAAATTAAGCCATGGCTTCCTACATGCTAGGCAAACACCCTGTCAATTGAGTTTCATTGCCAGGCAGACCACTATCATTTATTTGTGATGAAAACATTAGAAGTTCTTTCTCCCTGCTTTTTGGAATGTCTAATACATTGTCTTTATCGGTAGTCACCCTACTGTGCCAGTGACCACTAAAATGCAGGAAACTTCTGGGTCTAATAGCCTGTGATCAACTCAGGTAAAGCTGGGATTCTCTATCTATACCATTCACCATAGAAAAGAATTTCAGGGCTAGTAAGCCAAGTTAGGAGTTTAATTTTTTTAAAACTAGATTTCTTTTGATTTATGTATGTATTTAGGGGGTGAGCAATATCTTTCTGTGGAGCCCTGGCTGGTGCGATACTAACCAGTATATAGGCGCCCAGACTAGACAATCCTCTCAGGCCCACGGTGCTTGGTCTACAGACTGGTGACACCACACCTCGGTACATATCAATCTGTATTGTACTTAATAGCTGCTCTTTTTGATTGTTTGCTTTTCGAAGTAGGGTCTCACTGTAGCCTCGGCTGACCTAGGTGACCTAGAACTCACATTGATCCTCCTCCTGTCGCTGCTCTAGTACTGGGATTAAAGGCCTGTGCCAGCCACCTCTCCCTATCCCCCACCCCAACAGCTGTTTTTAAGCAAACAAGCAGAAGTGTGTCAGGATAGCTTGGTAAGAAGGATAAATATGGAGAGTGATAAGTACAATTCCCAAAGTTCTCCCTCCACAAACGAAAATGAACACTGCAGGCCCTAGTAGAACATTCTTCACGAACTGCCTTTTGCAGCCTTGGCCCAGCTTACCTGGGCCAGCAGCCCCAGCCAGCCTCTTCCGGGGTTTAGGCATGGTCTCTTCGCAGGTGCTGAAACGATCCACCCGGAGATACAAGAAGCAACACTACCTTCCTCCAAAACCTGCACACAGCAATATTGAGAGATGAGAGGACGCTTAAAGGGCCTCAGACTCGCGAAAGACAACATTGCTCAAGCCCTCCGTTATCTGCGCGCTTCCCATCTCGCCATAATCTGCCTCTCAATGCTCTTCAGTACTTTTCCTTTTTCATCACGCCGCCCTCCTCTCAACACACCACGTACTCTAGTCACAACCCGCCGGTCTCCCGAGGGGTTCAAAGGAGACCAAGTGCCCACGCTGGCTGAGTGGAAGACGCCTCTAGGGGACGCTGACCCCAGGGGTTTCTGGGAATTGTAGTCCCGGTGCCCCAGAAGCTGGCCAGGAGCCCGGGCAGCGAGAGCTCGATGGACTCTAACTCCCAGAGTGCTGTTGGGGAGGGTCACGGTCTGTAGGTCTTGTCCAGTGCTTGGTCTGAGGGGTCAGAGGAGCTGGGGCTCTGCCTGGGAGCTGCTGTGAAGATGTTGCGGTCCGGCTACCTTCTCCTCGGTTTCCTGCGCAGGACTCTTTGGGCCCCCATCCAGACTGGTACCCGGAGTTTGACCTCCTGCATAGACCGTAAGGCTCGTCTGGGTGTGGAAAGAGGGGGACACTGGAGTTTGGGATATAGGCGGGCATCGTTGAAGGGCCTCGGTATCTTGCTACCAGCCTCTGTTCCCTTCCCTGGAACCACTTTCCGATCTCTCTGGTTCCCCGCACCTGCTCCCTGCCCTGCCGGGTACTCCGAACCCTCTCCCTGCTCTCAAGTCCCCAGCACCTTCTCCCTGTTGTATGGGATCCCCCACACCCGCTCCCTGATCTGGACGTGCTCTCAGCCCTGCTGGTTCCCTGGACCACTCTGTGCTGGGCCCTCCCCATCTTTGTTCCTGGTCTACTCCCCTGATGCTTGTTCAGGTAAAGGAACTTGTGGCTTTGTTTTAGATTGAAATCATAGCAGTAAATTCTAAAGTCATGAAGCTGTGGTTGGTGCCTGTTGCACGGATTTGAAAATCCTCAGATAACACACAAGATGATCAATCTGCTCACATATATGACATTTCATAACATCAGAGAACATAAAATGCTTATACTGTTGAAACTCCTTCAGGAAAAGTGAGTATAACTGCAGTTGAAACCCTACCAGAGATTACAAACCTGATTGTCTTTGGGAACCTGGTAGGTAATTTGAACGTAACGACGACTATTTGCCACCTACACTGATTAAAGGATACTAAGCCAGTGTGTACATCCTTTATCAATCATCTAGTTACTTTTCTTCTAAAATAATTTCTCTTATTTATTTTTGAGTTCGAAGCCACCCTGAGACTATATAGTGAATTCAAGGTCAGCCTGAGCTAGAGGAGACCTTACCTTGGGGTGGGGGGACTGATCATTAATGCCTATATCTATACATTGTTTAAAATTGGTTTTGTTTATCTTTTTTTTTTTTTAGATGTTTCACTTTATAGTCCAGGCTGGCCTTGAACTTACTACACAGTCCAGGATGGTCTCAAACTGGAAGTGATTCTCCTGCCTCAGCTTCCTGAGTGCTATGATTTATAGGTGTGAGTCACCATGCCCATCTTAGTCATTGCATGTTTTAAAGTTAAATAACTTTATGGGAATTAGGACTTATGATAATGCATGTAGTCATATATAATTTTATTTCATAAGTGAGGAAATCTATTCAGGGGCTAATGTAGCTTCCTCATTTTATGGTGGGCTAACAGTAAATTTACAGAGGTCTCTGATTTGCTGAAAATTACACAATTATTTCAAAACCAGAGCTCAAAGGCTTGCTTCCTTGTCCACTGGGGTTCTGTTTCACTAGAATTTGCTGGACCTATTGGGCACTCAGAACTGTTAGTTGGCTAGTAGGCCTTTTTTCATTGAAAAATTCTAATATATTGAGGTTGGAGAGATGACTTATTGGATTAAGTGCTTGCTGCTCAACTTAGAGTGCCCAAGTTTGATCCCCAGACTCCACATAACAAGACTTCTATATTCCTGATGTGCTAATACTGACTGTGAGTTTGGGAGGCAGAGACAGGGCAGTTTCCTGGAATTCATTATGAGCTCATCACAGAACAGCAGAGCTTAGCATCCAGAACAAGAAACCCTGCTTCAAATGAGGTGAGCAGGCAAGGACTGATCCAAAAGTTGTCTGTGTTCTCCACACATGCCCCATGGTATGTGTATGCCTGCACGTACATGAACATGCACACACACACACACACACACACACACACACACACACTTAGTTAATTAATTAATTTAAAAATTTTGAATATTCTTGAAAATTTGGGGGGAGTATTACCCTTTGCTAATAGACTTTTTCAGGTATTTTTTTGTTTTGTTTTGTTTTGGTTTTTTTTTTTTTTTTTTTTGGTTTTTCGAGGTAGGGTCTTGCTCTGGCCCAGGATGACCTAGAATTCACTATGTAGTCTCAGGCTGGCCTCGAACTCACAGCAATCCTCCTACCTCTGCCTCCCACCTCCTTAGTGCTGGAATTAAAGGTGTGTGCCACCATGCCCAGCTGTGGGATTTTTATTGTTTGTTTGCTTGTGAGATAGCATCTCCCTATGTAGTGGAAGCTAGCCTGGAATTGCCATCCTCCTGTCTCACCTCTGGAGTGCTTCAATTGCAGGTGTGAGCCAACATGTCCAGCTGGTGGTCTGTTTTTCTATATATCTTTACCTTTTTATATGTGCTGATATTTTGAACTATGCTGGGAACTTGTCCCATGAAGCCTGTTTGGTTTGTTTATATAGTACTGGATTTTGTTATTGAGGTTTTTTTTAATTTATTTTTTATTGAAAACTTCCACAATTATGGACAATAGTCCATGGTAATTCCATCCCTCCCTCTACTTTCCCCTTTGAAACTCTACTCTCCATCATATCCCCTCCAACCTCCTCAATCAGTCTCCTTTATTTCGATGTTGTTGATTTCTCAAAACAGGGTTTCACTGTACACCCAGAACTGACTTAGTACTGTAGCACCAGGCTGGCCTCAAACTCATGGTGATTCTTTTATCTCAGAATTCTGAGTGCTGGGACTAAAGACATATGACACCACTCTAGGCCGCAGTGATTTTTTTTGTGGGGGAGGAGGGAGGGTTGTTGGGGATTTTGTTTTGTTTTCTGAGAATTTAGGTATTTTTGTTTAGTCACCAGGCTTCTCTGTATATAATTTTTTGTTGTGGTTTGCTTTTTTGAAACAGGGTGTCACTACATAGCATAAACTCGCCTTGAATTTGCAGTGTAGCCTTAAATTCATGATCCTCTAGTCTCAGCCTCCTTAGTGCTAGGGCTAGACTTCTAAGTGTTTGCCACCATGCTTGACTTAAATTTACTTTTGACTTGCCATTTTCACCTTGCTTCTCCAAAATAAAGCTTTTCTTTCATTGCTTGTTTTCCTTTCTAAAGAACAACTTATTTGTTATCTAAAAAGAATATGTAATTACAGTGTGTGTATATATGTGTGTATGATTTACATAAAACTAATCCCTTTTATCTACTTAGAATGCACATTCTAATCTTAAACCTAAACCTTTGGTTGCTTAAATCACTTGTCTTAGGAAGTAGTTATTTATTCTGTCAAATAACCTGAAGAATTTTTATTAACATTAAAACCAGGTATAATGGCTAATGTTTATAATCCCAGTACTCGAGAGGCAGGAGTAATTCAAGTTTGAGGCCACCCAGGCCTACAAAATGGACACTGCCTTCCTCCTAATTCCTTTCATTATTAGGAGTAAAAATTTACAGCACTTCTCTTTTGCCATAAGGTATTATAAAAAAAATATAATATGTTATAATATAACAATTATCAGTTATGTAATCTCATTTGAGAATGAACCATATTTATCTTTCTAACTTCAGCATTGCTACATAGTGTTAGGGATTTTCTGGGTTTGAGTTTATTGTCTCACAAACACAAAGAATGATGAACACAAACAGGACAAGTAAGCCAAGTTTATCATAAAGTAAAATGCTCCCTACAGTAGAAAGGGGTCCAAAAGAAGTTGCTGTGGTAGCACACTTACTGGAGGATTTTATGCACTGAAAAGGAACCCAATTGGTTTGACCCATGTGGGAATTAGGCAACAAGTTGAGATTAGTGTGATGGGTTAATTCAAGTGAAGATGGGGTAGATTAAGAAAAATATTAAGAGTAAGAGGGACTAGAGAGATGGTTTAGCAGTGAAGGCATTTGCCTGCAAAGTCAAAGGACCTTGGTTTGATTCCCCAGGACCCACATAAGCTAGATGCACAAGGTAGCACATGTACCTGGAGTTCATTTGCAGTGGTTGGAAGCTCTGGCTTGCCTATTCTCTCTCTCTCTCTCTCTCTTTCTCTCTTTCTGCCTCTTTCCCTCTCTCAGTCTCTCAAATAAGTTAATTAATTAAAATTTTGAAATATTTTTTAAAAAGATTAAGAAAAAGCCTGCCAGCAGGGGGAAAAAGCCTGACAAAACTTCCAAGGAGGAGGAAGAGGAAGAACCAAGAGCTAGTGTCCAGCTGATATCTTAAGTCAGAGTTCTGGGAATTTAGTTCCTGAATTCTTTACGCCTTTCTAGGTCTAAATCCTAACTAGCTCCCTGAAATTAAGGTTACCTTGCTCCTAATCTCTTATTATTAGTAGATGTTTAGTAAATGTTCTTTGTGAGATGGTAGCTGGGATTCAAATTTAGGGCCTTGTGTATGCTAAGCAAGCATTCTACTACTAATCTACAACATTTCTCACCCTAATAAATATTCTTTTGTAGCTGGGTGTAGTGATGCACAACTTTAATCTAAACACTCAGGAGTCCTTGAACTCATAGTGATCCTCCTATCTCTGCCTACTGAGTGCTGGGACTAAATACATGCATCACCAAGCCCGGCCTTTAATAGGTGTAAGGCTTGAGAACAACCAAGACCACGGAATATCATTCCGAGGCAGGGAAAGAGCTTTATTGAGACACAACCTCTACATTGTCATCTTTGATGACCTGAAGAGTTCCCCTAGACTTTTAGGGACCTCAACTCAGTTTGTATCTAGGATTCAGAATTTTAGGAAGAGCCAATATGAAACAGAGTTGAAAATTTATACAAGCTTCAGCATGAGAGTTAGACAAAGGAGGGGGGTGCTAAGCTATAGAGTGAAAGCATACTTGAGAACATGATTGTGGACTCGTTTTAGGAGAATGTGGTGGCTTGATTCATATGTCCCCCATAAACTTAGGTGTTCTGAATGCTAGGTTCCCAGCTGATGGAGATTTGGGAATTAATACCTCCTAGAGGCAGTGTGTTTGTTGGGTGCAGGCTTAAGGTCATTGTGGCCAGTTTCCCCTTTCCAGTGTTTGGCACACCCTCCTGTTTCTGCTGTCCACCTGATGTTGGCCAGGGGGTGATGACCACCCTCTGCTCATGTCATCGTTTTCCCCTGCCATCATGGAGCTTCCCCTCGAGTCTGTAAGCAAAATTACCCCACCCTTTTTTTTTTTTTCCACAAGCTGCTCTTTGTTGGGTGTTTTCTTCCAGCAATGTGAACCTGACTGCAACAGAGAGTATCTTTACAAATGAAGATTTTAATCTAGCATGGAATTCTCTAGGTTTTATCTTACAAAAAATAACAATCTTTTCTTTGAAAGAGGATTTTTGTTCTGCTTAGAGAGAGCTGGAAAAGATAATGTCAGTGATAGGAAAGGTGAAATGAGTAGAGGTCTCCCAAAAGTAACCAGCCTCTGGGCCCAAAATAAGCACCAAGTTTAGTGAGATTCTGATACTGCTCAAGGGTATATGAAGGTGTAAGGGAGGCTGGGGCTAGGGAAAAAGCTGAGGATAGGTCTGGAGAGATGGCTTAGCAGTTAAGTACTTGCCTATGAAGCCTAAGGACCCTGGTTTGAGGCTCAATTCCCTAGAACCCACATAAGCCAGATGCACAAAGGGCACATACATCTGGAATTCGTTTGCAGTGGCTGGACGCCCTGACACTCCCATTCTCTTTCTCTGTCTTTTTCTCTGTCTGCCTCTGTCTGTCTGTCACTCTCAAATAAATAAACAAAAATAAATGAAAAAGAGCTGAGGATATGTCTATACTTTGAAGATTAGATTTCCTGGCAGCTCAGTCTGCAAATGAGATTTCCCAGGCCACAGGTGTAGTTAGAGGCTGGTGTTCCCTACATTGGATGATGGCTGCTTTAGTAGGGAGGTAGGAGGCCTCCGATAGCTTGAGAATAAGTTAGAGTTCCCTTTGTTGAAAGAAAACCTCTCTCCTTCCAGACTGTAGCATGGTGATATAAAATATGAAAGACAGTTTTAGAGTCAGCATATATGTTAACTGTCTTTCTTTGGGCTTAAAGTCAGAGCTCTGGTGAGCGATGATCTTTGCCTCTGAGATGTACTTCCCTTAGGCAATGGGCCCAGCTCTAGTATCTGGTCCTGTGAGACATTTGCATATTCTGTTATTTGGGATCCCTGTGGGGTAGTAGAAAACCTTCCATCTATAAACCATATGTGGTCAGGGTCAGGGAGGAAAGACAGTGAAATCCAGGGTTGTGATAGATGAGTCTCTCGATAGGAGTGTATAAGTTGCTTAGGTAGGGGTAGAAGGGTAGCTGGATTAAGTGGGGACAGGAATCTAAAGTAATGTTTGGGTTGTCTAGAGAGGGATGAGGTTAGGAGTTAGAGAGAAGACCTTTGAGTCTATGGGGTATAAGGACTGTGAGCTTTTGGCCAAAGGTGAGTTTCTGTGCTTCCTGAGCCAAGATTGCTGCTGAGGTAAAGGCACATAGGCAAGGTTGCCAGCCCTGGACAGAGGTTTCTGATTGTTTGGAGAGGTAGGCCACCAGGGCAAAAAAGGGGCCTTTCATCTGTCCCAGAACTCCCAGTGCCATTCCTCCCTTTTCAGTGCTATAGAGGAGAAATGTCTGTTGGAGATGGGGCAGAGCCAGGGCTGGTACTGTCAGGAGGGCATCTCATAAGTGAGAAAGAGCATCATCTATCTCAGTCTGGGGATCAAGTGGTTCATGAGGGTCCCCCTTAGCTTTGTCATAGAGGGGTTTTGCTAGGAGGGCAAAATTAGGAATCCATGATCTGTGAAACTAAGAAAAGGCAGAGTTTCTTTCCTAAGAAAGGTAGGAGGGGAGAGAGAGCAAAGATGCTGTTTGCAGTCTAGGACTAGTCTTCATGAGGTGGGAGTTAGGAGGAAACCAAGGTACTTAACTTGGGTTAGAGAGAGTTGAGCCTTAGTGGGGGAAACTCTATAATACTGGGAGCCTAGAAAGTTGAGAAGCTTGTTCATGTGTCATCTGGAGTCCAGAAGAGAGGGTGAGCAGAGCAGAAGGTCATCCACATACTGTCAAAGTATGCTAAGTGACAGGTTGAGGTATAGGAGGTCAGTGTACAGAGCTTGGCCAAACAGGTGAAGGCTGTTTCTAAACCCTTGGAGGAGGACAGCCCAGGTTACTTGAGTTGCAGTGTGGGTGTCAGGCTCTTTCCAGGTGAAAGCAAAGAGATCATAGGACTCAGGGTGGAAGGGTATAGAAAAGAAAGCCTCCTTAAGGTCAAGCACTGAGAAACCAGTGGTAGAAGAAGAAATGTGGGAGAGAGGGTATGTTAGGCACTACTGACTGAATGGGCAAGATAGTTACATTGGCTAGATGAAAATCTTGGACTAGTTGGTAGGTTCCATCAGGCTTAATGATGGGCAGCATGAGTGGATGATGTGAGGCCAGAGCAGGTGAAGAAATGTCCCACATGTGGGGATTAACTTCATAAGTGGGAAGAGGAAAGTTAGGGGCTTTGATAAGAGAATGGAGATGGTGAATGAGTAGGGGGTTAAGGAGAGGGACAGTGTTTATATGAAGTCTCGGCCTAATTTGGGGCAGGATATGAGGGCATTACAAGAAAGGAATGGGAAAGTAAGAGTGTCTCAAACACTGCAGGATAGAGGTGTAATAATGCAAGGGGAATGGAGTCGGCCATCTATACCCACCACGGAGATCTATAAGGGAAATGTCTGGCCAGAGTAGGAACCCAAGTGGCCTTCGTATCCAGTATAAACAAGACAAACCTACCTGCCAGCTGGACTGTTACCTAGGGCTCCTCCATTGTGATGTGAAGAGTCTTGTCAGGGGCCAAGGTCCCAGGGCACTGTCAGTTTTTGGCTCCCAAAGAGATTGCTGAGTGGCTTCTGCAGGGCCTGGCCTACCTTGGCAAGGAAGGGACAGTCAACCTTCCAGTGTCCCCAGAATCTGCAGTGAGGGCAGGTTCCTGGTGGCAGGTGTGGGTTGGGCAAGATCTGGCCCAGTGCCCAGTAGTGCCACACTTAAAGCAGGGTACTGATGGGGATCATTGATGCCCCAATGACTTCTTTGGAGGAGCCCAAAGAGCTGCAGCCAGTAGCTGATATTTTTGTTTTTTTCTGGCCAGCCTATTGGCCCATTCCTGATTCTGTTGGCTGTTAAAACCCTTAAAGGCTATTTCAAACAGATCTCCCTGTGGGTTTGAGGGCCCTTTTTGAGGTATTTGAGGGTTTTTTTTTCCCCCTGATATCAGGGAAGATTGGGCTAGGAAGTGGGTGTTAAGTACTATGGTGCCCTCCTGTGAATTGGAATCAAGGCAGTTATACTGGATAAAAGCCTCGGTTAAGCAACCCCTCAGTTATGCTGGGTTCTTGCCAGGTTTTTGTGTGAGCAAACAAAGTTATCAAAACTAACCTTATGGGAGGCCTTTTGGAGACCAGCCAAGAGACAAAATATCAACTTGTCTTGGGTTGTCCTTCCTGCAGGAGTTGGAGGGGAGGGAGGGCTTGGTAATCCCCGTTGTATTTTTCTCTTCGGACTGCTACTGTACCTACTGGGTGGGTAGAGTCCACTACATGTATCTCATCAGCATGAGCCTAGACAGCCACCCAAAACACATTCCTGTTCATCAGGGTGAAAGTATCTGATGACATCATGTCAGGTAAGATCATAGACTTGGGTAAGGTAGAAACATTCTTTTTTTGTTGTTGTTGTTTTTGTTTGTTTGTTTGTTTGTTTTGAGGTAGGGTCTCACTCTAGCTCCGGCTGACCTGGAATTCATCTGTACTCTCAGGGTGGCCTTGAACTCACAGCAATTCTCCTATCTCTGCCTCCCAAGTGCTGGGATTAAAGGTGTGTGCCACCACACCTGGCGCAAAATTCTTTAATATACTGGGCAGGGTCAGAAGAGAAGGATCTTAAGCACACTTCAATTTGAGACAGGTCAGACATAGAAAATGGGACATGGATGTATACAATTCCCTCCATTCCTGCCACCTCTTGTAGAGGAAAAATTCCATTTGTGTGTGAGCGGGTGCATTGAACAGAAGGAGAGGGTATGGGTGGTGAGGATGGATCAGATAGAAGTGGGTTGGGGAGTAGAGGGCAGGTCATCCATGACATCGGGATTGAGACCTGAAGGTGGGGGAGAATAAGGAAAGGGTGTTGAATTTCATTTTGTCCCTGGAGCCTTGGCCAAAAGAATCTGGTAAGTAGGGCAAGCAGAGCAGTGAGAAGAAAGGGCACATAAAGCAAAAAAAATGCTTGAATATCTTGGACCACTTACCTGTGCAGTGGCAGAAGTTATCAAGGCTGGTAACAATTTGGAAATTGAAAGTACCATTGTCAAGCCATTTGGACTTACCTAATTTATACTGAGGCCAGGCCTTGTTGTAATAAAAAAAAAATTAGAGCCAGGAAGTGAGAATGAGAAGAAAGAACCAGAACTCATGCTGGGTTTATGTGGAAGAACACCAATATGACCCCTAGCCCATGAAGGTGAACGGGGCCTGCACCTTCAATGTAGGCAAAAGCCATGTAGATCGGACTGACAGCTAGTTGTTTAACCCTTTAGTGGGCAAGGCGAGTGTCCATCTTCCTGAAGGAGTGAGCAACTGGTGGTGAAGAATGAGGTCTCAGGAGGAGGAGGGAGAGAAGGAAGGTTGTGGGCTCCTCGTGGCCTTGGTGGTAGCAATGCAGGCCTATGGAGCAGTGGGTGGGTGCAGCCCTGGTGGCTCCCCTCTAAGGGTAGCTGAGGAAGCTGGGGGGGACGGAGGAAGGAGGAAAATGTCCTGAAGCTGGCAAACTGAACCAAAAGGTAGCCCTTAGGTTCAGTGGTCCAGAAAGAGTAAAATACCCAAGATATCAAGAGTGTGTCTCTCTGGAGACCTGGGGGACCCAGAAGTAGGCAAGCGGTGTGGCCTGGCATGCCAGCATGGCTTAGACAAGAAGTGGTTAAACCAGATTACAAGGCAACCCATGAGAGACACTTACTTACTGAGAAGGAGGAGAGGAGAAAGAGTGAGGCCGAATTGTATAAGCGGGAAAGATGAAAGACAGCAGCAGGTAGACAGGCCTTCAGAGGTTCAGTGGCAGCTGGGTGGTCTGGTTAGAGAAAGGAGGGCCAACCACTCAAGAGGGCAACTGGGAGCCTCCTGTTTGAGTCACTGCACCAGATGTAAGGTTCGTGGATCACCAAAACCATTCTGAGGCAGGGGAAAGACCTTTATTGAGGCATGAGCTGCCAGCCTGTCTCACAGAAGGAGAGAGTGCCATGACTCTGGATGGCTTTTAGTTTTTGTTTTTTCAAGGTAGGGTCTCAGGCTAGCTTAGGCTGACCCAGAATCCATATGTGGTCTCAGGGTGGCTTCAAACTCATAGCCATCCTCCTACCTCTGCCTCTCAAGTGCTGAGATTAAAGGCATGCACCAGTATGTCTGGCTTTGTTTGTCTTTTTATAGAGCGTTTATTTGGGGAGGGGGAAATAGTGGACAAAAAGGACTAAAAAACTAATCAGGAGGGAACAGGGAACAAAAGGACTGAAGAATAAATCCGTCAAAGCCGGGCGTGGTGGCACACGTCTTTAATCCCAGCACTTGGGAGGCAGAGGTAGGAGGATCGTGAGTTTGAGGCCACCCTGAAACTACATAGTTAATTCGAGGTCTGCCTGGGCCAGAGTGAGACCCTACCTCGAAAAAAAACTAAAAAAAAAAAAAAAAAAAAAAAAGAATAAATCAGCCAAAAAATTGATTGCTGGGCTGGAGAGATGGCTTAGCAGTTAAGCACTTGCCTGTGAAGCCTAAAGACCCCGGTTTGAGGCTTAATTCCCCAGGACCCACATTAGCCAAATGCACAAGGGGGCACACACGTCTGGATTTCGTTCGCAGTGGCTGGAAGCTCTGGCGTGCCCATTCTCTCTCTCCTCCCCCTCCTCCTGTCTGTCTGTCACTGTCAAATAAAAATAAACAAAAAATTTTTAAAAATGGATTGCTGTCAGAACAGAGGCCAGATGGTTTCTAAGATAAGATCAGCAGGAAACTATGACCAAGGGCATTGTTAGGCAAGTGGGAGTAAGGGTTAGACAATGTAAACATCTAAAGTTGCATCAGTCCAAGTTTTTCTTCCTTCATCCTGGCTCCATCCTGGGACTCTTGTCCTACCTAACAACAGGTTAAAGGAAGGGTACTGCTGATGATATTTTTTTTAATTTTTATTTTATATATATACATATAAAATTTATTTATTTATTTGAGGGAAAGAAAGAGGCAGAGAGAGAATGAGCTCACCAGGGCCTCCAGCCACTACAAACGAACTCCAGATATGTGCACCCCTTTGTGCATCTGGCCTTTGTGGGTCCTGGAGAATTAAACCAGGGTCCTTTGCCTTTACAGGCAAATGCCTTAACTACTAAGCCATCTCTCCAGCCCCCTGTTGATGATTTTTTATGGGAAATGGCCCAATGATTAGTGTCATTATCCATCCTGCTCTCCCCACAATGACCCTTGTATCCCAGTTCTACCCTATGTTTTGGCTGAGGCCTGTACATGTTTAATGCTTCAACTGTATCTGTGTATGATACTAGGTTGATGTAGGTAAGTGTTAGAACTGTCCCCTTTCCACTGCAAAAAGTAGTGATGATCCCAGAATTTGGGGGGTTGAGCAGGAGGATCATAAATAACTTCAAAGGCAGTCTGGGCTATGGAATGAGGCCCTGTTTAGGAGGAAGAGAGAGAGAAGGAGGGAGGGAGGGAATGAGAGAACACATGTCATCATTCTCTTGCTATTAATGTCTGGGGAATGCCACAGTAGGACCACTCTCTGTTTTGAGAAACTCCTTGGTGGTATTCTATCACCTCCATTCTAGAATTGAGTATGCCTAATCCTGTCCACAGCTTCCATGGGACTAAATGAGGAACAGAAAGAATTTCAGAAAGTGGCTTTTGATTTTGCTGCCCGGGAAATGGCTCCAAATATGGCAGAGTGGGATCTGAAGGTAAGAGACTTCTTGTGGCCAGGTACTGCAACAAGTGCTTCATGTAGTGACTCATCTTCACCTCATCCTAAGTGTTCAGTGTCTGCTCTCTACTCACTAATTCTTACTACAAGTAAGACTGATGATAGCTGATTCCTTTCATAGAAGGCATCCCAGACATCTTCTAGATATCTTTTTTTTCTTTTTTAATTGAAAAAGATTTATACCTACCTAAGACAAGGTAGTTCTATAAAGATTTCTTAAATAGTGCATTTAACTGATGCCACTATAAAATGAAAAAGGTAGGTTTGGGGAGATGGCTCAGTGAATAAAATGCTTGCTATGCAAGCATGGGGCCAATGTTCAGATCCCCAGTACTCATGTAAATGTAGGATGAGTGTGACAGCCTGCCTGTAATTCCAGTGCACGGGAGGCAGGGATGGAATCCCCATGGCAAGGTGTTTTGCCCTATCAGTGAGTTCTGTGTTCAAGTGAGAGACCCTTCCTCAGTAAAATAATGTGGGAAGCAATCAAGAAAGACATCTGAGGCCAGCCTCTGGCCTCCACACACACGCATGCATGTGCAGCTGGACACATGTGCAGCCACTCGTACAAACATTCATACACTTGCATATCACAGATGCAGATATCCTAATCTGCTCATTGTCTCTCTAAAGGAGGGCTCCCTGAATCAGTTTCTGACAACCCTGCTCTCTGATATAGGAGCTGTTTCCTGTGGATGTGATGCGGAAGGCAGCACAGCTGGGCTTTGGAGGGATCTATGTCCGGACAGATGTTGGTGGGTCTGGATTGTCACGGCTGGATACCTCTGTCATCTTTGAAGCCTTGGCTACTGGCTGCACTAGCACGACTGCCTACATAAGCATCCACAAGTGAGCATCTACCCTCAAAAGTGCAGTGAAGTGCTCTCATGGGCTGACCGGGAGTTTCAGATTCATGAGAAAAAGATGCATCAGGTTAGGTGGATCAGTCTTAAGAAACCAAACTGTTGATAGCACACAGTAGGCCTTTTTCTGCCTACTGGATTTGATCCTGTTTTCTTGTACATTGCTCAGAGAACTAGGTCTTCAGGTCTTTTCCAAAATCTCAGACTTCACTGGTACCAGGAGATCTCTTTAGTTTTCCTCAGTCCACAGATGAAGGGCCAAGTAATTTCAGGAAGTAATAGGAAGTGCATGTATCTTTGATTGGTATGGGCTCATTTAATCTGATTATAAGTAGTATGAGCATGGGCTGGAGAGATGACTTAGTGGTTAAGCTCTTGCCTATAAAGCCAAATGACCCAGGTTTGATTTCCCAGGACCCATATAAGCGAGATGCACAAGGTGGGACATGCAACTGGAGTTTGCTTGCAGTGGCCAAAGGCCGTGGCATGCCCATTCTCATTCTCTCTCTCTCTCTCTCTCTCTCTCTCTCTCTCTCCATCTTTCTCTCTCTCAAATAAATAAAATTAAAACATTTTCTTGTTTTATGTTTATTTATTTATTTGAAAGTGACAGACAGAGAAAGAGGCAGAGAGAGAGAGTTAGAATGGGCACGCCAGGCCTTCCAGCCACTGCAAACAAACTCCAGACACATGTGCCCCCTTGTCCATCTGGCTAACCTGGGTCCTGGGGAATCGAGTCTTGAACCAGGGTCCTTAGGCTTCACAGGCAAGCGATTAACTGCTAAGCCATCTCTCCAGCCCCAAAATATTTTTTTAAAGTAGTATGAACATTTTGGTGAGAAATATTTGAGCCCTGGTTATCTCTGGGTAATATATAAGTCCAGGAATGTATTTTAAACCAATACTTTCAAGTTAAATCGTTTCACTTGTGATTTCCCTTCTTCCCACTCTGTCTTCTGCTTTGCTACCCTTTGTGTACTCTTCTGCCCCCCCCCATATCCTTTTCTGTCTATATCTGTCAATATCTTTTCTTCTTGGTGTACCAATCAGCATGTGTGCCTGGATGATTGATAGCTTTGGAAATGAGGAACAGAGACTCAAATTTTGCCCACCACTTTGCACCATGGAGAAGTTTGCCTCCTACTGCCTCACAGAACCAGGTAGGTTTGCCCTCATAACAGGTGAGAACTGGGAGGGAAAGAAAATCCGAGTGATTACTGAGCTTTTCTCACCTGTTACACACATACATAGAGCTCATAAATAGAAAAACTATATCCTAATGTCACAAGTCCCAGAGGAGTTTAGATCAAAGTGCTTTCCAGCTTCAGACCACTGCTGGCTGATGTGTTGAGACAGACACACAAAGGTGGGGGGAGTCTATTAGGTGCAAGCAGTTTTCAACAAGTATAAAGAATTCCCTTAGTTTTGTGGATTTTAAAGTAATGCATGCTAAACTCCCTGGAAGATATCATAGGGTGTGGGACTGGGCTAAACTGAACTCCCAGGAAGATTTTCTAGGGTATGAGACTGTGCTGAGCTGAACTCCCAGGAATATTTACTAGAACATTGGACTGCACTGGGCACCCTGGACTTCACTGACTTCCTTGCCCCTCTACACCATTTTGATCCCTGCTTCAGGAAGTGGGAGTGATGCCGCATCCCTTTTGACCTCAGCTAAGCAACAAGGAGATCATTACATCCTCAATGGCTCCAAGGTACATGCATACAATCCTCTCAGAGCAACTAAGAGGGTGTTCATTCCCACATTTCTCCTGACATTCCCTGGTTCCTTGAGTCTGTCTTAATCTTCCCCATAATTATACGTTAGAAAGAGAATCTCTGATTCCTTTCTCTTTATTCACTTTCACTTGTTATAATAGGTTATTCTCTTTTTTCCCCTTGCCCCAGCTCCCATTACCCTGGAGTCCCTCCTCAGTGGGGTTATGGCATTCACGGTAGGGTCATGAAGGCCTCAGTCAGTCCCTGTGGGGTAGCTGGGGACTGTGCCTCAGGATATTGCTAACCACTCTGAGGCTCTTACTATCTTCCTGCCCCCTCTTCCACAATGTTCCCTGAGCCATAGCAGACCTGTTGGCAGTCTTAATTTAGTGTTAAGCTCTCTGTAACCTCTGGATTTCTGTTTTTTATAGGCTTTGATTAATCACCTTGTTTGTCACCATCAACCTGGGGCTGTTGTCAGGCTAGCAGTGCTCATGTCATCACTTGCAGTGTTCATGTCATCACTTGCTCCGCAATTTCTCCTGGGCCCTGGCAGGTGTAGTGGAGGTGGCACATCTCATGGTGGGCACTTGGCTAACTTCTTGTCTTAATGATGGATCTTGGTTTCCCCTCCATTTTCTATGCCATCTGTAAAATAAAGGAGATTCTCCAAGCCAGAATGAGAGCAGTTTAAAGGGGGCATGCAAATTTGAGGGGTTTATTTATTTATTATTATTTTGGTGTACAAGCCCACTCTTATTTTCCAGAGAGCAGTAGGGACTTCTCTTAAGAGTATATGAGTTTCCTGACAGTGGGATTCTGACTTCGTTTCTAGTACCAGATATAAGTTCTCTCCCACTGAGCAGGTCTCATGTCCAATCATACATAGCACAGTTGCTTACCAGCAGAGGTATGCACTATTGCACAAGTGTGACTTCTTGACCACTTGGTTGCTTTTTTAGTCTTTGGGGTCTCTTGCTTGTTCATGCTATTGGTGACTGTTTTCTTCCAGCAGCTCCCATAGGGCTTTCCAGCACTATGAGGGCTAGCCAGGTAGAAGTTAGTTTCTCTTTCAGTTCCAGAATGATATTCCATTGTCCTATGACCACAGCCAGTGGTGTCTTCAGCAATAGGTTTTTATTTTTTAGCTCTGGCAGGTAATCAAGTGTTTTGGTGACAGCCTGCATCATTTTGGGGACCTCATGGGTGTCCCTGGCCAAAGCTCACTGAATGACATTCATTTTTGCCTTCCCTTTTATATTCTTAACAATGAAATTGGTTTTCCTGTTCCTGCCGGCACCATTTACCTTTTACTCCTTTTCAGTCTCTGCCATTATAACTTTGTTTTGTATTGAGAAGACTCCATTGATTTTCCCAGTTATCGGGTTCAAAATTCATGCATTCTCGACTACCTTGCACCCCCTCTCCAACCCTGCAGGCCTTCATCAGTGGAGGTGGTGAATCAGACATCTATGTCGTCATGTGCCGAACCGGAGAACCAGGCCCCAAAGGCATCTCATGTATTGTTGTTGAGAAGGGAACCCCTGGCCTTAGCTTTGGCAAGAAGGAAAGAAAGGTGAGTGGCTATCAGACTGTGAGCAACTCAAGTTATGAGGTTCTGTGACCTTGTCAGTCCAACCCTTGCCCTATTTCATGAACTAGTTTTGCATACTTGATATCCTGCTTTGGAAGCAGTTGCTTCTATTAGGATTGATTGATTGACTGATTGATTTGTAAGGAGAGAGAGAATGGATGTGCCAGAGCCTCTAGCTCCTGCAAATGCATGCTCCAGATGCGTGAGCCACTTTTTGTATCCGGCATTACATGGGTACTGAGGAATTGAACCCAGGATGCCCAGGTCATTAGGCTTTGCAGGCAAGTGCTTTTAGTGGCTAAGCCATCTCTTCAGCCCTTTTTTAGGATTTTTGACAGGCTTGTAGAGTAGACAGGCATTGTTAAACTATAAGCTTCTGTGGGAGATGTACAAACTTTGCTAGCTGGTTTCATAAGCTGCCTAGTAGTTAAATTTTGTTAACTTTCCTGTGTTCACTTTTTCCCTGTACATCTTTTCCAGCTTTGTGTTATATTTTATTATCTTAGGAAAAGATAGATCTGACGTTGAGCAAACATCTCAGGGATGAAAAAACATAGGGAACACTTTTATTCTGTAAATAAAAATAAAGTAAAACTCAGTGACAGGGACGAGTTGTAGGTATTTCAATAACCCTAAGGTTAGTATTTCCATACTCTATTTGAAAAAAAAAAAAATTCCTGGAATTAAGAACTGCATAGGCAGGCCATGAACAGGAGACATATAATGTAAATAATTGGTAATAAGGGTGAGGCCCATTCAGACTTTTTAGAACAGGTGATCTAAATAGGATATATTTGTTACCCTCACCATTAGGACTTTTTGAGAAAAAGTCTGGTAATGAAATGACCACTGGTTATACTTCTTCCTCACATCTTCTAGAGTTTCCATATTTTTCTGCATGATTCTTCCTGACACTTAGTAACTGCCAGAGTTACAAGTTGTAATGCCCCTTCTCTTTAATAGAGTAACAGGCATTTTACTAGATACATACTGTGTTCAGAGACATTTTCTGACTTCTGGAAAGACAGACCATTATTAGTCACCCCTGGCCCTGTCTGGGATTGTAAAACATATGTGACTTTACATAAAACATAGCTGAGTATGGTTGTACACTCCTACAGTCACAGCATTCAAGAGGCTGAAGCAGAAAGATTACAAGTCCTAGGCCAGCCTGGGTTACATTGCAAAACTCCATCTCAAATAATAATAAATAGTAAAGATTGGCCTATTTGCAGAAGCAAATAGAATTTTGGTGTGGCTGAAGTTGCAGTGACCAAGGACTGGTGTGGCATGGTGGTAGAGAAGCAATCAGAGCCTCATGGGCCAGGGTGAAACAGTTCTGATCCTCATGATCAGTTTGGTTGTGCTGGTGGCCTCAGCAGTGGTTAAGCTTTTCTAAAAAACAAAACAAAACAAAAAAAAAAACATGCCTTTACTTGGCATCTGTAATACTGTTACTGAAAGTTTGAAACTTCCAGCTTTGCATAGACTTTATGAGAGTGTAATTACCTTCTCTTGGATATACTTTTTAACAGGTTTTACAAAGAAGAATGAGTCTTATTGTGGAGGTATGGAAGTGAGGACTCTTATTAGAGTATTTCAAGATAATATGCAAAAGAGACAAGAATGAGCAGATATACTTATTCAGAGCTTCCAAAAGGTAGAAGGTCCCATTTGCCCTCCCTGGATGCAGCCTTCCAGAGGATTTTATTGGGTTACAAAAAGAATATTGGTGCTAGAGAGATGGCTCAGCAATTAAGGTACTCACCTGAAAAGCCTCAGTTCAATTTCCCAGTGCCCATGTGAGGCCAGATGCACAAAGTGGCACATGCATTTGAAGTCCTTTTCTAGTGTCTGAGAGCTCTTGCATACCCATTCTCTCTTTTATCTCTCTGCTTGCAAATAAATAAATAGTATCAAAAAAGTGGTGGGGGGAGGAATACTGATTCCTGGGGCTCACTGGTCAGCCAGCCTAAGTGGAAAAATGATGAGATCTAGGGTCAGTGAGAAATCTTATCACAGAAATAGGCCAGAAGAGCAATAGAAGAGGACAACCAATGTCCTCTGACCTCTACATGGGTGTGTGTCTGCATATACATGTACACACACATACATACATACACGCATATACCACATATACATACATACAAGGAATTTTGTATAGGGGGAGAAGATAGATATATTTTACAGCATATAGTAGCTATTTGTAATTTGGTTCTTTAGTGATTAGACATGTTGAAGGTCATAACTTCATGATACATTCTTGCCTTCAGTGTTTGTATTCAATTTAGAGAGATAAAGTAAAGAAACAGCCTTTATACATAACAGTACTGGGAAATTTCAATAGCCTAAAGGAGAACAAATTCAGTGGTGCCTTGTGTGACTGGGAGTCCTCAGAAGGCTTTATTTAGATGAAAGCTGAAGATGAGAAATCCTAATGGTGTAAGCAGAGTCAGTGGTTTTGAAAGACTAGAGACACTAGTTGTAAAGGAGTTCTGGAGAGAGATAAGAAAAGGCTGTAGCCAAATGTTAAAAGACTTTAGAAGGCCTTCCAAAGAAGGATTTATCTTAAAAATTGAAGAGTTATTGAACGTTTGTTTGTTTTCATATGTTAGCCTGGTGTTATGCTTTTTAACTGTATTTCCATTCTGAACTGTATCTCCAGCCCTGTTGAATGTTTTGGGTGATTTTGAGGGGGAGGTTGCTTTGGTTTGGTTTGGATTGTTGTTTTTTTTTTGTTTTGTTTTGTTTTTTAAGATAGTATCTCATTGTAGCCCAGGATGACCTCAAACTATGTAGCCAAGGATCACCTTCAATTAGAGGTGATTCTCCTGCCTCCATTCCCCAAGTTTACAAGGATTGTAGGCCTGTACCGCCACATCCAGCTGAAGGTTTTTATAAGAGGAAATGATGTAAAGACAATAGTGTTTTCCTTAAAGTTCTGAATACCTGGACCAGGAGAAGAAGAGAACTAAGTGTAATGAGTGCATTTAACTGTATGCAAACATTTGAATGAGATTTGTTTGAAGAGATTCTACTGGTTTTCTAGTCTGACTCCTATACTTTTTATAAAGGGAAAACAAAAACTACTAAGAAGTCAAGTGATTTTTTCAAAAATGCAAACTATAAACTACATAGACTACATTTCAAAAGTTCAGAATTTTCTGTGGGCTTATGTCTGGTATGCCCAGTGATGTCCTAGCTAATGAGCTTTCTGGGAAAACAAAACAAAATCTCATATTTGTGGTCTTTACCAGTTTCATGGCTGATTTCAAGCTATTATTGTGGTGTCCCAGAATACCACATTAGGAACCATGATACCTCTTGAAATGGCTTTCGTAAGCTGGTGGTGCAATCACATTACTGGATTCTACTGCAGCTGAGTCTAGATCAGGCACAATGTGTATCATTTGCCCTGTTTAATTAAAGCACCTTTTGGGTACACTAAGCCTCGGAAAAGAGCCATGTAAAGAAGTAAACCACACTCCAAATAACCCCTATGTTGGCTCTGTTCTTATAAGAATATACTCACAGAAGCACCAAAAAATGAGGAACAATCCTGTCCCACTCTTATCAGAGGTTATGCAAAGTATGCATAGATGAGATACAGAAAATAGACTTTGCTTTCTACAGTCCTAGCACTCAGTAAACTTAGGCAGCAGGAATGCCACAAGTTCAATATAAGCTTGGGCTATGTACTGATTTCCAGGCCAGTGTAGGCTACAGATAAGCTCTGTCTTGAAAACAAACACAAATAAAATGTTTAGCTGAAATAAACTTCTTCCTGGGTTGATCTGGGCTTGTTTTCTTTTCCTTCTTTTATATTCTTGTGGGTCTAACTCCCCAACTGCTGAACTTCATACTGTACAGGCTTCTGTCTACAGGGAAGGCCACCCTGCATGGGAGATTGTTGGATAGCCACCTAGTCCCTGATTTTTGCCAGGTGGGGTGGAACTCCCAGCCAACCCGAGCTGTGATCTTTGAAGACTGTGCAGTCCCTGTGGCCAACAGAATTGGGAATGAGGGGCAGGGCTTCCTCATTGCCATGAAAGGACTGAACGGCGGGAGGATCAATGTTGGTGAGCCAGAATGGAGTGGGGCAAGGAGGGCATGGGCTGAGGCCAGCATCTGTCCTTGAGCCTCAGCTGAAGGCTCTGCTCTTCTTCTGCAGCATCCTGCTCTCTGGGGGCTGCTCATGCTTCAGTTACCCTGGCCCGAGACCATCTCAAGGTCCGGAAACAGTTTGGAGCTCCTCTGGCTAGTAACCAGGTAAGGTCCCAGGTGTCTCTGTACCATTTGATAGACCTGCTTTAAGGTCCACATTCTGTAGGAGAAGGGGTGGCCATGATAACCCCTTGAGAAACTTTGCACCACCTTGTCAGAACCTTTACCTTGTCTACCAGTGGTCTTGTTCAGCCATAATGCCAAGTGGAGGACAAGCAGAGGGTGCTTCTGTAGACCATGGTGCCATAATGCTTCTCTTGATGAGGCAGGAGATTTGAAGCACTGGGTCACATAGAAAAGGCACCTCATTGGAGATGCTTTAACAGTAGTCCCTAATCATTGCCTGGCTAAGCCCTTGTCATGTCTGATTCTCTTATCCCATGTGGCTACAGTACCTGCAATTCCAGTTGGCAGATATGGCCACAAGGTTAGTTGCCTCCCGGTTGATGGTACGCACTGCAGCAGTGGCCTTGCAGGAGGAGCGCGAAGATGCCGTAGCCCTGTGCTCCATGGCCAAGCTCTTTGTTACAGATGAATGCTTTGCCGTAAGTGATCTGTGTGGCTCCTCTGAGACAGACAGACAGCAGCTTCTGGGCCCACTAGTGTTGAAAGACATCAGTCAACTCTGGAACTCTATCCGCCAGAGGACTGAAGGGATCTTGGGAGTTCTTATGGCTGCTGCATGCTATTAAACATCTCAGTATGGTGTCTTTCAGTTATGTCCTAGATGAGGCACATCTTCGCAAGGCCAGAGCAGCTGAACACTGCAGCCCAAATTCAGCACTAATTGCTCTGTTTACTTTGTCAGACATTTCCACATTGAGACTGCATTACCTCCAGATGGAATAAATGAGAAAAGCAGATTTGTGCCTTGTCCGAGTGTTAGGATCTGACAAGTTCAATAAAGGACTTCCTTTGTGTTGAGCATGTATAGTCTGGAGATCCTCTTTGGGCTTGTTCTTCATTCATTTCCAGAAGGCTACTAGGCTCGGGGATGGGATGTGGAGAAAGGTCTTGTACTCTACAGTCTTCCTGGGATCAAAGTCATTCAATCCCTGTCTCCCAGCAGATCTGCAACCAGGCTTTGCAGATGCATGGGGGCTACGGCTACCTGAAGGATTATGCTGTTCAGCAGTATATGCGGGACTCCAGGGTTCACCAAATCCTAGAAGGTAAAAGCTACCAGAGTTTCTCTTCAATTTAGAACAGTTTCCTGTTGCCTCTGTGCTGGCTAATCCTCAGGGTCCTACCAAGCGCTATCTATTCCTACTTTCTCCACCCTGCTCTAGAAGTGACCTGTTGTGACATTAGAAAGAATACCAGGCTAAGAGTTAGGAGACTGTCCTCATGAGGCATCAAAGTCACTCCACTCTTCTTTTTCTTTCTTTCTTTTTTGTTTTATTTTGGTTTTATGGGGTAGGGTTTCACTCTTATCTTGAATTCACTATGTAGTCTCAGGGTGGCCTTGAACTCATGGCAATCCTTCTACCTCTGCCCCCCAAGTGCTGGGATTAAAGACCTGCACCACCACTTTTGGCACCCTTCTTTTTCTTTGTAGATTTCAGAGGAGTCTTAAACTGAGAGATTCTTTTAAAAAGTGTTTCCTTACTAATATAACATCTTCAGGGCTCTCAGAACATAATGGAGCAATTATAAGGAAGAAAAGATAATATGATCACCCTCAGCTCTGTAAATTGATGATCAGCCACATAGTCTAAAATCTTATCTATATCAATATTGCCAGTGTCAATGAATTTTTTTCCTAATTTTTAAATATTTTATGTATTTATTTGAGAGAGAGAGAGAGATAAGGGAGAAAGAGAAAGGATGAGTGTATCAGGGCCTCTAGCCCCTGCAAACAAACCCAGACACAAGTGCCACCTTGTGCATTTGACTTACATGGGTACTAGTGAATCGAACCTGGGTCCAAAGGCTTCACAGGGAAATGCCTTAACCACTAAGCCATCTCTCTAGCCCCAGATTTTTTGTTTAAATAAAATAGACTGTGGATTTCTTCTGAAGCTACAAACATTCTGTCAGGGAACTTGGGCTTAGAGTGTGACCTCCACAATGCAACCAGTGCAGAACTCTAAAAAAGACACTCTTTTTTCAGCCAGTTATAGGCAGATAGGGTTATCACACTGCAAGTGGAGCACATGGGACACAGGCTTCTCTGAGTACCTTTGCAAGGACACAATGTAGGGCTACTTTAATGGGGTCATAAAAGCCTTTGAATATATGCTTCCCTGCCTCAAAGGATCTGTGTTGTGCCTGAGTGGACACCAGAAATCTCCGGAGGACTTCTCTATCTGCAGTTTCTGGGCTAAGTGAAGTCTGTACCCCTGTATCTGAGTCATTTTATTTTATTTTTTTTGTTTGTTTGGTTGGGGTTTTTTTGAGGTAGGGTCTCACTTTAGTCCAGGCTAGCCTGGAATTCACTATGTAGTCTCAGGGTGGCCTTGAACTCATGGTGATTCTCCTACCTCTGCCTCCCAAGTGCTAGGATTAAAGGTGTGCACCACCACGCCCGGTTTGAGTTATGTATTTTTATAAAGATGTTTTGCTGCTTTGTATTACATACTAGTTCTGACATGTTTATTGAGCTTCTCCATAAGTGAAATTCAGCACTAATTGCTGTGCTTGCTTTGTCAGAAGTACCATGGTTCCACACTGAGACTGTATTACCACCAGGTGGCACCTGTCTCCATAGAATCCAGTCTTGAGAGCTTTATGGTGTGATAAAAGCCATCTTTCTGCTAAAGACCCTATCTTTTAGAACTGCTATATGAAAGTGGGAAAAGCCAAGTTCATTTACTTCAGGTGGCACTGTTGCAGATTATCATACTGGTATAAAGATGATGAGGCATGAGTAAACCAAAGGAGAGTTATTGAGAACTCTTCACACTGAGAATCCCACACTGTCAGGAAAAGCTTGGATTTCCGAAGATGAGAAAGGGGAAGGGGAGTTATGCTTTGTCAACTATAGCTCAAAAAAGTAGGCAGGCTCAGCAATGAAGATCTGTAAGTGAAGAGGGACTTCTGGAGGTTTAAGTACATTATCTCATTAAGGGAATAGTCCTTCCACCACCTTAGCATGTCCTTGGGTGAGGGATGCGTCTCTTGACAGGTGATCCACAGGTTCAGTTGAATTAACTCATAAGGAAGTGGGGTATAATCTTATGTTTTGGGTACTCAAAATGTCATGTCCCCACTCTGTACCAGAAGTAAAACTCAAATTAACTTTCTTTCAACAAAAATCCTGATGTTTCCATTGTCCTTCCTTTTACATGATATTTTAAATCCTATGGAAGAGCGATTGTGATATTTCCCTGGAAACCAGAGTTGGGTCTGTCCTTCAATGACATCCAAGCCTAATGTCTACCTAGACACCATCATCTTCTTTTTTAAAATAAAGTTTAAAAAAGCAGGGCTTGCTGGTCACTTTTTCTGTTTCATCAGAGACCATTGGATAAATACAAAATTTTAGAGGCTTTGAGATTGTGCGCTTATTCATTCCTCAAAAGGCTCACTTTATATTTCTTGTTTCACTAATAGCTGAAACAAGCAGTTGATCCCTTTCTTTCTGGAAATGTTTGTTTTTATACTTTTGTTTGCTGATTATTAAAAGAGATATATACTGTGGAAGATTTGTGAAATACATGGAAAGTAAAAGGAAAAAGTGTATGAATTTTTTTAAGAAATAGAGTTATGCTGTTTTATTCTACCTTTTTTTATTTAATACAAGGATTTTTACTGTCAGAAATAGGTCTTTAAAGTGTAAATATTACCAGATGTGGTGGCGCATGCCTGTAATCCCAGAACTGGGGAGGAAGAAGGAGAATCAGCAGTTCAGGGTCTCCCTAAGCTACATAATAGTTTGTGGCTAGTCAGGCCTATATGAGAGACCTTATCTCAAACAAAACAACAGAAGTGTAAATATTTTTCATTTCCTTTCATTTTTCTGTGTGTTACAGAAAAGAATAAAAGGAACACCTCTATTTTAAATCCATGACTACTACATTCCTTCATAATCCATCCTTGTCCCTTTTGCAGGTAGCAATGAAGTAATGAAGATGCTGGTCTCTCGAAGCCTGCTTCATGAATAGCATACACACTGAATATTCTGCCCTAGCATTCTATGTGCAGCTACAATCAGTGTTGAGTGCTCCCTGTAGGCTGTTCAGTTACAAATGGATAATGAAGTAGATTGAAGGGCTGAGCTCTTCCAAGGTGAGGCCGGAACTTTCTATTGATAGTGTTGGCTATAAGACAGGAGCAGAGTGCTCAGTACAACTGGAAGAGCTACCCTGATGAGGCATGTCGCAAGAGGACCCATCATCTTGTTTTCTAGTACCAGAAAGACAACCAGTGGATATTTAGTAGCAAAGTCATGGCTTAAATCCACATTATCTTTGTTTTTTTGGTCGTCTTCTTGGGGCCTAAGGGCTTGGCAGAGGCTTTCCTAATTGTAAAGCCAAGGTGTGGGGAGGGGAGGGCAGTGGGCAGCCTGCCTCTGTTCTGTGTTCTGTAGTAGCCATATCTCAGGACAGCATACCTCTGAATGAACATAAATCATGATGATATGAATATTTTGGACACTACTGCCCAGCTGTGATGTAGGGAACACCTCAACTTCTCAACTTCCCAGAGATAAATGGCTGAGATTATTTGGAATTTGGTGGTAGATTTTTATCTTGGAGTTACTTCTCTTCTTTTTAAATATGTTCAATAACTACATTAGTAAGTAAAGTATACCCTTCTCTACCACTATTTTTTTATCATGTCTTTAAAAATTTTTAAATTTTATTTATTTGAGAGAGAAAGAGTAAAGAAGAGTATGGGTGGGGATGCCTGGGCTTCTTGTTACAGCAAACAAATTCCAGATGCACGTGCCAATTTGTGCATCTGGCTTTACATGGGTAAATCAAACCTGGACTGACAGATTTTGCAAATAAGTGCCTTTTAACCACTGAGCCATCTCCCCAGATCCTATCTTTTTTTTTAAGTAAGCCTTTACAACTTTAAGATTTTTATTATATTTTATTAAACAAACTGGATTTTGGAGTTAAAAACCTATCCTACGCCAATTTTAGGGTTTTTTTGTTTGTTTGTTTGTTTGTTTGTTTGTTTTTAAGTTTGACTGGAAGCCAGGTGTGGTGGCACACACTTGCACTCAGAAGGCAGAGTTAAGAGTATTGCTGTGTGTTTGAGGCCAGCCTGTGACTACAGAGTAAGTTCCAGGTCAGTTTGGGCTAGAGTGAGACCCTACTCAGAAAAAGATAAAAAAAAGTTTGGCTGGAGAGATGGCTTAGCAATTAGATGACTTCCTGAGCAAACATGAGTACCTGAGAATACCTTAGTTCAAATCTCTACATCCATGTCAAACAGCTGAGTGTGGCTATACACATCTGTAATCCCAGTACTATAGGGGAGAGAAACCTGAGAATCTTAGAGCCCTGTAGCACCGGAAACAAAATAAGAAACTTTGGCTCAAAAAAAGAAAACAATGGTAATGACTAAAAACATAAACAGAGAGGTAAATATATATATGTAACTTAGAGGCAATGAAGTATAAATTTTTTTTTTGTTAGGAGGAGGAATTTGGGGGAATTATAAAATCTATCATTTTATATGATATTTGATTATAAATGAATAGGTTCCATTATCTTTGTATTTATGTGAATATAGCTCCGTGTAGAGACTCGTTCATATAGAAGTTCACTGTTATATTAGCTGCATTCTATTGGTTATGAATAATAACACTACTTCTAAAACTTGATAATGTTTCATTTAATTATAACTTAATTTTAGGCAAAGTAAAAGGAAATGCCTATAATTTATCAATACTTAACAGATGTACTAGATCATTCATTGACTATTTTCATGAAAAAATTAATTATTTATCAGAATCATTAAAGAACAGATAAATTTACAAAAAAAAGGGCCAAGTGGATGAGCAACAGAATGGGATGCTCCGTGTTGTAATACAGCCATAGTAGGCAAGCATATGGAGTGCTGCAAGGGCACATACACATGCATATTCCACACAAGCAAGAAAAACATACCCTGTAGGACTCATTTACGTGGTTATAGAAACTCATACTTTCAAACATTGGGATGTAGGGCTGGGATATGTAGTCTAGCAGTGGAGTAAAAAAAAAAAATACCCATTTATAAATAAATTTGAAAGCCAAAATATTGTTCATCATGTATGAAAGTATATTTAAATATTATTAAAATATTAGGACTTAGGGAAATACTGGTTTTATTGGCTTTCTTTGAGTTCTTATGACCAGGAAAAATGACAAGTGTAGACACACAGCAGGAAAGCAAGTTAAGGTTTTATTTCAGAAAAGTAAGTAAAGCAGAGAAACTCCCAAGTTGGGAGAAGTCCAAAGTGGGTATCCTCAATGATGACTTGGATTAGGACACCTTGGGTGTGTAAAGTAGACATAAAGCTGGGGTAGATTGAGTTGGGTACTTTGTATGTGGCAGCTCCTCATAAGCTGATGAGTTAGACAAAGGAATTTGGATTCCTGCTAGCATTAAAATGTGGCAAAAGGGATCCAAGAAGAACTAGAAGTAAAACAGGGCTGCCCTTGATCACCATCTGGATGAGTCAAGTTTAGGTGTGGACTAACCTTGCCTTCTGATCTTAGCAGGGTAGGTTGACATCTATGTTCTTTTGGGTCTGCCTCTCCAGCTATCTACCTACAAAAGAAGGCTATCTTGCTCCTATTCTCTATCACTATTATAGATGATTACTTTTATTCTAACCCCTGATGGCTCTATAAAAGAAAAATAAGTAAGATTTTTTTTTATTAATCACAGGTTAGTGATTAGAGAAAAGGGTCTAAACATACCTGTGACAGATGTGTTTGTTTGTTTGGTTGGTTGGTTTTTCAAGGTAGGGTTTCACTCTAGCCCAGGCTGGCCTGGAATTCACTGCGGAGTCTCAGGGTGGCCTCGAACTCATGACAATCCTCCTACCTCTACCTCCCGAGTGCTGGGATTAAAGGCATGTGCACCGTGCCCAGCTTTTTTTTTTTTTTTTTTTTTTTTTTGAGGTAGGGTCTCACTCGAACCCAAGCTGACCTGACCTGAACTATGTCATCTTAGGCTGTCCTCAAACTCATGGCAGTCTTCCTACCTGACTCTTAAGCGCTGGGATTAAAGGCATGCACCACCACGCCTGGCTTAGATATTTTCTTTTTTGAATGCATATTCTGTATCTGGAACTGTATTCTGCACTTCAGGGAATGAGTACACTTCAAACTTGTTTGTTATTTTAGTGATATTTAGAATTGAACCTAGAGTTTTAAACATGCTAGGTAGGCAAGCATTCTACCACTGAGCTGCATCCCTAGTTAACATCAGGGTTTGAACTGTGACATCACAACTGTATTTAATAGGAACTGATGCAGTCCTGCATGATAATAGTGCTAGAGTAAAATGAGGAGGTCAGCCTTGCAAAAGTGATGAGGTAGGAGGAGATTCATAGAGAAGGTAACAATTTAAATTAAGCTTTTATGAAAATAGAAAATATTTAAAGTCAAAGTTAGCTTCAGAGAGGAACAAGCCAGGATCAGGAAAATTATAGGATTTGTGTGGGAGATACTGACAATTGTGTTGTAGTTTGGTTGATGAAAGGAAAGCTAAATCTGAATAGAAAATGAAGAAAGCCAAGAGTGAGGTTATATTTGGTAAACAGGACAGGCGTGGCTGGCTGTTACTAAGGAAGATGTGATGAACTCATTCTGCTCTTAAGAACATTCTGGAGTTCATGTGAGATGAATATGAATGGGGAAAAACAATGCAAGGCATGCCCAGAACAATAAGGTGGTTTTTATAAAACATGAACTGGTTTTCTTCCTTAAAAAAATATATATTTATTTATTATTCGAGAAAGAGTGAGAGAAAGAGAGAATGGGTATATTAGGGCCTCTAGACACTACAAACTCCAGGTACATGCACCAACCACCTAGTGAATCTTGGGCACTGGGGAATCAAACCAGGGTTCTTAGGCTTTACAGGCAAGCACTTTAACCACTAAGCATCTCTCCAGCCCACAATAAGAATTGTTTTATGGTTGGATTTTTTTCTTTCCTTTTATTATTATTATTTGTTTTTATTGACAACTTCCATGATTGTAAACAATATCCCTTGGTAGTTCCTTCTGTCCCCCCACTTTCCCCTTTAAAACTCCATTCTCCTTCATATCTCCTCCCCCTCTCAATCTGTCTTTTAATTTGATGTGGTCATCTTTTTCTCCTATTATGATGGTCTTGTGTAGGTACTATCAGGCACTGTGAGGTCATGGATATCCAGGCCATTTATGTCTGGCAGAGCACATTGTAAGGAGTCCTACCCTTCCTTTGGCTCTTACATTCTTTCTGCTACCTCTTCCACAATGGACCCTGAGCCTTGAAAGGTGTGATAGAGATATTTCAGTGCTGAGCACTCCTCTGTCACTTCTCAGCACTCTTCTGAGTACTCTTAAGGTCACTGTCATCTGAAAAGAGAGGTTCTCTAACCAAAAGTGAGAGCAGCATGAATATGTGGGTATGAACATTAAGAGAAGTGCTTACTGGGCAGTTTGATGAGTGTAGTACATACATTTAACCAGACAGCAGCAGATGTTACACCCCTAGGGCTCATGACTTCCCCTGTTGTAGGTTTCAGTATCAGGGATGTATTCCCTCCCATGGAGCGGTCCTCCAGTCAAATTAGAGGGCAGTTGGTTTCCCCCATAACAGATGTGCCACTATTTTACCCATTGGCTCATTTGGCCTAGCTGGTCAAATATAAGACTTGTGGTGTCCACTGTTGATTACTGTCACTGGTGATTACTCTTTCTCCCATTGAACTGCATGCAGAATGGCTTCTTCCAGCTTTCTGTCAGCTGGTCTACATGGAAGGGGTTATCAGCTCAGTTCCAGCAGGATTTCTCAGTGACCTTACAGCCCAACTATGTGGAGTCTTCAGCAATAGGGTCTTACCATCTATCCCTGGTGGGAAACCAAGGGCCTCGGCAATGGCCTATAATGTTTGGGGGGCATCAGGGACCTCCCTAGCCAATAGCTCACTGGAAGGTATCCCATACTTGACACTGAAAATTTTCTAGTAACAATCTATGGCTCCTGAGTGTTCCATTGTCCAAAAAAGTAGGTTTCAATATGAATTATTTATGTCCTCTTAGATTTTGATTAGCCCTTCCTCCACCTTTGCTTTATTCAGTCTCCATGCCGGCTCCCATAATAAGTTGTTTTTGTTTATTTTTTTGTTTTTGTTTTTCTGAGGTAGGGACTCACTCTAGCTCAGGCTGACCTGGAATTCACTATGTAGTCTCAGGGTGGCCTCAAACTCATGATAATCTTCCTACCTCTGCTGGGATTAAAGGTGTGCGCCACCATGCTCGGCTTCACAATAAGTTTTTAACATAGTAAAAGTGTGAGGAAATTTGAGCCTGTGTTTGGAAGCAAAAAAGAAAATAATAGATGCCAGCTAATGTAAGCAGTACTTAGAATGTCCACTGTGAAATCTGAAGGCCTCCCTAGTCAGCAGGCTGTATTCTGTTGCTCCATTTCTTTTGACTCAAAGCAAATCAGTGCCATTTTGATGACTTTGTAGTGAAAAACACAAGTTGGGAGTGGATGGCCTACTCCTATAGTCACTCAGGAGGCCAAGGAAGGGGAATTTTCATGAGTTTGAATGTTACCTTGGCCAGATAAGAATTTCAGGCCATCTTGGGATAAACACGGAATGAGACTCTCAAACCAAAATAAAAATATTGTCAGAGCTGTTGCTGAAGTTCCATGATTGAGCACTTTTTAGCATATAGGAGGCCCTGAGGTTCTACACTCAACACTGCCCAAAACAAACAAACAAAAAACTCAATGCCACCTTCAGATACTTCTCAAAGAATTCAGATTCCCAATCACCTCACAAGGCATTTGACACCTATTAACAAGTAAAGAGTGATCTTTTAGCTAATTTCCATCATTATTTGTTTGAGTATTACATAATTAAAAGCAAAAAACAGCAACATTCACTGTTCTTTGAGAAGCAAGCCTATGTTAACACCTGCTATGTAGTAAAACATTCATGTTCTATATGTACAAAAATGGGAGTTCCCGTCAAGATGGCATCCACCTAACTGCACCAAAACTCCCTAGAAGGAGATGCAAGTAGTTAAGGGGTCGCTAGATGTTTTAGGGGAGAGCAAGCTCTAAAAGATTACCAGTGGGAGGGTATGAAAGGGCAAAAAAAGGGAATTGGTGGATTCCCATGCCCTCAGGTAAACCACCAGGCCCCCAATCCCACCAAGCAGCCTTCCTAGCCAGAGTCCCAGCCTCAGGCTACTCTTACACTAACTGCAGACTAGGACACCCACGCCAGTAGTTCCACCTGCACTGCCAGGCACAGGCGACTGCTGGGATCCACCGTCCCCCACCCACACATTCTCAGATCCTCCACCCCCTACTTTAGTCCTGCTCCAGTCCGCCACCACTTGCAGCAATGTTGGAACATCTTTGCCCTGCCCCCCTTCAACTTCCACCAGCCCACAAGCAACTCTTGACTTGCTATGCTGTGCTACACTCCCACACTGTGAAACTACAGACCTGCTCTGCTCTACCCTGCTTTGTCCCCAAGCAACTTCTGCTCCACCCTGCCCCCCAACTTTGAACCCCTCTCCTAGGCCCCACCCCAACCCTGTGCGACTTCAGACCTGCTCTACTTCACCCCACCCACACGCAACTGCTGACTCTACATGCTCTCCTGACCCTGCACGACCCAACCCCATGACTTCACATCCACTCTGCCTCTGTGCCTCCATCTCTGCCCCTGTGAAGTGGCACATCCTTCTCTGCCCATTGTGGCTGCAGTCCCATTCTCCCTGCTCCTACACTGTGATGGGCAGACCACAACTCAAATCAATAACATAAAAATCAAATGCAAGTAAACCCAAGAAGATCTCCCAGTCCTGCAATGGATGTCTCTAAACAAAACATAGAAGAAATAATAGGATCAGAATCCCAAAATGAAGTTATGAGCAATGGAACCCTGACCAAGCTACTGGTAGAACTTGCAGAAAAGCAACACAGGAATGATAATCATGCAGATGCTGCCATCACTAAACTAGGCTTAATAGATAAGAAATTGGGAGAGGTCCAAAAACAGTTAAAAGTTATAAAGGAAAGTAGAAAAAAAAAAAAGAGGACCGAAAACCAACTGGCTATTCTAAATGAAGTCATAAAGAAATGCAAGGAGGAATTCCAAGAAGCATCAAGAAAAACAAAATGATGTGAAAAGGGAACTTGACAGAGGGATGGAAACCATACATAGAAAAGTAGTAGAAAATGCAAGCCAAAGCCGGGTGTGGTGGCTCACGCCTTTAATCTCAGCACTCAGGAGGCAGAGGTAGGAGGATTGCCATGAGTTTGAGGCCACCCTGAGACTCCATAGTGAATTCCAGGTCAGCCTGGGCTACAGTGAGACCTACCTCGAAAAAACAAGCAAAAAAAAAAAAAAAAAAAAGCAAACCTAATTGAACAAACCAAAAACTCCTTAGAAGCTCTCAAGAATAGAGTCAGCCATGTGGAGGATAGAAACTCAGATCTGGAAGATAAATCAGAAGAAACAGTTTGCAAGTGCAAAAGTTTTAGTAAGTTCAAAAATTTCTGTGAACAGAATTTGATGGAAATGTGGAATACCCATAAACTTAATAACATTTGGATCATGGGAATACCAGAAGGGGAAGAAATTCAGGCCAAAGGCATGGGGAACTTATTTAACAAAATAGTCAAAGAAAACTTCCCCACTCTCTCAAAAGAAAGGCCCATCAAGATACAAGAAGCTAACAGAACTCCAAACAGATTGGACCAAAGGAGAAACTCTCCAAGACATTGTCATTAAGACTCTATTCATTGACATCAAAGAGAAAGTCCTAAAAGCAGCTAGGTTAAAACAACACATCACATGTAAAGGTAACCCCATCAAAATCACTTCTCAATGTGAAAACCAGAAGGGCCTGGAGTGGAACACTGGAAACTCTAAAATCTATGGCTTCCAAACCAAACTACTCTACCCAGCAGAGGTGTCCCTCATAATAGATAAAGAAAGAAAAACCTTCTATGACAAAACTCAGCTTTACAACTATATGAACACACAACCAAACCTACCGAGAGTATTTTAGGAAATTCTCCACACAGAAGAATCAAAGAATCAACCTCAAATGCCTACCAGAAACAGATCACAATAACCAAAGTCAGAAAGGCACAAGAAATGTCAAAGTCCATGAAAACACCAAACCACATAAAACAACATAATATGGCAGGGTTCAATTCAAACCTCACAGTCATTACCCTAAATATCAATGGCCTTAATTCACCCATCAAGAAACAGAAGCTAACAGGTGGATCAGAAAATTAGACCCCTCAATCTGTTGTCTTTAAGAAATCCACCTCACCACTAAAGACAGATACATCCTTAGGGTGAAAGGGTGGAAAATAATAATCCAAACAAAATAAGAAACAAGCATGCATAACCATGCTAATATTGGATAAAATAGACTTCGAACCAAAAATAATCAAAAAAGACAAAGAAGGCCACTTCCTACTGATCAAGGGAACAATCCAGCAAGAGGATATCACAATCATCAATCTTTATGTACCAAACAGGGGCACCACAGTTCATAAAACAAAACCTACTTGACAATAAAATAGAAATAACCACCAATACCATTATAGTTATGGACTTCAATACACCATTATCAGTAGTAGATATGTCATTCAAACAGAAACCAGGGAAGTAAGAGAGCTCAACAAAACAATAGAATATTTAGACCTAATGGACATCCACAGAACATTCCACCCCAACATGGACTACACATTCTTCTCAGCTGCCCATGGAAGCTTCCCAAAATAGATCATATGCTGGGTCACAAAGCCTACCTCCATATATTTAGTAAATTTGATATAATCCCCTGCGTGATATCAGATCACAATGCAATATTGCTAGAAATTAACAACAAAACACCCACCAAAAATCCCATCAGCTCCTGGAAACTGAACAACACACTTTTAAATAAATGGGTAGTGGACAAAATAAAAAAATGAAATTGAGAAACTTCTAGAAACAAATGACAATGAGAACACATACCAAAATTTATGGGACACAATGAAGGCAGTCCTCAGGGGAAAATTCATAGCACTAAATGCCTTCATAAGAAAGACAGAGAGATCCCAAATTAATAGCCTAATAATCCATCTAAAGGCACTGGAAAAGCAAAAAGAATCCAGCCCCAAAAGCTTCAGAGGTAAATAATAATAATAATAATTAAGATCTGAGCAGAATTTAATGAATTGGAATCTAAGAAAACTGATGAAACAAAGAATTGGTTCTTTGAAAAAATAAACAAGATTGATAAGGCCCTGGCCAATTTGATCATGTGAAAAAAATAGGTGCTTCCATACAACAAAATTATAAATGAAAAAGGAGAGATCACAACCGACATGTGAAGCTGGGAGAATCATCAGGACTTAATTCAAAAAACTCTACTCCACAAGATTTGCAAGTATACAGGAAATGGATAAGTTCCTAGACACATACCATCTACCAAAGCTAAACTGAGAGCAGATTCATTTGCTAAACAAACCTATCAAATCCATCAAAGTTGAAAAGGTAATAAAAAAGCCTCCCCAGTCCAGGACTAGATAGATTGCTTCTCAGCTGAATCTTATCAAAGCTGAATTCTATCAAACCTTCATGGAAGAACTGAATCCAATCTTTGTTGGACTTCCACACAGTTGGAAAACAGGGAAAGATCCCCAACTCCTGTGAAGCTAATTATCACCCTAATACCAAAAACCAGGCAGAGATGTCACAAGAAAAGAAAACTATAGTCCTATTTCCCTGATGAACTTAGATGCAAAGATCCTGAGCAAAATCCTCACAAACCAAATCCAACAGCACATCAAATCCATTATCCAATTTGATCAAATGGGCTTCATCCCAGAAACACAGGGATGGTTCAACATACAGAATCTGTCAATGTAATACACCACATAAGACTAAACACAAAAACTGCATTATTATTTCCATACTTGCAGAAAAGGCCTTTGACAAAATACAACATCACCTCATGATCAAAACATTAGAGCGAATTGGCATGGTCGGTTTATATCTTAACACAATAAAGGCTATTTACAAAGCTCCTAAAGCCCAAATAATACTTAATGGAGAGATTCTGGAGGAATTCCCATTGAGATCAGGAACAAGACAGGGTTGTCCACTCTCACCTCTGCTCTTCAATATAATACTGGAAGTCCTAGCTCAAGCAATAAAACTGGAGAAAGAAATAAAGGGGATGTAATTTGGAAAGGAAAAAGTTAAGTTAGCACTGTTCACAGACGACATGATTGTGTACGTAAGAGACCTGAGAGCCTCCATTCCAAAAATTTTAAAGGAGATAAACTCCTTCAGCAAAGTAGCAGGATACAAAATCAATGCACAAAAATCAGTAAACTGCTGGGTGTGGTGTTGCACGCCTTTAATTCCAGCACTCGCGAGGCAGAGGTAGGAGGATCATTGTGAGTTCAAGGCCACTCTAAGACTTCATAGTCAATTCCAGGTCAGCCTGGGCTAGAGTGAGACACTACCTGAAAAAAAAAAAAAAAAACAATACCCTATCTATATGCAAATGACAAAGATATAGGAAAAGAAATATGTGACATTGTCCCATTTTCAATAACAACAAAAAAGTAAAAATACACTGGAATAACATTAACCAAGGAAGTAAAAGATCTATACAATCAAAACAAAAACACTCAAAAAAGAAGTTGAGGAGGACTTGAGAAAATGGAAAGAACCAATAGATTATCCACAGGATAGGAGAAAATATTTGCTGAACTGCCAAAAGCCTAATTTCTAGAAATTATGAAGAACTCAAAAACCTAAACAATAAAAAGTCAAACAACCCACTCACAAAATGGGGCAAAGAACTGGATAGGCAGTTCACAGAGGAAGAAATACAAATAGCAAATATACACTTAAGGAAATGTTCATCATCCCTAATCATCATGGAAATGCAAATTAAAACAACTATGAGATTTCCCCTTGCCCCAGTAAGGATAGCATACATCAAAAGATCAAATGCTAATAAATGCTGGTGGGGATGTGGAGAAATAGGAACCCTCATCCACTGCTATTGGGAATGTAAGATGGTACAACCACTTTGGAAAGCAATATGGAGACTCCTAAAACAGCTGAGTATAGAGTTACCAACAGACCCAGTTATTCCCTTCCTGGGTATGTCCTCTAAAAGGTCCATGCCTCACCTCAGAGAGATTTGCTCAACCATCTTTATAGCTGCTCAATTAATAATAGCCAACAGCTGGAATCAACCCAGATGTCCATCACTTGATGGATAGATAACTAAGATGTGGTATATCTACAAAATGGAATTCTACTCAACAATAAGCTCATTCTTTTTTATTCATTGAGATGTTTTTGTTTATAATTTATTATTTTTTATTAATTAGTTTTGTACCAGTGAATACACTCAAGTTGGTACCATTGTTAGGCTCATCCATGTCTTACCCTCTCCCCTTTAGCCCCTCCTTGTTGAGGTATATGGGTCATGCATTGTGGAGTTTGCCCACAGTTATGGGTAAGAAATGTCTCTGCATATCATGACCCAACTGTGGCGATCTCTTGCCTCAGCTTCCCCACATTATAGGAACAACCAATTCTGGTCTAATATCAAAGTCTTGAGATTCCAAGCTTCTGAAAATCTGAGCATCTCATATTGTCCTTCCCCAATGGGAAGTAAACGTTTGATAACCAACTTTTAAATTAAAGAGTTAGATATGATAGCTCATGTCTGCAGCCCCAGATAGTCCAGGAGGATTACCTGAGCCCAGGAATTTGAGATGAGTCTAGTAAATATAATAAAACCAATCCCAAAAAGAGGAAAAAAAAAGTTAACACATAGTATACCTTGCTAGGATTGGTGAGATCAGGTTAGCGACATTTGAAGAGTTTCAGATGATCATTAATCAATAATTTATAGGTGAAAGTGCTATAAACTTCTGCTTTTTATTTATTTATTGATATATTTTGCAAGCAGAGGGAGAGTATGGGTGCACCAGGGCCTCTAACCAGTGCCAATGAACTCCAGATGTATGTGCCACTTTGTACATCTGGCTTTACGTGGATATTGGGGGATCAGACCCAGGCCATTATGCTTTTCAGGCAAGAGCCTTACTGCTTAGCCATCTCTCCAGCCCCTAAACTTTTTTTTTAAATTTTTTTATTAACAACTTCCATGATTATAAAAAAAACACCATGGTGATGCCCTCCCTTCCCCCACTTACCCATTTGAAACTCCACTCTCCATCATACCCATTCCCCATCTCAATCAGTCTCTCATTTACTTTTGATGCCTTGATCTTTTCCTCCTCTTATGATGGTCTTATGCAGGTAGTATCAGGCACTAGGAGATCATGGATATCCAGGCCATTTTGTGTCTAGAGGGAGCATGTTGTATGGAGTCCTGCTCTTCCTTTGGCTCTTACATTCTTTCTGCCACCTCTTCCACATTAGTCCCTGAACCTTGGAAGGTGTGAACAAGGCTGGTTCCATTTCCCAGCTATTGTGAATTGAATACCAATATAAACACGGTAGAGTATGTACATCTAAGGAAATGAGATGAGTACTTAGGATATATGCGTAGGAGTGCTATAGCTGGGTCATATGGTAGATCAATTCTTACCTGTCTTAGGAACCTCCACATTGATTTCCACAGTGGCTGGACCAGATTGCATTCCCACCAACAGTGTAGAAGGGTTCCTCTTTTTCCACATCCCTGCCAGCATTTATGGTCATTTGTTTGCATGATGGTAGTCAATCTGATAGGAGTGAGATGGCATCTGAACGTAGTTTTAATTTGCATTTCCCTGATGACTAGGGATGTAGAACATTTTTTTAGATGTTTATATGCCATTCATATTTCTTCTTTTGAGGACTCTCTATTTAGTTCCATAGCCCATTTTTAATTGGCTTGTTTGATTTCTTATTTCATTTTTGAGTACTTTGTATATCCTAGGTATTAATCCTCTATCAAATGTATACCTGATGAAGATTTTTTCCCATTCTGTAGGTTGTCTCTTTGCTTTTTTCACTGTGTCCTTTGCAGTGCAAAACCTTTGTAATTTCATGAGGTCCCAGTGATTAATCTGTGGTTTTATTGCCTGAGCAATTGGGGTTGTATTCAGAAAGTCTTTGCCAATACCAATGAAGGGTTTCCCGTACTTTTTCCTCTAGCAGTTTCAGAGTTTCAGGTCTGATGTTAAGGTCGTTAATCCATTTGGACTTAATTCTTGTACATGGCAAGAGAGAAGAATCTATTTTCATCCTTCTGCAGATATATATCCATTTTTCCCAACACCATTTGCCCAAGAGGCTGTCTTTTCTCCAATGAGTATTTTTGGCATTTTCATCAAATATCAGGTGGCTATAGCTACTTGGGCTTACATCTGGGTCCTCTATTCTGTTCCACTGATCTACATGTCTGTTTTTGTGCCAGTACCATGCTGTTTTTGTTCCTATGGCTCTGTAGTATAGGATAAAATCAGGTGTGCTGATACTGCCAACCTTATTTTTGTTGCTCAGTATTATGTTAGATATTCGAGGTTTTTTGTGATTCCAAATGAATTTTTGGATTGTTTTTTCTATTTCCATGAAGAATGCTTTTGGAATTTTGATAGGGATTGCATTAAATGTGTAGATTGCTTTTGGTAAGATTGCCATTTTCACAATATTGACTCTTCCAATCCAGGAACAGGGGATGTTTCTCCCCTTTCTAGTGTCTCCTGCAATTTCTCGCTTGAGTGTTTTAAAGTTCTCATTGTAGAGATGCTTTATATCCTTGGTTAGGTTTATTCCAAGGTAGTGTCTCGAATGTCTTAAAATTCCCACTCATACTTTTCTATAAGTTTGTCTTTCTCTTTGTTGGACGGTGTTAGATCTGCCACCTGGTCTTCTAGCTTATATATTCTGTCCTCTCCTCCATCCATTCTACTGGTGAGATTTTCTACAGAGTTTTTATTTCATTAACTGTGTTCTTCATTGCTAGTAATTCTGACTGGTTTTTCTTTATTATTTCTATTTCCTTATTTATGTTTTGTATTGCCTTCTTTATTTCATGAAATTGGTGTCCTACATCTTCTTTGATTCCTTTGATTTCCTCTTTGAGTTCCACTTTGACTCCTTTGATTTGTTCTCTGACTTCTTTGAACATATTTACAATCATTCTTTTGAAATCTTTCTCAGGCATTTCCTCTAACTCATTCTCACTGGAGGTCATTTCTGATGCATTAATACTTTTAGGTGGATTTATATCATCTTGATTTTTAGTGTTTCTTATGGTATAATGTATATACTTTTGCATTTTGGATTTAGTTAATGCTTGGATTTTCTAGCTAGCTGGGTATTCTTAGCTGTATCAATTGATTTGTTGTTATATATTTTTAGGGTAGGAGCTTAATGTGTTAGGTGTGGCTCTTAAGACTCAGCGTATCTACAAAGGTGCTCCTGGAGGTTGAGTTTCCCTGCTATGGGAGTATTCAAGTAGGCTGAATGGAATAAAATACAGGTAGATTCTAAAAGTTAGCTAAACACTGTACCCATTCAATCAAAAACAGCCCCAAATATATATGCCAGAGTAGTTATTATAACAACCAGATCCTCTATCAACATAGAGGTTAAGATTTCTGGTCTGTTGAGGGATCCAAGTCAGCTTGTGACCAAGTGAGAGCCTTCCCTGGTGCAATCCCAGTTACCTTGGATGATTTTGGTCTCTGTCAGGTTGCTGACTGGTCATCGGGCTGATGTTCTGATTTCTGATCTGGGCACTGGCTTTTCCTGTGGGGCAAACCGAGCCTGGCAACTGTGGCCCTGCAGATCAGCACCCCACTGCTGGAACTGCTGCTGCTTAAGCTGCTGCTGCTGGGTCTGTCAGCAGCTGAAGCTGCTGCTGCTGGGCCCACCACTGCTGCTGCCTCTGCTGCTGCTGCTGCTGTTGTAGTTGCCACTTCTGGAGCCACTGCTGCTGCTGTGGCTGCTGCTGCTTGTTGCACTGCTGCTGCTGCTACTGAAGCTGCTGCTGCTGCATCTGCTCCTTCTTGGGTCCCGCTGTTAGCCCAAGTTGTTGTGGCTGGGTCCCAGGACCGCCGCTCTGTTCGCTGGAGCTGGGCTCAGGTGGTGTGGGAGGGGAGGGAGTCGCAGCTGCTCTGGTTCTCTCGCTGTTCCACGTGTTCTTCTACCTCGTGGTCTGCTCCTCCGTTACTCACTGCCACTCTCCCTTCACATTTCCTGATTTGCAGAGAGTGCCGGTGTGAGTGGAAGCTCCCACACCTGGCTTTTCCTGTGGCTGGAGCCCAGTCTGGTGGCTTTCTCGTGCGCTGCTGCGGCCACGGTTGGCAGAGCTGCCAGGGCCGCTTTTGCCAGACTGTTCGGGCTCTGGATGCTCTGGATCTCTTCTACTTCTCAGCTGCTGCTTCAATTTCCTATACACCTCACTTTTTTTAGTAAAAGTGTGTATTTTGCTGAGTTTTTTTGGTCTTTTTCCCCCAGGCTGCTTTGGCTTGGTACCTACGCCACCATCTTAACTGGAAGTCCTGGAATTGTTTCTAATTTCTTAATATAGTCACTTAAAGCTATAAATTTATCTCTTACAACCACCTTCATTGTGTACCATTGATTTTGGTATGTTATATTCTCATTATCATTTGACTCTATGCATTTTTTGATTTCCTTCTTGATTTCTTCATTGACCCATTCATCATTTAGTAAGCTATTGTTTAGTTTCCATGATTTTGTGTATGATCTATAGCTTTTCTTGCTATTGATTTGTAGTTTGATTCCATCATGGTCATGCAAGTAGAATGCAAGGAATTATTTCAATTTTCCTGTATTTGTTAAGATTTGCTTTGTGTCCTAATATATGGACTATTTTAGAGAATGTTCCATGTGCTGCTGAAAAGAATGTGTATTCTGCCGCACTTGGATGAAATGTCTTGTATATATCTGTTAGTCCATTCCTTCTAGGATCACATTTAGTTCAGATGCCTGTCTGTTTATTTTTTTCTGAGATGAGCTGCCAATTGATGAAAGTGAGGTGTTGAAGTCCCCACTACCACTACCACTGATGTTATCTGTGACCTTTGTTCTAATAGTGTTTGTTTGATGAATTTGGGAGCCCCCATGTTAGGTGCATATATGTTTAGGATTGTAATGTCCTCCTGTTGGAGTGTGCCCTTAGTCAATATAAAGTGACCTTTCTTGTCTTTCTTGACTAATGTTGGACTGAAGTCTACCTTGTCAGATATTAGGATAGCAACCCCTGCTTGTTTTCTCGGCCCATTTGCTTGAAACACCATTTTCCAACCTTTCCCCCTAAGATAATGTCATCCTTTGTAGAAAGGTGAGTTCCTTAGAGAAAACAAATTGAAGGATCCTGCTTTTTAACCCAGTCTGCAAACCTATGTCTTTTTGTTGGGGCATTGAGGCCATTGATATTAAGAGAAATTATTGAAAGGTGTGTATTTATATTTGCCATTTTTTTTTTTTTTTTGTAGTTCCGGTTCTACCTTTGCTCTCTTGTGTGAACTAGTATTTGAGTATTGTTTTTTTGTGTGTGTTTTTTTCCCCAGGTTCCTTATATGTGTGCTTTTCCTTCTGTTTGGCATTGAGGATTCTTTCAAGTGTTTTCTGTAGAACTGGTTTTCTCTTGAAATACTCCTTTAGCCTGCTTTTGTCATGGAATGTCCTTATTTATCCATCTATTTGACTGGATAGCTTTGCAGGACAAAGTAACCTTGGTTGACAGTTGTTATCTTTCAGAACTGGAATTCATCACTCCAAGCTCTTCTGGCTTTTAAAGTTTGTGTTGAGTAATCTGATGTGATCCTGATGGACTTGCCTTTGTAGCTAACTTGCTTTTTCTCTCTGACTGCTTTCAATATTGTTTTGTTGGGTTGTGTGTTTGGTAGTTTGAATATAATATGGCGAGGAGAGGTTCTTTCCAGGTTTTGTCTGGCTGGGGTTCTAAAGGTTTCCTGTATCTGCATTGGCACCTTTTTCCCAATTTGGGGGAAGTTTTATTTGATGATTTTGTTGAAGATGCCTCTTATGCCTTTGGAGTGAAATTCTTCTCCTACTATGCCCTGAGTTCTTATGTTTGATCTTTTCATAGTGTCCCGATTATCATGAAATTCCCATTCATACTTTTCTATAAGTTTGTCTTTCTCTTTGTTGGACGGTGTTAGATCTGCCACCTGGTCTTCTAGATTAGATATTCTGTCCCTTCTTTCATCCATTCTACTGGTGAGATTTTATACAATTTTTTATTTCATTAACTGTGTTCTTCATTGGTAGTAATTCTGCCTGTTTTTTCTTTATTAATTCTATTTCCTTATTTATGTCTTGTATTAACTTCTTTATTTCATTAAATTGGTGTCCTGTGTCCTGTTTGATTCCTTGGATTTCCTCTTTGATTACATTAATTTCTTCTTTGACTTCTTTGAACATTCCCTGGATCTCTCCTACTTCTCTGCTGCCTTTTTAATTTCTTATACACCTCACTTTTTATTTAAAGTGTGTATTTTGCTGGGTATTCTTTGGCTTTTTCTCAGCTACGCTGCTTTGGTGTGGTTCCTAAGACACCATCTTAACCAGATGTCCTTAGTTTCTTTTTTGAGTTTTTATTTTTGATGGATAGATCTTTCACTTCCTTGATTAATGTTATTCCAAGGTATTTTTGTTGTTGTTGTTCCTATTGAAAATGGGACTGTGTCCCTTATGTTTTTCTGTGTATCTTTGTCATTTGCATATAGAAAGGCTACTGATTTTTGTGCATTGATTTGTATCCTGGTACTTTTCTAGAGGAGTTAATCACCTTCAGGAGTTTTGGGATGGAGTCTCTCGGAGTCTCTTAGGTATATAATCATGTCATCAGCGAATAGAGCTAACTTAACTTCTTCCTTTCCAAATTTTATTCTTATTTCTTTCTCCAGTCTTATTGTGAGCTAGGATGTCCAGTACTATGTTGAAGAGCAGAGGTGAGATTGGTCAACCCTGTCTTGTTCCTGATCTCAGTGGGAATTCCTCTAGTCTCTCTTCATTAAGTAGTATTTGGGCCTTCAGAGGTTTGTATATTGCCTTTATTATGTTAAGATAGGAACCAACCATGCCATTTGTCTCCAATGTTTTGATCATGAAGTGATATTGTATTTTGTCAAAGACCTTTCCTGCATGTATCAAAATAATCATGTGGTTTTTGTGTTTAACCTTGTTTATGTGATGTATTACATTGTCAAATGTCCATGTGTTGAATCACCCCTGTGTTCCTGGGGTGAATCCCACTTGATAAAGTTGGATAATGCTTTAGATGTGTTGTTGGATTTGGTTTGCAAGGATTTTATTCAGGATCATTGCATCTAAGTTCATCAGGGAAGTACACTGGTAGTTTTCTTTTCTTGTGGCATCTCTGCCTGGTTTTGGAATTAGGGTGATACTAGCTTCATAGAAGGAATTGGGTAGCTTTTCCTGTTCTGCACTTGTGTGGCACAGTTTAAGGAAGATGGGTTTGAGTTGTTCCATGAAGGTCTGATAGAATTCAGCTGAGAAGCTAGCTGGTCCTTGACTCTTCTTTTGGGGGAGGTTTTTTATTACTTTTCAATCGCAGTGAGTGTGATAGTTTTGTTTAGGAGATTAATGTACTCTGAGTTTAGCTTTGACAGATGGTATGTGTCCATGAATTTATCCATGTCTTCCACATTATCCAGTTTTGTGGAGTAGAAATTTTTGAAATAAGTCTTGATGATTCTCCCAATTTCACTTATGTCTGTTGTGTCTCTCCCTTTTCATTTTGAATTTTGTTAATTTGAAGTGTCATTTTTTTTGTTTATTTTTTTTTTTTACTTAATAAAATTGGTCGGGGTTTGTCAATGTTGTTGATTTTTTCAAAGAATCAGCTCTTTGTTTTGTTAATTTTCTTAATTGTTTACTTATTTTCCAATTCATTAATTTCTACCCTGGTCTTAATTATTTTTCCTTCTGGAGTTTTTGGGTTGGAGTTTTCTTCCTTTTCCACTGGCTTTAGGTGGCTGGTTAAGTTATTGATTTTGGATTTCTCTTTGTTGTGAAGGCATTTAGTGCTATGAATTTTCCCCTGAGGACCGTCTTCATTGTGTCCCATAAGTTTTGGTATGATGTGTTCCCATTGTCATTCATTTCTAGAAATTTTGCAGCGTCATTTTTTATTTTGTCCAGTATCCATTTATCGCTTAAAAGTGTGCTGTTAAGTTTCCAGGCACCGATGGGATACTCGGTGTGTCTTTTGTGGTTGTTAATTTCTAGCAATATAGCATTGTGATCTTATATCATACAGGGAATTATAACAATTTTCCTAAATATATGGAGGCAGGCTTTGTGACCCAATATATGATCTATTTTAGAGAATGTACCAAGGGCTGCTGTGAAGAATGTGTAGTCTGTGGATGTGGGATAGAATGTTGGGTAAATGTCCGTTAGGACTAAGTGATCTATGGTTTTGTTGAGCTCTCACTTCCCTACTGAGTTTCTTTGGATGATCTGTCTATTAATGATAATGATGTATTACAGTCCCCAACTATGATGGTGTTGGTGATTATTTCTGTTTTATTCCTAAGTAGGTTTTGATTTATGAACTGTGGTGCTCCTGTGTTTGTTGCATACAAACTTATGTTTGTAATATACTCATGATGGATTGTTCCCTTAATAAGTAGGAAGTGTCCTTCTTTGTCTTTTTTGATAATTTTTGGTTTGAAGCCTATTTTATTTATTATTAATATAGCTACTTTTGCTTTTTTCTTTTTTATTTTCCTTCAAGAACATGTTATTTTATTTTATATTTAATTTAATTTATTAGTTTTCTTTTCAGCAAATACAGGGAGTTTGGTACCATTGTTTAGGCTCATCTATGATCTACCCCCCCTCCAATGGACCCTCCTTCTTGATGTAAATGGGTTGTGCATTGTGGAGTTAGCCCACAGTTATTGGTACAATAAATGTCTCTGCATATCATGACCCAACATGTGACTCTGACATTCTTTCCACCCCCTCTTCCACAAAATTTCCCTGAGCCATGTTGGGTTCATTTTTGGTCTGCTTCAGTGATGAGGTGTTGGGGGCCTCTGAGGCTCTGGCTCTCTGATTTGGTAGGAGTTGATTTTTCTCTGTGTTGGTCTCCTTACCCTTTGTGCTGGTATCCGGTTCATCAGGAAAACAGCACCCTGGCTTGTTTTTCCAATTTTCCTTAGTTTCACTCGGGCCCTTTTTGAGGTATGTTGGGGCAGCACTCTACTTAGGATCTCCATCTATCTGAAAAAGAGAAACAGATTCTCCAATGGAGAGTAAGTTAGCACCCAGAAAATTGAGATAACACTTACTTTTTTGATACAGAGTTTAATAGGTGTAGGCCCTCTTATACCCCATGATTGATGGTAGCTTGATATTGGAGAGTAGGCTAATGTTTGGATATGGTTCTGACATGTTTCCCAGATCCAGCTATGGGTCTCGTACCACTGAGCGGATCAGTTAGCCAAATCAAGAGCAGTGGGTTCCCCACCATGGCTGTGTGCCACTATTGCACTTGTGTGGGCATCACACCAGGTTATTTGTTGCTAATTAAGTTAGGCCATGAGTTGCTAGGACAGATATTGGTCATTTCCCCCAGTCACCCATGTAGCACCTTCTGGCACTAGACATGCTGACTGTCTGGGGACTGACTCTCTCCTGGCTTCCAGACATGCCATTCCATTTTACATGTCAGCTGCATATGGAGTTGTCAGCAATAGGGTTGTACCACTGACCTTTGGTGGGTCATCAAGTACTCTGACAGAAGTCTGTCATTGTTTTAGGAAACCCTGTAGGTTTCTCTGATCAAAAGCTCATTGTGGATGATAGCCCCATTCTGGTAATGGGGGTTACAGGTCAGTGCACACTAAGAAAATGAGGAAAAACATAACTAATATAGAGGAGTTAGAGAGGAGAGAGAGAGGGGAGAAAGGGCGAGGGAGGCAGGGAAGATGTAGCAGATTTAGGTTAGTCTTGATCCTACCTTCTCCAGTGTCTTGTGGTTCAGGTGTTTCCTGTAACAGTCTAGTGAAGGTTCAGCCATTTGGTTTGCCTTATAGGGTTTTTTTTTTGTTTGTTTGCTTTGTTTTTTGGTACCATTTGGTACCATTGCCGTTTTTTTTTTTTTTTTTTTTTTTTTTTTTTGTACCGTTGCCGTTTGGGTCCAGATTAGTATTTCCCACCCCTTCGATCCCCTTCTCTCCCTCCCCATCCATCCTAGCGTCTAGTCCATGAGGTGCTTGCTGGCTATGTAAGGTATCTTGGGTAGATCCAGTTTAGGTGTTGTAAATGTGTGAGACTATGTGTCGATTTTTTTTCTGTGATTGGGTAAGTTCACTAAAAATGATCTCTGCAGGTTCAACCATTTTCCTCAAATTTCTTTGTGTCATTTTTTTCTTACTGCTGTATAGAATTCCATTGTATAGATATACCACATCTTAGTTATCCATTCTTCTACTGATGGACATCTGAGTTGATTCCAGCTTTTAGCTATTATCAATTGAGCCACTACAAACATGGTTGAGCAAATCTCTCTGGCCATGGTTTGAAGTTTTTAGGGTAGATGCCCAATAAGGGTATAACTGGGTCTGTTGATATCTCTATATTCAGCTTTTTCAGGAGTCTCCATATTGCTTTCCAAAGTGGTTGTACCATCCTACATTCCCAACAACAGTGAATGAGTGTTCCTACTTCTCCACATCCTCACCAGCATTTATATTCATTTGATTTTTTTTTTTTATGTTGGCTATCCTTATTGGGGTAAGGTGGAATCTCATAGTTGTTTTAATTTGCATTTCTCTGAGGATTAGGGATGATGAACATTTTCTTAACTGTGTGTTTGCCATTTATATATCTTCCTCTGTGAACTGCATGTTCAACTCTGTGCCCCATTTTGTGAGTGGAGTGTTTGTCTTCTTACTGTTTTTATTTTTGAGTTCTTTGTAGATTCTGGAGATTAGGCCTCTATCAGTTGGATAACCTGGAAAAAATTTCTCCCATTCTGTGGGTATTCTATTGGCTTTGCTTATTATATGCTGGTCTGTAAAGAAACTCTTCAGCTTCATATGATCCCATTGGTTCAGTGACTGTTTAAGAACTTGAGCCACTGGGGTTTGGTTCGGGAACTCTTTTTCCATTCCTATATCATGGAAAGTACTTCCTAAATTTTCTTCCAGTAGTATTCGAGTTTCTGGTCTTATGCTGAGGTCTTTGATCCATTTGGATTTGAGTGTAGTGCATGGTGAAATGTGTGGATCAAGTTTTAGTTTCCTGCATGTGGTTATCCAGTTTGTCCTGCACCATTTGTTGAAGATGCTATCTTTTTTCCAGCCTATATTGTTCAGCCTTTATCAAATATCAAGTAGCTATAGTTGCTTGACCCAAAATCTGGGTCCTCAAGTCTATTCCATTGGTCTATACTCTTGTTATTATTGCCAGTCCCATGCTGTTTTTATTACTATGGCTTTGTAGAATAGCTTTAGATCAGGTATGGTGATGCCACCGGAGGTATATCTTTTGCTGAGGATATGTTTGGATATGTGAGGCCTTCTGTTTTTCCATATGAAATTTGAGATCATTTTTTCTATTTCTGTGAAGAACACTGTAGGGATTTTAATTGGAATTGTGTTAAATCTATATATTGCCTTTGGTAGGATTGTCATCTTCACAATGTTAATTCTGCCTATCCAGGAGCATGGGAGGTCTTTCCACCTTCTCAAGTCTTCCTCAATTTCTTTTTTGAGAGCTTTTATATTTTCGTTGTATAGATCTTTTACTTCCTTGGTTAACATTATTTCAAGGTATTTTATTTTATTTTTGTTGTTGTTGTTGCTATGGAAAATGGGACTATATCCTTTATTTCTTTTTCTGTATCTTCGTCATTTGCATACAGAAATACTACTGATTTTTGTTCATTGATTTTGTATCCTGCTACTTTGCTATAGGAGTTAATCCCCTTCAGGAGTTTTGGGATGGAGTCTCTCGGGTCTCTTACATATACAATCATGTCATCAGTAAATAGAGCTAACTTAACTTCTTCCTTTCCAAATTGTATCCCTTTTATTTCCTTCTCCTGTCTTATTGCTTGAACTAGGACTTCCAGCACTATATTGAAAAGCAGAGGTGAGAGAGGACATCTTGTCTTGTTCCTCATCTTAAAGGGAATTCCTCCAGTCTCTCTCCATTAAGTATTATTTGGGCCTTTGGAGATTTGTATATTGCCTTTATTATGTTAAGATGTGAACTGGCCATGCGGATTCTCTTCAATGTTTTCATCATGAAGTGATGTTGTATCTTGTCAAAGGCCTTTTCTGCATCTATCGAAATGATCATGTGGTTTTTTTGTTTATGTGGTGTATTACATTGACAGATTTCCATATGTTGAACCACCCTTGTGTTCCTGGGATAAATCCCACTTAGTCAAGTTGGATAATGCTTTTGATGTGTTGTTGGATTTGGTTTGCGAGTGTTTTGTTCAGGATCTTTGCATCTATGTTCATTAGGGAAATAGGCCGGTAGCTTTCTTTTCTTGTGGCATTTCTGCCTGGTTTTGGGATTAGTGTAATACTAGCTTCATAGAAGGAGTTGGGTAGCTTTCCCTGTTCTTCAATTGTGTGGCACAGTTTTAGGAAGATTGGTTTGAGTTCTTCCATGAAGGTTTGATAAAATTTGGCTGGGAATCCATCTGGTCCTGGACTCTTCTTTTTGGGGAGGTTTTTATTACTTTTGCAATCTCCATGAGTGTGATGGGTTCATTGAGGTGATTAATCTGCTCTGAGTTTATCTTTGGTAGATGATATGCGCCTAGGAACTTATCCATCTCATCCACATTTTCCAGTTTTATGGAGTAGAGGTTTTTGAAATAAGTCCTGATGATTCTCCCAATTTCACTTATGTCTGTTGTGATCTCTCCTTTTTCATTTTGAATTTTGTTAATGTGGAGCCTCTTCTTTTTTTGCTTGATCAAATTGGCCAGAGGTCTGTCAATCTTGTTTATTTTCTCAAAGAACCAGCTCTTTGTTTTGTCAATTACCTTACTTGTTTCCTTGGTTTCCAATTCATTAATTTCTGCTCTGATTTTAATTATTTCTTTCCTCCTGGAGCTCTTTGGGTTGAATTTTTCTTGTTTTTCCAGTGCCTTTAGGTGGATGATTAGGCTATTGATTTGGATTTTTCTATCTTTTTTATGAAGGCATTGAGTGCTATGAATTTTTTTTTAATTTTTTTAAAATTATTTATTTATTTATTTGATAGTGACAGACACAGAGAGAAAGACAGATAGAGGGAGAGAGAGAGAATGGGCGCGCCAGGGCTTCCAGCCTCTGCAAACGAACTCCAGACACGTGCGCCCCCTTGTGCATCTGGCTAACGTGGGACCTGGGGAACCGAGCCTTGAACCGGGGTCCTTAGGCATCACAGGCAAGCGCTTAACTGCTACACCATCTCTCCAGCCCTCGTTTTATTTCTTGATGTCAGCACAAGACTCGGAGATGAGGAGCATGTACAGCAGTTTTGGAAATTACCACCTCCAGCCCTGTTCTAGAGGCCCAGGTGCCAGGGCTCAATGCAGGACCTTTGAGGACATGGCAAGCCCAGGGCTGTGCAGTGGACACTGCCTTGGCAGGAGCATGGAAGATCAGCCAAGGGGCCCACGTCTGTGTTAAGAGGGCTGTGGTTAGACCCTGGGATGGGAGGGAGGCTCTGCTGAAGAGGATTCTGGGTCCTGGTGTTGATAAGCAATGGTTCCTGTCCTGGGTTGGAGTCCATCTCTCTGAGTGGTGGTTGGGGGTGGGGGGGGGACTGAGGAAGGCCATTCACTTTATGCCCGGCTCCACCTGAAGGGGATCTCTCTGGTACCTGCCTCGTGTGCCCTTCCTTCAGGGGCAAAGGGCACCGGGCATTGTCCTACACCCCACACTCCCACCCAGCGCTAGCTCTAGGCGGCCTGATGCTTATGGAAGTGGCTGTTTTCTCACAGCTCCTATTCAAGTAGGTCTGTCCTCTCCATGAGGTGCCCCACTGCCATGGCCAAGGCCCAGAGCAGTGCCAGGTACCATTGCTATGAATTTTTCCATGAGGACTGCCTTCATTGTGTCCTATAAGTTTTGGTATGATGTGTTCTCATTGTCATTCAATTCCAGGAATTTTGCAATTTCATTTTTTATTTCACCCACTATCAGTTTATTGTTTAAGAGTGTGCTGTTCAGTTTCCAGGTGCTGTTGGGATTCTTGGTAGGTCTGTTGTTGATTTCTAGCAATATAGCATTGTGATCGGATATCATTCAAGGAATTATGTCAATTTTTCTAAATATGTGGAGGCAGTCTTTGTGACCCAGTATATGGTCTGTATTAAAGAATGTTCCATGGGCTGCTGAGAAGAATGAGTTTCTTGAAGGCAGCAGATTGAGAGGTCTAATTTTTTGATCTACCCTAATAGCTTGTGTCTCTTGATGTGTGAATTGAGGCCATTATTATTTAGGGTAATGACTGTGAGATTTGATTTGATCCCTGCCATGTTGTGGTGGTAGAGGTGTGTTGGTGTTTTCATAGAATTTGAAATTTGTTGTGTCTACTCTGGGTTTGGTTGCTGTGATCTGCTTCTTGTAGGCATTTGTGTTTGGTTATTTGTTTCTTCTCTGTGGAGAATTTCTTGGAATACTCTCTGTGGGCTTGGTTTTGTGTTCATATAATTGTAAAGCTAAGTTTTGTCATGGAAAGTGTTTCTTTCACCATCTATTATTAGGGAGACAGAAAGACAGAGGGAGAGAGAGAGAATGGGCGCACCAGGGCTTCCAGCCTCTGCAAATGAACTCCAGACGCTTGCGCCCCCTTGTGCATCTGGCTAACGTGGGACCTGGGGAACCGAGCCTTGAACCGGGGTCCTTAGGCTTCACAGGCAAGCGCTTAACTGCTAAGCTATCTCTCCAGCCCATGAGGGAGACTTTTGCCGGGTAGAGTAGTTTGGGTTGGGAGACATAGTTTCTTAGAGTTTGAAGAGTTTCATTCCACGCCCTTCTAGCTTTCAGGTTTCCATTGAGAAGTCTGAAGTAATTCTGATGGGGTTACCTTTGAAAGTGGTGTGCTGGTTTTCCCTAGCTGCTTTTAGGATTTCTCTTTGGTGTCAATGTTTAGAGTCTTAATGATAATATGTCTTGGGGAGTTTCTCCTTTGGTACAGTCTGTTTGGAGTTCTGTTTGCTTTTTGTATCTTGATGGGCCTTTCTTTTAAGAGACTGGGGAAGCTTTCTTCAATTATTTTGTTAAATAAGTTCTCCATGCCTTTGTTCTGAAATTCTTCTCCTTCTGGTATTCCAGTGATTCTGATACTAGGACGTTTAAGTGTATCCCACAATTCCCTCATGTTCTGTTCACAGGAAGTTTTGAACTTACTGGAATTTTTGAATTCTCGAACTGTTTCTTCCATCCTGTCTTCCAGATCAGTGTTTCTATCCTCCACTTTGCTGCCTGTATTCTTGAGAGCTTCTAAAGAGTTTTGGACTTGTTAATTAAGTTTGCATTTTCTATTACTTTCTTATGTATCACTTCCATCACTCTGTCCAGCTCCCTTTTCACTTCATTTTCTGATTTTGTTGATGATTCTTGGAATTCTTGCATTTCTTTATGTTTTCATTTAGCATGGCCAGCTGATTTTTTTTTAAAGGTCCCAAATAATTTATTTTTTAAAGTTACTAGCAAAACTAGTAAACAAAGCTCACATCCTAAGATACAAACTCAACAAAAAGTCAACTGGATTTCCATATACTAGCAGCAATGATTTATTAGTAGCATTAACAAACAAAATACTTGGGGATAAGTTTAAATTAAGGTAAAATATCTCAACAGTAAACTTTTTAAAACATTAAATGACAAGAGTAAATAAGTGGAAAGATGAATTGAATGTATGAATTAAAAGACTTGCTACTAGTAAGATGACAATTAGTAAACTACGGATATAACATAGAGATAAGAGTGCTTGCCCAACATGTGCAAGATCCTAGTGTTGATGCCCAGCACTGTCCTTCTCATACAAAATTCTTCTGAAACGGTCAGTGCTATTCAAAAAAATCTCAGCAGTCTTTCACTTAGAAAAAGAGAAGTAACTGGCCAAGCACGGTGCATCATGGCTCTTAATTGTTAGCACTCAAGAGGCCAAGGAAGATAGACTGCCATGAGTTTGAGGTCAGCCGGCCAGCTAATTTTTAAGGTCTTCTTTTTTTTTGCTCTCCCTCAACTCTCTTAGCTCTCTTTGAATTCCTTCCAATGTCTTATCATATTGCTCTAGCTTAGTGATGGTAACATCCACATGATTATTGGTCCTTTGTTGCTTTCCTGCAAGGTCTAGCAGTAGGTTGGTCAGGGTTGCATCGCTCATAACTTCCCCTTCATGTTCTGATCCTAAACACTCTTCTATGTTTTGGTTCGATGTAATCCTTGTTGGACTGGGTGATCTATCTGGATTTTCTTACATTTTATTTTTCATGTTATTTCTTTTCCACTGTGGTCTACCCATGACATTGTATGGGCAGATAGGTAGGTGGACCAGCCTGGGCTGTAGCTCAGTGATAATCCAAGACAGCCTGGGGCAGTTTCCAAGCAGCCTGTGTTTTGGCTCTCTCTTGCCAATGCCGCCTATCTACTGCCTGACAGGGGCACCAAAGTTGCCTGAATTCTCACCCAGTAATGCACCAAAGCTTCCTGCCTTTGAGCTTGGAAAGGGACTGAGGTAGCAAGCCCTGAAGCTGTCCAAACTCTGCCTGGGAACACTGGGAACTGCAAACAGTCTATGCTCTCCCGCCATAGGGGATTGGGGGATGGGTGGCGACGGACAAGTAGGGGATGGCACCTGAGCTGGCACTACTGACTCAATGTGGGCTTGTGTGGCCCTTGCTGTGGGACTGGGCCCGCTGCATATGCAGTTGTAGTGCAGAGGCAGCTGCTAGAGGCATGGGATCAGGGCACAGCGGAGGCTGGCCAGCGGACGCGCTATCAGAGTACAGCAGTGGGGGGGTCTGGCGGCTGCCTGATCACAGCGGTGGTGGTCCCCACAGGTGTGTGAACGGAGCCCAGCAGTGGAGGTCTCTGTGGGTGTGAGATCAAAGCACAGCGCAGTGGGTTGGCAGGCACGCGATTGGAGCACAGTCGCTTCGGCTCGGGGCGCGGCGGCTGTATTGGGGGACAGACTACCCACCCTAGAGGGGATCCACGATTCCCTGTTTTTTCCCACTCTGTGCCCTCCCACTGGCAACAAGACCCTGATAACCCTTAATTTCTTGCCTTTCTTTCCTTGGTATTTGCAGCGCAGCTAGGTGGTCACCATCTTGGCTGGAAGTCTGAACCTGCTGCTTTCTTATTCCTCTTTGCTTCGAATTTTGTTTTCCACCCTGAGGAGGTGTCTGTCTTTGGTGTTGAGATGGGTTTCCTGAAGACAACAGATTGAGGGGTCTAATTTTCTGATCCATCCTGTTAGCTTGTATCTCTTCATGGGTGAATTCAGGCCATTAATATTTAGGGTAATGATTATGAGGTTTAATTTGATTCCTGCCATATTGTGTTGGTTTATGTGGTGTGGTGTTTTCATGGGCTTTGAAGTGTTTTGTGCCTTCTCTGAGTTTGGTTATTGTGATCTGCTTCTGGCAGGCATTTGAGGTTGATTATTTGATTCTTTTGTGTGGAGAATGTCCTGAAATACTCTCTGTAGGTTTGGTTTTGTGTGTTCATATAATTGTAAAGCTGAGTATTGTCATGGAAAGTTTCTTTAACCATGTATTATGAAGGATAGTTTTGCTGGGTACAGTAGTTTGGGTTGGAAGCCATAGGTTCTTAGACTTTGCAGTGTTTTATCCAGGCTGTTCTAGCTTTCAGAGTTTCCATTGAGAAGTCTGATTTAATTCTGATGTGGTTACCTTTACAAGTAATGCACTGTTTTTCCCTACCTGCTTTTAGGATTTTCTCTTTGGTGTCAATGTTTAGAGTCTTAATGACAATATGTCTTGGAGAGTTTCTCCTTTGGTCCAATCTGTTTGGAGTTATGTTAGCTTCTTGTATCTTGGTGGGCCTTTCTTTTGAGAGAGTGGGGAAGTTTTCTTCAATTATTTTCATAAATAAGTTCTCCATGCCTTTGGCCTAAATTTCTTCTCCTTCTGGTATTCCAATGATCCTGCTATTACGATGTTTAAATGTATCCCACAATTCCCTCATGTTCTGTTCACAGAAAATTTTGGACTTTTGAACTCGAACTGTTTCATCCATCTTGTCTTCCAGATTGGAGTTTCTATCCTCTACATGGCTGACTCTATTCTTGAGAGCTTCTAGAGAGTTTTGGACTTGTTTAATTAGGTTGCCATTTTTTACTCCTTTTCTATGTATAGTTTCCACTCCTCTGTCAAGCTCCCTTTTCACATCATTTTCTGATTTTCTTGATGCTTCTTGGAATTCATCCTTGCATTTCTTTATGTCTTCATTTAGCATTGCCAGCTGATTTTTGATGTCCTCTTTTTTTTATTTTTCACTCTGTCATATCTTTTAACTGTCTTTGAACTCCTTCCATTTTCTACTTTGTTAGGTGTAGTCTAGGTGTAGTCCACACAATTATCGGTCCTGTGTTGCTTTTCTGCAAGTTCTACCAGTAGCTTGGTCAGGGTTGAATTGCTCATAGCTTCATTTTGGTGTTTTGATTCTAATGACTCTTCTATGTTTTGATTAGAGATGTTCATTATAGGACTGGTTGATCTAACTGGATTTTCTTGCATTTGATCTTTCATGTTATTTCTTTTGCACTGTGGTTGCCCATCACAGTGTGTGGGCAGAGAGAATAGGACTGTGGTCTCGATGGGCAGGGAAAGTGGTGCCTCTTGGGGGAGCTGGCCTGGACTAGCAGGCAGGCAAGCAGATGGGCTGAGTGGTCTTGAGCTAACACATAGGTGGGTGGATCAGCCTGAGCTCAAGCACAGTGGGAAGCTGAAGCATCCTGAGGCAGATGCCAAGCATTCCAAGCTTTGGCTCTCACTTGCCAAAGCTGCCTGCGCTCACACCTGGAGGGATGCTGAAGCACCAAGCACCGAAGCAGCCTAAACTCTGGCATGGCGGAACACTGGGATGTGGAAGTAGTCTGGGCTTGCCCGCAACAGGACAATGGCAGCCAGCCAGCGAGGCAGACAGGGTGGGGCTGGCACCTGAGCTGGCACAGGCTGACATGGAGAGTGTGCTGAGCTAGCATCGGCAGGTGGGATGGGTCAGGGGTCACGCATAAATGGGTGGCAGCTGAGCAGTAAGTGTGCAAATGAGCAGAGCAGGCTAAGGTTGCACAAGCAGCATGCATGTGGCATGCAAAAGGAGCCTGAGCTCCAGTGGATGGAGCCTACCCAAAGTAACCCATGGACAGGGGTAGCAAGGTAATTGCCCCTGTGCAGTGAGGCAAGTGGAATTATGTTGGCCTGGGTCCCATGACCTACAGTAGGTGCAGGGGTATCCTGAAGCTGGGAATGTGGGTACAGTGGCTCCTTGGGGGATTTGGGGTTGTGGTGGGCTACCCACAAGGGAGGGAATCAGCGATTCCCTTCTTTTCCCCTCTGTGTGCTCCCACTGGCAATCTATTAGAGACTGTTCTAAAAGTCCCAGTGAACACTTAATGCTTTGCCTTTGGTTCCCTGGGGCTATGTGGCACAGTTAGGCAGTTGCCATCTTGGCCGGAAGTCTTGACAAGCTCATTCTGAAGGCATAGAAAGAGGCTAAGATATGGCTCATTAGAGTGATAGAGTGCTTGCTTAGCACACTGTATACAAACCACTGAGTTTGATCTCCATTACCACTGCAAACCAGTCATGGTGGCACATGCTTGTAGTGCTAGCACTCAGGAGGTAGAGACAGAAAGATAAGAAGTGCAGGTCATCCTTGACTACATAGTATGAGACCCTGTCTCATAAAAATGCCTATTTACAGGGACTGGATAGATAGCTTAATGGTTAAGGTGCTTGCCTGCAAAGCCAAAGAATAGGACCCAGGTTCAATTCCCCAGGACCCACATAAGCTAGATGCACAAGGTGGTACATGCATCTGGACTTCATTTGCAGTGGCTAGAGGCCTGGCACACCCATGTTCTCTGTTTCTCTGTCTCTCTCTCCCTCTCCCTCTCTTTCCTTCCCTTCCTCTTTCTCCCCTTAAATGAATAAAAATAAAATGTTTAAAATGCATATTTACTATTAAATATATTTAATTTTGAATACTGAAATAGAAAATTAACTTGGAGTTTTCTTTTCTTTTTTTGAGGTTTGTTTTCAATGTAGCCTAGGCTGACCTGGTACTCACTCCATAGTCCCAGGCTACCCTTGAACTCATGGTGATCTTCCTACCTCTGCCTCCTGAGTGCTGGAATTAAAAAGTCATGTGTCACCATGCCTGGCTCAAAGATTAGAGATTTTATACTATTTCATAACTTGCTCTAAGTCTATAGTAATCAAGACAGTGTTGTTATAAAGAGTATAAGGATACATATCAGTAGCAGAAAATCCAGGAATTAACCCATATATAAATCCTGATTTATGATGAGAGAGGCAAGAGCAATTTGATCAATCAATGGTTATCTTTCTGACAAATGGTATTAGAAAACCTGGATCTCTGTGGGAGAGGAGACACTTTGGCCCCTACCTCATACTATATACACAGTGATGTTTCAAGAAATACAATAAGCCGGGTGTGGTGGCGCATGCCTTTAATCCCAGCACTCGGGAGGCAGAGGTAGGAGGATCACTGTGAGTTTAAGGCCACCATGAGACTACAGAGTGAATTCCAGGTCAGCCTGGGATACAGTGAGACCCTACCTCGAAAAAACCAAAAAAAAAAAAAAAAAAAAAAGTAGTCTTCATGTCCAGGAGTACCTTGGTGGGGAGGGAGGAGGTAAAAAAAAAAAAAAAAGAAGAAGAAGAAGAAATACAATAAACCTAGATTTAAAATTTGGATAAGTAGTAGCTGGAGCATGCTTGCAAAGCCAAAGTATCAAGGTTTGATTTCCTGGGTCCCATGTAAGCCAGATGCACAAAGTGGTACATGCATATGGAGTTCAGCTACAGTGGCTAGAGGCCCTGATGTTCCCATGCTCTCCTTTTCCCACTGCCTCACTCTCTCACTTTTTGTTTTGGTTTTTCGAGGTAGGGTCTCACTCTAGCTCAGGCTGACCTGGAATTCACTATGGAGTCTCAGGGTGGCCTTGAACTCACAGTGATCCTCCTACTTCTGCCTCCTGAGTGCTGGGATTAAAGGCATGCGCCACTACGCCCAGCTACTCTCTCTCTCTTGAATAAATAAAGTAAAATATTTTTTTAAAAGTTAACAAAGTAGCTGAGGAAAATGTAAAACATTCACAATCTTGAGATACGCAAAGATTTCTTAGTACACAGAAAACAATAACCATAAAATAAATAATAGGTTGATCATGGTCTCTATTAAGTTTTAAAACTTATAACTATTAAAAACTCTGTTTCTAGGCTGAAGAGATTGCTCAGTGGTTAGGCACTTAACCTGCAAAACTTAATGACCCAGTTTGATTGTGTGGCTGTAGATCTTGGCACACCCATTCTCTGTCTGTCTCTCTCTCCCTCCATCTGTCTCTGCTTGCAAATAAATAAATATTTTTTAAAAAAACTGTTTTATATATATACACACCCACACCCTAACTATATGTGTGTGTGTGTGTGTGTGTGAGAGTGTGTGTGTGTATGGTGTATTTGACTGTAAGCAGAGAGAGAGAAAATGAGAATGAATATGGCCACACCAGGACCTTTTGCCACTGGAAATGAATCCCAGATATATACACCACTTTGCACATCTGGCTTTATGTGAATACTGTGGAATAGAACCCAGACCAATCAAGTTTTGCAAGCAGGCACTTTTAACTACTGAACCATCTCTCCAGCCCCTTCTCTCACATTTTTTATCTCACTATAATTCAAATTATATTAATAAATCAAATGTTGTTTAAAATCATGGTCAGCTGGATTCTGAGGAAAGGTTGGCATCCCCAATCTTAGTCCCCTGTTGGATTTAAACCATGTACCCTCCAGAGCTTGTACTAAGAGGCTTGGCTACCTGGCTTGGTGACAGGGAAAAGGCAAAACAACATAACGAGAATTCTAGCTCTCTCTATATATGTTTTCTCTCTTGGCCTTGGCAGCTCTCTGGTGAAGGGAAGTTATAGCCAGCTCCTCCTTGCTAGAACTTACTTACTGTCTGCTGCTATTTTCTACCTGTGTATCAGAAGTGATATCCTGTCCCTCCCATCATGAAGCTTCCCTTCAAGACAAGTCAAAACAAAAACTTTTCTCCCATCAGCTAGTTTTGGTTGGGTGCTTTATCCCAGCAACAAGAAGGTAACTGTAACAAATATTTTTTACTTAGAAAAATACCTTTTTATAAAATAAAAGAAAGCCAGGCATGGTGTACTTTCCTTTAATCCCAGCACTCCAGAAACCAAGGTAGGGGGATCACTGTGCATTCATGGCCATCCTGAGACTACATAGTGAATTCCAGGTCAGTCTGGCCTAGAGCAAGACCCTACCTTGAAAAACCAAAATGTAAAAGAAAAATAGGGACAAGCACTGGGCAATACAGTGAGGAAATTCTCTATTTAATGAAAATCAAGTTTACATCTTTGGTAATGGACAAGGCCGTATTGCAAGAAATCTATTAGGACAAATAGTTGTCCCATTGTTCAATATAAAATAATTCATGATGGACAATATGTGCAGGAAAAAGGACAAGGTATAATGGAAGAGGATGATGCTTATAGCAATACTCTAGCTGGGGCCTGGGTAACAACTGGCGGCACTCCAGTCCTGAAAAGAAACCCAATACACAGTGGCAAGCAGGTTGGTATTTATTTTTATGACAGTGGACCTGAAGTATGCTAGAGGATGATGATATCTGAAATTATATGTGTTCAGAGATTCAAATAAGGGCTGGATGCATCCCCAAAATAAGACACAATAAAATTTAGGGAGGACAGAACAGTGGAATTCTAGTTATAGTTCTGGGTTATGCTGTATAGAAGATAATGAAATATTTGACAGTGCAATGGCTGGAGTCTGGCTTAAGACAGATAGCAATAAGTAGAAATAAAATCCATGATGGAAGAGACAGTAGCATATGTGGGTCAAGGTCTCCTAGAAGAAAATGATGTTTTGGAGAAAGCTCAAGCAGGTGTTCTTATCAGCACTAATAGTCATCTAGTCTTAAGGGAAAACAGAATATTTGATGGATTTGCTGCAGGTATTGAAATTATAAATCATGCAATAGCAGCCCTAGAAAGCAATCAGATTTTTAACAACTGATTTGGAGGCTTATTTTTAGTATCTGGTGTTAATGTGACAAGGAAAGATAAAATAATGAGCAGTCAAGATGCCATAAAAAAAAGCCTGTTAGTAGAGGTCAATGTTCATGTAAATATCAAGATATACTAGCTATCCCATGCATGATTTCTACTGATCAAAATGCCATATATGTGAAGTGTATTAAGAAGTGCCATCAAGGTCAGACATGGTAGTGCACACCTTTAATCTCAGCACTTAGAAGGCAGAAGTAAGAGGATTGATGTGAGATCAAGGCCATGTTGAAACTAAAAAGTGGGTTCCAAGTCAAGCCTCAGTTAGAGCGAAACACTACCTCAAAAAATCAAAAAACACTTTAATCCCAGCACTTGGGAGGCAGAGGTAGGAGGATTGCTGTGAGTTCGAGGCCACCCTGAGACTCCATAGTGAATTCCAGGTCAGCCTGGGCTAGAGTGAGACCCTACCTCAAAAAAACAAACAAAAAAAATCAAAAAACAACAACAACAACAAAAGTGTCGTCAGGGATATGGTGTAGAATGTATTAGACACAATAGGTTTTTCTGTGACTAGAACACTATCTAAGCCTTGTACATTGGCTGGTGAACCTACACATGATACACTATATGACTCTGCTCTGTCTATAGAATCTAATACATTGCAGCACAACTGAATTCCTTCCCTAAAGAATAAAATCCTGCCATTCTAATAGCATAACTAAAACTTTTTTTGAAAGAAGATTTAAAATATTTGCCCAGGAAGAGACTGTATTAAGAAAACATGGATACACAAGGTCAGTTGACACTATGAAGCTGGTGCTACCCTCACCCAAAATGCAATATATTGACTCAGGATATCAAAGCTGGGTGTTTTAGCATTACTGTGTAAAGACATTTTTGAAGGAACAGAAGTGAAGAAAATAAGCTACAGTTTTATACATATACCAACTTGTGAAAAGATGGTGTTTCTACAACTAGTATTGGATGCAGTCCACTTTGTGGTCATAATCTTCAGTAGACAAGCAGCCTTGTTGCTGCCTTTATGGACATGGGTACCAGTTGCTTTTGTAATATGATAAAAATGTGAGCTAGCACTTCTGCATATCTTTTCATTTCTTTTTATTATTTTTAATTTATTTACTTGTTTTGAGAGAGAGAGAATGGGCCCACCAGGGCCTCTAGCTACTGCAAATGAACTTCAGATGCTGTACCACTTTGTGCATCTGACTTACGTGGGTCCTGGGGAATAGAGCCTGGGTCTTTAGGCTTTGCAGGCAAGCACCTTAACTGCTAAGCCATCTCTCCAGCCCTCTTTTCATTTTTTATTCAGATTGATAAATATGATTTTAATGCTTTAATCTCATGTACTTTGTTTTTAATTTCAAGCAAAATCCTATTGTACTAGAAGGTGCCCTGTTTTGTTAGCACACCTAGACTTCCTGTAAATTTACTCATGTCACCAGTCTGTACATTCTTTCTACGAAAGAGAAAATACTAATCTCAAATTGTATCTAGGAAAGTTTCTGGTATTGTTTAAGAAAGTTAAGACTATTATTTCCTTCCATTCTCTGTGCAGCGTTTAAAATGACCCCTAGAGAGCTGGGTGTGGTGCCACACGCCTTTAATCCCAGCACTTAGGAGGCAGAGGTAGGTGGATCGCTGTGAGTTTCAGGTCACCCTGAGACTACATAGTGAGTTCCAGGTTAGCCTGGACTAGAGTGAGACCCTATCTTGGAAAACCAAAAAAAAAAAAAGACCCTAGAAAAACTGAGTGTTTTAATGAGATCTCCTAGGAAGGAATGCACTGTAAACAAAAGTATTTTTGTAACTTCCCATTTGCGTATTGGTGACAGTGGTCATAAACAGCCTGAAAGTGTATGCATGTACCATAATCTAGACTTCATATATTGTGAAGTATTCAATAACCAACAACAATAATAATAATAAATAATTCAATATTAATGAATATGGAAAGTAGGTAAGAATTAAAAGGAAATCTGAGCGTTGTGGTGCATGCCTTTAATCCCAGCACTTGGGAGGCAGAGGTAGAAGGATTACCCTAAGTTCAAGGCCACCTGAGACTATATTATGAATTTCAGGTCAGTCTGAGCTACAGCAAGACCCTACCTCAAAAAGCCAGAAAAAAAAAAAAAAGAATTAAAAAGGTTTAATTTCCTTAAAAGAAAATGGAAAAATGGTCATTTAAAAAATAATAAAGTTTACTAGATCACAAAAAAAAAAAATAGGGCTGGAAAGATGATTCAGTGGTTAAATCACTTGCCAACACAGCATGATAGCCTAGGTTCAATTCTCCAGTACCCACATAAAGCCAGATGCACAAAGTGGTGCATGTGTCTAGAGTTCATTTGCAGTGCCTGGAGGCCCTGGTGTGTCTATTTTCTTTCACTTTCTTCTTCCTTCCTTCCCTCATCCCTGTGTCCTTACAAATAAATAAGAAGTATTTTTAAAAGTTTAAATTAGGGCTGGAGAGGTGTCTAAGCAGTTAAGGTGCTTGCCTGCGAAGCCTAAGGACCCAGCTTTGATTCCCCAGTATCCATGTAAGCCAGATGCACAAGGTGGCACGTATCTGGAGTTCATTTTCAGTGGCTAGAGGCCCTGGTATGCCCATTCTTTCCCTCTCTCTTTCAAATAAATAAATGATTTTTTTTAAAAAGCTTAAAAGGAAAATCTAGGAAATACAGCATATAAACAAATAATTTTATTTATTTATTTATTTATTTGGTTTTTCAAGACAGGGTCTCACTCTAGCCCAGGCTGACCTGGAATTCACTATATAGTCGCAGGTTGGCCTCAAACTCATGGCAATCCTCCTACCTCTGCATTCCAAGTGTTGTGGTTAAAGGTATGTGCCACTCTTCCTGACTTAAAAAAATTATCTTAATTTGATATATGCTGTTATAAATCTAATTCAGCTTCAACTTCTTCAATAAGCTAATTGTAACTATATCTCATATTATGGTTGCCAGTGTTTAGCATACTCTCCTGTTGCTGTTATCCAACTTATGTTGGCCAGAGAGTGATGTCCACCCTATGCTCATGCCATCGTTTTCCCCTGCCGTTGTGGAGCTTCTCCTCGAGCCTGTAAGACAAAATAAAAACCTCGTTTTCCCCACAAGCTGCTCTTGGTTGGGAGATTTCTAACAGCAATGTGAAGCTGACTACAACAGCATATATCCTATTTCCATATAGACTCTACTGTTCTATTTTCTTTTTAAGCTAACTTGTCAGCTGCCTTATCGGTAAGCATCATTCTGCCACCTCCTGAAAGAGTACCAGTAAAATTCTTTTCTAATTCCTCCCTGTCTTCTCTCTACATAGGACAATTTCAATACTATAAAACCCTTTGATAATTTGCCTTTATTAACTGCTAAGCCATCCCCTCAGCCCCAGATATACTCTCTTTAAGTTCCTTAATTAGTTACCTGCTATTTGAACTTTTAACCTATAATGTTGAGACTAAGCAGTTGTTCATTCTCTAATAAAAGATAAGCTCAGGCTGGAGAGATGGCTTAGTGACTAAGGCACTGAAAAGCAAAGGTCCCAGGTTCGATCCCCCAGGACCCACATAAGCCAGATGCACAAAGTGGCGCATGCATCTGGAGTTTGTTTTCAGTATCTGGAGGCCCTGGTGTACCTATTCTCTCTCTCTCTCTCTCCCTCTCACGCACACAAATAAATAAAAATGAAAGCTCCCTTTTCAGCTATGCATTTCTCTAGGTGGAGTTCGTCCTATGGTATTGTTCAATCGCAGACTCTGTCTAAAATTGGGGGGCGGTTGAGATTGTGTTTTCTGACACTGTCCCATAAATCACTCCAAGTAAATACCAGGAGTCCCTCTCTTCTTCTACATACATCAATAGATGAATTGATAGAAATGTGGCACATATACACAGTGGAATTAAACTATAAGAAATATATATATATTTTTTCGTTTAGCTTTACATGAAGGCTGGCCAAGAAGGTGTGCCTCCTCCTACCTAGAACTAGGATTACTGATATGTACCACCATGCCTAGCACAAGGAAATTAATTTAACCTTTTTTTTTTTTTTTCTTTTTGGTTTTTCGAGGTAGGGTCTCACTCTGGTCCAGGCTGACCTGGAATTAACTCTGTAGTCTCAGGGTGGCCTTGAACTCATGGCGATTCTCCTACCTCTGCCTCCCGAGTGCTGGGATTAAAGGCGTGCGCCACCACGCCCAGCTTAATTTAACCTTCAAATAATAAAATGTTGCTGCTTGCAACAAGACAGATGAGCCTGGAGGCAATTTAAATGAGTCAGACAGAAAGGAAAGTGCTGCATGATTCTCCTACTTCTGCCTCCAAAGTGCTGGGATTAAAGGCATGTGCCACCATCTGCTGCTGAATGTTTTGGTTTTTCAGAGTTGTGTTTTTTTGTTTTTTTTAAGAAGAGAAAGTTTTCTCAAAAGGCATTTTCCTGCCCAGGCAAGCTCATTTAGCATTGAGGTGGACTCTTACAGAATAATTTTGTTTCTGGTTTATTTATTTATTTATTTATTTATTTTTAGTTTTTCAATGTAGGGTCTTGCTCTAGCCCAGGCTGACCTGGAATTCACTATGTAGTTTCAGGGTGGCCTTGAACTCACAGTGATCTTCCTATCTCTGCCTCCTGAGTGCTGGGCTTAAAGGTATGCACCACCATGCATGACTTCTTGTTTTTTGTTTTTTGAGAAAAGGTCTTTTGTAGCTTGGACTATCTTATAACTCAGTTTATAGCCAAATGACATTAAACTTCTGGCCCCACCACCGCTGCCACCTCTGCTTCTGGAGTGCTGGGATTACAGGAATGAGCTCCCATGCCTGGCCTGTCTTTATTGCTTAGCAGAAAGCCTCATAACAACCTTAGGTATAACCATATGTTGTTTGCCCATCCAAGGCTAGAGACACACTTAGACTCCAAACTTTTGATTATAAGTCAGAATCCTCCAGTTTTATTTCCTAGATTTATAAGCTGCTAATTGTAAGAGAGGAAGTCCATTCCTAGAGACCTTCAAGCTTTCAAATAAATAGCTACCTAACATTGAGAAGTAGTTGAAGTATAACAGTTTATAATAGTCTTTTGGACAGACCCAAAGTGGGTCACAAACTTAAATGTAAAGCAGTAAATTTACCAGACTGGAAGGATTACTTAGTGGTAGTGTGCACTGCCTAGTATGCATGGGGCCTTGGGTTCACCAAGCCTCACTTAGCACACATAAACTAAATGATATAAAAAATAATAATAATTGGCTAGGTTTGGTAGTGCATACCTTTAATCCCAGCACTTGGGAGGTAGAGGTAGTAGGATCACTGTGAATTCGAGGCCAACCTGAGACTACATAGTGAATTCTAGGTCAACCAGGACTATCTTACCTCAAAAAAAAAGAATTACATTTATTTTTAAAAAACAGAAAATAGCCTTGGAACTGAGCTCCTTAGTGTTACAAAATAACTCCATTATTTAAAGCTTAAAGCACACATGGTAGAGAGGTCATTAATTATATCATTTACTGGTCAGGAATTGTGAGTTAAAAGTGGGTTTCTGGGCTGGAGAGATGGCTTAGCGGTTAAGCGCTTGCCTGTGAAGCCTAAGGACCCCGGTTCGAGGCTCGGTTCCCCAGGTCCCAGATGCACAAGGGGGCGCACGCGTCTGGAGTTCCTTTGCAGTGGCTGGAAGCCCTGGCGCGCCCATTCTCTCTCTCTCCCTCTATGTGTCTTACTCTCTGTGTCTGTAGCTCTCAAATAAATAAATAAATAATGAACAAAAAAAAAAAATTTAAAAAAAGTGGGTTTCTAAGAAAAGGCTTAGATATTATCTAATGTAGGTAATGTTTAGGTAATTTGGCTAAGAGGGCAGCAGGGTTATAAACAGATAAAGAAAGCTTGCATTTTGGCCTAATCTAAAGGTCAGTTTGGATGTGTCTGAGATCTGAGTAACAATATCCTCCCAATCCCATTTTATTTTATTTTATTTGGGTTTTAGGGAACAATCTCAAGTAGCCAAGGCTAGTCTTAAACTCCTGGTCCTTACTTTCACTACTCAAGGGGACCACCACACCAAACCAATTCCATTTTAAATGTTCCCAAACCAATCTTTCTCCTCTTTGATATTTCTCCGTGGTGTATGTATATGACATCCTTAAATGAAAACATTGTACAATTGGAGGACAGAGCAATGGTTTCCAGAGGTCAAGGAGAAAGAGAAGGAAGAGAGAAGTGGGTATGTACCTGTCCTGGCAAGAATGAAGACATTCTAAAGAAACAGTGGAGCCTGAGAAATTGGAATTTCCCCAGGAAGCTCATGCTACGAGAAGAAAAAGGTTAAAACTTGGTGCCAGCCAGAGGAGGCGCTTATCTCCTGCAAAGAGATTTCATAGGGCTCTAACAATTTTGTCAGCCCACCTGGCAGAAGAGACCAGAGCTGAGACAATGGTGAATAGCCAGACCACACCTTATCTGGGACTGCTCAATTATGAATAATTATGTTATGGCTTTCTATGAAGACTGAACTCTCACATTAGCAACAAGAAGATAAATCAGCGTGTAATGTATAAATCGGGGCTCTGGGGTGCTTCCTGGAACCCAAGCCTTGAGTTCATATCTGCAAATTCACCCAAAGAATCAGCAATTTTTAAAACACTACATTTTATTCAGATACCACAGGGGTGTGGAGAAGGGAAAGGGCTGAGAAAGAAAAGTAAAGTGTGGGGGAGGGAATATACCATGTGATCCAGGAGCACATGTAAATGAACATGGATCTTATTCAGAACCAGGCATGGTAGCACATGCCTTTAATCCTAGAAGTGGAGAAACAGAGGTAGGAGTATCTTGGAGAATTCAAGGTCAGCCTGAGACTACATAGTCTACATAGTGAATTCCAGGTTTGCTTGGGTTACATTGGGACCCTACCTTGACAAACCAAAAAAAAAAAAGAAAGAAAGAAAAGGGATTTAGAAAAAAGTATGTGCTACCAAAAAGACTGAACATAAGGACAGTAGTAAAAAAAATATTATATAAATATAAAAATATAATAAAAAATAAAATGGCTGCTGCAGTGGGAGAGAAAAATTTTACTGGCGCAGAATGTGTTGCTATAGCAGCTCCAGAGAGACTCTCTTTGTAGGTCTAGAGAAGATAGACTTTAGAGTTTGCACTCAGCATGCCTGAACACACCTGCACAAGGTATTCCAGTCAATCAGCTTGGGCTCAGAGGAGGAATACACCCACACCTGGGCAGAGATCTGATTGGGTGAGACAGACAAACACTGAATTCCCTCACTACAGCAGGCAAGGAGAAATGAGATAGGAGAGGCCAGCTGGGGTAGGTGTGGCAAGGATGTGATGTAACAAATCAAAGATCCATCCCTTGAGGGCCATCTGGTCCTAAGTAGCCAGAAATTACCTGCCTACTCTGGAACCCCCACAAACTATCACTGAACCTCTCTGTTTCTCTTCCCAACATGGGCCACATTGAATAAATCTTTGTTGATTTTGCTGTTAATTTTGTTCTTTGTTTTATTCAAGATGTGTGGCTGGTTGTTTTATTAAGTGCTGTCATGTTTTATTAAGGCTCTGATAACAATTCCCAAAGAAGATGTGGTTATAAAAATGCAATATGAGGGCTGGCAGGATGGCTTAGCAGTTAAGGCATTTGCCTGCAAAGCCAAAGGACCCTGGTTCAATTCCCTAGGACCCACAGGGGGCGCATGTGTATGGAGTTTATTTGCAGTGGCTGGAGGCCCTGGCACATCCATTCTCCCTCTCTCTCCCCCTTCCTCCCTCTTTCTCTGTCAAATAAATAAATAAATAAAAGTAAAAATTTTTTAAAATACAGTATGAGAAATCCTTGGGAATGGGAATACTCTGAACCTTCACTATATCAAATAATAATTTCTCTATCTCAAGATCAGTATCCTGTATACAATATCTTACTATTGTTTTGTAAGATGCTAATTACAGTAGGGAGAAACTAGGTAAAGGGGTTTAAGGAGTTCTATGTAATTTCCTACAACTGCATGTCAGTCTACAATTATGTCATCTCTATATTTTACCTGTGTCCTAAGAACATAAGTAAGGTTGAATTTAAAGGAAATGGATTAATTTGTTTAGTAGAGGAAATTTTAAAATAGCCTAGCACTTAGCTTTTGCTAAAAAGCATTGATTTGATTTTTCTCATGGGCCCACAAGGATAAAGCCTGACATCTTGCCTTTGTTTTGTGTCTCTTCTGTTTACTTTGGGTAAGAGTTTTGCTTGACTGAGTACAGTCAAGGAGTATCTGACTGTCTGTTTAACCTATCTCATTCCCCTTCAAGGCTGAAGGCCCAGAAATAAACCAGATTCCAGAAATAACAATACCTTGCAAGACAAGTCACCCCTTAGATGAGGGCAATTCTTCATGAGGGTCAGGTTTCACCTTGCAACACATGTTATCATCTTCTAAGAGTCAACACATACACACATGCGTGTGTGCGTACACACACGTAGTAACTACTTTGAACCACCTTGCAGGACCAGAAAAAGCTGATCATATGAAATAGAGCTTGACCAGGACTGCCTAGTTACACATGCCCCTGGCCTCAGAGCCTACTCCACTTAAATTTAATCCCAAACCTCACATTAGTGCCCCAAAGGTGGGACTGGGGAGGGTCATTGGACTCCTTATATTTTCTGTTTGTTTTGTGAGGTAGAGTCTCGCTGTAGCCCAGGCTGACCTAGAATTCACTGGGTGGCCTCAAACTCATGGCAATCCTCCTACCTCTGCCTTGTGAGTGCTGAGATTAAAGGCATGCACCACCACTCCCGGATTTAAAGATTTATTTTCATTTATTGATTAGAGAGAGAGAATGGATGTACCAGGGCCTCTTGCTACTGCAAACAAACTCCAAACTCATGTGCCACCATGTGCATCTAGCTTATGTGGGACCTGGAGAATTGAACCTGGGTCCTTAGGCTTCACAAGCAAGTACTTTAACTGCTAAGCCATCTCTCCAGGACTCCTTGTTTATTCCTCTTCCCAATTCTCTACTTTTCCCTATTACTTGTCTCGTTAATTGGTATTCTTAGATTGGTGGCTTAGTCTGGCCAGTTATGGCTGCTGGAGCCAGGCTTTCTTTTGTCTTAAAGCGGCTTGAAACCATATAAAATTTAATTAGAAAAAAAAAATTAAGCTGGAGATGTAGCTGTTACTGTCACACCAGAAAATAGAACTCAGTGTTGGAGCAGTGCACCCTGGGGAGGCTACTCAGGTTCCCACTGGCCTTTGATGTCCCCTACAGAAGAGAGTTTCAGGATGAGTCAGCAAATTCTCTAAGAAAATTGACTGCCCTGAGAGGGAAGAGGATTTAAATAGTGAAGGGAATTTACTTGCTCTTGTGTGCCATTTGTGTGGGATTCAGATCTGGATGGATAATGGTGTGGTTTAAATGTAAAATGTCCCCCAAGTTTTTAAACACTTGTCCCTAGCTGGTGACACTGTTTGGGAAGGATGTGGAACCTTTAGGGTGTGGAGCCTGGAAAATGTTCGAATATAGAGGTGCTGCAACCCACATTTTGGGAATAGGGAGTTTGTTACTGGCTCAGAGCAGGAGTTTCAGGCAAAGAGGTGAAATAGGGTGTTTGGAGTTCAGGAAAGTCCTTGAACCCAAAACCCTAGGTTTATATCTACTTTTAACCAAAAACTAAAATAAAACTGAAAGGGATAACTGTTAAATTTATTGAGGGAAGTATAGAACCAAGGGAAGGAAAATGAGTACTCCCACATGGCCTGAGAGCTATGTGGTAGACCTGGAAAAACTGTAGAGAGGACAGAAAAGAAAGAACAAAGAGCTCCTGACATGTGGAGGGCAGGAGGGGGCAAAGAGCCCATGTTGAAAGTACAGGTTAGAGGATTCTGTCCTCATCTCAGCCCTGCTGGGTCTAGATGAAGGGGAAACTCACTAGAAGTGATGAATGGCCACTAAGGAAAAAACAAAAGCTTGTCCCCTTGCATGCATCTATTTATAACCCCATGGTGTTGAGCCCTACCTTCTGGCTCAGATGAGCCAGAGACAGCAGTTGGTCTGGGCTAGGGTCTATCTCTAGAAGAAGCTAGCCTGACACCAAGTTCTGGGGGCTGAACTTGACCAACCATAATGTTAGGACTAGATTTAAATCCTAGGAAAGGTCTCCTTCCCAGGAGGCACCCAGGTTGTTTGTGGGGGAAAAAGGAAGAAATGAGAATCCAGATCATACTTTGATCTCTAGCAAAGGTGGGACTGTAAGAATAGGCCCGGAGACATACTTGCTCTTACTTTCAGGGTCCCAGTCACCCTAACTGCCTAACAAAGCTACTGATGTAGGATTTGGGGTTCAGAAGGGATCTCCCAGAATTTATCAACCCCAAGTTTTGTCACAAGGGTTAAAAAAGATAGTTGCACATAAGGTACCTTTGTTTTCTCTTCTCTTCTGCAAAGGTCAGGTTGGAGAATTATAGTGTGCTAAAAATTGTACTGTGGTGGACAGTTTTCTCCATTTTCTAGGGAGTACTATAGCAAACTCCTTGACAGAAAAAAGCTAAAGCCAAGCAGGGCATGGTGGCACACACCTTTAGTCCTAGCACTTGAGAGGCAGAAGTAGGATGATCACTGTGAGTTCGAGGCCAGCCAGAGACTACATAGTGAATTCCAAGTCAGCTTGAGCTAGAGTAAGACCCTACCTAAAAAGAGAGAGAAAGCTAAAGCCTTTTTCTGAGGCTCCTTGTTTCTAATTGAGCCCAATTTTAAGGATGCCACCTACTTTGGAGATATCTGGGAGACAGATTGTCCCACCTTCAGTGAAATAGAGGAAGGGTCTTTGTCAGGGTTTTCTCCCATTTTCCCACCTTGGGGAGACTGGGACCAACTTGTCAGGATTTTAAGATGGGTTTAAGCCTCTGGTGGAACTTTTAAGTCTTCAGTATCCCAGGCACTTTATAAATACAATCATCTGATCTCTTTTTAGGGCAGGCTTTATGGCAGGACCTATTGTTAGTCTGGTGTAGGCTCTAAGTAAGCCTGTGGTTGTCTTATGTACTTTAATGAGTTTGTAACCTGATAAAACACTTTGAGACCTAGTTTACCAACTTTATCTTTTTGACTAGTAAAAATCAAATCTGGGGGCTGGAGAGATGGCTTAGAGGTTAAGGGGTTGCCTGTGAAGCTTAAGGATCCTGGTTCAAGGCTCAATTCCCCAGGACCCATGTAAGCCATAAGCACAAGGTGGCTTATGTATCTGGAGTTCATTTTCAGTGGCTAAAGACCCTGATACACCCATTTTTCCTCACTCTCAGTCTCTTTCTTTTTCTCTGTCACTCTCAAATAAATAAATAAAAATAATTAAAAATAATCTTAGACTAGCAATGGGACTTCCAGTTAAGATGGTGGTGTAGGAACCACACCAAAGCAGCCTAGGGAAGGAAAGTCTCCCCGCAAAAATACAGAAAGAAAAAAACCCAGCAAAATACACACTTTTAATAAAAAGTGAGGTATATAAGAAATTACCAACAGCAGCAGAGAAGTAGGAGAGATCCAGAGTGCACATAGGCAGCCAGAAGTGGCTTGAGCAGCAGCAGCACCAGGTCCATGGGGCCACTGGTGCCAGGCTCGGATTGGGCGCAGGAAAAGCAAGGTGAGGGGATTTTCCACTCACACTGGAGCTCTTCCCAAACTCAAGAACCGTGGAGAGCTGCAGTGAACAATGGAGGAGCGGATCATGAGATAGAGGTTCACATGCACCAGCAAAAGAACTAGAGCCACCATCAACAGCCTCCCCTCCCCCACCACCACTGCAAGCACAGGCAAGCACCAGAGACCAGCAGAAGGGAGATCACAGAACCCAGCTGTGAGTGGGGAACAGAGCAGTGACCCAGCCAGCCTACTTGAACCCACAGTGCACCAAAGAGGGATTCAAGCAGGATTGCAGTGTAACTGAGACTAAAATCATCCCAAAAGATAGCTAGGATTACACCAGGTCAGTACCTGCCTAATAAACCTGGAATATAGGCCTGAAGCGGAAGTATTAATAGCACCTTCCATATCAGGATAAATTATATGTTAAATCTGCTGGATGGTCAGATTTTCCATTCTTAAATAAGCTATATTTTGACCTTGTTATTTGTTGCTTCTTGATTTATAGGTCACAAGCTGACTTGGAACCCTCAACAGACTAGAAATCCTAACCTCCTTGTTGACAGGATTAAGGTTGTGGGTGGAGCACTGCACACCCTAAGGGACAGTTAGAGGATATGGTTGTCCTAATACCTACTCTTGCATAAATACTCTACACTGTTTTTCATTGAAAGTGTACATTGGTTTAGTTAAATTTTAGAATCTGCCTGTATTTTGTTCCAATCAGCCTACTTGAATACTCTCATAGCAGGCAAACCCAACACCTACAGTCACTTTTGTAGATACCCTGAGAGTCTTGAGAGCCACACCTAGCACCTTAACCTCCTACCCTGAAAATATATAACATCAGATCTAATAATACTGCAGATAACTAGAAAATCTAAGTACTAAATTAATCCAAGATGCAAAAATATACACATAACACAAGAAATACCAAAAATCAAGACAATATAAATCCACCAAAAAGTATTAATGCATCAGAAATGTCCTCCAGTGAGAACGAGATACAGGAAATGCCTGAGAAAGATTTCAAAAGATTGATTATAAATATGCTCAAAGAAGTCAAAGAAATAAATCAAAGGAATGAAAGAGGAAATCCAAGGAATCAAAGAAGACACAGGACACCAATTTAATGAAATAAAGAGGTCAATACAAGACTTAAATAAGGAAATAGAAATAATAAAGAAAAAGCAGTCAGACTTACTAGCAATGAAGAACACAGTCAATGAAATAAAAAGCTCTGTAGAAAATTTCACCAATAGAATGGATGAAGGAGAGGACAGAACATCTAAGCTAGAAGACCATGTGGCAGATAGAATACAGTCCAACAAAGAGAAAAAGAAACTAATAGGAAAGTATGAATGGGAATTTCAAGATCTTTGGGACACTATGAAAATATCAAATGTAAGAATTTAGGGTATAGAAGAAGTATTTCACTCCAAAGGCATAGTAGGCATCTTCAACAAAATCATAGAAGAAAACTTCCCCCAAATTGGAAAAGAGGTTCCAATGCAGATACAGGAATCCTTTAGGACACCAATCAAACAAAACCTGGAAAGAACCTCTCCTTGCCATATTATAATCAAACTACCAAACACACAAACAAAAGAAAAAATATTGAAAGCAGTTAGAGAGAAAAATCAAGTTACCTAAAACGCAAGCCCATCAGGATCACAGCAGATTACTCAATGCAAACTTTAAAAGCCAGAAGAGCTTGGAGTGATGAGTTCCAAGTTCTGAAAGATAACAGCTGTCAACCAAGGTTACTTTATCCTGCAAAACTATCCATTCAAATAGATGGATAAATAAGGACATTCCATGACAAAAGCAGGCTAAAGGAGAATTTGAAGATAAAACTAGCTCTACAAAAAATACTTGAAAGAATCCTCCATGCTGAAGAGGAAGAGAAGAACACATATAAGGAACCTGGACAAAACAAACACTACTCAGACTAGTTAACACAAGACAGCAATGGTAAAACTGGAAGAACTACAAAAAAATTAAAAATGGCAAACATAAATACACACCTTTCAATAATATCTCTGAATATCAATGGCTTCAATGCTCCAACCAAAAGAAATAGGTTTGCAGACTGGGTTAAAAAGCAGGATCCTTCAATTTGTTGCCTCCAAGAACCTCACCTTTCTACAAAGGATGGACACTATCTTAGGGTGAAAGGTTGGAAAACGGTGCTTCAAGCAAATGGGCCCAGAAAAAAGCAGGGGTTGCTATCCTAATATCTGACAAGGAAGACTTCAGTCCAACATTAGTTAAGAAAGATAAGGAAGGTCACTTTATATTGATTAAAGTCACAGTCCCACAGGAGGACATTACAATCCTAAACATATATGCACCTAACATGGGGGCTTCCAAATTCATCAAACAAATGCTATTAGAACTAAGGTTACACATAACACAAAACACAGTGGTATTGAGTGACTTCAACCCCCACTCCCCATCAATTGGCAGGTCATCCCAAGAAAAAATAAACAGAGAGGCATCTGGACTAAATGAGGTCATAGAAGGAATGGGCAGAACAGATATATACATGACATTTCATCCAAATGCTGTGGAATATCCATTCTTTACAGCAGTACATGGAGCATTCTCTCAAGTATACTGCATATTAGGACAAAAAGGAAATCTTAACAAATACTGGAAAACTGAAATAATTTCTTGCATTCTATCTGACCATAATGGACTCAAACTACAAATTAATAGCAAAAAACCTTTGGGACAATCACAAAATCATGGAAACTAAACAATACACCACTAAATGATGAATGGGTCAATGATGTAATCAAGAAGGAAATCAAAAAATTCATAGAGTTAAATGAACACAACATACCAAAACCTCAGGGACACAATGAAGGCACTACTAAGGTAAATTTATTGCTTTAAGTGCCTATATTAAGAAATTAGAAAGGTGGCAAGTAAACGACCTATTGCTTCATCTTAAAGCCTTGGAAAAAGAACATCAAGGCAAACCAAAAATCAGTAGATGGGAAGAAATAATAAAGATTAGGGCAGAAATTAATGAAATAGAAACAAACAAAAAAAACAAACAAACAAAGAATTAATCAAACTAAGAGTTGGTTCATTGAAAAGATAAACAAGATAGATAAACCCTTAGCAAATCTGACCAAAAGAAAGAGAGGAGAGACACAAATTAATAAAATTAGACATGAAAAAGGCAACATCAGGGCTGGAGAGATGGCTTAGCGGTTAAGTGCTTGCCTGTGAAGCCTAAGGACCCCGGTTCGAGGCTCGGTTCCCCAGGTCCCACGTTAGCCAGATGCACAAGGGGGCACACACGTCTGGAGTTCGTTTGCAGAGGCTGGAAGCCCTGGCGCGCCCATTCTCTCTCTCTCCCTCTATCTGTCTTTCTGTGTCTGTCGCTCTCAAATAAAATAAATAAATAAAAAATTTTTAAAAAAAAGAAAAGGCAACATCACAACAGATTCCAGAGAAATTAAAAAAATCATAGGGACATATTATAAAAACATACTCCACAAAGTATGAAAATGTGAAAGAAATGGATGATTTCCTTGATTTATGTGACCTACCTAAATTAAATCAAGATGAGATTAATCACTTAAATAAACTTATAACAAGTATGGAGATCCAAGAAATTATCAAAAAATCTCACAACTAAAAAAAATGTCCAGGTCCAGGTAGATTCACTGCTGAATTTCACTAGACCTTCAGGGAAGAACTAACACACTGCTTCTTAAGCTTTTCCATAAAATAGAAAAAGAAGGAATCCTACCAAACTCCTTCTACAAAGCCAGTATTACCCTGATACCGAAACCAGGCTAAGATAGAACCAAAAAAAAAAAAAAAAGAAAATTACAGACCAATCTCCCTCATGAATATAGATGCAAAAATTCTCATCAAAATATTGGCAAATACACATGTTCTCTCTCATATGGGGATCCTAGCTACAGATGACTGGGCTTCTGTGTGAGAATGAAAATACTTAGTAGCAGAGGCCAGTAAGTTGAAAAGGAGACATAAAGGGTGGAGAAAGGAAGGGAGGAGGATACTTAATAGGTTGATATTGTATATATGTAATTACAATGATTGTAATGGGGAGGTAATATGATTGAGAATGGAATTTCAAATGGGAAAGTGTGGGGGTGGGGAGGGAGGGAATTACCATGGGATATATTTTATAATCATGGAAAATGTTAATAAAAATTAAAAAAAAATATTGGCAAACAGAATACAAGAATATATCAGAAAGATCATTCACCCTGACCAAGTAGGCTTTATCCCAGAGATGCAGGTATGATTCAACATATGCACATCAATAAATGTAATACATTGTATAAATGGCCTGAAAGACAAAAATCACAAGATCATCTCATTAGATGCAGAAAAAGCATTTGACAAAGTCCAACCTCCCTTCATGATAAAAGTCCTACAGAGACTGGGAATAGAAGGAACATATCTCAATATAATAAAGGCTATTTATGACAAGCCTACAGTCAACATATTACTAAATGGGGAAAAACTGAAAACTATTCCACTAAAATCAGGAAGAAGACAAGGGTGTCCACTGTCCCCAAATTTATTTAACAAAGTACTAGAAGTCTTAGCCATAGCAATAAGGTAAGAGACACACATAAAAGGGATATAATCTGGAAAGGAAGAGACCAAATTTTTATTTGCAGATGACATGATTCTATACATAAAGGACCCTAAAGACTCTACTAGCAAACTGTTAGAGCTGATCAAAAACTACAGCCATATAGCAGGATACAAAATAAATTCACAGAAATCAGTAGCTTTCTATATGCTAACAACAAACACACAGGATGAAATCAGAGAATCATTCCCAATCACAATTGCATCAAGAAAAATAAAGTACCTTGGAATAAATCTAACCAAGGAAGTAAGAGATGTCTACAATCAAAATTTTAAAACATTCAAATGAGACTTTGCAAAAGACAGTAGGAAATGGAAAAGCATCTCTTGTTCCTGGGTCAGAAGAATCAATATTGTGAAAATGGCAATCTTACTGAAAGCAATCTACACATTTAATGCAATCCCCATCAAAATTCCAATGGCATTCTTATCAGAAATAGAAAAAAACTCCATAAATTCATTTGTAATCACAAAAAAAACGCTCAAATATCTAAAACAATAGTGAGTAACAAAAATAAGGCTGGTGGTATCATCATAGCTGATTTAAACCTGTACTACAGAGCTATAGTAACAAAAATAGCATGGTACTGGCACAAAAGCAGACATGTAGATCAATGGAACAGAATAGAGGACCCATATGTTAGTCTGAGTAGCTATAGCAACCTGGTATTCAATAAAAATACCAAAAATGCTCGTTGGAGAAAAGACAGACTCCTCAGCAAATGGTGCTGGGAAAACTGGATGTGTATCATTAGAAAGATGAAAATAGATTCTTCTCTCTCTCCATGCACAGGAATTAAGTCCAAATGGATTAAAGAACTTAACTTCAGTCCTGAAACTCTGAAAGTGCTACAGAAAAAGTAGGTGAAACCCTTCAACATATTGGTCTCGGCAAAGACTTTCTGAATATAACCCCAATTACTCAGGCAATAAAACCACAGACCTCATGCAATTACAAAGATTTTGTATGGCAAAGGACACTGTGAATAAAGCAAAGAGGTAACCTACAGAATGGGAAAAAAATCTTTGCCAGGTATACATCTGATAGAGTATTAATATCTAAGATATAGAAAGAGCTCAAAATTTAAATAATCAGAAATCAAGCCAATTAAAAAATGGGCTATCAAACTAAATTGACAGTTCTCAAAAGTAGAAACATAGATGGCTTATAAGCACCTAAAAAATAATGTCCTGGGCTGGAGAGATGGCTTAGCGGTTAAGCACTTGCCTGAGAAGCCTAAGGACTCCCCGGTTTGAGGCTCCATTCCCCAGGAACCACGTTAACCAGATGCACAAGGAAAGCATCTATTTCCTTCAGATTTTCATACTTTGTGGAGTATATGCTTTTATAGTATGTCCCTATGATTTTTTGAATTTCTCTGGAATCTTTTGCGATGTTACCTTTCTCATCTCTGATTTTATTAATTTGTATCTCTTTTGTCTTTCTTTTGGTCAGATTTGCTAAGGGTTTATCAATCTTGTTTATCTTTTCAATGTACCACCTCTTTGTTTCATTAATTCTTTGGATTGCTTTTTTGGTTCTATTTCATTAATTTGTGCCCTAATCTTTATTATTTCTTCCCGTCTACTGATTTTTGGTTTCCCTTGTTCTTCTTTTTCCAAGGCCTTAAGTTGAAGCATTAGGTTGTTTACTTGCGACCTTTCTAATTTCTTAATATAGGCACTTAAAGCTATAAATTTACCTCTTAAAACTGCCTTCAATGTGTCCCAGAGATTTTGATATGTTGTGTTCTACTATCTTTTGACTCTATAAATTTTTTGATTTCCTTCTTGATTTCTTCATCAACCCATTCATCATTTAGTAGTGTATTGTTTAGTTTCCATGATTTTGTGTATGGTCTATAGCCTTTCTTGCTACTGATTTGTAGTTTGATTCCATTGTGGTCAGATAGAATGCAAGGAATTATTTCAATTTTCCTGACTTTGTTAAGATTTGCTTTGTGTCCTAATATATGGTCTCTTTTAGAGAATGTTCAATGTGCTGCTGAAAAGAATGTATATTCTGCAATCTTTGGATGAAATGTCCTGTATATATCTAGGTTTTTACTTCTATATACTAGGGCATGATCTAATGCTCATATTCAAGGATGGCAAATTAACATGAAACATTTTTTGAAAACTATTATGAAAGCATTAAACAGGTTAATATCAACAATATATGAATGATCATTTAAGTCTTAGATACCTAGAAGAAGAAGACATAAACCTAGATTTATTCTTACAATAGAAAGGCACTTGTTTTAGATTTAGATGGAAACAAAGTTGTAGTTTGATGAAAGTTTAAAGTGATCACAGTAGATTAGTTAGCGCATGTATTGGTACTGGTCAAAAGGTCACTTTAACCTGGTGCTGTTTACTCTTAGTATTTGAAAGACAGGAAAACACCCTTTTGTCCACAGTTTGGCTGAGGAAAGAGAGCAAAAATAGTAATAATAATTTAATAATTTTTCCTTATATAGCACCTTTGTGGCCACCAAAGATGATGCAGGATTTCTTTCTTTCTTTCTTTGTTTTTGGCAGTCAGGAGGGGGTCTACCAAAACTTATGAACCCCAAGTTTTGGGTTCTGCCCTAGCTTTAACAAATAATGGATAAAGACGCAAGAAGGATAAACAATGAATTATTAAGTCAATTGAGGGATAAATCACAAATTGTGAGGTTTATTTAAAAGGTTTATTTAAATCACAAGTTGTGGGGTTTAGGAAACTCGCTCTCTTGTGGAGACACTGCATAGTTTATAAGGTTTGTTTAAGAGAAATGAGGGTTTTTTTCTGGGGCAGAGGGGGATTGGAGTAGAGCCACAAGCATGTGGACTTAAGAGAAACCGAGGCTTTTAAAGAGAAGTTAGAGTAAAGCTGATAGCACATTGGAAAGTAAAATCAAAGAGCTTGTGTAGGGAAATTTGGGGGAACCTGCACATGGTAGATTCAGAAAAAAGAAGAAAATCATGCCTGTAATCAAAGTGACAAGGTACCCCAAACTATAAAGCAGACACAAGCAGAAAAGCCATCCAAACCAAAAAACAGTACCCACTCCCCACCCCTGCCAGGGAAGCCCGACTCACATGTTGAAAGAACTAAATTGAGGCCAAGATAGGATTCAGCAAACCACCTCCCAGGCTAGACCTAAAATTAGAACAAAGGGCCATTAATCAGTGACTGTCTTGGACGGAATAGCTGAGTCACATCCTGGAAATTCAAGGCCTCTCGGCCCCAACCAATCAAGGATGTATAGATGTAATTTTAGACTAGTCATGAGTAAGTTACCTCACCTATTCAGAATTCCCCTTAAAACCCAGGCTCGAACCAATCAAATTCAACCCCTGTTCAAATTAGCCAATCAAACTGTAGAATTAATTGCCCACCAAAACCTCCCTTAGTTATGCTTATAGGAGCCTAGGAGCTCCTCTTGGGGTCACCATTTTGTATGAATGGCTGACCCCCACATGCTGGCTGATTCTGCAGAATAAATGCTCATTTGCTTTTACATTGAGTCTGGGGTCTTTCTTCAGCGATTCTTGGACCCTTGCAATTGGGGGCTCATCCAGGATCACTGAGAATCCCTCCCCCCAATCAGTACAGCACTTCCTGGAGGGCATTTAGCTCTCTGCCCATTGGTGATTTAGGTGCCTCTTTGTGTGTCTCTGGTCTATTTTGTTTCATTTTCAGCAAATCTGGCATCTGGATGCAATCTGGAGGCCCAGAGAGGTAAGGCTGATGAGGCACTAATTACCTCAGGGCCAGGGGGTCCTGAGGGTGCTGCAGATCCCCTTCTGGTGGAGCTTGAAAACACCAACCTGATTCTTGCTTTGATTAAAGGAGATGGGTCACGCCCATCTGGCAGAGCCCATTCATGGGGCAGGCTGCCAACTTCAGCATTTGAGTGCCTTTTTCGTTTTCCAGGAAATTTGTTTTTGTGTCTATATATCTGTGTGCTGCTTGTCCTTTTCTTGTTTCTTTAAAATATTGTAGAGAAGTATTATGGGACAGGCAACTAGTTCCATCCCTTTGGACCTAGTCCAGTCACATTTTAAGGACTTCTGACACATGGCAGGGAATTTGGGTCTGACAATGTGGTTGGGAAAACTAACCATCTTTTGCAGGAATGAATGGCCAACTTTCAGTGTAGGATGGCCAGAGGGAGGCACTTTTCATCTCCCCACTATTTACCAGATCACAGGTATTGTGTATGGGAATCCTGAACACTCTTACCAGGTCCTATACATTACAGCTTGGCAATATCTAGTAGAAAGCCCCCCTCCCTGGTTAGCTCACTTTTTGTCACCAGCCCCAGCCATACTGCCTATCAGGGAACCAACACCATAAACCAGCAGTCCTGCCCTTCTGTCCCACAGGAAGATCTCTACCCACCTCCCTATGTATCTGCCCCTGCACCGCCTGTACCACAAGTGAGAGCTGCCAGTCAGGGTCCTGGAGAAGAAGGGGGAAACATGATCAGTCCTCCCCACATGCGAGCCCAAGCCACAAGGCAGGCAGACTCCGCTGTGGTCCGTCTCACTGCCTTTGTGAGCAACAACCCCCTCTCCCCCACCATCAGGATGGCCAACAGTTCATGACTCATATCCCTTTTTCCACCAGTGACCTGTATAATTGGAAGATACAGAATCCAAAATTTTAAGAGAAAACCTCAGCCCCCTTAAACTTGTTAGATTCTATACTGATTACTCATCAACCACTTGGGATGATTGTCAGCAGCTTTTGCTTGTTCTCCTTACAACACAGGAAAGAGAGCAAATTCTAGCCACCACTTGCAAGCTAGTTCCTGGACCTAACAGCCAACCCACAGTCATGCAGGCCGTCATAGATGTGACATTTCCCCTGACCTGCCCTGACTGGAACCCCAACAGCCTTGAAGGTAAGGAAAGACTCAAAGCATACTGCCAGATTCTAATGGGGGGTCTCTGAGAGGCTGCTAGGAAGCCCACAAATTTCAAATTTATCTAAGGTAGGACAGGTTATACAAAGTAAGGAGGAAAACCCAGGGGCCTTTTTAGAGAGGCTGCTAGAAGCCTACCGGACCTATACACCTCTGGACCTGGAAGCAAGAGAAAACCACTGTGCTGTGAACATGGCTTTTGTCAACCAGAAGGCGCGAGACATCCACAGAAAGCTCCAACAACTGGACAGTTTTGCAGGTAAGCAAATTTTGGTGCTAGTAGCAATAGCGGAAAAAGTTTATAATAACAGGGAGATTCCAGAAGACAAACAAACTAGAGGCCTGGCCAAAATATTATCTCCTCAAAGCACAGGCCAAAATAAACCCTTTTCTTCACTGAGTTACTTTGGGCCAGGTATTTGTTCATAGCAATGAGAAAATAACTAATAGAAGGAGCTTCTCACTATTTTGCTAAGTAATAAATTTCACAGAAACAGTTGTCTTTTGATACTGGCCACTTGCCAGTAATATCAACATGAGTCAGTAGGAGTTAGGCTCTAAATATTTGTATAAGGTGTCAACAAGTCATTGAGGTTAGGCTTTAAGTAGTCAAAGTCTGTTTGTTAAAATAGGGAATTTTTACTTATTTACTCATTTATTTAAGAGAGAGAGGCAGATATAGAAAGAGGTAGATAGAGACAAAATGGGCACCCCAGGGCCTCTAGCCACTGCAAACGAACTCCAGACACATTTCTCTTGTGTGCATATCTGGCTTACCTGGGTCCTGGGGAATAGAACCAAGGTCCTTAGATTTGGCAGGCAAACACTTTAACCACTAAGCCATTTCTCCAGCCCCAAATAGGGAATTTTTATTTTTATTTTTGTCCTTTCTGTCTGTGTACTTGCTTATACATATATCACAAGGAGATTGGCCTTAAGGCTTATTCCATTAGCCTTTTTTTAGTAATCTTTTTGGTAATATTTATTAGACAGAGAAATGTAGGGGATCTGTTAGTTATGTAAAAGGAGGGTAAAGGCCTTCCCTTTCTCATGTTCCCTCTATTTTTTGTCCTGACTCAGTAGAGGTCTTGCTTCGGATGCATATAGCCCTGGTTCCATCCCTAGCAATGATAGAAACAAGGATTATTAGAGATAGGAGTTGTCATTAAGTAATAAAATAATTCACTAGGAAGGTAACAGACTCGAATGTTCAAAACTTAAACACAAATGATATATCCAAATAATAATGGAGAGGTTTTTTATTATTATTATTGAATACTTCCATAATTGCCAACAGTAAACCATGGTAATTCCCCCCACCATCACTTTTCCCTTCACATATCTACTCTCCATCATATCCCCCCCTTAATCAGCCTCTGTCTTTTTTTAAAATATTTTTATTTATTTATTTGAGCGAGTGAGGGGAGAAAGAGAGAGAGAGAATGGGCACAGCAGGGCCTCCAGCCACTGCAAACAAACTCCAGATGCATGTTGCTCCTGTGCATCTAGCTTATGTGGGTCCTGGGGAATCAAACCCAGGTCCTTGGGCTTTGTAGGCAAGGGTCTTAACCACTAAGCCGTCTCCTCATCCCCTCTCTTTTATTTTGATGTCATCATATTTTCCTCCAATTATACTGGTCTTGTGTATGTAGTGCCAGGCACTGTGAGGTCATGGATATCCAGACCACTTTGTATCTGTAAATATTCATTGTAAGGAGTTCTACTCTTCCTTTGGCTCTTACATTCTTTCCACCACCTCTTGCACAATGGACCCTGAGCCTTGGAAGGTGTGATAGAGATGTTTCAGTTGCTGAACACTTATCTGTCTCTTCTTCTCAGCACTATGGTGCCTTTTGAGTCATCCCAGAGTTCACCACCATCTGGAAAGAGAAGCTTCTCTAACCAAAAGTAAGGGTGGCATTAATATATGGGTATGAATATTAAGGAGAATGCTTACTGGGAAGATTGGTGAGCATATTACATACATTTAACCAGACACAAGCAGACATTACACCCCCTAATGCTCATGACTTCCCCCATCATAGCTGTTCAGTATCAGGCATGTATTCCCTCCCATGGATTAGGCCTCCAGTCCAATTAGAGAGTGGTTGGTTTCCCTCCTAACAGACATGCCACTATTTCACCCATTGGCTCATTTGGCCTGGCTGGCCCAACTAAAGGCTTGCAGTGTCCACTGTTGTTTATCTCCACTGATGACCTTTTTCTCTCCCATAGAGCTGCATGCAGCGTAGCTTTCCCAGCTTTCTGTCAGCTGGTCTACATGGAGGAGGTTTTCAGCTCAGTGACCTTGCAGCCCAACATATGGAATCTTCAGCAATAGGTTCTTAACATCTATTCATGGTGGGAAACCAAGAGTCTCTATAATGGCCTGTATTGTTCTGGGGGCATCAGGGACCTCCCTGGCCAACAACCCACTTGTAGCAGACAGCTTCAGGTTCGCTGAGATGAACTTTCAGACCAGGCACAGTTATGGAGGAAGGGATTTATTGAAGTTTACAGTTCCAGGGGAAGTTCCATAATGGCAGAAGAAGCTGGCCTGCCTTCACAGGACCAAGCAGAGAGAGAGAAGCACAAGCCAAAAAAGTCAAAAGCCACAGCACACTTCAGGAACTCCTGTTAGACACACTTTGCATATCTTTAAATTGAAATTGGAAACCCATCACCACAACTTAAGATCCACCCCGTGACATTGCCTCCAGCCAGGTAGCCAGCAGATGCAAACTACAAACAAACAACTGAATATATTGGGGGCCATCTATTCTATTCAAACCACCAAACCACTGGAATATATCCCATCCCTGCTAGTGAAAGTTTTCTAGTGATAATCTATGGCTTTTGGATGTACCATTGACCAAAAGAAGTAGGCTTCCATATGATTTATTCATGCCCACTTAGATTTTAATTAACCCTCCCCAAACTACCTTTACTCAATATCTTCCCCTGACCTCACTTAGGCCTTTCCACCCTGAGTAATCTGTTTTTCTACTTACATATATAAAATACCATCCCCTAATTCCTCCCTTCTCCTCCCTCCCTTATAGTCCCTTTCTAGCTTGTTGGCCTCTACTACCAAGTTTTATTCAAACTTACATACAAGTATAAATATTTTTAGCTAGGATTCATATATGACAGAGAACATGTAGTATTTAGCTTTCTGGGCCTGGGTTACCTCACTAAATATAATCCTTTCTAGGAATAATGTAGCATTTAGACCATATTGATATGCAGCTCAGATCATGCCATTCCTTGATTCAAAACACTCCACTGGTTTCCCAGCTCAGAACAAACATTAAAGCCCTTCCTCTGGTCTCCAAACACCTGCATGATTTAGCCTCCCTCGTTAACCTCTTTGATACTATCAGCCTCTTGTCCTATACTTGAACTAACTCATATTTCCTCAGGATAATCTGGCTTCCCTCAAACTTGCCCAAATGTTCCTGCCTCAGAGCCTCTGTACTTTATGGTTTTGCCTGAGAAGGTTTTCACCTTTTGTTTTAAAATGTTCCCTTATTACTACATGCATATATATATATGTATATATATATATGTATATATATATATGTGTGTGTGTGTGTGTGTGTGTTCTCTCAAGTGCTCAGTATTTTTTTTAGAATGATGGCTATGCTTTTCTCCCTGTTCTTTCTGTTAATCCAGACCTCAAGCTCCAAGTCTTCCTATTCACTCACAAGGAAATTACATACAGCCCTCTTGAGAAGTCTTGAGAAGACTTCTGTCCTGGATTTGACTTGCTCTCTTCATTACTTACCATAAGTGGGATATTAGTGATTATTCTCAAAATGTCTCCCCTGAGCTATCAAAGGCAGATACATGTTAGAGCCTTACAAATAATTGCTTCAGCTGTGTCCTTAGGTAAGTACTTTTTGTAGAAGTTGCTATTTCTAATGCAGGGAAAGCCAGGTGGACACTCAGGACGGAGAGAGGGAAATGTGGGAGGATGGCCATAAATTCAAGGCCAGCCTGGGACTACAGAGTTTCAGGTCAGTCTGCGCTAGAGTTAGACCCTACCTTGAAAGCACCAACCAACCAAAAAAGTTAGAGAATTGGAGAGATAGCTCAGTATTTTAAAGGCAATTGCTAGCAAAATCTGACTGCCAGGGCATGGTAGCACACACCTTTAATCCTAGCACTGGGAAGGCAGAGGTAGGAAGATCACCAAGAGCTCGAGGCCACCTCTGAGACTACATAGTGAATTCCAGGTCAGCCTGGGCTAGAGTGAGACCCTATCTGAAAAAAAAAAAAATTGGTACTGAGCCAGGTGTGGTGCACACCTTTAATCACTGTGATGATCACTGTGAGTTCGAGGCCAGCCTGAGACTACATAGTAAATTCCAGGTCAGCCTGGGCTAGAGATTTTTAAAACCAAGAAAAAAAAAAAAAAAGGAAAAGAGAAAAGGAAACAGGAATAGCCCTGATTATAGGGGCTGGAGAGACGGCTCAGCACTAGAGGCGCTTGCCTGCAAAGCCTAAGAACCCAAGTCTGATTCCTCACTGCCCATGTAAAGCCAGATGCCAGCCAGGTGGTCCATGTGTCTGGGGTTCATTTGCAGTGGCTGGATGCCCTGGCATGCCCATTTTCTCTCTCTCTGTGCTACTTTCATAAATAAATAAAACATAACAATGTATTTTAAAATAAAAAAAAATCTGACTGCCAGGGTTCCATTCCCCAGTACCCATGTAAAGCCAGATGCACAAAGTGGTACATGCATCTGGAATTCGTTTGCAGGGGCAAAAGGCCCTGGCATGCCTATACTCTTTCTACCAAATAAATAAATGAAAATCAAATAAAAGCCAGGCATGGTGGCACACACCTTTAATCCTAGCACTTTGGAGGCAGAGGTAGGAAGATTGCTGTGAGTTCGAAGCTAGTCTGAAACTACAGTGAGTTCCAAGTCTGTCTGCGCTAGAGTTAGATCATACCTTGAAGGAAAAACAAACAAGCAAACAAAAATTAAATTTAAAAAAACGTTAGGGAACATAAAAAGAACTATATCCAGGTGGTACTCAACTTACAGTAGCTTAATGTAAGTTGTAAGTTTTTTACCTTATAATGGTGGTATGTTTTCAGTATAAATTGGACTTTGACTTTTGGATTTTGATCTTTGGTTGTTTCCTGAGCTAATGAAAGGTGCACTGGGTAGTGTGCCACTCTCCCTGCAGTGTTAGGCAATGGAAGTGAGCTACAGCTCCCAGGAAGTCATGCAGTAACAAGAACAATTTTATTCTGGTGTATTGAGTGTTTCATCCAGGACCTTCAGGGTACAGGTGTGTTTAGTGCATCTTTTTATTCCAAACACCTTAAACTTAGAATGGCTGTTCATTGAGCTATAAACCTATGGCAGGTTGTAGAGTGTCTATACTAGATAGAAAATGAGATAGACAGAGTAACAAGTATGTGATAATATCAATGAGATGTCAAAATTTGCAAGAAGAAATCAATACTTATTTTATCTTCACAGGAATCATGTGTGGAAATTATTTTGGGTTGAATAGAGGCAGAGCCAAGGCTGGCCTATGAGCAGAAGAGCGATTCACATGCTATAAATTTGTTAGGAGCATATTAAGTAAAAGTTAATTAGACTCTGTTAAGCCTTAGAGGCCAAACAGTGTATCTGGGAGACAGGAGAGATGGTCCCTTACAGAGACCCAAGCTGGGCTGTCTAATATAACTGCACTGTCATAGATGGATATTTAAGTTAATTAAAATTAGAAAATCAGTACCTCATGCACTCTTGCCACCTTGTAGCTACAAGTGTGTGGTTGTCCTATTGGACAATACAAAAATAAAAGCTTGTCATCATTACATAAAATTCTACCAGGTATTGCTAGCCCACAGTGCTCACCCTTGCCTATTGTAATGACTTCTCAGCTTTTACACTTCTACTTGGACACTGCAAAAGTGTGCATGAAAGCAGGGCCCAGGGTGTCCAGGGGATAAGGAAGCATTTTCCTATGGCCTCATGAACCAGCACTTCCTTCCTACTGAGAACTGTTATTCAGAACTTTAAGGCATGTTTATCAGATCCTGATCTCTTACTCTACATAATTCCAGTGCTGTCTAACACTGGCTCTTTCATTTTTCTGCTATCTGTCCTGCTGGATTCCTCATTGGATGGATAAGAAGGCAGAGGGAAGAAACTGGTTTTGAAAAAGTCTTTCAGTGTGTTCACTGTTTTAGTCTAGGTGTCCTCTTTTCTTCCCTGTCATGCATTTTCTGCTTGCTAAATGCCTCCTATTTAAACTCTTGTCAGTCTAAAGTTTCTCCTTGGTCATGATGGTCAGGTGTGGGTGTGCAAACACTATAGCCACAGATATATGCAATCCTGGGTGTTGGTGTAAAAATCCTGCATTGTTGGTGTAAAGATGGTTTTCTTTATTTCTAGATGCCACACTGTGGTCATCCCATGTGTTCCTGAGGGCAGCTTGAGAAGGTGAACAGTTGGCAAGGTATGGAAAGTCAGCGACTCTGAATTAAGAGAGCTATAAAGAAAAGGGGGTGGTGATTGGGTGTTGCAGTCATCTTCATGTTGCTGGCAGGAAACACCCAAACAAGAGCAGCTTGTAGGAGAAAAGGGTTTATTTTGGCTTACAGGCTCAAGGGAAAGCTGGTGGGGAAATTGATGGCATGAGCAGAAGGCAAACGTCACTTCCTGGCCAACATCAGGTGGACAACAGCAGCAAGTGAGTGTGCCAAACACTGGCAAGGGGAAACTGGCTACCTATAAGCCCACCCCCAATAATACACTTCCTCTAGGAGATTCCAATTCCCAAGTTGCCACCAGCTGGGGACCTAGCATTCAGAACACAAGTTTATGGGGGACATCTGAATCAAACCACCACAGTGAGCATGTCCACATTGATAGAAGGAAACAGAAAAGAGGAAAATATGAGGCTATTTAATTTTTATTTCTTTAAATATCATGATCTCTAAATCAAACCCACATTTGAGTTTTTGTTTCTTTTTTTATTTATTTGCAAAGGAGGGATGGGCATTCCAGGGCCTTTTGCCACTGTAAATAATCTCCACATGTGCACCCATTTGTGCATCTGGCTTTACATGGGTACTGAGGAATCAAACCCAGGCCACCAGGCTTTGCAAGCAAGCTCCTTTAACCACTTAGTCATTTTCCCAGCCCTTGAGGGTCTTTTCAAAGGAGATGATTAAGAATGGAAATGATAAAGCATGGAGTTGAGATTAATAAAGAAACATTAAAAGCATTGAGTCAGGAGGACCCCACAAAGCAGACTGAGGAAGAGTCACCAGTGTAGGAGGGATCATGCTTCAGAAAACCCCACTAAGCAGAAGACTGGACTCAAGCAGGAGGGAACAGCCAAATATGTCCAAGGTGGTGGAAAGGGAAGTAAATTAAAACTTAAACTTCCTGGGCTGTAGAGATGGCTTAGCAGTTAAGTGCTTGCCTGTGAAGCCTAAGAACCCTGGTTCAAGGCTTGATTCCTCAGGTCTCATGTTAGCCAGATGCACAAGGGGGCGCTTGCATCTGGAGTTCGTTTGCAGTGTCTAAAGATTCTGATGCACCCATTCTCTCTCTCTATCTGCCTCTTTCTCTCTCTGTTTATTGCTCTCAAATAAATAAATAAAAATAAACAAAAACTAAAGCTTCCTTTTAAATTTATTAGAATATTGTCAGTGTTAATAATTTAGGTGGATTGACAGGAAGTAGGACTACATTTAGTCACTGAGAAATTAAGAAGTTGTTGTAGTTACCTTCTCATTGCTGGGGCAAACATCTGACCAGAAGTGTTATATCAGAAGAAATCATTTATTTTATTTTTTAAAATTATTTGTTTATTTATTTGAGAGCAACAGACACAGAGAGAAAGACAGATAGAGGGAGAGAGAGAGAATGGGCGCGCCAGGGCTTCCAGCCTCTGCAAACGAACTCCAGACACGTGCGCCCCCTTGTGCATCTGGCTAACGTGGGACCTGGGGAACCAAGCCTCAAACCAGGGTCCTTAGGCTTCACAGGCAAGTGCTTAACCACTAAGCCATCTCTCCAGCCCAGAAGAAATCATTTATTTAGGCTTACACATTCCAGGGGAAATGCCATCAATGGCGGAAGAAGCTGGCATACTTCAGCTTCCACAGCAGAGACAAATCAACACTAGCAAGCACCAACAGCCAGAGTTCAAACTGCTCTTCACCTGGCAAAGCAGCACTCAAGATCCACCTACAGTGACATGCCCCCTGAAGCAGGAATCTGCCAGCTAGGGACTTAAGTAGGAAGTTTAATCTTAGTCGAAAGTGCTTGACTGTAAGCCAGGTGTGGTGGTGCATGCCTTTAATCCCAGCACTTGGGTGGCAGAGGTAGGAGGATTGCTGTGAGTTCACGGCCACCCTGAGACTACATAGTGAATTCCAGGTCAGCCTGGGCTAGAGTGAGACCGTACCTCGAAAAAAAAAAAAAAAAAGCCATGGTGATGCATATATGTAATCAATCACTCAGGAGATGGACTCAGGAGAATGAGAAATTCAACATCATCTTTGACTACATAGTAAGTTTGAGGCCAACATGAGTTACATGAGACAAATTTAAATTTTTCTTATAAGTTAAATTTTCATTAAAATTAGTAACCCAATCCTTATAACTTATAAGTGATATTTTATTTTGTCAAAGGCCTTTTCTGCATGTATCGAAATGATCATGTAGTTTTTGTGTTTAACCTTGTTTGTGTGGTGTATCATATTGACAGATTTCTGTATGTTAAACCACCCCTGTGTTCCTGGGATGAATCCCACTTGATCAAGTGGATAAGGCTTTTGATGTGTTGTTGGATTCAGTTTGCAAGGATTTTGTTCAGGAACTTGCATCTAAGTTCATTATGGGAAATAGGCCGGTAGTTTTCTTTGCTTGTGGCATCTCTGCCTGGTTTGGAATTAGGTTGATATTAGTTCCATAGAAGGAGTTGGGGAGCTTATCCTCTTCTCCAATTTTGTGGCACAGTTTGAAAAGGATTAGTTTGAGTTCTTCCATGAAGGTTTGATAGAATTCAAGATAGATAAGAAGCTATCTGGTCATGGACTCTTCTTTTGGGGGAGATTTTTTTTATGAATTTTTCAATCTCAATGAGTGTGATAGGTTTGTATAGGAGATTAATCTGCTCTGAGTCTAGCTTTGATAGATGGTATGTATCCAGGAATTTATCCATTTCCTCCATGTTATCCAGTTTTGTGTAGTAGAGGTTTTTGAAAGTCCTGATGATTCGCCCAGTTTCACTTATGTCTGTTGTGATCTCTCCTTTTTCATTTCAAATTTTGTTAATTGGAAGCATCTTTTTTTTTTTTCTTGATAAAATTGGCCAGGGGTTTGTCAATCTTGTTTATTTTTTCAAAGAATCAGCTCTCTGTTTTGTCAATTTTCTTAATTGTTTACTTAGTTTCCAATTTCTTAATTTCTACTCTGATCCTAATTATTTCTTTCCTTCTGGAGCTTTTTGGGTTGGATTCTTCTTGCTTTTCCAGTGCCTTTAGGTGGATGGTTAAGTTATTGATTTGGGATCTCTCTGTCTTTGTTATGAAGGCATTTAGTGCTATGAATTTTCCCCCAAGGACAGCCTTCATTGTGTCCCATAAGTTCTGGTACATGCTCTTATCACCATTCATTTCTAGAAATTTCACAATTTTTTATTTTGTCCATTATCCATTTCTTGTTTAAAAGTGTGCTGTTCAGTTTCCAGGTACCGATGGTATTTTTGGTGGGTCTTTTGCTGTTAATTTCTAGCAATATAGCATTGTGATCTGGTATTATGCTAGGAATTATGTTAATCTTCCTAAATATATGGAGGCAGGATTTGTGACCCAGTATATGATCTATTTTAGAGAATGTTCCATGGGCTGCTGAGAAGAATGTGTAGTCTGTGGATTTGGGATGGAAAGTTCTATAGATGTCCGTTAGATCTAAGTGATCTATGGTTTTGTTGAGCTCTCTTACTTCCCTGTTGAGTTTCTGTTTGGATGATCTGTGTATTACTGATAATGGTGTTTTGAAGTCCCCAACTATGATGGTGTTGGTGGTTATTTCTGTTTTTATTGTCAAGTAGGCTTTGTTTTATGAACTGTGATGCCCCTGTGTTTGGTGCATAAAGACTTATGACTGTGATGTCCTCTTGGTGGATCATTCCCTTGATAAGTAGGAAGTGGCCTTCTTGGTCTTTTTTGACTATTTTTGGCTTAAAGTCTATTTTATCTGATATTAATATAGCCACACCTGCTTGTTTCTTATTCCCATTTGCTTAGAATATTGTTTTCCACCCTTTCACCCTGAGGAGGTGTCTGTCTTTAGTGGTGAGATGGGTTTCTTGAAGACAACAGATTGAAGGTTCTAATTTTCTGATCCATCCTGTAAGCTTGTGTCTCTTGATGGGTGAATTAAGGCCATTAATGTTTAGGGTAATGACTGTGAGGTTTGATTTGATACCAGCCATATTGTGTTGGTTTATGTTGTTTGCTGTTTTCATGGACTTTGAAGGTTTTTGTGCCTTCTCTGATTATGGTTATTGTGATCTGCTTCTTGTAGGCATTTGAGGTTGATTATTTGATTCTTTTGTGTGGAGAATGTCCTGAAATGCTCTCTGTAGGTTTTGTTTTGTGTTCATATAATTGTAAAGCTGAGTTTTGTCTTGGAAAGTTTTCCTTTCACCATCTATTATGAGGGATACTTTTGGTGGGTAAAGTAGTTTGGGTTGGAAGCCATAGGTTCTTTGTCTTTGCAGTGTTTCATTCCAGGCACTTCTGGCTTTCAGGGTTACCATTGAGAAGTCTGAAGTAATTCTGATGGGGTTACTGTAAAAAGTGATGTGCTGTTTATCCCTATCTGCTTTTAGGATTTTCTCTTTGGTGTCAATGTTTAGAGTCTTAATGACAATATGTCTTGGAGATTTTCTCCTTTGGTCCAATCTGTTTGGAGTTCTGTTAGCTTCTTGTATCTTGATGGGCCTTTCTTTTGGGAGAGTGGGAAAGTTTTCTTTGATTATTTTGTTAAATAAGTTCTCCATGTCTTTGGTCTGAATTTCTTCTCCTTTTGGTATTCCAGTGATCTGGGTATTAGGATGTATAAGGGCATCCCACAATTCCCTCATGTTCTGTTCACAGAAAATTTGAACTTATTGAAACTTTTGAACTCTCAAACTGTTTCTTCCAACTTGTCTTCTAGATCTGAGGTTCTATCATCCAAATGGCTGACTCTGTTCTTGAGAACTTCTATAGTGTTTTGGACTTGTTCAATTAGGTTTGCATTTTGTACAATTGTAGTGGGTGACTTCAGCACCTCCCTCTCATTATTTGACACGTCATCCCAGAAGAAAAAATAAACAGAGCTATGTGGATCAAATGATGTCATAGAACAAATGGACCTAACTGATATCTAAAGAACATTCCATCCAAATATGCAAAATACACATATTTCTATGCAGCACATGGAACATTCTCTAAAATAGACTATGTATTACAACACATGGAAAATCTTAACAAATACAGAAAAATTGAAATAATTCTTTGCACACTATCTGCTCACAATGGGATTTCACTACAAATCAGTAACAAGAAAAACTACAGAGCATACACAAAATCAAGAAAACTAAACAGTATCCCACTGAATGATGAATGGGTCATTGAAGAAATCAAAAAAGAAATCAAAACATTGATAGAATAAAATTATGATGGGAACATAATATACTAAAACCTTAGGACACAATGAAGGCAATATTAAGATGGAAATTTATATTAATCAGCCTTAGTATCTGCAGTCATCAAGAGAAGTATTGATGGAATTATTTAAAAAAAAGTTAAATGGCCCAATTTTATAAATTAGCCCTTGTTTGGGTGTCTAAAGTCTTACATATTAATAAAATTGAGTGACTGAAAAGCAAGCATCCAAATATCAGTATGTGCATTAAGTAATGGAACCCAAGCAATTCAGATCTGTTGTTACTGGAAAACCCCACATAGTTGAAAATATTCATAAATGTCAACTTAATTATCAGGTTTAGACTAGGAAGTTTGCTGAAGTCTTTTCCATGTTACTGTTGTCATTCATCCTAAAAATGTGGCATTAACACATGGTAATATTTAAATTTATAAAATATTTACACTAAAAGTATGTGAGAGAAGTCATACTACATTAAGAAGAAAATTCATGAGCTGGGAGTGGTGGTACATGCCTTTAATCCCAGCACCTGGGAGGCAGAGGTAGGAGGATCACTGTGAGTTCAAGGCCACTCTGAAACTACATAGTGAATTCCAGGTCGGCCTGGGCTAGAGTGAAACCTTACCTCAAAAAAAAAAAAAAAGAAGAAGAAGAAGAAAAAGAAAAAGAAGAATTCTTGAATAAATGTTTTTACCTGTAAACAATCCATTTAAGTCAGTGAATAAAGTGTACTTTTAGCATTTTCTACATTGTAGATATAGGTGAGTACACTTATGTTTTCAAAATGACACAAACAGTTGCTTAGATAATTGTAGAATATGTCCTGAAGAGAAATTTGCAGTTACTTAGATAACATAGAAAGGGATTTTGGGGTTGCAGCTTAGTGGTTATGACTTCAAGCTTTAGAAAGGGTATACTTAAATTACATTAATCTATCATCATCACATTGCTTTAAATTTCATTTTTATTTTTTTTAAATCTGTGTTCAAAATACAACCAATATGATTAGTTGTGCCTTTAACAGACTAATTTAATCTCTAACAATATTGAAGCACATCTTCATGAACAAAATTCCAGGAAAGGGAAAGAATTTTAAAACACAGACCAGAAAACAATCACAGAATGTTGTAGGTTTAATTAGTATTTTAAAACTCAAAAAAGAAAGAAAGAAAGAAAACACCAAGAGCTGGTGTATGGTGGCACACATTTTTCATCCCAGGACTCAGAATGCAGAGGTAGGAAGATTACCATGAGTTCAAGGCCACTCTGAGTCTACATAGTGAATTCCAGGTCAGCCTGAGCTAGAGTGAAACCATACCTCAAAAAAAAAAAAAACAAAAAACAGGAAAACAAATGTAAGTTCTTAACCAAGACTTGCTTGCTGCTCTGAATAATGTAAGATTTTTCTTGAGTTCCTTAAACGTAAGTGTTTTTGTTTTGTTTTTCCCAGGTAGTGTCTCACTCTAGCCCAGGCTGACCTTGAATTCACTATGTAGTCTTGGAGTGTCCTTGAACTCATGGTAATCTATGCAGTCTCAGGATGGCCTTGAACTCTTGGTGATCCTCATACCTCTGCCTCCTGAGTGCTGGGATTAAAGGTGTGTGCCACCATGCCCAGCTCATAAACACGTTTTTGAACACACACAGACACTTAGGAAAAGAAAAGCTAGATTCCTTGGGAATGATCATCCCAGTACAACAGAATTACTTTATGGCAAGCTGAACCTCTTTTACAATTAGATTTTAACATTATTTTTCCACTAATAAAAATGGGTAATGTGTGATTTACTTAAGTTATAGATCACAAAAGAAGAGAATCGAGTTCAGGTAATCACTGGATACTACTAAAGTGGTTTGATTATTTCTTTAATTTTTTAATTTTTGTTAATTTTTGAGAGACACAAGCAGAGAGAGATAGATAATGAGCGCACCAGGGCCTCCAGCCACTGCAAACGAACTCCAGATGCATGTGCTGCCTTGTGCATCTGGCTTATATGAATCCTGGGGAATTAAACCTGTCTTTTGGCTTTGCAGTCAGGCGCCTTAGCTGCTAAGCCATCTCCCAAGCCCCCTGATTATTTCTTTAGAACAAAAACAACAAGCCTGGAACAAGTGTGACAAAACACAACCTCTATAACAAACCACACTTATGAATAACTGGATCACACCTGAACACTATATTGGTACTAGTGGGCAGAAAGCGCAGAAATTTCTTTCTAAAATACTGTCATATAGATGAACAGTGTTAGTATAAATTCTTTATTTACATTAAAATATGATTCCATTTGCTGGTGTAACTAAACATTAGAAGGAAATTCTAAAGAAAAAGAAGACACATGATAAACCTTCAAGGTCCATTATTCTAAAGTCACAAACCATTTTAGGTAATACTCTGGTAATCTGTTCAAAGGAGGCCAGTAACTAATATTCTCATCATCTTGGCACCCATGAGTACAGATGTTTAGAAGACATTCTGTCATGTTGTTCAATTTTTATTAAAAAATCATGGTAGAACTTCTAATAACTTCATATATATATATATATATATATATATATATATATATATATATATATATACATATATATATATATGGTATGTATATATGTGGTTGCAAGTGAACAATTTAATACTTCACCTTATTCACCTTAAGGACTTGGATAAAGAAGAACAAGTCAAACCAAAAATCAGTAGATGGGAAGAAATAATAAATATTAGGGCAGAAATTAATGAAATGGAAATTTTAAAAAATCCAATGGATCAATGAAACAAAGAGTTAGTTCTTTGAATGGATAAATGAAATTGATAAACCCTTAGCGAATCTGGCCACAAGAAAGAAACAAAAATTAATAAAATTAGAAGTGAAAAAAACATCATTATAACAGATACCAAAGGAATTCAGAAAATCATAAGGACATACTTTAATCTAAGTTTGAAAATCTGAAAGAAATGGATAATTTTCTTGATTTGTATGAACTACCAAAATTAAATCAAGATGAGCAAATCATTTACATAGATATATAACAATAATGGAGATCCAAGCAATTATCAAAAATCTTAGAACTAAAAAAGTCCAGGCTCAGATATATTCACTGGTAAATTTTACCAGGTCATTAAGGAAGAATTAACACCAACGCATCTCAGGCTTTTTCATAAAACAGAAAAAGAAGGAATACTAATGAAGCCAGAATAACCCTGATAACAAAACCAGAAAAAAAAAAAAGAAAGAAAGAAAGAAAGAAAGAAAGAAAGGAAGGAAGGAAGACCAATCCCCCTCATGAACATAGATGCAAAAATTTTCAACAAAATATCAGCAAGTAGAATACAAGAATACCTCAAAAGGATCATTCACCCTGACCAAGTAGACTTTATCCCAGAGATGCAGGGATAGTTCAACATATACAAATCAATAAATGTAATACACTATATGAATGGACTGAAGGACAAAAATCGCATGATTATCTCAATAGATACAGGAAAAGCATGTGACAAAATCCAACATCCTCTTATAGTAAAAGTCCTACAAAAACAGAGAATAGAAGGAACATATCTCAACATAATAAAAGCTATATGTGACAAACCTACACCAACTAATTTATAGTAAATGGAGAAAAATAAGCTTTTCCATTAAAATCAGGAACAAGACAAACAAGGGTGTCCACTGTCCCCAGTTTCTTTAATATGGTTTTAGAAGTCTTAGGTACAGGAATAAGACACAAGACATTAATAAAAGGGATAGACACTAGAAGAGATCAAATTATCATTATTTTCAGATAATATGATTCTATACATAAAGGACCCTAAAGACTCTACCAGCAAACTGTTTGAGCTGATAAACACTTTTAGCAATGTAGCAGGATACAAAATAAATACACAGAAATCATTATCTTTTCTATATGCTAACAACAATTGTGTAGTATGAAATCAGGGGAGTCACTTCCATTCATAATTGCCTCAAATAAAAGTACCTTGGAATAAACCTAATCAAGGAAGTGAAAGATCTCTACAATGAAAACTTTAAAACACTCAAGACAGAAATTGCAAAAGACCCAAGGAAATGGAAAGAGATCCCTTGTTCTTGGATTGGAAGAATCAATATTGTGAAGATGTCAATCTTACCAAAAGCATGCAATCCCCATTAAAATTCCAATGGCGTTCTTCACAGAAATAAAAAAAAAAAGCCATCTAAAAATTCATCTGGAAGCACAAATACCTCAAATATCGAAAACAATTACCATACCTGATTTTAACCTATTTACAGAGCCATAGTAACAAAACAGTATGGTACTAGCACAAAAACAGACATGTAGATCAATGTAACAGAATAGAGGACCCAGATGTAAGTCTGGGTAGTTACAGCCACCTGATCTTCTACAAAAATGCCAAAATACTCATTGTAGAAAAGATAGCCTGTTCATCAAATGGTGCTGGAAAAACTGGTTATGTATCTATAGAAGGATGAAAATTAATCCTAAGCTTATATTCACTGCATATGTAAGGCTTCCTACCTGTATGAAACTGGTGAGGATCAAATCTGAGTGTGATTAAAGGGCATCTGTGGAGTTGCTCACTGGAGTGTCTGCTAAAGGTGCTGTTAGGGCCACTCTCTAGATAAAGATATTTCTCACAATTTCTACTATTGCAGGATCTCTGGTGCCCAGTGAAACTTGAACTCTAAGTGAAGGTTAAAATTCACCTAGGTTTTTTTTTTTGTTTTTATCATAATGAGTTCTCTGACATGTAAGTAAATACATTTAATGTTTCTGTAATGTATGGTTGAGACATTTGTGAAACTTCTGATGCAAGGGGAGGGCTGAATTCGAGACCTTTATCACATTACAGGTATATGGTTTTTCAGCAGTGTGTACTGTCTGATGTTGAAGGCCTGAGCTATGATGGAAGCTTTTATCACATACACTATATTTGTAATGTAACTCCTCAGTTTGAGTCCTCATTTTCTGTTGGGCAACAAAATCCCTACCTAGAAGGAAGCCAGCCTCACATGTATACCACTGATGTGGTTTCTCTTCCATGTGAATTCTCTGATGTACAATAAGGTCTGAGCTGCAGTTGAAAACTTTTCAAGGCATTTAAAAGTATGAATGTGAGTTGCTTGATGCCTAATTAGGATGGCACATGAGTAAAACTTCTCATGCATTCCAAGTATTTATTTGGCTTTTCACCTGTGTGTACTCTTTGGTGTACAGTAAGATTTGATATCTGGTCAAAGCACTTCTCACATGCTCCACACTTATAGGGCTTTTCCCCAATATGAACTCTTTTATGTACAATGAAGGCTGGATGGTGTTGATAACCTTTCTTACATTTATTACATTTGTAGGGCCTTTCACCAGTATAAGTCTTCTGGTGGCTAATGAGATCCAATTTCCATTAAAGCTTTTTCACACTCTAGACATTTAAATGGTTTCTCACCTGTGTGAGACCTTTGGTGCCTTATGAGCTTTATGCTTTGACTGAAGCATTTATCACACTCATGTATGGTTTCTCACCTGTATTGCTTTGCTGGTGGACAAGCAGATCAGAGCTGTGATCAAACTTCTTGCCACAGATATCACAGTTGTAGAACTTTATACCAGCATGTATTCTCTGGTATCCTGAAAGGGCTTAGTGGTGCCAGAGCTCTTCACACATTTGCTATATTTATAATGTTTCTTATAATTGTGTATCCTGTAGTGTGAAATAAAATCTGAGCTTTGGATGAAAATTTTCTCATACATATCACATCTATAAGAATTATTTCCAGAATAGGTTCTCTCATGTGCAAGTGCTAAATTTTCACAATATTTTTGTTCACATTCAAGGCACTGGTATATTTGATTATCTATTTGAGTAATTTCATGCACATAAATAAAAATATTTTTACCTTTCTGATAATGTACATGTTATATTTTTCTTTTTTGAGTTCTCTGATTACATTTCTCTTTTGAAATATAAATTTTCCATGGCTCTCTCTTAGGGAGTTTCCCACTGTTCTCTCTCTCTATATATAATTTATTTGAGAGAGAAAAGGGGAGGGGGGGAGAGAGAGAGAGGCATGCCAGGGCCTCTAGCCACTGCAAATGAACTCCAAATGCATGTACCCCCTTGTGCATCTGGCTAATGTGGGTCCTGGAGAGTCAAACCAGGATCCTTTGGCTTTTCAGGCAAATGCCTTAACCACTAAGCCATCTCTCCAGCCATCCACTGGTCTTCTTAAGTCATTGTTTTCATAGTTGTTGTCCTGTTACGTTGAAAGACACATTTGTTCCAAGTCTTTTATTTAAAACTTTCCAAATCAAGACTCAAGACTTTTTCCTTGAGCAACAGAAGGTCTGTAATCCAGAACTCCCAACACTCAATTCTTCCCTCTCCTCCAGGGACCACAGTACTGGAAGGCTTTTCCTTCTACTTCCCATTGACTATCTCATTCTGGGTCTGCCTGACCTCAGGGGCTCTGCCCATCCATGCTCATGTTGCATGCCCACTGTGGGTTGCAGGCCTTGCCCTTCTTGGCAGCACTTATCTAGCCATGGCCAGTACCCAAGAATATACTTTCAATCAACTATAAAGGTTGTTTGTTTCAGCTTTTTCTCTCTCTCTGCATCCCCTAGCTCTGTTATGTAATCTCTGCTTGGATACCTATGAGTCTGGTTTTCTCCAACCCACCCTATCATGGTGGGGGAGAGCAGAGTACTTTTTCTTAGCCTGAGTAATTTTCTGCTTGTCTCTGCATTATACTTTGGGGTAACTTCTTACTTTAATTACATGTATGATTTTCCTCTGGTCTCTGAGTCTATGACATGTGTATTTCACTTATACACTAGATCTACCATGTGGCATTTAATTTAACTCTGGGCCTGTTTCCTGTGTCATTTCTCTAAACTTGGGGTAACCATGGGTATGACTTTCCTTACTCATTTCTCATCTTAATTAATCATCTTAATTTCTTGATCTCTGCTTTGATATTTTTCTCTGCTAGTCTTCCTTAAGCCACCACCACTTGCCTTCTTAACTTTCTTCAATGCTTTTCAAGTAGGTGCTGTGTATGTTCCTTTTATTTCTTCTTCTCTTTCTTCTTCTTCTTCTCCTTCTCCTTCTCCTTCTCCTTCTCCTTCTCCTTCTCCTTCTCCTTCTCCTTCTCCTTCTTCTTCTTCTTCTTCTTATTATTATTCTTCTTATTCTTCTTCTTATTATTATTATTGCTTATGGGAAAAAGTTTATTTTGGCTTACAGGCTTGAGGGGTAGCTCCACAATGGAGGGAAACAATGGCATGAGCAGAGACAGAACATCACCCCATGGCCCACATAAGGTGGACAACAGGAAGAGGAGAGTGTGCCAAACACTGGCAAGGGGAAACTGGCTATAACACCCATAAGCCTGCCCCCAACAATACACTCCCTCCAGCAGGCATTAATTCCCAAATCTCCATCAGCTGGGAACCTAGCATTCAGGACACCTAAGTTTATGGTGGGGGCACCTGAATCAAACCACCACAGTGGGACAATCATATTTCATATGCTTTTTTAAAAATTAGCTGTTTTCATTTAGTAGTTAGTGATTAGTATACTTCAATATCAGAGTCATCACCACAATAAATGCATATCATTCCATTGTGAGATATACCATAATTTACTAACCTTTTCCTATTTTTTTCTTGCTTTATCTATTTATTTATTTTTATCTTTTCACAGTTTTTATTAACATTTTCCATGATTATAAAAATTATCCTATGGTAATACCCCCCCCCGCACTTTCCCCTTTGAAATTCCATTCTCCATCATATTACCTCCCCATCTCAATCATTCAATGTGTATGTTCCTTTTAAATCTTCCCACACAAGCTCCTAGGTTCTGTCTTCCATGTATTTGTGACTCTACTCATCTTTCCCTAAAAACTTCAATTGCTTTTAAATGAATCACATGTGTTTTCCCTACATGTTTCCTGCTTTTCATTTGTTTATGACTGCTCTAGCCTTTTTCTTAGATCCCAATATTCCCCAAATAAACCCCACAATTTGTGATTCCTCCCTAAATAAACTTAATAACCCATAATTTATCTTTCTTGAGTCTGTTTTTGTTAATTCTTTGTTAAAAATAGGACAGGATGGGATGGAGGGATGGTTTAACAGTTAAGACACTTGCCTGCAAAGCCAAAAGACCCAGGTTTGGTTCCCCAGAACCCATGAAAGCCAGATGCACAAGGTGGCACAAGTGCCTGGAGTTTGGCTGCAGTGGCAGAAGACCCTAGTACACCCATTCTCTCTCTCTCTCCCTACCTCTTCTCTTTCTCTCTCTCAAATGAATAAAATAAAAGAATAGGACAGGACACCAAATTGGGGTTCATAAACTTGGGGTATTCCTCCTGAATTCCAAAATCTTGTATCACTATTACCCAGTGACAATGTGTTTTTATAATATGGACTGTGAAAGTGGCCCTATCTATATTCCCCTACCATTTTCTGTGGTCAATATTAAGTCTTACATCTTTAAGATTTGTATAGAATGAAAGATAGCATCCTATCACCATGTTCCTGATGGATTTTCTGCAGGGCTGTTACTGGTAAGAGAATTCTCTGGTACATAGCTGTGCACATCAGAGCACACCCTATGTAACAGCAAGAATTTGTGACCTGGGGGCTGTACGGATGGTTTAGCAGTTAAGCATTTGTCTGCAAAGCCAAAGGACCCAGGTTTGATTCTCCAGGACCCACATAAGCCAGATGCACAAGGGGGCAGTTCCTTTGCAGTGGCTGGAACCCTGGCATGCCCATTCTCTCTTTCTCTATGTCAAATAAGTAAATAAAACATTTTTTAAAAATAAAAAATAAAAAAATATGACTTTGTATAAAATAAATGAAATATGATTGTGTCTGAAATAAATATCATAGATTGAATACAAGTAAATGCTAAAGTTAGAAGATATTCAGTCAGGTAACCATGTGTCATAGTCAGCTCCATTTTGCCAGGATGAACATCCAAACCAGATGTGGTTTATGGAATAAAGGAAATTTATTTCAGGCTTACAAATCCAGGGATGTTCCATGATGGTAGAAGAAGCAGGCCCCCTTTCATAGATTCACAGAGAGAGAAAACAAACAAACAAACACCACCAACACCTCAGGCAAGCACCAACCACAGGGACCCAGGCAGAGTTTGCCCTGCATACTTTAAGCTGGAATTAGTAATTGCCCCCAGTGATACCCCCTTCTTGTATCAGTAGTCTGCCTATTAGAAACAAGAGCTGCAAACTCAATTTTGATAACACCTGAGTCTATGAAGGGACATAAGTTCTAGCTTCCGCATTCCACACTAGCCCCTAAGGTGCTTATGACCATATTCAGTCCAACTTTAAAGATCCCCATAGTCTTTGCCAACTTAAGATCCAAAGTTCCAAGTCTCATCTGAGAGCTAAGACTGTTTCTTAACTATGAGTCCTGGAAAATTGAAACAAGTTACATACTTCCAACATATAATGGCACAGGGTAATATTTCCATTACAATAAGGAATAACAAGGAAAGATCAGACCAATGCAAAATCAATTAACATTAGGCAAACATCAAACATCTGCAGTTCAAGATTGATATCCATAATAAGTGATGAATGCCTGGATTTTCCAATTACGTATCTCTAGCTGTACTAAGTGGCTAGCGAAACTTCCATCCCAAGCCAACAGTGCTCCAAGGTAGCTCTTGCACAGTACTGGTATATCCAGAACATCCTTGGGTCTCCATGCAAACCATAGTCCATCTTCCAATGAATGCCTCACTGGAACTGTCTTCACTTCATAACCCACTCCATGCATTTTTCATGCTTCTGAAACCAGTATCAGGTATGCAGGGCATAGCTATATTCTTAATTCAGGGATGAAATAAATTGTTACATTGAAAAGCAGGTTGCTTCCTTTATTGAAGAGATTGCATTACTGTGATTTAGTCTTTCTGGGGTGGAATCACCTCAGGCATTCTTTCCATTGTTTTACTGTAAAGCAGTTGGGCCATCCTTAATTATGACATTCTTCTCAATAATAGCAGATTTAGCAACCAGTCCCTGCCCATAATCTTAAACTTGTTTGAGTTTTTCTAACTTTAAATCTTCATTTTTTTTCATTTCTATATCTTCTGCCGAGCACATCATTACTTTCCAATTCAACCTTGATTAAACTGTCTTGGTATGGGCAGCAGAATGCAGCCAACCCTATGCCAAAGACCACTTGAAACGAAGTTCACTGCAGTCTTTCCTTCCCCTTTGAGAGTTCATAAGCAAAGCCTGCAAATACAATTATTTCTGAACTTATCATTTTCAAACTCTCACCAGAATAGTCCATAAAATATGGCTTACCATCCTAGAAGTCATCTTCAGTTGCAACTACCAAGTCCATACTCATTCCTCCAAAACAAAAGTTCTAAAAGACCAAAATCCACATGGTCAGATTCATCATGCAGCAACAACCCAGCCTTTGGTACCAATTTCTATCATAATTGGCTCCATGTTGCTAGGATAAACCTCCAAAGCAGATACAGTTTATGGGGGCAAGGGATTTATTTTAGACATACAGATTGAGGGAAAGTCCCATAATGGAAGAAGAAGCTGGACCCCTTCCACAGATTTACACAGAGAAAAACCACTAGCAGCATCACAAGCAAGAGCAAGAAAGCACACTCTGGGAGCCCCAGGCAGAGCTCAAGTACTCTGCATACCTTAGGCTGGATTTCAGATCCGCCTCCAGTGACATGCACCATCTCCCCTCACCCCACACACATCAGAATTCTACTGGCTATAAGCAGAAGTTGCAAACTTAATTTTAATAATATCTGAGTCTATTAGGGAACATAAATCCAAACCACACCACATATAAAAAACATTTCTGTGTATCCCCTCTGCTATAGTTACTTTTGCAAGGGCTGACACAAGTGATTCCATTGTTGTTGTCAGCTTTGAGACAGGGTCTCCTTTTGTTGAAAAGGCTGATATTGAACTTATGATCCTGCCCTTAATTTCTCTAATACTGAGAATACAAGTATGTGCTACTATATCTTATGTAGTTTACTTTGACTCTGATAATTTCCTCCCTTGTCTCTGAAGACATTGATTAATAACTTGGTGGTTTAATTTCAATTGTCCTTCATCACTGGGATGATATCTGTCCTAGTTGGTCTAATCAGATTCCATGTTGGGGAATGCAAGAAAGTAACAGATATTAAGGACTTAGTGCAATGGTTAGGCAGTCAGCAACATTTCTGAGACTTGTACTATCCACATTTCTTTTATTATTATCATTTAAAATTTTCCATTATTGTGTGGATGTTTGGGTTCAGGCACTGGTATCAGCTTGGAGTGATGCTAAAGGCAGCATCATGAGCTCAATGCCAGCCTTTACTATAAAATGAGAAACTGCCTCAAAACTAACAACAACAATGAAATTCTTTTAGCCAATCTTAAGCAACTAAGAGTACAAAAGGAGTGGCTCCCAGGACAAGCCTACCTACATGCATGCTTAAATATATATATATGTTAGAGAGAGAGATATTGGGCACATCAGGGCCTCTAGCTGCTACAAATGAATTCCAGACACATGTACCACTATCTGTATCTGCCTTACATGAATTATGGGCAATTGAACCTCAATCCTTAGGTTTTGCAAGCAAGCACCTTAACCACTAAGCCATCTCTTTAGTCCCTAGATCCATTCTTGAATTTAATTTTTCCTGTTCTATGGTGACATAAGGTGAGTGGAAAAATAAGGGGGAGAGAGTTTGCGGATAACTCTAACATTGAAATCTGGCCTCCATATGCTCATATATATTAAAACATATATACATGCATACTTACACACCATACACACATACACTTAAGCCAAAAAAATTAAAGGTATAAGTAAGGTTTTCTGTTGTCATTAGGAGTTATACTTCTACAGAATGTTGACAGACAATAGTCACGACATTTTATGAGGAAAATGTAACATAATACCAACACAATCATAACTTCTTTAGAGAAAGACCATGGTTAGGGTCTTACAGAAAATCTATAGGTTGGACAGTAACATAAACAGATACCTAAATAAAACTAGATTTTGTTAAGACTTAATCTCCTAAGCATTCAAAGTCTGGGAAATAATCAGAAACACAATTATCCTTTTTTTGGCTTTTCTATAACACCTTTATTTTTTATTAATTAGCTTTGTATTCAGCAAATACAGTCAGTTTGGTACTATTATTAGGCTCATCCATGACCTACCCCCTCCCCATGGCCCCTCCGTGTTGAGGTATATGGGTCATGCCTTGTCGAGTTAGCCCACACTTATGGGGAAGATAAATGTCTCTGCATACCATGACCCAATATGTGGCTCTGACATTCTTTCCAGCCCCTCTTCCACAAAATTTCCCTGAGCCATGTTGGGTTCATTTTTGGTCTGCTTTAGTGATGAGGTGTTGGGGGCCTCTGGGGCTCTGGTTCTCTGATTTGGTAGGAGTTGGTTTTTCTCTGTGTTGATCTCCTTCACCCTTGTGCTGGTACCTGGTTCAACAGGAAAACAGCACCCTTGCTTGTTTCTCCAATTTTCCTTAGTTTCAGCCAGGGCCCTTTTGAGATATGATGGGGTGGCTCTCTCCTCAGGATCTTCATCTATCTGAAAAAGAGAAGCAGATTCTCCAATGGAGAGTAAGTTAGCACCAGGACAAATGAGATAACCCTTACTTTTTTTTATAGAGAATTTAATAGGTGTAAGCCCTCTTGTAGCCCATGATTGATGGTAGCTTGATAATGGAGAGTGGGCTTATGTTTGGATATGGTTCTGACTTGTTTCCCAGCTCCAGCTATGGATCCCATACTACTGAGGGCATCAGCTGAATCAAGAGCAGTTGGTTCCCACCATGGCTGTGTGCCACTACTGCACTTGTGTGGGCATCACAACAGGTTATTTTCTGCTAAGTAGGATCAACCATGAGTTGCTTGGAAAGATATTGGTCATTTTACCCCAGTTGCCCATGTAGCACCTTCTGGTAGTAGATGCGCTGTCTTGGGACTGACTCTTTTCCACCTTCCAGCCATGCCATTCCATTTTATGTGTTGACCACATAATGTATCTTCAGTAGTAGGGTCTTACCACTAACCTTTGGTGGGTCATCAAGTACTCGGACAGAAATCTGTCTTTCTTTTAGGAAACCTTGTAGGTCTCTCTGATCAAAAGTTCATGTGGATGATAGCCACATGCTGGTACTGGGAGTTACAGGTCAGTGCCCACTAAGAAAAGGAAGAAAAAGATACCTAATATACAGAGTTAGAGAGAAAAAAGAGAGAGAGAAGGAGGGAGGGAAGCTGTAAATTAAGGTCAGTCTTAATCATAACCTCTCCAGTGTCTTGTGGTTCAGGTGTTCCCTCTAAGGGTCTGGTGAAGGTTCAGCCATTTGGTCTGCCTTTTAGGAAGTAGAACTTTATGGTACCATTGCCATTTGGGTATGGATTAGTGTTTCCCACCCCTGCGTTGCCCTCCCTTCCCTCCCAACCCATCCTATTGTCTAGTCCATGAGATGCTTGCTGGGTATGTAAGGCATCTTGGGTAGATTCATGTTAGGTGCTGTAGATGAGTGAGACTATGTGGTGTTTTTTTTTTTTTTTTTTTTTTTTTTTTTTCTGTGATTGGGTAAGTTCACTGAGAATGATCTGTTCCAGGTTCAACCATATTTCCTCAAATTTCATTGTGTCATTTTTTCTTACTGCTGTATAGTATCCCATTGTGTAGATAAAGCACATCTTAGTTATCCATTCTTCTAGTAATGGACATCTGGGTTGATTCCAGCCCTTAGCTATTACAAATTGAGCCACTACAAACATGATTGAGAAAATCTCTCTGGCCTGTGGCAGAAACACAATTATCTTGAGTAAACTTAAAGTATTTGTTTTACCCAAGCCTGCTTTCACAATGTTACCAAGAGCTTATCAGTGTCTTTTATTGTTTGTTTGTTTGTTTTGAGGCAGGGTCTCACTTTAGCTCAGGTAGTCTCTCAGGGTGGCCTCAAACTCACAGTGATCCTCCTACTTCTGCCTCCTGAGTGCTGGGATTAAAGGCATGCACCACCACACTGGGCTCTGATCAGTATCTTAAGAGAACCTTGCCTATTTAAATAGAGGCTTAGATTTTAGGGTTTTATAACAGTGTACTGAATTTTGACCTTAGGAATTTTAGTAGCCTTTACTTATCATATATGTACCAAGCTTATTTAAACATTCTGCAACATACTTAAGCTATCTGGCTTTGCCCTCATCTTCCCTGTGTCCATATTGGAAAAATGTAGACATTTTCTTTTAGTATATGGCCATATTTTCTTGTTTGGAGGTTCTAGCATGGGAGCATAGCTACTTGTATACCCCTGACCAAAGACTAATCCTCCTCTATTTGGTGAAGGTCATCCTCTTCAACCGAGCTTGCAGTTTTGGGAGGGATGCCTATGGAATAGTGAAGGAGAAAGGGGATACTTGCCTAGCTAGCCAGATCAGCTGAATCAACCCTCGCTATCAGTGAGGTGACAGATGTTGCAACCAGATTACCCTCACATCCAGCTTTATTTTCTTATATCGTTTCTTTCTTTTTTTGCATGGATATATGTGGTATTTGTGTGTGTGTATACAGAGGCCAGAGGATAAACTTGTTTGTTATCTTCAGGTATGCTGTCCACATTTGAGACAAGAGCTATCATTGTCTTGGGGCTCATTCACTAGGCTAGACTGGCTGGATAAAGAGTTCAAGGCATCCACTTGTCTCTGTCTCCCCAGTGCTGGGATTATAGGCACCTGACATCAAGCTCAGCATTTATGTGAGTACTGAGGATTGAACTCAGGTCTTCCCCAGGACCCACATTAGCCAGATGCACAAGGGGGCGCATGTATCTGGAGTTCATTTGCAGTGGCTGGAGGCCCTGGTGAGCCCATTCTCTCTCTCTCTTTCTCTCTGCCTCTTTCTCTCTCTGTATGTCACTCTCAAATAAATACATAAAAATAACAACAACAACAAAAAATCCTTTTGGGGGGCTGAAGAGATGTCTCAGTGGTTAAGCGCTTGCCTGTGAAGCCTAAGGACCCTGGTTTGAGGCTCGATTCCCCAGGACCAGTGTTAGCCAGATGCACAGGGTGCACATGTGTCTGGAGTTCCTTTGCAGTGGCTGGAGGCACTGGCGCACCCATTCTCTCTCTTTCTGTCACTCTCCAATAAATAAAAAATAAATAAAAATATTTAAAAAATAATTTTCTGGGCTGGAGAGATGGCTTGGTGGTTAAGTGCTTGCCTGTGAAGCCGAAGGACCCAGGCTCAAAGATTGATTCCCCAGGACCCAAAAAGGAGTGTCCCTTTGAAAAAAGGGGCAGAGATGAGGGAAATAATGCTATCAACATGTGCTGTTTACTTACTGAGTATGTACATAACTCATAAGATGGCGGTGTAGGAACCACACCAAGGCAGCCTAGGGGAGAAAAAGCCAAAAAAAAAAAAAATACCCAGCAAAATACACTCTTGTACTAAAAAGTGAGGTGTATAAGAAATTACCAATGGCAGCAGAGAAGTAGGAGAGACCCAGAGTGTCTAGAGACCACAGAACCAAGCAGAAGGGGCTTCAGCAGTGGTTGCACCAGGTCTGTGTGGCCACAGCTGCAAGAATTAGCATGAGTCACAGGAAAAGCCAGGTGAGGGAATTCTCCACCCACACTGCAGCGATTAACTGAGGAGCAGCTCATGAGGAAGAGGATCATATGGACCAGTGGGAGAACTAGAGCCACCATCCACAGACTCCCCTCCCCCACCACCAGCACAAGAATCAGCAAGCACCAGAGACCTGGGGAAGGGAGCTCACCGATACAGCACCCAGCACCAGTGACCAGAGCAGTGATCCAGCAACCCAGCCAGACTACTTGAACCCACAGCACAGCAAGAGGGACCCAAGCAGGAGCACAACATAACTGAGACCAAAACCATCCCAAAGGGTAACTGAGATTACACCAGGTTAGTATCCACCATATAAGCCTGGTATATAGGCCCGAACCCGAAGTGCTAATTTGCACCCGCCATATTAGGAGAAATTATATGTTAAATCTGATGGTTGGTCAGATTTGCCATTCTTAAATAAACTATATTTTGGGCTTGTCATGTGGTGCTTCCTGATTTATATTGGCTTTGTTTCCTCTTCTGTTGTTCATTAGGGAAGTGTCTCACTTAGTCACAAGCTGACTTGGAACCCTCAACAGACTAGAAATCTTAGCCTCCTAGTTGACAGGATTAAGGGTGTGGGGCAACACACATCCTAAGGAACTGTGACTTTGTTAGAGGATCTAGTTGTCATAATACCTACTCTTACATAAATGCTCTGTTCTGTTTCACATTGAATGTGTACATTGTTAGCTAAATTTTAGAATCTGCCTGTAGTTTGTTCCAAATAGCCTACTTGAATACTCTCATAGCAGGCAAGCCCAACATCTAGGGTCACTTCTGTAGATACTTGGAGAGTCTTAAGAGGCACACCTAGCACCTTAAGCTCCTACCCTGAACATATGTAACATCAGATTGATTGATACATCTAATAATACTGCAGCTAATTAGAAAACCCAAGCGAGGCAAACTGAAAATCAGTAGGTGGGAAGAAATAATGAAGATTAGGGCAGAAATTAACGAAATAGAAACCAAAAGAGCAATCCGAATAATCAATGAAACAAAGAGGTTGTTCTTTGAAAGGATAAACAAGATTGATAAACCCTTAGCAAATCTGACCAAAAGAAAGAGGAGACACAAATTAATAAAATTAGAGGGCTGGAGAGATGGCTTAGCGGTTAAGCGCTTGCCTGTGAAGCCTAAGGACCCCGGTTCGAGGCTCAGTTCCCCAGGTCCCACGTTAGCCAGATGCACAAGGGGGCGCACGCGTCTGGAGTTCGTTTGCAGTGGCTGGAAGCCCTGGCGCGCCCATTCTCTCTCTCTTCCTCTATCTGTCTTTCTCTCTGTGTCTGTCGCTCTCAAATAAATAAATAAATAAAAATTCAAAAAAAAATTAGAGATGAAAAAGGCACCATCATGAAGATACCAGAGAAATTCAAATAATCATAGGAATGTACAATGTACCCTAAAGACTCTACTAGCAAACTGTTAGAACTGATAAACACCTATAGCCATGTAGCAGGATACAAAATACATACACAGAAATCAGTAGTCTTCCTATATGTTAACAATAACGGCACAGAGGATGAAATCAGAAGATCACTCCCATTCACAATTGCATCAAAATAAATGAATAAATAAAGTACCTTGGAATAAACCTAACTAAGGAAGTGAAGGATTTCTACAATGAAAACTTTAAAACACTCAAGCAAGAAATTGCAGAAGACACAAAGAAATGGAATGATATCCCTTGTTCTTGGATTGGAAGAATCAATATTGCGAAAATAGCAATCTTACCAAAAACAATATACACATTTAATGTCATCCCCATTGTGGTGGTTTGATTCAGGTGTCCCCCATAAACCTAGGTGTTCTAAATGGTAGTTTCCCAGCTGATAGATATTTGGGAATTAAAGTCTCCTGGAGGGAGTGTATTGTTGAGGATGGACTTATGGGATTTATAGACAGTTTCCCCATGCCAATGTTTGGCACACCTTCCTGTTGCTGTGGTCCACCTTGGTACACCCTTCTGTTGCTGTAGTCCACCTTATGTTGGACAGGGGTTGTGTCCACCCTCTGCTCATGCCATCGTTTTCCCCTGCCATCATGGAGCTTCTCTTTGAGCCTGTAAGCCAAAATAAACCTCTTTTTCCCAGAAGCCACTCTTGGTTGGGTGATTTCTACCAGCAATGCGAACTGGACTGCAACACCCAAACAATCCAAAAATTCATTTGGAAGCACAAAAAAAATCTTTACTATCTAAAACAATATTAAGCAACAAAAATAAGGCTGGTGTTAATCACCATACCTGATTTTAACCTATACTACAGAGCCACAGTAACAAAAACAGCATGACACTGGCACAAAAGCAGCCATGTAGATCAATAGAACAGAATGGAGGACCTAGATGTAAGTCTGGGTAGCTACAGCCACCTGATATTCTAAAACATGACAAAAATCCTCATTGGAGAAAAGACAACCTCCTCAGCAAATGGTGCTGGGAAAACTGAATATGTATCTGTAGAAGGATGAAAATAGATCTTCCTCTCTCTCCATGCACAAAAATTAAGTACAAATGGATTAAAGACCTTAATATCAGACCTGAAAGTCTGAAACTGCTAGAGGAAAAAGTAGGGGAAACCCTTCAACATATTGGTCTTGGCAAAGACTTTCTGAATTTAATCCCAATTGCTCAGGCAATAAAACCAAAGATTAACAACTGGGACCTTATGAAATTACAAAGATTTTGTATGGCAAAGGACACTGTGAATAAAGCAAAGAGGCAACCTACAGAATGGGAAAAAATCTTTTCCAGCTATACGCCTGATAGAACATTAATATCTAGGATGTACAAAGAACTTATAAAATTATATAATGAGAAATCAAAGAAGCCAATTAAAAATGGGCTATGGAACTATATAGGGAGTTCTCAAAAGAAGAAACATAGATGGCATATAAATATCCAAAAAAATGTTCTACATCCCTAGTCATCAGGGAAATGCAGAATAAAACAACATTGAGATTCCATCTCACTCCTGTCAGATTGGCCACCCTCATGAAAACGAATGATCATAAATGCTTGTGAGGATGTCGAAAAAGAGGAATCTTTCTCCACTCTTGGTGGGAATGCAATCTGGCATAGCCATTGTGGAAATCAGTGTGGAGGTTCCTAGGACTACTAAAAATAGATCTACCATGTGACCTAGCTATAGTACTGCTAGGCATATATCCTAAGGACTCATCTCACTACCTTAGAGATACTTGCTCAACCATGCTTATTGCCACTCTATTCACTGTATGCATGAACTGAGATACAAAGAACCCCAGTTACTTCATTTCATAATGGATAGAAGATGAAAGGCCAATGTATACTTGAACTTTTTAAATCATTCTCTTTTATTTTTATTTCTTATTTTTTGAAAGAGCAAGAGTCAGCATATGTGTACACTATTACAAAAAAATTTCAGATGTGGGCTGGAGAGATGGTTTAGCAGTTAAGCACTTGCCTTTGAAGCCTAAGGACCCTGGTTTGAGGCTTGATTCCCCAAGACCCACATTAGCCAGATGCACAAGTGGGCGTATGCATCTAGGGTTCGTTTGCAGTGGCTGGAGGCCCTGGTGTGCCCATTGTCTTTTTCTGTGCCTCTTTCTCTCTCTGTCTGTTGCTCTCAAATAAATAAGTAAAAATAAATGAAAATTTTTTTAAAGTTTCAGATGCATGCACCATTTTGTGCATCTGATTTTACATGGGATCTGGGGAATTAAACCCAGGGAAAGCAAGAGCCTTTAATCACTGGGCAATCTCCCTATCCCATTATTCTTTAAACAAACAAACAAGAAACAAGCAAACAAACAGACACTTTTATTGACAATCCCCATACAGCTGCACAATATTCCACAATCATAATCCTCTCTACCACCCTCCCTCATCTTCCTACCTGATTCTCTTCTCATTTCAATATAGTCTCTGTTTTATTTTGATGTCATCACTTTTTCCCCCTGTTATTCAGGTCTTGTGTAAGTAGCATCAGCCACAATGAGGTCATGAATTCTAAGATCACTTTGTATCTGGAAGACAGTATGACAAAGCACTCCTTCCTTTCCTTTGACTCTTATATTCTTTCCATCACCTTTTCAACAACGGCTCTTGAGACTGGAGGTTATCATAAAGATGTCTCCCTCTATGCTGCAAACTCTGCTGTCACTTTGATGAGTTTTGAGTCTCTCCATTGGTCAATGCCATCTGAAAAGAGAATCTTCTCTAGCCAAAAGTGAGAGTAGCATTAATAGGGGCTGGAGAGATTGCTTAGTGGTTAAGACACTTACATGCAAAGCCTAAAGACTCAATTCAATTACCTAGTACCCATATAAAGCCAGTGAGACAAGGTAGCATGCATCTAGAGTTTATTTGCAGTGGCTAGAGGCCCTGGCATGCCCATTTTCTCTCTTTCACTCGCTCACTCTTAAATAAATTTAAAAAGTTAAAATTTTCAAAAAGAGTGTAACAATAGTATAGGGCTTAAACATAAGTATTTAAAGGGTATAATATATCCATGTAGTCAAACAACAGTAATAGTTTCCCTTCTAGGGCTTATGACTTTCCCAGTCATAGGTTTTTGATTAAGTTTTTACTAACAAGCATGAATTCCCTTCTTTGGAGTGGGCCTCAAATACAATCGAAAAACATTTGTTTTTCTCATAACAGACATGCCACCATTGTACCACTTGAAATATTTGTCCCAGCTGGCCAGCTTTGTAGCTTGCAGGGTCTGCTGCTGGTTAGGACCATTGATGACTTTTCTCCCCTCAAAAGCCGCATAACTTTATCCAGCACCATGAAAGCTAGTCATCAGGAAGGAAGTTTCCAGATCATCTCCATACTGATGCTTCACTTGGACTAGGAATTTTTGTTTTGTTTTGTTTTCTTTTTGATTTTTCGATATAGGGTTTCCTTCTCTATCCCAGGATAACCTGGAATTCAATATGTAGTCTCAGGGTGGCTGTGAACTCACAGTGATCCACCTACCTCTGCCTCCCAAGTGCTGGGATTAAAGGTGTGTGCCATCATGACAGCTTGGACTAGAAATTTTTTGCTTTGCTATTCCTAAATTATCTAGACACAGCACATTGACCTACTAGTTTTTAAAAGATTAAAAAGAATATTGCTGGGAAGTATTAATTATCTTGGCTGGACATGTCTTTTACCCCAGTGGATTGGAGTAAACTTAAGTGAGGCAATGATCAGAAATGTAGCCCTCACAACCACAAGAAATTTTGCTAGGCTTTGATTGCATACAGACTTTAAAAAAATTGTCATGTTAAAGTTTTGGTACATGATACGGTTGCAGAGAATTACCTACTAGGTAAAAAGGGAGGTATCTGTATAGTGTCTGACAGGTCTTGTTGCATCAATAGTATAAAGGCTCAGTTGCAGGGAATTCTGGATCAGTCTCTTTAGCTCAGACAGGTAGGCACACTTCATCTGGCTCTTTCTTTAAACTATTTGATTCTAGTTGGTCTGGCCTATGATGACCTAAATTAAAGAGCATATTCCAAAATGTGTTTTTTTAAAAAAATATTTTTATTTATTTATAATCAGAGAGAGAGAGATAGAAGACGTGAAATGTATATATATTTAAATCTCCCTCTCTCTCTCTCTCTCTCTCTCTCTCTCTATCTATCTATCTATCTATCTATGGACAGAGAGAGAGAGAGAGAGAGAGAGGATATGGGCATGCCAGGATCAAATGAACTTCAGATGCATGGGTCACTTTTATGCATCTGCTTTATACATGTATGGGGGAATTTAACCAGTGTTTTTAGCCTATGCAGGCCAGTGCCTTGACCACTGAACCATGTCTCCAGCCCCAAAATCTGCGGTGTTAATTTTTAAAAAAATTTTTATTAGCATTTTCCATGATTATAAAAAAATATCCCATGGTAATTCCCTCCCTACCCCCCCCCCCACACTTTCCCCTTTGAAATTCCATTCTCCATCAAATTACCTCCCCATCAGGTGTTATTTCTTGATACTCTTCATATTCATTTCCTTGATGTGCAATAATCTCTCAAAAAATTTGTGTGTACATGGTTGTCTATGTGGGTGAATGTGGAGGCCAAAGATGAGGTAATTCTTCAGGTATCAGACACTTTTTATGAGATGGAGTCTCTCTGACTTGGAGCTCTCCAATACTGTCTGGCCAGAGAGCCCCAGGGATCTGCCAGTCTCAACTTCCCCTTTGCTAAGATGAAAAGCAAATGTCATAATGCAGGGGCTTGTTTTACATGGATTCTTGAATTGAACATAGTTCCTAATGGCTGCAAAGCAAACAGTTTACTGACGAAACTATCTCTGCAATCCTTCTACCAAAATTTTATTTATTTTTTTTTCCTTTTTGAAAATTTCATACCTATATATATTTACCATCTATCATGCCCTTCATACTCCTGGTAGAATTCATTTTTCCCCAAATGGTCCCTTTCTTATGTTCATGACTTTGTGTGTGTTTCTGTGAGCAACTGAGTTTAACTAGAATTTATCGTTGCTTGTATGAACATGAGTAGGATTATTTACTGGAGCATGAGCAACTGTGGTGGTTTGATTCAGGTGTCCCCCATAAACTTAGGTGTTCTGAATGCTAGGTTCCCAGCTGATGGATATTTTGGAATGAATGCCTCCTGGAGTGAGTGTATTTTTGTGGGTAGGCTTATGGGTGTGGGTGTTAAAGCCAGTTTCCCCATGCCAATGTTTGGCACACCCTCATGTTGCTGTGGTCCACCTTATGTTGGCCAGGGGTGATGTCCACCCTCTGCTCATGCCATCATGGAACTTCCCCTCGAGCCTGTAAGACAAAATAAATCTCTTTTTCCCAGAAATGGCTCTTGGTTGGGTGATTTCTACCAGCAATGTGAACCAGACTGCAACAGCAACTAACCAGTGATTAAGCTTCTGAAGATCATGACTCTCCCACCCCCAGCATCATTAATGAACAATAGCTCCTTTAGGAAGGGTGAGGTCTCATGAGCCCCTCTGCCACACATATCACAAATAAATCTAATTAAAGATCTATGAAACTCTTCCAGGTAAGATGGCAGCATAAGAGACACACCAAACCAGCCTAGGGAGGGATTTAAGCAAAACCCCAGAAAAATACACTCTTCTTAAGAAAAGTGAAAGAGTATAGGTTATTCTTTCTTTTCTTCTTTTTTTTAATCTTACTTTATTTTTTCTCAATTTTTAAAACATTTTCCATTATTATAAAAAATATCCCATGGTAATGCCCTCCCTCCCCCCCTTTTCCCCTCTGAAATTCCATTCTCCATCATATTCCCTTCCCATCTCAAAAAGTCTCTTTTATTTTGATGTCATGATCGTTCCCTCCTCTTATGATGGTCTTGTGTAGGTAGTGTCAGGCACTAGGAGGTCATGGATATTGAGGCCATTTCATGTCTGGAGGGAGCATGTTGTAAGGAGTCCTACCCTTCCTTTGGCTGTTATATTCTTTCAACCACCTCTTCCGGATTAGACCCTGAGCATTGGAAGGTGTGATTGAGATGTTACTCAGTACTCTAGACACTTCTTTCCAGCACCATGATAACTTCTGAGTCGTCCCAAGGTCACTGCCATCTGAAAAGAGAAGATTCTCTACCCAAAGTGAGAGTAGCATTAATATAAGGGTATGAACATTAAGAGAAGCGCTTACTGGACAGTTTGGTATATACACTTATCCAGACATCAGCAGACACCCCTAGGGCTCATGACTACCCCTGTTTTAAGTTTTCAGTATCAGGGATGTATTCCCTCCCTTGGAGCAGGCCTCCAGTCCAATTGGAGGGCAGTTGGTTTCCACCATGACAGACGTGCCACTATTGCACCCATTGGCTCATCTGCGCTGGCTGGCCAATCATAAGGCTTGCAGTGTCCACTGTTGAGTATCTTCACTGGTGGTATCTCTTTCTCCCATTGAACTGCATGCAGAATGGCCTCTTCCAGCTTTCTGTCAGCTAGTCTACATGAAGGAGGTAATCAGCTCAGTTCCAGCAGGATTTCTCAGTGGCCTTGCAGCCCAAGTATGTGGAGTCTTCAGCAATAGGGTCTTACCATCAATTCCTGGTGGGAAACCAAGGGCCTCGGCAATGACCTATAATGTTTTGGGGGCATCAGGGACCTCCATGGCCAACAACTCACTTGAAGTTATCTCATCCCTAGCACTAAAATTTTCTGGCAATGATCTATGGCTCCTGAGTGTTCCATTGTCCAAACTCAGAGGATTCCATATGATTTACTTATATTCTCTTAGATTTTGAGTAGTCCCTCCTCCACCTTTATTTACTCAATATCCTCCCTAACCTCACTTTGGGCCTTTTCACCCCTGTTAATCTATTCTTCTATTTACATATATACAATGCCAACCTATTAAGTACCCTCCTCCCTTCCTTCCTCTTCCCTTTGTATCTCCTTTTTAGCTTACTGGCCTCTGCTACTGAGTTTTTTCCTTCTCACACAGAAGCCCAATCATCTGTAGCTAGGATCCACATATGAGAGAGAATATGTGGCACTTGGCTTTCTGGGCCTGGGTTACCTCACTTAGTATAATCCTTTCCAGAATGATCCATTTTTCTGCAAATTTCATAACTTCATTTTTCTTTACCACTGAGTAGAACTCCATTGTATAAATGTGCCATATTTTCATTATCCACTCATCAGTTGAGGGACATCTAGGCTGGTTCCAGTGCCCAGCTATTATAAATTGAGCAGCAATAAACATGGTTGAGCACATACTTCTAAGGAAATGTGATGAGTCTGTAGGATATATGCCTAGTAATGCTATTGCTGGGTTATATGGTAGATCAATCTTTAGCTGTTTTAGGAACCTCCACACAGATTTCCACAAAGGCTGGACCAGATTGCATTCCCACCAACAGTGTAGAAGAGTTCCTCTTTTTCCACAACCCTGCCAGCATTTATGATCATCTGTTGTCATGATGGTAGCCAATCTAACAGGAGTGAGATGGAATCTCAATGTAGTTTTCATCTGCATTTCCCTGATGACTAGGGATGTAGAACATTCTTTTATATGCATGCTTATATGCCATCCATATTTCTTCCTTTGAGAACTCTCTATGTAGCTCCATATCCCCCCTTTTTAGTGTGAAAAAAAATGGTTTATTTTGGCTTACAGACTGGAAGGGAAGCTCCATGATGTCAGGGGAAAACGATGGCATGAATGGTGGACATCAATTCCTGGCCAACATCAGATGGACAACAGTAATAGGAGAGTGTGAAAAACACTGGAAAGAAGAAGCTGGCTATGATACCCATAAGTCCTCCCCCAACAATACACTGCTTCCAGCAGGATTTAATTCCCAATTTGCCATCAGCTAGGGACCCAGCATTCAGAACACCTAAGTTTATGGGGGACACCTGAATCAAATTACCACATTCCATCCCTGGCCCTCATAAACAGATAACCATACATTATGTAAAATACAATCCACTCAGTCCAAATTTAAAGTCCCAATAGTTTTTATAAATCCCAATGATGTTCAAACATCCCCATTGTTCAAGGTCTTTTTTTTTTTTTTTTTTTTTTTGGTTTTTCGAGGTAGGGTCTCACTCTAGCCTGGGCTGACCTGGAATTCACTATGGAGTCTCAGGGTGGCCTTGAACTCACAGCGATCCTCCTACGTCTGCCTCCCTAGTGCTGGGATTAAAGGCGTGTGCTACCACGCCTGGCTTGTTCAAGGTCTTTTAACTGAGCCATAACACACACACACACACACACACACACACACACACACAGACACGCAAAACCCACAACATAATGGTACACAATAAACATTCCCACTTCAAAAGATAGCACTGGGCATAGCATAGAAATATTCAACCAATACAAGATTTAAATATGGCAGACATCAAACTCTGTAGCTCCAAGTCCAAGAACTAGTCAATGACAAGTCACCAAATCTGATAATTCTAGCCAGTAACGAGTCTCTGGAGCTCCAATTCTGACCCTTCAGCTAGGCTACTCACAGTCCTGGAAAACTTCATCTGGTGCCAGAAGCTCTCCTTGGCAGCCATATCATAGTCTTGGCCTCTCCATTGGGTCTCCACAGCAACCCACGGTTCATTCTCATGGCTCCATTGGGTCACCACACAGGTAATCCAACAAGCCTGTTTCACTACCCATGGCCATTTCCAAAATACAAAACTGTGTTGAAAATTCAATGAGCCTCTCTCTCCTGCATTTGTTATACTTCATAATACCAAATGGGCTACCAACTTGTTAATCCATGGGTAATAGAGCAGACTTTGAAGAACAGGACACTCCTTGAGCATTCAGGTCCCTCCAAAATATTCTACATTCTTCCTGTTTTCCCAGTGCAGGTCAGATGGCCCAATCTCTATGGTTGTAATCTCTCAAACGATTGCAGCTGAGTAGGCAGCAATTTTGACCCAAAAATTTCTTTTCTTTTCTGTGTCATATCCCTCTGTACACACCAGTTCATTTCTAAGCAATGCAACCCTGCATTTTACTCAGGACAAAACATAGCATCAAGCTTCTCACACAAATTGCTTCTAGTCCATACCAAACAAAGATATTTTTTTAATCCTCATAAGCCAAACCGTACAGTCCCTAATTTGTACTGCAATCAGGACTTTCACCTCTGACCAGAATAGTCCATCAAGCTGTACTTACAGCACTACAAGGCATCTCTTAGGCCAAGATTTCATATTCTTCCACATTCCTCCCACAAATCAGTTCCAAAAAGCCAAAACCACAGAGTCAGGTTTCTAGCAGCAATGACACCACTTCATGTTATCAACTTTACTGTCTCAGTCAGGTCATAATCCATTTTTAATTGGCTTGATTTCTTATTATTTAACATTTTGAGTTCTTTGTGTACCCTAGATATTAATCCTCTATCAGATATATAGCTGGCGAAGATTTTTTCCATTCTGTAGGTTGCCTCTTTGCTTTATTCACAGTGTCCTTTGCAGTGCAAAATCTTTGTAAATTCGTGAGGTCCCAGTGATTAATCTGTGGTTTTATTGCCTGAGCAATTGGGGTTGTATTCAGAAAGTCTTTGTCAAGACCAATATGTTGAAGGGTTTTCCCTACATTTTTCTCTAGCAGTTTCAGAGTTTCAGGTCTATGTTAAGGTGTTTAATCCATTTGGACTTAATTCTTATACAAAGAGAGAGAGAGGAATCGATTTTCATCTTTCTACAATACATATCCAATTTTCCCAGCACGACTTGCTGAAGAGGCTGTCTTTTCTCCAATGAGTGTTTTTGGCATTTTTATTGAATATCCAGTGGCTATACATACCTTGACTTATATCTGAGTCCTCTATTCTGTTCCATTGATCTACATGTCTACTTTTGTGCCAGTACCATGCTATTTTTGTTACTATGTCTCTGTAGTATAGGTTAAAATCAGGTGTGGTGATATCACCAGCCTTACTTTTGTTGCTCAGTATTATTTTAGATATTCAAGGTGTTTGTGATTCCACATGAATTTTTGGATTGTTTTTTCTATCTCCATGAAAAATGCCTTTGGAATTTTTTAAAGTTTATTTATTTATTTGAGAGAGTCAGAGAAAGAATGGGCATGCCAGGGGCTTTGGCCACTGCAAATGAATCCAGACACATGCATCTATGTTCATGAGGGAGATTGGTCTGTCATTTTCTTTTTTTGTTCTATCTTTGCCTGGTTTTGGTATCAGTGTGATTCTGGCTTCATAGAAGGAGTTTGGTAGAATTTCTTCTTTTTCAATTTTAGGAAAAAGCTTAAGAAGTATTGGTGTTAGCTCTTCCTTGAAGGTCTGGTAAAATTCAGCAGTGAATCCATCTGGACTGGGCTTCTTTTAGTTGGGAGATTTTTAATAACTGTTCAGATCTCCATGCTTGTTATAGGTCTATTTAAGTGATTAATCTCGTCTTGATTAAATTTCTATAGGTCATATAAATCAAGGAAATCATCCATTTCTTTCAGGTTTTCATACTTTGTAGAGTATATGCTTCTATAGTAAGGCCCTATGATTTTTTGAATTTCTCTGGAGTCTGTTGTGATGTTACCTTTTTCATCTCTGATTTTATTAATTTGTGTCTCTTCTCTCTTTCTTTTGGTCAGATTTGCTAAGGGTTTATCAATCTTGTTTATCCTTTCAAAGAACCAACTCTGGATTGTTTTTTTGTTGTTGTTGTTATTGTTTTTATTTCATTAATTTCTGCCCTAATCTTTATTATTTCTTCCTGTCTACTGATTTTTGCTTTCTCTTGTTCTTCTTTTGCCAAGGCTTTAAGGTGAAGCATTAGATCATTTACTTGTGACCTTTCTAATTTCTTAATATAGGCACTTAAAGCTATAAATTTACCTCTTAGAACTGCCTTCATTGTTTCCCAGAGATTTTGGTATGTTGTGTACTCGTTATCGTTTGACTCTATGAATTTTTTGATATCCTTCTTGATTTCTTCATTGACCCATTCATCATCTAGTAGTGTATTGTTTAGTTTCCATGATTTTGTGTATGCTCTATAGCCTTTCTTGCTTTGATTTATGGGTTGATTCCATTGTGGTCAGATAGAATGCAAGGAATTATTTCAATTTTCCAGTATTTGTTAAGATTTGCTTTGTATCCTAATATATGGTCTATTTTAGGGAATGTTCCATGTGCTGCTGAAAAGAATGTATATTCTGCAGCCTTTGGATGAAATGTCCTGTATATATCTGTTAGGTCCATTTCTTCTATGAGCTCATTTAGTCCAGATGCTTCTCTGTTTATTTTTTCCTGGGATGACCTGTCAATTGATGAAAGTGGGGTGTTAAAGTCACCCACCACCACTGTGTTTGGTGTTATCTGTGACCTTAGTTCTAATAGTGTTTGTTTGATGAATTTGGGAGCCCCATGTTAGGTGCATATATGTTTAGGATTGTAATGTCCTCCTGTTGGAGTGTGCCCTTAGTCAATATAAAGTGACCTTCCTTATCTTTCTTGACCAACATTGGACTGTAGCCTACCTTGTCAAATATTACGATAGCAGCCCCTGCTTATTTTCTAGGCCCATTTGCTTAAAACACCGTTTTCCAACCTTTCACACTAAGATAATGTCTATCCTTTGTAGAAAGGTGAGATTCTTGGAGACAACAAATTGTAGGATCCTACTTTTTAACCCAGTCTGCAAACCTATGTCTTTTGGTTGGGGCATTGAGGCTGTTGATATTAAGAGATCTTATTGAAAGGTGTGTATTTATGCTTGCCATTTTTTTTTTTTTTTTTTTTTTTTTTTGGTGGTTCCAGTTGAACCTGTGGTCTCTCGTGTTAACTAGTATTTGAGTATTGTTTTTTCTAGGTTCCTTATATGTTTGCTTTTCCTTTTCTTCAGCATGGAGGATCCTATCAAGTATTTTCTGTAGAGCTGGTTTTGTCTCCAAATACTCCTTTAACTTGCTTTTTTCATGGAATGTTCTTATTCCTCTGTCTATTTGAATGGATAGATTTGCAGGATAAAGTAACCTTGGTTCACAGTTATTATCTTTCAGAACTTGGAGTACATCCCCCCAAGCCTTTCTGGCTTTTAAAGTTTGTGTTGAGTAATCTGCTATAATCCTGATGGGCTTGCCTTTGTATGTAACTTGCTTTTTCTCTCTAACTGTTTTGAATATTTTTTCTTTGGATTGTGTGTTTGGTAGTTTGATTAAAATATAATGAGGAGAGATTCTTTCTAGGTTTTGTCTGGCTGATGTTCTAAAGGCTTTCTGTATCTGCATTGGCATCTCTTTCCTAATTTTGGGGAAGTTTTCTTCTATGTTTTTGTCGAGAACACCTACTATGCCTTTGGAATGAAATTCTTCTCTTTCTACTATGCCCTGAATTCTTATGTTTGATCTTTTCATAGTATTCTGAATATCTTGAAATTCCAATTCATACTTTTCTACTAGTTTGTCCTTCTCTGTGTTGGACTGTATTAGATCTGCCACCTGGTCTTGTAGCTTAGATATTCTGTCCTCCCCTTCATCCATTATACTGGTGAGATTTTCTACAGAGTTTTTTATTTCATTAACTGTGTTCTTCATTGCTAGTACTTTTGACTGGCTTTTCTTTATTATTTATAATTCTTCATTTATTTCTTGTCTTGCCTTCTTTATTTCATTAAATTGGTGTCCTACATCTTCTTTGATTCCTTTGATTTCCTCTTTGATTCCTTTGATTTGTTCTTTGACTTCTTTGAACATATTTACAATCATTCTTTTGAAAGCTTTCTCAGCCATTTCCTCCAACTTGTTTTCACTTGTGGTTCATCTCTGATGCATTAATACTTTTTGGTGGATTTATATTGTCTTGATTTTTGGTGTTTATTTTGTTATTATGTGTATATTTTTGTATCTTGGATTAAGTTAATGCTTGGATTTTCTAGTTAGCTGGGTATTCTTAGCTGTATCAATTGATCTGATGTTATATATCTTCAGTGTAGGGAGATTAAGATGTTAGGTGTGGCTCTTAAGGCTCTCAGAGTATCTATAAAAGTGTTCCTAGAGGTTGAGTTTGCCTGCTATGGGAGTATTCAAGTAGGCTGAGTGGAACAAAATACAGGTAGATTTTAAAATTTAACTAAACACTGTACATATTCAATCAACAATAGCACTGAGAATTTATGCAAGAGTAGATGTTATAACAACCAGATCCTCTATCAACAAAGATGTTAAGATTTCTGGTGTGTTGAGGGTTCCAAGTGAGCTTGTGACCAAATGAGACCCTTCCCTGGTGCAGTCCCAGTTACCTTTTCTGATGATTTTTGTCTTAGTCAAGTAGTCTGGCTGGGTCGCTGGGACCACTGTTCTGTTTTCTGGAGCTGGGCACTGGCTTTTTCTGTGGGCAAACTGAGCCTGGCACCTGTGGCCCTGCAGATGGGCACCCCCGCTGCTGGAACTGCTGCTGAAGGAGATGGGAAAATATCTAAACTAGAAGAACAGGTGGAAGATCTAATACAGTCCAACAAAGAGAAATTCAAACTAATAGGAAAGTATGAATGGGAATTTCAAGATATTTGAGACACTGAAAAGATCAAACATAAGAATTCAGGGCATAGTAGGAGAACACTTTCACTCCAAAGGCATATTAGGTATTTTCAACAAAATCATAGAAGAAAATTTCCCCCAAATTGGGAAAGAGATGCCAATACACATACAGGAATCCTTTACAACCCACAACAGACAAAACCTGAAAAGAACTTCTCCTTGCCATATTATAATTGAACTACCAAACATACAAGCCAAATAAAACATATTGAAAGCAGTTAGAAAAATCAAGTCACATAAAAATGCAAACTCAACAGGATCACAGCAGATTACTCAACACAAACTTTCAAAGCCAGAATGGCTTGGAATGCATTCCAAGTTCTGAAAGATAACTGTCAACCAAAGTTGTTTTATCCTGCAAAGTTATCCATTCAGACAGATGGAAAAATAAGGACATTCCACAACGAAATCAGGCTAAAATAATATTTGAAGTCAAAACCAGCTCTACAGAAAATACTTGAAAGGATCCTCTGTGCTGGAGAAAAAGAAAAACACATATATAAGGAACCTGGAGAAAAACAAACCATACAAGAAAACAAAGTTAAAACTGGAAGAACTACAAAACAAGAAAAATGGCAAAAATAAATACACACCTTTCAATGATAACTCTTAATATCAATGGCCTCAATGCCCCAACCAAAAGACATAGGTTTGCAGACTGGGTTAAACAGCAGGATCCTGCAATTTTTTGCCTCCAAGAAACTCACTTTTCTACAAAGGAGGGAAACTATTTTAAGGTGAAATGATGAAAAACAGTATTTCAAGCAAACGGACTAGAAAACAAGAGTGGTTGCTATCCTAATATCTGACAAGGTAGATTTCAGTCCAACATTAGTTAGGAAAGATAAGGAAGGTCACTTTATATTGGTTCAAGGCACAATCCAACAGGAGGTCATTATAATCCTAAACATATATGCATGGAACCCAGGGGCTCCCAACTTCATCATACAAATGCTATTAGAACTAAGGTCACAGAAAACACCAAACACAGTTGTAGTGGGTGACTTCAACACCCTGCTGTCGTCAATTGACAGGTCATCCTGGCAAAAAATAAACAGAGATACATCTGGTTTAAATGAGATCATAGAACAAATGGACCTAACAGATAGCTACAGGACATTTCATCCAAATGCTGCAGAATACACATTCTATTCAGCATCACATGGAACATTCTCTAAACCAGACCATATATTAGGAAACAAAGTAAATCTTAACAAATACAAGGATATTGAAATAATGCCTTGACCTCTACTTGATCACAATGGGATCAAACTACAAATCAATAGCAAGAAAAGCTATAGAGCATACACAAAATCATGGAAACTAAATAATACACTACTAAATAATGAATGAGTCTATGAAGAAATCAAGAAGGAAATAAAAAATTCATAGAGTCAAATGATAATGAGAACACAACATACCAAAACCTTTGGGACACAATGAAGGCAGTCCTAAGAGGGAAATTTATAGCTTTAAGTGCCTATATTAAGAAATTTGAAAAGTTTCAAGTAAACAACTTAATGCATCACCTTAAAGCCTTGGAATAAGATGAACAAGGCAAACCAAAAATTAGCAGATGGGAAGAAATAATAAAGATTAGGGCAGAAATTAATGAAATAGAAACAAAAAAATCCAAACATTCAATAAAACAAAGTGTTGGTTTTTTGAAAAGATGAACAAGATTGATAAACCTTTAGCAATTCTGACCAAAAGATAGAGAGAAGGGACACAATTTAATAAAATTAGGGATTAAAAAGGCAACATCACAACAGATACCAGAGAAATTAAAAAAACTCATAGGGACTTACTATAAGGACATATGCTACACAAAGTTTGAAAACCTGAAAGAAATGGATGATTTTCTTGATTGGTGTGACCTACCTAAATGAAATCAAGATGACAAAAACTACATAAATAGACCAATAACAAATGTGGAGATCCAAGCAGTTATCAAAACTCTCCCAACTACAAAAAATCCAGGCCCAGATGGATTCACTGGTGAATTATACTAGACCTTCATGGAAGAACTAACACCAATGCTTCTTAAACCTTTCCATAAAATAGAAAAAGGAGGTATCTTATAAAACTCCTTCTACAAAGCCAGCATCACCCTGATATGAAAACCAGGCAAAGATAGAACAAAAAAAGAAAATGACAGACCAATCTCTCTCATGAACATAGATGCAAAAATTCTCAACAAAATATTAGCAAACACAATATGAGACTATATCAGAAAATCACTCATCCCAACAAAGTAGGCTTTATGAGATGCAGGAATGGTTCAACATATGCAAATCAATAAATGTAACACATTATATACATGGACTGAAGGACAAAAAATAAAAATAAGATCATGCCATTAGATTCAGAAAAAGCATTCAAAAATCCAACATCCCTTCATGATAGTGATATGGGATATTGTCTGATGAATATGGTCAGTGTGTTAAAAAAAAATGCTCTGGAAAGTCACTTGTAGAATGTATGAAGGAGAGAACAGAATATCTAAACTATAAGACAAGGTGGCAGACTTAATACAGTTTACCAAAGAGAAAAACAATCTAATAGGAAGGTATGAATGGGAATTTCAAGATATCCAGGGCATTATGAAAACATCAAATATAAGAGTCCAGGGTATAATAAGAGAAGAACTTCGAATCAGAGGCTAACTAGGAGTTTTCAACAAAGTCATAGAAGAAAAATTTCCCCAAATTGAGAAAGAAATGCCAATGCAGATACAAGAAGCTTTTAGAACATCAAACAAAAGACCTGGAAAGAACCTCTCCTAACCATGTTATAATTAAACTACTAAACACAAAACCTAAAGAAAATATATTGAAAGCAGTTTGAGAGAAAAATCAAGTCACTTATAAAGGCAAGCCCATCAGAATAACTGCAGATTATTCAACAAAAACTATAAAAGCCACAAGGGCTTGGAATGATGTATTTTAACTTCTGAAAGGTAACAACTGTCAACCAAGATTACTTTATCTTGCAAAGCTATCTATCCAAATTGATGGAGAGATAAGAATCTTCCACAACAAATCAGGCTAAAGGAATTTATGACAGCTAAATCAGCTCTACAGAAAATACTTGAAGGAATTCTTCATGCTAAAGAGAAAGCAAAACACACACAGGATGAAATAAGAAAAAATAAACTATACTCAACAATTAAAACAAGCTAGTAAAGGGAAAACAGAAAACACTACAAAATAAGAGGAATCGCATGAATAAATGCATACCTTTCAATAATAACTCTTAATATCAGTAGCCTATATGCACCAATGAAAAGACACAGTCTTGCAGACTGGATTAAAAGGCAGGATCCTGCCATTATTTGCCTCCAAGAAACTCATCTCTCAATAAAAGATAGACACTGCTTTAAGGTAAAAGGATGGAAAGTGGTATTTCAAGCACATGGGCCTAGTAAACAAGCAGAGGTTGCTATCCTAATATTTGACAGGATAGACTTCAAACCAACATTAGTGAAGAAAGATAAAGAAGGTCATTTTAGGACTTCAGGTCAAGATGGCATCTGCCTAACTGTGCCACACCTCCCCTGGTAGGAAAGGCAAGATTTTAAGGGTTCACTGGGTCTTTTAGGGTTGAGAAATCTCTAATATATCACCAATGGGAGGGCATGGATGGGAAAAATAGGGAATTGGCTGATTGCCTTGCTCTCAGGTAGCCTACCAGTCCCCCTGTCCACCCAAGCAGTCTTCCTAGCCATAGTCCCAGCCTCAGGATATTCCCACACTTGCTGCAGGAAAGGGGTCCAAGGCCAGCATAGGTCCACTTGCCTCACTGAACAGGGGTGATCACCCAGCTACCCCTGCCCACACATGACCTCAGGCCGGCTCTGCCCATTGGCCTGCCACAAGCTCAGGCCAGATCCATCCATCTGCCCACCATGCATGTCAGCATAGGTCTGCGCCACCCATCTGCTCTTGTGAGCTCAGCCTGCTCTGCTCATTTACCCACTTGCTGCTCTGGCCGCCCATCCATGCATGAGCTCAGGCTTGGTCCACCTTCCATGCACAAGCTTAGCCCCATTCTGCCTTTCTGCCTCCTGCCCAAGCTCAGGCCAGCTCTGCCTGTCTGCCTGCACCAGCTCAGGCCCAATCCCCCATCTGCCCATTGTGTGCAGGAGCTCAGGCCATGCTGGCTGCCTGCCCATATGCAAGCTCAGGCCTGACCCATCCATCTGCTGCCACGTGCATGGGTCCTTAGGCCCACTCCACCTTTTGCCCACCTGAGCTCAGGCCTGATCCACCCACCTGCCCACCATGGACAAGCTCAGCTCCATTCCACCTGCCCACGTGTGAGCACAGGACTGACAGCCCATCTGTCATGCAAGATCAGGTCAGCTCTGCCCATCTGCCCTTGCGAGCTAATGCCCAATCCCCATCTGCCTGCCACATGTGTGAGCTCAGGCTGATCCACCCACCCATGCGTGAGCTCGGGACTGCTCTGCCCATCCACTTGCCCATGCGCGAGCTCAGGCCTACTCCCCTGAAGAGGCACCACTTCCCCTGTACACAGGGGATACCATAGTCCTACTCTCCCTGACAATACATTGTGATGGGCAGACCACAGTGCAAAAGGAATGACATGAAAAATGAAATGCAAGTAAATCCAATAAGATCACCCAGTCCTACAATGGGTGTCTCTAATCAAAACATAGGAGAGACATTAGGATCACAACACCAAAATGAAGTTAAGAACAATGCAGTCCTGACCAAGATACTGGCAGTCTTTGCAGAAAAGCAACAAAGGACTGATCATCAGGTGGGCGCTGCCATAACTAGACTAAACCTAATAGAAAAGAAAATGAAAGGAATTGAAAACACTTAAGAGATATGAAGAAGAGTGAAAAAAAGAGGATCTCAAGAATCAGCTGGCGATGCTAAATGAAGACATAAACAAATGCAAAGATGAATTCCAAGAAGCATTAAGAAAATCAGAAAATGATGTGAAAAGGGAACTTGACAGAAGCATGGAAACTATACATACAAAAGTAGTCGAAAATGCAAACCTAATTGAACAAGTCCAAAATTCTTTAGAAGCTCTCAAGAATAGTCAGGAATGTGGATTATAGAAACTCAGATCTGGAAGACAAGATGGAAGAAACAGTTCAAGATTTCAAAAGTTTCAATAAGTTCAAAAATTTCTGTGAAAAGAAGATGAAGAAATAGTGTGATACACTTAAAGTCCTAACATTCAGATCATAGGAATACCAGAAGGGGAAGAAATTTAGACCAAAGGCATGTATAAATTGTTTAACAAAGTTGAAGAAAACTTTTCCAGTCTTTCAAAAGAAAGGCCTATCAAGGTAAAAAGAAGCTAACAGAACTCTAAACAGATTGGACCAAAGGGGAAACTCTCTGAGACATATTGTCATTAAGACTGTAAACATTTACACCAGAAAGAAAATCCTAAAAGCAGGTAGGGAAAACCAGCACATCACTTTTAAGGGTAACCCCATCAGAATTACTTCAGATTTCTCAATGGAAACCAGAAAGGCCTGGCATGGAACACTGCAAATTCAAAGACCCTATGGCTTCCAACCCAAACTACTTTACCCACCAAAAGTATCCCTCATAATAGGTGGTGAAAGAAAAACTTTCCATAACAAAACTCAGCTTTAAAATTACATAAACATAAAAACCAAACCTACAGATAGTATTTCAGGAAATTCTTCACACAAAAGAATCTAATGTTCAACATCAAATGCTTACAAGAAGCAGATCACAATAACCAAACTCAGAGAAGGCACAAAAACTTCAAATTCCATGAAAACATCAAACCGCATAAACCAGCACAATATGGCAGGGATCAAATCAAACCTCACAGTCATTACCCTAAATATTAATGGCCTTAATTCACCCATTGAGAGACACAAGATAACAAGGTGGATAAGAAAATTAGACCCCTCAATCTGTTCTATTCAAGAAATCTACCTCAACACTAATGACAGATACCTCCTCAGGGTGAAAGGCTGGAAAGCAATATCCCAAGCAAATGGGAATAAGAAACAAAAAGATGTAGTTATAGTAATATCAGATAATATCAGACTTCAAACCAAAAATAAGCAAAAAAGACAAAGAAGGCCACTTTCTACTTATCAAGGGAACAATCCAGCAAGAGGATATTATAATCATAAATCTGTATGCACCCAAAAGAGGGGCACCACATTTCAAATAACAAAACCTACTTGGCAATAAAACAGAAATCACCACCAACACCATCATAGCTGGGGACTTCAAAACACCATCACCAGTAATAGATAGGTCATCCAAACAGAAACTCAGTAGGGAAGTAAGAGAGCTCAACAAAACCATAGGTTACTTAGACCTAACAGACATCTACAGAACATTCCATTCCATAGCCACAGACTACACATTCTTCTCAGCAGCCCATGGAACATTCTCTAAAATAGATCAAATATTGGGTCACAAAGCTTGCCTCTATATATTTAGGAAGATTGACATAATTCCCCACATGATATCAAATCACAATGCTATATTGCTAGAAATTAACAACAAAAGACCCACCAATAATACCATCAGTGCCTGGAAACTGAACAGCACACCTTTAAACAAGAAATGGGTAGTGGATGAAATAAAAAAAGAAACTGTGAAATTTGTAGAAATTAATGAGGATGAGAACCCATCCGACCAAAACTTATGGGACACAATGAAGGTGGTCCTCAGGGAAAAATTCATATCACTAAATGCCTTCATAACAAAGACAGAAAGATCCCAACTCAATAACCTGAAGATCCAACTAAAGGCACAGGAAAAGCAAGAAGAATGCAACCCAAAAAGCTCCAGACATAAAGAAATTATTAAGAACAGAGCAGAAAATAATGAATTAGAAATTAAAAAAACTAATGAAACAAAGAGCTGCTTTTTAAAAAAATAAACAAGATTGACAAACCCCTGCCAATTTTTATCAAGCGACAAAGAGATACTTCAAATGAACAAAATTAGAAATGAAAAGGAGAGATCACAACAGACATAAGTGAAACCGGGAGAATTATCAGGACTTATTTCAAAAACTTCTATTCCACAAAACTGGATAATAAGGAGGAAATAAATAAATTCCTGGACACATACTATCAACCAAAGCTAAACTCAGAGCAGATTAATCTCCTAAACAAACCTATCACACTCATCAAGATAGAAAAGGTTAACAAAACCCTCCCTACAAAAAAGACTCCAGGACCAGATGGCTTCTCAGCTGAATTCTATCAAACCTTCATGAAAAAACTGAAACCAATTTTTCTCTATTTGTGCCACACCACTGGAGAACAGGGAAAGCTCCCCCAACTCTTTCTATGAATCTAGTATCACCATAATTCCAAAAGCAGGCAGAGATGCCACAAGAAAGGAAAACTACCAGCCTATTTCCCTGTTGAACTGAGACGCAAAGATCCTGAACAAAATCCTCGCAAATTGAATCCAGCAACACATCAAAAGCATTATCCAAGTTGATCAAGTGGGAACACAGAGGTGGTTCAACATATGTAAATCTGTCAGTGTACTATACCATATAAACAATGTTAAACACAAAAACTGCATATCATTTCGATAGATGCAGCAAAGTCCTTTGACAAACTACATCACTTCATGATCAAAACATTGGAGAGAATTGGCATGGTTGGTTCATATCTTAACATAATAAAGACTATATATAAAGCTCCAAAAACCCAAATAGTGCTTAATGGAGAGAAATGGGAGGAATTCCCATTGAGATCAGGAACAAGACAGGGGTGTCCACTCTCACCTCTGCTCTTTAATGTAGTACTGGAAGTCCTAGTTCAAGCAATAAGACAGGAGAAAGAAATAAAAGGGATACAATTTGGAAAGGAAGAGTTATGTTAACTCTATTTGCAGATAACATGATTCTATATGTAAGAGACCCAAGAGACTCCATCCCAAAACTCTTGAAGGCTATTAACTCCTTCAGCAAAGTAGCAGGATACAAAATCAATGCACAAAAATCAGTAGCCTTTCTACATGCAAATGACAAAGATACAGACAAAGAAATAAGAGACATTGTCCCATTTTCAATAGCAACAACAACAAAATACCTTGGAATAACATTAATCAAGGAAGTGAAAGATCTACACAATGAAAACATAAAAGCACCCAAAAAAGAAGTTAAGGAGGACTTGAGAAAATACAAAGACCTCCCATGCTCCAGGATAGGCACAATTAACATTGTGAAAATGATAATCCTACAGATTTAATCCAATTCCATTTAAAATCCCAGCATCGTTCTTCACAGAAATAGAAAAAAATGATCTCAAAATTCATATGGAAAGGCAGAAGACCTTGGATATCCAAGCATTTCCTCAGCAAAAGAAACACCTCTGGGGGCATCACCATACTTGATCTGAAGCTATATTACAAAGCCATAGTAATAAAAACAGCATGGTACTGGCATAAAAACAGGAGTATAGATCAATGGAATAGGATCGAGGACTTTGGGTCAAGTAACTACAGCTTGTTGATATTTGACAAAGGCTCTAGCAATATAGGCTAGAAAAAAGCCAATATCTTCAACAAATTGTGCTGGACAAACTGGATAACCATATGCAGAAAATTAAAACTTGATCCACACATCTCACCATGCACAATAATCAAGTCCAAATGGTTCAAAGACCTCACTATAACACAAGAAACTTTGCTACAAGTGGAAGAAAAATAGGAGGAACATTCCATGACATAATAATGTAAAAAGTCTTCCTGAACAAAACCCCAGTAGCACAGGTCCTTAAACAATCACTCAACCAATGGGATCACATGAAGCTGAGGAATTGCTTCATAGACAAACATATAATAAGCAAAGCCAATAGATTACCCACAGAATGGGAGAAAATATTTGGTGGATATCCAACTGACAGAGGCCTAATCTCCAGAATCTAGAAAGAACTCAAAAACCTAAACAATAAAGTCAAACAACCCACTCACAAATGGGGCTAGGCACTGGACAGGCAGTTCACAGAGGAAAAAATACAAATGGCAAACACACACTAAGAAAATGTTCATCATTCCTAATCATCAGGGAAATGCAAATTAAAACAACTATGAGATTCCACCTTACCCCACTAAGGATAGCAAACATTTAAAAATCAAGTGAAAATAAATGCTGGCAAGGATGTGGATAAATAGGAACCCTCATCCACTGTTGGTAGGAATGTCAGATGGTACAACCCCTTTGGAAAGCAATATGGAGATTCCTAAAACAGCTGAGTATAGAGTTACCAACAGACCCAGTTATTCCCTTACTTGACATGTGCCCTAAAACCTCCAAGCATCAGTCCAGAGAGATTTTCTCAACCATGTTTTTATCTGCTCAACTTGTAATAGCTAAGAGCTGGAATCAATCCAGATGTTCATCACTACATGAATGGAAAACTAGCATGTGGTATATCTACACAATGTAATTCTAAACAGCAGTAAGGAAAAAGACACAATGAAGTTTGGAGAAAAATGGTCAAACCTGGAACAGATCATTCTCAGTGAACTCACCCAATCACAGAAAGATGATCACTGCATAGTCTCACTTATCTACAGCACCTAACCTGAATCTACCCAAGATGCTGACATACCCAGCATATGTTTCAAAGACTGGACAATAGGGTGGGTGGGGAGGGAGGTGAGGGCAAGGGAGGGGTTAGGGGATAAAAATCTGGACCCAAACAGCAATGGTACCATAAAATTTTACATCCTAAAAGACAGACCAAATGGTTGAACCTTCACCAGGCCCTTAGAGGGAACACCTCAGTCACAAGGCCCTGGAGAGGGTACAATGAAGACTGACCTTAATCTTCTATTGCTTCTGTCTCATTCTTTCTCTCTCTTCTCTCTAACTCTCTTATATTACTTATCTTTTTTTTCCTTCTCTTCCTGGGCATTGACCTGTAATTCCCAGTGCCAGCAGGTGGCTGTCACAGTAAGGTTTTGATCAGAGAGCCCTACAAGTTTTCCTAAAAGAATGACAGATTTCTGTCAGAGGACTTGATGACCCACTAAAGGTAAGACCCTGATGCTGAAGACACCATATGCGGTTGACACATAATATGGAGTGACATGGCTTGAAGCTGGAAGAGTCCCCAGACAGCTCATCTAGTGCCAGAAAATGCTACATGGGCAACAGGGGGGAAATGACCAATATTGGTCCAAGAAATTCATGGTCTAACCTTCTTAGCAGCAAATAACCTTTCATGATGCTCACACAGTGCAATAGAGGTGCACAGCCATGGTGGCAAACCAACCACTCTTGTTTTGGCTAACTGATCCACTCAGTGGAATGTAACCCATAGCTGGAGCTGGGAAACAAGTCAGAACCAGATCAAAAAATGAGCCCATTCTCCATTATCAAGCTACCACCAATCATTGGCTACAAGAGGGCCTACACCTATTAAATTCTCTCTAAAAACATAATATTTGTCCCATTTATCTAGTGTTAACTTTATTCTGTCAGAGAATGTGTTTCTCTTTTTCAGATAGACACAGATCCTAAGGACAGTACCACCCCATCATACCTCAAAAAGGCCCCAACTGAAACTAAGAATCATTGGTGAAACAAGCAAGGGTGCTGTTTTCTTGGTGTACCTGGTACCAGCACAAGGGTGAAAGAGATTGACACAGAGAGCAATCAACTCCTATCAACATGGCTCAGGGAAATTTGTGGAAGTGGGGGTGGAAAAAATATCAGAGCCACATGTTGGTTCATGGTACACAGAGACATTTCCTCCTACTCATAATTGATGGCTAATCCCACAATCCATGACCCATGTACCCCAACAAAGAGGGACCAGGTGGAGGTGGGAGGACAAGGAGGAGGCTAACAATGGTACCAACTTGACTATATTCACTGAGTACAAAGCTAATTTAAAAAAATAGAAGGTCATTTTAAAGGAACATTTCAACAGGAGGACATTACAATTCTAAACAGATCTTCACCTAACATTGGAGCTCCCAGTTTCATCAAGCAAATGAAATTAGACTCAAGGTCACAGATAACATCAAACATAGTTGTAGTGGGTGTCTTCTCTCTCATCAATTGGTAGGTCATTGTGGCAAAAAATAAACAGAGAGACATCTGAACTAAATGATGTCATGGAACAAATGGATCTTACAGAAATCTATAGAACATTCCACCCAAATGCTGCAGAATATACATTTTTTTCAGCAGTACATGGAACATTCTCTAAAATAGACCATATATTAGGACACAAAGCAAATCTCAACAAATACTGGGTGTGGTGGTTTGATTCAGGTGTCCCCCATAAACTTAGGTGTTCTGAATGCTAGGTTCCCAGCTGATGGAGATTTGGGAATTAATGCCTGCTGGAGGGAGTGTATTGTTGGTGGGCGGGTTTATGGGCTTTATAGCCAGTTTCCCCATGCCAGTGTTTGGCACACCCTCCTGTTGCTGTGGTCCATCTTATGTTGGCCAGGGGGTGATGTCCACCCTCTGCTCATGCCATCATTTTCCCCTGCCATCGTGGAGCTTCCCCTTGAGCCTGTAAGCCAAATAAACCTCTTTTTCCCAGAAGCTGCTCTTGGTTGGGTGATTTCTACCAGCAATGCGAACCGGACTGCAACACAGGGAAATTGAAATAATCCTTTGAACTCTATCTGACCCCGATGGGATTAAAATGCAAATCAGCAAGAACGAAAGCTACAGAGCACACAGAAATTCATGGAAACTAAACAGTACAGTATTTAATGATCAATGGGTCATTGAATAAATCAAAAAGGAAATCAATAAATTCATAGAATCAAATGATGATGGTAATACAACATACCAAAACACTTGGGACGTATGAAGGCAGTCCTAAGTGGGAAATTTATAGCTCTAAGTGCCTATATTAAGACATTAGTGAGTTCACAAATAATTTAATGGTTCACCTTAAGACCTTGGAGAAAGTAGAACAAGTCAAACCAAAAATCAGTAGAAATGAAGAAATAATAAAGTTTAGGGCAGAAACAAATAAAATAGAAATGAGAAAAAAAATCCAAAGAATCAATGAGGCAAAGAATTGGTTCTTTGAAAGGATAAACAAGATTGATAAACCTTTAGCAAATCTGACTAGAAGAAAGTTATGAGACAAAAATTAATAAAACTAGAGATGAAAAAGGCATAAATATAACAGATACCAAAGAAATTCAGAAAATTATAAGGACATACTTTAAGAATATATATAGATGTAAGTTTGAAAATCTGAAAAAATGGATGATTTCCTTGATTCATATGACATACCAAAATTAAATCAAGATGAGATAAACCATTTAAATAGACATATAACCAGTACACAGATCCAAGTAGTCATAAAAAGTCTCCCAAATAAAAAAAGTCCAGACCCAGATGGATTCACTGATGAATTTTACCAGACCTTCACAGAAGAAATAACACCACTGCTTGTCAAACTTTTCCATAAAATAGAAAAGGTAGGAATTCTACCATATTCCTTACATGAAGCCAGCATCACCCTCATAACAAAACCAGACAATAACTGAACAATAAATGAAGTACAGACCAATCTCCCTCATGAACATAGATACAAAACTTTTGAACAAAATATTGGCAAACAGAATGCAAGAATATATCACAAGGATTATTCACCCCGACCTAGTTGGCTTCATCCCAGGGATGCAGGGATAGTTCAATATATGCAAATCAAAAAATAAATGTAATACATGATACAAAGGGTCTGAAGGACAAAAATCACATGCTCATCTCCATAGATGCAGAAAAGGTATTCAACAAAATCCAACATCCCTTTACCTTAAATGTATTACATAAACTGGGAATAGAAGGAACATATCTCAACATAATAAAAGTTATTTGTGGCAAACCTACAGCCAACATAATACTAAATTCAGAAATACTTGAAGTTTTTCCACTAAATTCAGAAACAAAGGGGTGTCCCCTTTCCCCCTTTTATTTAATATAGTATTGGAAGTCTTAGCTATAGCAATAAGGTAAGAGATACTCATAAAAGGGATACAAATTGGAAAGGAAGAGATCAAAATATTATTATTTGCAAATGATATGATTCTATACAGAAAAGTCCCTAATGCCTCTACCAGGAAACTTAGAGCTGCAAACATTTTTATCAATGTAGCAGGATACAAAATAAAGACACAGAAATCAGTAGCTTTCCTAGATACTAACAGCAAACATGCAGAGGATGAAATCAGGGAATATCTCCCATTCATAATTGCTTCAAAAAAATAATAAATAAAGTACATTGGAATAAAATTAACCAAGGAAGTTAAAGATCTCCACAATGAGAACTTTAAAACTCACAAGCGAGATATTGCAGGAGACACAAGGAAATGGAAAGACATCCTATGTTCATGGATTGGAGAATTAATATTGTGAAAATGGCAATCTTACAAAAAAAATCTATACATTTAATGCAATCCCCATTAAAATTCCAGTGGTATTCTTCACAGAAATAGAAAAAAAATAATCCTAAAATTCATTTGGAGGCACAAAAAACCTTAAATAGCCCAATCAATTTTGAGCAACAAAAATAAGGCTGGTGGTATCACCATATCCTATTTTAAGCTATATTATAAAGCCATCATAACAAAAACATCATGGTATTGGCACAAAGATAGACATCATCAATGGGACACGATAGAGGACCCTAATGTTAATCCAGGCAGTTACAGCCATCTTATTTTTGAACCAAATGCCAAAAATATTCACTGGAGAAAAGACAGCCTCTTCAATGAGTGGTGCTAGGAAAACTGGACATCTATATGTAGAAAGATAAAAACAGATTCTTCCCTTTCTCTATGCACAAGAATCAAGTCCACATGGATCAGGGACCTTAATATCAGACCTGAAACTCTAAAATTGCTAGGGGAAAAGGTAGGGAAAACTCTTCAACATATTGGCGTAGGTAATGACTTTCTGAATACAAACCCAATTGCTCAGAAAATAAAATAATTAATTAACCAATGGGATCCCATGAAATTACAAAGCTTTTGTATAGCAAAGGACACTGAATAGAGCAAAGAGACACCTACAGAATGTGAAAAAATCTTTGCCAGCTACATATCTGACAGAGGATTAATATCCAGAATATATAAAGAACTCAAAAAACAGAATAATAAGAAATCAAACAACCCAACTAACAAATGGGGCTATGGAACTAAATAGAGAGTTCTCATCAGAAGAAACACAGATGGCATATAAACATCTAAAATAATGTTCTACATCATTAGCCATCAGAGAAATGCAAATTTAAACTATCTTGAGATTCCCTCTCTCCTGTCAGAATGGCTACCACCAAGAAAACAAATGGCAATAACTGTTGGTGAGAGTGTGGTAAAAGGGGAACCCTTCTACACTGTTGGTAGGAATGTAATATGGTACAGCCATTGTGGAAATCAGAGTGGAGGTTCTTGAGACAGCTAAAAATAGATTTATCATATGATCCGGCTATAGCATTCCTAGGCACATATCCGAATGACCTTTCTCACTGTCTTAGAGATACTTGCACAACCATGTTTATTGCTGCTATATTCACACTAGCTAGGAGATGGATAGAGCCTATATGTCCATCCACTCTCATATGTGGATCCTGGCTACAAACGTATAGAATTCTGTGTGAGCTGGAACCAAAAATCATTAGCAAAGGCCCATAAGCTAGTAGAAGACTATTAAGGGAGGTTGAAGAGGTAAGGTCTTAAGGGGATAGTACTGCATGTTTGTAAATAGAAGGAGAGATTACAGGGAGGGGCAAGGCCTAAGCAAGGTCAGGGGAAGAGATTGTATAAAACAAGGGGGGGGGCAGTGTCAATCAAAATTCAAGGTAAAATTCTGAATAAGACATATGAAAACTTACTTTTTTAAAAATATGGGCACATCCAAAGCTATAAATTGTTACTAGAAAATTTTCAGTGCCAGGGATGGGATACTGTCCAGTGAATTGTTGGCCAGGGAGGTCCCTGTTGCCTCAAAAACATTATAGGCTATTGCCAAGGTCCTTGGTTTCCCATGAGAAAGAGATGGTATGACCCTATTGTTGAAGACTTTACATGCCTGAGCTGCAAAGTCAAGAGAAATCAAGCTGATGCTGAGCATAAAACCTTCTCCCTGTAGCCCAGCCAACTTAAAACTGGAAAAAGTGGCACTGTATGCAGTCTTATGGGAGACAAAAGTCATCAGTGGTGAAAACAGTGGGCACTGGAAGCCTCAAGTTTGGCCAGACAGGCTAAGTGAGTGAACAAGTGCAATAGTGACATGTCTGCTCTAAGGGAAACCAACTGCTGTTTTAATTGGACTGGAGGTCCACTCTATGGGAGGGAATACATGCCTGGTACTTAAAACCTAATCAAAAGCTTATGGCAGGGGAGGTCATGAGCCTTAGGGGTATAAAGCCTGCTCTTGCCTGGATAAATGCATATATTATTCTCACCAAATTTCCCTGAAAGAACTACAGTCAATGTTCATATTCATATATTAATGCTATTCTCACTTCTGGTTAGAGAAGCTTATCTTTTCAGATGGTGTTGACCACTGGGATGACCCAAAAAGCAACATAGTGTGGAGAAGTGACGGAGGAGTTTCTTGCACTGAAACATCTCGCACCTTTGTTGTAATTTTCTATTTTAACATTGATATTCATAACAAATCATACTTGTTCTTCTTTACCCTAAAGATCATTGGCATAACTTAACTAGTTTCATAAATATTAATGCTTTGATATCATGTTATTTCAAGGGTGTTCAGCCCTGTCCTTTTGGCTTTCTTATGGACAAAACTCATTTCCCAAGATGAAGTTTTCCTCATCCTTGGCCCTCTGTCTCACTCATTTTGAGCACTCACATTAGGACTCAAATGTATTCCTGTAACTGCATACATTATCCAAATGGCAGAATAAAATTTAGTTTTTAAAAACTTTTTTTATATTGACAACTTAAATAATTATAGGCAATAACACATGGTAATTCCCTCTCTCTCCCCACTTTTCCCTTTGCAACTCCACTCTCCATCATATGTTTTACCCTCTCAATCAATCTCCATTTTATTTTGATGGCATGATCTTTCCCTCCTATTATGATGGTCTTGAGGTAGTGTCAGGCACTGTGAGGTCATGAATATCCAGACCATTTTGTGTTTGGAGGAGTGCATTGTAAGGAGTCCTACCCTTCCTTTGGTCTTACATTCTTTCTGCAACATTTTCCACGATGGACCCTGAGTCTTGGAAGGTGTGATAGAGATGTTTTAGTGCTGAGCACTACTCTGCCACTTCTCATCACTATGGTGCCTTCTGAGTCATCCTACAGTCACTGCCATCTGAAAAGAGAAGCTTCTCTCACCAAAAGTGAGAGTATGACTATGAACATTAAGAGAAGTGCATTTATTCCTGGAGGGAAACCAAGAGCCTTGTCAATGGCCTGGAATGTTTTGGGGGCATCAAGGACCTCCCTGGTAAACAACTCACTGGAAGGTTTTCCATCCCTGGCACTGAAAATTTTCTAATAACAATCATGGCTTTTGGATGTCCCATTGTCCAAAATAGTCAGTTTCCATAGGACTCATCCATACCTTCTTAGATTTTTATTAGCCCTCCCCCACCATTATTTTAACTCAATCTCTCCCCCTGACCTCACTTAGGCCTTTCCACCTCCAGTAATCTGTACTTGTACTTACATATATGTAATACCATCCTATTAAGTTCTACCTCCCCCTTTCTATTTCCTTTATATCCCCATTCTAGCTTACTGGCCTCTGCTTCTGAGTTTTATTACAACTCACACACAAGTCCAATCACTTGTAGCTAGGATCCACATATGAGAGAGAACATGTGACATTTGGATTTCTGGTCCTATGTTACCTCACTAAGTATAATCCTTTCCAGATCCACTCATTTCCCTACAAATGTCATAATTTTATTTATTTATTTATTACCACTGAGTAGAACTCCATTTTATAGATGTGTTAAATCTTCATTATCTACTCATCAGTTGAGGGACATCTAGGCTGATTTCATTTCTTAGATATTCTGAATAGAGCAGTGATAAACATGATTGAGCAAGTATCTCAAAGGTAGTGAGATGATTCCTTAGGACATATGCCTAGGAGTGGAATAGCTGGGCCATATGGTAAATCTATTTTTAGCTGTCTCAGCAACCTCCACACTGATTTCCACAATGGATGGACCAGATTGAATTCCTACCAACAGTGTAGAAGGGTTCCTATTTTTCCACATCCTTGTCAGCATTTATCGTCATTTGTTTTCTTTTTTTTTTTAATTTTTTTATTTTTTTTAATTTTTATTAACATTTTTCATGATTATAAAATATATCCCATGGTAATTCCCTCCCTCCCCACCCCCACACTTTCCCGTTTGAAATTCCATTCTCCATCATATTACCTCCCCATTACAATCATTGTAATTACATATATACAATATCAACCTATTAAGTATCCTCCTCCCTTCCTTTCTCCACCCTTTATGTCTCCTTTTCAACTTACTGGCCTCTGCTACTAAGTATTTTCATTCTCACGCAGAAGCCCAGTCATCTGTAGCTAGGATCCACATATGAGAGAGAACATGTGGCGCTTGGCTTTCTGGGCCTGGGTTACCTCACTTAGTATAATCCTTTCCAGGTCCATCCATTTTTCTGCAAATTTCATAACTTCATTTTTCTTTACCGCTGAGTAGAACTCCATTGTATAAATGTACCACATCTTCATTATCCACTCATCTGTTGAGGGACATCTAGGCTGGTTCCATTTCCCAGCTATTATAAATTGAGCAGCAATAAACATGGTTGAGCATGTACTTCTAAGGAAATGAGATGAGTCCTTTGGATATATGCCTAGGACCGCTATAGCTGGGTCATATGGTAAATCAATCTCTAGCTGTTTTAGGAACCTCCACACTGTTTTCCACCATGGCTGGACCAGATTGCATTCCCACCAGCAGTGCAGAAGGGTTCCTTTTTTTCCACATCCCCGCCAACATTTATGATCATTTGTTTTCATGATGGTGGCCAATCTGACAGGAGTGAGATGGAATCTCAATGTAGTTTTAATCTGCATTTCTCTGATGACTAGTGACGTAGAACATTTTTTTAGATGCTTATATGCCATTCGTATTTCTTCCTTTGAGAACTCTCTATTTAGCTCCATAGCCCATTTTTTGATTGGCTTGTTTGATTCCTTATTATTTAACTTTTTAAGTTCTTTGTATATCCTAGATATTAATCCTCTATCAGATATATAGCTGGCGAAGATTTTTTCCCATTCTGTAGGTTGCCTCTTTGCTTTTTTCACTGTGTCCTTTGCGGTGCAAAATCTTTGTAATTTCATTAGGTCCCAGTGGTTAATCTGTGGTTTTATTGCCTGAGCAATTGGGGTTGTATTCAGAAAGTCTTTGCCAAGACCAATATGTTGAAGGGTTTCCCCTACTTTTTCCTCTAGCAGTTTCAAAGTTTCCAGTCTGATGTTAAGGTCTTTAATCCATTTGGACTTAATTCTTGTGCATGGCGAGAGAGAAGAGTCTATTTTCATCCTTCTGCAGATATTTATCCAGTTTTCAAAACACCATTTGCTGAAGGGGCTATCTCTTCTCCAATGAGTATTTTTGGCATTTTTATCGAATATCAGGTGGCTATAGCTACTTGGGCTTACATCTGGGTCCTCTATTCTGTTCCACTGATCTACATGTCTGTTTTTGTGCCAGTACCATGCTGTTTTTGTTACTATGGCTCTGTAGTATAGGTTAAAATCAGGTATGGTGATACCACCAGCCTCTTTTTTGTTGCTCAGTATTATTTTAGATATTCGAGGTTTTTTGTGATTCCAAATGAATTTTTGGATTGTTTTTTCTATTTCCATGAGAAAGCCTTTGGAATTTTGATAGGGATTGCATTAAATGTGTAGATTGCTTTTGGTAAGATTGCCATTTTCACGATATTGATTCTTCCAATCCAGGAACAAGGGATGTTTCTCCACTTTCTAGTGTCTTCTGCAATTTCTCGCTTGAGTGTTTTAAAGTTCTCATTGTATAGATTCTTTACTTCCTTGGTTAGGTTTATTCAAAGGTATTTTATTTTTTTGATGCAATTGTGAATGGGAGTGATTCTCTGATTTCATCCTCTGTGTGTTTGTTGTTAGCATATATGAAGGCTACTGATTTCTGTGTATTTATTTTGTATCCTGCTACATGGCTGTAGGTTTTGATCAGCTCTAACAGCTTGCTAGTAGAGTCTCTAGGGTCCTTTATGTATAGAATCATGTCATCTGCAAATAATGATAACTTGATTTCTTCCTTTCCAATTTGTATCCCTTTTATGTGTGTCTCTTGCCTTATTGCTATGGCTAAGACTTCCAAAACTATATTAAATAAAAGTGGGGACAGTGGACACCCTTGTCTTGTTCCTGATTTTAGTGGAAAAGCTTCCAGTTTTTCCCCATTTAGTAATATGTTGGCTGTAGGCTTGTCATAAATAGCCTTTATTATATTGAGATATGTTCCTTCTATTCCCAGTCTCTGTAGGACTTTTATCATGAAGGGATGTTGGATTTTGTCAAATGCTTTCTCTGCTGTCTAAGGAGATGATCATGTGATTTTTGTCCTTCAACCCATTTATGTAATGTATTACATTTATAGAATTGCGTATGTTAAACCATCCCTGCATCTCTGGGATAAAGCCTACTTGGTCAGGATAAATGATCTTTTTGATATACTCTTGTATTCTGTTTGGCAATATTTTGTTGAGAATTTTTGCATCTATGTTCATGAGGGATATTGGTCTGTAATTTTATTTTTTTGCTCTATCTTTGCCAGGATTTGGTGTCAGGGCAATACTGGCCTCACAGAAGGAGTTTGGTAGAATTCCTTCTTTTTCTATTTCCTGGAAAAGCTTAAGAAGCAATGGTGTTAGCTCTTTCTTAAAAGTCTGGTAAAATTCAGCAGTGAATCCGTCCGGGCCTGGGCTTTTTTTAGTTGGGAGATTATTGATAACTGTTCGTATCTCCATGTTTGTTATAGGTCTATTTAAGTGATTTATCTCATTTTGATTTAATTTAGGTAGGTCATATAGATCAAGGAAATCATCCATTTCTTTCAGATTTTCATACTTTGTGGAGTATATGCTTTTCTAGTACGTCCCTATGATTTTTTGAATTTCTCTGGAGTCTGTTGTGATGTTACCTTGTTCATCTCTGATTTTATTAACTTGTGTCTCTTCTCTCTTTCTTTTGGTCAGATTTACTAAGGGTTTATCAATCTTGTTTATCCTTTCAAAGAACCAAATCTTTGTTTCATTGATTCTTTGGATTGTTCTTTTTGTTTCTATTTCATTAATTTCTGCTGCCCTAATCTTTATTATTTCTTCCCGTCTACTAATTTTTGGTTTGCCTTGTTCTTCTTTTTCCAAGGCTTTTAGGTGAAGCATTAGGTCGTTTACTTGCGACCTTTCTAATTTCTTAATATAGGCACTCAAGGCTAAAAATTTACCTCTTAGAACTGCCTTCATTGTGTCCCAGAGATTTTGGTATGTTGTGTTCTCATTATCATTTGACTCTATAGATTTTTTGATTTCCTTCTTGATTTCTTCATTGACCCACTCATCATTTAGTAGTGTATTGTTTAGTTTCCATGATTTTGTGTATGCTCTATAGCCTTTCTTGCTATTTATTTGTAGTTTAATTCCATTGTGGTCAGATAGAATGCAAGGAATCATTTTAATTTTCCTGAATTTGTTAAGATTTGCTTTGTGTCCTAATATATGGTCTATTTTAGAGAATGTTCCATGTGCTGCTGAAAAGAATGTATATTCTGCAGCCTTTGGATGAAATATCCTGTATATATCTGTTAAGTCCATTCCTTCTATGACCTCATTTAGTGCAGATGCCTCTCTGTTTATTCCTTCCCAGGATGACATGTCAATTGATGAGAGTGGGATGTTAAAGTCACCCACCACCACTGTGTTTGGTGTTATCTGTGACCTTAGTTCTAATAGTGTCTGTTTGATGAGTTTGGGAGCCCCCATGATAGGTGCATATATGTTTAGGATTGTAATGTCCTCCTGTTGGAGTGTGCCCTTAATCAATATAAAGTGACCTTCCTTATCTTTCTTGACTAACGTCGGACTGAAAGTCTACCCTTGTCTGATATTAGGATAGCAACCCCTGCTTGTTTTCTAGGCCCATTTGCTTGAAACACCGTCTTCCAACCTTTCACCCTAAGATAATGTCTATCCTTTGTAGAAAGGTGAATTTCTTGGAGACAACAAATTGTAGGATCCTGATTTTTAACCCAGTCTGCAAATGTATGTCTTTTCGTTGGGGCATTGAGACCGTTGATATTAAGAGATATTATTGAAAGGTGTGTATTTATGTTTGCCATTCTTGTGTGTGTGTGTGTGTGTTACCGGTTCTATCTGTGCTCTCTTCTGTTAACTGGTATTTGAGTATAGCTTGTTTTTTCTAGGTTCCTTATATGTGTGCTTTTCCTTTTGTTCAGCATGGAGGATTCTATCAAGTATTTTCTGTAGAGCTGGTTTTGTCTTCAAATACTCCTTTAACCTGCTTTTGTCATGGAATGTCTTTATTTCTCCATCTATTTGAATGGATAACTTTGCAGGATAAAGTAACCTTGGTTGACAGTTGTTATCTTTCAGAACTTGGAATATATCACTCCAAGCCCTTCTGGCTTTAAAAGTTTGTGTTGAATAATCTGCTGTAATCCTGATGGGCTTGATTTTGTAGGTAACTTGATTTTTCTCTCTAACTGCTTTCAATAATTTTTCTTTGGTTTGTGTGTTTGGAAGTTTGATTATAATATGGCGAGGGGAGGTTCTTTCTGGGTTTTGTCTGGCTGGGGTTCTAAAGGCTTCCTGTATCTGTATTGGCACCTCTTTCCCAATTTGGGGGGAAATTTTCCTCTATGATTTTGTTGAAGATGCCTACTATGCCTCTGGAGTGGAGTTCTTCTCCTTCTACTATGCCCTGAATTCTTATATTGGATCTTTTCATAGTGTCCCGAATATCTTGAAATTCCCACTCATACTTTTCTATAAGTTTTTCTTTCTCTTTGTTGGACTGCATTAGGTCTGCCACCTGGTCTTCTAGCTTAGATATTCTGTCCTCTCCCTCATCCATCCTACTGGTGAGATTTTCTACAGAGTTTTTTATTTCATTAACTGTGTTCTTCATTGCTAGTAATTCTGACTGGTTTTTCTTTATTATTTCTATTTCCCTATTTATGTCTTGTATTGCCTTCTTTATTTCATTAAATTGGTGTCCTGCCTCTTCTTTGATTCCTTTGGTTTCCTCTTTGATTTCCTCTTTGATTTCTTCCTTGATTGTTTTCATGTGTTCTTTGACCTCTTTGAACATATTTATAATTATTCTTTTGAACTCTTTCTCAGGCATTTCCTCTAACTCTTTCTCTCTGGAGGACATTTCTGATGCATTAATACTTTTAGGTGGATTTATATCATCTTGCTTTTTAGTGTTTCTTGTGTTATAATGTATATATTTTTGCATCTTGGATTAAGTTAATGCTTGGATTTTCTAGCTAGCTGTGTATTCTTAGCTGTATCAATTGATTTGATGTAATATATTTTCAGGGTAGGACCTTAAGGTATTAGGTGTGGCTCTTAAGACTCTCAGAGTATCTACAAAGATGTTCTTTGGGGTTCAGATTCCCTGCTGTAGGAGTATTCAAGCAGGCTGAGTGGAATAAAATACAGGTAGATTCTAAAATTTAACTAAACACTGTACACATTCAATCAAAAACAGCCCCGAGTATGTATGCAAGAGTAGTTATTATAATGACCAGATCTTCTATCAACAAAGAGGTTTAGATTTCTGGTCTGTTGAGGGATCCAAGTCAGCTTGTGACCAAGTGAGACCCTTCCCTGGTGCAATCCCAGTTACCTTGGGTGATTTTGGTCTCAGTCAAGTTGCTGCCTGGGTCGTCGGGCTGCTGTTCTGATTTCTGGAGCTGGGCACTTGCTTTTCCTACGGGGCAAACCGAGCCGCTGCTGCTGCCTCTGCTGCTCTCATAGCTGCCACCACCGGAGCCACCACCGCTGCTGAAGCTCCCGCTGCTGTGACCACCGCCGCTGCTCCTCCCGAAGCCGCTGCTGCGGGATCTGCCGCCGCTGCCGCTACTGGGTCCGCTGCTGCTGGGGCCGCTGGTACCGGTGCTGGAGCCGCTGAAGTTGCTGCCGAACTCTGCTCCTGCTTGGGTTCCGCTGTCAGCCCAAGTTGGCGTGGCCGGGTCCCGGGCCGCTGCTGTGTTCGCTGGAGCTGGGCTCAGGCGGTGGGGGAGGGGAGGGAGGCGCGGCTGCTCTGGTTGTCTCGCTGCTCCACGTGTTCTACCTCGCGGTCTTCTCCACTGCTCGCTGCCGCTCTCCCCTCACGTTTCCCGAGTTGCGGAGAGCGCGATGTGAGGGGAAAATCCCGCACCTGGCTTTTCCTGTGGCTCGAGCTGGTCTGGCGGTTTTCTGCTGCACCGTGGCTGTGGCGTTTGGCCGAGCTGCCTGAGCCGCTGGAGCCGCTTTTCCTGCCTGTGCAGGCTCTGGATGCTCTATAACTCTTCTACTTCTCCGCTGCCGCCTCAATTTCCTATACACCTCACTTTTTAGTAAAAGCATGTATTTTGCTGAGTTTTTTTTGGTCTTTTTCCCCCCTAGGCTGCTTTGGCGTGGTACCTACACCGCCATCTTAACCGGAAGTCCTCTTTCTGTCTTTTTTATGAAGGCATTGAGTGCTATGAATTTTCCCCTGAGGACTGCCTTCATTGTGTCCCACAAGTTTTGGTATGATATGTTCTCATTGTCATTCAATTCCAGGAATTTTGCAATTTCATTTTTTATTTCATCCACTATGCATTTATTGTTTAAGACTGTGCTATTCAGTTTCCAGTTGCCATTGGGGCTCTTGTTGGTTTTTTTGTTGTTTATTTCTAGGAATATAGCATTATGATCTGATATCATGCAGGGAATTATGTCGATTTTCCTAAATATATGGAGGCTATCTTTGTGACTCAGTATATGGTCTATTTTAGAGAATGTTCCATGGGCTGCTGAGAAGAATGTGTAGTCTGTGGATTTGGGATGGAAAGTTCTGTAGATGTCTATTAGGTCTAAGTACTCTATGGTTTCATTGAGCTCTCTTACTTCCCTGTTGAGCTTCTGTTTGGATGATCTGTCTGTTACTGATAATGGTGTGTTAAAGTCCCCAGCTATGATGGTGTTGGTGGTTATTTCTGTTTTATTGTCAAGTAGGTTTTGTTTTATGAACTGTGGTGCCCCTGTGTTTGGTGCATACAGATTTATGATCGTAATATCCTCTTGATGGATTGTTCCCTTTACAAGTAGGAAGTAGCCTTCTTTGTCTTTTTTGATTGTTTTTGGTTTGAAGTCAATTTTATCTGATATTAATATAGCTACACCTGCTTGTTTCTTATTCCCATTTGCTTGGAATATTGTTTTGCACACTTTCACCCTGAGGAGGTTTCTGTCTTTAGTGGTAAGGTGGGTTTTTGAAGGCAGCAGATTGAGGGATCTAATTTTTTGATCCACCCTGTTAGCCTGTGTCTCTTGGTGGGTGAATTAAGGCCATTAATGTTTAGGGTGATGACTGTGAGATTTGATTTGATCCCTGTCATTTTGTGGTGGTAGAGGTGTGTTGGCCTTTCCATGGAATTTAATTTTTTTTTTTTTCCTATCTACTCTGGGTTTGGTTGCTGTGATCTGCTTCTTGCAGGCATTTGTGTTTGATTATTTGATTCTTCTCTGTGGAGAATTTCCTGGAGTACTTTCTGTAGGTTTGGTTTTGTGTTCATATAATTGTAAAGCTGAGTTTTGTCATGGAAAGTTTTCCTTTCACCATCTATTATGAGGGAGACTTTTGCCGGGTAGAGTAGTTTGGGTTGGGAGACATAGTTTCTTAGAGTTTGGAGAGTATCATTCCAGGCCCTTCTAGCTTTCAGGGTTACCATTGAGAAGTCTGAAGTAATTCTGATGGGGTTTCCTTTGAAAGTGGTGTTCTGTTTTTCCCTAGCTGCTTTTAGGATTTTTTCCTTGGTGTCAGTGTTTAGAGTCCTAATGATAATATGTCTTGGGGAGTTTCTCCTTTGGTCTAGTCAGTTAGGAGTTCTGTTTGCTTCTTGAATCTTGATGGGCCTTTCTTTTAAGAGATGGGGGGAGTTTTCTTCAATTATTGTGTTAAATAAGTTCTCCATGCCTTTGATCTGAAATTCTTCTCCTTCTGGTATTCCAATGATTCTGATATTAGGACGTTTAAGTGTATCCCAGAATTCTCTCATGTTCTGTTCACAGGAACTTTTGAACTTACTGAAATTTTTGGACTCTCGAACTGTTTCTTCCATCCTGTCTTCCAGATCAGAATTTCTATCTTCCACTTCACTGACTCTTTTCTTGAGAGCCTCTAGTGAGTTTTGGACTTGTTCAATTAAGTTTGCATTTTCTACTACTTTCCTATGTATCACTTCCATCGCTTTGCCCAGCTCCCTTTTTGTCTCATTTTCTGATTTTCTTGATGATTCTTGGAAATCATCCTTGCATTTCTTTATGATTTCATTTAGTGTGGCCAGCTGATTTTTAAGGTCCTCTTTTTTTTCACTCTCCCTCAACTCTCTTAGCTCTCTTTGGATTCCTTCCAGTGTCTTATCATATTGCTCTAGCTTAGTGATGGTAGCATCCATACGATTATGTATCCTTTGTTGCTTTCCTGTCAGTTCTAGCAGTAGTTTGGTCAGGGTTGCATTGTTCATTGCTTCCATTTGATGTTCTGATCCTAAACACTCTTCTATGTTTTCGTTAGTTGTGATCTTTGTTGGATTGGGTGATCTGTCTGGATTTTCTTCCATTTTATTTTTCGTGTTATTTCTTTTGCGCTGTGGTCTACCCATGTCAGTGTATAGGCAGGTAGGTGGTTGGAGCAGCCTGGGATCTAGCTTAATGCGATTCCAAGGCAGCCTGGGGCAGTTGCAAGCAGCCTGAGTTTTTGCTCACTCTTGCCAAAGCCGCCTATCTATAGCCTGACAGGGGCACCAAAGTTGCCTGAATTCTCACCCAGTAATGCACCTAAGGTGCCTGCCTTTGAGCTTGAAAGGGGACTGAGGTAGCAAGCCCTGAAGGTGCCTAGATTCTGGCTGGGTACACTGGGGTCTGTAAACAGTCTGTGCTCTTCCGCCTCAGGGGGTGGGGGATGGGTGGCGATGTACAGGTAGGGGATGGCACCTGCGCTGGCGCTAGTGACTCAGTGTGGACTTATGTGGCTCTTGCTGTGGGAGTAGGCCCGCTGCACGTGCAATTGTAGTGCAGAGGCAGATGATGTGGGTACGGAGTCAGGACACAGCAGAAGCTGACCGGTGGCAAGTGATGTGAGCACAGCAACAGGGGATCTGGCAGCCACCTATTCACGGCAGGGGTGGCCCCCACAGGCCTGCGAACTGAGCACCACGTGGCTGGTCTACTTGCAGGATCAGAGAACAAGGGTGAGGTAGGAGGTCTCAGCTTCAGTGCAGCAGGCTGGCAGTCGTGACTGGTGGGTGCCCGATCAGAGCACAGCCATGCGGGATGTGCGGAGGGTGCGTGGGTGGGTGGGCGGAAGGGGGTGCGGGGTGCGATGGTGTGTATGGAACGAGTGTGGCATGCGGCGGGGCCGGTCGGGGTTCACCGGGGCACCGGGCAATCAGGGTGGGGTTTGTGGGAGGCAGCAGGGCTCAGGGGGCGTGGGGTGGGGTGCCCTGGAGGGGCGGGGGTGTGGGGCACTCTGATCAGTCAGGGGGCGAGGGGCGCGCTGTTGGTGCGGGGGGGGGTGCGCATGCAGGGGGGGTGTGCGGGGCACGGGGGGGTGCGGGGCACCCGGGGGGCGTGGGTGGGGCATGGGGGAGCGTGCGGGAGGTGTGGGGGGCTAGGGGCACAGGGCACGTGGGTGGTGAGCGGGGGGGGGTGCAGGGTGCGCGTGGGGGGAGGGGGCGCGGGGCACACCGTGGTGCGGGATGCCAAGGGACGCCGCCGGCTGCTCTGGATGCGTGGGGGGGGCGGGGCTTGCGGGGGGGGGTCGAGGGGGTCATGCGGGGGGCGCGGGGCGTGGAGGGGGTGTGGGGTATGCTGAGGCATGCTGGGGCGCAGGATGCGTGTGGGTGGGACACAGGGGGTGCGGGGCACGCCTGGGCACGCAGCGGCGGAGGGACGAGGGGTGTGAGGGGTCGGGGCGGTGGGGGCAGGGAGCGCTTCAGGGCGCTTGGGGCTCAGGGCATGGATGCTCCCGAGTGCGTGGGGGTGGGGGCGCAGGGCATGCGGGGAGCACGGTGCGCTCGGGTGGGCGCGGGGGGGCGCAGGACACTGCGGGACGCCGTGGGGTGCTGTGGACTCGCGGGGGGGGAGGGGGGCGGATCGCGCGGGGGAGGGGGTCAAGGGGGTCGCGGGTCACACAGGGGGCGTGGAGCACGCTAAGGTAAGATGGAGTGCGGGATGCTGCGGGACGCCGCGGGGCACTCTGGACACGTGGCGGGGGTGGGGCGCACGGGGTGGGGGCTCGAGGAGCGCAGGGGCAGAGCGCGGGGTCTTGGGGGGGCACGCGGGGGTGCAGGGCACACCTGGGCGCCCGGGCACTGGACGCTGCGGGGCGCTTGGAGCGTGCCTGCCGCGTGTGGGTAGGGAGCGTTGGGGGCGCGCGGGGGGGGGGGAGGCGTGGGCAGGGCGCACGGGGGGCTCGAGGCGCGTGGGGGTGGGGCGTAGGGGTCTCGGGGTGCACGGGGGTCCGGGGCACGCCTGGGCGCCCGGGGCGCGGAGTGCTTGGGGCGCGCCTGCCATGTGTGAATAGGGAGAGTCGGGCGTGCGGCGGGGGGTGGCACGCACGGGGGTGGGGCGGGGGTGGGGCGGGGGGTGGCTCGAGGCACGCGGGGGGGTGGGGCTTGGCAGGCCTGGTGCCTGGGGCGCGGGAAGCCTCGTTTGGCTCGCAGTGCCTGCCGGGTGTGGATAGGGAGCGTGGGGCGCGCTGGGGGGGAGGAGCGTGCTGGGTGGTGCTGGGGGTGTGCAGGTGTGGAACGCTGGGGATTTTGGGGCACGCGGGGCTGCCGGGGCACGTGGGGCTTGGTGTGCACGGGGTGCCGCGCCGCTGGGGCGCTGGGCTGCGCCCCATGCTGCTATTCGCGGCGGGCGGGGTGGTGGGGCGTGGGTTGCGGGTGTGTGTGCTTCCCTCTTTTACCCCAATCTGTGCCCTCCCTCTTCAAAAAGTTCCTAATTTCCCTTGAATACTTGCCTTTTTTTCCTTGTTTTTTGTTGTGCAGCTAGGCGGTAGCCATCTTGACCGGAAGTCCTCAGCTAGTGTCTTTTTAAAGCACAGTTTTCATGTGGTGGAACATACCTTTTATCCTAGCACATAGGAGGCAGAGGTAGGATCACCATGACTTCTAGGCAGGCCTGGGACTATAAAGTGAGTTTCAGGTCAGCTAGGACTGCAGTGAGACCCTACCTCAAATAAACCCCAAAGAAAATAAAAGTATGGTTCATCTTTTTATGTTTTCCTCTAAATAGGTCTTCATGATGAATGTAATTTCTAGGTTGTTTGTAATCTTTAACTTTATTTCAACCTTTTTAATCAACAACTTCAATATTTATAGACAATAAACCATACTAATTCCCTCCCCCTACTTTCCCTTTCACAAATCCACCCTCTGTCATATCCCCTCCCCCCCAATTAGTATCTATTTTATTTTTATGTGATCATCTTTTCCTCCTATTAGGAGGGTCTTGTGTAGGTAGTATCAGGCACTGCAAGGTCATGGATATCCAGGCCTTGTTGTGTCTGGAAGAGTGCATTGTAAGGAATTATACCTTTCTTTTGGCTCTTACATTCTTTCTGCTACCTCTTCCACAAGGAACCCTGAGCCTTGGAAGGTGTAGCAGAGATTTCTCAGCACTGAACACTTCTCTGTCACTGCTTCTTAGCAATATGCTGTCTTTAGAGTCATCTCAGTGGTCACCACCATCTGAAAATCTTTTCTAACAAAAAGTGATTGTAGCATTAATATATGGGTGTGAACATTTAGAAAAGTGCTTACAAGGCAGGCAGTTTGATGAACATAATATATGCATTTAGTCAGACAGCAGCAGGTGTTACTTACTACCCTAGGATTCATGACCTCCCCTGCTACAGGCTTTTGACTAGGTTTTCAGTACCAGTCATGCATTCCCTCCTGTGGAATAGCCTCCAGTCCAATTAGAGTGTGGTTGTTTTCCCCCATAACAGAAATTACACTATTGTACCTGTTGTGTCATTTGGCCCAGTAGGTACAATACTATGGCTTTGTAACTTTAGATTGGATATGATGATATCTTCAGAGGTGTTTCCTTTGTTGAATATATGTTAGGATATTTGAGGCCTGCTGCTATTTCATATGAATTTTGTCGGCATTTGTTTTTTTGTTTTACTATTTGTTATGTACACAGTGTGTATACAGCCATGTTGGTACCATCATTGGCCTCATCCCAGTTCTCCCTCCTCCAAAAGGACCCTCCTCATTGGGGAATGTGGGTAGTGCAGTGTGGGAGTAGCCATCAGTCCTGGGGAGGAGGCAATGCCTCTGTGCATAATGTCCCAATATGTGGCTCTAACAATCTTTCTGCCCCTTCCTCCATGAATTTCCCTGGGCCATGTGTGGTTCGTCTTAGGTCTACTTCAGTGATAAGGTCTTGGGAGCCTCTGTGTCTCTGGATATCTACATTGGTTAGAGTTGAATGTTCTCTGTGTCTATATCCTTCACCCTTGTGCTGGTACCAGGTTCATCAAGAAAGCAGCACTCTTGCTCATTTCCCCAGTTACTCTATGGTTTCAGCTGGGGCCCTGGTGAGGTGCGATGGGCTGATTTTCTCTTCAGGATCTGCATCCATCTGAAAAAGAGAAGCAAATTCTCCAGTTGAGAGTGAAGTCAGCACCAGGTAAATGGGGTAATCATTATTTTAGAGATAATTTAATAGATGTAGGCCCTCTTGTAGTTTAAGATTGGTGGGAGCTTGACAAAGAAGAGCAGGCTCATTTTTTGGATATGGTTCTGACTTGTTTCCCAGCTCCAGCTATAGGTTCTGTTCCAATGAACGGATCTGTTAGCCAAACCAAGAGTGTGCCACTATTGCACTTGTGTGAGCATCATGCCAGGTTGTTTGCTGCTGGGTAGTTTAGACTAGTTTGGACAGGTGTTGGTCATTTTCCCCCAGTCTCTCATGTAACACCTTCTGGCACTAGACGAGATAACTTGCTGGGGACTGACTGACTCTCTTCCTGATCCCAGCCAGGTCACTTCATGTTTTGTATCAACAGCATATGGTGTCTTCGGCAGTAGGATCTTACCACTAACCTTTGGTGGGTCATCAAGTACTCTGAAAGAAATCTGTCTTCTTTTGGGAAACCTTGTAGGTCTCTCTAATCAATAGCTCATTGTGGATATTAACCACATGCTGGTACTGGGAGTTACAGGCTAGCACCAAGGAAAAGAAGGAAGAAAAAGATAGCTAATATAAAAGAGATAGAATAGGGAGCTAGAGAAAGAAAAACGGGAGAAGATTAATGTTAGTCTTCATCATACCCTCTCCAGAGCCCTGTGATTCAGGTGTTCCCTGTAAGGACCTGATGAATGTTCAACCATTTAGTCTGTCTTTTAGGATGTAGAATTTTATGGGTCCAGTTTTGTGCCCCCCATCCTTACCCTTCTCTCCCACCCCACCCTCCTTGTTGTTTGGCCTTTGAGATGCTTATTAGGTATGTCATCATCTCAGGATGATTCAGGTTAGGAGCCACAGATGAGTGAGACCTTGTGACAATTATCTTTCTGTGATTGGGTGAGTTCGCTGAGAATGATCTGTTCCAGGTTTGACCATTTTTCTTCAAACTTCATTGTGCCATTTTTCCTTACTGCTGTGTGGAATTCCACATATTGATTACCCATTTGTCTAATGATGGATATCTGGGTTGATTCCAGCTCTTAGCTATTGTGAATTGATCAACTATAAACATGGTTGAGCAAACCTCTGAACTGAGGCATGGTGCTTTTAGGGTAAATGTCCAGTAAGGTTTTTTTTAAAAAAATATATTCATTTATTTGCAAGTTAAGAGAGATAGAAAGAGAAGAGAGAGATAGAGAGAATGGGCACTCCAGGGCCTCCAGCTACTGCAAACAAACTCCAGACACGTGTGCCACTCCATACATTTGGTTTTATATAGGTATTGGAGAATTGAACCCAGGTTGATGGGCTTTGCAGGCACATACTTACCCTAACTGCTGAGCAATGTCTCCAGCACTGGTCATTTTTAATAGAGCTCTTGTTCTACTCTGAAACCTTATGAGCTGGGCCTCTCCTTCCTGCATTTCTCTTTGCATTCTGGCCTTTAAGTTTTCCCACAAAATGGCCTACTGAGCTTTACTTATAGCATTCAAGAACTTTTTTAGCCCAAAGTTTCAGACTCTTCAGCATTACTTCTCCCACCCTCCAACCAGTTCCAAAGGCTTATGAACCACATGGTTATGTTCATCACAGCAACTGCTCACTTCTGGGTGCCAGATTTCTCTATTAAGTACTTTTCTTATTGTTGCAACAAATTCCTGACAAAAGCAACTTAAAGAAGGAATGGTTTGTTTCAGTGTATAGGGTACACCCTGCTGTTCCACCTAAAGCAGGGCAGTGGATGTGGTGGTTTGATCAAGATGCCCCTCATACAGTCATGTGTTTTGAATGCTGATTACAAGCTGGAGGAAATTTGGGGAGTGGAACCTTGCTGGAGAATATGTTGTTGAGGGCAGGCTTGGGGGTATTATAGCTCACCTTTTCCCTTGCCAAAGCTCAGCTCACTCTCTTGCTGCTATTTTCTACCTGCTGTGGCAAGGTTGTTATGCCCAGTCTCTATTCTACTCTCTTTTTGTGAAGCTTTTTCTCAAGACTGTAAGTAAAAACAAACCTTTTACTTCCACCAGCTGCTTTTGGTTGGATGTTTTGTCTCAGCAACATGAAGGTAACTACAACACCCAGCAACTGCACATATATCTTGCCTTTTATCCCATAGAAATTAAAACTTTGGTTTGTACAGAAACTTGCACATGAATGTTCTTAGCAGCAGGATTAACTGGTCATATTGTATTCAAAGGCAGGGACAAGAACATTGTATGCTTCATAGATATGCCCAGAGATTTTTTCAAAACATATTTATTTAATATCCATTGCAAGGGATCAAGTAGACTTAATTAAATGTAATAAGAACACCACAGCTGAAAATACAGAGTCCATACAGAAATCAAGGGAAAGGATAGACCATCTAAGGAAAAATACAAAGACGACACAAAGAGAGGCTGGATAGCTGAGCCAGGGCTTTTGGCTGGAGACCTGCTTTGAATAGGTTTCTTGCAGGTACTCCTTAAAAGCTCTGGGGTTTTTCCAGAGCTTGTAAGCATGTGTGTTCAAAGGGCTGTTGATGTTGGGTTCTCCTAGCAAGTTCTGGATGGGCAGCAGGATGGTCCTGACATCATACAGGGCTGACCTCTTATCCTTGAGGATGTTCAAGCAGCTGTTACCCTGGGTGTCCATGTGGGGGTGGTAGCAGGGCATGAGGAACTCACTATGGGTGTGTTGTAAGGGCAACCACTGAGGAACTCTAGGAAGAGTTTATTTCTCAGATCTTCATACATTGTGCCAGCTGCTCCATGAATGATCCCTATCCATTTGAAAAGGTTTTCTGACTCAGGGCAGGCAGAAATTCCTTTGTCATCAGACATCATGGGGGTCATCAGCTCCTGCTGTAACCTCTTGCCCACAGGGCCCCAGCTCAGCTCCTTTTCAGGTGGTAGTGACATTGGCAGAAGCGTGGTCATGGTTCTGGGAGGCCATTCCTGCAGTGCTGTCTAGACGACAGGAGCTCAAACACCTCGGCAACTTTGCTTATACAGTGACTCTAAATCCTGTCAAGTTGACAACTGAGATTATCATAATTCATTATTTCTTTCAGGATTCGTTGTTTATAATGATCTAAATTAAGTATTATCTTATGTTTGGATTTTGATTAGAATCTAGTGATAGATGGCTTTTATAGAATCAGGAACCTGTGTAGGATTTTCTTGGTGGAGGTCCAAATTCCTCTCAGTTGCCTTATCTGTCACTAATCTTTGCTTTTTAATAGTTAATAGAATTATTAAAAATAATAAATGTCTGCCTAGGTAGGGTGATGAGTGATTAAAATAGACAAACTGGGCTGGAGAGATGGCTTACAGGTTAAGGCATTTGCCTGCAAAGCCAAAGGATCCAGGTTTGATTCTCCAGGACCCACGTAAGCCAGATGCACAAGAAGGTGCATGCATCTGGAGTTCGTTTACAGTGGTTGAAAGCCCTGGCGTGCCCATTCTCTCTCTCTCTCTCTCTCTCTCTCTCTCTCTCTCTCTCTCTCTTTCTCTCTCTGCCTCTTTCTCTGCATCAAATAAATAAATAAATAAAATGTTTTAAAAAATAGACAAACATTTTCTGTGAATTATTTGTTTATGTCACCTTAGAACTTCTATATTTAACAGATGTAATGGTTAAAATGGACTATAAGCCCAGAAATATCCTGCTGGTTTGTCCTTCTTATTGAAATCTTTGCCTGGTATTATCTTAAAGAATATTATCAAGTCCCAAGTAGAATGCTCCCTAGCCAAATTTAATACCCTGTCCTGTCTTGGCAAGGTAGATGATTCCTGACTAAATTTCATATGGTGTGTGAGATATAGCTCTAATGGCCCCTTCTCCATCTATGGGGTGAGGGTAAGATATTGAAACCCCCACTATTATTTTGTTAAGGTTAATTTAGTGCTTTCCCTCTAATAGTGTTTGTTTTATGAAACTGGGTGCACATGTATTTGGTGCATATATGTTTAGAATTATCATGTTCTTTTGAGGGACTGTGCCCTTAATCAGTATGAAGTGCTCTTTATTTCTTGACTAGGTTTTTTTTTTTTTTTTTTTTTTTTTTTTAGGCAAGTCCAATAGACTAGCGTTTTGTTAATGGTATAGAATGAGAGCAAGAGAAGGTAGGAGATGGGGAAAGAATTGGCATGTCATGGCCCCCAGCTACTGTAACTGAAGTCCAGATATGTGAGCCACCTTGTGCTTATGTGTAACCTTGTGAATCTGGCTTACATGGGATCTGGGGAGTTGAACATGGGTCCCTAGCCTTTGCAGGCAAGCACCGTAACCACTAAGCAATGTCTCCAGCCCTCTTCTGACTAGCTTTAAAGCCAATTTTGTCAGATATGAGAACAGTGACCCCTGCCTATTTCCTAATTCCAATTGCAAGAAAGTGCCTTTAACTACTGAACCATTTCTCCACCCCCTAATTTTATTTGCTTGAAAAATGTTTTTCCATCTTTTTACCCTAATATATCACCTGTCTTTTATAGTGACGCAAATTTCTTAGGGACAACAGGTAAGTGTATCTTGTCTTTTAACTCAATCAGCTAGGATGTGTCATCTGAACAGGAAATCCAATTAGTCAACTTCTTGTTGCTGAAACAAAATACCTGATGGAAATCAGTTTAAGGGAGGAAAGATTTATTACAGCTCATAATTCCAGGTTATAGTTCATCATAATGAGAGTAGGAACTTGAGGTAGGTGGTCACATTTAGCACAGAGAGGAAGCAGAGAGTGGTGAATAATGCTGTGTAACTAGCCCATCTTTTTGTATAGTTGTTGCAGTCAGGTTCACATTATTGGCAGAAATCACCCAACCAAGATAAGCTTTGGGGAAAAAAGCATTCATTTTGGCTTACAGACTTGAGGATAAGCTCCATGATAGGAGGGGAAAACAATGGTGTGAGCAGAGGGTCATCACCCCCTGGCCAACATAAGGTGGACAATAGCAACAGGACAGTGTGCCAAAACCCTGGCAAGGGGAAACTGGCTATAATACCCATAAACTCATCCCCAACAATGCCCTGCCTCCAGGAGGCATTAATTCCCAAATCTCCATCAGCTGGGAACCTAGTATTCAGAACACCTAAGTTTATGGGGGACACCTGAATCAAACCACCACAGTAGTCTAGGACTCCAAGCCCATGAAATATGTACCACCCACAGTTAAGGTAGTTTTTTTTTTCACATTTATTAGCATAGTTAAGATAATCCCTCACAGATATGCATAAAGGATAACTTAATCTATATAATCCCTCATGAGTTATTTTAAGTACTGTCACATTGACAATAAAAATAATCGAGCCAGGTGTGGTTGCATACACCTTTAATCCCAGAACTCTGGAGGCAGAGGTATGAGGATTTCGGTGAGTTCAAGACCTGAAACTACAGAGTGAATTACAGGTCAGCCTAGGCTAGAGTGAGACCCTACCTTGAACAACCAAAGAGAGGGAGATTGAGAGAGGGAGAGAGAGGGGGGAGAATGAATCACAGGACTTGGGACCACTAATATTCAGAGTTATTATTGAAAGATTTGTATTATTTTCTGTCCTTATGTTGGCTTTGTGGTGTTTGGGGTTTTCCCCTCATTTGTTTAGCTACTATCCAGCCATTTATTTTTATTTGTTTTTATCTTCAGTCTGGAGAATTTCTTTGAGTTATCAATAGAGCTGGCTTAGTGGCCATAAATTGACTGAGCCCATTTTTGTCATGGAATGTTTTCCTTTCTCCTTCAATTAAAACAGATGGTTTTGTTGGCTATATGAGTCTTGGTTAACAGTTTCCAACCCCCCTCCCCTCAGGAATTGAAATGCATCATTCTATGCTCTTCTAGCTTTACAGTTTCTGTTGGAAATTCTGCTGTTATTTTGATGGGTTTGCCTTTATATGTCACTTGGTGTTTCTTGCCATTTTCAATGCACTTTCGTTGTTCTGCACATTAGTCATTTAATTATATGATGTGGGGAGGTTCTTTTCTGGTTTTGTCTTTTTGGCATTCTAAATACCTAATGTACCTGATTTGACATGTTGTTCCCTAATTTAGGGAAGTTTCCTGCTATGATTTCTTTAAAGATATTTTTTTAATTTTAAAAAATATTTATTTATTTGAGAGAGAGTAAAAAAGAGAAAGAGAAAGAGAAAGAGAAAGAGAAAGAGAAAGAGAGAGAAAGAGGGAGGAGGGAGAAAATGGGAATGTCAGGGCCTCCAGCCACTGCAAATGAACTCTAGATGTATGTGCCACCTTATGCATCTGGCTTTATGTGGGTACTAGGGAATCGAATTCACTTTCTTAGGCTTTTTTTAGGCAAGGGCCTTAACGTTTGAGCCATCTCTCCAGCCCCTCATAAAAGATGTTTTTATGCCTTTAGAATGTAATTCTTTACTTTCTTTTATGCCCATGATTATTGAATTTGATCATTTCATAGTGTCCCAAACATCCTGACAGTCCCACTATTGCCTTCTTATTAACTTATCTGTGTCCATAGTAGAATATTTTAATTCTTACACCTTGTCTTCTAGCTCATATGTTCTGTCCTGCTTGATTCATTTCGTTGATAAGGCTTTCTATGTAGCTTTTCATTTCTAGTATTTCATCTTGGTTTTTCTTTTTAACTTCTAACTCTAATAAACTGCTCTTTTATATAATTTTTTCTTCCTTATTTCAATTAACTATTTTTTAATGTTCTTGTTGGATTCATTTAGTTTATTTCTTTGGACATACTCCTAATTATTCTTTTGAATTTTGTTTTTGGAATTAGCTTGACTTCCATCTCAGCAGAAGCTGTTACTGAAAGATTAATTTAGGAAAGGTTCTGTTTCTGGCTGTTAATGTTACTTGTGTTTTTGCATTGCACCTTCTACATTTGGAGATGAGTTGCTGGTTGAATTAATTCTTTAAAATTTATTTATTTATTTTTGTTCACCATTATTCTTTTGAAGGCTTGCATTGATCAGGAGGGACTAAGTTGATGGCAAAGGAGAATACCATGTTGTTTCCTTCTGTTAAATTAGTGTATAGAATACTAGACTCAGACTACAGTACTCTCCATGTTTACTTTTCACCTGCTCTGTGAAGAGGCTAAGAACTCTCAGATGTTCCCAGCTCACCATAGCTTAGTCTATGGGCAGGGAAAAGACCACAGGGTGTGCAGTTTCCCAAAGATAATGGTAACCCAAAGGCTCTCAGATGCATCCAGATCCTCAGAGCTGCAGACTGAAAGCTCCCCCATGCCCAGCTCCCCAGGGATGAAGGGTGGGCCAATGGTCTTTGAGTGTGCATAGCTCCTGGAAGATGAAGAACAGGTAGAAGGCTATTGAGTATACAACTGTTTGGAGATAAAGGGCAAGTCCAGGGCTCTCAGATGGGCCAAGTTCTTCAGAGATGAAAGACAGGGCTTGGATGCTCTCAGGTACACAGAATTCCCAGGATATGAAGGGAAGGCAGGAGGCTGTTAGAATGGCAGAGTTCTGAGTGAGCTGCTATAGACAAAACCTCAGCTGCAGCTGAATTTATGGTGTGCCCCCATCCTCTCTAGAAGTTACAGATCATTCCTATAATCATGTCCACCAGCATGGCAAATGGTACACAGGGACTGGAGCTTACATGTCATCCTCCTCCCCAGCTACTCAGCTCTGATTCCTGTGCAGTGTCCATCAAGTAGCCCAACATGTGGGGAGAAGGGATTTTTGGGTTGCTGTCCTCCTTCACAGACCTGCAGGGAATGTTATGTCACTTTGTTTTATCTCTCCCACCAAAAGATAATCCTCTTCAAAAGTGAACCTTCCTGGGCTGGAGAGATGGCTTAGTGGTTAAGCGCTTGCCTGTGAAGCCTAAGGACCCCGGTTTGAGGCTCGGTTCCCCAGGTCCCACGTTAGCCAGATGCACAAGGGGGCGCACGCGTCTGGAGTTCTTTTGCAGAGCCTGGAAGCCCTGGTGCGCCCATTCTCTCTCTCTTCCTCTATCTGTCTTTCTCTCTGTGCCTGTCGCTCTCAAATAAATACATAAAAAATTAAAAAAAAAAAAAAAGAAAAAGTGAACCTTCCTTCCAGAATCAGGAGTACTGATTTCACACATTAAGAACCAGGGCTGGGCATGTAGCCCAGTGATAGAGCACATGATAGACATTATTTACAGGATTACTTACAGGAATGTTTGTGACCCTAATACAGCCACACACTGAAAAGTCTCACCCCAACATGGACAATGACCTCCTCATAATTGCATAGTTAGAGGCCCCTACTCCTATTTCAATTATTTATTTCCTTTTCCTAATTTTAGAGTTGATTTGTTCCCACTTTCCCTTAGTTTCTTGAGTTGTGTCATTTGAAATTTTTTTAATCTTTGGACAGATGCAGTTATTGCTCTAAGCCTTCCTCTCATTTCATAACTTTTGGGGTTTTGGTCCATTTTTATTTGCTTTGAAAGCATTTAAAATTTCTTCCCTGGTTTCTTCACTGTAATGCAATGATATATGCAGAGTATGCCAGTCAATTTCTAAGCATTTGTATAATTTCAAAAGTTTCTCTTTCCTGTTGTTGATTTTTGCTTATATTCTATGTGGTCAAAGAAAGCACATGATATAATTTCTGTTTGACTTTTTTGTTTATTGAAACTGTGGTCTAATGTATGGCATATCCCAAAGATGATTCTGTAAAGATGAAAAGAATATGTCTAGCTATTGGATAAAATATTTTATAAAAATCTTTGGTGTGTTTGTTGCATAGCATAATTTCATTACAGTGTTTATTTGTTGATTCTTTTTTGTGTAGTATATGTTTATTAATAGTGGATGATATTAAGAGTGATAGATTCAACTGTTGCAGTTCTGAAATGTATTTTTCCCTTAAGAACTATAATGCTTATGTTCCCTGGCATTGAGTGTATGTATTTATAATTATTATTTGCTCTCTTGAACTGATCACTTTACTATTAAATTCTTTTCCATTCTTCTATCTTTTGACATAAGGCCTATTTCAATGATATACATGTAGTCACTCCTGTTTGGTTTTGGTTTTCTTTTTGCAAGAAATTTTTTTCTATGCCCTCACTTTCAAACTTATGTGTGATTTGTGAAGTAACTTCCTTTTCTTTAAAAAAAAAAAAAGTATGTTTTTTGTGTGTGTGTGCATGCACTCGAGTGCCATAGTGTGCATCTGGAGGTTCAAAAACATTTGAGTTGGTCCTTTCCTTGTACCTTGTTTGTGGCAGGTTCATTTATTGTTCCAGGCTGTTAATTGGTTTGACTAGGCGGTTTTCAAAGCCCTGTCTCTAAGCTTAGAAATTTTTATTTTAACTTTATGTACTCTATTGTTAAGGCGTTTAAATATATATATATATATATATATATATATATATATATATATATATATATATATATAATTTTTTAAAAATATTTTTTGTTCATTTTTATTTTTTTATTTGAGAGTGACACAGAGAGAGGAAGAGAAAGAGACAGATAGAGAGGGAATGGGCGTGCCAGGGCTTCCAGCCACTGTAAATGAACTCCAGACGCATGCGCCCCCTTGTGTATCTGGCTAACGTGGGTCCTGGGGAATCGAGCCTCAAACCGGGGTCCTTAGGCTTCACAGGCAAGCACTTAACCGCTAAGCCATCTCTCCAGCCCAAATATTTTATCTTTATTTATTTATTGGAGAAGGAGAGATATAGAGAATGAGAATGGGCACACCAGGGCCTCTAGCCACTAGAAATGAACTCCAGATGCATGTGTCACCATGTGCATCTGTTTTATGTGGGGCCTGGAGAATTGAACCAGGATCCTTAGGCTTCACAGGCATGCACCTTAATTGCTAAGCCACTCTCCAGTTCTAATGGTATATATTTTTAAATTTCAGTTGCTTAGTTCTTTGGCCATTTTGTTTGGTTTTTATTTGTCTCTGCTGAATTTGTCAAAATGAATTGCTTACTCTAACATTACTACATTGTCCATATCCTCTAATATCACATTGAATTTCCTTAGCATCATTATTTTGAATGATTTTTCAGACAAATATTCAATTTGCTTTCTTTTCAAGTTTGTTGGTAAAGAGTTATTCCATCCAGCTAAAGTGTTGGGTCAGGATTATATAAGAATTATAAACATGTTGTCTCAAAGTGATTCATCTTATCCCTAAATTCGTTTTTCTCTGTTATTAGTATCTCTATCAGTTAGGTTGCATTGCTGTGATAAAATAATTGACTTAGCAACTTGAAGGAAGAAGGATATTTTTGGCTAATGGCTTCAAATGGTTGCTTTTTATTTTATTTTTTTAATATAAATTTTATTTTTTATTATAAGATATGGACATATTTTGTAAGAAAACATCATATGCTGGTACCAAGTTTTCCCTCCTTCCTGCCCCTTTTCTGAAGAGGTCTTCCTCATTGGGGATGCAGGTCAACCACATGGGTATTGTGGGTCATGCATGCATTATGATGCAGCAGTCAGTGTGGGGGAGAGGCAATCTCTCTGTGCAAAATGTCCCAACTTGTGGCTCTAACAATCTTTCCACGCCCCTCTTCTGCAAGATTCCTTGAGCCATGCTGGGAACATTTTAAGTTTACTTTAGGGATGGGCACTTAGGATCATCTAGTTGTCTGGTTTGGTCGGTGTTGAATGTCCTCAGTATCTTTCTCCATCATCTTTGTGCTGATATCAGCTTAGCTAAGAAAGCAGCATTCTTGCACATTTCTCCAGTTCCCCTATAGTTTCAGCTGAGGCTGGGGTGGAGTGCGCTGGGTCATTTACCTCCATAAGTCCTGTTCCCATCAGAAAAAGAGAAGCAGATTCTCCAACAAAGAGTGAAGTCATTGCCAATTAAATGGGATAACAATTATTAATTTACAGATAATTAAAATGGATTAGACACTTTTATAGTCTACAGTTAGTGGGAGCTTGACAATGGAAAGCAGAATGGCTTGTTTTCCAGTTCCAGATATGGTTTCTTTTCCAATGAGTGGATCTGTTAGCTAATCAAAGAGCAGTTGGTTACCCACCATGGCTATGTGGCACTATTGCACTTGAGTGAGCATCACATCAAGTTGTTTGCTTCTGAGTCACTTACACTTTGAGTTGTTAGGACAGATGTTGGCCACTTTCCCCTGGTAGCTCATATAGTGCCTTCCAGCATTAGGTGGGCTAATTATCTGAGGACTGGCTCTCCTCTGGATTACAATCAGGTCTCTCCATGGTCCATGCCAACAGCATTTTGTGTCTTCAGCAGTAGGGTCTTACCATTAACCTCTGGTGGGTGATCAAGTGCTCTGACAGAATTCTGTCTTGTTTGTTTTGGGAGATCTAGTCGGTCTTTCTGATCAATGGCTCATTGTGGGTATAGACCACATCCTGGTACAGGGAATTACAGGTTACCACCAAGGGAAAAGACAAAAGCAAAATCCAGAGAAGAAAGAGAAACAGGAGAAATTTGAGGTTAGGTTTCATCTCACTCTCTCCAGATCCCTTTGATTCAGGTGTCCTCTCCAAGATTTGCTTGAGGGTTCCACCTTTTAGTCTGATTTCCAAGATATAGGATTCTATGGTACCAGTTCAATTTGGGTTCCGATTTTCTCCCCCCCCCCCCATACATCCTTCCCCTTCCTGCAAGCCCTGCCCTCCCTGTTGTCCAAGCATCAAGATGCTATTCAATTATGTCAGCAACTTGGGCTGATCCAGGTTAGGAACTGCAGATAAGTGAGATCATGCGACAATTGTGTTTCTGTGATTTTGTGATTCACTTAAAATGTTCTGTTCCATGTTCAACCATTTTTCTACAAATTTCAATGTATCATATTTTTTTCTTACTGCTGAGTAGAATTCCATCATGTAGATATACCACATCTTGATTATCCATTCATCCAATGATGGGCACCTGGGTTGATTCCAGTTTTTAGCTATTATGAATTGAGCAGCTATAAACATGGTTGAGCAAATATCTGTGACATGAGATGTGGTGCTTTTAGGGTAAATGCCCAGTAAGGGAATAACAGGCTCTTCTGGTAACTCTATATTCATCCTTTTCAAGAGTCTTCAAGTTGATTTCCACAGTGGTTGTACCAGCTTACATTTCCACCAACAGTGAATGAGGGTTCCTATTTCTCCACAGCCTCACCAACATATGTTTTGATTTGATTTTTTTGTTGTTTGCTATCCTTACTGGGGTAAGGTAGAATATCATAGTTGTTTTAATTTGCATGTCCTTAATGGTTTTCTTAAGTGTGTGTTAGCCATTTGGAATTCTTCCTCTGAGAACTCCCTATTTAGTTCTTTGCCCCACTTATGGAGTGGGTTTTTTTTTATTATTATTATTTAGTTTTTTTTTTTTTTTTTTAGTTCTTTGTAGCTTCTAGAAATAAGGCTTCTGTCTGTGTCCCATTCAGTGGGTAATCTATTGGCTCTGCTTATGGTATGTCTGTGCAAAAGCTTTTCAGCTTCATGAGATCTCATTGGTTGAGTACTTGTTTAATTTCATTGGCTACTGGAGTTTTGTTCAGGAAGTCTTTTCCAAGTACTCTATCATGGAGCATGGTTCCATTTTTTTTTTCTACCAGTAGGTGAAGTGTTTCATGTCTTATATTGAAGGTCTTTAATCCATTTGGACTTGATTTTTGTGTATGGCAAATAAATGGGTCTAATTGAATTTTGCTACATATGGTCATCCAATTTGTCCAATACCATTTGTTGAAGATGCGTTTTTTTCTTCAGCCTACATTATTGGCACCTTTGTAAAGATAAAGTCGCTGTTGTTGCTTGCCCTAAAGTCTGGGACTTCAATTCTGTTCCATTGGTGTATGTTTCTGTTTTTATTGCAGTACAATGCTATTTTTGTCACTATGGCTTTGTAACATAGCTTTAGATCATGTATGGTGATACCACCAGAGGTGTTTCTTTTTCTGAGGATATCTTTGAATATCTGAAGCCTTCTTCTATTCCATATGAATTGTGAGATCATTTTTTTTTTCAGTCTCAGTGAAGAATGATGCTGGTATTTTTATTTGTATTTTATTAAATCTGTATATTGCTATTGGTAGAATTGCCATTTTCACAATATTAATTCTACCTATCCAGGAACATGGGAGGTTCTTCCATCTTCTTAAGTTCTCCTTTATTTCTTTCTTGAGTGTGTTTTAGTTTTCATTATATAATTCCTTCACATCCTTTGTTTTTGTCATTCCAAGGTATTTTCTTTTTGTTGTTGTTATTGAAAATGGGATAGTCTCACTGATTTATTTCTCTGTATATTTGTTCTTTGCATGTAGAAAAACTATTGATTTTTGTGCATTGATTTTGTATCCTACCACTTTGCTGAAGGAATTTATCACCTTTACAAGTTTTGGAATGGAGACTTTTGGGTCACTTATATCTAGGATCATGGCATCTGCAAATAGGGCTAACTTAACTTCTTCCTTTCCAATTTGAATCCTTTTTCTTTCTTTCTTCTGTCTTATTGCTTGGGCTAGTACTTCTAGTCCTGTGTTGAAGAGCAGTGATGAGAATGGTCACCCCTGTCTTGTTCCCAAGCTCAGTGTGAACTCCTTGAGTTTTTTCCCCATTAAGAGTTATTTGGGCTTTAGAAGCTTTATATATAGATATAATTGTGTTGAGATATAAACCCTCTATTCCTATTCTTTTCAGTGTTTTGATCATGAAGTGGTTTTGTGTTTTGTCAAAGGCCTTCTCTGCATCAATTGAGATGATCATGTGGTTCTTATGGTTCAGTTTATTTATGTGGTGTATTACCTTGACTGATTTCCATATGTTAAACCATCCCTGAATCCCTGGGATGAAGCTACTTTAACAAGGCGAATGTGGTAGTTTGAATAGATGGCCCCAAATATATTCAGTTCTTTATTATTTGTAGTTTGCATCTGCAGCCACCTGGCTGGAGGCAGTGTCACTGGGTGGATCTTAAGGTGTGGTGGTGGGTTTCAGATTTCAATCTAAAGATATGCAAAGTGTGCTTAGAAGGAGTTCCTGAAGTGTGTGGTGGCTTTTGGCTTGTACCTCTCTCTCTGCTTGGTCCTGTGAAGGCAGGCCTACTTCTTCTGTCATTATGGAACTTCCCCTGGATCTGTAAGCTTCAATAAGTATCCCTTCCTCCATAACTGTTCCTGGTCTGGAAGTTCATCTCAGTGAACCTGAAGCTGTCTGCTATAGTGAATAATGCTTTTGATGTATTGTTGAATTCGGTTTGCAAGGATTTTGTTCAGGATCTTTGCATCTAAGTTCATTAGGGATATAGGCCTATAATTTTCTTTCCTTCTTGCATCTCTGTATGATTTTGGTATTAGGGTGATGCTAGCTTCATAAAAGGAGTCAGGAAGGATTCCCTGGTCTTCGATTATGCGGAATAGTTTGAGAAAAATTGGTTTCAGTTCTTCTATTAAGGTTTGATAGAATTCTGCTGAGAAGCCATCTGGTACTAGACTTTTCTTTTGGGGGACGTTTTTGATTAACTTTTCAATCTCCATGGATGTGATATGTTTGTTTAGGAAATTAATCTGCTCTCAGTTTAGTTTGGGTAAGTGGTATATGTGTAGGAATCCATTGATTTCTTCTAGATTATTAAATTTGGTGGAGTAGAGGTTTTGGAAGTATGTCCTGATGATTCTTCCAACTTCATTGATGTCTGTACTGATCTCTCCTTTTTCATTTCTGATTTTTTTAATTTGAGACTGCTCTTTTTTGTGCTTGATCACGTTGGCCAGGGGTTTGTCAATCTTGTTTATTTTTTTAAAGAACCAGCTCTTCATTTCATTGATTTTTTTAAATCTTTCCCTCACTTCCAATTCATTAATTTATGCTCTAATCTTGATTATTTCTTTCCATCTGGAGCTCTTTGGGTTGGATATTTCTTGTGTTTTTTTTTTTTCCTAGCACATTTAAGGGACAATCAGGTTATTGACTTGTGATCTCTCTGTCTTATTAATGAAGGCATTTAGGTCTACAAATTTTTCCTTTATGACTGCCTTCATTGAGTCCCATAAGTTTTGGTAGGCTTTGTTTTTATTTTAATTCAAATCTAGGCCTTTTACAATTTCTTTTTTGATTTCTTCCATGACCCACTCATTGTTTAAAATGGTATGTTGTTAAGTCTACAGGAGTTGGTGGCATTCTGGATGGGTCTTTTGTTAATTTCTAGCTTTAAAGCCTTGTGATTTGACATGGTGCAGGAAGTTACTTCAATTTTCCTGATTTTATGAAGGCATGCTTCATAGCCTAATATATGGTGAATTTTGGAGAAGGTTCTGTGGGCTGCTGAGAAGAAGTATATTATGTAGAGTTGGGGTGGAAAGTTCTATAGATATACTTTAGGTCTAGTTGATCTATGATGTTATTGAGCTCTATTATTTCCCTGTTGAATGTTCAATGTAGTTTTAATCTGCATTTCCCTGATGACTAGTGACGTAGAATATTTTTTTAAATTATTTATTTATTTATTTGAGAGTGACAGACACAGAGAGAAAGACAGATAGAGGGAGAGAGAGAGAATGGGCGCACCAGGGCTTCCAGCCACTGCAAACGAACTCCAGACGTGTGCGCCCCCTTGTGCATCTGGCTAACGTGGGACCTGGGGAACCGAGCCTCGAACCGGGGTCCTTAGGCTTCACAGGCAAGCGCTTAACCGCTAAGCCATCTCTCCAGCCCTAGAACATTTTTTTAGATGCTTATATGCCATTCATATTTCTTCCTTTGAGAACTCTCTATTTAGCTCCATAGCCCATTTTTTGATTGGCTTGTTTGATTCCTTATTATTTAACTTTTTGAGTTCTTTGTATATCCTAGATATTAATCCTCTATCAGATATATAGCTGGCAAAGATTTTTTCCCATTCTGTAGGTTGCCTCTTTGCTTTTTTCACTGTGTCCTTTGCAGTGCAAAATCTTTGTAATTTCATGAAGTCCCAGTGATTAATCTGTGGTTTTATGGCCTGAGCAATTGGGGTTGTATTCAGAAAGTCTTTGCCAAGACCAATATGTTGAAGGGTTTCCCCTACTTTTTCCTCTAGCAGTTTCAGAGTTTCAGGTCTGATGTTAAGGTCTTTAATCCATTTGGACTTAATTCTTGTGCATGGCGAGAGAGAAGAATCTATTTTCATCCTTCTGCAGATATGTATCTGTTTTATAATATTTTTATTTTTATATATTTATTTGAGAGAAAGATACAGAAATAGGCATGGAGAGCGAGAGGGAGGGAAGGAAAATGGGCATGCCAGGGCCTCCAGCCACTGCAAACGAACTCCAGATTTGTGTGCCCCCTTGTGCATCTGGCTTACATGGGTCCTGGGGAGTCACACCTGGGTCCTTTGGCTTTGCAGGCAAGTGCCTTAACTACTAAGCCATCTCTCCAGTCCTATTCACTGGTTTTGATATACCCACTTGCTGTAATTACCTTCACATAGCTGGTAAAAAACACCTGACCAAAAGTAGCTAGTAGGAGGAACATTTATTTTGGCTTCAAGTCTTCAAAGGAAGCTCCATGATGTCAGAGAAAAGCATGACATAAGTACAGGCTGAGAACCACCTCTATGCCACAGGAGCAGGAGAGTGAGCCAGCTAACACTGACAAACGAGGGACTAATGAACCTCAAGGTCCATCCCCTAGTGACATACTTCTTTTAGCAATCTACACCTCGCAAATTGCTACCAGCTAGAATTCAAGCACACAGAATGCATAAGTTTATGGGGGTGGGGCATCTTATTCAAACCACACCACTAATTTGTATATATTGTATTTTTATTGTATCCAAAATGTTTAAAAACTTCTTTTGAGTCTTTATGCTATGTTCACAGTATGTTGTTTGACTTCTGAATCTTTGGGGTTTTCTCTGCTCATTCTCTTATTGATTTAGTACTATTGATGGCAAAGAAAATATTTTGTATTATTTCTATACTTTTTAATTTATTAAGTCCTTATATACAATAAAATATGTATTGTTATGTTTTATGTATGATAATACTGCCATTCTTTTTGAATATTCTATGTGTTTTTGAGAATGAGAGTTTGCTTTTGTTTATGTCATATAATTATTTTTTGAGGTAGGGTCTCACTGTAGTTCAGGCTGACCTGAAATTCACTATGTCATCTCAGAGTGGCCTTGAGCTCATGGTGATCCTCCTACCTCTGCCTCCTGAGTGCTAGGACTAAAGGCGTGTGCCACCCGGCTCAACCTTTTAATTTCTAAGAGTGCTTACTTTTGCATATTTTTGCAAATAATTTGCTATGTAGCATTCATATCTTTATGAATTATATCTTTTACTTCTATAAAGTAATTATCATATTAAACTGACTAGTAATTAATGAACCTTTACTATGAGCAGAGAAATCCCCAAAGATTCAGAAGATTCCTCAAATGAAGGAATCTGATACTCAGAACTCTGCCTGGAAGTTTCTATTTACTTAATAAAAGTACATTTCTACTAAAAAATGTTGCTGTAGTATATAAATGTTCACTTTAACTTCAATATGAAAACCACCTAAAATATTGGTTACAGAGACACACAAAACCATTCTGATTTGGACTATAAGACCTCACTACCAGAAATCACCAAAAGAAGAACATATGACTACTTTCAACATTGACAATGAGTAACACTATCAGCAACACCATAAATACTATCAGCATCACCAACAATACACCAACCAAACAACAGATGCATAGTCTTTTGCATGTGGAGCATGATGCTATGATTGTTACATAAATTATTAGTTTATTTTCTCATCAACCTCATGATGTTGTAGGACTACACATCCTTATTTAATGGGTAGTGAATAAGAAGTTACTAAAAAGAAAATAGGCTTTCCATTTTCTTCTAAGCAATATGGAAGCCTACATTGAACTGTAATATTCTAGCTTCTCACTTCAGATAGTAGAGGAGATAACCCTACCATTAAGTATAGTGGCAAAATGGCAGTTTATGTGGCTAAAAGTTGTAAATAGCTACTCATATACATTGCAGTGTGGTGCTTCTATTCCAATGACCACAGAAACATTATTATGGAAGGTAAGAATAAGATTGTACTAGTTATTTGTAAATAATTTAACATTTTATTTATGTGATGTAAGCACTTCTGGCTATTATTTAGTACATGTAGTTTAGATTCACCTTATATCTAAACCATGAAGCAAAAAATGTCAAAAAGGCTCTTAGCATTGATAGAACTTATTTTTCTAGTGTAGTTCTGGCTGATTCTGCCATCTTCCTGGTTAGAATTGTGGTAGAGATTGAATTATCAAGTGATTGTAGGGTGAAGCTGAAAATGATGGTTTCTCCCAAAGTCTTTTGCTCCCCTTTTTTTCTTTCCTTCCTCACTGCAGAAGTTAAAAAAAAAAAAAAAACAACAACTGTGTTTAAATTTGTCAAATTTGAGATCTCCTTCAATGTATATATGTTCCACAGTGGAACCAACTTTAGTCTCATGAGTAGAGCCCTTTCTTATGGAAAACACTCCAGTATTGTGACTAGTGATAGCAGTGTGGCTGCTTCTCCAGGATGGGTGGTGGTGGAGCTTGGGGACGGTACTCTGGAATCACATACTGTATTATCTGTGTTGACACTTGTCCCAGGTTGAAAAGGCAAGAGCATCTATAAGAAAATGAACCAGAAAGGTGGGCCCTGTGTCTCCATAGAGGGCTTGGGGAATGTGTTTATCAGATATGTGTATCTGCCAGGAATGTATGGATAAAAAATAGCTATAACTTCATTTTTCATGTTTATCATCTCTTGGAGAAGCACATATCCTAAGATAGAGCTCATTTTTCTATCTGTGGGCTACACAAACATGGATGGGGAGGCTTAGAGAAGACAATGGTTATTTCAAGCACATTTATTTTATTATTTTTTTTTGTACCCAGTGACTACAGTCAAGTTGTTATGACTGTTAGCATCTTCCCTGTCCTCCCCACTCCACAGGGACCCTCCTTGCTAGGGTATATGTGTTGTGCATTGTGGGATTAGCCATCAGTTTTGGGTAGGAGAAAATGTCTCTGCATATCATGACCCAATGTGTGGCTCTGACATTCTTTCTGCCCTATATTCCACAAATTTCCCTGAGCCTTGTTGAGTTCATCTTAGGTATGCTTCAGTGTTGAGACCTTGGGAGCCTCTGTGTCTCTGGATATCTTGTTTGGTAAGGGTTGATTGTTCTCTGTGTCTATCTCCTTCACCATTGTTCTGGTTCCAAGTTTGCCAAGAAAACAGCATTCTTGCATGTTTCCCCAATTATTCTTAGTTTCAGGTGGGGCCCTTATCAGGTATGATAAGGTGGTTCTCTCCTTAGGGTCTGTGTCTATCTGAAAAAGAGAAGTAGATTCTCCAATGGAGAGTAAAGCTAATACCAGATAAATGTGATAACCATTAATTTTTAGAGAGAGTTTAATAGGTGTAGACCCACTTGGAGCCCACGATTGGTGGAAGCTTGATAATGAAGAGTGAGCTCATTTTTGGATATGGTTCTGAATTGTTTCCCAGGTCCAGCTATGGGTGCCATTCCACTGAGCAGATCAGCTAGCCAATTCAAGAGCAATTGGTTTCCCACCATGACAGTGCACCACTATTGCATTTGTGTGAGCATCACATCAGGTCATTTGCTGCTAAGCAGGTTAGACCATGCATTGCTTGGAGAGATATTGGTCATTTCCCCCTAGGCGCTCATGTAGCACCTTCTAGCACTAGACACTCTGTGTGGGGACTGACCCTCTTCCAGCTTCCAGCCATGTTGTGTCATGATACATGCCAACAGTGTATGGTGTGTTCAGCAACAGGGTCTTACCACTAACCTATGGTGGGTCATCAAGCACTCTGACAGAAATCTGTCTTTTCTGTGGAAACCTTGTAGATCTCTCTGATCAAAAGCTTATTGTGAATGATAGCCACCTGCTTGTACTTCCCTCTTAGGTGAGCACCTAAGAGAGGGAAGAAAAAGAGAAGTAATATAAAAGAGATAGAGAGATGAGAGTGAAGAGGGAGAGAGAGAGAAACAGAAACAGGAGAAGATAAAGGTCAGTTTTCATTATATCCTCTCCAGGGTCTTGTGAATCAGGTGATCCCTCTAAGGGCCTGGTGAAGGTTCAACCATTTGGTCTGTCTCTTAGGATGTAGAGTTTTATGGCACCATTTCTGTTTGTCTCCAGTTTTGTGTCCCCTACCACCTCCCTTACCCTCTTCTCCCTCCCCACACCCCCTACTGTGCAACCCTTGCAATGCTTGCTAGGTATATCAGCAGATTAGATTAGGAGCTGTAGATGAGTGAGACTATGTGGCGATTATATTTTTGTGATTGGGTGAATTCACTGAGAATGATCTGTTCCAGGTTTGACCATTTTTCTTCAGATTTCATCGTGTTATTTTTTTCCTTACTGCAGTGTAAATTTCCATCATGTAGATATACCATATCTTAGTTATTCGTTTGTTCATTCCAGATCTCAGCTATTGCAAATTGAGCAGCTATAAACATGGCTGAGCAAATCTCTCTGGACTGAGATGTGGAGCTTTTATGTACATGTCCAGTAAGGGAATAACTGGGTTTGTTGGTTACTCTATAGTCAGCCTCTTTTAGAAGTCTCCATATTGCTTCCCAAAGTGGTTGTGCCATTTTACCAACATTAACCAACAGTGGATGAGGGTTCCTATTTCTCCACATTCTCACCAGCATTTATTTTCATTTGATTTTTTGATGTTTGCTATCCTTACTGGGGTAAGGTAGAATCTCATAGTTCTTTTACTTTGCATTTCCCTGATGATTAGGGATGGTGAACATTTTCTTAAATGTGTGTTTGCCATTTGTAGTTCTTCCTCTGTGAACTGCCTGTCCAGTTTTTGCCCCATTTTGTGAGTGGGTTGTTTGACTTTTTATTGTTTAGGTTTTTGAGTTCTTTGTAGATCCTGAAATGAGGCCTCTGTCACTTGGATATTCAGCAAATATTTTCACCCATTCTGTGAGTGATCTATTGGCTCTGCTTATTGTATGTTTGTCTGTGAAGAAACTTCAGCTTCATAAGATCACATTGGTTGAGTGCCAGGCTCCCATGGCAGGTAGTGCTGAGGAAGGACCAGGCCTGCTGGTTCCTCCCAAGGGGTTGAGGAGGAGGATGAGTGTCGACAGCCAGGAACACACCACCAAGCCAGGAATCTTGTCGAAGCAGGAACTCACTTTATTGTTACAGGCGGTTGCCTATATAGTGTTGAGAATAAGGTTGGGGATTCTAGGATGGGGGGAGAGGAAGGGCCAATAGTATATCACGACTTTTGAAATGATTGGTTCTAAGCATGCATGCGCGGGAATTCCAACTCCTATGCAGAAGTAACAGTCCAGAGGCCGTTAGGCATCTTGCTGAGTCATAGCTGGCCAGAGGCAGATTGCCAAACTTTAGCTACACTCTGGAAGTTCCACTAGGCCTCGTGTCCAGGCCTTTCAAGGCCCAACAGTTGAGAGATAATTTAAGATCTGTGCTACTGGGGTTTTGTTCAGGATGTCTTTTTCCCATTCCTATATCATGGAATGCTCCTTCTAAATTTTTTTTCCAGTAGTAGCTGAGTTTTCAGTGTTATATTGAGGTCTTTGATCCATTTGGACTTGATTGTTGTGCATGGCAAGATGTGTGGATCAAGTTTCAATTTCCTGCATATAGTTATCCAGTTTGTCAGGCACCATTTGTTGAAGATGCTGGCTATATTGTTAGGGCCTTTGTCAAATATCAAGTAGCTGTATTTACTTGACCCAAAGTCTGGGCCCTTGATTCTATTCCATTGGTCTATACTTCTGTTTTTATGTCAGTACCATGCTGTTTTAATTATTATTGCTTTGTAATATAGCTTTAGATCATGTATGGTGATGCCTCCAGAGGTGTTTCTTTTGCTCAGTATATGCTTGGATATCTGAGGCATTCTACTTTTCCATATGAATTTTGAGATCATTTTTCTATCTCTGTTAAGAATGATGTTGGGTTTTTTTGGAATTGCATTAAGTATGTATATTGCCTTTGGTAGGATTGCCATTTTCACAATGCTAATTCTGCCTAACCAGCAGCATGGGAGGTCTTTCCATTTTCCCAAGTCCTCAATTTCTTTTTTTGAGTGTTTTTATGTTTTGATTGCATAGATCTTTCACTTCCTTGGTTAATGTTATTCCAAGGTATTTTATTATTTTTTGCTGCTATTGAAAATGGGTCAATACTACATATTTATTTCTCTGTATTTTTGTCATTTGCGTATAGAAAGGTTACTGATTTTTGTGCATCGATTTTGTATCCTGCTACATTGCTGAAGGAGTTTATCACACCTTTATGAGTTTTGGGATGAAAACGCTGTGGTGTCTTGCATATAGAATTATATTGTCTGTGAATAGCACTAACTTAATGTCTTCCCTTCTAAATCGTATCCATTTTATTTCTTTCTCCTGTCTTATTACCTAAACTAGGACTTCCAGTACTATATTGAAGAGCAGAAGTGAGAGTGGACACCTCTGTCTTGTTCTTGATCTCAATGGGAATTCCTTCAGTCTCTCTCCATTTAGTATTATTTGGGCTTTAGGAGCTTTGTATATAGCCTTTGTTGTGTTAAGATATAAACTGGTGTCTGGAGAGATGGCTTAGCTGTTAAGGTGCATGCCTATGAAGCCTAAGGACCCCGGTTTGATTCTCCAGGTCCCATGTAAGCCAGATGCACATAGTGGCACTTGCATCTGGAGTTTGCAGTGGCTAGAGGCCCTGGTGTGGCAATTCTCACTCTCTCTCTCTATCTCCTCTCTCTTTCTCTAACAAATAAATAAAAATAAAATCTTTCAAAGAAGATATAAGCCAGCCATGCTGATTCTCTCAAATGTTTTGATCATGAAGTGATAATATATTTTGTCAAAGGCCTTTCTGCATCTATCGAGATGATCATGTGGTTTTTGTGTTTAACCTTGTTTGTGTAATGTATTACATTGACAGATTTCCATGTGTTGAAACACCCTGGCATTCCTGGGATGATTCCCATTTGATCAAGGATCAATGGATTTGATGTGTTGTTGGATTTGGTTTGTGAGGATTTTGTTCAGGATCTTTGTATCTAAGTTCATTAGGAAAATAGACCTGTAGTTTACTTGTGTCATCTCTGCCTGGTTCTGGTTTGGGTATTAGGGTGATAGTAGCTTCATAGAAGGAGTTGGGGAGCTTTCCCTTTTCTCCAATTGTGTGGCATAACTGGAGAATGATTGGTTTCAGTTCTTCCATTACAGTCTGGTAGAATTCTGCTGAGAAGCCATCTGATCCTGGACTCTTCATTTTGGGCAGGTTTTTTTATTCCCTTTTCAATCTCAATGGGTGTGAAAGGTTTGTTTAGGAGATTAATCTGCTCTGAGTTTAGCTTTGGTAGATGATATGTGTCTGGTAATTTATCCATTTCCTCCATCTTTTCCAGTTTTGTGGAGTAGAGGTTTTTGAGGTAAGACCTAATGATTCTCCCAGTTTCACTTATGTCTGTTGTGATCTCTACTTTTTAATTTCTAATTTTGTTAATTTGAAGCACTTCTTTTTTTTTTTCACTTGATCAAATTGGCCAGAGGTTTGTCAATCTTGTTTATTTTTTCAAAGAACGAGCTCTTTGTTTCATTAAGTTTCTTAATTGTTTTCTTAGTTTCCAATTTATTAATTTCTGGTCTTATCTTAATTATTTCTTTCTGTGGGGAGCTTTTTGCATTGGATTTTTCTTGCTTTTCCAGTGCCTTTAGGTGGATGGTTAAGTTATTGATTTGGGATTTCTCTGTCTTTCTTATGAAGGCATTTAGTGCTATGAATTTTCCCTTGAGGACACCTTTATTGTGTCCCATAAGTTTTGGTATGATGCGTTCACATTGTCATTCATGTCTAGAAATTTCTCAATTTCATTTTTGATTTTGTCCACTACTCATTTAGTTTTTTAAAAGTATGCTGTTCAGTTTCCAGGAGCCATTGGGATTCTTGGTGGGTCTTTTGTTGTTAATTTATAGTAATATAGCATTGTGATCTGATATCATGCAGGGGATTGAGTCAATATTCCTAAATATATGGAGTTAGGCTTTATGAAACAGTGTATAATCTATTTTAGAGAATGTCCCATGGGCTGCTAAGAAGAATATGTAATCCATAGATTTGGGGTGGAATGTTCTGTAGATGTCCATTAGGTCCAAATGTTCTATGGTTTTGTTGAGCTCTCTCACTTCCCTGTTTCCCTTCTGTTTGGATGATCTATATATTGCTGATAATGGCATATTGAAGTCCCCAACTATGATGGTGTTGGAGGTTATTTCTGTTTGTTTTTTTTTTTTTTTTTGAGTAGGTTTTGTTTTATGAATTGTGGTTCAACTGTGTTTGGTGCACAAAGATTGATGATTGTGATATACTCTTGATGGATTGTTTCCTTGATCAGTAAGAAGTAGCCTTCTTTGTCTTTTTTGATTATTTTTGGTTTGAAGTCTATTTTATCTGGTATTAGTATAGCTATGCCATTTTCTTAGATTATCATTTTCCAGCCTTCACCCTGAGGAAGTATCTGTGTTTAGTGGTGAGGTGGGTTGCTTGAAGACAACAGACTGAGGGGTCTAATTCTCTGATCCACCCTGTCAGCTTATGTCTTCTAATGGGTGAATTAAGGCCATTGATATTTAGGATAATCACTGTGAGGTTAGATTTGATACCTGCCATATTATATTAGTTTATGTGATTTGGTGTTTTCATGGACTTTGAAGATTTCGTGCTTCTTTGAGTTTGGTTATTGTGATCTGCTTCTTGAAGGCACTTGAGGTTGAGTATTTGATTCTTCTGTGTGAAGAATTTCTGAACAGAATTTGCTTGGGGCCAGAGCAGAGCAGAGAGGGTCCCAAGTCACATGGGGGCGATGGGGAGTGGAGAGGATCTGAGTCTGGGGGATGCGGAGCCCAGTGGAGAGGGTCTGAAGTTGCAGGGGTAAGGGGGGTGAAGCAGAGAGGGTCTGAAGTCCTAAGGGGCCAGGGCAGAGTGGACAGGGTCCCAGGTCATGGGGGGGTAGAGTGGAGTGAAGAGTTTCCAATGTCACCTGGTGTGGGGTGAAGCAGAAAGTGTCTGAAGTTGTGGGGGGCCAGGGTGGAGTGGAGATGGCCTGAAGTCATGCAGGGGCAGAGCGGAGTGGAATGGAGAATGTCCCAAGTTGTGTGGGGGTGGTGGGAGCAGAGAAGGTTCAAAGTCATGCTGATATCATGAGGGAGATGGGGAAGAGTGGAGATGGTTCAAAGTCATGTGGGGATAGGGGTGGAGGGGAGCAGAGATGATCTGAAGTCATGTGGGGGCGAGGTGGAGCAGAGGGGTCTGAAGTTGAGTGGGTGGATCTGATGTCATGTGGGGGTGGGACGGAGTGGAGATGGTCTGAGGACATGCAGGCAGGCAGGGGTATCTGGGATATGCCTATTCCCTGTGGCACAGGTAGAACTACTGGTCTGGGTTTCTTGCCTGCAGTTACTGTGGGAATAGCCTGATGCTGGGACTCTGGCTATGATGGTTATTGGTGGTGGGGGGGAGGGGTTGGGGCCCTGGTGGGTTACCAGAAAGCATGGGAATCAGTTAATTCCCTTTTTTGCTCCTCCGCACCCTCCCACTGGAGATCTATTAGAGATTGCTTTCCCCTAAAAGACCCAATGATCCCTTAATGCTTTGCCTCTCCTTCCCCAGGAGTTGCAACGGGATGCCATCTTGACCAGAAGTCTTCAAGCACCTTTCTCAGTGACCCATTCTCATTACAGAAATTCCCCTACCTGCGTTGACTGCCCATATTCCCAAAACAGTGTATCCCTCTGTGAGACCATCATTTTACTTGCCACTCTTTGATGTCCTACAGCATTTAAATGAGGTAAGAACTGCTTAGACATTAGCACTGGGGTGGCCATAAAGAGGTAGGGGCAAAGGCCTTGAGCCACAGAATAGAGATTACTTCAAGGGTCTTTTTATATGGAAGTATGAAAATTACACCTTGGCATTGTGTTACAATGTAGAATTATTGGTCAAGAACTACTTGCTCCTTTGGGGCAGGTAGTGAAGAAGTGAAGACTAAGCATGAAGGATCGGAAATGATAGGATAGTAGAGAATCCTACTTTCACTTCAAATGAACCCATTTGGTGAATGCACAGGAGCCATAAATAAAAGGCTCTGAGCTATAAACTTGTGAATGTGACCTTCAGTCTTCATTATCATTCAGGCTGAATCACTGAATTCTATGGGTATTCTTTCCCTTTAAATGAGAAAACCCATCTTATTTGAAGAAATCAAACTCTTGGATTTATATTGGCTTCACCTTCCCTACTACTATTTTAGATAAGTTATAGTGACTGGTGCATGGTACATTCTAAGTAAATGCTTACTGACTGCATCATTTGTCTCTCATCTTCAGTTATTTTGCAATAAAATTTATTTATTCTATTGACTAATTTTCATGATAGTAGAGAAATGCCCTATCACTATGAATTTCCTGAGTAATAGATATTAATCACTAGAACATTGTTACTAGCATCTGTTCTGTGATTTTTCATTAATGGAATCTTTGAGGACCATAGGTAGGCTAACAAATAGTGACAAGAGTCTTAGGAAGAAAGATCCTGGTATCTACTTACTTTGCCTCTGTTCCTGCCATATCTCCTTCATAGCCTGTCCTATCAGATACTCCAGTCACCATAGAGCATATTCTGATAAACAATGGTAGTGGTCAGCCATTTGGATTGGTCCTTTATCAGACTTCCATCTGTTCTAGAGGCTATCTCCATGCTCCAGTCTATATGGCATGGGTAGGCAACAGCAGGTGTCTCAGGTGGTGAGTCAGGTATTTCACTTACCCTCTGCTATTGAGTAGTGTAGTCACGAATCCTTTTTACCATGCATTAATATCTAACGTATCAATATTGTAGAAGCACAGGAAACATAAAGGCAAATCAAATAGATTATTTGTTTTGACTCAATTTTAAATCTACTAGAAGTTCCATTCAGCTTCTAGACATCTCGGAGCACTAAGGCTAGTACCTGCCTGCCTTATGACCACCTTCTGCCTAATGCACAGACTCTGTTTTACCCTTTTCTGCAAATGGGAAAATCAGTCTGATGATGGCTCATTCTTTTTTTGTAGGTTTTGTTTGTTTTTAAAAAAACAAATGTGGTGAGCTGAGCATGGTGGCAACAAAGCTTCATATATTTATATATTTATTTAGCAGAGAAAGAGGGCAGGGAGAGAGAAAGAGAAAGAGAGAGGGAGAGAATGGGTGGTCCAGGACCTCTAGCCATTGCAAATGAATGCCAGATGCATGTGCCCCCTTGTGCATCTGGCTAATGTGGATTCTGGGTAATCAAACCTGGGTCCTTTGGCTTTGCAGGCAGATGTCTTAACCACTAAGCCATCCCTGCAGCCCTTTGTAGGTGTTTTTCAATGACACAATTATAGGGATTCTGAGTAAGGATATTTAGGAACTGTGCAGTCCTGAAATCAGGGTATGCCATTCCAGAGTCTAAGTAATGCCCTTCACTGTCCCTTCCTGAGAAAACAGCCTGGTTCTGAGCTTGACCACCTTCTTCTCCATTATCGTACAGAAAGGCATCTCCCAAGCCCTGCCCTTGTGATCCTAGGACATATAGTGGATTATTTAACATAAATTGATTTTCTCCTTTAGGCCTGACTCATATCCCAACCCTTGTTTGAGACTCTGGTCAAACACAGAACTAGTGATTCTGCCTTTCCTAATAGGTCCAGTGGAAGAGGAAGGGCAGATAGAATATAGAATAGAATACAGAATACATGTGGGTTCTTATAAGGGAGAAGACACCAATGAGCTCTGAATATCCTTTACCCAATTTTCTGGGTCTTGGAGGAAAGAATGGCCTCTACAATATGGGTTCTAGCTGGAAAAATAATTTCTATGACCTTTTCTGCTATAAGTAGGAGTGCCAGCTTCTGAGGATCCTGGTTGAGAATCAAGGATGAGTCAATTACTCTTGGAAAATTCAATATGAGAAGAAAGGTAGGTTTTGGTCCTCAGAAACAAGTGCAATTTCTTTTTCTTTTCTTTTTAAAATATATTTTATTTATTTATGTGTATGTGTGAGGGAGAGAGAGAGAGAGAGGGAGAGAATGGGCATGCCAGGACCTTCAGCCACTGAAAACTAACTCCAGATGCATGTGCCCCTTGTAATTCTGGCTCATATAGGACCTGGAGAATTGAGCTGGGATTCTTTGGCCTTGCAGGCATGTGCCTTAACCACTAAGACATCTCTCTAGACCAAACAAATGCAATTTCTATTCTGTTAAATTGAATTTAGAATGAGGCTGCTTTGAGGTTGGGAGAACAAGAATAATCCCTTTAGCAGTGGGACCAATGATGCCACCTCCTGCCTGTTCATTGTCCTAAGTCTTCTGTTCTCTATAGCAGGAAAGTAGAGCAGTTATGTTGGGTACTGGTCTGTTCTAGACCAGGCCGAAGTCTCTGTTTGTGAAAAATTCCTATAAGTGGGGAACATTTTTAGCAATGTGGATACATATAATAAGAAGCCTTAAGTCAAGACAGGTCAGTTAAATATTTGCCTTTTGCCTCTGTCCTTCTCATAAAGCATATGTATGTCTGTATTTCTTTGTCTCACACTGTGGAGAATTTGCAGCTTTTGTTCCTGGTATCCTCCTTATCTCCATCTGCAGAATTGATTGACCCTGTTAGCATCAGCAGCACCCCTCTACAGGGCTTCACCATCTATTCTCTGGATATGAAATTGAAGTTGTTTGAGAAGTATGCTCCTCCCTCCCCCCAAAACACACTGAATAATCAGGGATCTTAGAAGTTGTGTGCTCTTCATTTCCAGATGAAAGCCCAAGATTTAGACACCTGGAGAAATTTACTCCAGGTTATCAGATGCTTGCATCAGGACTAGAACAGTACAACAGATGTTTCTACCTTTATTTTAATACTGTCAGTACAATGTATCAGTGTGGAACAGAATCATAGTCTCTGTGAGAGAAAGCTGGGGTTGGAATAGAAAGGAGAGGTGGAAAGTGTTCTCTTCTCACTTGTCTTTATGACTCCACTGTGCCACCTGGAGGCCTGTCCCAAAGAGCTTTGTACACCCTGCCTTCTACCTGGGAACACTGATGTCTCACTCTTTTCCCACAGACACCTTCCTAAGCCTACCAGTAAGTAGCTTCCTTTATTCACTCTGATATTCTTTTTTTTATTTTTTATTTTTTTGAGGTAGGGTCTCACTCTAGCCCAGGCTGACCTGGAACTTACTACGAAGTCTCAGGGTGGCCTTGAACTCAAGGTGATCCTCCTATCTCTGCCTCCTGAGTGCTGGGATTAAAGGTGTGTGCCTCCACACCCAGCTACCACTCAGATATTCTTATCTTAAAAAATACAACAAACAAACACAGACAAAACCCAAGTAAAGCCATAATATATCTGAAACGCTTGCTTTTCTCTCTTCCTCTTTCTCAGCATCCAACCAAACCTTTCTCAGCCATCCTAATTTATTGTTGCTTTCAAATTATATGAAAACACAATTGAAAAATTCAAACAATTATAAGATACACACAATAAATGGTGGAATTTCTCCTTCAAGTCTGCCCCTTTCTAAATAATGTTTGCATTCACATTGGAATTTGCTTCAACATACGTGCATGTAGGTTTTTTTTGGGGGGGAGGGGTTAGTCTTTTAAAGGTTTGTGAATTTTATCTTTTAAAAAAACCCCAATTCTATTGATCATTTATTTGTCCTGTGTTTCATTTTTATCTTATCTTTATTTCTTTCCTACTATAATTTTTGTTTTTCTGTTTCCACGACTGGTATTGTTTAATTGTACATATGAATTCTTTCAATTTTTTTTTAGGTGTGGAGAGGCCTTATTAGATTAAGAGAAAGAAAGAAACCAGGTATGGTGGCACACGCCTTCAAACACCTTTAATCCAGGCACTTGGGAGGTAGAGGTAGGAGGATCTATGGGAGTTTGAGGCCAGCCTGAGACTACATAGTGAATTCCAAGTGAGCTTGGGTTAGAACAAGACCCTACCTTGAAAAACCAGAAAGAGAGAGAGAGAGAGAAAAGGAAAGAGATTATGAACAGTTCCTGCCCATGAGAAGACAGGAGAAGGTAAAGTCCACTTAGAGACCCAAATTGGGGTCATTTATAGGTTTTGAATGGGGTCTGGACTAACCAGCCATTATGCCAGGTTCTAGTTTAATCCTCCTAGGAAACTTAATACTAGGAAAGGGGAACTCCTGCCTCAAGAGCGACTCACATTGTTTATGGAAAAACAGATCTAGGGAACTCCTTTAAGTAAGAGGTAAGTAGATGCTAGGTCTTTCTCTGACCTCGAGCAAAGTAGACTGCAAGGGTAGCTCAAGGACAATCCTTGTTTTTACTTGTGGGGTGCAGTCACCCTGAACTGCCTCAATTACCCCTCTGAAGATACAACCCTAAGTGTTGTTGGAGAATTGGGGTGATGAATAACACAGCTTCTTTGAGCTGAGTGGTGGGAAACTTTTCTAGTTTGTTTGTTTGTTTATTTGCCTTTTGCAAAGGTGGGGGGGAGAGAAGAGAGAAGAGAGGAGAGAAGAGAGACAGAAAGAATGGGCATGCCAGGGTTTCCAGCCATGCAAACAGACTCCATACACATGAACTACTTTGTACATCTGGCTTAACATGGATAGTGGTGAATCAAACTCTGATAGTTTGGCTCCACAGGCAAGTGCCTTAACTGCTGAACCACCTTTCTGTCCTGATTTTGACACAAGTTCTCTTTCTGACTCACAGGCTGGCCTGTACCTCACCATATAGTACAGGCTGTACTTAAATTTGTGTCAAACATACTGAGGGCTGAGATAACATGAATCACCACACTTGACTTTTCTTTTTTTAATATTGGCATGTGTTTTGTAATCCCATTTTTCCTACATAGATGATACCACTAGGAGTATAACCTAATGAAGAGATTAGTCTTCTGTGAATTTATAATATAATAAAAATTATTGGGGGAAAGGTGAAATAAAGAATATGGAACCTAGGTAAAGAAAGGTCACTGAGAGTATGTCCTTCAGGGCTGTATCTTCCCATGGGCACTTATATTCCCACTCCCTGCTTTGATACTGCCAAGATGCAAACTGCTCTGCTCTGTCCTAGTGGACTGACACACCTTTGAAACTGCAAGTCAGGATAAATCTTCCTTCTTTAAATTGATTATTATTGCAGTGAAAAGAACAGCAACCAATATACCATTCCTTGAGTTTGATCTATATGTCTTTCTGGTACAGGTGAGTTTCTTGTAGGCAGCTTATTATTAGATCATGTTTTAAAAATATATTTGGGGACTTCCGGTTAAGATGGTGGCGTAGGTACCACGCCACAGCAGCCTGGGGGGAAAAAAAGACCAAAAACCCTGAACAAAATACACACTTTTACTAAAAAGTGAGGAGTATAGGAAACTGAAGTGGCAGCAGAGAAGTAGAAGAGATCCAGAGCATCCAGAGCCCGAACAGGCTGGCAAAAGCAGCCCCGGAAGCTCCGCCAACCGCCGCAGTGGCGGGGCGCATCAGAAAGCCGCCAGACTCGGCTCCAGCTGCAGGAAAAGCCAGGTGCAGGATTGTCCCCTTACACTGCGATCTCTGCAACTCAGGAAACGTGAAGGGAGAGCGGCAGTGAGCAACGGAGGAGCAGACCGCGAGGTAGAAGAACACATGGAGCAGTGAGAGAACCTGAGCAGCTGCGGCTCCCTCCCCTCCGCCACCGCCTGAGCCCAGCTCCAGCGAACAGAGCAGCGTCCCGGGACGCAGCCACGCCAACTTGAGCCAACAGCGGGACCCAAGCAGGAGCAGAGTTCGGCAGCAACATCGGCAGCTCCAGAATCGGTACCAGCAGCCCCAGCAGCAGCATACCCAGGAGTGTCAGCAGCGGCGGACCCAGGAGCGGCAACAACAGCAGACCCAGAAGCAGCAGCAGTTCCAGCAGCGGGGGTGCTGATCTGCAGGGCCACAGTTGCCAGGCTTGGTTTGCCCCATAGGAAAAGCCAGTGCCCAGCTCCAGAAATCAGAACAGCAGCCCGACAACCCAGGCAGCAACTTGACTAAGACCAAAATCATCCAAGGTAACTGGGTTTGCAGCAGGGAAGGGTCTCACTTGGTCACAAGCTGACTGGGATCCCTCAACAGACCAGAAATCTTAACCTCTGTGTTGATCGAGGATCTGGTTGTTATAATAACTACTCCGGCATACATACTGGGGGCTGTTTTTGACTGAATGGGTACTGTGTTTAGTTAACTTTTAGAATCTACCGGTATTTTATTCCACTCAGCCTACTTGAAAACTCCCATAGCAAGGAAACTCAACCCCTAGGAGCACCTTTGTAGATACTCTCAGAGTCTTAAGAGCCACATCTAACACCTGAAGATCCTACCCTGAAAATATATAACATCAAATCAAATGATACAGCCAAGAATACCCAGCTAGCTAGAAAATCCAAGCATTAACTTAATCCAAGATGCAAAAATATATACATTATAACACAAGAAACACTAAAAAGCAAGACGATATAAATCCACCTAAAAATAGTAATGCATCAGAAATGACCTCCACTGAGAACGAGTTAGAGGAAATGCCTGAAAAAGATTTCAAAAGAATGATTGTAAATATGTTCAAAGAAGTCAGAGAACAAATCAAAGGAATCAAAGAGGAACTTAAAGAGGAAATCAAAGGAATCAAAGAAGATGCAGGACACCAGTCTCATGAACTAAAGAAGGCAATACAAGACATAAATAAGGAAATAGAAATAATAAAGAAAAACCAGTCAGAACTACTAGCAATGAAGAACACAGTTAATGAAACAAAAAACTATGTAGAAAATCTCACCAGTAGAATGGATGAAGGAGAGGACAGAATATCTAAGCTAGAAGAGTAGGTAGCAGATCTAATACAGGCGAACAAAAAGAAAGACAAACTTATAGAAAACTATGAGTGGGAATTTCAAGATATTCAGGACACTATGAAAAGATCAAATATTCGAATTCAGGGCATAGTAGAAGGAGAAGAATTACACTCAAAAGGCATAGTAGGTGTCTTCAACAAAATCATAGAAGAAAATTTCCCCCAAATTGGGAAAGAGGTGCCAATGCAGATACAGGAAGCCTTTAGAACCCCAGCCAGACAAAACCTGGAAAGAACCTCTGCTTGCCATATTATAATCAAACTTCCAAACACACACACCAAAGAAAAAATATTGAAAGCAGTTAGAAAGAAAAATCAAGTTACCTACAAAAGTAAGCCCATCAGGATTACAGCAGATTATTCAACAGAAACTTTTAAAGCCAGAAGGGCTTGGGGTGATATATTTTAATTTCTGAAAGATAACAACTGTGAACCACAATTACTTAATCCTGCAAAGTTATCCATTCAAATAGACGGAGAAATAAGGACATTCCATGAAAAAAGCAGGTTAAAGGAGTATTTGAAGACAAAACCAGCTCTACAGAAAATACTTGATAGAATCCTCCATGCTGAAGAAAAGGAAAAGAACTCATATAAGGAACCTAGAAAAAACAAGCAATACTCAAATACTAGTTAACAGAAGAGAGCACATGTAGAACCAGAACCACAAAAAAAAAAAAAAAAAGGCAAATTATAAATACACACCTTTGAATAATATCTCTTAATATCCACGGCCTCAATGCTCCAATGAAAACACATAGATTCACAGACTGGGTTAAAAAGCAGGATCCTACAATTTGTTGTCTCCAAGAAACTCACCTTTCTACAAAGGATAGACATTATCTTAGGGTGAAAGGTTGGAAGACGGTGTTTCAAGCAAATGGGCCTAGAAAACAAGCAGGGGTTGCTATCCTAATATCAGACAGGGTAGACTTTAGTCCGACGTTAGTCAAGAAAGATAAGGAAGGTCACTTTATATTGATTAAGGGCACACTCCAATAGGAGGACATTACAATCCTAAACATATATGCACCTAACATAGGAGCTCCCAAATTCATCAAACAAACACTATTAGAACTAAGGTCACAGATACACCAAACACAGTGGTGGTGGGTGACTTTTAACACCCCACTTTCATCAAATGACAGGTCATCCCGGGAAAAAATAAATAGAGAGTCATCTGGACTAAATGAGGTCATAGAAGGAATGGACTTAACAGATATATACAGGACATTTCATCCAAAGGCTGCAGAATATGCATTCTTTTCAGCAGCACATGGAACATTCTCTAAAATAGACCATATATTAGGAAACAAAGCAAATCTTAACAAATTCAGGAAAATTGAAATAATTCCTTGCATTCTATCGGACCACAATGGAATTAAACTACAAATCAGTGGCAAGAAAGGCTATAGAGCATACACAAAATCATGGAAACTAAACAATACATACTAAAAGATGAATGGGTCAATGAAGAAATCAAAAAGGAAATCAAAAGCTTTATAGAGTCAAACGATAATGAGAACACAACATACCAAAATCTCTGGGACACAATGAAGGCAGTTCTAAGAGGTAAATTTATAGCCTTAAGTGCCTATATTAAGAAATTAGAAAGGTCGCAAGTAAACGACCTAATGCTTTGCCTTAAAGACTTGGAAAAGAAGAACAAGGCAAACCAAAAATCAGTAGACAGGAAGAAATAATAAAGATAAGGACAGAAATTAATGAAATAGAAACAAAAAGAACAATTGAAAGAATTAATGAAACAAAGAGTTGGTTCTTTGAAAGGATAAACAAGATAGATAAACCCTTAGCAAATCTGACCAAAAGAAAGAGAGAAGAGACACATATTAATAAAATCATGGATGAACAAGGTAACATCACAACAGACTCCAGAGAAATTCAAAAAATGATAGGGACACACTATAAAAGCTATACTCCACAAAGTATGAAAATCTGCAAGACATGGATGATTTCCTTTATCTATATGACCTACCTAAATTAAAACAAAATGAGATTAATCACTTAAATAGACCTATAACAAACATGGAGATCTGAACAGTTATGAATAATCTCCCAGCTAAAAAAAGCCCAAGCCCAGATGGATTCGCTGCTGAATTTTAGAAGACTTTTAAGGAAGAGCTAACACCATTGCTTCTTAACCTTTTCCAGGAAATAGAAAAAGAAGGAATTCTACCAAACTCCTTCTATGAGGCCAGCATCACCCTGATACCAAAACCAGGCAAAGATAGAACAAAAAAAGAAAATTACAGACCAATCTCCCTCATGAACATAGATGCAAAAATTCTCAACAAAATATTGGAAAACAAATACAAGAATATATCAAAGAGATCATTCACCCTGACCAAGTAGGTTTTATCCCAGAGATGCAGGGATGGTTCAACATACACAAATCTATAAATGTAATACATTACATAAACGGGTTGAAGGACAAAAATCACATGATCATCTCATTAGACGCAGAGAAAGCATTTGACAAAATCCAACATCCCTTCATGATAAACGTCCTACAGAGACTGGGAATAGAAGGAACATATCTCAATATAATAAAGGCTATTTATGACAAGCCTACAGCCAACATATTACTAAATGGGGAAAAACTGGAAGCTTTTCCACTAAAATCAGGAACAAGACAAGGGTGTCCACTGTCCCCACTTTTATTTAATATAGTTTTGGAAGAGTTAGCCATACCAAAAAGGCAAGAGACACACATAAAAGGGATACAAATTGGAAAGGAAGAGATCAAGTTATCATTCTTTGCAGATGACATGATTCTATACATAAAGGACCCTAAAGACTCTACTAGCAAACTGTTAGAGCTGATCAAAACCTACAGCCATGTAGCAGGATACAAAATAAATACACAGAAATCAGTAGCCTTCATATATGCTAATAAAAAAAGCACAGAGGATGAAATCAGAGAATCACTCCCATTCACAATTGCATCAAAAAAAAATAAAGTACCTTGGAATAAACCTAACCAAGGAAGTAAATAATCTATACAATGAGAACTTTAAAACACTCAAGCGAGAAATTGCAGAAGACACTAGAAAGTGGAGAAACATCCCTTGTTCCTGGATTGGAAGAATCAATATTGTGAAAATGGAAATCTTACCTAAAGCAATCTACACATTTAATGCAGTCCCCATCAAAATTCCAAAGGCTTCATGGAAATAGAAAAAACAATCCAAAAATTCATTTGGAATCACAAAAAACCTCGAATATCTAAAATAATATTGAGCAACAAAAATGAGGCTGGTGGTATCACCATACTTGATTTTAACCTATACTACAGAGCCATAGTAACAAAAACAGCATGGTACTGGCACAAAAACAGACATGTAGATCAGTGGAACAGAATAGAGGACCCAGATGTAAGCCCAAGTAGCTATAGCCACCTGATATTCGATGAAAATGCCAAAAATACTCAGTGGAGAAGAGACAGACTCTTCAGCAAATGACGTTTTGAAAACTGGATATATATCTGCAGAAGGATGAAAATTGATTCTTCTATCTCGCCATGTACAAGAATTAAGTCCAAATGGATTAAAGACCTTAACATCAGACCTGAAACTCTGAAACTGCTAGACGAAAAAGTAGGGGAAACTCTTCAACATATTGGTCTTGGCAAAGACTTTCTGAATACAACCCCAATTGCTCAGGCAATAAAACCACAGAATAATCACTGGGACCTCATGAAATTACAAAGATTTTGCACTGCAAAGGACACAGTGAAAAAAGCAAAGAGGCAACCTACAGAATGGGAAAAAATCTTCGCCAGCTATATATCTGATAGAGGATTAATATCTAGGATATACAAAGAACTCAAAAAGTTAAATAATAAGGAATCAAACAAGCCAATCAAAAAATGGGCTATGGAGCTAAATAGAGAGTTCTCAAAGGAAGAAATACGAATGGCATCTAAGCATCTAAAAAAATGTTCTATGTTACTAGTCATCAGGGAAATGCAGATTAAAACTACATTGAGATTCCAGCTCACTCCTGTCAGATTGGCCACCATCATGAAAACAAATGATCATAAATGTTGGCGCGGATGTGGAAAAAAGGAACCCTTCTACACTGCTGGTGGGAATGCAATCTGGTCCAGCCATTGTGGAAAACAGTGTGGAGGTTCCTAAAACAACTAAAGATTGATCTACCATATGACCCAGCTGTAGCACTCCTAGGCATATATCCGAAGGACTCATCTCATTTCCTTAGAAGTACATGCTCAACCATGTTTATTGGTGCTCAATTTTAATAGCTGGGAAATGGAACCAGCGTAGATGTCCCTCAACAGATGAGTGGATAATGGAGATGTGGCACATTTATACAATGGAGTTCTACTCAGCGGTAAAGAAAAATGAAGTTATGAAATTTGCAGAAAAATGGATGGACCTGGAAAGGATTATACTAAGTGAGGTAACCCAGGCCCAGAAAGCCAAGCGCCACATGTTCTCTCTCATATGTGGATCCTAGCTACAGATGATTGGGCTTCTGAGTGAGAATGAAAATACTTGGTAGCAGAGGCCAGTAAGTTAAAAAGGAGACATAAAGGGAAGAGAAAGGAAGGGAGGACGATACTTAATAGGTTGATATTGTATATACGTAAGTAGAATGATTGAGATGGGGAGGTAATATGATGGAGAATGTAATTTCAAAGAGGAACGTGTGGGGTGGGGTGGAAGAGAATTTCCATGGAACTTTTTTTAAAAACATGGAAAATGTTAATGGAAATTTAAAAATTAAAAAAAAATAAAAATATATTTAACAAATCTAAATCTTTTATTAGAAAATTTAGTTCATTTTCATTCTATCTTATAATTGATAAGCAAGAACTTTCTTCTGTGGTTTTGTTCCTTTGTGTGTGAGGATTTTTTGCTATTGTCTTCCCTTTTTGTCCTTTGAGATTTGCTTTTTTTTGTATTGATCAAGTTTGATTCTTTTGCCTTTCTCTTCAACACATCTGCTGAATTGGAGAATTCTATATTTTGAGTGTTTTGCTAATTTTAGCTGTCCTTTAAATGTAGAGCTTCATTAAGTTTGTATGACTTGTATGTTCTTCTAGTCCCTTAGCTTTTGCTTGTCATGGAGAGAATTTACTTTTCCTTCATTCTGGAAGGATAACTTGTGTGTGTGTGTGTGTGTGTGTGTGTTTGTGTGGTTTGCACTGCTGCCAGAAGTCACCCAACCAAGAGCAGCTTGTGGAGAAAAAAGAGGTTTATTTTGGCTTATAGGCTCAAGGGGAAGCTTCACAATGGCAGGGAAAATGACATCATGAGCAGAGGGTCATCAACCCCTGGCCAACATAAGGTAGACAATAGCAACAGGAGAGTGTGCCAAACACTGCCAAAGGGGAGCTGGCTATAACACCCATAAACCTGCCCCCAATAATAAACTCCCTCCATGAGGTGTTAATTCCCAAATCTCTGTCAGCTGGGAACCTAGCATTCAGAACACCTAAGTTTATGGGGGATACATGAATCATACCACCACATTCTGCCCTTGGCCCCCACAAACTTGTAACCACACATGATATAATATAGAATGCACTCATCTAACTTTAAAATTACCCATAATTTTTTTAATCAATTCCAATGATATTCATACATCCCCATAGTCCAAGATCTTTTAACTGAGCCATAATACCAAAAAATAATCTCAAAAAAAGCATAATGGCACAGAATAAACATTTACACTGCAAAAGATTGCATAGGGCATAGTGAAGAAACACTCAAGCAATATATGATTTAAACAGGGCACACACCAAACTCTGTAGTTCCAAGCCCAACAACTCTAGCCAGTGACAAGTCTTTTTTTTTTTTTTAATATTTATTTATTTATTTATTTGAGAGCGACACAGAGAGAAAGACAGATAGAGGAAGAGAGAAGAGAATGGGCGCGCCAGGGCTTCCAGCCTCTGCAAACGAACTCCAGACACGTGCGCCCCCTTGTGCATCTGGCTAACGTGGGACCTGGGGAACCGAGCCTTGAACCGGGGTCGTTAGGCTTCACAGGCAAGCGCCTAACCGCTAAGCCATCTCTCCAGCCCTAGTGACAAGTCTTTAATTCTAGCCAGCAACAAGTCTCTGGAGTTCTAATTCCACCCCTCTAGCTATGCTACTCACAGTCCTGGAAAACTTCATCAGGGTCAGCAGCTATCCTTAGCAGCCATCTGTGGTCCTGGCATCTCCACAGGGTCTCCACTGCAATCCATGGTTCATCCTCATGGCACCATGGGCTCTCCATGCAGGCAACCAGCAAACCTGCTTCACACTGCCCATGGCTATTTCCAAAACACAAAGCTGTGTTTCAAATTCAATGACCCTCTCTTTGCTGCATTTCTTATACTCCACAATACCAGGTAGGGTGCCAACTTGTTAATCCTGAGGGGAATAAAGCATACTTTGAAATAGCAGGATACTCCTTGAGCACTCAGGCCCCTTCAGAAGAGTCTACATTCTTCCTGTTGCCCCAATGCAGGTTGGCTGGCCCAATCTCAAAGGTTGTAATCTCTCAAACAATTTGTAGGTGAACAGGCAACAGTTTAGGCCCAAAGATTTCATTTTTTCTGTGCCATATCCCTCTGCTCACACCAGTTCATTTCCATGCAAAGCAATGCTGCACAACTTCTCAGAACACAGGTATAACAGCAAGCTTCTCATACAAACAGCTAGCCCAGTCTAGGCAAAGCTCTTTCTCACCCTCATAAGTTAAACCTCACAGTCCATAGTTCTTATTGTTATGCCCAGTTCTCAGCACCCCCAGTGACCACCAAGGAGAACCAAACATGTATGCAAGGGCAAGGAGCTTTATTTTGGGCTTAAGCTCGGTCTCTTGACTTCACCAACATAGTGGATCTGTACAAGAGCCCTGAGTAGTGGGAGGGTAGGGTTTTTATAGGGATTTGAACATAGAAGAAGGGGATGGGTACATGATTGGTTGATTTAAAAAGTGTACTCTTCTGATTGGCTTAGGATTTTGGCAGGCAAAGTTGGTGGACTGGGGCTAGGGGAGTCAGAGGCTGGGGGACACATGGGTTAAACTTGCATGGGGTTTGAGATAAAGGGGGCTCCATGTGTTTTTTTTCAGAGTCCAGCTTTTCATGAATTTAAATAGCATATGTTGGAAAGCAAGAGAAAATGAAATTACAGAGCAGAAAGATAAGCATCCTGACATTCCTTATCCTATTCTGAAGTTGTTTGTTTTTACATAGCAAATTTACCCATTTGCAAAATGCTCTTGTCTATGTTTAACCTGGTTAGACCTCCAGTTACATCTGTACTTATGACTTTGTGACCCATAGCATAGGCATCACCTGTATCTAATGTAAGATGAATTTAGATTAAGACTATGTCCCTATATAAAACTTTTAGAGTATCCTTAAGAGTCTGTAAACAGGTGAAAAATCTCTAACTTTAGGCATGGTGTTTAGGTTTAGCCTGAAAATTCTTTCCTACATGCGCGTATCTTTATCCACATACTTTAACAGTCTCATCTAAGTACCACTCAAAAAGCATTTTTAATGAGCATTCTATGTCCCAACATTGAAAAATTTCTTCCCAGTTCCTTTAGTCAATTCATCTCATCCCATTATTAACCACCTTTCTTATAAGGCTATTATGAAAAACTATACCAAATTAATTAATCCTATTACTCACTAACAAGTGAGTAGTCTAAAAACAATTTTATGTCATTAACACCAATAAGACACTTGTAAATGATTGTATTAGGAGTAACTAAGGCAAATTTTGTTGCTATCTTGAGGCAGGCTGGCATAGCAGTCAGGTCAGTTGCCTCCTCCTTTTAAGTATATTAAGGTCATTGCAATCCTTTTTTTTTTTTTTTTTTAATACCTGACAAATTATAAGTTACCACTTTAGAGAGAATTCTGTTATAATAATCCTTTATGTAAATTGAAGTTGACCTAGAACATAGATTCAGTAATTATATTTATGATATCATGTAACAAAGTTGACACTTTTTTTTACATAAAACTTCAGTTCTTTATAGGTTGTAGTTAAATGTGACCTTTTTTTTCTTTCTTGCTGCTTTTTGGTGTGCTGTTGTGCCTGGGCAGGGCTTATATACACCTTAGATCAGCCCAGCCCCACTCCCGGCACTCACCAGGGGTCCGGTCTAGTACACGTGGAGGTAATGACCAAGAAGAGTGCCGGGAGGCCAAGGATTCTGACTACCTGAAGGGGAAAGGGGGGGCCTCCAGAATTGCCAGGAGGCCTCTGAAGAAGGTGGCCCACTTGGAGGCCACTGAAGGAGGAGTGGGCCCACTCGGGGACCACTGGAAGAGGAGGTGGAGACATGGCACCTGCACAGGCAGAGTCACCATTGTCTGTCTGCCATCTGACTCTGACCCAAGCTGCTTTAGAGCACTTGCAAACCTCGCTTATAGTTTTGCTGCTTAAAGGGAGTGAGGGAAAATTTCCTTCCTGAACTTTTCATTTCCTAGCCAGATAAGCTATGTGGGTCCACATGGATGCTCAGAAATCCAAAAATGACTTGGAGAACTTCTTCCCAAAAGGAGCCTGCCTCCCTCTGGGAGAGCTAATTCCCTTAACTTTCAGAAGAGCTCTTACTCCATGAATTTGGTGGGAGGCAGTGTTACCCATGACAGAGAAAGATTAGAAATGCCAAGACGAGAGGGCAACATTCCTGAGGACTGATTAGCACATGGGGAATTCACCCAAGATCCGGGCATGAGCCTCTACACAAGTTTAAGAGGCCGGCGACCTGCCCTACAGGCTTTTAAGAGGTCAATCTGCTACTAGTTTTTTTTTTTTTTTTTTTTTTTTTTTTTGTGTGTGTGTGTGTGTGTGTGTGTGAGAGAGAGAGAGAGAGAGAGAGAGAGAGAGAGAGAGAGAGAGAAATAGATAGAGGGTTTTTGCCAACATCAAACAGGCTGTTAGGGTCCAGGCAGAGGATGGCTGTCCTTCAGTCAATACTGAAGAGTGGCCTCGGCCAAGAGACATCAGTTGCCAGTTTGTCATCCCTGGTCCCATGTGATGGCACAAACTGAAAATAAAGGAGGAACAATGCACGACCCATATACCTCAACAAGGAAGGGCCAATGGGGAAGGGGTAGGACATGGATGAGCCAAATAATGGTACCAAATGACCTATATTTGCTGAATACAAAACTAATTTAAAAAAAAAAAAAGAAAAGAAAGGAGGAGAAAGAGAAACCTGCCAGCCCTCAAAAACATGGAGGCAAGGCCGCATGGGCCAATGTCTCCCAGTCCCTCTGGGAGAGAACTCACCTACCCTGTCCATCTCATAAGGTCACTATTCAGCTGTGGGTTTTTGGATTTTTGCTCAGGGGGCTGCTGCGGTTCACCCCAAAGGCATCCAGGCAACCGGGGGCGGGTGAGCCTGTGAAAAGAGAAAGACACTCCCAGGAGAAAGTTGAATAGCTCTCTCCTTACCTGCTGCTGTATTGAAATCCCCATCTGGTCTAGTCAAAGGGAAGAAGGTATCAATGATAGCCTGATTATTGGTGGGATTCCCATCCGTGCCCAGAACCAATTTCTGGGCTTCAATCTGACTTGTCTCTTTTTCCTCTGCAGTAAAGAGAATCTAAAGAGAATCTACAATAATTGTTGACAATCATCCCAAGTTGATTCTTTTTCTGGGGGGCCCAGAACCCGAAGGGGGAATACTGTGACTCTGAGGGGCCCTAATTTTAATGTCCTGAAAGTGGTCTGTCAGTAAGGAAAGTGGGGTGTTCTGCATCTGACCCATCTGTCCAAGCACATATATAGTAATTCCAACAAAGAAAAGGAAAGAGGCAGCAAAAAAGTTCAGCTGGCCAGTGACAACAAAACTGAAACTTAGACAACAGCTTCTCACATTGTCTCTACAAATAAGGTAATGAAATCCCCTCCAGGCAGGTCTGGGGCACGAGGACTCTCTGTACAACAGAGTGGCCAGCTACTGGAAAACCAAAACAGAGACCATGGCATCTCGCCATTCTGTGGTAGCGACCCACATTGTCTCTACAAATGGGGGAATGAAATCCCTTCTGGTTGGGCCTGGGGCACCAGGACCCACTGTCCAAACAAAAGTGGCCTCCTGGGGTGCATATGCCCCCCAACCACAATTTTCCAGTGAATGGAAGAACGAAGAACAGGTTTTCAGGAAAGACAAAACACAGAAGCTCAACACCAAAGCATACTTACCAGCCAGTGACCTGAGCTGCACGTGTTAGTGGTCCTCAGCAATCTCTGAGGAGATCTGGGTCAAGCCCCCAAATGTTATGCCCAGTTCTTGGCATCCCCAGTGACCACCAAGGAGAACCAAACATGTATGCAAGGGCAAGGAGCTTTATTTTGGGCTTAAGCTTGGTCTCTTGACTTCACCAACACAGTGGACCTGTACAAGAGCCCCGAGTAGTGGGAGGGTAGGGTTTTTATAGGGATTTGAACATAGAAGGGGATAGGTACATGATTGGTTGATTTAAACAGTGTACTCTTCTGATTGGCTTAGGATTTGGGCAGGCAAAGTTAGCGGACTGGAGCTAGGGGAATTGAACTTACCTATAAATACAGGAATGTATGGCATAATCAGTTTCCAGTAACTGTTAAACCGACCCTTACCAGAAAATAAAAAACTTAGACCTTGCTGGGAAACAGAAATTTAGGCCTACTGAGGATTCTGAAGCCTGTCATGGCATCCATCTGGTTCCTGAGTCCTTCACTTACTTACATTCAGGTCTTTCCACTCTGACCAGAATGGTCCATCAAGCTGTACTTACAGCGCTGAAAGGTATCTCTTAGGCCAAGGTTTCAAGTCCTTCCACATCCTCTTGCAAATCAGCTTCAAAAGGCCAAAGCCACACAGTCAGGTGACTAGGCGCAATCCCACTCCTCAGTACCACTTTACTATTGCAGTCAGGTTTGCATTGATGCTAGAATTCATCCAACCAAGAGCAGATTTTGAGGAAAAAAGAGGTTTATTCTGGCTTACATGCTCAAGGCAAAGCTCCAGGATGGCAGGGAAAATGATAGCATGAACAGAGGGTGGACATCAACCCCTGGCCAAAATAAGGTGGACAATAGCAACAGGAGAGTGTGCCAAACACTGGCAAGGGAGAGCTGGCTATACCACCCATAAGCCTGCCCCCAATAATACACTATCTTCAGGAGGTGTTAATTCCCAAATCTCCATCAGCCGGGGACCTAGCATTCAGAACATCTGAGTGTATGGGGACACCTGAATCAAACCAGCACACACAAAGATTATCATTTGATTTAAATTATGATCATTATCCCATAATAAGACCTCACCCTGTTTATCATAGTTCTGAAGAACTTCAAATAACCAAGTGTCTTAAGGGAGAAAGGACCCTTCTCCTTTTTTAGCTGCTAATTTTGGTAAACAAATTATTGATTGTTTTTAATAAAAATGTAGTATTATAGAGTTGTAATACAGGTCTAATAGCCATACCTTGCTTTTTATTTTTTAATTTTTTTAAATATTTGTTTATTATTTGAGAGAGAGAGAGAGAGAGAGAGAGAGAGAAGGTGAAAAAGGTAGAGATAAAGAGAATGGGTGCACCAGGCTTCTTGCCACTACAAACAAACTGGAATCTGGCTTCATGTGGGTACTGGGGGATCAAACCCAGGCCATCAGGTTTTTCAAGCAAGCACTTTAACCACTGATCCATTTCTCCAGCCCCATGCCTTTCCTTTTAAAGCAAGAAACAGAATGTGGGTAATCAGAAGATACTAGCAGCTATAAATTATCCAAGATGCTAGCTTGTTAATTTCAAAAGTACTTGCCTAACATTGATGGGGTAGGATGAAGGATGGAAACAACTCATAAATGTGAGAACCCATGGGTGCTCTCAACTTTCAAGAGTCTGATTTTTGAATTTCCTCTCAAATACTACAGTTATCAGAGCATGGAAGAAACTAGAACTCTTTTTAGAAAACATGAGAGTCAGCTATTCAATCTAGAAAAACATCCACTTTGCCTCTTCCCCATTAGCAAGGTATATATGTATAAACACATTCCTGTAAGGTTATATTTTGTTTTTCTATTTCAAGCCAGAAATAAAGATTAACCCTGCTGGTAACATAGGTAATCAGAAAGTTTATCTCTTCATCATGTTGATCCCAACATATATAAAGTTGATTTTATGGCAGTGACAACTTCTATATTCCTTTTTGGTATAGCATGCTTTGAAGAACTCAAAGCAGAGTCTAGAACAGATCCTCCCAGGTCAGCTAGATTAGTTACATCATCACCAAGCAATAGATCTGAGGCAAAGATGTTATAAAGTATTTAAGTGTCATAGTCTACTTTCTGCTGATACTCTAATAGGTACTTCATAAAGAAAACAGGTTTCTTTACATTATAGTTATAAAATTTCAGGGCATTGCAGGACCATTTACTCCACAACTTGGTATGGTGGGAGCCATGAGAGAAGGAGTGGTTATAGAGAGACAGGAAACAAGAGAGACACAGAGTCCAGGCTTTCTGTTTTAATAATGCACTATAAAGAGAACTGTGTAGGGTCCTGTGAGAACAGTATGAATTCCTTCAGAAGGCAACAGCACCAGTGACCTCTTTCATTCTAGTCCCCACCTCTTAAAGATTCTACAACTGTACCATTCCCTCACCGAGGCCAAGATTCCAGTACATGAACCTGTGGAGGACACATTCAAGTTATAAGGGTTACTAATTTTGATGAAAATTTAACTCAAGAAAAATACTTTAAACTTGTCTCATGTAACTCATGTTGGCCTCATACTCACTATGTAGTCAAAAATGATGTTGAACTTCTCATTCTTCTGCGTACATGTCCTGAGTGATGCATCATCATGACTTTCTTTTTTCGAGGTAGAGTTTCACTCTAGCTCAGGCTGACTTGGAATTCACTATGTAGTCCCAGGGTGGCCTTGAACTCACGGTGATCCTCCTATCTCTGCTTCTCAAGTGCTAGGATTAAAAGCTTGCACTGCCATGCCCAGCACCATTGCTATTTTTTAGAAATGATTTATGTTGAGAAATATTTGTGCTATTTTTAAAATTTGAAATATGATTTGCTAGAAAGATAGCTCATGGTTAAAGGCACTTACTTGTAAAGACAGACACACAAAGTGGTGCATGCATCTATAGTTAGTTTGTAGTGGCTGGTGGCCCTGATGTGCCCATTGTCTCTCTTTCTCTCAAATAAGAGTATTGAAAAAGAGGGCTGGAGGGGGATGGCTTAGTGGTTAAGGCATTTTCCTGCAAAACCAAAGGACCCAGGTTCAATTCCCAGGACCCACATTAGCTAGATGCTCAAAGGGGCACATGTCTCTGGAGTTCATTTGCAGTGGCTGGAGGCGCTGGCATGCACATTCTCTCTCTCCCTCATTCTCTATCAAATAAATAAAAATGTGGAAAAATGAAGATTTAAAAAGAGATAAGACTAATGCCCACATGTGTTTATGAATTATAAACTCTTTTAGAGGTTATAACTCAGCAATGTAACATATTCAATGTTTCCTAAGTATCACCACCATCTGACTTCAGCACATTTTCATCACTCCAAAGAGAACCTCTTAGCTCCTTAGCAGTCAGCTTAATTCCCCCTCTTAGCATTTCCTGTAATCACTCATCACTTCTTGTTCTGATAGGGTGGGCTATTCTGAAAATATAATGTACATGGGATCCCGAGATTTTGTATCTGCTTTCTTCCACTTAGCATAATATTTTCGAGTGTTATCACTATTATAGCATGTATAAGAACTTAATTCCTTTTAAAAGTGGTATAATATTCCATTGATGGGCATGAATTTTATTTATGCATTCGTCATTTGATGGATATTTGAGTCGTTTTCATTTTTGTCTATTGTAAGTAATGTGGCTATGATCATTCATGCACACATTTTTGTGCCATTAGGCACTTGTAAGGATTCCAAACTAAAATGCTTCCTTTTCCTGAAGCTTTTTGAAAATGTATATTTTCAGGTATTTTTTGTTTATTTTTATTTATTTGAAAGAGACAGACAGAGAGAAGGCAGGAGAGAGAGAGGGAGAGAAGGAGGGAGGGAGGGAGAGAGGGAGAGAGAGAGAGAGGGAGAGAATGGACATGCCAGGGCTTCCAGCCACTGCAAATGAACTCCAGATGTGTGCACCCCCTTGTGCATCTGGCTTATGTTGGTCCTGGGGAATTGGGCCTTGAACTGGGGTCCTTAGACTTCACAGGCAAGCACTTAACTGCTAAACCATCTCCCCAGCCCCTTCAGTTTTCTTACGTATGTATTTTGAAGAGGAATTACTAGCTTATTTATGACTATATGTTTAACTTTTCCCCCCAGAAGTCTAGGACCTTCCATATGCTAGGCAAGTGTTTTAACCCTGAACTACACCTTCAGCCCTTCTATGTTAAACATTTTTTCTTCTTGCTTTCCATCCTTTTTATATTTTTCTCTATCCTTTCTTTCTCCCTTCCTTGTATCCCCTTTCCTTTCTCCTTCCTTCCTTCCTTTCTTCCTTCCTTCCACAACTGGGATTGAACTCAGGGCCTTATGCATGTTAGATAAGCATTCTTCTACTGAACTATATCCCTAACTTATGTTTAACTTTTTTTTTTTTTTAGAGAGAGAGAGAGAGAGAGAGAGAGAGAGAGAGAGAGAGAGAGAGAGAAAATGGGCATGCCAGGGCCCCCAGCCACTGCAAATGAACTCCAGATGCATGCATACCCTTGTGCATCTGGCTTATGTGGGTCCTGAAGAATCGAACTGGGATCCTTTGGCATTTGCAGGCAAACTTGTGAACCACTAAGCCATCTCTCCAGCCCCTATGATTAACTTTTTGAGGAAAAACTAGTTTCTAAAATGGCTGCATCACTTTCCATTCCTACCAAGGGGCTTGGGTACCAATTTCTGCACATTCTTTTACTTTTGAATCCCAGCTCTTGACTTTGTGCTGCTGGGAATCAAAACCAGGCCTTCACACATGATAGGCCAACCTCTATCACTGAACTACCTCTGTCCTTTACCTCTGTTTTCATTATAGTCACCGTTGCAGTCAGGTTCACATTGTTGGTAGAAATCACCCAACTAAGAGCAGCTTGTGGGAAAATAAGGTTTATTTTTGTTTACAAGCTCAAGGGGAAGTTCCACAATGGCAGGGAAAATGATGGCATGAGCAGAGGATAGACATCATCCCCTGGCCCACATAAGTTGACAACAGGAACAAGAGAGTGTGCCAAACACTGGCATGGGGGAACTGGCTATAACATCCATGAGCCAGCCCCCAACAATACACTGCCGTCAGGAGGCATTAATTCTCAAATCGAAGACAGCATTCAGAATACCTAAGTTTATGGGGGACACCTGAATCAAACCACCACAGCCACCCTATTGGATGTAAAATGCTATTTCTTCTTCTTTTTTTTTTTTTTCACTTCTGTACCACTAAATTTCCCTTTTAAACATTGAATCTAAAAATAGAACTTGGTTGATGCAGTTGGGTTTTAAGGTAGCTATCCTTTCAGAAGGCAGCACATCAGAAATTTCATGTCCTTACCATCTTTCATTTCCAAAGAAAGATATAGGAATATTTTGACAAATAATTTTCTTAGTCTTCACAGTCTCAAAGCTACTAGAAATTGTTTTTTGATACCAGGTTAATGAGAACTGCTTGACTTTTGTCTAAAACTTTCATTTTCTTCATAGTTGCTTGTCTTTATTTTACATACAGAACAGTTTTTCACAGATGTAGCTGCACATAACTTTGAAGATGTTTTTCTCCTCATGAAAATTTAGTGACAATGATTGCCAAGGAATATTTTTCTTAAAAGATTTATAACCTGAATTACATTCAATATTAAAATTAAATTCAATTTGTAAAATCATAGTTTAGTTTTATTAATGGTGCATTAGCAAATTTCTCATTATTATAATGAAATACTTGAGACGACTCATGTTACAAAGAGAAAAGGATTGTTGTACTTATAGTTTTGGAGGTTCATATGGCCTAGAAGATGTTCCATAGACACTCTTTGGCATGGGTGTAAGTGAAATTTACATTGGCATTGGAAGTGGGTAAGTTATGACACCTCATACTTGAGAAGGAAACTGAGTAGCACAATCCAGGCTGCTACAAGAGCCCTTTCCTGAGAACTACCTTGTTAGAATATGATCCCAACAACTCACAGATGTCTCATTAGCTCTACCTCTTCTAGATCCCAGCTCCTCCTAATGGTGCTACCCTGGGAAGCAAGACTTTGACATGTGAACCTTTGGAATATGACTTATAGCAAATGACATGAATCGAACAATATGAAATGAAGATTGTGGCAGAATACAATCAATGTATCACAATTCCTATTTTTATTTTAAATACATATATATTATATAGTATATGTTTTTACATAATTTTATAATACACATTTTATCAAAATGATATATTTTATATACATTTATTAGCACAAAGAGAATAGCATACTTTTATAATGGTATAGCCAATATATACTCCTAATTTTCTTTTTTTGTGGCCATTTTATTTTATTTATTTTTTTAAAATTTTTATTAACATTTTCCATGATTATAAAAAATATCCCATGGTAATTCCCCCTCCCCCACTTTCCCCTTTGAAATTCCATTCTCCATCATATTACCTCCCCATCTCAATCACTGTACTTACGTATATACAATATCAATCTATTAAGTACCCTCCTCCCTTCCTTTCTCTTCCCTTTTTTATCTCCCTTTTAACTTACTGGCCTCTGCTACCAAGTATTTTCCTTCTCACGCAGAAGCCCAGTTTTCTGTAGCTAGGATCCACATATGAGGGAGAACATGTGGCTCTTGGCTTTATTGGCCAGGGTTATCTCACTTAGTACAATCCTTTCCAGGTCCATCCATTTTTCTGCAAATTTCATAACTTCATTTTTCTTTACCACTGAGTAGAACTCCATTGTATAAATGTACCACATCTTCATTATCCACTCATCAGTTGAGGGACATCTAGGCTGGTTCCATTTCCCAGCTATGAGAAATTGAGTAGCAACAAACATGGTTGAGCATGTACTTCTAAGGAAATGAGATGATTCCTTCAGATATATGCCTAGTAGTGCTATAGCTGGGTCATATGGTAGATCAATCTTTAGCTGTTTTAGGAACCTCCACACTGTTTTCCGCAATGGCTGGACCAGATTGCATTCCCACCAGCAGTGTAGAAGGGTTCCTCTTTTTCCACATCCCCGCCAACATTTATGATCATTTGTTTTCATGATGGTGGCCAATCTGACAGGAGTGAGATGGAATCTCAATATAGTTTTCATCTGCATTTCCCTGATGACTAGTGACATAGAACATTTTTTGGATGCTTATATGCCATTCATATTTCTTCCTTTGAGAATGCTCTATTCAGCTCCATAGCCCATTTGTTGATGGGCTTGTTTGATTCCTTATTATTTAACTTTTTGAGTTCTCTGTATATCCTAGATATTAATCCTCTATCAGATATATAGCTGGCGAAGATTTTTTTCCCATTCTGTAGGTTGCCTCTTTGCTTTTTTCATGGTGTCCTTTGCAGTGCAAAATCTTTGTAACTTCATGAGGTCCCAGTGATTAATCTGTGGTTTTATTGCCTGAGCAATTAGGGTTGTATTCAGAAAGTCTTTGCCAAGACCAATATGTTGAAGGGTTTCCCCTACTTTTTCCTCTAGCAGTTTCAGAGTTTCAGGTCTGATGTTAAGGTCTTTAATCCACTTGAACTTAATTCTTGGCATGGCGAGAGAGAAGAATCTATATTCATCTTTTTACAGATATATATCCAGTTTTCAAAACACCATTTGCTGAAGAGGCTGTCTTTTCTCCAATGAGTATTTTTGGCATTTTAATCGAATATCAGGTGGCTATAGCTCCCTGGGCTTACATCTGGGTCCTCTATTCTGTTCCACTGATCGACATGTCTGTTTTTGTGCCAGTACCATGCTGTTTTTGTTACTATAGCTCTGTAGTATAGGTTAAAATCAGGGATGGTGATACTGCCAGCCTTATTTTTGTTGCTCAGTATTATTTTAGATATTCGAAGTTTTTTGTGATTCCAAATGAATTTTTGGATTGTTTTTCTGGTTTTGTGAAGGATGCCATTGGAATTTTGATGGGGATTGCATTAAATGTGCAGATTACTTTTGGTAAGATTGCAATTTTCACAATATTGATTCTTCTGATACAAGAACAAGGGATGTCTTTTTGTTTCCTAGTGTCTTTTGCAATTTCTCTCTTGAGTGTTTTAAAGTTTTCATTGTAGAAATCTTTTACTTCCCTGGTTAGGTTTATTCCAAGGTACTTTAGTTTCTTTGATGCAATTGTGAATGGGAGTGATTCTCTGATTTCCTCCTCTGTGTATTTGTTGTTAGCATATAGAAAGGCTATTTATTTCTGTGCATTTATTTTGTATCCTGCTACATGGCTATAAGTGTGTTTATCAGCTCTAATGGTTTGCTGGTAGAGTCTTTAGGTTCCTTTATGTATAGAATCATGTCATCTGCAAATAATGATAACTTGATCTCTTCCTTTTCAATTTGTAACCATTTTATATGCGTCTCTTGCCTTATTGCTATGGCTAAGACTTCCAGTAATATATTAAATAAAAGTTGGGACAGTAGACATCCTTGTCTTGTTCCTGATGTTAGTGGAAAAACTTCCAGTTTTTTCCCATTTAGTAATATGTTGGCTGTAGGCTTGTCATAAATAGCCTTTATTATATTGAGATATGGTGGGTTCCTCCCCAGTGGGCAGGTAGTGCTGAGGAGGAAACAGGCCAGATGGTTCCTCCCAAGGGGTTGAGGAGAAGGGTGGATGTCAGATGACTCAGAACCTCTCCTAGTCACCAGAGAAAAACCACACTTACTCAGGAGTCTTGTGGAAGCAGGAACTCGCTTTATTGTTACAAGCAGTTGCCTATATAATATTGGGGATGAAAGTGGGGATTTTAGGATGGGGGAGGAGTTAAGGGCCAATAATAAACTGTGACTATTGTAATGAAAGTTCCAACTCCTGTGCGGAAGTAGCAGGCAAGAAGCCATTAGGCATCTTGCTGAGTCCAAGCTGGCCAGAGACAGTTCACCAAACTTTACCTAGGCTCAGGACATTTCACTAGGCTTCATGCCCAGGGCTCTCAAGACCAAACATCTCCCCCTTTTGTTTTTGTAAGAGCATTAGTCACCATGGCTCCTATCTTAGGTTGTCCCCTCTGGGGATCTTACATGTCACTGGGTACCATGTGTTTAGCTCGCTCAGAACCCACTCCATGGCCTGTATTAGGTTGTCTTAATCAGTCTGAGATCTTACCATCATTGTTCACATGGAGGGTAGAGGAGGTGGCAGTGGGTCATCTGGGGAACTTAATTCCTGAGTTGCCAGCCTGTGGTAATGTATCTCAACCTGATGGAATTTTATTGCCTCTAGCTACTGGTGAATGAATTGTGTAATTTTGTTAATTACACAAGGCCCTATAGTGAGGATAAGGAGGTGGGGAAGGAGGGGCCTTAGCAGAGGGGAGATGTAGGGTAAGAAGCCATGTAAGCCCATCCACAGTGGGCTGTCCTGGGGGGTCCTGTCGCCTCCGCTCCAAGTCTTCCTGGAGCCTCTTAATCTTGTCCTGGACTATTTCTGATTTATTGGTGTAAAAGCAGCATTTTTCTTGAGAAAACAAGCATATGCCTCCCTTTTTGGTCGTTAGTAGGTCTAGTTCCCTCCTGTTTTGTAGGACTACCTCAGCCAGGGAATCTAGCTTCTAGGAATGATATCTACATCTGGGATTAAGGTGGCTTTAATACAAATCCCGTCCAATTATTGGGCAGAAAGTCAAAGGCCATCCCGCCTCCACAAACATAAACCATTCCAGAAGGCAGGCAGCATTGAGCACTGAGATCAGTTGTGTTAAAAGTACAGAAGGAAGGATGAATGTATCCCACAACTATACTGGAATTATTAGGGGAAGGCATGGCTAATTGTATGTTTAGATTTTTCTCCGGCATGTGCTGATGCCCAACAGGTGCTGGAAAAGATATTGACTGAAAGAAAAATTTCAGTGAGCCCAGTTACCATGAGAGGGTGTACTTCTCCCCTGTCATCACATGGGTCAGTTCAAGGGAGCCACGTGGCAGTGTCCCTGGAGGTGGACTGCCCACCAACTCCCAGTAGGGGAGGGCTTGGCACAAGCTGTCAGGAGGGGTGCCATCTATTTAAGTTACCACATTTTGTCCTTGGCTCCCAATAAATTTATAATCATCACACATTATATGTAAATTGCACTCAGTTTAATTTTAAAGGTCCCCACAGTCTTGACCAATTTAAGATATTAATACTTGTAAAATCAAACAAGATAAACATTTCTAACATATAAAGTCACAGAGGAAACATTTTTAACTGGTATAAGGCATAGCAAGGAGAGACAAAAACAATGTAAGCTGAACCACCATAACCTAAAATTAGTCTCAGTGCTTGTAATTTTAATTTGTTTGAGGTTTTTTTTTTTTTTTGCCTAAAATCTGAAATTTCAGCTGGGCTTGGTGGTGCATGCCTTTAATCCCAGCACTCGGGAGGCAGAGGTAAGAGGATTGCCATGAGTTTTAGGCCACCCTGAGACTCCATAGGGAATTCCAGGTCAGCCTGGGCTAGAGTGAAACCCTACCTCAAAAAACCAAAACAATACCAACAAAATCTTAAATCTCTCAGTCCAATATCTCTAGCTAAGCATGTCAGTCCATTACAAATTTAACTTTGATTAAACACTCTGGGTCTGGGCAGCAGGATGCAGCCAGCCCTTATGCCATTAGCCCAGTTCCAGCAATGTTCCCTGCAGTCTTTCCTTTCCCTTAGAAAGCTCATAAGCCAAGCCTTGAAGTTTAACACTGTCTGTATTTAGCATTCTCAGACTCTTGTCAGAATAGTCTATAAAATTTGGTTTACCACTCCAGAAGGACAAATTCCTTTGTAAGCACAAAGTCCATGCCTATTTCTCCAAAACAAAGGTTCCAAAAGATCAACTTCCACATGGTCAGGTTTATCTCAGTTCACTTATCAGATAGCTTCAGGTTAGCTGAGATAAACTTCTAGACCAGGTACAGTTATGGAGGAATGTATAATTATTGGAGCTTTACAGATCCAGGGGAAGTTCCATAATAGCAGAAAAAGCTGGCCTGCCTTCACAGGCCCAAGAACAGAGAGAGAGAGAGAGAGAGAGAGAGAGAGAGAGAGAGAGAGAGAGAGGGAGAGAGAGAAGCACAAGCCTTCAGAAATACAAAAGCTGCAGATGTAGCTTGCTAGGCCCCATTCAGAAATACAAAAGCCACCAGCGAGCTGAAAGTGAAAGGATAGAAAAAGAGAACGAAGAGGTGTTGATGAACAAGTTCAGATTATAGAAGCAAAGTTTATGCATTAAATATGAAGACTGCCTCATAACCTATGAGGGTACGCTCACGCGCACATGTACACCGATTACCTCCTCAATGAATGCCTCTCACAGGGCACTAGTCAACCGGGTTCCTGGAGCCCCACATTAGGCATCAGATGCCAGGCTCCTCCCCGGCGGGTAGGTAGTGCTGAGTAGGGACCATGCCTGGTGGTTCCTCCCAAGGGGTTGAGGAGAAGGGGGAATGAGCGTTGGATGACTCAGAACGTCTCCTAGTCACTGGAGAAAAACCACACTGAGTCGGGAGTCTTGTGGAAGCAGGAACTCGCAGGAACTCACTTTATTGTTACAAGAAGATGCCTATATTATATTGGGGATGAAGGCAGGGATTTTAGGATGGGGGAGGAGGTAAGGGCCAATAGTAAACTGTGACTATTGAAATAATTCCAACTCCTGTGTGGAAGTGGCAGGCAATAAGCCATATGTGTCTTGCTGAGTCCTAGCTGGCCAGAGACAGGTTGCCAAACTTTAGCTAGGCTCAGGAAGTTTCACTAGGCCTTATGCCTAGGCCTCTCAAGGCCCTACAGAGATATGTTCCTTCTTTTTCAGTCTCTGTAGGACTTTTACCATGAAGGGATGTTGGATTTTTTTTCTCAATTTTTATTAACATTTTCCATGATTATAAAAAGTACCCCATAGTAATACCCTGCCTCCCTCACTCACTTTCCCCTTTGCAATTCCATTCTCCATCATATCCCCTCCCCATCTCAATCAGTCTTTTATTTTGATGTCATGGTCTTTTCCTCCTCTTGATGGTCTTGTGTAGTGTCAGTCACTATGAGGTCATGGATATCCAGGCCATTTTATGTCTGGAGGGAGCATGTTGTAAGGAGTCCCACCCTTTGGCTCTTACGTTCTTTCCGCCACCGCTTCCACATTAGACCCTGAGTTTTGAAAGGTGTGATCAAGATATTACTCAGTATTCCAGTCACTTCTTTTCAGCACTATGATACCTTCTGAGTCATCCCAACATATTTGAAAAAAGAGAAGATTCTCTACCCAAAGTGAGAGTAGTGTTAATATAAGGGTATAAATATTAAGAGAAGTGCTTACTAGGCAGTTTGATAAGCATAATATATACATTTTTCCAGACATCAGCAGATGTTACACCCCTAGGGCTCATAACTACCCCTGTTTTAAGTTTTCAGTATCAGGGATGTGTTTCCCCCCATGGAGGGCAGTTGGTTTCCATCATGACAGATGTGCCACTATTGTACCTGTTGGCTCATTTGGCCTGGCTGGCCAATGATAAGGCTTGCAGTGTCCACTGTTGAGTATCTTCACTTGTGGTATCTCTTTCTCCCATTGAACTACGTGTAGAATGGCTTCTTCCAGCTTTCTGTCAGCTGGTCTACATGGAGGAGGTTATCAGCTCAGTTACAGTAGGATTTCTCAGTGACCTTGCAGCCCAAGTATGTGGAGTCTTCAGCAATAGGGTCTCACCATCTATTCCTGGTGGGAAACCAAGGCAATGACCTATAATGTTTTGGGGACATCAGGGACTTCCCTGGCCAACAACTCACTGGAGGTATCCCATCCCTGGCACTGAAAATTTTCTAACAATGATCTGTGGCTCCTGAGTGTTCCATTGTCTGAAACCGGAGGATTCCATATGATTTATTTGCATCCTCTTAGATTTTGATTAGCCCTCCCTCCACCTTTCCTATACTCAATCTCTTCCCCTGACCTCACTTTGGGACTTTTCAACCCTGTTAATCTATTCTTTTACTTACATATATACAATACCAACCTATTAAGTACTCTCTTCCCTTCCTTTCTCGTCCCTTTATATCTCCTTTTTAACTTACTGGCCTCTGCTACTGAGATTTTTCTTTCTCACACAGAACTGTTCTCCTTTTCTGAGCTAACATCATTTCTCCCATGTTGATATAATTTGGGTCCTGACTGTCTCCCAAAGGCCCTCTGAGTAGTGTCACAGCGAGGTGATAAAATCTTTAAGGGATGAGACCCAATAGTCATGTAAAGCACATAGAGTAAACCATTCTAGAGGTTTATGGGATCTTTCTCACTCTGTTTTAATTCCTGGCCATGAGGCGAGAGATTTTACTGTACCACCCACACCCTGCCATGAACCTCAAAGGGTCACAGAATAAAACCTCCAAAACTGTGAGGCAAAACAAACCTTTTATCTTGTTGATGTAAAATTATAATTTTCTTTAAGGGAATTAAGAAAATAGTTTTCTGAGGCAAGTATGAGGAATTTTGGCTTGGGAAGACAGGTTCAAGTTACCTTGAATGACATTGTTCATTGTAGAAGAGGTTGCCTAAACTTTCCTAGTCACAGACAAAAGAAAGTCAAGAATTCAATGTTAATTGTTTTTTTTGTTGTTGTTGTTGTTGTTTTTGTTTTTACAAAATACATGTGTCATCAGTGTCATCAGGTAGTTCTATAGGAAATAGTTGTATAGGATTCAGATGTTATATTTTCAGTGGAAGTCAAAGGTGTGTGAAGTACTGCAATACATTTCAAGACTATCTAGGAGTTACAAAGATATCAGATGAGATACACAGGTGAGATGTAAACAGCTATTAAAAGGTAATAAAGATGGTACAAGATAACTTAGGCTCTTTATCTGTAACATTCCATCTCTCCACAATTGCAATGTTCTACTCAGCCAAGGTTAAGTAAGTAGTCTGCAGCCTCATGAATAAAAATGTAGCTTCTTCAGGGAACTTGAGCTCACAGTCTTTAAATCTTTTTTTTTTTATTGACAACTTCCATAATTATAAACAATAAAACAATGATAATTCTGTCCACCACACTTTGCCCTCCACAACTCCTCTCCCCATCATATCCCCACCCCTCTGAATTATTTTCTCTTTTTCTTTGATGTCATCATCTTGTCCTTCTGTTATGAGTCTTGGAAAGTATGATAGATATGTTTCAGTGTTGGAGCTCATAGTCTTGAAATTTAATTATCTAAGATATTTTGAGATAGTAACAGAAGGCTGAATACATAAGGATTACTGTAATCACCTCTTAAGTCATTGCCCCCCCCATATTCTTTTCTACTGAAGATATTTTTTTCTCTCAAAGTTTAACAGGGCAGCCAGAGTGATTCTTCTAAGTATAATCAATGTTATGTTCACAGCCTGCTTTGACTTCTATATCATTCAGAGTTAAGGCCGTATTCAGCCCTTCATAGCCTGGCTTTCACATCTCTATGAGCTCGTCTCCTGCTTTCTTGCCACCATACTTCTCCCATACTGTCCTCCTTGCCTTTCCTAGGATGCATAGGCTTGGTGATGTAGGATTTTGGGGTTCAGGAGGGGAACCCAGAACTTATGAACCCCAAGTTTTGGGTTCTTTCCTATAAAGATAGACTCAAGAAGGATAAATTATGAATTATTAAGTTTATTGAGAGGAAAATCACAAAATGTGAGGTTTATTTAAAAGAAATTGAAGCTTTTGGGGAAACACTGGAGTAGAGCCACAAGCATGTGAACTTAAGAAAAACTGAGACTTTTAAAGAGAAATTAGAGGGCTGGAGAGATGGCTTAGCAGTTAAGCGCTTGCCTGTGAAGCCTAAGGACCCCGGTTCGAGGCTCGGTTCCCCAGGTCCCACGTTAGCCAGATGCACAAGGGGGCGCAGGCGTCTGGAGTTCGTTTGCAGAGGCTGGAAGCCCTGGCACGCCCATTCTCTCTCTCTCCCTCTACCTGTCTTTCTCTCTGTGTCTGTCACTCTCAGATAAATAAATTTAAAAAAATGAACAAAGAGAAATTAGAGTAAAGCTATTGGCATGTGAAGCTTGTGCAGGGAGATTTAGGAGGAAAATGCATGGCCATGTGTTTTATAGAGAAGCTAAGAGAACACACAGTAAGGTTCAAGGAAAAAAAGAATCACTCTGGCTGCCCTGTTAAACTTTGAGAGAAAAAAAAAAATCTTCAGTAGAAAAGAGTTATACTGAGTTTAAAGAAATTACACAGGCAGCAGGACTAGAATTAGTGAGAGAGTAAGGAAAATACACACCTGGTAGATTCAGAAACCAGAGGAAAATCATACATGTAATCCAAGTGAGAAGTTACCCAAAACTATAAAGTAGAGGGAAGCAGAAAAGTTCCCCCAGACCGAGAAACAGTTTTATGCTCTTTCTCCCTGGTGAGGGAACAGCTAAACTCATGTGTCTTTGTGGCCCAAATGAAGAGAGGCGGAGCTGAGCAACAAGAGTCAGAAAAGCTGAGAGAAGATGAGGGTAGTGGGGGCAGAGCGGGTAGAGTTAGCGACAGAAAGAAGACAGAAGCCTTTGTAGGCAAGGGAGAGACCTTATTGGTTGTTAGATTTGGAGGGTGAATCCCTGGATCAGCCCAAGTGGGCTCCCTCTAGGTAGCATGCTAGACTGTGGGTAGCAGGGGGTGCTGTAGCTCAGTCTCAAACAGACACAGTTTCATTTCTGCAGTGAGTTCCATTCTTGTGCTAGGGCGGGATGTCATGTGGGTGATAAATTTTGGTTTGCTCTGGACATCAACCTCGAACTAAAACTGCCTATAAAAAGCTAGCTTTCTCCTAACTCCCTTCACTGGTCCTGAGTGGCATTCCATGTCCTGGCCATTCTTTCTATTGGGTAGCTTTTCCTCTACTAACTTCCACCTCTTTTAGATCTTTTCTCATTTAACACTTTTCTAGGGAGACCTCTCTGCAGGCCCTCCCACCACACTCCCAACCCCCTTTCCCTTATCTACTTTTTATTTTTGCTTTGGAGTTTATTGCTCCACAGCTGACTTCTTCATTATGTTAATTTTTATGAACTTTCCCACAGCTGGAGTAATAAGTTTTAAAGGGAAGGGGTCCTTGTCTTTTCTGTTCACTATTATATCTGAATTCCCTAAAATAGTGTTCATGGTCAACATTTTAATACTTGATCATTAAACATTTACTGTTTATTACATTTTAAAAAGTATTTTATTTATTTGTGAGTTAGGGTTCAGAAAGCAGGGAGGTTCCACAGTGGAGATCAGCAAACAAGGTATCTTCAGTGGAGCACCGAGATAATCCAGAGTGTCCAAACAAGCATGGATAGGATTTTTGGCCAGGACCCAAAGAAGAGGTAGGAAGGGAAAAAAGAAAAAGTTACACTTTTGAGTCAGAACTGGTTTATCAGAATGTCTCTGTAAGAAACTGTACTGAGGAGGGGCTTCTGTGGATGTAAGGATATTATTTAATTAAGAGAATAAATATTCCATCTCCTTAGCATGTCTTTAGGTGAGCAGTGGCCTATTAACTGGGTGACTGACAGGGTCAGTTGTATTAACTCATAAGGGAGAGGACCATAATTTTGTTTTGGGTAGCTTAGAATGTCCTGTCTCCATCCAGTGCTAGAGGTAACACTCAAATTTATTCTTCTGACCCAAAGCAAGCAGCTTTCCCTTTACAAAGCACTGGGGTACCCTTAACTAGGGAAAAGGGGGTGGGGTCCAAAGCTGAGCAAGAGGAACGGAGCGTCAATGGCCTCCAAGCCTGTTAATTCCTACATAATATTGCAACCCTGGATTTTTGGTTTCCTTTTTGTCTATGGTTGAAATGATCTTTACTTATTCCCATAAGTTTCTTCATTTATTAATTGTTTTGCTCAAGTGCTGGTCTCTTCCCCAGTGGGTATGTAGTGCTGAGGAGGGACCAGGCCCGCTTGTTCTTCCCAAGGGGTTGAGAAGGAAGAAGGAATGAGCGTGGAAGACTCAGAACGTCTCCTAGTCACTGGAGAAAAACCACACTGAGTCAGGAGTCTTGTGGCAGCAGGAACTCACTTTATTGTTACAAGAAGATGCCTATATTATATTGGGGATGAAGGCAGGGATTTTAGGATGGGGGAGGAGGTAAGGGCCAATAGTAAACTGTGACTATTGAAATAATTCCAACTCCTGTGTGGAAGTAGCAGGCAATAAGCCATATGTGTCTTGCTGAGTCCTAGCTGGCCAGAGACAGGTTGCCAAACTTTAGCTAGGCTCAGGAAGTTTCACTAGGCCTTATGCCTAGGACTCTCAAGGCCCTACATCTTCCCTTTTTGTTTTTGTAAGAGCATTAGTCATGTCACCATGGCCCCTGTCTTAGGTTGTCCCCCTCTGGGGATCTTACCCGTCATTTAGTACCATGTGTTTAGCTTACTGAGAACCCACCCCATGGCCTGTATTAGGTTGTCTCAGTCTGAGATCTTACCCATCATTGGTCACATGGAGGGCAGAGGAGGTGGCAGTGGATCATCTGAGGAACTTAATTCATGAGTTTACAGCCTGTGGTAATTTATCTCAGCCAGATGGAGTTTTATTGCCTCTACCTGCTGGTGAATAAATTGTGTAATTTTGTTAATTACAAAGGCCCAACAGTGAGGATAAGTAGGAGGGGAAGGAGGGGCCTAAGTAGAGGGAAAACATAGGGTAAGAAACCATGTAAGCCCATCCACAGTGGGCTGTCCTGGAGGTCCTGCTGCCTCCTCTCCAAGTCTTCCTGGAGCCTCTTAATCTTGTCCTGGACGATTTCTGATTTATTGGTGTAAAAGCAGCATTTTTCCTGTAAAAACAAGCATATGCCTCCCTTTTTGGTCGTTAGTAGGTCTAGTTCCCTCCTGTTTTGTAGGACTACCTCAGCCAAGGAATCCACCTTCTAGGAATGATATCTACATCTGGGATTAAGGTGTTTGGGGCACAAAGGCCCATCAAATTGTTGGGCAGAAAGTTATAGGCCATCCCACCTCCACAAACATAAACCATTCCAGAAGGTGGGCAGCGTTGATCACGGGGGTCCGTTGTGTTAAAAGTACAGAAGGAAGAATGAATGTATCCCACATCTATACTGGGGCCCATATGCAAGTTCCAGAGGAAACATTGGGAAAAGCTGGACGGGGATGGGGAAGGTGGCTGAGTAATTTTTTAAGGTCATATGGGCAACTGTACTGCAAGCAGCCGGGGAGGCCCAGATATTCTTGGTCTCTCTCTGGTACCCAAATGGGTCTTTTTCTTTTTACAAGGTTTTCCCAATGACAGAAATTCCATGAGCTTTACATAAAGTTTCTATCAAAAAAATTCTTTTTGTTACAGAGTTTTTGAACTTTAATCACTTCTCAGTACAAAAGATTATCCCAAGGTTGGAAAACAAATAAACCCTTTGATTCCAGCAATACAAACATAAATCTTAAGGAATGGCCAGCTCTTATCAGTAACACTGAATGTGTATAATGTTGCTTGTAGGTGCTAAAGTCTTGCTGTCAAATGTCCCAGAGCTATGGATACAAGGCTAGCCAAATGGCTACTGTTGCAGTCTGGTTCGCATTGCTGGTAGAAATCACCCAACCAAGAGTAGCTTCTGGGAAAAAGAGATTTATTTTGGCTTACAGGCTCGAGGGGAAGCTTCACGATGGCAGGGGAAAACGATGGCATGAGCAGAGGGTGGACATCACCCCCTGGCAAACATAAGATGGACCACAGCAACAGAAGGGTGTGCCAAACACTGGCAAGGGGAAACTGGCTATAAAGCCCTTAAGCCTGCCCCCAACAATACACTCCCTCCAGGAGGCATTAATTCCCAAATATCCATCAGCTGGGGAGCTAGCATTCACATCACTTAAGTTTATGGGGGACACCTGAATCAAACCACCACATTCCGCCCCTGGCCCCCATAAACTGATATCCATACATGATGTAAAATACAATGCATTCAGTCTGACTTTAAAAGTCCCCATAGTTTTTATCAATTCCAATGATGTTCATACATCCCCATAGTTCAAGATCTTTTAACTGAGCCATAATACCAAAATTTAACCTCAAAAAACCCATAATGGCACAGAATAAATATTCACACTGCAGTAGATGGCATTGGGCATAGCATAAAAACATTCAACCAATACAAGATTTAAAACAACCAGGGCAAACATCAAACTCTGTAGCTTCAAGTCCAGCAACTCTAACCAGTGACAAATCTTCAAGTCCAATAATTCTAACCAGCAACAAGTCTCTGGCATTCCAATTCCACCCCTCCAGCTAGGCTACTCACAGTCCTGGGAAACTTCATTGGGGCCGGCAGCTCCTTGGCAGCCATCTCATGGTCCCGGCATCTCCACTGGTTCTCTACTACAAGCCACGGTTCATCTTCATGGTCCCATAGGGTCTCTATGCAGGCAACTAGCAAACCTGCTTCATACTGCCCATGGCCATTTCCAAAACACAAGACCATGTTGCAAACTCAATGACCCTCTTTCCAGCATTTCTTATATTCCACGATACCAGGTAGGGTGCCAATTTGTTAATCCAGGGGGGAATAAAGCAGACTTTGAAGAACAGGACACTTCTTGAGTACTCAGGCCCCTTTAAAAGAGTCTACATTCTTCTTGTTGCCCCAGCACAGGTCAGCTAGCCCAGTCTCAAAGGTTGTAATCTTTCAGTTGCAGCTGAATGGGCAACAGTTCACCCAAAGATTTTTCTTTCTGTGCCATATCCCTCTGCTCACACCAGTTCATTTCTATGCAAAGCAACCCTGCACAACTTCTCAGGACACAGGCATTACAGCAAGCTTTTCATACAAACTGCTAGCCCAGTCCAGGCAAAGCTCTTTCTCACCCTCATAAGCCAAACCTCACAGTCCATAGTTCTTACTGCCTTCAGGTCTTTCAGCTCTGACCAGGATAGACCATCAAGCTGTACTTGCAGCACTGCAAGGCATCTCTTAGGCCAGGTTTCAACTCCTTCCACATTCCTCTTGAGAATCAGCTCCAAAAGGCCAAAGCCACACAGTCAGGTGTCTAGCAGCAATCCCACTCCTCGGTACCACTTTACTGTTGCAGTCCAGTTCGCATTGCTGGTAGAAATCACCCAACCAAGAGTAGCTTCTGGGAAAAAGAGATTTATTTTGGCTTACAGGCATGAGGGGAAGCTTCACGATGGCAGGGGAAAATGATGGCATGAGCAGAGGGTGGACATCACCCCCTGGCAAACATAAGATGGACCACAGCAACAGAAGGGTGTGCCAAACACTGGCAAGGGGAAACTGGCTATAAAGCCCTTAAGCCTGCCCCCAACAATACACTCCCTCCAGGAGGCATTAATTCCCAAATATCCATCAGCTGGGGAGCTAGCATTCACATCACCTAAGTTTATGGGGGACACCTGAATCAAACCACCACAGCTACAGACAATTCCTTCTCCTTTTTTTATTTTTTATGAACCTGGCCCTTTTGGGCATCAGTGCAGAAAGACTGTGCCTGTCTTAGGTTGTACTCTATGATATTTAGGTCTTACCCATCATGGGTACATGAATTCCGTCATTTATGTCCTGTCTTAGGCTGACCTAACTCGAGAGAATATTACTTGTCTTCGACTACCAGCCTCTGTAGTGGCTTTAAGATAATGTCTCAGGAAGCTGGGGTCAGGTCCGTAGCTGTATCCCATGTACTTTTGTATGGATATTTATGATGGATCTCAAAAGGCATTTAACGAGTATGGCCAGCAGACACAGAATGAGTAAAAGACAAACACCTGTAGCAGCAAAGCTTCCTATCCAAGAAGTGACAGAATTCCATCCAGGCAAGGCAGACTTAAAAGCAGATATTAAGTCATCAGCAGTTGTAGCTGCATCAAAAGTAAGATGATTAACATCTCGATCACACCTTCCAAGGCTCAGGGTCTAATGTGGAAGAGGTGGTGGAAATAATGTAAGAGTCAAAGGAAGGGTTGGACTCCTTGCAACGTGCTCCCTCCAGTCAAAAAATTGGCCTCAATATCCATGACCTCATAGTGCTTGACACTACTACACAAGACCATAATAAGAGGAGGGAAGGATCATGGCATCCAAATAGAGGAGAGACTTATTGAGATGGGGAGTGGATGTGATGGAGAATGGAATTTCAAAGGGGAAAGTGGGGGTGGGGAGAGTATTACCATGGGATATTTTTTATAATCATGGAAAATGTTAAATAAAATTGAGAAAAAAATGTAAGATGATTATTTTGCAAAGACAAAATCTCTGAATGTAACTTAATTAGATCCAAGGAAATATCATTATGTCAAATATTTCTTACATGCGTTTTCCCAATGCTGTTTACTGTCATTATATTTTTAAGCAGTAACACAAATCCATTGAAAATCTACATGACATTCCAAATGAGTTCTAACTTTCAACCCTAGTATATAGAGCATCTAACTGGTGAAACTGTATCTAGGGTAAAGTTTGGGCCCAAGATTTTAAAGGGAGGCAGAGATTGAACTTTCTCAAGAGCTACTTTAAAGCTGTGAGTATGAAGGAGAGTTAGACATTAAAAGTACAAGCCTAAAGCCAAAATCCACAGCACACTTCAGGAACTCCTGCTAGGCACACCTTGTATATCTTTAGATTAAAATCTGAAACTCACCATCACACCTTAAGATCTACACAATGGCATTTACTCCAGTCAGGTGCCTGTAGAATATAGACTACAAGCAAATAAACAATTGAATATATTGGGATCCATTTATTTAAATTACCACATTCTGCCCCTGGAGCCCAAAATATTTATAACCATCACACATTATAAATTATTAGAAAAGTTTAAAATATTTAGGGTAAATAATGCCTTTTTTAGTTGGTAGTCTTTACTTTTCCTTAGAAAGCTCATAAGCCAAGCCTTGAAGTTTAATGCTGTCTGTATTTAGCATTCTCAGACTCTTGTCAGAATAGTCTATAAAATTTGGTTTACCACTCCAGAAGACATCTTCAGTTGCAAGCACCAAGTCCATGCCTATTTCTCCAAAACAAAGGTTCCAAAAGATCAACTTCCACATGGTCAGGTTCATCTCAGTCCACTTATCAGATAGCTTCAGGTTCGCTGAGATAAACTTCTAGACCAGGTACAGTTATAGAGGAGGGGATATTGATTGAAGCTTACAGATCCAGGGGAAGTTCCATAATGGCAGAAAAAACTGGCCTGCCTTCACAGGCCCAAGAAGAGAAGGAGAGAGAGAGAGAAGCACAAGCCTTCAGAAATACAAAAGCTGCAGATTTAGCTTGCTAGGCCCAATTCAGAAATACAAAAGCCGCCGGTGAACTGAAAGCGAAAGGAAACAAAGAAGTGTTGACAAACAATTACAGGTGATAGAAGCAATGTTAGCGCATTAAATATGAAGACTGCCTCATAACTTATGAGGATAAACTTACCCACACATGTACACTGATTACCTTCTCAACAAACTTGCGGGGATCTAGTCGGCTGGGTTTCCAGAGTCCCATGTTGGGCGCCAGTTACTGGGCTCCTCCCCGGTGGGTAGGTAGTGCTGAGGAGGGACCATGCCCAGTAGTTCCTCCCAAGGGGTTGGAAAGGAAGAAAGAATGAGCATTGGATGACTCAGAACGTCTCCTAGTCACCGGAGAAAAACCACAGTGAATCGGGAGTCTTGTGGAAGCAGGAACTCACAGGAACTCACTTTATTGTTACAAGCAGTTGCCTATATAATGTTGGGGATGAAGGTGGGAATTTTAGGATGGGGGAAGAGGTAAGGGCCAATAGTAAACTGTGACTATTGAAATGATAATTCCCACTCTTGCATGGAAGTAGCAGGCAAGATGCCTTTAGGTGTCTTGCTGAGTCCTAGCTGGCCAGAGACAGGTCACTTAACTTTAGCTAGGCTCAGGAAGTTCTACTAGGCCTCCCGACCAAGCCTCTCAAGGCCCAACATCCAAGACTCTGGGTTACTTGATAGCATACCTGAACTCTGGTCTTTGCTCCCATAAGCCAAACATCAGTTGAGGGTAGGTGGGAAGATCTGGTCAGAACAAAGAGGGTGTTACAGTTTGTCCAGGGAATGAGGGACTATGCTATTATAGAAGCTACATTTTGTGTCTTATTCCTATGTATTAATTGATTTCTCTTCCTATGACAAAAATATTAGATAAGAGGCTGCTTATGGAAGGAAAGGGTTTATTTGGGCTTACAGTTTTGAGGGGGAAGTTTCATCATGGTGAGGTAAACATGACGAGCAGGCAGCTCATCTTCATATCAGCAGGGAGCAAATAGAGTGTATCCACCCAGTAAGGCTGGACTATAAAATTTCAAAGCTTGCCCCACAGCGACACACTTCCTCCAGCAAGGCTCCAACTCCTAAGGGACCCACAAATTTTCCAACAGTACTACCAACTAGGGATTAAGTATTAAACACATCAAACACAGGGACATGTTACATTTAAACCACAGCAGGAAGCCAGGCACCACCTCTTTATGTTCTTTTTTTTTTTTTTCTTATTTTCATGTCAGTGCTTAACTGAGGGGTTATTTATCCCACATATGCAATCATAAAGAAGTTAGAGGTTGAGGCTGGGGAGACAGTTGGTAAAGTGCTTGGCTTGTAAGTGTGAGGACCCAAGTTTAGACTCTCAGCACACACATAAATATGTTGAGGTAGGCATAGATCCACCTATAACCCCAGTTCTCCAGAGGGAGACACAAAGGGATATCTGGTCCAAGCTGGCCTGAAACATAAAAAGAAAGAGAGGGGAAAAAAAGAAAGCAAGTACAAAGAACTCCTGCCATTTGGAGGACAGCTCATGTGGGAACTAGTGGTGAGGAGCTTCTCACCAGAACCTGATGGTTCAGGAGTGGGTAGTCAGCCTAGAGAGAGTTTTGTCCCCTTTCATGCATTTATAAAGGTCTGGGCTAGGGGCTGGCTTAGGAAGAGGTCAGCCATGAGGTCAAGTTCTGGGAGGTATGGGGGGGTCTAAGCTTGACCAACCACAATATCAGGATTAGTTTTGAATTCTAGAAAGAGACCTCCCTCCCAGGGAGGGGTTCAGGTATGGGAACCAGGGAACTAGGCAAGAGACAAGAAGAAGTTAGATTGCTAACAAGTGGAGATTGCAAGGACAGAACTTCCTGCCTTTTTACTTTCAGGGGCCACCCTAACTGTCTAATAAAGCTACCTGACTATCTCTCAATAAGACTAGTTTTCATCCCAGTTAAACTTAAAAGCTTTTCATCATGATTTTAGCACCCATCAAGCAATTGTATGTGAAGGAATTGCAGTGAGGAAAAAGTGCTGATTTTGCAGAACTCGTTAGCTTGTTTTCGGGGACCCTACTGCATTCTGTGGATCTGTAGGAGCGCTGCTAGCACTATCAGAATGTTCTATGCAAAACTTTACTAGCTAGTATACCTGGTTGTCTCCTGGATTTCAAACATGAAGTGGGAGAGATATCCTACAAACTTTGGTGCTCTGAAAAGCCAATTGCTCCTCTAGAATTTCAGTAAAATACACATTTCTACCCTGACAAGAGGTAGAACATGCCAGTACATGCATTTCTCCCCCGCCCCCCTTCCCACCGAGGTAGGGTCTCACTATAGCCCAGGCTGACCTGGAATTCACTATGTAGTCTCAGGGTTGCCTCAAAGTCACAGAGATCCTCCTACCTCTGCCTCTGGAATGCTGGGATTAAAAGCATGCACCATCACACCGGCTCAGAGAATACATTTTAACCAGTGACCTGTGGGGCGTGATTCTGTGCCAGGACATTTATATTCAAACTTTCCTAAAATGTGAGGATTTTTCTAAAATAAAAATTGAATGTGCTGAGTCAGGGCCAGGAACAGGACCTGGAAACCTAAGACAGAATATTTCAGTCTCTACAGGTCACCTTCGTGTTATCCAAACATGAGGGGCACTCAGCCTTGAAATGTGCCTCAAGGATATTCTACATCGTCCTAATTTTTAGCATAAAATCCTTCTTCAATATTTGAATTGCTTTAAAAGCATCTGTTGTTTGCCTCTGTTGGTCAGGCGCCCCTTAACAAAGCTTCCGAACTTGGTGCTGTGAGGAGTGGCTTTCTCTCAGAGTTCGATTTTTCAGACGCGGTCCAAGCCTTCTGCATGGTCTGCATTTCACATACAAGAAACCCCCCAGACATTTGGAGCACCCCTGGGGGACAGAGACTGGGGAAACAGCGACGGAGACCCGCCAGACTGCGGGAAGGTGGGCCCTGCCAGGGACCGGCTTCCTCCCCGCGCTCCCCCGACTGCGGCCAGCCCTGTGGAAATCCCAGCCGGCTGGGGCGGTCCAGTCCCGCAGTCCCTCCCCTGCTGCCCCGCCGGGATTCGTGGGCCCCACGCTGTGGCCCCGCCTTAGTCCCCAGAGGCCCAGAGGCTGGGGGCGAGGCCGTTGGGCGGGGCGGCCTCTGCGCGGTTGCCCGGCGACCTGCTCCTGGGCCCTCCCCTCCGGGCCGAGGCTGGCACGCGCGCTGCTGAGGCAGGCTGCAGGGCGAACCTGGGCGTCCGAGCGCCGCGGTCGCGCGATGACCACGTGGACCCTCCGGCGGAGGCCGGGCCGCACCCTTGGATTTCTGCTGCTGGTGGTCTTGAGCTTCCTGGTGCTCCGCAGGTGAGAGAGAACCCCGCCCAGCACCTGCGGTACTTCATGCGTCTGAGTCCAGCGTTTGAGGTTCTGGTCCCCCCCCCCCCCCCGCAAGGAGCGAATTCCCGGTTCCCACGAGAAACCTTCTGGCCCAACCTTTGCTTTTCTTGGAGGTCTCCAGAAACGTCAAGTCCCTTAGAGCCTCCAGTCACTCTTACTCTGCCTGCAGATTTAGGCCTCTTGTGACACCTGCAGGCGCTGCTCTGAGAGTCCCCAGACATTGGTGCAAAGAGCTTATTCTCTTCTCTGCACCCATGAAGCTGGGCTCTGCTGCTCAAGAACACAGTCCTATGGGAAGGTTGGCAGAACTAGCCTTCAAATCTCTCTTCAGATGTCTCCCATCACTGTTCCATCTAACCCCGTGTGTTTCCTCCCAACCCTCCACATTTTCTCTCAAGCTTCAAAGGAGTCTCTTTGGTCAGCAGTGGCCAGTGCCCTTATGTCCATAGTCATGGTCTGTTTAATCCTCCAGGACGCTGCCCCTCCCTGGGAATCTTCTAAGCCCTGAGCCCTTTCTTTGTACTATGCTCCTTTTCTATTACCCTTCCTCGCTTCTCTGAACTTCACTGGAAAATAGGGATTTTTTTTTTTTTTTTTTTGAGGTAGAATCTCACTCTAGGTCAGGCTGACCTGGAACTATGTAGTATCAGGGTGGCTTTGAACTCACAGCAATCCTCCTACCTCTGCCTCCCAAGTGCTGGGATTAAAGGCATGCACCACCATGCCCTGCAGAAAATGGGGATTAATTTCTTTTTCGAGGTAGGGTCTTTCTCAAGCCCAGGCTGACCTGGAATTCACTAGGTAGTCTCAGGGTGGCCTCGAACTCACGGTGATCCTCCTACCTCTGCCTCCCAAGTGCTGGGATTAAAGGCGTGTGCCACTATGCCCGGCTTTAAAAAAATTTTTATTTGATGGAGATTAAAATCTGAAAGTTTTGATGTTTTTTTTTTCCCCTGCCAAGAGAACACATCAGAATTTCTACATTGTAGTGATATCATATGTTGTTAGAAGAAAATGGATATTTCTTATGCCAGGGCCCAGAAAACTAATAAGGCATTTTATTACCTTAGTTGTTTGGAATTTTTCCTATCTCAGCCATCCTTTTAACCATTCTTCTTTGAAGACTGGTCCTGGCCCCTGCTGAATGCTTAGCTTCTCCAGAGGTACAAACTGATGCAATCCCAGAAGAATAATTTAGGGCCAGAACAGCAAGAGCTCCTGTATACAGTAGGGTGTCATGGAGCCTGTGCTTCAGGGAGGTGTCTGCTTGTTTTTGATCAGTACACCTGTCCCTGCAGGTGACCCAGAGACAGGAGACCCACTGTGAGGGCATCCTCTGGAAGGGCTTGAGACCTGTCTGGTACCACATCCCTGTAGTCCCCAGGGAAAGTTGTGGGAAGGAGACTGAAATTCTGGCAGGTCAGAGAGCGGTGTCAGGCAACTTCTCTGAGGTGTGAAGAAGCCCATCCTCTCATGTGAATACCTGACTCCCCACCCAGGTGGGGTGACCACAGCAGGAGTGAGGCTGATGCTGTGGAGGGCCTAGGATGGCCATGAGAATCAATTGCTATTACTCAAGCCTGGGAAATAGGTTGAAGTGCTTCTATAACCACTTCTTTTTTCTACATGTTCATAAAGAAGAAATTAGAGGAGCTAAGGGCCATCTTTTAGGAGCCTTTAGAATACATGTCTCTTTGACAAATTTTAGATTGTATCATTCCTATAGCTACTTTCTGCCCAGCTTTTTTTGTCCAACTTGTTCTGGACACTAGTAATTCTAAGTTGCTGTAATAGCTGGAGACCAGAGGAGAACAGACCAGACTTTGTTTCTCCTTCTTCCTGGCTTACCCCAGCTTTGACTTGGTCATTAACTGAGTGGGAGGCAGTTGTTGGGGTGGGGGGGAGGGCTCTCCCAGCTGTTGTTGGGGAATGCTGGTGTGGCCTGGGGAATCTAGGTCACATGTAAACTCGCTACTCTGTTCACAGTTCTGTGGAACCCAGCTGTCAGGACCAGACCTTCCTGGTCCCCAGCAGGAAGGTATTCTGTGGACTTTTCCTTGGATTGATTTATGATCAATAATAGCTGTTTGATTATATCATTTCTAAGAAACAGGAAGACAAGATTGACTTGGGGGGAAGATTTCAACCTTCAGTTTTTTTGTTTTTTTTTTAGTTTTAACAATAATTTTTCTGGAAAAGATTTCCTACTGAAGTGTAATTGTACATAGTGTACATACTTGATAGCTTGGAAAATTTTCACTACAATTACAATTTCTTTGTACTCTTTTATCATTCCTCTCTTCCACTCTTCCTTGGTTTCCAATCCCAAGTAACCAGTGAGCAGTTGCTTTCTGCTTTCATGTATTGCTTTACACTTTCTTCAGTTTCAAAGAAATGGAATCTAAAGCGCACACTCTGTTTGGCTTAGTTTTTCCACTTAGCATATTATTTCGAGCGCTCTGGCTTATGTATCAGCGTGAGCCACGCATTTTTACTAGTTGCCTTTCTTTACTCCTTCCACTCCACGAACATGAGAATGCCGCCGGCTTAATATGATCAAGGCATGGTTCCCATTATGACCTTTTCCCTTAATATAAATGCATCAATGAGCAATAATTGAGTCATCTCTGTATTTCTCATGTTTGAAATTTTAGCTGGCAGAAGTTGAGGGTGGGCGGGAGGAAAGGGGGCAAGAGACGAAGAGAGAGAAACTTCTAGTGGGTAGCCAGTCTCTTGCTCCTGAAGGATACATTCATTTCCTCTCTCAGCTTGGTGTCATTCACTATTCCTGCATCACTACTGTCTGGATTCTGGGGCCCCAGTTTTTTCCATCAAATGCTTTTCCTTAGTTAAGCACATCACTTGTTTTATTCAAATCAGCCTGCCTTCCAAAGGTATGTGGACAAATCATGTTTCTCTTCCTGAATATCTGTGAGGTCATTGGTTTTATGAGCATTATGTACGCTTGGCTCGTACTCCACTTTAGGCCTGAGTCATGGACTATGGAATGTTCAAACTCTTTGGGCTCTTTCCCTTTCATATCTACTGGTGACGTTTTTGGCATCTTGGAGGTGTGTATGAGCAGTGATCACCTGTCTCATGTGAGTGGTGAAGCAAAGCTACCTGGAGCCATGTCTCATAGTGCAGAAGAGTTGGGATCTCTGAATTGGTGCTGTTTTTTTTTTTTTTTTTTTTTTTTGAGGTAGGGTCTCACTCTAGCCCAGGCTGACCTGGAATTACTATGTAGTTTTAGGCTGGAACTCACAGTGATCCTCCTATATCTTTGTCTTCCTAATGCTGGAATTAAAGGTGTGTGCCACCATGCTGGTCTGGTGCTGGGATTGTTGAATAACCTCAACTCTCCCCAGATGGCTAGTGTTAGGAACGAGACAGCCAAGGAAATCAGACTTGTAGGTACCTGCAACTGAACCACAATGTTGACAGTAATGGATACAAGTTTGCATTTAAAGCCTAAGAGAGGAAATATCTACGTGTGATGATGACTTTGGGACAATTTAACATACCTGCCATACAAACTCATGGTTTCTGGTCCGGCCATTGGATGAATGAGGCAGGAGTGCTTTTGTGGTTGCTCTGACTTTTCCTGTTTAAACATATCCACCTACTTCAAAGGACATTTTGCTTGCTGGAGCATGCCTTAGACTTTCCGTTCTCATGATTCACCTTACTGATCAGGGACAAAATATTTGGAAGCTTCACCCCTATTCTGTTCCCTCACTGGGCATAGCATGGTAAGAAGTTCTCACCCCAGGCTATAGTAGAGAGAACTCAGAGTCTACTTTTAATCAGTGTTTTATGTTTACATTGAACCTGATTATGCTTGTAGCTTGCACAGTCTGCAACAAGAACAGTGAGTGCTATGTCCACTTGCCATTATTAGGGTGAATTGTAGGGGCTTGTTTCATAGGCCCCGTTAGGAATCCAGACACATGCACTTTTGTCCAAGATCCTTATTTAGACTATGAGTGTGTCCCCCTTTTCTAGTTAGAGAAACAGAGCTGGACTGATCAAGCAGGCATCGGGCTTCAGAGCAGCACCCAAGGTTTTCTGGGCAATTTCCTTCCCTAAATTAAAACTAAGATACAAAAGCAACAAAACTTCTGGAAGAAATTGTTAATATAAGCTCCCATCTCTATAACTCCCAGCTCCAAAGAAGGCAGGTGTTCATGGTTTCATCCATGAAAAATATGAATCTAATGAGTGAATTGCTCAATAGGAAAACAACAGAAAAACACAGGCTTCTCCAGGGTTTGGTTAGATCAAAGGTAACAGTCCTAGCTTAGGAATAAAGCCCTTCTAACCATTAAACCAGTCAGCCAGAACCACACAGTTGGTGTTTACTTTATTTACTATTACAGAGTTAATCACTCAGGAAATGATGAGGTTAGTCTTAATATGATGATCACTAGTATTAATGATCATATAATTAGTGTTAATAACCATTGGCATGGAGCTTTGTCCTGAGTGCATGGATTTGCATCATCTTATCTTCTCAAGGTAAATTCCCTGGTGAAACCCAACATTTAGCATCCACATTTTCTCACTGAATTCATCCCTTTTACTAAGGAATTTACAGTTTGTCTACTGGGCTACTAGAAAATTTCCAGAAAGAAAACAGTTGACTTTTCCAAAATTTAGAATTTTTTAACAGCTAGAGTTTTTTGTTTGCTTGCTTGTTTGCAATGTTCATTTCCTGTCCTGTGATAAGCAATGAGAAGAGTTTTTTAAATCTAGAGAAATGATAATTCATAAAGAAAAGATTTTAGACTTAACGTAGTTGGCATTTGTTGGGATAGAGGAGAGAGGAAAAGAGAGAGAGAAGTATTTTTGCATTTCTGCTGCAGTTGAAGACACTTCTGTACACTACACTTGAGGAGTCAGCCCACACTGGTCCCCAGCAAGGGGATAGATAAGTGTGTTTGTTATTGGCAAGTATTGTGTTGGAATGAGGTCATTGAGAGCCTGCCTCCAGTCCTGCCCACATCTTTGCTCTTAGGTGCAGCTTTTGAATCCATGAACAGAAGTTAGGATCAGAGTGGTGTTTGCTTTGATGAATAATTAGAAATTGTTCTTTTCAAGTTTTGGCCAGAGAATTAGGATTGCCACCTGGTAGAGTGATCATTAAACTGTACTGTCATTGTCTTAAAAGATAATATGAGAGAGAGAGGGAGGGGGGAAGGAGGGAGGGAGGGAGAGAGACAGAGAGAGAGAGAGGGAGAGAGAGAGAGGATATGAAATTTTACCACTGGACTGTCAAAGTATCCCTGATTTTAGAAGAATAATTGGTGCATCTAGTTCCTCCTATATTAGTCTGGTTGAGCCCAGTTGTGCCCAGGGAGGAGGTATAAGGAGAGGAGTCAAGGGGCCTGGTGAGTGTTAGTCATGAAGAGTACATAGGAAAGCAGACTTAATTTTTTGAAGGAAGTGTGGTCCAACCAAGGGAGAAGAAAGTTTTCTTTTGAGATGTGAGAAATGCCAAAATATTCAGCATGTATAGCCAAAGGGAAGAGCCAGATAAAGATCAAAAATGGTTAAAGAAAGGCCCAGTTAGGAGTCCAATGGGGCCCTCTGGCCTCTTTTGTATAAGCTGGGGTTCATCAAATAGGGAAGGGGTACCAGGTTTTTTTGAAAGGGCCCAGATAATAAATATTTCCAGCTGGTGTGGAGCCATATAGCTACCACAGTAGCTACTTACCCGTGCCCTAAAGCAGCTGTGTGTGGATGGTGGGGTGACTCCGTGTCATGAAAACTGTTTATGAACACTGAAGTGGGAATGGGGTTCATGTTATTTTTTCATGTATCCCATTATTATTTTGATCTTTTCTCTACTACTTAAAAGTGTGAAAACTGTTTTTAGCTTGCAAGTCCCAAAAGCCTATGGCTAAAATTGGTTAGTCTCCGGTTAAGGAGCTGGGTTGGTCTGGGAGAATCTTAGTATACAGATCTTTCAGTGTAAATTTTTAGAAAATATAATAAGATAGTCTGGTATAAAATCTGTCATGTAAAATATCCACTAAAATGAGAAAATGGAGAATTTGGGATTATTTGTTGTTTAAACAAGTTTCTTTCAGTGGTGATAAGATTTCTTCATTGGTGCTTGCTTTAGCAGCACACATACTAAGATTCCTTGATTGTACATCACAGGGCATTTTATTTCTACCTGACCCTTATAATAGCCTTTCTGAGTAATACAGACAGGCATCAGCAACATTTTACAGAAGTCATCGTGGCCCACAGAGCTGGTGTCATTAACCCAGGGTGACAACACTATCTCAGGACTCACATCCAGATCTTCCACTTCCAGATTCTGTTTTTAGAGTACGTGGTCCTTTGAAAGACCAAGTCCTCAAATGTCATTTGCAAGTTACTAGTTGGAACATGGACCTTTGCTCTGTGAAGAAAAAAACAAAATGATTAGGAATCAGATTGTCCAGACTATAGTCTGAGGTCTCAGTGTGGGTTTTGAGTCTGTGAGAAGTAGGAAGGAATAGGTAAAAGTAATTTTCATTGCCAATGAGGGGCACCAGAACATTTTCAAGTGGACAGTTATGTCCATGTGCCATGAACACTATGGCAACTGGCAGCTTTGTCTGAGGTTACCAGGGCCATTGACCCTCATGAAACTGATGGGTATGCTTTCCGGCAAGGAGCCTTGCTTGGTTTTAGTGGCAGGAGCTATAATGGAAAAGACACCAACTAAAATTTGCTTTTGCCCTAGATTCACTTATGATCTTGTTTTCTTTCCAACTGTCCTAAACCTTGTCACTGTCTTTAGGAGCCTTAGTAAAGGCAGGGGGTGATTCTAGGCTCCCTGGGGCATGGGAAGCAAGTTGCAGGCTGCCCTTAGCTGGCCAACCACAGAAATGGCAGCAGATGCTCTTTCACAGGCTGTAGCTGCCTGACAGCCTTCCTGGGTAGGGCCCTGTTGTGCTGTATTAACTCTTGCCTTGATCTTCAGAAAATAACTAAAAGCTGGCTATCTGGTAAGTCATTGATAGGATTTAACCCAGATATGTCCTTCCAGATATCTGCATCCCAAGGTGGGCAGCTGTGACCATGAGGGGCTTCTGAGGTACTATTTCTAGTAGCTGTTGCTTTAATGTCTAGTTAGATGGCCTAGAACACCTGGCCATTGTAGGAGCCTGTGAGTTTCAGCTGCTCTGAGTCCTTAGTACTAGAGAACAGTTCTCTCCCATGTAGCATGACTCTGGCTTATCATTTCACCTTTTATTTAGCACACGTTCCTTCATGTTGAATGTTATGTCTGTCTTGTTCCTGACTGCAGTGTCAGCTTGCTCTTCCCCTGTAGTGGGGCCCAGCCCAGGAACTGGTGCTAAAGAAAGTCACCTTCTCAGGTTTGGCTAAGCTGGAGGGTGGGAGCTTTGCTTAGCCATAGTGGGAACAGACCTACCAGATAGAAAGGCCGATGGTCTGTGACGGAAGCAAGGCACCATAGTGCATCTCTGCACTGCTGCTCACTGCTCTAGGGGTATTCCAAGACTGCATTAGGGCCGTTACTTTTCCAGGTTGGATTGGAGCACTCTGATCCCCCTATGGCTTCGCCACCGGAAGCTGGGTCTTCAGGCAAAAGGCCAAAACTTTATGCTGGAGGATTCCATCTTCTGGATCTTTGGGGGCTCTATACATTATTTCCGTGTGCCTAAGGAATACTGGAGGGACCGCTTGTTGAAGATGAAAGCCTGTGGCTTGAATACCCTTACCACGTGAGTGCTGTGCCTTTATTGCTCTAAGTCTGGTTATCAAAGTGGGACTATTGGTGTCTGCAGGAGGAAATCTATAAGAGGAAGACCCATCCCAAGCTCTTTGCTTAGGTTTTAAGCTTCCTACTAATAAGCATGAAAAGATAAAGAATGAATATAAAATCTAGAACAGCCAAATGTTGTAAAAAAGAACTTAGGGAGAAAGTTGAGTGTTGATTCAAATAATGCAAATATTTATTCCTTTTGTGTCTTGAATAACAGTAATTTATTCTTAGTTCTGGAGACTACAACCTAAAGGCAGGATAGCCACAAGTTTAGTTTCTCCTGGTTTGTGGAGAGCTGTCTTCTCTTTGTGTCCTCATGTGGACTTTCTACTATGGAAGTGTATTCCTACCATCTCTTCCTATGTTTATAAAGATACCATAAGCAATTTTCTTTTTTGAAGCAGAATCTCAGTGAGTGGCCAAGGGTGACCTGGAATTCTCAGTTCCACCTTAGCTTTTCAAATACTAGAATTACAAATGTGTACCACCATGCCCAGCTTCACAAGCAATTTTTTTTCACAAGCAACCACCAGTCTGTACCAGGGATGAATGTAGTCCTCTCTTTAGGGCAGCTGCCCAAGAGGCTGTCAACTTTTCTTGACTGGAATGATTTTTGGGTCATGTGTCTGTCATCCCTGAACCTAGTTTGATGACTGGCACTTGATGAAAAGTAGAATGTAGAAATACTCTCAAAATAGGCCCACTAGTGAATAATCTTGATCTTTATGTGGATTTCTTAGATTCTTTTTTTTTTAAATTTTTTAAACATTTTATTGACATTTTTCATACATGTACATAATGTCTCTTGATCATAATTTCCCTATTAGGATTTCTTAGATTCTTGATGCTACGTGAAACAAAGCAAATTATCAGACAGGAACACTATAGCTTTAGGTAAAAATATGTGATTACAAATCAAAAGGATGCATTTTCTTGGGTGGTTAATGAACTGCCTTTGGAGATAATTCTCTTTTAAAAAATATTTTATTTATTTATTTATGTCAGAAAGCGAAATAGAGTGGGGGGGGGGTGGCCCAAGGGCCTCTAGACACTGCAAACAAACTCCAGACACAATCCACCTTGTGCATCAGGCATATGTGGGTACTGGGTAATTGAACCTGGGTCCTTAGGCTTTGTAGGCAAGTGCATTAACCACTAAACCATCTCTCCAGCCCCTAAAGATAATTCTTAAAAGAGCCAGGATAGTATCTCTGAAAGTAATGTGAACAACTCTTAGAGGATTCCTGAAGGTCATGTGAATAGTGTCATGTATGCTGAGCTGGAGTCACAGAACCTGGCCTTTTACAATGGTTCTTGTCTCACCCAAGTCTAGTTGATTTGCTATTCCTTTCCTAATGAGATGAAATATTCTTCCTGGAGTGAGACTTGAATCTTCTATGGTCCCCACATCTGGTCATTGACGATAACATCTTCAGTTACATAATGGGTTTTAGAAATTTAAAGATTTTTATTTATTTATTAGAGACAGAAAGAGGGGTGGGGAGAGAGAGACAGAGAGAGAGTGAGGAGAGAGAGAGACAATGGGTGAACCAGGGCCTCTAGCCTCTACAAACGAACTCCAGACGCATGCACCACCATGTGCATCTGGCTTACATGGGACCTGGAGAATCAAACCCGGGTCCTTAGGCTTCACAGGAATGTGCCTTAACTACTAAGCAATCTCTAGAAGTTTAAAAAAGAAAAGGTAACCTGGGAAGTAAAATGGAATGTATAAGTTCTTGCTTGTAATTATCTTTTCTATTACAGCTATGTCCCATGGAACCTCCATGAGCCAGAAAGAGGCAAATTCGACTTCTCTGGGAATCTGGACCTGGAGTATGTGGTATTGCTGTTTCTGTGACCTGGCTGAGGTGGAGGCAGAGAGGGGCTACTTGGAGTTGATCGGGAGGGAGCCCTTGGCATGTCTTAGTTATGTTTTGAGAAACAGAGTGGGATCTACAGCCTTGTTCTCAGGATACACTCAAGGCCTGAATGCTCCCTAGCCATGTCCTGCCTCCGCCTGTAGCCTGTGACCCTTCCTTTCTACTGGAGGGCCAAGATCCCAGGTACTGCTGGACTCTGCATTGGAGTCCATACATCTGGGCTTGAATAGGGGCTCCCTTTGGGTTACCAAGGCTGTTGTTGGGGAAGGAACCCCTGTAACTTGTCTGATACCCTTTATCTTCTGAACCTCAGTGGGACTGTGAATGGTCTTAATGGTAGAAACCAATGCAGACTCAGGTCCCAGCACCTCTGACCTCCACCTGGTATAAGGATTTCCTGCCCTATTGGGCTGGAGACAAATCCCACACATTCCAGGCTTTCTGGTTGGGAGAGGAAGGGGATAGAGTTGTAGGATAGACCTCCCTCATACTCTGTGATACCTGTGAGCTCCCTCCACACCCAGCCTCCCCTCTGGCCCATCCTTTCTCTCCTTAGGGCCTTTGTTCTGCTGGCTGCTGAGATTGGGCTGTGGGTGATTCTGCGGCCCGGACCCTACATATGCAGTGAGGTTGACCTCGGGGGCTTGCCCAGGTGAGAGGGGCTCTGAGGGGTTCCATAGTGGTCTGAGGTGTCTTTTTGTTGGTGCAAAGAACTCAGTGTTGGTTTAGGGTTTTTGGTTTGTTTTGTTAATATTTTTATTTATTCTTTGCAAGCAGAGGTGGGGAGATATTAATAGGATTGGTGAGCCAGGGCCTCTTGCTACTGTAAAAGAACTCTAGATGCATGTGCCACTTTGTGTGGGTTTTGTGGGTACTGGGAAACGGAACCCAGGCCAGTCTTTGCAAGCAAGCTCCTTTAATGCTGAGCCATCTCTTCAGCCTGTAGTTTTTGTTTTTTTTTTTTCCCCCCGAGGTAGGGCTTCACTCTAGCTCAGGCTGACCAGGAACTCACTATGTAATCTCAGGGTGGCCTCGGAACTCACTGCGATCCTCCTATCTCTGCCTCCCGAGTGCTGGGATTAAAGGCATGTACCACCACGCCCGGCTCCCTAGTTTTGTTTTTAAAGTATTTTTCCATTCTTTGCTGAGCTTCATTTTCAGACTAGGTGGTACCCACTGGGGTTGTTTGGAATGATATTGTAGTTACTGCCATTGCCAAATTTCCATGGATCTTCTTATGTGATAAGTAACAATAGTAGTAGGGGTGGCCATTCTGAGGCATTTCATTCTTATGGGCCCTGCTGTGAAGTAGGTAGAACCTCGGCAGGTCATTTATCTACTTTTGATCTTACTTTCTTTGACTGCAAAATGAGAACAACAACAACAAAAAAACCAAACCTGCCTTGTCTATTTCTTAGAGATACTACCAATCATTTATTATAATCCAGATATTGACATAAGTTAAAAGGAGCTGATGTTAAATTTTATTCTTCAAATATCCAGGCTGTGCTTCCTCAGTACAAGCTCTCGAGGTCAGGATGACAAAGTTTTGCCCTTGCAGGGAAATCTGGACTGGTACTGGTTAGACCCACATTCATGCCTCACCCTCATCATACTTGCCTTTTTTTTTCAGTGAAGAGTTCCTCCTTAGCTGGTGTAATCTTCCCAGCCTAACTCCTAAGTGGTTAGATCCAAGTTCCACCCATCCTGGCTTCTCCCAGAGGGAAGAAAACTGAGCCTGTAGGTTCTGAGGTCTCCTGGGGAACATCTCCACACAGCAGAAGCACCAAACACAGACCGTTTCCTGTGTTTCCAACATGGGCAAACCTTCCTTCAGGGACACAGCCTGTCTCCATCCCTCCGGTACCAAGAAGTACTTCTCTGAACTGGCATAGTGTCCTGGACAAGGCTGTGACACAGCCAGGTGCTGCTGCTCCCTCTGTGAGGATTAGAAGTTTGTGCCACTGTCAGCACTTTCCTGGGGCTCAGCTAGGGCAGGGCACAGGAGGACAGCACGGTTTAACAGTATTAACATAGAAGCAGCAGGGACTTAACCTCAGATTCTCCCCTGCTTAATGGACACCTACTTATTCATGAAGGGGTTCCTGGGGCACAGCTCAGGACAGTAGGGCCCCAGTGCCTTTGTAATGGGCATAGGATATAAAGGTCAAGCTAGAGGAGACTCTCTCTAGACTTCCATTGTCAGCCAACATCCCCTGATATGTTTCTGGCTTTTTCAGGACTTCTGATTCATGGTGAGAGAAGCCCAAGAGCCTCTTGTTTTTAGAAATGTGTTTCTCTGAGAGATTTTGATTCCAACCTTAGAACTAGCCCATAGTATAGAGTTCCTTTGGAATTTGTAACCACAACAGACAGCACAGAGAAAGACTTTGGTCTTCCTGTTGCAGCTCTGGTGGCAGATCACAGGGCCCAGGCTCAGGAAAATAAGTTTTTGTCAGTTTCTCACAATCTATCTGTCAAGTTTATTTTTCTGGATGACTTGGGAAGTTTGCAATGGGCCTATGAAGCCTCAGTGATTCCTAGCCTTTTTGGCTTCACCTTTTTTTTTAATTGAGATAAGACATCACTACATAGGTCAGATGACCTAGTATTCACGACTTTTAGCCCTGGCTGGTCTTGAGCTTGTGATCTTCCTGCTTCAGCCTCCAGAATGCTTTATAGTGCTGGGATTATGGTTGTAAGCCACCATGCCTAGCTTGGTACTTTTCTAAGGAGAATATACTATAAATGCTTGAATCTGGGGCCTTGAGTCACATGCAGTCTTGGCCTAACAGTAATAGAACCTGTAGCTGAGAGGTTAGAAATGATCTTCATAGGGCAGGGGAAGTGCTGGCTGGCACTGTAGTATGCTTGCCTCTGGGTTGTGTACACAGCCTCCAGATCTCCTGGCAGTGTTAGGTTGGGGATGGACCTTACCCTGTTCTGGTCTCTACTCATTACTGACTAAAATATACCCCTAATATCACAAGCCATATTTACATTTTAAAGAATTATTCACTGTTTTTCACTGAATATGTATCCTTTACCTTGTTTCTCTAGTCAGCTTGAGAATCTACAGACCCAGACACTAATGTCCCTTCCCCTCACTTGTCTCCAAGCTGGCTCCTCCAAGATTCTGGCATGAAGCTGAGAACAACTTACAAGGGCTTCACGGAAGCAGTGGACCTTTACTTTGACCACTTGATGTCCAGGGTAGTACCACTACAGGTAAAAGTAAAGGGATAGTTTTTGGTCCTCACCTACCTGCTTTCAAGGTAGTAGGAATCCTAGGTAAACTCTAGACATTCGTCTCAACTCAAGGACATACTCCATGCTGGCTGAGATCTGGATTTAAAATTGGAGAGGGCTTGCAAAACTTGTCTTGTATATGATCTCAGTCAGTGGTAAAAGGATAGACAGCTTTGAGGACTCACGTTGCCCACACAGTGCCAGAACTGTAACTGAACTTGAGCAGTCAGAGTATCTGGGTAACTGAAGGTTTGCATCCCAGTAGTCCCAGTGGCCCAGTGGCCCAGAACTACATGGAGCATAGAGACCCAAGATAAGACAGAATTTTATGTAGTTGTAAAATTCTAATTTAAGGTCCTTCCTTCTACCAAAAGGTGCTGCTCAGTTCATAGTTACTGTTCAAAACAAATGTGTTAAAATGAAACTTTTGGGAAAGTATCTTAATAATTTATAATCATTGGATAAAATAAGAAACAGGAATGGTAATAATTAACCTAGTTGCTTATGTAAAACCACAAATAGTGACATTGAGAAATTAATATAGCAATAAAAAATTAGTACAGTGATAAAATTGTTCTTGAGTTAATGATTTAGAAGGTTCATAGTAAACATGAAGTGCCAGATGAAGGATGTCCAGCTTACTCTGAACTTCAGATAATCAAAGAAAACCATTAGTATAAATAATCCCAATATTATAAATCTTATTTACATTTAAAAATAATACACTGTTTATAGAAAAGTCTTCATTGTAAACTCAAGTCATCCCATTGTACCATATTTTTACTTACTAAATCTGGCAGCTCTAATTATGAAAGAAGCAAGAAGCTTGGAAATGATTATTATAGGTTTTTATAGGAAAGATGAAGTTACTGGGATTGTTCAGTAGGTTCAGTAGTAGGGGCAAGGGTGAGGTAGTAGGCAAGTCACTCTGAGAACAAAGCATTCTGAAGTATGAGGATAGTTTAGCCAAGCTTTTATCTTGGCATAGCACAATTGTTTCATTTATGTTTCTGCAGAGTATGTATAACAAAATTGATTATTGTAAGTATACAGTTCATTGGTTTTAAATATACAGTGTTCATCTCCCTTATCAGAGTGGGATATATTCCAAGACCCCTAATGGATACCACAAACTTTAGACAGGAACAAACCCTATATATACTACATTTCTTTCCCATACACACTAAAGTTTATATAAACCAGGCATAGTAAGTCATTAATAACAATAACCTATCACAAAATATTATAGTTAAAACAATATACTATAATAAAAATTCCAGAATCACTTTTAATTTGGGACCATTTTTCAGTAAGGTAAGGGCCATGTGAACACAAGTGCTACAGCTGTTTATCTGAGGCTGTGAGGCTGCTGAGTGCCTACGTTGTGGGCAGATGATTCATGACTCTAGTTAGATAGGGTATGATGGTATAAGATTTCATTATATTTTTCGCCAAACTAAATGTATGCATAATTTAAAACTTATGAATTTTTTATTCATGGAATTTTCCATTAATTTTATCCTGCAGTTGGTCATAAGTAATTGAAACCCATGAGCAGTCACAGCCCCAGTCTCAGTTCAAGCTGCCATAATGTAGTAACATGGCCTAAAAATTTACCAAAATGTTTCTTTCTCACAGTTCTAGAAACCAACATGGTCCCATTCTGGGGGGATATCCTCTTTCAATTTATAGAACACACGGTAGAAAAGTCTCTGTCTGTTTGTTACTGTCACTGTCTCTCTCTCCTGAAGGTAGAATACCCAGAGCCTTGCATATGCTAGACAAGCACTTGACCATTGAGCTACATCCCCAGGACTCTCAATAAGGGCACTAATATACTCAAGAGAACTCTGTCTTTATGAAGCAATCACTTCATAGGTTCTATCTCTTCATATCACAGAGGTTGAGATTTAGATTTAGGGGATCATAAACATTTAGCCCATTGCAATTATTGTCCCCCTTCATTACTTTTTCATCTTACCTAAATTAAACTCTGTACCCATTATTTCTTCATTCCGATGTAGCTCCTGCCAACTACTATTCGATTATCTGTTTCTGTTAAAACGTTTAATTTATTATCTCCTCTGAGTAAAATCATTCAGTCTTATGCCTGACTGTAAATGGTGTTCCATTGTGGTTTTGGTTGGCATTACTCTAATGATTCCTAGTGGTATTAAATAGTTTTCCATGTGTTTATTGGCCATTTATTATCTCTGAAGAAATGTTTATCAAGTCCCTTACACATTTTTCTTTTATTTATTTATTTATTTATTTTTGAGACAGGTTTCACTATTTAGCCCAGGATGACCTTGAGTTCCCTGTGTAGCTCAGGTAGCTTGAACTTGAAATCTTTCTACCTCATCCCCCTGAGTGGTGGGATTATCCATGTAGCCCCAAGCTCTGCTTCCTGCTCTCCCCTTTTTTTGATTTTTGTTTTTCAAGTAGGACCTCACTTTAGCTCAGATTGACCTGGAATTCACTATGTAATCTCAGGGTGGCCTTGAACTCATAGTGATCCTCCTACTTCTGCCTTCAAGTGCTGGGATTAAAGGCGTGCATGACTAGTCCCAGCCTCTGCCCATTTTTAATGCAGTGGGTTTTTGGTTTTGGTTGCTGTTGAGTTATAGAAGTACATTATTTATTTCTGTATATCAGTTGCTTCTCAGTTAAATGATTTGCCAACATTCTCTTCCATACCATCAATTACCTTTTTACTCTGTTCACAGTAACCATTTATTCACAAAAGTTTCTAACTTGGGACCTGGGATACAGCTCAGTGGTAGAGCAATAGAGTACTTGTCTAACATTACCTGAAGACAAGTTATATACCCAACACTGAAAAAATAAAAGTTTTAAATTTTGATTAAGTCCAATATTCCATTTTTTTCCTGTTGCCTTGGCTATTGATGCCATATCCAAGAACTCACTGATAAATAGTATCATCAGCTTTTTCTTCCATGCTTTCTGATGGTTTTATATATATATATATATATATATATGTTAGTACTTATGTTTAAACCTTTGATCTGTTTTACATGAATTTGTGACATGGTATAAAGTAAAAGTTTTGATTTCATTTTTTTTTTAGCATGTAGATTTCCATTTTGCTGAAAGTACTGTCCTTTCCCAATTAAAAAGATACTGTTGGGGCCGGAGAGATGGCTTAGCGGTTAAGTGCTTGCCTGTGAAGCCTAAGGACCCTGGTTTGAGGCTCAGTTCCCCAGGTCCCACGTTAGCCAGATGCACAAGGGGGCGCACGCATCTGGAGTTCGTTTGCAGAGGCTGGAAGCCCTGGTGCACCCATACTCTCTCTCCCTCTATCTGTCTTTCTCTCTGTGTCTGTCGCTCTCAAATAAATAAATAAATAAAAAATTTTAAAAAAAGATACTGTTGTAAAAAAAATTCCAAATTTTTAACAGACCAAGTCTCTGTCAGTACTGCATTATTTTGCTAATTGTAGATTTGTGATAAAATTTGAAATCAGAAGGTATGAGATCTCTAAAGTTGTTATCTTTCAACATTGTTTTAGCTGAGTTTACAGGCATATGTCACCATGCCCTGGTTTTCTCGTAACAGTTTTTTTTTTTTTTTTCCCCGAGGTAGGGTCTCACTCTGGCTCAGGCTGACCTGGAATTCACTATGTAGTCTCAGGGTGGCCTCGAACTCTTGGAGATCCTCCTACCTCTGCCTCCCGAGTGCTGGGATTAAAGGCGTGCGCCACCATGCCCAGCCTTGTAACAGTTTTTAACATACTGTTATATGGTTTGTCATTAGCAAGATCACTCACAGCTTTTTTGTCCCTCATTTACAGATTTAATTTTTTTGGTTGAACATTGCACATTTGAAAAAACAGTCATTTGTCCTTGTCTTGTCAGACTGGCAGGGAAGACCTTGACTACTTAATGGGCTTTTGAACTAGAAATTAGCCCAGGGTGAGGATATAAGGTCCCTGATATTTTCTGGGCATGTATCTTCCCACACCAGTGTGTGTGCTTCCCTTCCCCACCCAAACTGATTGCTTTGAAATATCTTCATTTCCAAAGAGCCTTCTTCAACTTCTTCTTAGGTGTTTTTTTTTTTTTTTCCTCCTACTCTTTGGCCTGAACCGTTTGCTGCAGGCACTTAGTCTGCAGTCTTATTCAGCCTTGGGTGCCTAGTCCTGCATAGCCTTCTGCTGCCTCCACCTGAGGCCCAAAGTACTATTTCCTGTCTGAGTTCCTAGTCTGATGAGACAGAAACTATTCTCCTGGGTGGCTCATACAGTCCAGAGCTTTGTAAACAAGTTTCATTTTACACAGGAGGAGGGACTTGGGATTTTAGGATGTTTTTTTCCCAACCATAGCATGTTATACTTCTGAGGGTGGGAGCAATGGTAAGTAAAACCATCACAAAATTTCCCATTATCACATATAGCTTGTTTGAGCCACTTGTTTGATTAGCTCTTGGGCTGGTTTCTAAAGTTTCTATGTAGTGTTCCTGTTTATTGGATGTTTCCATGGAAGAGCAAGGACCCAGTGCTCCCTGCTTCACTGCCTTGATGATGTTGCTATCAATTTACATACTAACCCTTTTGAGACTCTTGTCTTCAAATGGAATACACTGCTTGGTGATAGGTGTGACTTTAAATAGCATGGTTCCTTTTGCCTATTCAGCTTCTGATTACTTATCTATTCTTCCCAGTATAAGCACGGGGGCCCCGTCATTGCTGTGCAAGTGGAGAATGAATATGGTTCCTATAACAAAGATCCTGCTTACATGCCTTACATCAAGAAGGTACGAGACCACTGATTTGTTTCTTAATATTCCTTCCTCTGAAATATATTATGGGCTATGACACACTAATCCAATATTTTTTCTCAAATTAATGCCATGTCTCCATTTTCTAATTAGTAAAATTTCCCCCAGTGACAGAGTTGTCATTTACTTACCATTTGTTGGTTGAGTTCAATATGGTATTTGTAGTGGGGTTGCAGGAGCTAGTAAAATGGAGTTAACTTAATTGAATGGGAATGATGAAGGCTTCCTAGCTATGCTTATACATGGGCTTTATCTGGGAAGTTAAAAAAAAAAATAGATCCTAAGACCTGTCATGCTATTGCTAAAAAGTTCTGTGATAGTGTGTAGATTTTTTCATCCATTATGGCATTGAGAAGGGTGACAATGAACTGGTTCTTTTGCTTGATAGCTGAGGCCTTGAACAAATGCCTTTGTTTTTCCTAAGCCACCTCTTTATATAGTGAGGCTAAAAAGAGTATCTTCCTCTTTGACTTGTATTTAATAAAATCACATTACCCAGTACTATTCACTGTTTTAGCTATATAGTAAGTTGTTATAAATTACTTTGATGGAATATTGGCATTCCTATAGAGCATTCTGGAAGGTTGGCTATGGTGTGATTTGAGGAAATGTGAACTGGCCTCTGTGGATCAGTCTGACTGAAGGCTGGTGACTTGCCTGGATGGCCTGGGCAGCGTCTCTTCTGCTGTCACACCCAGTTTTCTTTCCCAATGGAATTTATAGATTCCATTAATGCAGAAACACTGAAATGCAAATGTTCCAGCATCCAGTCTGACTTCTGCCTGGCTTCTCCTGACCTCTTAGTAGGGTACAGCCTGTCCAAAAAGGCTGTGTTCCTTAAGCTGGAAAAGGGAGAGTTTAGTTCTTATGGCCAAGATGACCACAGCCCAGACAGAACACATATCAAACTCTGCCTCTGAATCACCTAGAAAAATCCTGTCCTTGGCATAGAGTCCACAGACTCTCTGGGGCTTTGGGGCATCTTCAGTATTTTTTTGTCAGTTATGCAGCTTCAGGGGAGATCTCTAAGGAGCAGGTCCCTGGGGAATCTGGCCTGCATAGTCATCTTCCCTGGTCTAATGTTTAGCCTGTCCTCCTGAGGTTCTTGGGAGGACCCCCTACTGAACTGATGTGCAGTTGATGACAAGATATGGACTCCCCAGCATAAAATGACCTTGGACATGGGCCCCACACTTTTCTGAGCTTTCATCTCATCATGTGTCAAGCAGACAGGAATGTCTTTCTCTAAGGCTGTGGTGAGAGGGTATGAACTAAGACACAGAACCACTACCATGCTTGGCAAGTAGCTGATACTTAGGAAATAATAACTACTCCTTACAGGGTGGAGTCAATAAATTGCTATCTGTGAGGATGTATGTGTATATGGTGGAAATGTAAGTAGGTGATTATTCTGTCCCACTGAGGGGTGCCGGGAGGGAGCGCATCCAGGGCTCTTCATAAAGATCTCACCTGACCTCATGGACTAAACTCCAGCTCTGTCATTCCTGAGGGTAGAGCTCCTTGTGCTGTGTCCTCATTAGCACATGGGATTTGGCATTTGTGTCATAATGTCACTCCTGTATTTTCAGAAGGATTCAGTTGAAATAAACAGTCTTGTCAAACTATCTTCTGAGGATATTCTAGTAAAATCATATTTTCAGGGGTTTCTAATCCCAAAGCCATAGAGTAGAGCCTGTGCAGGTGAACATCTTCTGGAATTAGCCTTATGTTCCCATCATTTCTGTAATGCATCTATGCTATTCAGATGTTAATTGTGAAGAGTGAATGAGGCAGTCTGCAAAGTGCTTAGCACCACAGTGAATACTGTGTCACAAGTTCTACTGAGTGGTGACAGTCCTACTGTGGGTTTCATCCATCCCTCCTCAGAGTATTTCCAGTACTACTAGGCATGGATATGTTACTGAGGTATGACTGGGCCATCATCACCACTACTGTGACTAAGCGCACACTGGTTCGGAGTTGGGAAGACACAGGTTGCTCTTGCATGGTACAGGTGAAGGGGAATGTGTTGGTGTTGCCCTGGTCTTTTGCCCACTCATTGGAGACCAGAAGGTAAAAGCATGGCAGTTGACCTCCTGAACTGGCCTTCTGGGTACTCCTACTTAGATCAGTAAACTAGTCAGATGTTCAGAAGTAGCCAAAGCATGGCAGAGCATTGTCCTGTGCCATATTTAGGCATCAAGCTTGTTAAAGCTTTGCAGATTATAGTGGGCACAGACAACTTGCAGTGAAGCACTTTATTTAGATTTCTGTCTCTTGCGATTCCAGATACCTTAATCCCAGCAGTTGGACTTTGCAGAAGTTCTGAACAATGAGGACAGACTTTGACTTGTCTTTTATCCCCATTCCCAAACAGGCTTTGGAAGACCGCGGTATAATAGAGCTGCTCCTGACATCAGACAACAAAGATGGCTTGCAAAAGGGAGTGGTTCATGGAGGTACCTTTGAGGAGGCTGTGTGGGTGGTTCTTCTGGGCACATCCCTCCTGTCATGGCCTGAGACATACACAGGAGTTTCCCTGTTGCTGTTCCTCTCTAATGTGTAGCACTGGGCTCAGTGCTCTGGGCTGCAGGGGCTATAAGGTCCATTTTAGAGCAAATGCCACCTAAAGATCTAGGTATCCAACTGGCTCTGGCTAGCTGTGTCTGGTTCCTCATTCCTCATTGAGTACTTAGGGCATTCACAGGTGCTGCACATTTCTACCCCCTACTTGCAGGTTTCCTTTTATCAGAAAATTGCAGCTCAGTTTCTCCATAAGTGTTCAGTCCCTCAACCCTGTAGTCATTCTCCTGCCAGACACACAAGCCTTGGGCTCATCCTGTTATCTTTTTCTTTCTTTTATCAATACATCCAGAACTCAAATATATTTCACCCTTTCAACTATTATCACAATTTCTAACTTGCATTGCTGTAGTAGCATTTTCACTGACCTGTTTTTTTTTATTTATTTTTTTTTACTGATCCCTCTGACAACCTGTTTTCAACATAGCAGCCTGTGTGGTGTGTCTTTGAAAATGCAACCCAGGGCTGGAGAGATGGCTCAGCAGTTAAGTGCACTGCCTGCACAAGCATGAGGGCCCACGACCACCAGAGTTTGAACCTCCAGATCAGCTATTTACAATAACTTGGCATTGTCATGTATGCCTTTAATCCCAGCCCCATAGGGTAGCAGAGAACAGAGAATCCTGGGAGCACTGCAAGCTCTGGAATCAGCAAGGAGACTAGCTTTAAACTAATCTGGGCAGAAGAGTGATGGGGCAGAACACCTGATATGCTCATGCCACCATAGGTAGGCACCCCTTACCAGAAGCAAGCATATAAGTTGCCAACATGCATTGGCACCACCACCATCACATTACATGCACACCACCACCAGTACCAGCTATGGGCTCCAACACTGTGTTTATCTCTGCCATAGTTCTCTGCTGTATTTTGTTTCTTTTACATTTACTGCTATAGATTGACCTGCTTGTGCATGGGATGTTTAGTTCTATATTCTCTCCACCTTATCTGATGTGGTTGGGCCTGAGGATGGTAGTTGGGTGAATAAAGAGGAAAAGGCTCTTACCTGCCTTAGTTACCTTTGAGATAAGGATCCATGGCAATTTCTGTTGGTTCCACTAGGAGGCATCATCTCCTCATGGTTGCTACCAATCCCTATCAGGCTATGGAAGGGACTGTGCTTGTGTGAGAATACTCCTTTGCTGTTGGTATCCCATTTTACTACCTGACAGTCAATGTTTTAAAGGCTTTAGAAGATGCTTTCATTATTTCCTTTTCTTCCATGTCTTGGGCCTCTGGGGCCAGCTGCTACATGGAGTAATGCTTTTTAACTAAAAAATTAAGGTAATGCATTTACATCATCTAAAACTAAAATAATAGAAAATGCTTACCAAGAAATACACTATTGCCTGCCTCCTCATCCCATTCCCAGAAATGACCATTTTGAAGTGTAACTTTTTCTTCCATTACCCACTTTCATGTTTTTCTATAGCCTGAAAATGTATAGAGCTTTACATTTACTGGTTGAGGATTCTAAATCTGACCTCCTCCTATTCCAGTGCAGGGTTAGATTTTTGTCCTTGGTGGAATTACTTTTCCATCTGCTTTTTATTTAGATTGTTTCCCTCTCTCCATCACTCCATTTTCCCTCTCTCCTTTCCACTCTCCCCCCCCCCCCCCCACCAGGATCTTGATTTGTAGACCAGGCTGACCTGAAACTCATACTTTTACCTCAGCATCTTGAGTGCTGTGAGTACAGGCATGTACCACCATGCTTGGCCTTTTTCTCTTTTGTTAGCAAGTACTTTAACAAAGATCTTCCAAGCCCCCATCACCATCTCAATGTCTGTGGCTACCATAGTCCCTCCCTTGTGTAATGGGGCTTTGGGAGTTCAGGAAGACTCCTTAAGCTCCAAATCATGAGTTCTTATCTGTTATTAACAAAGAGTTGAAATTAAAAAAAAAACAAAACTGAGGATCATTTATAACCTATTAAATTTATTCAGGGAATTCAGGGGAATGAGGGAGAGTCCATGACCAAGAAAAGGGGAAATGAATTCACCCATGTGGTCTGAGAGCCCATTCAGGAGTTAAACATGAACCTGGCCGGGGGGGGGGGGGGCATGAAAAGGAATTTTCTAAAAAGTTATGTGCTTTAAACAAATTAAAAGGCTATAAAAATAGCAGACAATAATTTTTTTCCACTCTGGACATGGTCTTACCAGTGTTGGGAACCCCCAAGACTCAGAGATAAGAGAGATAAACAACCAAGAAGCCAGAAAAGGATAGAGAGAGCCCTCCCCCTGTAAGTCTCTATTGATTTGAGGTCAGGAGGCTGTCTCCGAAAGAGATTGGCACACCTGAGTACAGTGGGAGAGCCATTTGGCCTGGGCTCAGGGAAGAGGTCTACACACACCTGGGTGAGGAGAGAGAATGTGGGGGTTGTTGATTGGATGAGATCGGAGCATGCTGGATTCCAGTTCTTCTGCTGTAGAAGGGCAGCCGTGTGACATAAGAGTTCTCTCTTGTGAGCCCTTCCCAAAACCGCCTAACAAAGCTACCTGACTTTTTCTCTCACTTGTGTTTCTCCATGCTTCTATCCAGAGGCTGACCTCTGTCTTTGTCTCCTGTGTTGGATTCTGCCTCCTAGAGACTTGAAGACATTGTTCAAGCATTTTCTAGCATCCATGGGTACTGCTGAAGTCTGGTGACATTCTGGCTCCTGTTCTTTTTTTAAATTTTGTAAATATTATTATTTATTTATTTGCAAGGAGAGAATGAGATGAGAATGGGCATGCGCCAGGGATTCCTGCCTCTGCAAACAACCTCCAGATGCATGTGCCACTTTTTGTATCCAGCTTTATGTTGGTACTAGGGAATTGAACACCTGGTCTTTCATGCTTTGCAAGCAAGCACCTTTAACTGGTGAGCCATCTCTCTGGCCTTTCTGCTCCTTTTATATGTCCTGTGTCCTCTTCCCCTGCCCCATATCTAAAAAGATAAACAACCTCTCCCTTATCTTGGTTTACTTCACAACAATGCCCTTTTGGTGTAAGGTTTTTTTTTTTTTTTTTTTTTTAACTTTTATGGCACTTTTGTAACTCATTTTAGTTGCCACCAGAGGTTATGCCAGTGGTGAGACATTTGTTCATCCAGTGCATTTCTTTTATTAATTAATTAATTATTTTTTTTAAAGGTGTGAACCACCACACCCAGCTTTTGTTAAAATTTATTTTATTTTTATTTATTTATTTGAGAGCAAAACACAGAGAAAGAGGCTGATAGAAAGAGAGAGAGAGAGTGGGAGAGAATGGGCATTCCAGGGCCTCCAGCCAAAGCAAACAACTCCAGATGCATGTGCCCCCTTGTGCATCTGGCTAACTTGAGTCCTGGGGAATTGAGGCTTGAACCGGGGTCCGTAGGCTTCACAGGAAAGTGCTTAACTGCTAAGCCATCTCTCCAGTCCCAATGCATTTCTTTGATAATACTTTATCATTTTTTCTGATTCTTTAGTCACTTGCATTATTTGGATATGCTCTTCCATGTTGATTCTTGAATTCTCATCTTTTTTGTTTTGTATTTCTTTTATTCTTTTTCTTTTTTGGGGGGGGGGCAAGCCCAACAGACTGGCTCTTTTTTTTTTTTTTTTTTTTTTTGGTTTTGACGTAGGGTCTCATTCTAGCCCAGGCTGACCTGGAACTCACTATGGAGTCTCAGGGTGGCCTCGAACTCATGGTGCTCCTCCTACCTCTGCCTCCCAAGTGCTGGGATTAAAGGCATGCACCACCACACCCAGCCAGACTGGCTTTTTTTTCATACAAGAGAGTACATACGAGAGGGGGGGGGGAGGGAGGAAGGGAGGGGGAGAGAATTGGCACACCAGGGCCTCCAGCCACCATAATTAAACTCTAGATGCATGTGCCACCTTGTGTGCTTGCATTACCTTGTGTGTCTGGCTTATGTGGGACATGGAGAGTAGAGCATGGGTCCTTAGCCTTTGCAGTCAAGCATCTTAACTCGTAAGCCACCTCTCCAGCCCCTCTTTTGTGTCTGTTTGCTTTTTAGTCTTATTTTCTGGGTGACAGCCTCAACTTTCACTTTCTAGTCCTGCTAGTTCCTGGGTCACATTTTTCTTAAATATATTTCTTCTAACATATGTGTATCTTTATTTTTGGTCACTGAGTATACTTTCTTAGCTTTATTCTTAAGCATATTGTTTTTGCTTACTCTGCCTTTCTGATGATGGTTCTGTCAAGTCTTCAATGTGAGGCAATACTGTGTGGCAATACTGGGAGGCTTAAGAAGCAGCACTTAAACAGTCACTTGAAACTCTGAGGATGGGAAGAGGCAGGGGCAGGAGCTCTTTCTTGTGGGGTTATGGGGCTGTGGGGGCTATTGATGGTAGAAATACACATGTTATTGTCTGGGATATGTATTTTTAGTGATGTAGAAGTATCTTGCTGAAGACACTTTGGGAACAGATAAGAGGAATAGGTGTGGCACCACTTGCTCAGGAATCTCCTGCAGTGTTCGTCCTTCATAGCCCTTCACACCTCTCACTTTTATCCTCCTGACAAATTGTTGTCTAAGGGGTTATAGACCCCTGCTGACAATTGGGCACTGATGTGAAGGAGGCTTGAAGACAGAGACGAGGGACTGGGGATGGGGGGGCTCTTGTGCATGGGTCTAATAGTGGAGTAAGGACTTGGGGATGGACAAGGATCTAGCTAGTAGAACTAATTCCATCTTCAAGCCCAGATACTGCTCCATTATGGTCTTCATTGTCCCAAGATTTCCTTACCACTTTGCCTTTGTTTCTGCATTCTTTCTTTTTCCTGCATTCTTACACTTGTGGGCATCTATCTATCCCTTTTATGGTTTTAAAACTAGTTTTATTTATTCATTTGAAAACAGGGAGAAAGAGAGGGAGGGAGAGAGAGAAAAAAAGGAGGGAAGAAGGGAGGGGGAGAGAGAAGAGAGTTTGCTGCTGCAAATGAACTCTAGATACCTGTGCCACAATGTGTGTACCTATAGCTTTACAGGGCTATTGTGAAATTCATTACTAGGCCAGCAGGCTTTGTAAGAAAGTGTCTTTAACTGCTGAGCTATCTCCCCAGCACTGTCTATCCATTTTTTTTTGAATTTGGATAGCTGTCAGAATGTATTGAATACAAGTGTTTGTTTTCTGCTAGCCATATGCATCCTGTGGACTTCAGAGGTTTCTGCCTGGCTAGTTTCAGAAAGGTCTTGGTGAACGTCTTCTCAAGTAGGTTACTGAAGTAAAGTGGTATCACAGGACAATGGGTTAGTATTAGAGGTATCTGAGTTTGGAACCCAACTCAGTTGCTCATTGATTATAGACTCTGAACCATGTTTCTGCACCTCCAGAGTCCTAGCTGATGCTTGTTTTTCTTCATTGGTCACTATGGCCTGATGTCCTGGAGGGTGGCTGGGCTGGTCAGGCTGACTCAGTCACTGTCATTCGTAGGTACATGCTTGTGAGATTGGTCAAGTGGACAGCATGCAAGCAAGGGTCCATGGTTTCAAGTTCTGTAGCTGGTCACCAGCCAGCCATAGCATATCTTTCCTGAGTGTGTACTTTCTTGGAAAGCTATAGAAAACACTGGTTAAAAGGTTTAAGTGAGTATATTGTGGGATAGTGTACACAACAAGTCCTATTAAGAAATAAAAGGAGGGGCTAGAGAAATGACTTAGTGGGCAAGCACTTGCCTGTGAAGCCTAAGGGCCCCAGTTCAAGGCTCAATTCCCCAGGACCCATGTAAGCCAGATGCACAAGGGGGCACATGCTTCTAGAGTTTGTTTGCTTTGACTGGAGGCCCTGGCATGCCCATTCTCTCTTTCTTTCTCTCTCTCTGCCTCTTTCTCCATCTGTCTGTTGTTCTCAGGTAAATAAGTAAAAATAAACAAAAAATTAATTAAAAAAATAAATAAAAGGAGTCTTCACTGAGATCATTCCCCTTGGGATACAAAATAAAAATCAGTCTTTGGTTCCTACTATAGTAGTTGGAAAAGGCTACACTCTGACTATAAAATTTACAGTTAATAAAGAGCAGATGCTCTCCCAGCTCTATGTTTAATGGTGCAATTTCAAAGACAAACAACATTAAGACTGGGATCCCTCAACAGACCAGAAATCTTAACCTCTGTGTTGATAGAGGATCTGGTTGTTATAATAACTACTCTGGCATACATACTTGGGGCTGTTTTTGACTGAATGGGTACAGTGTTTAGTTAACTTTTAGAATCTACCGGTATTTTATTCCACTCAGCCTACTTGAATACTCCCATAGCAGGGAAACTCAACCCCTAGGAGCACTTTTGTAGATACTCTCAGAGTCTTAAGAGCCACATCTAACACCTTAAGCTCCTACCCTGAAAATATATAACATCAAATCAATTGATACAGCTAAGAATACCCAGCTAGCTAGAAAATCCAAGCATTAACTTAATCCAAGATGCAAAAATATATACATTATAACACAAGAAACACTAAAGCAAGACGATATAAATCCACCTAAAAGTATTAATGCATCAGAAATGACTTCCAGTGAGAACGAGTTAGAGGAAATGCCTGAAAAAGATTTCAAAAGAATGATTGTAAATATGTTCAAAGAAGTCAGAGAACAAATCAAAGGAGTCAAAGAGGTACTTAAAGAGGAAATCAAAGGAATCAAAGAAGATGCAGGACACCAATTTCATGACCTAAAGAAGGCAATACAAGACATAAATAAGGAAATGGAAATAATAAAGAAAAACCAGTCAGAATTACTAGCAATGAAGAACACAGTTAATGAAATTAAAAACTCTGTAGAAAATCTCGCCAGTAGAATGGATGAGGGAGATGACAGAATATCTAAGCTAGAAGACCAAGTGGCAGATCTAATACAGGCCAACAAAGAGAAAGACAAACTTATAGAAAAGTATGAGTGGGAATTTCAAGATATTCGGGACACTATGAAAAGATCAAATATTAGAATTCAGGGCATAGTAGAAGGAGAAGAATTTCACTCAAAAGGCATAGTAGGTGTCTTCAACAAAATCATAGAAGAAAATTTCCCCCAAATTGGGAAAGAGGTGCCAATACAGATACAGGAAGCCTTTAGAACCCCAGCCAGACAAAACCTGGAAAGAACCTCTCCTCACCATATTATAATCAAACTTCCAAACACACACACCAAAGAAAAAATATTAAAAGCAGTTAGAGAGAAAAATCAAGTTACCTACAAAAGTAAGCCCATCAGGATTACAGCAGATTATTCAACAGAAACTTTTAAAGCCAGAAGGGCTTGGGGTGATATATTCCAAGTTCTGAAAGATAACAACTGTCAACCAAGGTTACTTTATCCTGCAAAGTTATCCATTCAAATAGACGGAGAAATAAGGACATTCCATGACAAAAGCAGGTTAAAGGAGTATTTGAAGACAAAACCAGCTCTACAGAAAATACTTGATAGAATTCCATGCTGAACAAAAGGAAAAACACACATATAAGGAACCTAGAAAAAAAACAAGCGATATTCAAATACTAGTTAACAGAAGAGAGCACAGGTAGAACAAGAACCACAAAAAAAAAAAAAAAGGCAAACATAAATACACAACTTTCAATAATATCTCTTAATATCAATGGCCTCAATGCCCCAACGAAAAGACATAGATTCGCAGACTGGGTTAAAAAGCAGGATCCTACAATTTGTTGTCTCCAAAAACTCACCTTTCTACAAAGGATAGACATTACCTTAGGGTGAAAGGTTGGAAGATGGTGTTTCAAGCAAATCGGCCTAGAAAACAAGCAGGGGTTGCTATCCTAATATGGGACAGGGTAGACTTTACTCCAATGTTAGTCAAGAAAGATAAGGAAGGTCACTGTATATTGATTAAGGGCACACTCCAACAGAAGGGCATTACATTCCTAAACATATGTGCACCTAACATGGGGGCTCCCAAATTCGTCAAACAAACACTATTAGAACTAAGGTCACAGATAACACCAAACACAGTGGTGGTGGGTGACTTTAACACCCTACTCTCATCAATTGACAGGTCATCCCGGGAAAGAATAAACAGAGAGGCATCTGGACTAAATGTGGTCATAGAAGGAATGGACTTAACAGATATATACAGGACATTTCATCCAAAGGCTGCAGAATATACATTCTTTTCAGCAGCACATGGAATATTCTCTAAAATAGACCATATATTAGGACACAAACCAAATCTTAACAAATTCAGGAAAATTGAAATAATTCCTTGCATTCTATCTGACCACAATGGAATTAAACTACAAATCAGTGGCAAGAAAGGCTATAGAGCATACACAAAATCATGGAAACTAAACAATACACTACTAAATGATGAATGGGTCAATGAAGAAATCAAAAAGGAAATTAAAAACTTGATAGAGTCAAATGATAATGAGAACACAACATACCAAAATCTCTGGGACACAATGAAGGCAGTTCTAAGAGGTAAATTTATAGCCTTAAGGGCCTATATTAAGAAATTAGAAAGGTCGCAAGTAAACGACCTAATGCTTCGCCTTAAAGCCTTGGAAAAAGAAGAACAAGGCAAACCAAAAATCAGTAGACGGGAAGAAATAATAAAGATTAGGGCAGAAATTAATGAAATAGAAACAAAAAGAACAATCCAAAGAATTAATGAAACAAAGAGTTGGTTCTTTGAAAGGATAAACAAGATTGATAAACCCTTAGCAAATCTGACCAAAAGAAAGAGAGAAGAGACACAAATTAATAAAATCAGGGATGAACAAGGTAACATCACAACAGATTCCAGATAAATTCCAAAAATCATAGGGACATACTATAAAAGCATATACTCCACAAAGTATGAAAATCTGAAAGAAATGGATGATTTCCTTGATCTATATGACCTACCTAAATTAAATCAAAATGAGATTAATCACTTAAATAGACCTATAACAAACATGGAGATCCGAACAGTTATCAATAATCTCCCAACTAAAAAAAGCCCAGCCCCAGATGGATTCGCTGCTGAATTTTACCAGACCTTTAAGGAAGAGCTAACACCATTGCTTCTTAAGCTTTTCCAGGAAATAGAAAAAGAAGGAATTCTACCAAACTCCTTCTGTGAGGCCAGCATCACCCTGATATCAAAACCAGGCAAAGATAGAACAAAAAAAGAAAATTACAGACCAATCTCCCTCATCAACATACATGCAAAAATTCTCAACAAAATATGGGCAAACAGAATACAAGAGTATATCAAAAAGATCATTCACCCTGACTAAGTAGGCTTTATCCCAGAGATGCAGGGATGGTTCAACATACGCAAATCTATAAATGTAATACATTACATAAACGGGTTGAAGGACAAAAATCACATGATCATCTCATGAGATGCAGAGAAAGCATTTGACAAAATCCAACATCCCTTCATGATAAAAGTCCTACAGAGACTGGGAATAGAAGGAACATATCTCAATATAATAAAGGCTATTTATGACAAGCCTACAGCCAACATATTACTAAATGGGGAAAAACTGGAAGCTTTTCCACTAAAATCAGGAACAAGACAAGGGTGTCCACTGTCCCCACTTTTATTTAATATAGTTTTGGAAGTCTTAGCCATAGCAGTAAGGCAAGAGACACACATAAAAGGGATAAAAATTGGAAATGAAGAGATGAAGTTATCATTCTTTGCAGATAACATGATTCTATATATAAAGGACCCTAAAAACTCTACTAGCAAACTGTTAGAGCTGATCAAAACCTACAGCAATGTAGCAGGATACAAAATAAATACACAGAAATCAGTAGCCTTCATATATGCTAACAACAAAAACACAGGATGAAATCAGAGAATCACTGCTGTTCACAATTGCATCAAAAAAAATAAAGTACCTTGGAATAAACCTAACCAAGGAAGTAAAGAATCTCTACAATGAGAACTTTAAAACACTCAAGCGAGAAATTGCAGAAGACACTAGAAAGTAGAGAAACATCCCTTGTTCCTGGATTGGAAGATTCAATTTTGTGAAAATGACAATCTTACCTAAAGCAATCTACACATTTAATGCAGTCCCTATCAAAATTCCAAATGCTTTCTTTATGGAAATAGAAAAAACAATCCAAAAATTCATTTGGAATCACAAAAACCCTCGAATATCTAAAATAATACTGAGCAACAAAAATGAGGCTGGTGGTATCACCATCCCTGATTTTAACCTGTACTACAGAGCCATAGTAACAAAAACAGCATGGTACTGGCACAAAAACAGACATGTAGATCAGTGGAACAGAATAGAGGACCCAGATGTAAGCCCAAGTAGCTATAGCCACCTGATATTCGATAAAAATGCCAAAAATATTCATTGGAGAAGAGATAGCCTCTTCAGCAAATGGTGTTGGGAAAACTGGACATATATCTGCAGAAGGATGAAAATAGATTCTTTTCTCTCACCATGCACAAGAATTAAGTCCAAATGGATTAAAGACCTTAACATCAGACCTGAAACTCTGAAACTGCTAGAGGAAAAAGTAGGGGAAACCCTTCAACTTATTGGTCTTGTCAAAGACTTTCTGAATACAACCCCAATTGCTCAGGCAATAAAACCACAGATTAATCACTGGTGCCTCATGAAATTACAAAGATTTTGCACTGCAAAGGACACAGTGAAAAAAGCAAAGAGGCAACCTACAGAATGGGAAAAAAATCTTCGCCAGCTATATATCTGATAGAGGATTAATATCTAGGATATACAAAGAACTCAAAAAGTTAAATAATAGGGAATCAAACAAGCCAATCAAAAAATAGGCTATGGAGCTAAATAGACAGTTCTCAAAGGAAGAAATACAAATGGCATATAAGCATCTAAAAAAATGTTCTATATCACTAGTCATCAGGGAAATGCAGATTAAAACTACATTGAGATTCCATCTCACTCCTGTCAGATTGGCCACCATCATGAAAACAAATGATCATAAATGTTGGCGGGGATGTGAAAAAAAAGGAACCCTTCTACACTGCTGGTGGGAATGCAATCTGGTCCAGCCATTGTGGAAAACAGTGTGGAGGTTCCTAAAACAGCTAAAGATTGATCTACCATATGACCCAGCTATAGCACTCCTAGCCATATATCCGAAGGACTCATCTCATTTCCTTAGAAGTACATGCTTAACCATGTTTATTGCTGCTCAATTTATAATAGCTGGGAAATGGAACCAGCCTAGATATCCCTCAACAGATGAGTGGATAATGAAGATGTGGCACATTTATACAATGGAGTTCTACTCAGCGGTAAAGAAAAATGAAGTTATGAAATTTGCAGAAAAATGGATGGACCTGGAAAGGATTATACTAAGTGAGGTAACCCAGGCCCAGAAAGCCAAGCGCCACATGTTCTCTCTCATATATGGATCCTAGCTACACATGATTGGGCTTCTGCGTGAGAATGAAAATACTTAGTAGCAGAGGCCAGTAAGGTAAGAAGGAGACATAAAGGGTAGAGAAAGGAAGGGAGGAGGATACTTAATAGGTTGATATTGTATATATGTAATTACAATGTTTGCAATGGGGAGGTAATATGATGGAGAATGGAATTTCAAATGGGAAAGTGTGGGGGTGGGGAGGGAGGGGATTACCATGGGATATATTTTATAATCATGGAAAATGTTAATAAAAATTTAAAAGAAAACCAAAAAAAAATATTAAATCTCTTAGTATCACAGGTGCTATCTTCTAATTCAATGTGGGAAACAATGCCCATACTAGTTAATTGTGTGTGTATGTGTGCGTGCGCGCACACATGTGCGCTGATTGATTGAGAAGGGTTTGGGTGTAATTTAAAAGGTATTCACGACTTTAAGATAATTCTTTGTTTCTCCCTTCTCTTTTGCCTCCTCAGTGCTGGCCACCATCAACTTACAGTCACAACAAGAGCTTCAATTACTAAGCACCTTTCTCTTTAGTGTACAGGTAAGTCTGCCTCAGGAGATGCTGTCGCCTTCCAGAAACACAGCAGAGATCCTGCATGCCTGCTACTGTGCTCAGGGTTCCCTGGTGAGGGAGAAGACCTTTTGACTCTGCCAGCCTTCAGAAAAGCTCATACCATATCACGTCATGCCTGTGAGGGACACAGTTTTAGAAGCTGCTCTGGTTGATGCACCTAAGTATGATTTCCTGTCTCTTGAGAAAGGGACCCCTTGGAAGCTCCTACTTTTGTGGACTCTATGAGCACCAAACATGCTCTGAGAGATTGAGAAAAGATATTATAGAAAGTATCTGACCTTAACCTCTAAGGCCTTTCTGGTTCTAGAAAGATTTTTTTTTTTTAATTAGTTATGTACATACTCAGTATGTGAACAGCCATATTGTTTCCATTGTTAGCCTCCTCCCTGTCTACCCACTTCCAAAGGGACCCTCCTCTTTAGGGAATATGGGTCATGAATTGTGGGGTTAGCCATCAGTTATGGGGATGAGGCAATGTCTCTGTGCATAATGTCCCAACATGTGGCTCTAACAGTCTTTCCACCTCCTCTTCTGTGCATTTCCCTGAGCTGTGTTGGGTTCGTTTTAGGTCTACTTCATTGATGAGGTCTTGGGAAACTCTGTGTCTCTGGATATCTGTTTGGGTAGGAGTTGAGTGTTCTCTGTGTCTATCTCCTTCCTCCTTGTGCTGGTACCAGGTTCACCAAGAAAATAGCACTCTTGCTCATTTCCCTAATTACTCTCTGGTTTCAGGTGGGGTCCTGGTGAGGTGAGATGGGCTATATCTCTCCTTAGGTTCTGTGTCCATCTGAAAAAGAGAAGCAAATTAATGGAGAGTGAAGTCAGCACCAGATCAATGGGATAACCATTATTATTTAGAGGCAATTTAATAGGTATAGGCCCTCTTGTAGCCCAGAATTGGTGGGAGCTTGATTTTGGATATGGTTCTGACTTGTTTCCCACTTCCAGCTATGGGTTCCATTCTACTGAGCAGATCCATTAGCCATTTCATGAGCAGTTGGTTACCCACCATGGCTGTGTGCCACTATTACATTTGTGTGAACATCAAATCAGGTTGTTTGATGCTGAGTAGCTTAGGCCCTGTGTTGCAAAAGCATTTTCCTCCAGTTGCTCATGTAGCACCTTCTGGAACTAGATGAGCTAACTGTCTGGGAACTGACTCTCTTTCAGATTCCAGCCAGATTGCTCCATGTTTTGTACCAATAGCATATGGTGTCTTTGGCAGTAGGGTCTTACCATTAACCTTTGGTGGGTCATCAAGTACTCTGACAGAAATCTATCTTCTTTTGGGAAACCTTGTAGGTCTCTCTGGTTAACAGCTCATTGTGGATGTTAACCTATTCCTGGTACTAGGATTTACAAGCCAGCCCCAAGGAAAAAGAAGGAAGAAAAAGATAGGTAATATAAAAGTGAAAGAAAGAAGAGAGAGAAAGAGAGATAGAGATAGAGAGACAGAGAGAGAGAGAGAGAGAGAGAGACAGGAGAAGATTAAAGTTAGTCTTCATCATACCCTCTCCAGGGCCATTTGATTCAGGTGTTCCCTCTAAAGACCTAATGAAGATTCAACCTTTTAGTCTGTCTTTCAGGATATAGGATTTTATGGTATCAGTTCCATTTGGGTACAGTTTTGTGTCCCCCCATCCGCTTCCCTTACCCTCCTCCTTTCCCACCCCATCCTCCCTATTGTCTGGTCCTTGAGATGCTATTTAGGTATTTCAGCATCTCAGGCAGATTCAGGTTAGGAGCTACAGATGAGTGAGACCATGTGACGATCTTCTTTCTGTGATTGGGTGAGTTCACTGAGAATGATCTGTTCCAAGTTCAACCATTTTTCTTCAAATTTCATTGTGTCATTTTTCCTTACTGTTGTGTAAAATTACATCATGTAGGTACACCACATCTTAGTTATCTATTCATTTAACGATGGATTTTTGTTGTTGTTGTTTTTTGAGGTAAGTTATTGCTGTGGCTCAGGCTAACATGGAATTCACTATGTCGTCTCAGGGTGGCCTCAAACTCACTGAGATACTCCTACCTCTGCCTCCCTAGAAATGTTTTTGATTTATCCACAAGATAAGAGCCTTCATTCTTTCCAGGTCAGGAAGAAAGCAAAGTTTTGAATGTATTTCAGCTTCATTACATTGATGGGCACATCTAGTCCAGAAGCGATTGATCTCTCCAGTGTGTGTGTATCTTCTGTATAAGTACTGCATCATAACTGATTACACCAACAGAGCTCCTGGGTGTCTCTTCTATGAAGATAGATGTGATTGAGGCCAAGTAGTAGCTTATCTGTATAATGCTGGTACTTAAAGGTGTGAATGCTCCCTGGTTGACCCCACTTATTGTGTGTTTACCTTGCTCCTCAGATTTAGAGGAGCTGATGGAATGCCCATATGAACTGTGAACAGGTGCCTGTGAAGATGCTGGGCTGATGATGTGGGCATACTTGCAATGCACTGAGTAGATTGTGTATTCTAGCTGATGGCCTTTCAGAGTAGGGGTCATGTCCTCAGGTATACTCACACGAAGTCACCATGATAGGTTGGACCTTGTAGGGTAAGGGCCATGTGTGTATATGGAGACGCTACTCCTACAGTGTAAATGGTGGCTAGAATGGGTGGGAGGGTTCTTAGGAGGAGATAGTTTGGATCCAGTCCCAGGTACACTTCCTCTGGGTGGGATAATGTATATATGCAGGGGGTCCAGATGGACCCCTTTCTTGTCTCCCCCACCCCACTCCAGTGTGTTCTGGGTGCCTGATTTTCCTGGAGGAGTGTTCAGCTGTTAAATTTCATGGCAGACTACAGGGCCTCTCTATCCTTGTAGAGTCTGTACCTCACTTGGGAAGAAACATACATGACATACCAGTACAACATCTAGTAGAATTGTACTTGAAAATTCCAAGAAAAATACAGACGCTGGGAACTTCCTTGCACCTACTCAGCCACTTTAGTGTACCACCTTGGAGAAATACAGGTGCTAGGGGCTGCCTAGGGCCCACTTAGTCACTCTAGGGTACAGCTGTAGACATATTGCATAGTTTCTCTATGTGTCTCTTTTTCCTAATGTTAATTAGAGATAATGAGAGCCCTAACTTAAATGAGGTAATATTTGAAAAGCACACCACTGGTGATAGAAAGAGTTTCTGCTGTTGGTCCATGGACAACTTGCCATGCCAGCACTATCGCCATCACATTGGCTATCTCATCATCAGAATGGTACTGCTGAAGCACTTTCTTGTGCAGTCCATAACATCTTCCCTTCCTTAATGGAGAGGCCTGTGTATCTCCTTGTCTAAATCAAGGGCTTCCTGGAAAAGACACTAGAGGTCCTAGTGCTGGTTAGTTTTGGAGTGGCCAACTTACTTCAATGCCAGGTGATGAAGGTAAACAGCATGTCCAGTATGCCAGAGCTTTGTATGCACCATCTCAACTAACTAGCTCTTCTAGTGTTCACAGGTGCTAGCTACTGTTAACCACAGTTAATGGATAAGGAGATAGACCTAGGATGGTATAGCAACAAGAAAATGGTGGGTTCAGGATTGTACCTGAGCCTTATCCAGTTTTCTGGCTCATGATCACATTATGTAGTAAGGAGATCTGGGCCATGCTAGACATCTACACTTCCTGCATCTGGATCTTTCAAGCCAAGAAACCCACTGCTGGTACTAGAGATTACTGACATGTAGGACATTGTCTTTTCCTTCCCTTTTTAGGTAACTTAAATGTGTGTCCTTTCTTGGGAGGTAGTTGGCTTGTAAAGAAAACCAAGCCACCAATCTTGCTAAAAATCATGCCACCAGGCATGGTGGCTCGCAGCATTAATCCTAGCACTTGGGACACAGAGTCGGAGGTTTGTTGTGAGTTCAAGGCCAATCTGGGACTGCAGAGTGAGTTGTATGTCAACCTGGGCTGGAGTAAGACCCTACCTTGAAAAAACAAAGAAAATCATATGACTCTGTTGGTTTTGAAGCAAGAGTGATTGATACCAGCTATGCCATGGTCCATATATATACCCATCTCTCTGGATCATAGTCTGTTGCTTTGTATGAAGTGTCCTCCAAAGGTCAGCCATCCTGTGAGAGAGGATACTGATTAGCTGTCAGCTGAATAAATGAAAAATGCTCTCTGGCACAGAGCCTCAAATACATACCAGGTTTTACACCTGCACCAGGTGGCCCTAGCTTCTGCAAATGTGGCAGAGCAGAGTGTGGTCCTGGAATGATCTCTGCATGCTTGGAGCAATCAGGTGTCAAATTAGAATTCTGAAATATTATTTAAGACTTGTTAAATGCTCTAGCCAAGTTATGAATCCAAACTATAGCTGCAGAGCTTGCATGGAGAATACTGTGTTGTAAGGCCCCCATTTTCTTTGTCTAGTTTTATAAACTGCTGTTCAAATTAGAACCTAAAGAAATCTCATGCTGTAGTCTTCTGACTCTTCTAGATGTAGAATCTCTGGGGAATGTACATCCATGGTGCAGCAGTCAGTGTGTATTCATCCTGCATAAGACATTGTTCTTCCCTGGAAGAGGATAGACAAAGCTTGGCTTACACCAACCAGAAAGCAACCCAACCAACAATGTAGCAGAATTTATCCAATTCTGATGAAGACTTATTTTGGGTAGATACTAGTGTTTTATTGCTAGCACCCATTTGTACACCATTAAAACCAAATTCAGCATAAACTCTGGTGGCATCTTCCATGCTCCACTTGCCAGTGGGGAGGTCATACATGAAGTAAGATGTCCTCATCTGTGCTCTGTACCCATGGACCTCTTAGGCAGGATGTTGACCCTCTCAGTGTTGGGTAGCTTCAGGGAAGGCTGAGGTACTAGGGTGTCCTCCTTTTCACTTTTTGTCAGTCTGCCTGCCTAACTCTCATTTTTATGGTATTCAGGGGATTCAACCCAAGATGGTGATGGAATATTGGACAGGGTGGTTTGACTCATGGGGTGGCCCACACAATATCTTGGATTCCTCTGGTGAGTGTTTTACATTGCCTGAATCGAGCATATTTGTTGACACTTAAGTAAGAGTGAGTTTGAAAATCCCTGCAAGTTGGTGCATGGAACTATAGGGTGCCGGGCTCCTGGGGTCATTTGTGTTAATACTCAGCTCTCAGTATTTCAGGGTCTTGACATTTGGAACAACACAGTAAGACTTTCAACACTGTTTTCTCATATTTTTGAAATTAGAAAAGAATATATGCCTATTATGAACATTCAGAAAGTAGAGAAAGTTTCAAGAAGAAAGAAAAGTCCCATAACCTGGGAAAAGCATTTTGATGAATGTACATTGAGGTATCTCTTGGTATATCTCCATCTATACTTTATGTATATACAAATAAAACTGCAGACAAATTTGGCCAAATCTTGCTGTTTTTCGCTTGCTGGTATTCATTCATGGCACATACAGATAGCCACAAAGACAGTAACATAGATTTACTGCCCTAAATAATTCTTTTTTAAAAGCTTTTTTTTTTCTTTTCTTTTCTTTTCTTTTTTTTTTTTTTTTTTTTTTTTTTTTGAGGTAGGTTCTCACTCTAGCCCCAGCTGACCTGGAATTCACTATGGAGTCTCAGGGTGGCCTTGAACTCATGGCAATCCTCCTACCTCTACCTCCCAAGGGCTGGGATTAAAGGTGTGCGCCACCATGCCCGGCGTTTGTTTTCATTTTTATTTATTTATTTGAGAGTGACAGAGATAGAGAGAGAGGGAGAAAGAGGCAGATAAAGAGAGAGAATAGGTACGCCAGTGCTTCCAGCCACTGCAAATGAACTCCAGATGCGTGGGCCCCCTTGTGCATCTGGCTAACGTGGGTCCTGGGGAATCGAGCCTAGAACCAGGGTCCTCAGGCTTCACAGGCAAGCACTTAACTGCTAAGCCATCTCTCCAGCCCTGCTCTAAATCATTCTAAGAACCACATTGTACTGATGACCAAACCACCATTTAGTCACCTAGTCTCCTACTGATGAGCCCTTAGGTCGTCTCCGGTGGCTTTGGTTAAGTGAACATTGTTTCAGTGAGCATCCTTGAACATGCAATTTTGCATACCTGGCATATTATTTTCCTATGATTAGAAATTAATTTGTAGATCAATTCAATTTTTATATGTGTATTTACCTCTACTACTTTTACTATTATCAAATGAGAATACTGGAAGTAGATAAAACCTTATAGATTTTTAGAATCTTAAAGATTCGTTAGCACTGAGTGTTAAAATAATTATAAAAATCTATCAGTACAACATGTCACTGTTGAATTTTGATTTCTTTGGTATATATCTTTAAAGTAAAATATATATTCTTTTTTCATCTTTTTAAAAAATTTTATTTATTTATTTGAGAGCGACAGACACAGAGAGAAAGACAGATAGAGGGAGAGAGAGAGAATGGGTGCGCCAGGGCTTCCAGCCTCTACAAACGAACTCCAGACGCATGTGCCCCCTTGTGCATCTGGCTAACATGGGACCTGGGGAACCGAGCCTCGAACCGGGGTCCTTAGGCTTCACAGGCAAGCGCTTAACCGCTAAGCCACCTCTCCAGCCCAGTAAAATATATATTCATATTAGCCATTTTTTCCCTCTGATACTGTCTTTTCACATAATTGGTCCGTTTCCTAGTCACAGAAGGCCTAGGAAAGGCAGGCAGAATTGACCTATAATGGAGTCCCATCATTTTTCTTTCTTTTGCATTTCCCTGAGAGTAGCCCTGGGAAACAGGATGTCTGGCAGAGGATGGGTCGGCCCACTGGCTCTGGACACAGGTTGTCTAGTGAGAGCTGAAGAGCCAAGGATAATGTGAGCCTTGGAGGGGTGGATGGGAATGTGAGGAACCAAAAGACTGAAGACTTGCCTCAGATTTGAGCTCACACTGCACTTCTCTTCCCTCCTCCCTTTGAAGAGGTTTTGGAAACAGTGTCTGCCATCATCGATTCTGGCTCTTCTATCAACCTGTATATGTTCCATGGAGGCACCAATTTTGGCTTCATTAACGGAGCCATGCATTTTCATGAATATAAGTCTGATGTCACCAGCTATGGCAAGTATTTCCCATTACTGGCTCTCCCTGGTCCTCTTAGCATTAGCAGGGCTGAGCCTTTTGATGGACAGTCCTTTAGAGACAACTTTTGGCTCCTTTAATGCCTTTTTCTGTGAAATGTCTAGGGAAGATAGAGATTTTATCTGCCTTGTCCCCTCTAAACTTCAGGAACAGCAGATGCCTACAAGCAGCTTATTCTGCTGAGAGCTCTTTGGAGGAAGGAACTAGCAAGGGAGGGAGGCACACATAGGGTGATGGTGTGTGAGGCTATTGAGAAGAGGTGATCCTGGACCCACATTAGATTGAGAGTTTCCAGAGTGGAAAAAGTTCCCCATTTTATCTACTTCCAGTTAGTAATTTAGTATCATGCTATGGTCATGGGGCATTTTTGTACTATTTTGACTGAATGGCTCATATTAAAAGTGTCTTCCAGAAAACATTTGCTGGTGTGAAGATCCTACTGTCTTATACCAGCTCCCTCTCTTCTTTATTTTTGCCCTGTGTACTGCTCTGAGGCCTTGTGTGACCATGACAGACCCACCAACTTACTCTCTTCTTTATTTTTGCCCTATGTACTGCTCTGAGGTCTTGTGTGACCATGACAGATCCATTGGTGTCTTGCAGACTATGATGCTGTGTTAACAGAGGCTGGGGATTATACTGCCAAGTATTCCAAGCTTCGAGACTTCTTTGGCTCAGTCTCAGGTATGCAAGCATCATAGTCAAGCATTTACTTGGGCCCATGCTTTTGTTATAAGCCCTTGGAGTAGCTGCTGTCTCATTAGTCAACTTCAGCCCCCTACTTGGAATAATGTGCAAGATTGCCTAAGACTACTGGGAATGTATCTCAGTGTTAGAGCCTTTGCCTAGTATTCAGAAGGCTCTGGGTTTCATAGCTAGCACTACCATTAAAAAAAAATAAAGTTTAAAAAGAATGTTCTAGACAAGCAAAGTTTTCATCATAGTGTGAGCCTTTGTATTTGCTCACAACAGGGAAGTAGTCTGTGGAGGTACATTGCAGGGAGGTATGCCATGAATACTAATTGAATGAAGTTGGGTCATGAAGGTCCATTTCAGGGAGGTGGAACATGTTTTGACCTGTTGAGTGAGTCCAGAGTAGTTCTGACTACTTTCCTATTAGTGTTCCATGTTCATATGACATGTGTTCTCAGTAGGAATCTGGACAAACTCTGAGTGAGTGATGGGTGCTAAGACTATTTATGTCATGTGGAAGACATAGAAAGTCCTGCCTTTTCTCAGACCATAAGTCTTACAGTGGTCTAAGCATCAGGCAGAAGCCTGTAGTTCATATTGGCACCAAGATAAAGGGGCACATTGGGTAAGAGGCTGTGATGATTGGGTCCTTTAGGGAGGGCCATGGTGGTTTCTGTTGCAGGTATCCCTCTTCCTCCCCCACCAGATCTTCTTCCCAAGATGTCCTATGAGCCAGTGACACCATCTTACTACCTGTCACTGTGGGATGCCCTTAAGTACATGGAGGAGGTGAGTACTGCAGGCAGGATCAGGGATAGTTACTAGTTGGGCTGGACCCAGACACTGTCCAGCTGGGGTGATTGGAAAAAAAAAGCCACTTTCGATGCCTTTGAGGTCCCATCTCCAACCCCTGAGTGTCGACAATAAGCTGATGCTGGAAGAACAGAACTTGGGTGTTATGGGGAGACTCCCTCCATGAGTCTTAGCAGGACTTACTCTGGGACAAGAAGAGGGTGAAGGGCAAAGGAAGGCTGGTCCTTCCTTTGTGGAGAGGACAGAGGGCATTTCTGCATTCATTTAGGGATGCTGTAATGCAGAAAACATGGGGGCTTAAGGAGCTCATTAGATTGTAGGAATACAAGCTCCAAGCTCTGTAACGTCTCTTCCTGTTGTCATCATTCCTGTGACTCTGGGAAGCCATAAATTTAATTTGATGAGAATCTGCAATAGATAAAAGGGGCTAGAAGTTCCCTTTCCTCTTGTCCTTGATGTGTTCTCTCTCAGGCCAGGCCTGTTTGTCACTTCTCATCAGAGGACCCAGGGTTAGGAGCAGCCTAGCTTCTGTGTATCCCTATGTCTTCTTTTATAGCCAATCAAGTCTGAAAAGCCAATCAACATGGAGAACTTGCCAGTGAACAATGGGAATGGACAGGCTTTTGGGTATATTCTGTATGAGACAACCATCTCCTCATCTGGCATTCTCAGTGGCCTTGTGTGTGACCGGGGGCAGGTAGGGGTATCTTTCCTTAATTCATGGGACTCTGTAGTGACCAGGCCCTATGCTACACACTTTACTGTCTGCCCTCAGAATTGGCTGCTGCCAGTATATAAGATTGGCTATCCCTGTCAGTTCTGTAACCTTTTCCAGCTGTGATAGTGGGTGTTCAGTTTTTCTCCAAACCTGCCAAGCCTTCACATATGTCCCCACCTGACTATACTAGTTTTGTCATCTGACAGAAGCTCCTCTTACTTCCCTTCTGTTGACTATGATGCTTTTTATCTGCTCATTTTTTGCAGGTATTTGTGAACTCAGTATCCATAGGATTCTTAGACTATCAAACTATGAAGATCATTATCCCCCGGATCCAGGTTTGTCTTCTCAGGGAACTGAGTGATCACTGGCTTAAGTTCCTTCCAAGGAAATCTGGTGGGATTCAAAGAGGAACATCATGAAGCTAGGAAGCTTCATAACTACCAACTATAGAGTCAGGACAAGTATGGCTTTATTGACAAATAGGTCTCTTACTCTTGTCCTCAGAACACAGGAAAGAACTCAGGGACAGAAAGAGGTGCAGCAGTGACCTCATGGCTGGGTCATCAGACTGTAATATTGGCCAATATGTTTCTGGCAGGGTTATACTGTGCTGAGAATCTTGGTGGAGAATCGGGGGCGAGTCAACTATGGGAATAATATTGACAACCAACGCAAAGGTAGGTCCTAGTGAAAGCCAGAAAAACTGCACCACTCTTCACAGACTTATCTACCCCTTTGCCATAGAGGACTTCAACAGGCCATGAGGAGCCCTTGGGGGAAATGAGCCATAAGGGTCCACTGTAGGGAGGTGGGCCATGGAGATCTATTGCAAGAAGGTGGGTCATGAAGGCTAACTGGGAGGCCCACTGCAAGGTGGGCCATGGTGGTACATTGTAGGGTGGTGGGCATGGACCCCCATTGCAGGGAGGTTGTTCACTGAAGCTCTCTGTAGGGAGGTGGACAATAAGGGCCTATTGCAGGCATGTAATCCATGGAAACCTTTTGCAGGGAGAAGAGCCATGGAGGCTCACAACAGGGAAGTAGTCCATGGAGGTACATTGCAGGGAGGTATGCCATGAATGCTAATTGAATGAAGTTGAGTCATGAAGGTCCATTTCAGGGAGGTGGAACATGTTTTGACCTGTTGAGTGAGTCCAGAGTAGTTCTGACTACTTTCCTATTAGTGTTCCATCTTCATATGATATGTGTTCTCAGTAGGAATCTGGACAAACTCTGAGTGAGTGTTTTAATCTCTCCCTAGGGTGAAATGTACTTTTGCAGATAGTAGGCCTTTCTGTTTGCGGGGTGGTGGATAAGGAGCAAGGAATGGAATTGCCTTGCTTGTATAGGATCCCTCCCTTCCTGGGTCTCCACAGTGAACTCATGTCCCCCTCACCCCCAACAAACTCTTTCTGGGAAACTGATAGTGCTTCTCTGCTAAGGAGGGAGCCAGACATGCAATAAACAAAATGCATTTTGTTGGCATGGCTCTCTAGGAATATCCCATCAGCACTCTTTATTTTCCTTGCTCTTTGATCTTTTATTTTAATGTAGCTGTTCCTTTCTTTAATCTAAGTGTAGGTAGCTTCAAGTACAGAAATAGAGAACTGGGGCTGGACGGATAACTTAGTGATTTAGGTGTTTGCCTGCAAAGCCAAAGGACCCACGTTCTATTCCCCATGACCCACATTAGCCAGTGAACAGGGTGGCACATACATCTGGAGTTCATTTGCAGTGGCTGAAGGCCCTAGCATGCCCATTTTCTCTCTCCCTCTTTCTCTCTGTCAAATAAAGAAAAAATTAAAAATTAAAAAATAAAAAGAACTTGGTTAGTATACTACTGTAATAAGGAAGTTGACCTTTTATTTCATTCCTACCAATTTGCATTTGTGGTAGAGGAGACTTGTACCTCTGTTCCCTGGTCAGAATTTTAGCCAAGAGCTCTGAGACATGCCCATGAGATGCTGTGGCTCACACTGGGGCTTCCTTGCCATAAGGGCCTCAGAGTAATTTCTAGCACCACTCTGGCCTGCTTTCCCATTCCCTGCAGAGTTACCTAGTATTTTTCTTGGTCCTCAAAGCCTTCTTCAGGTTTCCATCTCCTTTTGTTCTCCTGAAGGTTAGAAAAAAACCACCAACCTGACTAGTTTTGCTTTTCCAGGCTATTTATCATCTGTTCTCTGAACATCTATGGAATCCTGCCTTCTGAGCCAGTTCACTGTTTATATGTCACAGATTGCCCAAAAGAAATGTCTGTGCTCACACATATGCCCATGCCAAGTAAGAGCATCTGAGATTCCCCACAAAACCTATTACCATCTCCAGACTCAGTGGCTCCACCATCCAGAGTACCATGGGGCACCAACATAGCTGTCCCTGTCCTCAAAATGCTGATCAGTTGGTCTTGAAGTGTGCAGTTCCTTAGTATTAGACCAAGTGATGTTGCCCTCTGCTTCCAATTTTAGATACTGTTAAAGCTGGGTAGGTTGTATGGAAGGTCTCAGATTGGGTTATCAGGTTTGTCAGAGTGGTACACTACTGAGACTATCTAGGCCTGACATTATGTCACCTCATGGCCATGTGTATTTTTCTCCAGAGAGGTGCCAGAGACTGGGCTCACACCATATCTCAGTTTTGTTACAGTTTGTGGATGCATCATCTTCGGCAAATATTAGGACCTAGCAAACAACAGTCTTTCCCATTCTCATGCATTTGGTGTCTCCAGGGAGGCTTATTAAAGTTCAGGGTACCATACATGGCATACACTGCAGAAGTCCTCACTTGAACTTCCTTGGAATGTCCACACATGATGTAGCCACAGTTGAGTCACCTGTTGCCTGATTTGGGACTTGTTCATCTTTCTTTGTCTACTTTCCCAGGTTTAATTGGAAATCTCTATCTGGATAATTCTCCTCTGAAAAACTTTAGGATCTACAGTCTGGATATGAAAAAGAGCTTCTTTCAGAGGTGGGTCATTTCCTATGCCACTGTGTGGACTCATAGATGGAGTGCCCTGGCCTCTCTGCCAGGGTCCTACAGTTGTGCAAACACAGAAGCCAAAGCAGCTTGCCCAAGATGAGGGTAGCGGCCATGTTTCCAGACTGGAAATAAATACCTTGTCACCTTGCTGCAATCTTGCGCCCTTGTTATGAGGTGGGGAGGGGTTTCTTGGAGGCCTTGGTTTGGGAGGGGCCATGCCTTAGAAATTACATGTGGGTCTGGAGGCAGATATGAGATGGTCTTTCCCTCTTTTCTGCTGATGTCCCATGTTAGGTTTGATATGGACAAGTGGAGTACTGTTCCTGAAGCTCCAGCCTTCCCTGCGTTCTTCCTGGGTGGCCTGTCAGTTGGTCTTTCCCCCGCTGACACATTTTTGAAGCTTGAGGTTTGTAGGACCCCTTTCTTTTCTGGTTCTCATTTCTCTCAGGGATCCAATATAGGAACCCTTTGGACTTGTCATGGATGGAACTTTCTGAAGCCTCTGGGCCCAGAGGTCCCCCTGCCTTTTCATGTTGCCCTATATGACAGGGGCTTTGGGGCCACCTGGGGGAGGTATGGGCTCCAGGCAGAACCATATGGTTGTACCTCCTGGGTGCTGCTTTCTATGTCATCTGAGGTTTGCTGCCCTGATTCAGGAGGTCAGAGCAATGGGGATGGAGGTAGGACTGTCCCCTGCTGGTCTAATGGGAGTCAAATATTGGCTCACTTTGGTTTCTAAGAACCTGAATGGAGAACATATGATCTCACTGTTTTTTTTTTGTTGTTGTTTGTTTTTGGTGTCACTTAATCTTTGAGGCTCTCATGGCAAAATAACACCCCCCTTATTCTACTTGAAGGGCTGGGAGAAGGGGGTTGTATTCATCAATGGCCAAAACCTTGGACGCTACTGGAACATTGGACCTCAGGAGACCCTCTATCTCCCAGGTGCCTGGCTGGACAAAGGAATAAACCAGGTGGGAAGACTTCCAGCCTCCTTTTATTTTCTTTGTAACTCCCTTCCCATCCTTGTCCTCCCTACTATCAAATTGCCTTCCTGGGCACCTTTGTTCAGTGAGAGAGCAGCCAGATATTTCAGCCAGCCATCCCTCTTTTCCTTGGTGCTGATAACCTCTTGAGTCATTCCAATTTTGTTCCCACACTCTCTCTTCCCATCCTGGTGTTTCATCTATCTCTAGGACAGACTTCATAGCTCAGCCCTTGTCTCCTACAGGTCATCATTTTTGAGGAAACAATGGCAGGTCCTCTGGTACAGTCCACTGACATCCCACACCTGGGCAGGAACCAGTACATTAACTGAACAGCGGCCCCAGTAGCACTTGCTGGTGGGTGGTTCCCTTCCTCGAACCTTCCCTACAGAAGTATCTCCTTAAGCAGCAGCCTTGGGGAACCAAAGCCTATGGTCAACCATGTGACTCAGTTTAAAATCTAAACCTGGAGGACTTAAGAGAAGGTGGGATAGCTCTAGGCTAGGGTCTCCTCATAAATAGATGGTGCTTCATCTAGCTTTGTGGATGGTGCCCTTTTTTGCTTCCTTTATCTTTCTAGGGAGTCCCAAAGGATGTCTTGATGCTGGGGGTTGGGGTATATAGTCAGATCATGTTCCGAGAAGATGTTCAAGTTGGGTGGGTTCTGCTCCAGAAGTCAAATCCCCACTGGTAGGCCTGTTGAGCACAATATTTTCTTTGAATGTGGTGGGGCATGAACACATCCTCCACAGTCTCTGTGCTCCTGAACTGTTTGTAGAGGGTAGAGAAGGGGAGTCTCACTTGACTCTTTATTTTCTCTTTACCACCTTTCCCAAGCTACCTCTGGGATTCCAGAAGAAAGTGTGAGAGATGGTTTTCCTTCCCAATCCCTCATGGTTTCTGATGGGATGAAAAGAAGCAGGCATACTTAGCCACTTACCTTCCCGGGATAGAGAACATTTGTTGTTGTACTCAGCAAGGACTGTCACCAGGGGAAGAGATGGGGATCCCAGCAGAAACCACACTAGATATTCATGCTCTCAGGAAGGGAAGGGCCCAGCTTAAGTGGCACTGGGCAGGAATCTCCCCACCTCTAGTGGAGTTTGGAAGTAGCCACAAGGCTCACAGGCCTAGCCCCACCCAGACTCTCTGAATACCACCCTATCCCAGTGACCAAGCAGCAGGGAAGATAGCCTTCCACCATGTTATCTCAACATTCAAATTGGAGGCTTTTATTCTAGAGGTCAAGTGCAATAGTTGGTTCAGGTTTGCCATCCTGAATTACAATAAAGCAATAGACTTGAATCAAACCTTTGTTGTGCCTCTAGCGTTTTGTGTGCCATTCTAAGCCATAGGGAGAGGGTGACTCCTGAAGATCCAGACACTGATGAAACTACTCAGCTGGTGGATAGTTTATACCTTAGAACCAGTCCTGACCTAAATTGTCCTGGAAATGTCACTGCACTGGAGTGTTCCTGGAGAAGAAATATAAAATACAAGTCCAATCTCATGCTAGTGTACGGGAGTAAGAATTTTTCAGAAAGACAAAAGTACAAATTAGTTATAGGAGATAATTTTTCTTCATAAACTATATCTGGCATGTACTGCCCCAAACTAATTATCTTCACTAATAGTCAAATTGCACATATCTCTGACTACAGTGCCCAGCCAGGAGCCCAGTGAAGACTGGTTGGGCTGAGGCTCACAGGTTGGCATCTTGTGTGCAGCTGAGGACTGGGTCTGTAAAGAGGTGGGGGACAATGATAATACTCAGGCACTGAGCTCACTGGCAGATGGTTAAGGGAACTATGCCAATGTTCCAGTAGGGCAGAGAAATGGATTTTTTGACAGTGTCTTGTTATGTAGCCCAAGATATCTTTAAATTTTCAGTCTTCCGGCCTCAGTCTCCCAAGAGATGATATTATAGGCTTGAAACATCAAGCTTGTGCCAAAGGGAGCTTATTTAAGTAAAGGTTGTAGACAATGCCTCCACAGCAGAACAGGAAGAGTCCTCATTTCCCTCCAAATCTACAAGCTGTTTGAATTACCTTGCAAAGGAAGTGCTGAGTTAAGATGTAAATGAGCCTAGGACTACTCCAGTAGGGCCTGAGCCACAGAACAATGTCACTTTGTCTTGCATTACATGAGTGAGTTTCCAGTATGTAAGCTGGAAACTCTGGCAGGCAATTGGAACTTTACACAAAAAGGGGAATATTACATCCAAACCTTTTATAAAAGTGAATCCCAAATTAGAGAGGTTTTCTAAATTTTTTTTTAAAAATATTTAAAAAATTTATTTCTTTGAGAGCAACAGACAGAGAGAAAGAGGCAGACAGAGAGACAGAGAGAATGGGTACACCAGCCACTGCAAATGAACTCCAGACACATGTGCCCCGTTGTGCATCTGGCTAACTTGGGTCCTGGGGAATTGAGCCTTGAACTGTAGTCCTTAGGCTTCACAGGCAAGCGCTTAACCGCTAAGCCATCTCTCCAGCCCTAATTTCTTTTTTTTTCAAAGTACAGCAAGAGCTCTAGCCCAGTAGGCTGACCTGGAATTCACTGTGCGGTTAGTCTCAGGCTGGCCTGGAATTCACAGCGATCATCCTACCTCTGCCTCCTCCAGAGTGCTGGGATTAAAGGCATGTATCACCACACCCAGCATAGAGAGAATGGGCTCACCAGGGTATCTAGCAAAGGAACACCAGACTTAATGTGCCACTTTGTATAACTCCGGTCCTTAGGCTTTCTGGGCCAGTGTCTTAGCCGCTGAGCCATCTCTCCAGCCCCCAACTTTGAGTTTTATGCAAACTTGATCAGGTATATGCTGGGCCCATTAAAAAATGAAGCTTTCTTGGGGCTGCAGAGATGGCTTAGTGGTTAAGAGCTTGCCTGTGAAGCCTAAGGACCCCGGTTCAAGGCTTGATTCCCCATGACCCACGTTAGCCAGATGCATAAGGGGGCGCACACATCTGGAGTTCGTTTGCAGTGGCTAGAGGCCCTGGAGTGCCCATTCTTTCTCTCTCTCTCTCTGTCTCTTTCTCTTGCTGTCTGTTGCTCTCAAATAAATAAATAAAAATACCAAAAAAATCATTAAAAAATATGAAGCTTTCTTGCAGGATCTTACTATGTTTATCCTCTATCAAAGCAAATGTTGGCAGAGTTTAACTCTCCTGAGCTGACTATTTTGTCCAGAACTTGCACACCATATAGCTTTGTCTCTTTGGAATACTTCTGCTCATATACCTAACCTTCTGAATGCTGGAAGTGTCTGCTCACTCATTCTTTCCTGTTTGTACCCACCGTGTCTCACCTGTGAGACTTTAGGCTTTGTGAACAGGCTTGATCCCACACCCTCCACTGTCCATCTCCATCCTTACTGGCAGTTGATCCTCACCATCTGCTTCATGTGTCTGATAAGCATCAGAAGCAATTGCAATTTCCTTCATGTGACCCCTACTGCACTCCATCCATCCCATATCAATACACAGAAATTCTTTGTTTCAAACTATTTTGGCTCCTTCCTTTGCACACCACACCCAACCCCTGAGAAGATTCCCCCCCCCCCCCCGCCCACTGTACTTCTTGAGACCTTCAGAATTCACCCCACCCGTCAGCTCATACCTGTTTTATTTTGCAGCTGCCTTCCCAGGTCCTTAGCCCATTCCATTTGTCTTTAGCAGGGAGGCAGAGTGGTTCTTCTCACATGTCAGTTTGATCATGCTGTCCTCTGCTCTGAAAATCCCCCCCCCCCAAAGCCTCCTCATTTCACTGAATTGAAGCCAAAAACCTTGTCTTGGTTTCTGGTGCCACACCACTAGGCTTTCCCTTACACACCCACTGAATCTCCCACTTCCTTCCCTGACTTGGTCAGTTGCAGCCACATTGCAGGGTTTTGTTTTTGTTTTTGTTTTGGCTGGGCTGTGCACATGAGAAACACTCTCCTGCTGATGACAGTTCTCTCTTCTTGGGATGATCTGACTCAGAGAGCTGTATGTTGTCATGTGATGTTAATGCTCAGATTCTCCTTCACAAGGACACTTTTCTGATGTTGTGTGGAACCCCAGCCCCTCTTAACTACTACCTACACCCAGCTGTGCTTGTTCCTTTACAGCAGATCACATCTGAAATGCTGCTGTCATTTGCTGTCTGTCTCCTCTAAGCTCCTTGAAGACAAGAGCTTGGTTCTTCTTTCCCTGCTGGGTGTTGGCTGCTAGTATGACTATTCAAGGCATTTGGTAAATATTTGTTTGATGGTTAAATTAATAAATTAGAATAAAGTAAGGCAGGGCTGAAGAGGATTAGGGTTGTTAAAAACCACATTTGATTTTTAATTTTGAAAACAAATTAAATACAGTTAAATTAAAACAGACCGGATGGTGTAGCAGCTGGGCCTCCACCCTCACTCCAGCCTCTGCGCTTGGAACTCCTGAACCCTGGCTTCTTCACTCTTTTGTGGTGGGGCTTGCCAGGGAGGCAGCAGGGAATAAACTGGGTTTGAAGAACAAGTTGTCATCATAGATTCAGTTCTAATTTATAACAAACTCATTATGAACAAAGATGAAGGCTGCAGTTTTCACAAGGGTTATAATTATAAATAAATACACATGCAGCTACGAGAGGATAGTAGTGAAAACAACTGAATTAGGATCTGCTAAAAATAAAATCCCCAGTTTTTTTTATTTTCAATTTCTCCAAAATGAGCCTTAGAGTTGAGGCTAAAAATTTCGCCTCAGGGTAGCCAATTTGACCTTGGCATCCAGGGTTAGTTTCTATGAGAAAGCAAGAGTGCCTAGATATATATTCACTTATTTGATGGATGCCCACCTCTTCTTTCTCCCATGCCACCCCACTTGATGTCAATGGATGAATTTACAAAGTAACATCCAAAGTGTTAAGAGACTGGGGACAACATCCTGCAAGGTGGCTCTTGGATCTCATGTCAACAGATGATTTCATAAATGCTATGGGAAGTTAAATACATTTCAAAATAGGCAGCTGATGCTATATTCTGAGTGTTAGGTATATGGACTGAGTCCTATCCAGGAATGGGTTCTGGATGGATCTCAGACCTGTCCTGTGAGTTTTAATGGAGTGGGAAGCTGTTAGCAATTAAGAAATAAACTGGTCTTCAGTGGGCATGGGCCCTTTCTTTTTCCTCCATTTGGGAGGAAAATTGTGCTTCCAACTTGTACAAGTAGGGGTAGAACCACCACCAGAGGCCCCCACCTGACCAGAGCTGGGCCTCTCAGATGCCTGGCAACCCAGTCACATGCTTTTCCTGGGTGGAGAGCAGCAGAATGGGCATACTCTTCTCTCTGGGCAGTGGGTATGTGGCAGGCTGGCTCTGCATGTTCCAAAGCAGAGGGAGAAACATTCTTTCCCAAATTGTGGTTAAGATAGAATAGTTTGTAAAGGTGTGTGTCCCCTTTCCTCAGTGTTCAAACAAATCCCTGTCTGTACCTGAATCCCATGCTAATCCAACCCCCACTGAAACCAGTGCTTGGGCTGGAACTACCAGCCTCATGCTTTCTTGGGAAGTGCTTTGTCTGCTACTACTGCTTATACCAACCCTGAAGTCTGTGGTTCTCAGGGGTTCCAGGAAGAGGGATTTTACCTTCCTAGGCTAGTGAAGGGGCACTATAGCGCAGGGACTTTTGGGAGGCAGTGTGTGGATAGTGGGGTCTTGTTTTCTTTTTTTTGTCCCGATCAATCAGTAACCTATGCTGGCTCGAGGCCCATCTCCTTGCCAATGCCAGGAGAGGAGGCTTGAGGGATGTGGGCAAGAGGAAGAGCTCTGAGGTACAGGGGGCCTGTGGGCAGGCCCAGGCTCCCCCCATGCAGGGCTGGGAGCCAGGTGGGATCCAAGACAGCCTTATGCCCTGTAAACATGAACCAGAGGAGAGCCAGAGGTATGTCTGATTTGGGTGCAGCTCTGAGGAAGAGCAGCTGCTGAAGAGGGGCGTTGGGGCACTGAGATTGCCCTGGACTGCTCTCTGGTCTTCATTAGTCCCTGGCCAGGCATGCTGTGTAGTCATACTGAGCCCAGGAGCCATGCTGCACTTGACAGTGGGATCTTCTAAGTTCCCTCCAGCCCCCGTATCATCTTAGGGCTGGATGGGTGCCTGCAGCACTTGCTCGCACAGCCCCATCACTGCAGAAAGCTTCCAAAGAAGTGTGCTGGGCATGGGTTTTGCTGGCAGCTGGAACCCCCAGCTCTTAGGTCTCTCAGGCCCCCTGGCCATGTTGGATGGATATAGCAACAGGTCTGAGATTTCTGTGCTTAAATTCTGTCTTTTATCCTGGCATCAAGCTGGGCTCTCTCAGAAGCCCCCAGAATAGAAAAGAGGTGATGGCGTTCCTTAGGAGTCTGCCTCTTGGAGGAGCTATCAGCCATATGAGAGGATGGAAGGCCAAGGGTCTGGGAAGGAGGTTCCTGTGTGAAGGAGGAACAGAGGCATCAGCTGAGAGTGACATGGAGAGGTAACAGCCAGAGAGGCAAAATGCTCAATCCAGAGACCCAGAAGCTACACAGAGCCTGGCTGTGGATCTTCCTTGGAGACATTTTTTTGAGGATCAGGTGTGGGAGGTTATTCAGTGATGTGAAGAGGCCATGAGACTGGCCGTGTACTCATTCTAAGTGGTACTGGCCAAGGCAACTTTAAGTTCAGGAGATGAAACAGGCAAAGTAACACATATCCCTCGTGGACATGGTAACTGTAAATGTTCTGGGGCCAGAGTAAAGCTATCTATCCAATCTGAGCTCCTACTTCTGTCTGGCAGGAGTAAAAAGTCTTGAATAAGGAAGGGGTGCCTTCAAGATGAAAGATATGCTCACAGAAAGTTCCTCAAAAATTCTTAACTTGTTCAGTCACCTGGCACAAGTCTTTTGGGCCAATGAGTCACTTTGAGCAAGTCTGTTAGCTTTTCTGTCTTTTTTTGTTTGTTTGTTTTTGTTTTTATCAAGGTAGTATCTTGCTCTGGTCCAGGCTGACCTGGAATTCACTATGTAGTCTCAGGGTGGCCTCAAACTCATGGTGATCCTCCTACCTCTGCCTTCCAAGTGCTGGGATTAAAGGTGTGTGCCACCGTGCCCGGTTACCTTTAGCTTTTCTGAACATCACTGTGTTAACCTCTGACCCTTTGGCCTATCCCAACAGAAGAAAATAATTAAAAAAAATAGAAACACATATGTAGGATTTGCTATATGCCATAGACTGTTCTCAATGCCTTTGGTAGACCATTCCACAGCTAAAGAAACAGTACCTGACCCCACAGGGAATACCAATAACCCCACTGAGGTGTGCCCTCAGTGGATTAGGGGCGAGGGAAAGAGGATATAAGAGAATAACTTGATAACTATGACCAACACTTGACTTCATAACTTAATAACTATGACCAGCCCCTGCATTAAAATTCATAATCAATTAAAAAATAGTAGGGAGACTAGTAGGAGAGAAGAAGAGAACAGAGAAAGGAGTAGGGGGTAGGGAAAAGACAGAGGGAGGCAAGGTGACTATGTTCAAAATACATTTTTACATAAAATTATCAATAAGTCAACAAGATACGTACACACACACACACGACTATGGAAAGAAGGGACTCTGGAGGGGCATACATGAGGGGGAATAGGAAGCGAGCTGTGATCATGATATATATTCTATATATATATGGATGCTGTTAATAAATTTTTTTTTAAAAAAAGAAACAGTACAGAGAAGTGACACCAGGCCAAATAGAATAGTGGTAGGCCTGGCAGCTGAGTGAGCTTTGGTGCCCATGTTTTGTGGGCTCTTTACCTCATGTCATTGAAAGCCACAAGGCTGCTGACTTAAAACAGTGAGTGGTCCTCATCACAACCCTATGTCTGAAGGAGAATCCAAAGAACAGGATGAACAAGTTTGTACTGATGTCCTTGTAGTCCAGGAACCATGGCCAGCATGACAGTAGCAATGATAAGCTGTCAGGAGGAAGGCAATACTTGCAGAAGGTCCCAGCCATGTGCTTGAAAGCTGGTACCTGTTAGTTGTAAGGGGCACAGTAGGAAGGGTACTTTGGCCATCCTTCTCCTATTCTCATTGGTCCTATCCTCCCCAAGTTACAGAGCAAGAAGTAAAGCTCCCAGGGATAGGATGGAGGCCACGTCACAACCTGGAACTGCTTGCCCAGTTAAGTGGCAGTTCTGGCATTCCCTCCTACCTGCATCCTGAGGCTCAGATCTCCATTGAGGGGTCAGTGAAGCCCTTCTTCCCCTCATTCACCAGCACTGGCTTCTCTGTCCGTGTGTGCCAGACCAGGATCTGTGTGTCCAGAGGCAAAGAACAAAATGGGGCAGGTCCCCAGCTCACTCTGCCAACCTCCCAGCTGTCTCCCACACCCTGAAAGTCTTTCTTCTGCCACCACCCTTTCCAACCTTGTTCCATCAAGATTCTCTCAATTTGTCTTTATTTCTATCTATTCCCTCACTCTTGTACATGTGATGTATTCAAAGTAGCCATGAGAAATGAGAAATCTAAAGATACAGAAAATAGACACGTCTCAGAATTTCTCAAGTGTGCCTGTGTGATTGTACATGTGCATGCATACATTTGAAGACAGCTATATGTATGTCTACGTGCATAAGACATATACTGTGTGTGAACATGCCATGGTGTGTGCATATGTGTGCTTAATGAGGATCTTAGAACATAGCTGTTCTGATGGAGAAGCAGTGATTTTATGTTATTACCCCTTCCCCATTTTCCTGCCTCCTGTAATTGTGGCTACCTTGCTCATGATAAGCTACCTTCATGGATGGGTACTGTAAGACATGAAAGGTTATTTTGAAGCCCTCCTTTCCCCTTGGCCTACAAAGGGTGTGGAGTTGCTTACAGCTCTCAGTTCTGCAAAGGTTCTTACCTTGGTGCAATTGGCTGCCTTTGGCTCCAGGTCATTGAGGGTGACAAGTTCTCGAAGGAGACTGCTTTCCTGGTAGCCTCCCTTTACACCACGTAGCTTGAAGTAGGCCTGGCTCCGCTGCAAGATGAGCCTCAAGTTGACTGCAAATCCAGCCATGTCTATTGCAAAAGGTCGGTGGGGGTCGAACACTGTCTTCCAGCCAACAACCTTCCCTGCCCCATTCACCCGTGGGGCCTCATATCGAAGGCCACCAACGAAGGCCACAGGCCATACCGATACCCTCCTGGTGCTGCGCATCTACAAGTTGAGAACCAGAGTTAGGACACCTGTGTCTACAATGTGAGCGTGGCCCATTCCCACAGGTGAAATCAATTAACTAGTGTGTGGGGGGGGAGGGGCAGTGGTCAGGGGAGAATGCTGTTCAGTCCCATCTCTAGATTCCATGCCATTGATTAGTATCACGCTAGAGGACTACCTAACAACCCCCCCCCCCCCCGCCCGCCAGGCTGCAGGCCAGACATCTTTCTCAGACCAGTTGGCCATCTACTCAACATGGTCCTAATGCTCTTTTCTCCCTTGCACCAAACCTCAGTCACCACGTTTTTATTTGAAATAGACCTGAATTCTCAAGACTTGCACATGGCCAGTGAATCATTGAGAAGCTCAAACTTGTATCCATGGGGTTTCTGGAGGCCATACTAAATGTCCTTACTCAGAACCCTCTTCAGAGTGCAAACACCTCCAAGGCCAGCACTGTGGTTCGTGAGCTCCAAGCTCCACTAGCCTTTCCTTTAACTGGTGGGGTGCTTTACGCTATACTTTTTTCCCCCCTCATTTCTTTCCCTCATTCTTCGTGTGTCCAGTGAGCTCAACCTTGGGATACGTGTATACAGGCCACTGTATAGTGCTGTGTCGCCTCCTGGGAAGCTCTGATCCTGACTCCCTTGCCTCCACCCAGACCCACATGGTGCTCTCCCTCTTCTGGTCCCTCCCCCACCTCCTCAAAGAGCTCCAGACTGTATGTGTTGTCGTCATCTGCGAAGTAAACCACTCCTGGCTGGGTGGAATTACGTGGGAAGGTCTCCCGCAGCCAGCGCAGAGCCAGGTTGCGCTGCATGGTGCCGCGCGGGATGCGGGGGTCCCGGGCATCGCCCCGCAGCTTGTAGTTTCGAGGCGTCTCCACGTGGAGGTGCGTGTAGTTGAGGCCGGTGTCGCGGAGCAGGCGCGCTGTCAGCGGGGTCCTGCGAGGCGCGTCCTCCACCACCAGCCAGTGCAGGTTGGGCACGTGCAGCAGCGTGTTGGCCATGCGCGTCAGCTCCGCCTTCTGCACCGGTCGGCTGTAGGTGGGCGTCACCACGTGGATGGTGGGCAGTGTATCAGACCACGGCGGCGGCCTTGTGTAGACATACTCGGTGCGGACCACCTCCACGATGTCGCGGTCAGACATGCAGTACTCCCTAGGGTCCGTGCCTGCTGGCGCCTCGTGCCGGGGGTCGCTGCCCTCATCTGCAGAGGTGGGAGAAGGTAGTGCAGGACGAGCGCGCTGGCCTGGCTCTGATACAGGCTCAAGGCCACCCTCCCTTCCACGTCAGTCTTAACCTCTTGCCTCTGCAAGCCTGATATCAGTGACCCACCTCTTTTGTTCCTTCTTTAGCCCTGAGGTTGCAATCTGCAGTCCTGGCCCTCTTATGGGGCATTTCCTATTTCGGATTCCTGGGGTTCTAGAAAGAACCGGTTCCTTATCGCATCTGACCACTCCATAGTTATCTGAATGTGGCTAGCCACACTCCAGCCTCGCATCTGCAGTCCTCCATGCATTAGGTTTTAAGTGAGTCCTGAACATCACCTTTCTGGCCTCCAACTACAGCTCAGTGTCAGGGTCATATTATGTGATGTAGATGGATGCCACAGAGCTGGAGCTCAGCAATGACATGGCTCCAGCATACTTAGTCTCTAAACAGAATTTTAGGTTAGCCCATCCTAGGTTTCTTACAAATCCTCCTGCAAATTGGGCCTCTCCTTCTTGGCATGATGTAATCAGTTCTTTGAATCTTGGTGTACAATTCAATATTTAACTACTGTGGGCTTTGCCCACAGTTGTGAAATCAATATAGTTGTGAACTCTCAATGCCATGTCTAAGTTTAGTTATGACTCCATTTGGGTGTATAGCTGATTAAGTTCTTCCACTGGTCTGATGTCAATATCCTAGTCCACACGTTCTAGACATGCTCATTGGCCCTCTAGGTTGTGCACTTTCCTACTGCCCTAGCATTTGGTGAATGTTTCCCAAATCCATTTCAAAGATTTCACAAGGGCCATGACACTTGCTGAGGCCTGTGTCTGGCCACATGCCCACAGGCATGGGAAGCCATTACTTCCTGAATTCCCAGAAAGCAACCTGCTCCAACGAGGGGCAGTTCTTACGCATTACAGAACCCAGATGTCCTAGTAAGAGGATAAATCAGAGTTGCTGGCATACTTTTTTTCATTCACTCCCTGCTCTTCAAGTTATGTCTTCATGTTTGAAGGGCTCATGAGTTAACTACGGTGTGGTTCATACTGCTCACTTGCTGTCTCAGTGGGAGTGGCAGTAGCCAGAGGGCAGACCTAAAAATTCAAAACCTTAGGCTTAGACTCTTCCCTTTTCTGTGACCAACTACATACTCCTGATCAAGTTACTTAGCTTCTGGTACCCCGATTTAATGACTGTAAAGTGTAGCTAATAGTACTGCTTTATGGAGTTACTGTGTAGATTCAGTATACACAAGGGTTCGGAGCACTGCTAGGCATATTTACTTTGGCTTCCTTCTGTGTAGGACATTAGCTTCCCTGCTTCCTTGTGGCTCCATGAACTTACAGTAAGGATGAAATGTTCAAGCCAATGGAAGTATGGAGTGTGGATGTAGAGGGGATGCTAGACTATGGCCCTTCTGTTCCTTCCCTCCATTCCACCATTACTATTAGCAGCAAATGAGTTTGCAGCATGCTCTTATGGAGTCTACTGTGGATGAACTTGCCTCCTAGGGAACGCACCCAGGCTAATAGCTCACTAGACACTGTGGTAGCCTGAAACCCATGACCCAGATCAAGATATGATGCTTGGGGACTAGCAGAGAGGCAGGACATCAAAAGGGTCATATTGAAAGGATGAAAATGTCAAGTAAAGGTATAGGAGCCAGGATTTTGACCAGAGTGAGATTTCATGTGTCCTATAGTTAAAGGTACTTTAGAAACTGAGGTTAGGGACAGAGACTTAGAGCCATTTTGTATAGCCTCTGCTATCCAGGTCATCTGGACCAGGTCAGGTGGAGAAAGTTCTCCACACATTAGGGATTAGCTACAACCTGCTTTCCATCCTTCCCTCTGACTTCAGGGCTTCTTTAACTGAGTCTTAACGGGCTTCTGGTGTGATAGCTCTGACCTTTGCTTTGCCAAAATGGCAACAGACATTATGTCATTTTATATATGGTAGTTTAAACCCCTTTGGGATGAAGTATTCACAGGATAACTGTGATGCTAAAATAACAAGCACCAAAGAGAGGCATGGGGATCAGGAGCCATAGGATGAGATCATGCATAAGTGCAGAGTGTCCAGTAAGGGCAGTGGGGCTGTAGCAAGAAGCCTTGGAAACTGAAGGGGGATGGTAGGACTCAGACTCTCATGGTATGGGGTAGCATAGCATGGGACATGATTTGTGGATGTGGCTGCACTCATACCACTGGAGGCCATGGGCTTCCATGGATTCCCCAGGCCCTACTGCAGAGCCATTACTTATCACTGGGGAGTACTTGGGTGCCTTCCTGCTTTCCCATATTCCCAGAAAAGATGGTGTACATTGCAATGGAAAACTGCTTCCTACCTGAGTGTTGGGTCTAGGTGTTAAATGGGGCAGAAGATAAGATGAATAAGACTGAAGGCTAAGGAATGAGGTGTAACCAGACGTGGGAGGCATGGAAGGTTTGAAAGAGAGGTGGTTGTGAAAGAAAATGGAAACACAGGACTCAGGGATAAAAGAAAGTGATTCTAGTCTATTTTTCTACTCTGTTCTTAGAAGGACTCCTCCCTTCTCCAGGCCTCTGCCATTTGTGTTTCCTAATCAGAAAAAGGGGACAAAGGATCCACTGCCCTGGAAAGGCATTACTGGCTGGGATTACAGCACTTGCCTGTCATGCAGTAGGCCCTGAGTTCGTCCTCAGCAATCCAAAAATAAAACTAAGCCAGGCATGGTGGCGCACGCCTTTAATCCCAGCACTTAGGAGGCAGAGGTAGGTGGATCACTGGGAGTTCCAGGCCACCCTGAGACTACATAGTGAGTTCCAGGTCAGCCTGGGCTACAGTGAGACCCTACCTCAAAAAACCAAAAAACAAAACAAAAAAAACACTAAAACAAACAAACAAAATCTTAGTACTTGAGGTACTGCCTTCCCAAGAGTGTCTCATTTCTAGAGATAAACACAACAGACTGACCCCCACTTTCCACAAGCCAGTCTTCCTGTGGCCTAAATCATCTCAGGATCAAGTAAGAGAAAATTAAAACCATCATCAAATCCTAGAACCCACAAAAGTTATTCAAACTATCCATTTCCGAGTCAGGCATGTTGTGCATGCCTATAACCCCAAAACCTGGGAAGCTGAGGCAGGAGTAGGACCATGGTGTGGAAGCCAGTACCAAGTAAGTAGCAGGTCATCCAGAGTTATGTAGCAAGACCTTGTCTCAAGAAACCAACTCACACCTTCACTTCCAAGCCTGTTGAGCTGCTTACATGGCCTCCTTCCTTCCTGTGAAACCACACTAAAGGCTTCTATTCACGCTTGCCTCTCATTCCTTCTGCTTCCTGACCACATAAAACACTGTGGTGGTCTTGGATAGCATGGCATGCCCTCTCCCTTAGGAAGTGAGTGTAACAAACTTTTCTTTCAAGCCACTTGTCTTGGTGTCCATCATGTTATCATACTAGAGTAACATAAATCCCAGGTACTTCTTAAAATAGTGTAGGGGGAGGGGACCTTCCAGAGGTTTCCCAGAGGGGCCAGAACTCCCCTAAGAGAAGATTTGGGCCCAAGTGACACAAGAATGACCACACTGGCAGGGGTGGATATCTGGTTGCCAAGATCAGGCAAGGTTATGGAAGGATAGGGCTCACCCTTGTGCACAGCAAGGAGTGGTGCGAGGCTGCTCTGGTGCCAAACAGTGATGAGCAACGTCCAGGGCAGCACGATGAGGACAATCGCAAGGATGTCCCGTCTCTTCGGCATCTCCAAAGCTTGCTGCACCCACGGCTCCTCATTACCTGAGCGGTGGCAAGGTCAGGAGAGGGCGGCCATGGAGCGCCGGCAGCACAGGGGAGAAAAGAATAGGCATGGGCCTGCCGGCCAGGCTCAGGGAGACAGAAGCTGAATGCTGGCCTGCAGGTCTCATCAGCACTCACACCCACCCATTGTGGAAGCTTGTAGAGTCCAGCCAGATGGGAGTCTGCGAAGGGACAGTTGTCGTTGGCAGTGTCAGGAACCCTCAGAAGTGGACACCTGCAAGAGAGAGCAGTAATGGATGGCCAGAGACCTAGGCATGTACCACAGAGGCTGGCCCACTCTGGATTTACAACATTGTATTTCTATTAGGATATCCATCTCCTTAGGGGGCAAATTTACCCGCAGGGTGAATTAGCCTTTGTAATTTCCTTGGCACAAGGACAGGGCCCACTTATAAGGGCAGTAGGGTGCAGGGGCTAAAGACACAGGCTTCAGAGACACTTGCTTTGGTTTAACCCCCAATTTATTTTGCAGGAACTTGGCCTTTAACATATTCCATTAGCTGTGTACCATAGTTCTTCATCTATCTATTGGACCCCTACTCAGAATTCAATGAGCAAACACTCATGAAACCCTTAGCATGGCTCCTGATGAAAGTCTATCAGAAATGCTAGCTACTATGATGTCCAAGTTTTTGGCAGTTTATTCATAGCTTGGGTACAGGATCAGAATTAGGAAGCTTCCTACAAGGATAGGCAGAGTTGTTTAAGGTTGGACACTGTGAGGAAATATCCTAAGTGCCCTCCTCTGTCCATGCCTATAATCCACTTCCTTGAAGGATGAACTTCAGGTGCTGGGTGGAGTATCCATGAGGAGAGGGGGTGGTCTCTATGGGGGCTGCCATGTTGTGGGAAGACACTTATTCAAAAATGGCAACAGCAAGGGCACTAGGAAAGGCACTCCATTGTGAGGAGAATGAGCTCAACTGGATTTTGTTCTTGGTTCTGCTGAGGATCTCCTGGTGGCCACCTCACCTGCTCTCTCCTATGTAAGGAGAGTTAAGTGTAGCCATATAATGGCCTCCTTGGGAGAAAACACATACTCTTCTTCTCTTCCTTCCCTCACTACTGATCTGAGCTCTACGCAGATATTGCTGGGCTGGTGCCTGGGTGGAGGGGGATACTCAGTAACCTGGCCAGCCCTTGATATGTTTGCTATCTCAGAATCCATCACTACAAGGTAGTGAAACTCTTCTGAGGTCACACCTCCTGCTCCAGCCCTATTCTACTTGTGCTTTCCGTCTTTGCCATGGCATCTTAGTGTGCTTTCTTCTTCATCAATCTTCTCCTGATGTCTTCTGGAAAAACAAGTTTGGCTTTTCACTTAAGAGCACTGTGCTATCCTGGGTTAGCTAGAACTCCTTTCCCAGCTCTTCCCATGAAAGGCCTATTGCCTTCAGGAACAGGTTGGGAACATATGGTGTCAGCCACCCCTAATTCCTCAGGGAAATGGGATACTGGTGTTACATGCCACAGGAAAAGACCAGTGGTAGGAGACCCAGTAGGGCTATATGCTGAGATGTGTGCAGTATCATCTTCTGCTACTCCTCTTGGATATGGGCTTGTCCCCTCTGAAACTCACATTTAAGCTTGGCACAGAACATGGGGCCTATAGGAGCTGATTACTTCTTCTTTGAAAGTTTTTATAAGGCAAGTTTACCCTTCATACTTTGTCTCTTCCACAGTTGTCCCCTTGCCCTTCTGCTTCCTCCATGAGCAGCAGACCATGCATTTGGATTTCCAGCCTCTAAAACCTCAGGCAGCTTTTCTTCATAAATAATTTGGTCTCAGGTGTTCTGCTAAGGAACAGAAAACAGACCAACAGAGGGAGGCCAGGCCTGGCTAGGACTTCCAAAATGTCTTCTTTGCAAATGGCTTGGGTGAAGGTTCTGAATCCAGATTAGGAAAGTAAAGGAAAGAAGGCAGGTGCCACACCCCCTCAAGTCTGAGTGTGGTGCTTTTCTGCTTTTAGTCTTCCTTCTGGGCATCTGCTTTGTGTTATGTCTTGCTCAGTATCATTCAGGTCTGCTGAGACTCTTGGTCATGGTAATCAGCTTTCCTATAATATTCATGGTGTCCAGACAAACAATATTAATGCTTTCCATACATCTGCTCTGTGCTGTACTAACAGCCAACCAGTGGGGCAGGTACTGTTGCATCTTTACTTACAGTTAGATTCACTGAGGTTAGATGGGCAAGGAATTTGCCCTGGGTTGGAAACAGGAAATGGTGAAGCCAGAATTAGATGGAGGCCATGTGGTTCTATGTTGTCAATTGGACAAATGGCTCTATGCTATCAAATGGACAAGTACCACTAGAGTAGGGAGAAGGGACAAAGAAGGACAAAGGATACCAGTATGGTACAGGGAGCCATGGGGAGTGTATGATCCCATCCCATATTTTAGTTAGTTAGTTAGTTAGAGGGTGTTAGGGGAAAGGGGTAAAAAGGGGATAAGATAGGAGATATCTCTGTAGTGGTCAAGTGTCTGTTGCATTTATGGCTCCTCACTCTTGTTCACATATGCCCCTGAACGATCCCAGCAACAACTGGCAAGTATAGGTGTGAGGAGTCTCCCCCCACCTTGTGTGTTCTAGCATTCTGTAAGCAAGACTATACTGCAGGTACAATGGGTGAGGCCCAATACAGAATGGCCATTGGATGAAAAGCAGGAGCTAAGGCAATGGCATGCAGGGCATGTCTCCAAGGTATCTGGTCCCATTGCTTATCTTCCTTGACTCCTATCTTTATCTTTAAAGCATGGAAATTAGCTGGAAGAATTCTAATGAATTTTCAGTTTCTGTTATTTTAACAACTTGAGGCTATGTTCACTGGGACCTATGAAGGTGAAGGAAAGTCCTACATGAAGCATGTGGGGTCCAGTTGTATATCCACACCAGATTCAGGACAAGAGAGCCACCATAATAGCTCCCCATGAAATTAATGAAAGCCCATAGAGACTGGCATGGCTGAAGATACTTACCAAAGATTTATCTGTGAGCTTTGGATGAGAAGTAAAGAATGCTAGGACTCAGATGGAAAACTTTAACATTTAAGGTTGGTGTAACAAATCAGGCTGGACAGCCCAGAAAAACTAGTCTGAGAGAACTATAATGGTATGTGAGATGGGCTTAAAGCTGGCCAATTCTACAAGGGCAGAAACTTTTTTTTTTTTCTGAACCCACAAGTGTTGGGGTGAATGCTTCAGCAATGTCTCTTGTCCCTGAAGATGGGCTTAGGGAATTCCATTTGACAAATATTATTTGTGCATATTGAGCAAGGCAACGTTCTGAGTTAGATCTATTATCAATGCAGTGAGGAAGCAGGGCCTTTCCCCTGGCATCTATCTCCCAGTCAGGAGGGGAGGAAAGACTTTACGCAGGTCACTCCAAGGCAGGTGATTGGTGAGGTGTACATATTTAACAGTTGTGTATACATGTGTATGACAGACTGGTCACAAGCTCAGGATCTCAGTGCACCACCTATGTGTGGAGGATGAGCAAAACCTTTTTACTCAGAAGGGCTGTGGTGCAGTTAACTGCTCAATCAGAAACCCCATGAAAGCAAAGGTCTTCCAGAATAGTACAAGCATCCCATACACACTTCAGCATGCAGAAGTAAGTTCCTCCACTCCTGCTCAGGACTCATGGACTTCCACTGCAGCTTTGTGTGGGAATACTCATCCATTTTCTTATGCATCTGGGCTTTTTGCTCCTCTGCACAGGTCTCTCAGCTGAGGTGACCCAGGACAAACTTCCAGATCTCCTGCCCCAGACCAGGGCTCAGACCACCTCCCCAGAAAAAATCCAGTTCAACTAGGAAACTTGCTGTAATGGCAGCCCTTGGAACCCATGTGGTGGGCCTACAACTCCTCTGGTGACTTGATTAGCCACCCCCACAACTGGCCACAGCCCCAGCACCATGCAAGAGATGATCAGGAAGCCAGGTTCAGGCTAATTCCGGGGTGTTGGGGAGGAGGTTCCTTGGTGTGTGGCTGCAGGATTCCCTGAAAGAAGTTTGTCACTTGGGAGAAGCTGCTCAAGGTGGTGGAGAAAGCAAGCCAAGTGTCTCAAGTGGTGCAAGGAGCTGGAGAGGGTGAAAGACAGGACAGAGATGGAAGTCCTGCCAGGAGCAGGTCAGGAGCTGGTAGCAGCTGAGGACACTGGCAGCGTGTCCTGCAGTGGAAGGGAAGGGCAGGCAGGGAGTTTCCAGCCTGCCTCAGACTGACAGATGGACTTGAGTTCCTCCAGGCTCACAGAGAAGGCAGAGGGTCATGGAGGGAGCCAGGCTCTGCACCTCTCCTGGATTCTGAATAGTGGGGCAGTGTGGCTGCACTGTGCTAATGACTGCCCAGTAAGGTTGATAGTCTGGGTCAGAGGTGGTTTCCACCTCTGAGGTGGCAGATTTGACTCCACTGGAGTCCTTCTTGGAGAAGAGGATCTGGGTGGGGTCTCCAGTCTCCTCTGTGGGAGCCCAGAGCAGGAGGATATTTGTCCTTCACCATTACAGAATGGCACCTAAGTCTGGGTTCTGACTCATGTTTTCTGACTCTAATGGACACTAACTATATGTAGCCAGATCCTCCCATAGCCATTGTCAAAACCCCACTGGCTTTTGAAGAGTCAGTTGTTTCTTCATTGATGTTTCCCCATGATTGAGAACATGTGATCATCTTTCCAAAATCCAAATGGCCATTGCTGGTCGGCTTTTAGAGAATACACTTTATGGTTTCAAATTGAGGCTACTCCATGGCTGGATGGCATCTGAGAGGACTTTGGCATTGACCTCCAAGTGTCAATCTCATCATAGTAAACACCTTTGATGACTATAATGGCTAGAGGGCTAAAGGGACACTTGTGAACAATCTAAACACGGCACTTGGTACTGGTTCCTGCCTATCTTCACCCAATTTGGAGAATGTTTTTTTTTTTTCTGACTGATCTTATGGGGTCTTTTGAGAACGTTCAATTTAGTTTGCATAGAAACCAAACATGGGCACACTTTTTTGAATAATACTCTATGTGATTATAAGCATTACCATTATAAACAGGTGGAGGACATGTTTCTGACACTGTATACGTGGTGAAACATGGGTTTGGCCTCAGTGAGCAGGAAACCATGCCTGGTACCTTACAGGTACTGGCTGCAGTCAGTGTGCTTTTTGGAATGGAGTACATTAGGCATTTCACTGAATCTGATTGAGGAATGGCTGAAGAAAACTTCTGCTGGGTTGGTTTGGTTGTGGCTCTTAGTGGTAAAGTAACTGCCTAATTTGCAGGAGGCCTTAGGCTTAGTCCCCACTGCCATAAATTAAAAAGTAGTAAATAAATAATAGACAAAACACCATTTGTTTATGTACAGAAGAATATGAACATAACCAGAAACGTGAGACTGAGCCCTGGAGACTCATGGAAGGAGTAAGTCTGTGTACAGGGTCACAACCAGACTCTTAGGAGAAGCGGGGGAATCAGGATGACTAGGAAGGCCCTTGGTCCTCTGAACATGAGAGAGGAAGGTGGCACAAAAAAGGAAGGATGAGGGAGAACTGTGAAAAAGGTAATGCGAGGGGGTATGTTGGCCATCTACCCTTACTCTGGACAGGACCCTTTCCAGGAAGAGGGAGACACAGACTTTGTCCCAGAGATCTACAGGAGCCCCTAATAGGATCAAGGGATTAGTATTGATTCTGCAGGCACTGCTCAGGAAAAGCCTGGTGCCAGAGCTAATCAGCTTGCAGCCCAGTTAATCCATACCTCATTAACCCAGCCCCAGGGCTCCAGCCCACAGCACTGCTGCACTGGTCCCACACAGCTCTTCCTGGGGTAGAGGTGGGCAGGACAGAGACATGAGCTCTGCCCCATGTGCCATCCCCCAAATTATATAGGGGGCCTTTAGGATATCCTGCTCTTCACTCATAGGGGAGGACCAGAGGGAAGGGAAAGGAGTTCTTCAAAGGTTCCATGCTAAATCCTACACTGGCTCAGTGGTGTGTCCATTTTTACAAAGTCTAGCCCTTTGGTCATAATAGCTCTGTGAAAGGCAGGGAGACTTTCCTCTCATTTTTCATAAGAGGACATGGGGCTTAGAGAGGCTATATAATGGGCTCAACCCCCAGTGTGAGATATAGGCCGGGTCATGGATTCTGTTGCTGCCTCTCATGCTCAGGCTGCCTTCTTTCTATAGATTGTTTCTGGCTTGCTTGGTCTACTCTTGGGCCTAACTTCTAAAGACTTCTTTCTCCTCTGCAAGAAGCTATGAAGCTCCCAAGACTCCTCCCTCTGCCTGAGGAGGAGAGGAAGGCCTGGACCAGCAGCCTGCCTTGGAGCCTGACTCCTGCCAGCTGGCACTGTGGTCGCTTTGATAGGAAGGGCTGCATGGAGTCCAGATCTCCCATCATCTTGTTTCCTTCCAGCTGGGAAATCTAGTTGAGGACTCCAGGCATAAGTAAGTATTACATCAGCCCAGATTTGGTGTAAATAATACTCTTATACTTTGCTTTGCTTTGAGTCCAACAATGTACAAAAAATATGATTCAATGAATATTTTTGGGTAATTCCTTTGTTTCTCTTTTCTAGAAATAGCCTTTGCACTGGATTTGGATTATGATTTTGTGAAAAATGAAACTGAGTTTTGTTTTAGCATAGTTCTTTGCAAGTACAAGTTCTTTGTAGTTCATGACAAAAATTTAGATAGAACAAATACTGGCAACAGATAGGCTTCCTGAAAACACCTGGGGTCATGCAGTGAGTAGTCTGCTGGCCAGCTGTACATTGGTTATTCACTCACCCCAGAGCCTCTGGGTTGAAGGACTTAGATCAAACATCCATGCCTTGTCTTGTGTCCATCACACGTCCCTGCTCTTTGTTGGGGAGGTATAAAAAAACAAGCAGATGGTCTACTGCTTGGTTCTCCAGTATGAGCAGAAACAGACAGGGTGTGACACCTGGGGAGTTGGTGCAGACCTGAAGATAGAAGATAGACCTGAAGCAGACCCATGGAGGAGCTCCAGGGAAGAGCTACCATGCAATTGGGGCACAAAAGATGGTGCCAAGGGAAAGATACTGCTGTGTAGCTGAGTTGGGGAAGCAGACCCTGAAAAGAACCCCATGGACCAACCTCAGGTCAGAGAGAGGCTTGGTTTTAGAAAGAGGCACTTCCTCCAGCTCCTTGGCCCTTTTCTCCTTCTTCCCATCCTCTTCCCTGGGCCACTAATGAATGCCATACCAGTGTTTGGAAGAGAATGCCACCATTCCTGAGACAATTCTATTCATTTGTATTATTACCCAACATATTACCACGTATAGGGGTCTTAAAACAGCACACATTTGCCTAGTTCTGTGTCAGGAGTCCAGGATTGGCTTCACTTGGTCTCAGCAGATGTAAGTGATTGGCTGGTTGAATTCTTATCTTGGGGGATTAATCAAGGAAGAATCTGCTACCAAGCTCACTCAGGTTGTTGAAAGAACCTGCTGAGGTCACAGCTTCTTATTTTCTAGAGCCCTATGCACCTCATAACACCCTCCTACTCAAAACTTACTGTACCAAGCAAGCAAGAGGAGACTATAGAGCAGATTGGAGATTCTGTAGGCATAATGCAAACACAATGACACTGTGGGAATGGCAGCCTTGTTTTATCAAATTCTACTGATTACAGGCTAGTGACAGGGGCCACCTATATCCCAGAGGAAGGGATTATACAGACACATGAACATCTGAGTTAGACACCATGAAGAATGCCTTAATCTGCCTACAACCAGCAGGTGGGCCTCCCCTGTCTCTCGGTCTCCTTAGTTCTTGCTCAATGCCCACAGCTCCTGAGGGTGATAACATGGCCTGCTATCACCTCTCCCATCTTTCTCTTACTATCTTGTGTTCAGGAAGCATGATCCATGGAGGGAAAGTGCAATAGTTGAAAGTCCTAGGCATCCTACAAGCCTCCTACAAGCAAGGGGACTTTTAAAATTTCCATTTTTCCCCACAGTGACATGGAAATACAGTGGTGCTTCCTCAGATAGGTTATTAGTTTAAAAAAATCAGCATGAACTATTTGGCATGTCCCCAGATCCTCCTTATTTCTGCATCTGCTGAGTCAGCATATATGTGTCGGCCCCAGGTTTGGGGCTGCCTCTTTCCAATACTGATCTAGTGCAGGTCTTTGCCCTCTGGCCTCCACAGTGGTCTGACTCCTGCCCTTCCCCTCAGCTCTGAATAGCCACTCCCCCAACCCCCATGGGCCTACCCTAATGACTTGTTCCTGCTCAGATCTCTTTTGCACCTTCCCTGATAGCAGCCTATTCCTCCAGGCACTCAAGATTCTCTGCTCTCTGCCTCATCCCATTGCACCAGCGGCACATCTGTTCCCAGCCACCTCCTTCCTTCCCTGGTCCCTGCTCTTCTTTTGGTAGTACTTCTGAGATCTCTGGCAGCAATGGACCTGCCCTGATCCTACCCACAGCCAGGGTCATACCCAGTTCTAGGGAAAGTGGCTCGTAAACTGAGTTAAGATGCTCCAGGAACAAACCAAGCCCTTGTAAGTCTCCCTTAAACTGAAAATATTTTTCTCTGCTGTGTTCTCCACCCTGTGTGCTCCTCTTTGCAAGGTCTCTTCTATTGCTTTGCATGCTAGGGCTGGGTACCCGCACCTGAGTGGGCTGTCATAGACCCTGGGCATTAGAAGTCTCAGTATCAGTTTGGCCACTGAATCCCTTTCCCCTCTTACCTACTGACCTCATGATGGGATGTCATCTGGCAAAGGTGTCTCAGGTCCTGCCCTTCTAGATGTGGTATTTATAATTCAGTTTCTTTCTTCTAACACAAAGAGGCTGCTGGGAAACCACAAAATGTCTCTTGAGTGCTTTTGGAGGACAAGGGCTCTCTTCTTGACATACATGTGCATGCACATGTGTGCTCAGTCCCAGCAATCTGAGTGAGAGCACACAGTCATGGTTCAGTTTTGGTTATTGCTTCAGAATCTTCTTGAAGATTTTTTATGATCATGTTCCCATTGGAATGACAAGATATCTCAGGTGCCCTTGGTTTCTGTGATAGTTTATGTGATCAATTTGACAGGACCTGTGAGGAATTATGTAGACCAGGTTAGCCTCTGTGTATGTTGTAAGGAATTATCTTGACTAGGCTAATTAAGGTGTGAAGACCCACCTTCACTGTGGGTGGATGACACCAATTCCATGGACTGGAGTCCTGCACTACATGAAGAGGAGAGAGCTGGCTGAGCACCACTCAGCATTCACTTTTCTGTTCTCTCCCTGCTAGTGTGATGATGTGATTCTAGTTTCCTGCTCTTGCCATCTTTGACTCACCACAATGGACCTCTCTCTGCTCTTTGGAAATGTAAGCCCACATAAAACCTTCCTCTTTTCAACTGATTTTTATCAGGTATTTTGTCCCATTCATGTGAGTTTAGTAATACACATCCAATGCTCACATTTAGGACTATGGGTGGGATGAGAGCTTGCTCTTTCTGTAGTGCCTGGGTAGGAGGCATGTCCCCAAATAAACACTACTGCTAATGGCTCACACTTCATAGTGTTTGGATTCTAAAACATTGCCACATTAGTTAACTCAGGTAATCATTGACCTTATAATCCCAAAGCTCTGTCTTTGTTATACATGAAGAAACTGAGGCACAAGGGGTTTCACAAATGTCCAGTGATCAGCAGTGTGATACTGTTATATCGCTCTTCACCAAGGTCTGCTGCTGCTTTCCTTCTGGGGCAGTCATTTGCCTAAGGCTGACTGGTTTACCCCTCTAGCTCAGTGGCAAGGGCAAAGAGAGTTCCTCCTGGTTGGGTGCTTAAGATGCATGCTCAGATGGCAGCTAAGACTCCCCTGCTCTTGGTTCATCTTGTGTGGCCTTATGATTATTTTATCCAAAGTAGGGCAGGTTTGAAGGTGTGATCAGGTGGTAAAACTTTTTCAGAGGAGCCATTGAATCAACCACAGGTCGATTCTTTGACCATACTGGAGAACAGTGGGCATCAGGCTCCTGAACCAGGGCCCATTACCAACCCTTGTGCACATCCTGGGTATGTGAGTGAGTACTGAGTGAAGATAGGTATTTCTTCCACTGCCCCTCTCAAGGTAGGTCTCTAACCCTGCCCATGTTCAACATTTATGAGTTGGCAAACCCAAATGACTGTTTCTCCTTTCACATTATGAGCTCTGCGAATAAGCAAGTCTGACTTGCTCCTATTAGAAGCACCCTCACATCTTTCACCTGCCCCACCTCTCCTTGCTCACTGAAGAAGGCACAGAACTGGCAGTGAGTTTCATCCTAGTGCTTAATAGAGGCCACACCAGGATCTTAGCTCTGCCCTCAAACTCCACATAGAGCTATAGCAAAATGCTTTTTATCTGAGTTCTTTCTTATTTTAGAGACTTTTCCTACTCAGTTAACTGCAAGCTTTAGTGTCTGTGAGAGGCCTGTGGGCTGTTTGGGACCTCTGTGGGTGTCGCTCACCTCCAACTAGTGAACACCTATTGGGTACCACAGGGTACCTGCTTTGAGAGACTAATCCTGTTTTGCTACCAGCAGGCAGCAGGGGCTAGCAGGGGTGCAGCTGTGAATGAAAGAGCAGCAGAAAGATCCTTGTGGGCAGCTGGCTATGAGGGCCTGTCACTTCCTCTTCCAGGCTGCTGTGTACCAACAGAGTCAGAGAGGTCCAGAACCTAGAAATACTGCAGTACCCCTAACATCCTGGGATTTGGAGGCTGGGAAGAGCACCTCCTTTTCCTTATCACACTGTCAAGACAAGATGACCCTGGCTGTGCCTGGTTGCTAAGCACTGGTTGCAATAAAAGTTTTACATGGTTGGTTGTGTGAGGGTACCCACTCACAGGGTTGAACCTGGCACAAGTGCCTACTTATTGGATCCTTATAAGTCCTGGGGACTGGGACCAAATCAGTCAGAAGGTGGGTCTTGCCCTGGAACTAAGTGTCTGAACCTTGAGTAAGCTAAAACAGTGTGCAGAGCCTCTTTGGCTGGGGCAGAGCTGGGTGTCCCGAGGGAGGGTGGTCAGCTAATACCAGTTTTATTCCCATAGCCCTTCCTACTCTGATGTCATTCAAGGGCACTTTTTGCCTCATTTTCCCTTGGTGCTATTCCTGGGTGAGGGTGTTGGCAAGGTGAGATGGCCCTGAACTTTGTGCCTCACAATACTGTTTTCCACACTCTACAGCCTTTCTTGGTCTCACTTTGTCATGCCCAAGCATCCAAGATGCCCATGTTACAAGAGGCCTTGCCCTGTAAACTGCTGTCCACTTGCTGGGTTTCATTTGCCCCAAGGCCCTGGGCCAGACACAGAATAGAAGCTTTGGCAAGATGGAGAGGAGAACACTTCAGTTCCATCAAGGATCAGCAGCGACTGCCCTTTGGGTTGCTTATTAGCAAGTTCTTTTTCTCTAGTAATAGGTGATGCAGAGACTTGGGCTCTTGGGAGTATAGGCCTATTGGCATGCAATAACATAATTAATGAAGATGGCCTCGGATGAGAGGTGGCTCATGTGTGGGGAAGCACTCTGGCCCTGGTTCTACTTGCTTCTGTTCCCAGAAGGCTCTCCTTACAGGCCCTTTGCAGTGTATACAGCCCTGTTCTACACATTCTCCCTCACAGTCTTGGTCCAGCTATCTTAGGAGGTATGCTGCTTTTTCAGGTTGCACAACTGAGGCTTAGAACTGAAGACCAGATGACAGTGGAGCCCTGGTTCTCTGAGACTCATCAAAGACTGTGTCTTCCTTCTCCTGTCCCTATACAGGCTAATCCTGCAACCCTAACCTCTGAGACATCCAACTACTCTCTCGTTTCAGGGCACTGAAACACACCAGTATGGCTCTAGGGCCATAGATTCCTGGACAAGATCATTTCTTGCCCTTTCACCCCTGGATACAAATTTCTGGGAACTTCATTTTTGCCACTTCCTAACTCTGAGGTTCTGCTACTGCCCAGAGTTGAGGCTCTCCAACTCCTCTGGTATACCTGCCCTGTACCATCAGCTAATCTTACTGACTGGAAACAGTTAATGTGATGGACTTGCAGGGTTTGGGTGAGCATTGCCTACAAATACCTATGAGGCAGGGTGAGCAGCTTGCATGTGCACCTCCCTGCACACACAGCAGGTGTGGCTGTGATAGATGGAGGGAGCCTTAAATCTCAGTCCCACAGGTGGAGATTATGCTGACACTATCTCTGTGTTTATGGACCGTATATCACATGACAAGCTGCAGGGTGGCAATGTGTTACTGATTACCTCCCTGAGATGGAGCCTGAACATCACAAAAGCACACGCCCAAAGCAGACTTGTCTTCAGGTCCCCCAGGCTCCTGGCCCAGGCAATGATTCTTCAAGTAGCAGGCAGATTTTACTCTCAGGACCCCAAGAAGGCAGCAGGGTGGGGAGAGTTTGGCACAGGACATTGATATCTCCATGGCCAGGATGTCTGTGTGGGAGGCTCTTCCCTATGTGCATCCCTTACCTGCTGAGCTGCCCAGGCACTGGGGCTAGGCAGGCCACATTTAGCCTGGGGGAAAGGATGCCCAGGAAGCAAAGAATGTTGGGTTAAGGGAGAAAACAGAGATCTGACTAGGTACCATATAAAATGGACCTCTTTCCTGCTCTGTGTTCCCATGGCACCTGGTATGGAGCTTTTCTTTATGTTCAAATGTATCTACTGAGTCATCCCCAGATCAGCAAGGGAAAGTGGGGAGAATTCACCATTGTTCCAGCACTTTATACTCCATGGCCAGGCAGAAAAGAACTTGTTCACCTACTGACCAGATGCATAAAATATGGCTGTGCATATAGTGGAGTGTTATTTAGCCTTACAAAGGAAGGACAATCTGACAAGTGGTACAACACAGATGAACCTTAAACACATTCCGAGAAGTAAAATGAACCAGTCACAAAAGAACAAACAGTGTAAGATTCTACTCATATGAGGAGTAAGATGCAAGCAAGGGGCTAGGGTGGTAGTGTTTAATTAAGTATAAAGTTTCCAATTTGTAAGATAAAACAATTCTGCAGAGCTGTTGCACAACAATGTGTGATTACTGAAGACTACACTTAAAATTGTTAAGATAGGAAATATGTTATTTGTTTTTTATCATAATTAGTAAAATGGAGCTTGCTATGTACACTGTCCATTTAGACATGGCCCACAAGGATGACCCCAAAGGGTAATAGCTTGAGAGAATTAGGTGTAGCCAGCTTCTTCTGAAGCAGGACTGGCCTGAGCATCCTACATGGTCACAGGTTTGCTGCAGCAGCACCTTTCTGGCTGTTACTTAGGAGGATCACCATGAGGAAGCCAGCACAGGGTATGTGTGAGGTGTGTATCCCTTGGAGGAATGCACACTCACATGCAGCAGCCTGGGTAAGGTAAAAAGATGCAGTAGTAGAAAGCTTGCTTTGAGAGAGTGAGAGGGAGAATTATGAAGAGGAGAAGTTATATCAACAAGTGACGAGTTAGGAATGCAATATGTCAGCTTAAGTTCAGAAATTCTGATGGAGAAAGAAAATCATATGCCCAGAGGATGCTCATGAATACAAGGCTGTTCTAGGGTGGCCGAGGAGTGTGGGTGCTGGGTGGCCAGTCCCTGGCCACTACAAGCATGGTGCCCTCACTGTGTCAGTGTCACTCCTACTCTGAAATCTGTAGATGAGATGAGGAAGACAAAGGGCAGAGAGAACTGACGGGGCAGGGCGACAGTGAGAGGCACTGAGAGGTGCTGAGGGAAAGAGCCAAATATCTGCCAAGATGGCCACAGGGTGGTCTCTCCAAAACACAAGACCCTCTTTGCTGCTGTGTGTGCTGTTCCACTTATCACACATTTCAGGGGAAGATGCTTCTAGAACTAACATCTCTGGAAGCAGCTCTGTTCTGAAAGGGTGTCAGGACATGGTGATGGGAGGTGGCTGAGGAGGATCCTACGAACTTTGGAGTATAGAAAAATGATCCCCAATCAGATACTTGTAGATCTGGGCCAAGAGAAGCAGGACTGCCTCAGAACCAGACCTTATGCTTCGGAATGCTCTGACAGCTCATGTACCTCTGTTCATTAAGAGGACAGACCACTTAATCAGAGGGAGAACAAGGTGTGAGAGGATTTGGGCACAATCTGGGAGGAGGCACTGAGCCACTGTGTAGCATTAGATAAGAGTGGACCATTGTGGACACCTGTTCCCATATCTGCAGAAAGGAAGAAACAGCCTTGAGTCACAAAAGCCATTGCCTGGAGAAGCCTGGAGGGCCAGGCAGGCCAGGGCACTGCTACATGAGTCTGTTGGTAAGTTCTTGTTCCTCAGCTCAGTCTGCTCTCTCTTTACACCTCTAAGGGGTCAGTCCCTGGAATTCTGTAGAGAGGATAATTGGTGTCATTTTCCCATGCCCTTTGTATTTTAGATGAGGAAACAGACATCTCACAAAGTTCTGTCACACAGTGAGTTGCCGTCAGCTGAGATCATTACCTGGATGGAGCTGTATTGCACAGTCAGCTGGGTAGGTGAAAATTGAGTCTTGTCCAGCAAGGGCCTCCCTAGCTGCTGCCCTTTATGGAACTCAGGACCACATCTCCTAGCTTTGCTCCTTTGAAGACCAGGAAAAGCCCTTTAAATCTCTGCATCTCCAGTCAGAAAGATGCTGTATCAGCTGACCTCAGGGTTATTTCAAACCTACAGGCTTAGGAAATTTGTGTGAGAACTGTTCCAATGAAACAGAATTTTCATCTCTCCCACTTCCAGGTAGCAAGTGCATCCCCTTCTTATCTAGCAGTATTTGTTTAAAGTAAGGACACATTTATCTTCTGAGCCACACTCCACCACAGGTGAGGAAATAAAGGTTCTGGAGGGGTTAGCACTGGAGTCAAGGTCATGTGCCAATGGCAGACAGCCTGACCCAGAGCTGCTCAGTAAATGCATCAGTGGATTGTTAAGTAAATGAAGAATATAAATTGCTTTCTATTTTCAAATAAAAAACCACAGAAGCACCAGTTACTGTGCATTCTGCATGATTATTATGATGAACTATGATGACTCACTCCCTTAGCATCTTATTATTGCCCCCATTTTAGGGATGAGAAATTGAAAGCCATGGGCTAGAAAAGAGAACAGCTAGGGTCTGAGTCCAAGAAAAGCTAGTGTGGCTTTAAGGACCATCCCCTACTAATATAGATGTGCAGAGGAAGGGCTGCAGTAGCTGTTGGTTTTAACTTTCTAGGCTGCTTTTGTTTCTATCTTGTCCAATATGGACGCCGCTGACCATAGGTGGCTCGAGAACACTTGACCTGTGGCTAAAATGGGGAGGGACTCCTTTGGGTGCAAGAGGAAGAAGCACACCCCACATTCAGTGTTGGCTCTAACAGGTTCTGAACTATATTCAGTCAAAGGAATACCAGAAGTCTCAATCCTGAAGAGTGGGTCCTGGCCACAGAGGCCAGATCATTCACCTGCCCGAGAAACAAGAAAGAGCCACATGGAGAAAAGACAATGGACCTCTGTCCATCAGCCCACAGCTAGCCAGTGATCTGAGGGAGCCTGGTCTCAAAGTATACAAACACTCATGATCCCCATACATTCTTGTTTTCATTTTATCATTCCTTCACCTTTGTTCCTTCTCCTGCATATGAGCACACGACTGGTCTACACAGTTCCAACACATAGGAAGAGAGGAGTCCTGCTTTGGCTATGAGCTCCCAGCAGGGTACATTATAAGGGCAGTGGCAGAGCCCTAATCCCTGCCAGGCACTTAGTGATGAGCCTGCCTCCCTGTGCTGCTGTCAGCTGTGTGTGTGCAGGGAGCACAGACTCATTTTAATATTGGCCAGAGCTAAACCTCATTAGAAAAGTAAATTGCTATAGCTGCAAGGGGAAAAAAAGTGAGCAATCCACATAAAACTTCCAAAGCTAAATAGAAAACACAGATTTTGGATTGTTTGACACAATATGTCCTCATCAACAGGTGCAGAGCCTGGGACACAGTAGGTACTCAGAGTCAATCCAAGTGAACTGAATTTTGGGTGACTCCTAGCCACTATCTTCTTTTGGCATAGATAATTTGTAGGTACACTGAGTATTTGTGAGTTTCATGATTTTATTTATTTATTTATTGTTCGAGGTAGGGTTTCACTTTGGTCCAGGCTGATCTGAAATTAACTACATATGTAGTCTCAGGGTGGCCTCGAACTCATTGCGATCCTCCTACCTCTGCCTCCTGAGTGCTGGGATTAAAGGTGTGCACCACCATGCCTGGTCGAGTTTCATGAATTTTTTAGACAGCCATTAGCTGACATAAGTGTGATAATTACAATTAAAAATAAGTAGACATGAAAATATCATTCTTTCTATTCTTTAGCAGAAGGATGCTCTATGTTATTTGGTCGTGGACTAGAAAGGACTGGGTCCAGCTCAGTTTGCAGGTCACATGGTGTAAGTGTGAATGCAATCAGTCAGGGCTTGCCAGGCCAGAGCCCTGCAGCTATCAGTTCTAGAGCAGTTCAGGTTCCAGGAGAGTAGTGGGTAGGCAGAAGAATGTATAAAATAAGTTAAATTAACATTCATAGCATTTTTACTGTAAAGCAGTCTGTTGAGATGAGGGTTCCCCAATTTACACTTTCAGGAAACCAGGACCCAGAGGGTTCTTTCTCCCCAAAGTCTACTCAACAGTTGATAAAGGGACTAGCATATGGGACCTCAGGTAGCCTGGCTGGAGGACTGTTCCTTCTGTACTATGTCCATGTCATTTTACGAGCCTTCAGGGAATATCTCCAAGGATTTTCTTGCCTACAGGCCTGGTGTGGAAGGCACAGTGTAGAGAAGGTTTCTTCTCTTTCTTCAGAGGTGTCAGGCTTTCCCAGGCTCTGCCTCCTCCAGCACACTGCATTTCAGAACCAGGTGGGGTAAATTAGGGCTACAAAGTGACTAGTCCAGAGAACAAGGGGTTACCACAGCAGGAGAGTTTCTTTCAAAAATCCCTGAACATTTTACTCTACATAGCACAGTCTATCCATCAGGGCATTCCTCAGTAAACTGTCCAGCAGCTCCACAGAAGGGCTTCTAGCAAGAAAGGTGAATGACAATTTCAGAAGGCTGGTGACTTACACAGGATGGCTTTGCCTGCCCTAACTTTCTTGCTGTGCCTTTTTCTGAGGTCTCACTGTCATTGCTGGTCACGGGCTCTGGTTTCTCCATTTGCTGAAGCCTTGCCTCTCCTCCAGTTCTCACTGAAAGGAGCACCCTGGCAATTTATTTCTGCTTTCCTGTCACGTAGACCCACCAGACTCCCTAACCCAGAGCCCATTTCCCTGGTTAGTACATCCTCCTCAATGTTGGTCTTACTCTTGTACAGCTCCCTACTAGCCTCAGTTTGTCTGGGCTTCAGACCATGAAAACACAGGAGGATTGGTTCTCTCCCCTAAAAACTACTATAGGGGATTCCAAATCTATCCAGAAGCCTGAATGGAAGAAATGGCCTTCCTCCTTTGTGCTGGAGCCCCCTCAGGCTTTAGGTGGAACATCCAAGGTTCTGCTCATTCAGGAGCACATATCTGCCTATCCAACCAAGCTCATGGGAGTTAATGCTTGTGCATGGGATAAGCACCAAGCACCTAGGGAGCCTTAGGGTTCTTGTCCCCATAGTATGTAGGGCACAAATGCATTCACCCTCCTAGTTCTACCATCCTAGCAAGCATTTTTTGCTCCCACTGATAGTTGAGAAGAATGGCATGCAACTCTAGAACCTTCTTGGGTGCTAGGTACTGACTGCACAGAATGGGAGATCTTTTTGAGGGCCTCATAGGGAAGGGTCTTCATTCCATGTGAAAAAGAGAAGATGTGATGTTTTGTCCAAGCAAGGTCAATAATGGCTACCAACTGATCAGATTCTGGAAGGAAGTGTCTCAGCCCTGTAGTGACTCTTGACAGAAGTAGGGAAATGTAAGCTCTTAGAAAACCCAGGAGCGGGCTGGAGAGATGGCTTAGCGGTTAAGCGCTTGCCTGTGAAGCCTAAGGACCCCGGTTCGAGGCTCGGTTCTCCAGGTCCCACGTTAGCCAGATGCACAAGGGGGCGCACGCGTCTGGAGTTCGTTTGCAGAGGCTGGAAGCCCTGGCGCGCCCATTCTCTCTCTCCCCCTCTATCTGTCTTTCTCTCTGTGTCTGTCGCTCTCAAATAAATAAATTAATTAATTAAAAAAAAGAAAGAAAACCCAGGAGCAACAGACCCACAAGAGCTGTGTGTCTGCTATTTCCACACATAACCAAAACCACACATCACATTGTCTATGCTAGGCATGAGGATGTCAACCTCAGTCCTTTGAAACAGTGTATGACAGATAGTACAACCTCAAAGTACCCCTGGGTATCCTACCCAAACTGGTCCCCATACATGCCTAGGGGAAGCCACTGTCAGAAAAAGCTTTTGGGAAGCCCCTGAGCTTCAGCTTGTACAAACCATCAAGCAGTGCATGGCTGCAAATAGGTCTGGCTGGGAGAGAAAAGGGTCAAGACCAAGTTTATATGTGCCTAAGGGGAACAGTGGATCCTGATCTGAGCAGCATGGTAGGAGGCTTTCTCTGAAACTGTTGGATCTGCAGGCTTTTTTTTTTTCTTGCCTCAACTCAGTTTCCTTTTCTGAACTTGCATGCTCAAGTATACAGAGGTGGGTGGTAAACTGGTCTTGCCTTCTTTCTTTTTGCTGCACTCAAGGTCTCAATACTCAATACTCTCAATATCAGCTCAACACCCCCAGAAAAGCTGTGGACCTTGGCTTCCCTGAAAAGGATTAATTTGTCAACACCCTAGTGGAATTGCCTAGTGGTTAGGGTAACTGGTGGTGAGCAGAGATGTATCGGGCAGTACATGGGGGCGAGGAAGGGGTCCTGGCCCCAGATTTATCCAGTGGACCAACAGAAACCACCTGCTGGGGTGGCAGGGGACAAAGGGCGAGAGTGGGGCCAGTTGTGACAAGCTGCTAGGAACCAGCTCTCTCCGTCATCCAGGTCGAATGGGGCAGGCAGCGTCCAGATTTTATTTCACAAACCCTCAGCGACAGGCCCTACCAGCCCCACTGCCCCCACTGCCCCGACTGAGCACACCACACATACACCACACACGCGCGCGCGCACAGGCGGCGCGCGCTCTCGGGCCGACATGGCGTGGGTACTGATGGGGACGCATAAAGGGGCTCTGTGCTCGCGGCGGGACACTGACCTGCGGCTGCGAGACAGAAGCGTCCCAGGCGCGGTCCATCGCGGGCGGCGGCCCTACGCCCCGGCTCCGGCGTCCCCAGGCTGATGCCCAGGGCGGCGTGCGTTTCCTTCCCGGGGGGTTTTCGGGCTCTGCGCCCTCGGGGGCCACTTCATAGCCACGGGCCCACTCGCCCGCAGCCCCGGCCCGGCCCCGCTGGCCCGGCTCGGTTCCTAAGGGGCTCAGCGAGGATGGGTCCGGGAGCCCGGGAGCGAGCGGGAGGTGGGGCGCGGCACCCCGAGATGCCAGGAGCGGGGGCGCGGGGCGGCGGAGCGCGCGGCCGGAACCCAGAGAACCCGCCGGCGCGCGGTGCCCTCGGCGCTGGCGGCGGCCGCGGATGCGCGGTGCGACCACGGCTGTGACAGCGCCTCCCGCCCCGCCCCCGCCCCGCCCCCGCCCTGCGAGCGCGGGCGCGGGCGCGAGCTGCCCGCGGGCTCCGCGCCGTCACGGTCGGTGCCAACCTCGCGGCCTGAGGCGGCGACTCCGAGACCCCTCTCCGAGACTGGTATCACCTCCGGCCCCGCTGCCACCCTCTACGCGGAGCTGGCCAGGCTTAGGGTGCGGGGGCGTCTGCGGGCGAGGCCCAGCTCACCCCGAACTCGGCTTGTGGGAGTTAAAGCAGGGGCCTGCTCACACGCCCAGCCCACCCCGTGTCCATCCCTCCGCCCTGGCTGCAGGCGTCCAGCTTGGTATCCTCTCTCAAAGGGGGATTGTTTCCGGGCTGGGCTGTTGGGGAGCGGTTTCTGGGACCAAGAGACAAAGCTGGAGAGAAAGAAGGGTAAGGCCCTCTCCTTGGCTTTGGACGCCTGGGAGTGAAAGGGCCTGGGGTATCTACCTAGGGTTACTTGCATGGAGTGGAGCCGGGGTCCTCAGGAGCTGCTGGGATGGCCTCACCAGTAGGCACTAGGCTCCACCTAAAGAAATGTGGAGCTGCTGAGGGACTCTACTCCCTTCCCCCATCCCTGCACTGGCCATTCTGAGGAGGCAGGAGGCACTGCGGGATGCAGAGGCATCCTGAGCTGGTCAATGTGGTATGCCTGTAGGGCAGACAGACCTTCGCTCCAGAGCCCCTGGAACTGGGTGATGGTATTGTGATATGCATAGTGCTACAGCGTACACGTATGCACATGCGTGTATTTGTGTGCAGAGCCTGCATAGCTGGGTAAGGCGGTGTGATGTGGGAGTAGTGTCAGCCTGCATGTGTGCACAACTGTACATGGGTTTATGGGTTTGTGTGCAGAGGCAATGCAGCCAACTAGAGGACGGTTTCTAAGTGCTATTTTGTCTTGCCACAGCCTTAGACTCCTGCTGGTCCTCACCAACACCTGAGGTCAGGACCCTGGCGGTTGTGTCCTGGATCTCTAGAGTGCTTTTCCATTTCCAGAAGCCCTCTCCTGTTATACAGAAGACTTGCCTTCTTTCCTTCTTTTTCATTCTATCAGTAATAAAATCTATCTAAATTTCACCCTCTGGTCCGTGGATTTTTATTTATTTGAGGGGTAGAGGGAGAGGAAGAAAATGGGCATGCCAAGGCCTCTTGAACTTTAGACACATGCACCACTTTGTGCATCTGGCTTTATGTGGGTACTGGGGAATCGGACATGGGTCCTTTGGCTTTGCCAGCAAGTGCTTTAACCACTAAGCCATCTCTTCAGCCCTCGTCTGTGGATTTTAATTCTTTGGATTCATAAGACAAGCACCTTGTGGCCACTGATTTGGTGGATGTTTTGTGTGACCATGACAATCTAGCAACCTAACTCCTTGCTTACAGCCTAACCAAGAACTGAGAAAGCCTATGTCACTCTCAAAGATACCCCAATTCCTGTATCATATTGGTGCATTGGCAAGGGACCCCAATTCCTGTATCATAACCTAACCAAAGATTGTCCTCTGGGGTCATCTCTTTGGTAATAAGACAGGTCTTTCAGCAAGCAGTCAAGATTCCCTCCGATTCAGTGAGATTGGCCATCAGATGCCCTCTGTAGGTGCTCTGCAAGGTGCATCACTGGCTCATAGGAACTGGACAAGATGGACCAGGAAGGATGACAAGCTTTATCTCACCACTCTTGTAACAATAGTAGTGGTCATTATAAAGCTCCTTTGTGGAGACCTGTCTTGTCAGACCAGGCTCTGTTTTATGGCATTTAAAAAATTATTTTTTTTAATTTTTTAAAAATTTGTGGTTTATGTATGGTTTTAAATTTTTCTTTCTTCTCTTTTTCATTTTTAAAAATTAATTTTTAAATTAATTTATTTTTATTTATTTATTTATTTATTTTGGTTTTTCGAGGTAGGGTTTCACTCTGGTCCAGGCTGACCTGGAATTAACTCTGTCCTCTCAGGGTGGCCTTGAACTCATGGCAATCTTCCTACCTCTGCCTCCTGAGTGCTGGGATTAAAGGCGTGCGCCACCACACCCGGCTTTAAATTTATTTTTTATTGACAACTTCCATGATTGTAAACAATATCCCATGGTAATTCCTCCCCTCCCCCCACTTTCCACTTTGAAACTCCACTCTCCATTATATCCCTTCTTCCTCTCAATCAGTCTTTCTTTTTTTTTTTAAATTATTTATTTTATTTATTTGAGAGCGACAGACACAGAGAGAAAGACAGATAGAGGGGGAGAGAGAGAATGGGCGCGCCAGGGCTTCCAGCCTCTGCAAACGAACTCCAGACGCGTGCGCCCCCTTGTGCATCTGGCTAACGTGGGACCTGGAGAACCGAGCCTCGAACCGGGATCCTTAGGCTTCACAGGCAAGCGCTTAACCGCTAAGCCATCTCTCCAGCCCAGTCTTTCTTTTATTTTGTTGTCATGATTTCTTCCTCCTATTATGATGGTCTTGTGTAGGTAGTGTCAGGCTCTGTGCATTTTTAAGATGCTATATTTTGAAGCCAACTGAAAATAATGTGAAATTAGCATGAGAAGTCTCAATGAAGAGACAGCAGCCTGCCATACATTTTTGTCAATATCTCAAGTGTGAGGACACACAGATACTCAGTCATCTTTGTACACTCAGGTGTGTGCATAGAGGTAGATACACAAGTGAGCACAGCAAAATAAGTGTGTACAAATGGTCCATCATATAGTTTATGCGCACATATGTATGTATGTAAGTATGCACATACTTGCCTGCACCCACTAGTTTGAGCTCTCCCTTTCCTATGCCCTTTTCTGCTGAAAGGCAGCAGTGCTTCTATTCCACATATGGATTTAGTGCATCCCCACATTTGGTCCTTGTTTCAAGCATGTGGAGCAAGTTGTAGGTCTCACTGAATGACCCACCTTTTCCTGTTGCTCCTTCTCTGCCAACAATGAACTCCTCTTCTCAGAGGCCCTCAGAATCCTAGCACCTTTTAGTTTAGTATGAAAAGCCTGGAAGGGTCTGCCTTCTGAGACAAGCTGTTCAGTATTTACTGTGTAGTTAAGAAGGATAGAAGGTCTGCCTCCTCTCAGGTCCTGGCCCAGTTCCCATAATCTGAATCCCAGTAGGATCCCATAAAAGCTTCATCTACAATGCAAAACCTGCAAACCTTCTCGGACCAAATCACCTGTGCCCCAATTTAATATGAATAACAATCAGCTTAGTTTTGTGGGTCCATTATTCCCCCAGAGGATTTTCTGCTTAGCCCTCTTTCATCAGGAGCTTTTCTCCTTCGGGTTTGTCACTGATGGGTCCTTTTCAGGCTTGTCTTTCCCAGGGAGCTAACACAACTGAGCCTTGCTTCAGAGCCCTCTTAGCTGTCTGATTGCTGGGGCCTCCATCCCCTGTCTGGCACTGGGAATCTTCAGTTGATTTTTCTGCTATGTATGGACAGGCCTAGCAAAGAGTTCCACATCTCTGTGTGTGAGATGTCTCATCATGCCTTAAGCAGGCTGATAAGACACAAATGCATACATGGGCAAACAGGCACATTAGTATCCTAGAGTGTGTGTGTTTGGGGTGCTGGTGGTAATCCTCTGTCTGTGCAGGTGAGTTAGGTCCCAAGGATGGATGGATTATGCCTTGTAGAACCGAACAGGAAATTTGGTAGGAAATCTGCAGTGGTTCCATGTAGGTTGTATGGATGCTCTGGGGTGGCTGAGTTCATGGCTCAGAAAAGAAAGGGAAGCACACATTCCAACTCTTCCCTTTTATAAGAAAGTTTCTAGTCCCAGTTTTGGATGTCAGACAACATTTTGCTTCCCCACAGCAAAGTGGAAATGGTTATCTTATCACAAGGACTTTCAAGCCCTTTTCTTCTGCCCCAATCCTGACTCTTGTATCCCTAGCCAGGATGCAGCGGCATGGCTTTCAAAAGCTTCTGTGATTTGTTAGCTGTGTTTTTCATTTCATGGCTAAAGGAGGTGGGAGAAGCAATTGGAACAGAGCCCTGTGCTCTGAGAAATAACTTTCTGAGACAAAGCTAGGACTCTTCTCTGTCCTCATGGGGAAATGAGAAGCATTCAGCTTGTCCTTGAATCCCCCCACTTAGAAAGCAGAATCTGCTCGAGTCTCCCTGGAGCTTCTTCCATCCTGGACCTGAGGCACTACTCTCTCCTGGATTTCAGGAACCTCAGGCTATGGGCTGTTCTTCCTGATTCTCACTTTACTTACATTAGCTTTGGTGGGGCTTTCCATTCATGTGCACATGCTATTGTTTGTTCCCCCAGAACAGTGATTGACAGCCACTTGATAAGGCTTCTGCATAGACCAGGCAAGAGTCTAATTCTTTATGTGCAAACTGATTTCATGACATAAGGTGTTATTTGTGATGTGCTATTTATGATAAGTTTCTATTAATAGTTACCATTTTAGGTTAGCAACATAGGGTATAATATTTAAGTAATTTAATCAAGGTCACTTGCTCAGCAAGTGACAAAGTTGGCCTTTGATGAGGCAGTTGAGCTCCAGAATGTGGCTTTTTATTGTCAGAGTACCTCACAAGCTTGTGGGCTGTTGGGTACCAAAGACAAGTAGCTGAGACACATGGACATGGAATGAGCTGTAGGAAGGAAATAGCAGCTGTAGGAAGGAGATAATAGGATCAAAGGTTGGAGGAAAGAACCAGGAACCAGCCTCTCTAGGAAGATTGCATTTGATCTGGGACCTGCAAAAGGGCCAACAGTGTGTAGTTCTAGGAAAAGAGGGAGAGGGAGAATGCCAAAGGAATATTAGCAGGCTGGGCCAGGTGTTGGAAGAAGCCTTCCACAATTGAGGAATCAGTCAAGGCAAATAAGGATGGAGAGCAGTGAGCAAGGACAGAGAGCCTGTGAAATGAGAAGGACATTCTTCCTTTGGAGTTTGAGAATTCATGTGCAATCTGACCTCCCACACTAGTGTCTACCAGAGAAAAGCTGTTCAATAAATATGATGGATTTTGTTGTTTAATTTTCTGCCTAAATTCCCCTCCATAGCTGGTTGATGAGAAAATACCCTGGACTTTTGGCTGTTGCTTCTGCAGAAACAGCTCCACACACCTTCCTTTCAGGATTTGGAAGATGTGAGGAAGGAACTGGGAGGCACCTCTTGTGAGTACTCTAATTCCAGCCATCCATTTCTCCATCCATTCTGATTTCAGGGAGACTTTTCTAGCAGAGGGCAGAGAGCCAGGCAGGGCTGCTTCTGAGAATGAAGTCTGGGAGAGGAAGAAGGAAAAACAGCAGAGAGCTACCTCCAACAGCTTTTTGCTGTCATGTAAAGATTTGGGATATAATGAAATTTTGTGTGCTAGGAGAGGAAGAAGAGAAGCCTATAATGTTGCAAGTAAGTTCAGATATCCAGAAATTATTTTTGATCAGACAGATTCTGAAAAAAAATATACTAAAAGGTTTGAGAAGCAACTCAGAAGCTTCCTCGGGCATCATACATTCCTTTTTTTTCCCCCCTGGATTCAAGAGAGTGCAGAAGTAGGGAGAGAAGGATGCCCAAAGTTAGTGGGATGATGTCCGTTATGCAGCCTGCATGTGGCCTAAAGCATGTGCAATGCCTTACCTGCTTCCGCACAGCCATTGATAGCGGGGACCCAGTGGGGGCTGAAGGGCATTCTCCTGTCAGCTTTGTGAGGCAAACTCAAGTCTGTCATGATTTCTGAGAAGGAGGAAGTACAGGCTCATGCATTCAGGGAAATAGTGTTGGATGCTGGGCACAAACCTTGCTCTTTCTCAGACATCAGAGAAACATGGTGGGGCAAGACCACTTGGAAGTCTGGACACTACTCCCAAGAAATCATATAGCAGTGGCCCTTCATGGAGATCCCAAACATCTCAGTCCTGAGTGCACTGCCCAGACAATTGACCCCAGGCTTCTGGGCTGCACCCATACTGGGAACTGGAAAAACTGCATTTTATCCACTTGCTTCTTCCTGGCTGAAAGCACTCTGGAACCTCTGTGGGAAACTGGTGATTTGTCCTCACATAGCAGAGTGAGAGATAAAGTGTTTAATTAGGCCCCTTGGGTTTGAGAACACAGCTGATAGCTCTAATTCTCAAGTTCTGTTTTCTGAAAATAGATGGTCATTTTGGGATTTCTGGTCTCTAATCCCCCATTCAGAAAAGCAAACACCCTAAATCCTCAATAATGTAGGTTTCACAGTCTTACACGCATGTCTGTGTTTCAGCACCGAGGCCAGCACCACTCACCAGTGGCATATGCTGTCACAGCTGGACTGAACAGTATCAGGGCTCTGGAAGCCCAATTTTGGCTTGGCAGAGTTACATCACCTTATAGAAGCCAGGATGGCATCACACAGAGCCTGTTTCCTGGCCTGGTAGTTGTGGTTCTTTGAAAACATTGGATCTTCTTTACAAGTAGAAATGGTATCCTGGTAGCCAGGAAAAAACTAAGGGGGGCTACATTCTAAATGAGGGGAACCAAGCTATATCAAGGCTAATAAAACAATTTTACTTTGCACAGCAACTTTTCTAAATTGGTTGTGAGTGTGTGAAGTGCTGTGAAATGTTATGAAGCTACTTTTGGACTAAGCAAAACACAGTACCATGACCAGTAAGTGATATCTGCCTTGTATAAGTGACATGATAGTAAGATAATTGTGTGCATAATATATACTGTGTGTACACATATGTTTATACACATACGATGAGAAAGAGAGGGAAAGCACACATGTATACCATCTCTGGTAATTAGGGTTTAGTATGTAAATATCTAAGACCCATTTTACTTTCAGGAGTATATGTCTATAAAATTCAAAAGTTCTGTCATTTCACTTCTCCCTATTTTTTCATTCATTTAACTAACACTGCATGTTTTCTATGTGCTTGCTTTTGGGTGGTATCATTTGGTTACACTCAATGAGTTTACAGTCTAATGGGACAACTGAAGAGATGCAAAACTGGAATAATGATAGAGTTCTAAAGGGTTGGCGGCATGTTCTTGGTTATGATGATGTTTTGATGAAATCTGATATCCATAATAAAGCCTTGATTAGTAGGGCATCAGTGTTCTGATAAAATAATGTGCAGCTGTGGTCTGGGTGATCACAAAGCCTGCTTCTAGGTCTACTCTTCCCTCACTTAGCTCCATGACTGCCATTGATGAAGACCCATCAGATCCCAGCTGGAAACCATGGTTAAAGAAGCACGCTATTACAATGCTGGGCAATGGGACTGGAATGCCCACATTATGGACTGAGGTTCAGGTGCAAGGATGGGGATGTTTTGTTATATGAATACTTAAGAAGACCCTTAGAGATGCTTCTAGAACCACAGCATGGGAAGCTCTTTCTAATGTTTTTCCTCTTTATTTGCTAGTTAGTCACCATCACCTTAATTTCAAGAGACTTCTTTGTGCAAAATAAAGGAAAATGGTCTGTTTATCTTTACAACTGCACACTGAAGGCCTGGTAGGAAAGGCAGGTTACAGGGACCTCCTGTAGCTGATTTGAAACCCTACCATTCATCCCTGTGGTGAATTGAGAATCTCCCTCCCTGATTCTCTTAAAGATCCAATAATTAAACAGAGAAATGTATTTTATAAAATATACATGTTGCTTGCTTCCTAAAACAGCATCTTAATTTCTCTAAGCTCATAGCCTGCATGAGCAATCAGAGAAATAATCTTTTTTTTATTAATTAGTTTTGTATTCAGCAAATACAGTCAGTTTGGTACCATTATTAGGCTCATCTGTGACCTACCCTCTCCCTATACCCCCTCCTTGTTGAGGTATATGGGTCATGCATTGTGGAGTTAGCCCACAGTTATGGGTAAAATAAATGTCTCTGCATATTATGACCCAACATGTGGCTCTGACATTCTTTCCGACCCTTCTTCTGCAAAATTTCTCTAAGCCATCTTGGATTCATTTTTGGTCTGCTTCAGTGATGAGGTGTTGGGGGCCTCTGGGGCTCTGGTTCTCTGATTTGGTAGGAGATGATTTTTTTCTGTGTTGATCTCCTTCCCCCTTGTGATGGTATCTGGTTCATCAGGAAAACAGCACCCTTGCTTGTTTCACCAATTTTTCTTAGTTTCAGCTGAAGTATGATGGGGTGGCTCTCTCCTTAGGTTCTACATCTATCTGAAAAAGAGAAGCAGATTCTCCAATGTAGAGTAAGTTAGCACCAGGACAAATGAGGTAATCCTTACTTTTTTTAATAGAGAATTTAATAGGTGTAGGCCCTCTTGTAGCCCATGATTGATGGTAGCTTGATAATGGAGAGTGGGCTTATGTTTGGATATGGTTCTGACTTGTTTCCAAACTCCAGCTATGGGTCCTGTACCACTGAGGAGATCAGTTAGCCAAATAAAGAGCAGCTGGTTCCCCACCAGGGCTGTGTGCCACTGTTTCACTTGTGTGGGCATCACAACAGGTTATTTGCTGCCAAATAGGTTAGACCATGGGTTGCTTGGACAGATATTGGTAATTTTCCCCCAGTTGCCCAATTAGCACCTTCCAGCATTAGACACACTGTCTGAGGACTGACTCTCTTCCAACTTCCAGCCATGCCATTCCATTTTACATGTCAACCACATAAGGTGTCTTCAGCAGTAGGGTCTTACCACTAGCCTTTGGTGGGTCATCAAGTACTCTGACAGAACTCTGTCTGTCTTTTAGGAAACCTTGTAGGTCTCTCTGATCAAAAGCTCATTGCAGATGATGGCCACATGCTGGTACTGGGAGTTATAGGTCAGTGCCCACTGAGAGAAGGAGGAAAAAGATAACTAATATACAAGACGTAGAGAGAGACAGAGGGAGAGGTAGGGAGGGAAGATGTAGAAGATTAAGGTTAGTCTTCATCATACCCTCTCCAGTGTCTTGTGGTTCAGGTGTTTCCTGTAAGGGCTGGTGAAGGTTCAGCCATTTGGTCTGCCTTTTAGGAAGTAGAATTGCCGTTTGGGTCTAGATTTGTGTTTCCCACCCCTTTGATGCCCTCCCTTCCCTCCTCATCCATCCTTGTGTCTAGTCCACGAGATGCTTGCTGGGTGTGTAAGGTGTCTTGGGTAGATTCAGGTTAGGTGCTGTAGATGAGTGAGGCTATGTAGCGATTTTTTTTTTCCATGAATGGGTAAGTTCACTGAGAATGATATGTCCCAGGTTCAACCATTTTTCCTCAAATTTCATTGTGTCATTTTTTCTTACTGCTGTATAGAATTCCATTGTGAAAGAATTTTTCAGTGCACATTAAGATAAGCTGCTAGCTAGCAGTGTCTTCTTGGATGAATGCCCATTGTCACTGCCATCATCATCATCACCATCACCAACCACCATTACCATCCCCATTATTTCTCCATATAGTCAGTGTATAAATTCATAGGGTGAGCTATATGGCAGTGCAGGCTGTGTCTTGGTCTTTCAACCAAGTGCAATGTCTGGCACATGCCTGATATCTAATGAATGTCATATTCTGCAAAATTTTATTAAACAGATGAATTTATTGGGTTAACATACAGTTTGTTGATTTGTTACTAATGATGATCTTATGAGACAGGCTTCCAAGTATCATTACATCCTGATTTAACCTAAGGAAACTAAGGCTCCAGTGGGCATTGTCTTGACACAGGCCCCATTTTGTGGCTTGACCTCATGAGATGAATTGTCATGCTGTGGTTAAGTTTCCTTCCATGGTCAGAGTATGTTCACAATCCTTCCTTCCTCAACCTCCCTCCAGGCTCTGACCTGGGGCTTAAGCAGCCCCACACTCACTTAGCTCCTGTGCCCTAGCAGATGATCTCATTCCCATAGATAATGGCTCTTGTCAGCATGGACTTCAAGGGACAAATTCTTCATTATTGGATGGTGCTGACATGGAAAAACTATTAGACTAAGTTGATTGTATTTTTCCAAATCATTGCCCAGCTTCTAATTCTATCTGAGAGATGGACTAATTTGAATGAGAATTAGATTCTAAATTGAGAACCCAGGCCCTTGACCAGGAAGGGAGAAAGGGCCCTTAAACAGTCCAGCAGGGAAAGAGGTTTTCAAGGGTGTACAAAAGCCATCGTCTTCCCAGAATCACAATCAGAAAGAATCCTGTCATTCTTCTTGTGTTTCTCTGTGCCTATACTCCTGCTCATTCTTACTTGATAATGGTATCTCAAGAACCATCCCAGAACACCAGTGATATGAATTATGGCTCTATTGCCACTCTCAATGAAATGTTATAGCCAGAGGAGGAATTAAGCCTCCTGCTTCAGAGTTAGAGGGCAACCACCAGCATTGCTTCCTGGCCCCTAGGGATGGTCCATTCTCCTTCTCTGAGAAAATTTGGTCTGTTTGATTTCATTACAATAACAGTCTCTGCTGCCTTCCCAGCATCCTATTCAGTCTACTCTCACCAATAGAAAGTTCTTCCTATTCAAACTGATCTGCCTCCCTTGGGCTCTTGTTTTTGTATTTTGTCCTGTCAGACAAAACCCCTCAAACTTAAAGCATTCAGGAATGATCTGATGCAGACTATCATCTAATGAAGGTACAGATTCATACTCAAGAGCCAAGGTGTGACATTTCAGGAAATGCATAGTGAAGCAATGCTCTTGGCCCATTGAAGTTCACTTGGAGCAGCAAAAGCTGTCAGGCACAAACTGGCCATGTTTGAAGGCCGAGGTAATATGATAGTCATATTTCAATTTCTCTTAATCAGAGTCAAAGTTCTATACTTTTTAAAGTGCAGAGTAAGGCAGTTTTAAAAGTTCACAGTATGTCAAGACTAGATGTGACATTCTCCAAAATGGTTCTCATCTAATTTTATTTATTTTACAAAGTTAGGTTAGAAGACCACATGGGCTTGGAAAGCTAACCAGAGCAGCTAACAGCTTTCAGTATGGAGAGCCATAATCTTCTCAGAAGTCGTGCTACTTTGCACACTAGAAGGAGAAGGAAGCTGACATGAAAGTATGGGGAACTATGGTCTGCTTTGAAACGGTGCTGCTTTACACACTGGAGGGAGGAACAGATAAGAAAATGGTGATAAAATATTGCTGGTTGCTGTGGGAGGTAGGAGCATGATGTGGTGCTCTCAGTGATGTTCCCTGAGTTTAAGAAAAGCAGGGGTTTGTAGCTCCTGCCTGGAGGAACACGACAGATGTGAGGATGACTGTAGGGGGAGGTGCAGAGTGGAAAAATAGACAGAACCAATGCCAGGCCATCAGTGGTTCCTACTGAAGAGGAAGACATAATTAAGGTAGAGAGAAGACAGAAAAAATTGGATATCTTCACACATGTCAAAGAAAATAGGCACCCATAGTTCTGTTCCCATAGTACTCAGCTGTCATCCCCAAATGGTAGTTAGCCCTCTGTGTAGCATTTGCTCTTTGTTTATGTTTTTCTATCTCTATAAAATAAGTATCTTGGGTGGTAGTCAGTCTGCTTACTATTATTTCCTAAATACCTTGACCTTATATAAAGTAGGTGCTTAGTACACATTTGTTGTATGCATGACTGCCTTGAATAATTAGAAGTAGGAAGTGTATTCACTCATTTCATGTTTGCAACACTTTCATGACATAGATCAGAACAGAGTTTACTATGTGTCCATTTTATAGTCAAGGGAATTGAACTTTTAAAAATTTTTTATTAAGTAGAAACTTTGTATGGACAGATCATATGTTGGTACCATCATTTCCCTCCTCCCTGAAAATAGTTATCTGTGAGGCTTATTGGCCCCAGATTTTTTTATGCCTCTATGAATTCAAACCCTTGTCAGAGTCCCATTATAAGCAGTATGCTGTTTCTCACCCTTGGACTTTCTGCCTGTCTATATAACTTCCTTTGGTCATTGGAATGGGAGGGATGTGACATTGAGCTGGATCTGACTATGGGCCTCAAGGGGCTACAAGGATATCTTATTGTCTTGTTCCACCTTGGCCCTGGCTATGAGAAGGTTTGGCATGCACCCTTATCCTGGGCCCTGGAGAGAGACCTCCCCAGACCAAGCATTCCTAGGATGATAGCTGGGAGGGAAGTTGAGTTGCCTCTGTTGACTGCTTTTGTTTCACACCACTGAGATGGTGTGAGTTATTATTGTTATGCAGAATCATTATGACAATAGGTAACTGATGTTGATAGAGATGCTATGTTACTTATACTTCAAGTTTCATGTACAAAAGAAAACATAAACTATAGTGCCTTAGGAAATCCTGATCTACTGAGTGCTGATGAAGTTGGTGCTTTGTGGTTCTGTGAGACCTTGTTTGCCTGTTGCCCACAAAATGGGCAAAACTCTACAACTTGTGGGACATTCACCTTTGACTGGTGGGTGTGAGGTACATTTTCAAATACAGGACTTTTGGCTCTTGGTCTGCAAGTATAGCCCTCTGTAGCCCAGCTTTAGCAGGTGGACCATGTATGTGGTGAGGGCATGTATGGATGTAGCCTGTTAGTTGAGGCTTAGTCAAGTCTGCATGCTGTGAATGGTGTAACTCTAATCTAGCAAATTGTTCTAGGAACTTGGTTAATGTAGTGCTTTATGCTGCTCACAGCTGCAGTTTCTTGAAGGGAGCTGCTTCTCCGTACATGACTGCACACACACACACACACACACACTCACACACACACTCACAAGATGGTAATTTTCTTTCTACAAGGATCAAATTGACTTCCTTGTTCTGACTCAAAACAGCTGTTTATTTGTTGTTTTCATGTTTTCAACTGTTGTGATGAGGTTTTCTTCCTTCTCCTTTAACTGAATTACGTGCCATTTAGCTCTTCAGCACAAGCCGCAGCACAAGCTGAATCTTTGTCACATGGGGCTTTGGATTCTTCTTTGTCCCATAGCCCAGTTAGACCAACATGACTACTGAATATCTGGGTTCAGAGTTCCTCCAAAGAAAAAGGACAGAAGCACATGGTATTTCTTCAACTATACCTGTAATTTCCCCTCACCTATCTGTCTGAAAGAATAGCTCTGAATGTGCCCAGCTGTGGCTGGATAAACTATAGGTGTATATTCTCTTTCCCTAGCATTCCCACAGTGAGTCTATAAGCCCACAATCAGAATGTTTAAGAATTAAGAATCCAGATCTAGTTTACCTTGCTTTATGTAGATGTTGAGTTGAATTTGTGGGAGAGACACTAGAATGAGAATTTCAACACATTATGCAGGTGTGAAGATGGTAGAACATCTCAAAACCTTCCTTTTATCTTTTAGGCCAGAAGTTCTATCAACACAGACCCAAAGGATTATCCAAGAGCTACTTTCTTCTTCCTCCTGCTGAACTCTGACCTTTAGTCCTGTTACTATCTCCCATCAGGACAGGACCAAGGATACCTGCGCCATTCTTCATGGGTGCAGAGGGATAGGTACTGCTTTCATAAAAGATTGGCTGTTTTGCGACTAGGAAGAACTACTTCCCCTTGTTAAGTTTTAGTCTTTTGAACATTGAAATGAGGTGGTTGGATGAGATTCACTAGATCAAAGTTTCCAGCTAACTCAAATGTCTGTGATTTGCATGTATGTCAGTTTCTTGGCTTCATCACTTCTTAATGAGTTGTGACATCTGTTTGGCATCACTGTGAGAGAGATTTTGATTCTCAGGTAAATCAGGTGTGGCAATAAGTTTGATAAAATTCAGAGAGCTGATCAGATGCTAAGGCAAAAGCAGAGGTCTGAGCTTTACTTAGCAGAAGGTTTGTTTGGGAGGGTAAAGATCCAGTGCCTCACAGTCCAGCAGTCAGAGCAGTTTGTGCAGCATGGCAGCCAGCCAGGTGGGTTACATACTTCTGTTGGAGTCCCAAAATATGACAGGAAGAGAGGGACAGGTAGGCTCAGGGAAGCTCAAGAGAAGGCCTGACTGGCTGGCTTGCTGGCAGGTGACTATTTACATCTTAAAGTACCTTTCAAGGAGGCCCAAAAGCTGTGAAATAGGGCCTGCTGTGTGGTCTGAGGTGTCCTAGTCTGTGCAGGGGTGTAAGCTTGTGGAGGGTGGGGACCACCTTTAGAGAAGAACAAGTGCTGAGTCGATGAGTCGTAAACAAAGGCAGGGACGCAGGTAAGGCAAATGCCATTGCCAGGTATGCAGTGGGTAGGCTCTGTAGGTGCTCTCACTTTCCCCCAAGCTGCACATGAGACAGGAGCATCATTAGGTATGAAACTTTGCATATTGCAGATCAACTGTTCTGAGGGCCAGGACAAGTAGCCAGGACTCTTTACTGGCTACTTGACTAACTGAGGGTCCCACTGGATGGGAGGTGGGTCCTCGTTAAGATGCTGGAGGAAGGTTCACAGAGGATGTGGTCGTCCCTGCCTTCTGGCACCCCAGCCTAGCAGCAGGACGCTAGTGTGTCCTGCTAGCAGCCAGTGGCTACATGTTCCTCCTGAACTTCTAGCAAGTAAACTAGTTCTCAATAGCCAGATTAATTGATGCTTTCAATAATAATTCCAGAAGAGGGCTGGAGAGATGGCTTAGCGGTTAAGTGCTTGCCTGTGAAGCCTAAGGACCGCGGTTCGAGGCTCGGTTCCCCAGGTCCCACGTTAGCCAGATGCACAAGGGGGCGCACGCGTCTGGAGTTCGTTTGCAGAGGCTGGAAGCCCTGGCGCGCCCATTCTCTCTCTCTCTCCCTCTATCTGTCTTTCTCTCTGTGTCTGTCGCTCTCAAATAAATAAATAAAAAATATTAAGAAAAAAAATAATTCCAGAAGAATCTACACTTTTTTCTTTTCAATCAAGCCTTTATGGAGGAAGAAACTACAAAGAGAGTTCTGTCTACTAAGTCAGCATGCCAATGTTCTCTCCTTTATTAGGAGAGGAAGGAAGTCTTCAGAGTATCTCATCTACATGCCTGTAGATCCCATGGCTCAGGGTGGTGCTCACACACTTAGTGCAACAACTCAGAGAGGTCTTTCAGTTAGTCATATTAATATGTATAACCAATCAGGCTCTATAGCCTTTTGTGCCCTCACAGCTGGGTATGGGGCTACAGAGCTAAGGTCCACCCAATTATCTTGGGGTCACCATGTAGTATATTAACTTGCAAGTCACTTTCCCAGCATTGCTTAGGATTGGCATTCTACATAATACCTCAAATCATCCTGAAATTAATTGACTACCTTTCTCCAAAATTCCACAGGCACCTTTTCAGATTGTATAGTCATATATTGGAATTTACAAGGTGTAGCTAAATTTGCATACATTCTGACAAAGTAGATTATTTCAGTTGCACACCACTTTTCAAAATTTTGATTTAGAAAATATGATTGCTGTAGGTAGAAGACATCCAGATTGAGATGCCTTGGCCTTGGCCACTGCCCACGAGGTTTGGTACCTCAGAGTAAAGTGGGAAACCCTCAAGCTTTTCTGTCTTCCACTGATCTCCTCACCCTGCAGTCAGGCTTTAGCTGCTTCAGGTCCCCAGCAGGTTTGCAGGCTGGAGGTAGGAACTGAACCAGGTTGTGGGCCCTCCTCAGAAACTTGCAAGCATGTGGGCAAGAGTAAGGATGGTCCTTACCATGAGGTGTATTTTGGGGATGGAATTCAAGGCACATGGAGTCAAGTGCCATGGTAGGACAAAGAGCTGTAACAGAAGAGCTGGGAGAAGCATTCTGCACATGGGAATGGCAGGTGCCAGGACCCAGAGCCCCCAGATCATGTTGCCTACACTGAATCTTTTCTGAAGAGTCAGGGAGTGTATTTGTAGCCTCTGATCTTATTTTCCTGGAAAATGTCATTACAGTGAAAGAAAATTGCCCTCGAACAGTCCCCTAGTTCCAGCCCAGAGGCAACTGCCCAGTTGTGTGAGGCAAAGCCAAGCCAGGAAATTGGTGCTATTCTGGCTGCCCAGTGATGGAGAACACCCCGGGGGAAGGTTAGCAGAGGAACATCATCATTAGCATTGGCAGACAGAAGGCCCTTTTCCAGGCCCAGGGAGCCTGCGGGAGTCTCTCTAATGATGGGAATCGGGCACTAATTACTTCCAACTGGCCTCACATAGCACCACCCAGCAACAGCAGGCTCTGTGGGCTGCCAGGCAGGTTCTCTCTCCTCTGTCTTATAAAATTTGGCATTTTACTTTCTCATGACACGCTTTACTTCATGAAGAAAGCTCACTTCCACTAGCTCTTGTTTATTGTGGGAATTCTTATTTCCATTTGACTGGTAAAAAGAAGAAGGTTTGAAAGAGAATTAAATTGGCCTTGGTAATAGGTGAGGAGTGGGAATTAATTTTTTTTAGCCATATTTCTTTCTGACTTACTTCTCCTTTGCAGGGGTTGGGGAAAGGAAAGAAAATTACATATTTTTATTCTTCTGTGTGGGAGACCCTCTGCCTGGGCTAGCTTATTCAGTCAAGAATGCCCACTTTTATGTGAATAAACTACAGCCCAGAGAAGTTAAATAATGAAACCAGTGTTGCTCAGAGGGAAGAGCTGGGATTTGGCACTGACGTTTTCTCACTGTGTCTTTCCTCTTCCTTGGCTGTCCCCAGGTGCTTACTTCTTGTTTCTTATCAGTCATTGTGTGGGTTCAAGTACCATGTAGCTTTCCCACATCTGTACATTAGGGCTTTGCAAGGGAGTCACTAACTTCATTTAGCCAGTGTGGTATGTTTTGGGCCCTCTGGAAAGCCTTGTCTGCTTGGGTTGGTAGCTGTCTCTGAATTAGACCTCACCTTTGTGGTGGTGAGGTCTGGAGAATTGGCCCTCCAGCAGTTATCACAGATCTGACTGCATACTTCCTAGGGTAGAGATAGCCTGCCCCTATCTAGAAGCAGTGACATTTTCTGTAGGGTTCTGGCCTAGCCACTATTATTTCACCTTAATCGCAAAGTCCGGTACTCAATGGAAGGGCTTCCCAACCCTATGTCTTGCTTCAGCACTGGAGAAAACACCTCATGATTTCAATTCAAGGCTTTGTAGGGTCTTATTTTTCAACATCTGGGACTTTGGCTTGTCTTTGAAGTCACAGTCATGAAAACTGAAACTGCATTTTGTATAATTAGAGTCATAATCACTGAATGATATCTTCCAAAATTTGCTAATCAGTTACCAGGTGTGTGAACTGGCTGGTAAGACTCAGTTAGCAAGGAATGTCAGAACTACATGGTCCATCCTATGCATTTTCCAGATATAGAAACTGGGGCCCAGTGAAGGGAAGAATCAGTTCTGCATGTGTGGCTAGGTAGGCCAAGAGGAGCATTTTGCTCCACAAGGTCTCTCTTCCTTTGTCTGTCTGTCTCTCTCTTTTTGTAATAATGTCCTGATATTGCTAATTCTTACATTCTATAACTCATCTTCATGTTGGCCCATTTTTCCAAGTTAATTCAAATCAAAATGTTCATTTGGGCTGTAAATTAGCTGAATAATTGCTTCTCAGATCTCACAGTAGCAACTCCCTCAGAAATGCCACAGCTTGAGAGCTCTTTAGCCAGTGTGAGCATCACTGTTTGCATTGGGAGAGCCATGAAGGAATCAGAACACTTGATGGGCTCCAGCATACCACCCTCTACCATGTGCCACCCAAATGACACCCAACACCTTTAGGAAGAGCCTAAGGAAAGGCCATTAAAAAAACTGAGTTCATAGGGATGTCGGTTTTCCTATATTAACATCTAAGTTTGTTTTCCTTAAACTCTGACTTGTATTTTTTCAAGGAGAAGGGAAGACTAGAAAAATAATTTTTAAAGTTATCTAAGACAAGCATATAGGTGAAAATAGCCAAGAGCTATAGCAGAAATATTGACTTAGGGTCTTGTTTTATGATGTATTAGGACATATCATTAATCACTATCAAACAGAAAGAATGGAGATTCCTATTGCATGGGGTAGCCCCTATAAGTATCTTTTCATATGAAAGGAAGGGTGGACCACTGCATAAATACCATAAAGACCAATGACTTCTTTGGAGAAGAAGTAATTTTATTTATTTTTCAAATCTTTATTTTTTTATTAGATATGGGCATATTTTGTATGTAAACATCACATGTTGGTACCATCCTTTCCCTCCTCCCTGCCCCTTTTCTGAAGACACCTTTCTCATTGTGGATGCAGATCAACACCATGGAGATTGTGGGTCATGCATTATGGGGGCAGCAGTCAGTTATGGGAGAGAAGCAATGTCTCTGTGCAAAATGTCCCAACTTGTAGCTCTAACAACATTCCCTCTCCTCTTCTGCAAAACTCCCTGAGCCATTTTGGGAGCATTTTAATTCTACTTCAGTGATGGGCACTTAGGAGTATCTAGATGTCTGGTTTGGTAGGTGTTGAGTGTCCTCAGTATCTTTCTCCATCACCCTTGTGCTGATATCAGCTTAGCTAAGAAAGCAGCATTTTTGCTCATTTACCCAGTTCCTCTGTGGTTTCAGCTGTGGCTAGGCTGGAGGGCACTGGGTCATTTATCTACTCAAGTCCAGTTCCCATCTGAAAAAGAGAAGCAGATTCTCCAAAGGAGAGTGAAGTCAGCACCAGTTAAATGGGATAGAAATTATTAATTTACAGAGAATTACAATGGTTTAGACACTTATAGTCTAAGGGGAGCTTTAATAGTCTAGTGGGAACTTGACAATGGAAAGCAGAATCATTATCTGGATATGATTCTAACTTTTTTCCCAGTTCCAGATATGGTTTCCTTTTCACAGAGCAGATCTGTTAGCCAATCCAAGAGCAGTTGGTTACCCACCATGGCTGTGTGCCACTATTGCACTTATGTGAGCATCACATCAGGTTGTTTGCTTCTGAGTTGCTTAGGCTTTGAGTTGCTTGGATAGATATTGGCCACTTCCCCTTGGTAGCTCACGTGGCAACTTCCAGCACTAGATGGCTAATTATCTGAGGACTGGCTCTCCTCCAAATTCCAATGAGGTCACTCCATGGTTTGTGCCAACAGAGCTTGGTGTCTTCAGCAGTAGGGTCTTACATTAACTTCTGATGGGCAATCAAGTGCTCTGACAGAAGTGTGTATTGTTTGTTTTTGGAGATCTAGAAGATCTCTCTGATCAACAGCTCAATGTGGATATAGACCACATGCTGGTACAGGGAATTATAGGCCTGTGCCAAAGGAAAAGAAGAAGTAAAAAGTAAGAGAAGAAAGAGAAGATGGAGAAATTTGAGGTTAGGGTTTGTCTCACTCTCTCCAGGTCCCTTCAATTCAGGTGCTTCCTCTATTGTCTAAGCCTCAAGATGCTATTCAGTTATATCAGTAACTTGGGCTGATCCAGGTTAGGAACTGTAGATGAGTAAGATCATGTGACAATTGTCTTTCTGTGATTGTGAGTTTACTTACTGTTCCAAGCTTGACCATTTTCCTACAAATTTCAATGTGTAGATTTCCATCTGTAGATATACAACAACTTGGTTATTCATTCATCCAATGATGGGTACCTGGGTTGATTCCAGTTTTTAGCTATTATGAATTGAGCAGCTATAAACATGGTTGAGCAAATATTTCTGAACTGAGATGTGGAGCTTTTAGGGTAAATGCCTAGTAAGGGAATACCAGGGCCTGCTGGTAACTCTGTATTTATCCTTTTCAGTAGTCTGCAAATTGATTTCCGCAATAATTGTACCAGTTTACACTCCCACCAACAGTGAATGAGGGTTACTAGATCTCCACAGCCTTGCCAACATTTGTTTTCATTTGATTTTTTAAAATATTTGCTATCCATACTGCAGTAAGGAGGAATCTCATAGTTGCTTTAATTTGCACTTCCTTAATGAGTAGGGTTGTTGAACATTTTCTTAAGTGTGTGTTAGCCATTTGTAATTCTTCCACTGAGAGCTCCCTATTTAGTTCTCTGTCCCACTTATGGAGTGGGTTGTTTGATTTTTTATTGCTTAGTTTTTTGAGTTCTTTGTAGATTCTACATATTATGCTTCTGTTAGTGGTATAGCTGGCAAAGATTTTCTCTCATTCAGTGGGTAAGCTATTGGCTCTATTTACGTATAGTATGTTTGTCTATGCAAAAGCTTTTTAGCTTCATGAGGTCCCATTGGTTGAATGTTTGTTTAATTTCCTGGGCTACTGGGGTTGTGTTCAGGAAGTCTTTTCCCAGTCCTATGTCATGGAGCATGCTTCCTATTTTTTCTTCTAGTAGTTAAAGAATTTCAGGTCTTATATATTGAGGTCTTTAATCCATTTGGACTTGATTTTTGTGTATGACAAACTGAGTGGGTATAATTTCATTTTTCTACATATGGTCATCTAATTTGTCCAACACAACTTATTGAAGATGCTGTCTTTTCTTCAGTCTACATTTTGTCAAAGATCAAGCAGCTGTAATTGTTGCCCTGAAGTCTGGGTCTTCAATTCTGTTCCATTGGTCTATGTTTCTGTTTTTATTCTAGTGCCATGCTGTTTTTGTCACTATGGCTTTTTAGATCAGGTATGATTATACTACCAGAGGTATTTCTTTTGATGAGGATATATTTGGATATCCAAGGCCTTCTGCCATTCCATATGAATTTTTTTCAGTCACAGTGAAGAATGATTTGGGTATTTTTATTGGTATTGCATTAAATCTGTATATTACTTTTTGTAGAATTGACGTTTTCACAATATTAATTCTACCTATCCAGGAACATGGGAAGTCCTTCCATCTTCTTGAGTCCTCCTCTATTTCTTTCTTGAGTGTTTTCATTACATAGTTCCTTGTTAGTGTTATTCTAAGGCATTTAATTTTTTTTGTTGCTATTGGAAATGGGAAAGTCTCACTGATTTCTTTCTCTGTATATTTGTCCTTTGCATATAGGAAAGCTACTGATTTTTTGCATCCTGCCACTTTGCTGAAGGAATTTATCACCTTTAGAAGTTTTGAAATGGACTTTTGGTCACTTATATATAGGATCATGGCATCTGGAAATAGGGGAACTTGACTTCTTCCCTTCCAATTTGAGTCCCTTTTATTTCTTTTTCCTGTCTTATTGCTTGGGCTAGTACTTCCAGTGCTATGTTGAAGAGCAGTGGTGAGAGTAGGCACCCCTGTCTTGGTCCCGATCTCAGTGGGAACTCTTTGAGTTTTTCCCCATTAAGATTTATTTGGGTTTTAGGAACTTGTTGGGTCATGATATGCAGAGACATTTTTCATACCAATAACTTTGGGCTAACTCCACAATGCATGACCCATATACCTCAACAAGGAGGGGCTAATGGGGAGGGAGTAGGTCATGGATGAGCCTAATAATGGTACCAAACTGACTGTATTTGCTGAATACAAAACTAATAAAAAAAACATTTATTTGGGCTTTAGGAACTTTATATATAGCCTTTATTGTGTTGAAATATAAAACCTCCATGCCTATTCTTTCCAGTGTTTTGTTCATGAAGAGGTGTTGTATTTTGTCAAAGGCATTCTCTACATCAATTGAGATAATCATGTGTTTCTTATGGTTCAGTTTATTTATGTGGTGTATTACATTGACCCATTTCTATGTGTTAGACCATCCCTGCATCCCTGCATCCCTGGGATGAAGCCTACTTGATCAAGATGGACAATGGTTTTGATGTGTTGTTGAATTTGGTTTGCAAGGATTTTGTTCAGGATCTTTGCATATAAGTTCATTAGGGATATAGGCCAATAATTTTCTTTCCTTATTACATCTCTGTCTGCTTTTGGTATTGGGGTGATGCTAGCTTCATAAAAGGAGTCAGGAGGATTCCCTTGTCTCAAAGTATGTGGAATAGTTTGAGAAAAATTGGTTTCAGTTCTTCTATGAAGGTTTGATAGAATTCAGCTGAGAAGCTCCTCAGTCCTGGACTTTTCTTTCGAAGGGTGAGGTTTTTGATTACCTTTTCAATCTCCATGGATGTGTTAAGTTTGTTTAGGAGATTAACCTGCTTTGAATTTAGTTTGGGTACGTAGTATGTGTCTAGGAATTCACCAATTTCTTCCAGATTACTTATTTTTGTGGTATAGAGATTTTAGAAGTATGCCCTGATGATTCTTCCAATTTCATTGATTCCTATAGTGATTTACCCTTTTTCATTTCTGATTTCGTTAATTTGAGACTTCTTTTTTTTTGTGCTTGATCACTTTGGCCAGGCACTTGTCAATCTTGTTTATTTTTTTGAAGAACCACTCTTCATTTCATTGATTTTTAAAAATTGTTTTCCTAGTTTCCAATTCACTAGTCTCTGCTCTAATCTTGATTATTTCTTTCCATCTAGAGCTCTTTGGGTTGGTTAATTGTTTTTCCAGTGCCTTTAGGTAGACAATCAGGTAATCTCTCTGTCTTTGTAATGAAGGCATTTAAGGCTATGAATTATCCCTTTATGACTGCATTCATTGAGTCCTATAAGTTTTGGTAGGTTGTGTTTTCATTAACATTAACCTAGGACTTTTACAATTTCTTTTTTGATTTCCATTCAATGTTTAAAAGTGTGTTGTTTGGTCTCAGGTTTCAGTGGTGTTCTTGATGTGTCTCTTGCTGTTGTTAATTTCTAGCTTTAAACCATTGTAATCTGACATGGTGCAGGAAGTTACTTTAATTTTCCTGTGTTTATGAAGGCATGCTTTATGGACTAATTTTAGAGCAGGTTCCATGAGCTGCTGAGAAGATGTGTATTCTGTCAAGTTGCAGTGGAAAGTTCTGTACATATCCTTTAGGTCTAGTTGATCTATGATGTTGTTGAGCTCTATTATTTATTTCCCTGTTGATTTTCTGCTTGGATCTGTCTATTGATTATAGTGGAGTATTGAATTCTCCAACTGTGATGGTGTAGCTGTTTATTTCTGCTTTATTATCAAGTAGATTTTGTTTTATAAACCATGGTTCTCCTGTGTTTAGGGCATATATATTTATGATTGTGATGTGCTCATGTTGTATCATTCCCTTGATGAGTAAGAAGTCACCTTTTTTGTCCTTTTTTATTACTTTTGGCTTGAAGTTTCTTTTGTCAGATATTAATATAGCAACACCAACTTGTTTTTTTATTTACATTTGTTTGTAATATCATTTTCCAACCTTTTACTCTGAGGAGATGTCTATCTTTAGTTGTGAGGTGGGTTTCTTGAAGACAGCAGATAGAAGGGTCCAGTTTTTTGATCCATCCTGATAGCCTGTGCCTTTTGATGGGTGAGTTACTAACATTAATATTTAGAGTTATTACTGTGAGGTTTGAATTAATCCCTGCCATGATGAGAATGATTATCATGGTGTCATTTATAACAGCAATTCATTGAAAACTATCTGTATGTTCATTAATCATTTTATTCTTTTATTCAATAACTGTCAAAGTCTGTCAAATGTTCTGAGCACTGTAGTAGATGTTGGGGACACATTGGCAAATAGAAAGCACATGCCTGCAGCAGCAATTAAAATACCTGAAGAACTATTGGAAGGTGAAAAGCCCACTGTCATTTGGGACAGCCTTTCCCCCTCTGACTTGCTGTGAAGACAACAACTGTAGCTGTGAACCCAGTTTCAGCCTGTGGTTTATAGTGACATAGTTCATTCTAAGGGCTAGTGTTTTCTCCTTCCCTTCTCTAGTTGAGAGGAACTTCCTATGCCTCAAGCTGCTCCAGTAAGTGCCTTGGGAAAGAGAAAAATAACAAAACAAAACTATCAAAACTCCTGCCTCAGCAGAACCACATGTCCAATGAGCTATATTCATCTTGACAGTTTCTGTCTCTTGTTCTTTACTCTTGAGTAAAGCTGTTCTTTTGATCCAAATAACTCTGAGGGAGAGCATGGCACAGAGATAATTATTTTTCAAAGTTGCTGAGGCATCATAGCCATAGAGTACATCTACTTCTCTGTGGAATTGGCTTCTGCTGAGCCTTCATCCTTGGGGCACAGGGTAGGGGTGAGGTAGGTAAAGGGTTTCAGAGTGGTTCCACGCCCTGCCTGTCTTATCTCAAGGGAAAGGCATTAAAAAATGGGTTTGAGCCAGAGTGTTTCCGCAGAAAGCTCTGTGGGGTCATTGGCTTGTAAAGAACCAGGGATTAGGTCAGTGAAGAACATGGATTGAGGGTGGAGGAGTGAGAAAGCCATACACAGAACCTTTCTTATATAAAGTTTTATAACATGATGCTCGTGGTTCAGCAAAGTCTTTGAACCCAAAACTGTAGGTTGATTTCTAATTTAATCAAACAATTGAATAAAAAGAGACTGAGAAGGATAATTATTAAATTAGTATATTTATTTGAGATAGATAATTATTAAATTATATTTATTTGAGAAGGATAATTATTAAATTATTAGATTTATTTAGGGAAGTACAGAGTTAAGGAAAAGCACCCACATGGCTAGATATCCCATGTGGAGGGCCTGGGAAAACCATGGAAAGAAAAGAGAGAAAAGAAAGTTTAAAGAGCTCCTGCCCTGTAGGAGCTGGAGGGGGTGATGAGGCCATGCAAAGAGTAAGAGCCCTCAGCTCAGCCAGCTGGACCTGGGCTGAGCCAAGGGGAAAACCCCACAGCTAGAAGTTTCCAAGTGGTCAGGCAGCTGAGAAAGTATGCCCTCCCCTCTAAAGGTTTTAATGATCTTATGGGGGTAGGCTATCTTCTGGCTCAGGAGAACCAGAAAGACAGCTGGTTGGTTAGGGCTAGGGGCCGTCTCAGGAAGAGGCTAGCTCTGACACAAAGTTCTGGGGCCTGAACTTGACCAACCACAATGTTTAAATCAAAGACTTCCCTTCCAGGAGGGGCCCAGCTTGCTTTGAAAAAACAGGTCTAGGTAAGAGATAAGAATTCATGTATGCATGGTTTGGAGCCACACATTGTGTGATGGTTTGATTCAGGTGTCCCCCATAAACTTGGGTGTTCTGAGTGCTAGGTTCCTAGCTGATGTAGATTTGGGAATTGATGCCTCCTGGAGACAGTGTATTGCTGGGAGTGAGCTTATGGGTATTATAGCCAGTGTCTCCTTGCCAGTGTTTGGCACACTCTTCTGTTCCTGTTGTCTACCTGATGTTGGTCAGGAGATGATATCCACCCTTTGCTCATGCCATTGTTTCTCCTGACATCATGGAGCTTCCCTCAAGTCAGTAAACCAAAATAAACCTTTTTTACCCTCAAGCTGCTCTTGCTTGGGTGATTTCTGCCAGCAATGTGAATCTGACTGCAACACATTGTGTTTCTAAACACTATAGTTCCAGTTGGTTGGCAAGACATGGAGTGGTCCCAGGGAAACCAAAGGTACAGAGTTTCATTTCCATCCTATGTGTTCTATACCACCTGTGGTTTTGAAAGGGGAAAGAAACTCTGCCTGATGGTCAGGACTGTTCTAGATCCTGGGTAGGGGATGGATGGGTGTTAAGGTCTTGGCATGGGCAAACCCTTACTACACTTACACCATAGCTCAGGTGCCAGGGACTCCTAAGGGTGCACATGTGTTATGGGGCCCAACCTCAGGTTATAATTCTACCCACAAGTAAGTAGCCAACCACCTTCTCCCATTTCCCAGAGATAAAAAGACCTGAATAGTCTCCACTTGACATTCTTTGCTTTTCCCTGAGGCTTAACTGTTCTTCATTGTGGTCCCAAAGCTGTGGCAGTGAGTCAATAGGTTATTACTTCTGTGATCTGCTCACTAAGATGGAGGGTGGGGGGTAGAAGTTTCTGGAAAATATCTCAACACTTCAATCAAAGGATTATATAGCTCATTATCAAGACCAAGAACCAACACAGGATGCAGACATGCAGCTTTCTGGAAAGGTCACTGTGGCCATGGGCCAACTTGATGGACACAGTGAGAAAAACTTTAGGCCTTCAGTGGCTGTCCATGGGCTCCTCTTCAAAGTGGGTTTGGACAGGGTGGTCTCCCACATCCACTGGTGCTGTCCTGCATGCAGTTTCCCTCAGGATCTGTGCCTGCTTCCATCTTGGAGAAGGGATGATAATAGACCCAGTAGATTTGTGTGTCTTAAAGAAGAACTTAAGGAAGGACAAAATAGGATGAAATAGACTTCATAGGCCATCCGTACCCTGAAGCACCAAAAGTATAGGGGCTTGTGGGTGCATAGTAAAAAACCCAGAGATAGACAGAAACCAGTCATAGGCCCCTGCCCCTACCCTACATGGACAAGCTGTGGGAGGATCATAGAGGAGGACTGCATCCAGCCATTTCCATCTGACAACTGAAGAGGAGCTGTTTTGTTGAGTAGTGACATACCCAACTGACCTGTCCTTGGAAAATACTTACTAGGGTGCAGCTTGCAGCAAGGGGAACTATCTACTGTCTGCCTCCTCCCCTGACAAGGCTTCCTTTGGTGTTTTTTGCCTCCATCCATGTCTGCTAGAGGCAGTATCCCAAAGCTCTCTTCTCATTGCCTGTGTCTTTACTATGCATATCTAAACTGCTCATCCTCCTTCCTGAACTGTCAGGAAACCTCACCACTGAGGGAGTGTACCAGCCTGATCTCAAGCTAAAAGACAGTTGTGGCACCTCCCTCCCTCCTGAGATGAAAAGAGAGAGGTTGACCTTTGTTTTTGTTCACCATGTGCACAGTAAAACCTTCCCCTTCTAGTTGTCATTCGCCTTCCTCTCCCACATTCCCTCCAGCCTCTATGTGTCCTTGTTCCTATCTCCTGTTTGGTTCCTCACATGTGACTTGAAGCCCTGCATGTACCACTCAGCCTGAGCAGTAGCCCTTGCCTGGACCCCTTGAAGACTGTGGCCAGATTGATCATCCCAAGGTTTTGCTTTGATCATATCACTTTTATAGATACATAAAAAAAGAAGCATTTAGGCAGTCAGCCATGCTAAATCTTAACTATTTTTACAGAATATTTTAGTGCAGCCCATATAAGTTGTCACCAGCCCTGATGGTCTACATTTATAGGGCCAATGGAAGTCCTTTCTATCAGAACTGCCCATTTGGCATACCACCTCCATGGCCTAGTCATGCAATATACCTCTTCTTGGACCCATAGGAGTGCCTTGTAAAGAACAGTATAACCTCTCTGTCCCCAGACCCCTGTAGACTTATTTTTGGCATGGATATGCATTAATCTGAATACCCTCCTTGTTAATTAGCAGCAACATCATGGGCTGTGTCTATTCATATGCTATAAGATATACTTTATTACCAGGTCTGTAAGCTCTGGAATCCATGGACTCGATTCAAACTCTCTTTGGAACTTCTAGTATGCATTGTGGTTGTAAATTATTGGGGAAATATGTCAAATTGGTGGAAATTTGTGCCCTCCCGCCAGCCTTTGATCCTTCCTGGTGGCTAGTAGGGACTGGGATGATGTTGGTCCACATGGGGCACTGACCACTAACTTGATGTGGGCTCTGCCTTTGTTCTTTCCCTAATGAAAGCATTTAATTTGTGCCAGAATATGAATGGGCAGAATCTGGCATGGCTCTTCTGCCTCTTACCCCTGTGAATTTCAGAAGAAGAGGGCTCCTTTCCTAATTGACATTGTGGATAAAATAGATGCAGCTGTTAATTTAGGCAGAGACAGCAACCCTCCTCAGCTGCCCTGGGGCAAGGTGTTGCCTGCAACAATACAGGCATCTTCAGGTATGCACCTGGCCTTAAGGCACCCAAAGGGTAGCTGAGAGGAGACTGATTCTGCTGTACACTACAGTCTCAGCCTGTGCAGGGATTTGGCATTGCTATTCCATTAAATAATTAACTGGGTACTTAGTGGAGTAAAACAGGCATTGGACTGGTAAAAGGTATGGACTTACTGCTTTTACTTAAGCTGTATATTGTGTCTCTAGGAGAAGATGAGACAGAGAGAGTGAAAGAGAGAGAGAGAGGGAGAGAGAGAGAGAGAGAGGTGTTTGAAGCCAAGCTGTGAAACAGTCTCATAAAAGGTGATCGATGCTCCTCTTATTACTGAGTTGGACTTGCTCAGTCATGCAATGGATGGTGGGGGAAGTGGCTGACATCAGCCCTTGGCTCAAGTCATCTTTCACAGGCTGTCTCTGGTAAGCTGGGACCAGGGATATGGAGATCCAGATTCTTGCTGATGGGTGGCATGTGATTGGCTGCCTTTGATGGGCTGACCCAGTTCTTCAACAGAAGAGACAGCAACATCAAGCTGCTTTGCTGATATGGTGATTGAAAAAAGTTCTGAGCCATCATATATTTGCTTCCGATCCTTGCAGAACCTATTGATATTTACTGTTTACTCTACAGGCCAGGAGCATTCATGGTGGTCTGTGGCATTGCCATGCATGTGAAGTGAAGAGGGAAGTCATGGATCACAATATGGGGATCAGCTTGTCTTACCAGTAGCAGTTAACATTTGCTACTGCATTTCCCTTCTCCCCATAACTGCCAAGGATAAACACAGAAGGTGAACCTTTAATTGAATATTGGTATGTATGGGTGGAGAGCCCTGCCCTGGACTTCTTGAGTTTGCTCTGGCATTTTGGCATTCCCATCCTTATGAGAGTTAGACCTCTTCCATCCACCCACATGAGCAGACTTGCCTCTTCAGTACTCTGAACTCTATCTCCAGTGGCTTTTTCAATGAGGACCACAAACTCCACTCAACACCACTCAACACTGAACTTCATCTTTTACAAAGGTTTTCCTAGAAGACTGATAAATGAGCTCCAGTAGCTTCTCTGGCCCTTGTCTGTTGGGTGTGTATCTGCAACCCTCCACACCACTGTCTGTTGGGTATGTATCTACAACCCTCCACACCAGTCTGTTGGGTGTGTACATACAACCCTCCACACCATTGTCTGTTGAGTGTGTATCTACCACCCTCTGTACCCAGTGCATTTTCCTTGATGCAATTTTATTAAGAAACAATCACTTTTGAGTCACTTTGGTCCATAGTGGGCTAACTACAACATAGTTACCTTCAAATAAGTGATATCTAGGCCTTTTAAACAGATGTTTCAACTTCAGTATGTCCCTAGAAGGCCATCCATCCATTCACTAATCCATTGATCAAAATATTGATCTATTCAGGGCTGGAGAGATGGCTTAGCGGTTAAGCGCTTGCCTGTGAAGCCTAAGGACCCTGGTTTGAGGCTCAGTTCCCCAGGTCCCACGTTAGCCAGATGCACAAGAGGGCACACGTGTCTGGAGTTTGTTTGCAGTGGCTGTAGGCCCTGGTGCACCCATTCTCTCTGTCTCCCTCTATCTGTCTTTCTCTCTGTGTCTGTCGCTCTCAAATAAATAAATAAAAAAATTAAAAAAAATTGATCTATTCATCCCTTTGTTCCCATCCATCAATATTTATTGACTACCCCATATATGGCCCCTTCCCTAATCTCACTAGAGGGCACAGCTGAGGATAATGCAGGCAGAGCTGGTCTTTTAGGGGACTGAATTCTAGTGACTATGATCCAGGGATGTGAACCAGCATTACATTAATTGTTTTGGATGTCAGCTCGCTTAGAAATAGAAAGTGTCAGCAGGGTGAGGTGGTGCATGCCTTAATCCCAGCACTCGGGAGGTAGAGGTAGGAGGATCGCTGTGAGTTTGAGGCCACCCTGAGACTACATAGTGAATTTCAGGTCAGCCTGAGTTAGAATGAAACCCTACCTTGAAAAACAAACAAACAAAAAAACAAAAAAAGTATCAAGGCTATCAAATCCCCTCACTTTTCAAATGGGGAGTTATGGGTCAAAAATGTAATGTGGATGTCCAGATATTTCCCAGCTTGCCTGAACAGGAGGAGCCTGAGTTTCTCTCTGGCTTGTTTCTTATGGCTGTGGTGCAATGTCTGTGGGTAGATAACTCATAAGCCCAAGGTGCACACATTGAACTTACTCTTGGATCGGATAAATGGAGACATCACAGGTGACTGAAAGCAGGCATGAGAGGGAGAACTTCTATAATGAAAACTTTCTATGAAACATGGCAACAACCAAGTGGGGATGCTTCTGCAAAAGCCTGGTAAGACTGTCCAGAGGGGAAGAGAGTCAAGCAAGTGCAGTCAGCCATGTAGCTAATCAGTGGAATGGAGTTGAACCTGCAACCTAGGTCTGGGCAGGGGATGTCAACTTCAATCTGGCCAGCTAGGCTTCAGCCACTGACAGCTGCCCTTTGGGTTCACTCCTGGCAGCCTCCTTTGGGGCACCTTGTGTTGTCTCTACCTGGAGGTCTACTGCTCACATTCAGAACTTTGTGGTGAGGTATGCTGTCCTGGTCCCCTCACTCTGTAACAGCATCTTCTATTCACTTTTCTCTGATGCCTTTCCAGTTTCTGATGTCTGTGACATGTTTTACCTTATCTAAGGTTGATAAGAGATATCAAAGAACACAGATTTTAAAAATATATAATATTAAATAGACAAAAGGTATCACTCAATAAACTAATATAGAAATCCTAGAAATCTATAATGTCTTAAGTGAAAAAGCAGAGCTGGCTTTCTTGAGCATAATTTTTATACATCAGTGTCAATTTTCAACAGAGCTGCAACAAAATTTATACCTCCAACATAGCCATTGCTTCTTCACATTCCAGATAGGCACCCTTGACTAAAAACTTGTTCATATGACTCGGTGGTAAAAATTTTAAAACCATTTTTACAGTCATTCAGAAATTTATAATGAATGAAATTACAGTTAAAGCCTAGGGAAATTCTTCCTTTTCTTTCACTGGTAAAAGTAATGCTGGAATTCCTTGTAATAATACAAACGGATTTATTACTGAATTTTTTCATATCAGGAATTTCTAAATAGTGAGAATATGTTTACTACCAGAGAGATTGTCACACTCCCACAGCCAGCTCAGGTGCTGAAGGACATGTCCCCCAGACACAAATGGACAGGTGCATTGGCACAGATCGCCAGCTTTGTCTTTGTCCTAGAGCTAGCTGTTGCAAGCCCTTATCTAGCCAACAGGAAGGTCTTGAACACCCTGAGAATAGGGGCCAGACCCTTCCCTGCTGGCCAGGAGCAGTGGCTGGGGCAGAGTATGGGTGTTGGAACTCCTTCCTGGCCACACTCAGGCACCACTGCAATGGGCTTCAACCCTGTTGGGCTTGATCCATCCTTGAGAAGTCACAGGGGGCTGCTCAGAATGGCAAGACTAATCTGGCTGGCCTCTGTCCTCAGGAATAGTGGCTAAATATCCTGGCTCACTGGCCTGTCCTATCTCCCTGCTGAGAAGCTGTTCAGCATATTGTATGTGGAAATGGTTCCCCACTTACTGAAGAAGTTCCGCTTCTTTAGCAGATCCCCAATTTCTTTTATATTTCAATGTAGTTTAACTCCTCTCTTTTCTCCCCCAACTACTTTTATTAGTAAGTGTGTGCACACTGCTCATAGGTGATGGGCAATCTGAAGTGGTTGGTACAGGTAATGTGGAAGAAGCAGAACAGGGAAGGTCTTTTGCTGGACCATAGGGCTGGCTGTGCAAGCTAGTAAAGGCCTCCGCTGACTCTGTGGATAGCTCCTCTCCAGCATCTCCCACAACTCCCATGTCTCTCTACTCCATTGCTACCCCAGTACACAGCCCAAGTCCCTCTCTGCTGTTTCCATTTCATGCCCCCTCCCCCATAGCCTCCTGTCCTCTTTCTCACAGCCTGGCTTCTCACACTTTTCTCTGCTCACTCAGCCCTCAGCTTTACACCATCTGGATACTGCATTGCCATATGTCAGAAACTGCTTTCTCAAAGGTTACTAGAGACAGAAGTGCCAGCTTGATGGCATTTCCTTGGTCTTCTCTCCCCAGCCTCTTTTTGTGGCTACACATTATCACTTTTCATCTGTAGCTCTGCTCCCTGTATCAGAGCAACAATGTTCCCCAGGTTCCCTCCTTATTCTCTGGAGCTTCTTCTGCCAAGGCTGAAAGGCAAGGCCTGGAGAACAAAGAACATTGCTGCAGGAAAAGAATGTGGGGCCAAATCTCCCCTATTTCAGGACTTGGCTTTTCTGTGTGCTTACCTCTAATGCTTTGGGTTCCTGCTTGGTTTTTACTTCTTGCCACTGCTAGTATGGAGCATCTCCAGCTGGTAGAAATGTGCTCCATGTCTGTTTAAGAAGCAGCAGGGAACAGGTTAGTGACAAGAGCCTGTTTTCTAGATCAGTAAGTTGGATCCAATGCAAATCTCCAGAAGCAGCTCACAGCCTGGGTTGCCTATCAGCCTTCCAGGCAGAGAATTTGCACTAAATTGTCTGGAACCTGGCGGATGTCCTCTCTGGAATGTGTACTCATTGCTGCCTCCCTCTCCTCCCGCTGGCTGCAGGATTCAGGGTAGACCTGATGTCAGATCACCTTGAGCACCCAAATCCCTAAATCAGAGAATTCTAGTCTTTGTCATATGAGCTAATCACAGAGGAGGATCTGAGAAAATGGGCTTAAGTTCTATTAATTTAATGGACAGTGATACTAGGTTGGACCTGGGGCAAGTGAGAGAGTACAAAGTTTCTAAGCTAGTACCTAGGTTCCCTAAGCCTTTCTTGGGTGTCCCTAAGTGTTCACTGAAGGAGGGGGAAAGGAAACCAAGAATTGACCCTAGTACCTTTATGTGTTCCATTCCCTGACCTCTGGAGAGGAGAGATGACTCTAGATTAATTCCACAAATTTTCTTGGACAATAAGATTTGATGAACTTCATGTGGTTAAGTGCATGCTTGGGAACAAAAGATGCCACTTCTTTGACCCTCTGCCATGCTCTGGATCCCCTTCACCTGACTACTTAACTGTATCCTATATAACAAAATGTCAAATGTAATTAAAGTGTACCCTGAGTCCTGGGAGTAGAGCTAGCAAATCAGTAAACTCAAGGAGGAGTGTGGAAGCCCTTATGTGCAGTAGCCAGAAGTGCAGGTGACGATGTGTAACTTGTCACTGGCATGTCCAGTGGGGGATGGAGTCTTGGGAACTGAGACCTTACCTGTGGAATGAGATACTATGTCTAGATGGTATCTGAAATGAATTATTGGATCTTGGGTGACATCAGCTATAGCACTTGTTGGTATTAGGGGAACCCTCCTCACATCAGGTCACAGAAGTGGGAGATAAGAGAAAAAATGATTTTTTTTCTTTTTACAAAGTGACATACCCGAGATCTCACTTCAAGTATTCCAGCCAGACCTTTGGCTGTCAACTATGGAACTCTCTAGATCAGCTAGGGATAAGCAGTTGGAAGAGAATATGAGACGGTAGGGTGGCATGAGACCCTATGTCCACATTCAGTGTGTGGAGTCCAGAACACAAAAGCTGCGACCTTAAGGCTGTGAGTTTGTGCACAGAGAAGACAAGGAGGAATAGCTGTAGGGAACAGGGCGCATCGCCTGGGCTCCCAGAAAGATTCTGGGTGGGAGGGGGGAGGACCAGAGACTTCTTTAAAAGCACAGGCCCTTAGGAAAGCTCTCAATAAGTAGAAAAGAAACACCATACCTTGTCTTAGTGCTAAAGCACTGGAGTTAGCAGTGTATCTTCACAGCTGCTGGAACCCTGTGATAAATTATGTATTTGCCCTTACACAATGAAGAATTGAGCATCCTCAGAAATCTTTTGGTCTCTCCCAAATAAACAACCCCTGTAGTTACTATTATACAGATACTTGGACCTTACAGAGACCTTACTGAAATGAGCCAATTAACAGATGGGGAAATATTGCTCAGAATTGCAGTTGTTGTTGAGGTACTGAGGAGTGAACCTAGGTATTGTCTCATGCTGAGCAAGCACTCCACGATGGACTTACATCCCCAGAACACTACTCAGAATTCTCTGTGGATGTACGTGTGTGTGCATGTGGTTGTGTGCAATTTGTGTTTTGCAATGCATGTATAGACTAAAGACAACTTGGGTGTTTCCCTTCAGGCTCTGTGTACTTCTTTTTCGTTTTCCAAGAGACAGTACCTCTCACTGGCCTAAAACTCCCCAAGTAGGCTAGATTGTCTAGCTAGTGAGTTCCAGGCAGCCTGAGGCCTACTTCTGTCTCTCCAGCAATAGGATTATAAGTGCTACCATGCACTTCCGTGCTTTTTTATATTCAGAATATGCTTTGTATGGACACGTCATATGTTGGCCCCATCATTTCCTTCCTCTTTGCCCTCAATCTGCTGAGGGCCCATCTCAGTAGGGTTGCTGGTTTTCCCCATAGGACTGTGGGTTACGCATTGTGGAAACAGAAGCCAGTCATTGGCGGGTGTATGTGGGGTATGTCCTCCCAACCTGTGACTCTTGTAGTCTTTCCACCCACTATTCTGCAATATTCTCTGAGCTGTGGTGGGTATGTTTTAAGTCTACTGGAGTGTTGAACTCTCAGGAATTCTGGATTTCTCTGCTTTTGTATGTGTTGTGTATCCTGAGCATCTGTCTCTTGGCGCTGTTTTTCAGGCTCTTCGTGGAAGTAATAGTCTTGCTCATGTCACCAATTCCTCTGTGGATTCATCTGGGCCTTGGCTGAAGTACAAAGGGTAGCTTATCTCCTTGGGTCTTGCTACCTTCTGAAAAAAGAACAGATTCTACAATGGAGAATGAAGTCAGCATAGTAAAATGGGATAAACATTGTTAATTTAGAGAGTTTTTGATGGATGTAGCCCCTATTTTGGCTATAGTGGGAGCTTGCCATTGGAGACCATAATCTTGGTCTCCATGGGATTCTGACCTGGTTCCCTGTTCCAGCTATTGGTTCCTTTCCACTGAGTGGATCCCTTAGCTAATCAGAAAGGCATGGTTACTCACCAAGGCTGTGTGCCACCATTGCACAGGTGGGTAACCCTGTCAGGCTAGCTGTTTTTAAGTAGCTGTGACCTCTGATTGCTCACATTTTTGGCCACTTTCCTCCTAGTAACCCATTCCAGCACTGAATAGGCTAACCATCTCAGGACTGGCTCTCTTCTGGAGTCTAGCCAGGTCTTTCAGTGCTCTGTGCCAGCAGCATGTTGTGTCTTCAGAAATAGGGGCTTACTTTTTACCTCAGATGGCTAATCAAGTGCTTTGATAGCCTGTCTTATTTTGGGCACCTTGTAGGTCTCTCCAATCAACAGCTCAATGTGGGTAGCAACCAATTCCTGTACTGGGTGTTACAGGCTTATAGGCCAGAACCAAGCATTTTAAGGTTAGGCTTCATCCCAACCTCTCCAAGACCCTTCTGACCAGATGACCCCTCATACTCCTGTTGAGGATTATGTCTTTTAGTCTACTATCTAGGAGAAAGGTTTCTATGGTACCAGTTTATTTTTGGTTTACTCTTGTGTTTATTTTCCCCAACCCCCCCTCCCCTCCCTCTGACTCTTCCATCCTTATCATCTAGCTCTTGAGTTGCCTGTTAGGTATGCCAGCAACTCAAGGTGTTCCAGATTAGGAGCCATAGATAAGTGAGAACATGTGGCATTTGTCTTTCTGTTTGTGTGAGTTCACTGAGTATGATCTATTCCAATTCCATCTACTTTCCTACAAATTTCATTATATATATATATATATGTATATATATATATACACACATATATATATTTTAACTGCTGAGTATCATTCCATTGTGTAAATGTACCACATCTACCACATCTTCACTATCCATTTGTCTAGTGATGGGCACCTGGGTTAATTCCAGTTCTTAACTATTATGTATTGAGCAACGATAAACATGGTTGAGCAAATATTTCTGCATTGAAGTGTGGAGCCTTGAAGGTAAATGCCCAGTAGAGGAATAACTGAGTCTGTTGGTAGCTCTATTTTCATCTTTTTCAGGGGTTTCCATATTGATTTCCATAGAGGTTGTACAAGTTTGCATTTTCATCAACAGTGAATGAGGGTTCCTCTTTCCCCACATCCTCATTGACATTGTCATTTGATTTTTTTAGTGATTGCCACCTTGGCTGGAATAAGATAGAATCTCAAAGCTATTTGAATTTTTATTTCCCTGATGGTTAAGGATGTTGAATATTTCCTCACTGTGTATTAGCCATTTGTATTTCTTCCTTTGAGAACTCCCTATTCAGTTCTCTGCTGCCCCATTTTTTGAATGGGTTGTTGGAAGGTTTTTTTTTTCTTTTAATTTTTTTTTTGTTCATTTTTATTTATTTATTTGAGAGCAACAGACAGAGAGAGAAAGAGGCAGTTAGAGAGAGAGAGAGAATGGGCGCGCCAGTGCTTCCAGACACTGCAGATGAATTCCAGATGCATGCGCCCCCTTGTGCATCTGGCTAACGTGGGTCCTGGGGAATCGAGCCTCAAACCGGGGTCCTTAGGCTTCACAGGCAAGTGCTTAACCGCTAAGCCATCTCTCCAGCCCTTTTTTTTTCTTTTTTGAGTTCTTGGTAGATTCTAGATATTAGGCCTCTGTTAGTGGTCTAGTTGGGGAAAGTTTTCTCCCATTCTGTGTGTAGTCTTGACTCTGTCATAGTATGTTTGTGCAAAAGCTTTTTAGCTTCATGAGATCCCACTGATTGAGTAATTGCTTAATTTTCTGGGCTACTGGGGTATTGTACAGGAAGTCTTTCCCCACTCCTATATCATGGAGAGCTCCTCCTATTTTTTTCTCCCAGTAGTTTAAGAGTTTCAGATCTTATATTAAGGTCCTTAATCAATATGGAGTTGTTTTTGTGCATGGTGAAATAAGCGGGTTGTTTCATTTTCTACATGTGGCTATCCAGTTCGTCCAGTACCATCTGAAGATGCTGTCTTTTCTCCAGTGTACACTGCTGGCTCCTTTGTCAAAGATCAAGTAGCTCTAGTTATCTGAACTGAGGGCCAGGTCCTCAATTCTGTTACATTGGTTTATATGTCTGTTTTATGCCAGTATCATGCTGTTTTTGTTACTATGGATTTGTAGTATAGGTTTAGATTGGGTATGTGATACCTCTAGGGGTGTTCTTTTTGCTGAGAATATGTTTGCATATTCAAGGTCTGCTGCCATTACATATGAATTTTGAGATAATTCTTTCTATCTAAGTGAAGAACAATGTTAGAATTTTTATTTGTACCATATTAAATCTATATATTGCTTTTTGTAGAATTGCCATTCTGACAATATTAATTCTACCTATCCAGGAGCATGGAAGATATTTTCATGTCCTATGTTGGGCTCCTTCCTGCTCAGGTAGTGCCGAGGGAAGAACCAGGCCTGCTGGTTCCTCCCTAGGGGTTGAGGGGATGATGAGCATGGAGGACCCAGAAACCTCTCCTGGCCACCAGAGAAAAACCACACTGAGTCAGGAGTCTTTTCAAAGCAGGAGCTCAACTTTATTGTTACAGGAGGGTGTTTATATAATGTTGAGAATGAAGGTGGAGACTTTAGGGTGGGGTGAGATGTAAGGGCCAATAGCACACTGTGACCTTTGAGATGATTGGTTGTAAGCGCGCGGGAGACTCCAACTTCCTGTGTGGAAGTGGCAGGCCAGAGGCCATTTGACCCCTGCTGAGTTCTAAGTGCCCACAGGCAGGAATTCTAATTTCCTGTGTGGAAATGGCAGGCCAGGGGCCAAGCCCGCTGCTGAGTCATAGCTGGGCGGAGGCAGTTAGGCTCAGGAAGTTCCACTAGGCCTCACCTCCGGGCCTCTCAAGGCCCAACAGTCCTGCTATATTTTTTTCTTGAATGTATTTATGTTTCCATTATATTGGTCTTTCACATCGTTGGTCAGTGTTATTTTGAAAGGCCCAAGAAATACTATTGAAAGGCCCAAGAATTCAGAAGCTCAGAAATACTATCACGCTCCAAGGGGAGCTTAAGCGGGCTCCCTGCATACCTCAAACTCCAGGCTTTACTCTCTGTTGGAAGCAAGTAAAGAATCCCTCTTCTCATTATACCAGAGCCCACTCCTAATATAAAACTAGGTAAAAGGGCATGAGATAGCCCTCAAGGATGGGAAATGAGTAATGAAGTGAACCACTTATTTGGTTTCTGTAAATAGCCTGCACTATAAGCCTTACACTATAAGCCTTAATAGCCCACACTGTTAGCCTTAGTAGCTCGCACCATAAGCTGTAGCAGCCTGCCTCAGACCACCAAGGTCATAGGAGGCTGATACCATACTCTGCTACCCCCACCTAAGGAATTACACAAGTGCTGACCTCCAAGGTCATAGGAGACTGGAACCACACTCTGCTACTCCCACCCAAGGACCTGCGCAAATGCTGACCACCAAGGTCATAAACTAATTGGCTTAGAAACTATGGGGTGGCACCAACTGACTGGCTAACACCCTGCGGGGCTCCTAATATTAGAAAATGATTGGTCTAAGGCACAGGCTTTGTTAGAAACCCTATAAAAACTGTCCTGTTCCTGCATTCAGGGCTCTGCAGTCCTCTACCCCTGTGCGGTGTACGACTGTGGGCCCCAGCGCGCTTGGAATAAAATCCTCTTGCAGTTTGCATCAAGACCGCTTCTCGTGAGTGAGTGATTTGGGGTGTCGCCTTATCCGGGCAGAGCGTGGGGACCCCCTGCGGGGGTTTTTTCCTACATTGGGGGCTCGCCCGGGATGTGAAGGCCCCCACACACACCCGAGAACCGACTTGGAGGTAAGGGGGCCCCTTCTGGAGTGAGTGTGTGCCGGCCGGTGTTTGTGTTCTGAGTATCTGGTTTCTGGGATGCGCGCTTTTGGCTTGGTTTGATTTGCAGCCGTCCTCTAGGGCCGTGAAGGACCAGAGGACCGTGATCAGCAGACGTGCTAGGAGGATCACAGGCTGCCACCCTGGGGGACGCCCTGGGAGGTGAGGAGAGCCAGGGACGCCTGGTGGTCTCCTAAACTGTCGGTGAGAAGACAGAGTTCTGTTGTTAGAGCAGAAGCTTCTCCTTTGCGGCCGTCCAATTCTTTTGCCTGCTTGTGGAAGATGTGGACGGGTCGCTGGTATCTGGATTTGTTGGTCTCAGTTGTGTGTGTTGTTGTTGTTGTTCTTTGTGTCTTTGTCTATAGTTCTAAGATGGGACAGACGATGACGACGCCCCTTAGCTTGACTCTTGACCATTGGACTGAAGTTAAATCTAGGGCCCATAATTTGTCAGTTGAGGTTAGAAGGAGACCCTGACAAATGCTTTGTGCCTCTGAGTGGCCAACTTATGAGGTCGGATGGCCATCAGAAGGAACCTTTAATTCTGAGACTATTCTGGCTGTTAAAGATATTATTTTTCAGAATGGACCAGGCTCCTGTCCCAACCAAGAGGCTTATATCCTCACCTGGAAGGATTTGATGGACAACCCCCTGCCGTGGGTCAGGCCGTGGCTGAATAAACCCAGGAACTCAAGCTCCAGAGTCCTGAGTCTTGAGAATGCAAAATGAAAAAAAACCCTCTCCTCCCCCTCACATCTACCCTGAGATCGAGGAACCTCCTCTGGCTTGGCCGGAGACTCAGCCTGCCCCTCCCCCCCTTATCTAGTCCCGGGAGCTGAGAGAGGGCCTCTCGCCCCTCCCGAAGCTCCACGCTCTGGCGTGACTGCTCCGCCCCTCGCCCCTCCCGAAGTTCCGCCCTCCACCCTTCCCACACCTCCGCCTCTTGCCCCTCCCATACCTCTGCCTCTCGCCCCTCCCGAAGCTCCATGCTCCGGCGTGACTGCTCCGCCCCTTGCCCCTCCTGAAACTCCGCCCTCCACCCTTCCCAAGCCTCCGCCCCCCTTCCTCCCAGAGCCTCCGCCCCCAAGCTTGTCCGGGCTTAGCCAGAGACTCAGCCTGCCCCTCCCGAGCTCCTAGAAATGGGAGGGCCAACTGCAAGGACGCAGAGCCGGAGAGATGCTACCCCGGAGGGAGCAAATGGAATTATAACACTGCCGCTACACGAGGCAGATCCTCCCATGCTGGGGGGCCAACTACAACCCCTCCAATATTGGCCTTTTTCCTCTGCAGATCTTTATAACTGGAAAGCTAACCATCCCCCTTTTTTCAGAGGAACCCCAACGCCTCACGAGGCTGATGGAATCTCTTATGTTTTCTCATCAGCCCACCTGGGATGATTGCCAACAGCTGTTGCAGACTCTCTTCACAACCGAGGAACGAGAGAGAATTTTAATAGAGGCCAGAAAAAATGTCCCTGGGGCCGATGGGCGACCCACGCAGCTGCAACATGAGATAGACATGGGGTTCCCTCTGACTCGCCCTGTTTGGGACCACAATACGGCTGAAGGTAGGGAGAACTTAAAAATCTATCGCCAGGCTCTGGTGGCGGGTCTCCGAGGTGACTCCAGAAGGCCCACCAATTTGGCCAAGGTAAGAGAGGTGATGCAGGGGCCAACGGAGTCTCCCTCAATGTTTCTTGAGAGGCTCATAGAAGCATTTAGGAGGTTCACACCCTTTGACCCCACCTCTGAGATTCAAAAAGGCTCAGTAACATTAGCTTTCATAGGACAGTCAGCTCCTGATATCAGAAGGAAACTTCAGAGATTGGAGGGATTACAGGAAGTTGAGCTACGTGATTTAGTAAAAGAGGCAGAAAAGGTATATTACAAAAGGGAGACAGAAGAGAAAAAGGAGCAAAGGAGAGAAAGAGAGAGAGAAGAACGTAAAGAGAGACATGAGAAAGAGAAAAAAGAAAGGGAGGATAGGCGCAATAGACGACAAGAGAAAAATCTGACCAGGATCCTGGCCACAGTGGTAGAGAAAAAGAAAAAAAAAGAGAAATTTTCAAAAGTAGGACAGGCCCTAGGCAGATAGGGAACCTGGGCAACAGGACCCAACTTGATAGAGATCAATGTACCTGTTGCAAGGAGAAAGGGCACTAGGCAAGAGACTGCCCTAAGAAGAACAGCACCAGACCTAGGGTCCTAACCCTTGGAGAAGATGAAGACTAGGGAGGACGGGGCTTGGAGCCCCTCCCCGAGCCCAGGGTAACTCTGAAGGTGGAGAGGCAAGGTTTGCAACCCTAGCAGCCCCCCCCCCATCCACTAACTAAAGAGAAAGGAAAATTCATTTGGACCTCTGAACACCAGGGGGCATTTGATGCCATCAAAAAGGCACTATTAAGTGCGCCTGCCCTAGCCCTCCCTGATGTGACCAAACCATTTACCCTTTACGTAGATGAACGTAAGGGGATAGCCCAGGGAGTCCTAACCCAATCCTTAGGGCCATGGAGAAGACCCGTTGCCTACCTATCAAAGAAACTTGACCCTGTGGCTAATGGATGGCCTATATGTCTAAAAGCCATAGCGGCGGTGTCCACGTTGATTAAAGATGCTGATAAACTAACTCTAAGGCAGAGGATAACTGTCATTGCCCCCCATGCCCTGGAGAGCATTGTCCGGCAGCCCCCAGACCGATGGATGACTAACGCCCGTATGACTCACTACCAGAGCCTGCTCCTCACCGACAGGATAACGTTTGCCCCTCCTGCCATCCTCAACCCCGCTACCCTTCTGCCTGAAGAAACTGATGAGACAGTGACTCATGACTGTCATCAACTGCTGATTGAGGAAACTGGGATCCAAAAGAATCTTACAGATGTTCCACTGACCGGAGGAACATTAACCTGGTTCACAGATGGAAACAATTACATTATAGAAGGTAAGAGGATGGCTGGGGCGGCGATAGTAGACGGAACACAAATAGTCTGGGCCAACAGTCTGCCAGAAGGAACTTCAGCACAGAAGGCTGAGCTCATAGCCCTCACACAGGCCCTACGACTAGCTGAAGGAAAGTCTGTGAATATCTACACGGACAGCAGGTACGCTTTTGCTGCTGCACACGTACACGGGGCCATCTACAAACAGAGAGGGCTACTTACCTCAGCAGGGAAAGAAATTAAAAACAAAGAAGAAATTCTAAGTTTGCTAGAAGCCCTACATCTACCCAAAAGACTGGCCATTATGCATTGCCCTGGCCACCAAAAAGCCAAAGATTTTATCTCAAAAGGAAACCAGATGGCTGACCAAGTGGCCAAGCAGGCTGCCCAGGGGGTCAACCTTCTGCCCATAATTGAGAAGCCAAAGAACCAAAAAAAGTAAACACCGATATACCCCAGGTGACTGGTGAGAAGTTAGAAAGTTAGGCCAGTTCTCTGAAACTCCAGAGGGGGCCTGTTTTACCTCAGAGGGAAAAGAGATTCTACCTCAAGCAAAGGGACTACAGTACGTTCAACAAATACACCGCCTAACCCATCTGGGAGCCAAACATCTACAAAAACTGCTGCAGACATCTCCTTACCATATTCTGAGGTTGCCAGAGATAGCTGGCTTAGTAGTCAAGCATTGTGTACCTTGCCAGATGGTCAATACTAATCCCTCAAGAATGCCTCCTGGGAAGAGGCTAAGGGGAGACAGCCCAGGTGCTCACTGGGAAGTGGACTTCACTGAGGTAAAACCAGCTAAGTATGGTAATAAGTATTTACTAGTTTTTGTAGACACTTTTTCAGGATGGGTAGAGGCTTATCCTACCAAGAAAGAAACCTCAACCGTGATGGCTAAGAAAATACTGGAAGAAATTTTCCCAAGATTTGGGATACCCAAGGTAATAGGATCAGACAACGGTCCAGCCTTTGTTGCCCAGGTAAGTCAGGGACTGGCCAAAGTATTGGGGATTGATTGGAAATTACATTGTGCATACAGACCCCAAAGCTCAGGACAGATAGAAAGGATAAATAAAACCATTAAAGAGACCCTCACCAAATTGACCGCAGAGACTGGCGCTAATGATTGGATAGCTCTCCTACCCTTTGTGCTCTTTAGGGTCAGAAACACACCTGGACAATTTGGACTGACCCCCTATGAATTGCTATACAGGGGGCCTCCTCCACTGGTAGAAATAACCTCTATACATAGTACTGATGTGCCGCTTTCCCAGCCTCTGTTCTCTAGGCTCAAGGCGCTCGAGTGGGTGAGACAACGAGCGTGGAAGCGACTCCGGGAGGCTTACTCAGGAGAAGGAGACTTACAGGTCCCACATCGCTTCCAGGTGGGAGATTCGGTCTATGTCAGACGTCACCGCACAGGAAACCTTGAGACTCGGTGGAAGGGCCCCTACCTCATCCTACTGACCACTCCAATGGCCATGAAAGTTAAAGGAATACCCGCCTGGATCCATACATCTCACGTCAAGCCTGCTCCGCCACCGGGCCCCAAATGACAAGCCGAGAGGACAGACAATCCCCTTAAACTCAGGCTTCTCCAGCTAGGTGATGCCTCCAATCCCCATGCCCCCCAAAAGTTGACTTAGCAAGTGCTTTCTCAAACGGGGGATATAATATGGACTACAACTAGGGAAGTGCCCCCCTGGACTTAATGGCCTGTCCTGACCCCAGACATCTGTGCCCTGGTAGCCGGGATAAAATTTTGGGATATCCCAGAGCTCACCCCAGAGGAGGTCTCTAGAGAAGTCCACTCTCATGTGACAAAGCAGGCACTCACACAAGGGGTCATCTCCCAAGGTCAATATATGGCAGACAACCCGGGGTGCAGCTCTGGGCCAGCCCAACGTAAGATGCAGCATACCCCATTTTATGTCTGCCCCTGAACTTCTAAACGAAGTTATAGAGAGACTAAAGAGTTCTACTGTAAACACTGGGGTTGTGAAACTACAGGTAATACCTACTGGCACCCAGCTTCCTCCTGGGACCTCATTACTGTGCAGGAAGGATTATATGGGAAAAAAGCAGTTCCTCTCAGCATCTCTTTCACCCCCCAAGGTCGAGAGTCCAGAGACTGGATAAAAGAAAAAACTTGGGGACTCAGGTTTTATATGACAGGATGGGATACGGGCCTAACCTTTACTATACAACTTAAGATAGAGCCTCCCACCCCAAGACCAGTAAGACCTAATAAAGTTCTAGTAAAACAGGGACCCCCTAAAATGGCATTACCCAAGCTCCCACCCACAATGGCAACTAAGACCCATCACATAATGACTGCTAGAACCCCTTTGACTAGCCCACTCTCGGAAGCCCCACACGGGACAAGACAGAGACTCTTTAGCCTAATCCAAGGGGCCTTCCTCGCCATAAACGCCACCAACCCCAACATTACCTCTGCCTGCTGGCTTTGTTTATCCTCAGGACCACCCTACTATGAGGGGATGGCAACTATGGGAGAGTTTAATATAACTAAAGAACATAATAGCCGGTGTTCATGGGGGACCAAAAACAAGTTGACTATCCCTGAGGTCTCAGGAAGGGGGACATATATAAAAAAGGCCCCCCATCCCAGCAACATCTTTGTAATGTTACTCTGACCTATAGTCAGACAACCAATATCTAGTGCCAGGGTATAACAGGTGGTGGGCATATAATACTGGGCTGACTCCCTGTGTTTCTACTTCAGTTTTTAACCCATCCAAAAATTTCTGTATTATGGTCTAGCTTGTCCCCCGGGTTTACTACCATCCTGAGAAAGTAGTCATCGATGAATATGACTAAAAAAAACATCAAAGGGAGAGGGAAACTGACCAAGGATGGTTTGAGGGATAGTTTAACAAGTCCTCCTGGATGACTACTCTGCTTTCCACCCTGATGGGACCCTTAATGGTTTTGCTCCTGATGCTTTCAGTTGGGCCTTGCATACTTAATAAGATTTTTACTTTTGTTAGAGAATGAGTGAGTGCGGTCCAGATCATGATGCTTAGACAATAATACAATATAAGGGCCTTCAGGGCAGAAAGAAAAATTACATTTAGTCCTTCCAAGTTCTAGGATTAGAACTATTAACAAGAGAAAAAGTGGGAAATGAAAGGCCCAAGAATTCAGAAGCTCAGAAATACTATCACGCTCCAAGGGGAGCTTAAGCGGGCTCCCTGCATACCTCAAACTCCAGGCTTTACTCTCTGTTGGAAGCAAGTAAAGAATCCCTCTTCTCATTATATCAGAGCCCACTCCTAATATAAAACTAGGTAAAAGGGCATGAGATAGCCCTCAAGGATGGGAAATGAGTAATGAAGTGAACCACTTATTTGGTTTCTGTAAATAGCCTGCACTATAAGCCTTACACTATAAGCCTTAATAGCCCACACTGTTAGCCTTAGTAGCTCGCACCATAAGCTGTAGCAGCCTGCCTCAGACCACCAAGGTCATAGGAGGCTGATACTATACTCTGCTACCCCCACCTAAGGAATTACACAAGTGCTGACCTCCAAGGTCATAGGAGACTGGAACCACACTCTGCTACTCCCACCCAAGGACCTGAGCAAATGCTGACCACCAAGGTCATAAACTAATTGGCTTAGAAACTATGGGGTGGCACCAACTGACTGGCTAACACCCTGCGGGGCTCCTAATATTAGAAAATGATTGGTCTAAGGCACAGGCTTTGTTAGAAACCCTATAAAAACTGTCCTGTTCCTGCATTCAGGGCTCTGCAGTCCTCTACCCCTGTGCGGTGTACGACTGTGGGCCCCAGCGCGCTTGGAATAAAATCCTCTTGCAGTTTGCATCAAGACCGCTTCTCGTGAGTGAGTGATTTGGGGTGTCGCCTTATCCGGGCAGAGCGTGGGGACCCCCTGCGAGGGTTTTTTCCTACACTATCACACTCCAAAGGGAGCTTAAGCGGGCCCCTGCATACCTCAAACTCCAGGCTTTACTCTCTGTTGAAAGCAAGTAAAGAATCCCTCTTCTCATTATATCAGAGCCCGCTCCTAATATAAAACTAGGTAAAAAGGGCATGAGATAGCCCTCGAGGATGGGAAATGAATAATGAAGTGAACCACTTATTTGGTTTCTGTAAATAGCCCGCACCATAAGCCGTAGCAGCCTGCCTCAGACCACCAAGGTCATAGGAGACTGATACCACACTCTGCTACCCCCACCCAAGGACCTGCGCAAATGCTGACCTCCAAGGTCATAGGAGACTGATACCACACTCTGCTACTCCCACCCAAGGACCTGCGCAAATGCTGACCACCAAGGTCATAGGAGACTGATTGGTCCATGAGGGGCTTGAACAAATTAAACTAATTGGCTTAGAAACTATGGAGTGGCACAAACTGACTGGCTCACACCCTACAGGCTCCTGATGTTAAAAAAAATGATTGGTCTAATGCACAGGCTTTGTTAGAAACCCTATAAAAACTGTCCCGTTCCTGCATTCGGGGCTCTGCAGTCCTCTACCCCTGTGCGGTGTACGACTGTGGGCCCCAGCGTGCTTGGAATAAAATCCTCTTGCAGTTTGCATTAAGACCGCTTCTCGTGAATGATTTGGGGTGTCGCCATATCCGGGCAGAGCGTGGGGTCCTCGTTTTGGGGGGGGTCTTACAATTTCAAGGCATCTGATTTTTTTTGTGGCTATTGAAATTGGGACAGCCTCGCTGATTTCTTTTTCTGTATATTTGTACTTTGCATATAGGAAGACTACTAATTTTTTAAAATTTAATTTATTAGTTTTCTTTTCAGCAAATACAGGCAGTTTGGTACCATTGTTTAGGCTCATCCATGACCTACCCCCTCCCAATGGCCCCTCCTTGTTGATGTAAATGGGTCATGCACTATGGAGTTAGCCTACAGTTATTGGTACAATAAATGTATGTGCATATCATGACCCAACACGTGACTCTGACATTCTTTCCACCCCCCTCTTCCGCAAAATTACCCTGAGCCATGTTGGGTTCATTTTTGGTCTGCTTCAGTGCTGAGGTGTTGGGGGCCTCTGAGGCTCTGGCTCTCTGATTTGGTAGGAGTTGATTTTTCTTTGTGTTGAGTCTCCTTCCTCTTTGTGCTGGTATCCAGTTCATCAGGAAAACAGTACCCTTTCTGGTTTCGCCAATTTTTCTTAGTTTCAGTTGGGCCCCTTTTGAGGTAGGTTGGGGCAGCTTTCTCCTTAGGATCTGCATTTATCTGAAAAAGAGAAGCAGATTCCCCAACAGAGAGTAAGTCAGCACCTGGAAAATTGAGATAGCATTTACTTTTTTGATAGAGAGTTTAATAGGTATAGGCCCTCTTGTACCCCATGATTGATGGTAGCTTGATATTGGAGAGTGGACTTATGTTTGGATATGGTTCTGACTTGTTTCCCAGCTCCAGTTATAGGTCCCATACCACTGAGGGGATCAGTTAGGCTACTGATTTTTGCAAGTTGATTTTGTAACCTGCCACTTTGATAAAGGAATTTATCACCTTTGGAAGTTTTATGGTGGAGTCTTTTGGGTCACTTATGTATGGGATCATGCCATCTGCAAATAGGGCTAGTTTGACTTCTTCCTTTCCAATTTATATCCTTTTTATATCTTTCTCTTGTCTTGCTACATGGACTAGGACTTCTAGTAGTATGTTGATGAGCAGTGGTGAGAGTGGGCACCCCGTCTTGTTCCTGATCTCAATGGGAACTCCTTGAGTCTTTCCTTATTAAGTAGCATTTGGGATTTAAATGTTTTATATATGGCCTTTATTATGTTGAGATATAAACTCTCCATGCCTATTCTCTCCAACATTTTGACCATGAAGTGGTGTTATATTTTATCAAAGGCCTTCTCTGCATCTATTGAGATGATCTTATGGTCCTTGTGTTTAAGTTTATTTATGTGGTGAATTACATTAATCAATTTCTGTATGTCGAACCATCTCTGCATACCTGGGATAAAGCCAGTTTGATGTGCTACTGACTTTGTTTTATGAGGATTTTGTTCAGGATCTTTGCATCTAATTCCATTAGCAATATAGTCCTATATTTATTTTCTTTTTAAAGTTTTATTTCTTTTTATTTTCTTTTTAAAATTTTATTTTTATTTTATTTATTTATTTGAGAGAGGGAAAGAGGCAGAGTAAGCAAGCGAGAGAGAGAGAGAGAGAGAGAGAGAGAGAGAGAGAGAGAGAGAGAGAGAGAGAATGGGTATGCCAGGTGTTGCAGTCCGGTTCACATTGCTGTTAGAAATCACCCAACCAAGAGCAGCTTCTGGGAAAAAGAGATTTATTTTGGCTTACAGGCTTGAGGGGAAGCTCCACGATGGCAGGGGAAAACGATGGCATGAGCAGAGGGTGGACATCACCCCCTGGCCAACATAAGGTGGACTACAGCAACAGGAGGGTGTGCCAAACACTGGCAAGGGGAAACTGGCTATAAAGCCTATAAGCCTGCCCCCAACAGTACACTCCCTCCAGGAGGCATTAATTCCCAAATCTCCATCAGCTGGGAACCTAGCATTCAGAACACCTAAGTTTATGGGGGACACCTGAATCAAACCACCACACCAGGGCTTCCAGCCACTGCAAATGAGCTCTAGACACATGTGCTGCCTTGTGCATCTGGCTTACATAGGTCCTGGAGAATCGAATCAAGGTCCTTTATCTTTGCAGCCAAGCTCCTTAACTGCTAAGCTATCTCCATCCCTAGTTGTATTTTCTTATTGTGTCTCTGTCAGGTTTTGGTATTGGGGTAATGTTAATTTCATAAAAGGAGTGGGGGAACATTCACTGTTCTCCAATTATGTGAAAGAGCTTGAGAAAAAGCATTTTTAGTTATTCTATGAAGGTCTGATAGAATTTGGCTGGGTCTTCCTGTCCTGTACTTTTCTTCTTAGGGATATTTTTATTACATTTTCAATCCTGATGAATGTGATAGGTTTGTTTAGGAGCTTAATCTGCTCTGAGTTTAGTTTTGGTAGGTGGTTTGTGTCTAGAATTTCATCCATTTCTTCCAGATTATCCAATTTTGTGGAGTAGAGGTTTTGGAAGTATGTCCTGATGATTCTTTCAATTTTATTGATATCTGTTGTGACCTCTCCCTTTTCATTTATGATTTTTGTTAATTTGAGACTTCTTTTTTCCTGTTTGATCAAAGTGGCCAGGGGTTTATCAATATTGTTTATTTTTTCCAAAGATCCATCTCTTTTATTCATTAATTTTCTTAGTTTCAAATTTAGTAATTTCTGGTCTGATATTAATTATTTCTTTCCATGTGGAACTCTTAGCATTGGATTGTCCTTGTTTTTCCAACACCTTAGGTAGATGGTTGGGTTGTTAATTTAATATCTTTCTGTCTGTTATAAAGGCATTCAGTACTATGCATTTTCTCCTTAGGACTGTCTTCATTGTTACCCATACGTTTTGGTATGTTGTGCTTTTGTTATTATTCAGTTCTAGAAATTTTACAATTTCCTTTTTGATTTCTTCCACAACCAGTTAGTGTGTTATTTCATCTCCAGGAGCTGGTGAAATTTTTATTGTGTCTTATTTTTAATTTCTAGCTTTAAAGCATTGTGATCTGATATGATGCAGGAAGTTGCATTAATTTTCCTGAATTTATGGAGGCATGCTTAATGCCCTAATATATGATTTATTTTGGAGAAGATTCCTGAGAAGAATGTGTATTCTGTGGAATTAGGATGGAATGTTCTGTTGATTCTGTTAGGTCTAGTTGATCTATGGTAGTGTTAAGCTTTATTATTTCCCTGTGATTTTCTGCTTGAGTGATCTGTCTATTGATGATAGTGGGGTATTAAAGCTCCCTACTATGATGGTATTGGGGTTTATTTCTAATTTGTTATCAAGTAGGTTTTGTTTTATGAACTGTGGTGCACCTGTTTAGTGCATATAGATTTATGGTTGTGGTGTCCTCTTGTTGGATTGTTTCCTTGATGAGTAAACAGTGGCTTTCTTTGTCATTTTGATTACTTTTGGTTTGAAGTCTATTTTAACAGATATTAATATAGCCACACCTGCTTGTTTCTTATTTCCATTTACTGGGAAAATTATTTTTTAACTTTCACCCTCAAGAGATGTCTGTCCTTAGTGGTGAAGTGGAGACAGCAGATAGAAGGATCCATTTTTTTTGATCCATCCTGTTTACTTGTATCTTTCCATGGGTGGGTTAAGACCATTGATATTTAAGGTTATAACTGTGAGATTTGTTTTTATCCCTGCCATGTTCGGGGCTTTAGGAGTTCAGTGCTTTCTTGGGCTTTGTGTGTTTTTCAGCCTGCTATCGTTTTGGTAACTGTGATTTTACTAATTATTCCCTTTTATGTATGTAAAAACACAATCTATCATAAAAACACTACCAAAATAAGCCTCACAGCTCCCTAAATAAGTGTAAAGTAAAAATCAAGTCATAAAATGTATTGTGACCTTGTTGAATTGACGGTCTTTGTGTGCATGTTCAAGTGTGTATGAATGTGTATGCATATACATATGTGTGTGTGTGGAAGCCAAAGGAAAACTCTGGGTGTTCTTTTCTTAGCCACTGTTCACATCTTTTTGAGACAGGGTCAGTCTGCCAAGTAGGCTAGATTGGCTTGCCAGTGAGTCCCTGGGATTATCTTGTTTCCTCCTCCATGCTGCTGAAATTAAAACTGTGTGCCAGCATGCTTAGCATTTTTCACATAGGTTCTGAGGATAAAACTCAGATGCTCATGTTTGCACAGCAAGCACTTTCTTTGAGCTATCTCTCCAGTCCCCCCTTTTTCTAAATACATCATATATAAAATAGCAAATATAATACTATGAGTGTCTTAGATTTAGTGTGATACAACATTAGGTCAAGGTACCTTAGGTTCTTGTAAGTAATTCTCACATCACATTTAGCTGTGTTTTCTTGCCTCCAAATTTTAGGCTGTTATAATAGAGCTTCTTTGTGATGGTTAATTTTTGTCAGCTTGGTAAAGTATGGAACAGTTGTCTGGCTAAGCACTACTTTAGATGTTATCCTGGAAGTATATATGATTAACACTGATGATCAGTTGACTATAAAGAAGTTGAATAGATTATTCTCCATAATGTGTGATGAAAATTACCCAATCAGTTGAAGGTCTTTGACATCGAAAGCTGAGAATTACTGAAGAAGGAAGTCAGCCTTTACTTGAATAACCTACCCTACAGACTTCAGACTTACCAGCTTCTTTTTTATTCCTTATTTTGTTCCTTAAAATAGTTGTTTCTCTGAAAAGCCTTAATATGATGTTTTAAAATGTTTTTCTTGGGCTGGAGAGATGGCTTAGTGGTTAAGCACTTGCCTATGAAGCCTAATGACCCTGGTTCGAGGCTCGATTCCCCAGGACCCATGTTAGCCAGATGCACAAGGGGGCTCATGCATCTGGAATTCGTATTCAGTGGCTGGAGGCCCTGGAGCACCCATTCTCTGTCTGTCCCCCCCCCCCCCCTCTCTCGGCCTCTTTCTCTGTCTGTCACTTTCAAATAAATAAATAAAAATAAAAACCAAAAAAAAATTTTTTTTCTAAATAGCATTGCATGGAATGGTGATGCAAAGCAAAGCCAGAGAGTGGCTGAGATGCTTGAATATAAAATGTCCCTCATAGCCTCAAGTGTTTGTGATTGTTTTCTGCTTAGTCCCCAGCTGGTGGAGCCCTTGGGAGGTAGAACCTTGCTAGAGGAGGTCATTGGGGGTAGGCTTTGAGGAAGATTAGTCTAGCCCACTGGGTGTTTATACCTAGTGTGCTCTGGCTGCTCTCTTTCTGCTGCTGGTATAGGAAGATATGAGTCAATGGCCATGCTTTTTCCACCATGATGAAACTTCATCTCAAAATTGTAAGCCTGAAATAAATCTTTTCCTCCCAGAGCTGCTTCTAGTTGGGTGTTTTGTTCCATCAATGAGAAGGAAACTGCCACAGTGGCCTTGTATAGTCCTATGCAGACCTAACACAGACTATTTCTGCCTCAGTTTTCAGGGTGGCTGGTGGACTCTGACCCACTGTGATTTTCACATTCCTTAGACTCATGTGCTTGATTTTGGCTAACTCCCATACAGGACTTTATATCTATGTCAAATATTTTCACTTTATTAAATTTGGCCAATTGTTTTAGGTGTCATTCACCACTCAGTGGTACCTTGGGATGCTCCACCATCAAGGACATGTCTGCTGCAGTTGTGGCACCTGGAAAATGGAGGTGTTTCCTTTCAGGTGTTGGTGTGGTACACCTAATACTTCCTCATTGCAATCATAGAGTGCTGTTCTCTAGTTCTGTCTTCACAATTCAGCTTCTCCAGATTCAGTTGTTCTGGACTTGAGCTACATGTAGGCAAAAGTGAAGCAGTTATATTAATAGTTTCCCCAGCATAATCCATTATCCCCTCAACAATGCATTTCTGGCAGTTAATTAGAATCCACACAGTGGAATAATGAACACTGTGTTTAGAATTACAATCTATTACTAAACAACAGATCTGACAGCTTGTTGTCTCCCATCACCCTGGTTTCTGAAGCTTGTTTAGCACTATTTAGCCAGGAATTCTGCCAAATGGTTCTGGATGGCTTAATCACATACATGGAGCTGAACTTCTACCTACTCATGGGTGGGAGTGAAAGAAGAGGGAGCAAAGCTCAGCATTTGGAGAAGAGAGCTGCCACTGGCTAAGCAAGCAAGACTGGACCTCTGCCTTGGGCTACATGGAGCATAGGACAGAGGAGTACTCAACAAAATCTGTGTTAAAAGGAACCTTAGAGACATCAGAGCCATCCTTTTTGTCCTTGGAGACTTCAAGAAGATGCTGACAACACCTCCTACCTCCCAATGTGCTATGCTTACTTGTGTCTCCAAGACATAGCTACCAACAGACAAGGGGTGCTTTCACAGCACTACAGCTTCTCTCATTGATTCCTGTGTGTGTTTCAGGTAAATCCTTGGTGTCTTTGGCATTTCAGGACAGTGATGGTCAAATTCAGAATCTCCCAGTCTTGCTGTCCTCCAAAAGTTTGTTTTCAGCTCTATGACATAGCTATGGGAGGAGACAGGAAACACAGGAGAAGTGCCCCTTGGCCTCCATTCTTTTCTTGTTACTCTACAGGTGGCCTTTCTCACTCTAAGGGCTAAAGGCAGCCCTGTGGGTTTGCTGACAGCCTGACTGTGGGAGAATCAGGGTCACTAAATCACCTGGTACAGGTCATTTGTATCCATAAAACAGGAGTATGATTGCAATGGTTTGAACATGTCTCCCAAAGTTTTTGTGTTGGAAACTTAATCCCCAGTGAAACAGTGTTGGAAGATTGACCAATAAGCAGTGATTAGTACATAAAGGCTGTCTAATTAAAGCTATCATGGGGTAGATTAATTAGAGAAGTACACCCATTCCTCTCTTGCTTTGTTTCTTCTTCCAGTACTGTGATGCAGCAAGCCAGTACTCCCCAATGCAGCACTTCAGTCCTGGGCTTTCTCTACCTCCAGAACTGTGAGCCAAAGAGCATTCTGTTCATTATAAATTATCTGGTCTATATTTTTATATAATAGCAGTGCCAATGGACTGAGACATTGCCATCTTTCTGTTTGGAAGTAAGCCCAACCCAAGTCTCCTATGTACGCCCAGCTTATTGGGGTCATCTCTGGACCCCTGTGATGTGATTCATAGGGAGTGAATGCAATAGAAAACAGTTCCACAGCATTGGATGATCCCTGTTTTTACCAGCCATGGGAGCCAGACAGCAGGCTTAGTTTCAGTTTTCCCATGTAATATGGGCACAAACCAGTGTCTGTTTATTATATTGCTAGACAGAATAAATAGCACAAACACATAATGTGTTTCACCAATCATGAGGTACTCTTCTGTCTTACTTATCGAAAGTCAATCAATAGGTAATATCTCTCTGTGTATGAGCAAGAGTGAGAGTGAGAGAGAGAGAGAGATGTGAGAGGTAGATTGATTGAGACATAGATAGATGGATGGATGGATGGATGCTTCTGTTATCATTCACATTTTTACTATTTATTCTTGATTCAGCCAGCATAGGCAGTCATTCTATAAGATGGGTATAATATAGATCTAGACCTCTTTTTGCTTAACAGAATCTTTTGCTGGTTGGAATACATAATGTATCAGCATAAGGCTAAGTGTAGGTGAGGGACACCAAAACTCATTTTATTCTAGTTTGGAGGCTGTGATGTGGTGGTGAATGCTCAAGTGGCAAGGTACAATAAGCTTTGGTTTGTAGTTGTTATAAATGTTTTCTGGTACTATGACAGAGTAGCACAAACTTGGCTACATATAATTAATAGAGGTGAATTGGGCTTAAAGTTCTGGAGGCAGGAACATTCAAGACTAAGGGGGCTCTTCTAGTGAAGGTCTTTATGCTGGGCCATAATAGGGTAAGAGGGAAAGTAAGCATGTAGGAGACACAAAGAAAACCTGCTTTGATAACAAAGCCAATCTTACCAATAGATCATGGGCCCATTGATTAGAGTGGAGCTTTTATGACCAGTCACTTCTGTCCTCCTTTCACCACTTTAACAGTAGCAGTTGCATATTAACATGGGCTTTGGGGAAATCTTCAAAGGACATCAGTAATATTTTCTAGTTTCAGTGGTATAAATATTCTCTATATAGCTGAATTTTAGGTCTGGATTTGAGGGGTGGTATATGTAATTGGCTCTCATGGACAGGCATATGTCTGCTTGGATGCAGCTGAGGAGGGCCAGAAGCGTAAGTAAGTTTTAGGTTGGCTGGTTGGTTAAATGACTTCACATCAGCCACTTCTCACCTCACCTATGTGAAACCATGAAGTAGTTCAGGATAGCCCTTTTGTCCCTTGCTTATAATCCTCTCATATGAGGTCTGGAATCAACCAGCGTTAGCTGGTTTGCTGAACCCATCAGTCCCAGAATCTCTGAATCCATGGACCAAGGTCTGGTGCAGAGATGTGTGCTGAACAGTCAGTCTCATGGCTTTGACTGGCTGAAGGAATGCATATTGAATGATGCACACACATTTGTAATGCCTTACTATATAGCTTTATGAACAAACTGTGTGGCTTGTGGAAACATCACTATATGTCCAATGCAAATCTCCATAAGATGATCTAACTGCAATGATTAAAGTATAGCTAAACTGCTATTTGATTTCATTCTGGGCCATTTCCAAATTGTGTTATTGTGTTATATAAAGATTTCTGATGCAGAAATACTCTCTATAGTCTGGGTTTTGTTACATAGAACTCTTAAACATCATAGCTTGTGCAAGGAACAAGTTATGATTTGGCTCTGTAGGTTGTATATAGACATCATTAATCTCCACTGCATCACCTTTGGCTCTCTACAGAAGGCATTTTTGCTCTGCCTTTTAGAAGCCTTCTGCATGCTCTTACTGACAAAGAAGCTCACCCTACATCTCAGAGAGGTAAGGCTCCTTGCAGGTATATTTGGTGAAGCCTGGTAAAGAGGTAATTTTAGAAAGGTTCCCTTGAATTCCCCTGATTGACTGCTTCCATGATGATGACCCCCTTTTAGACCACCAGGCATCTGAAGATACCTCCTTCATTGTCCCATAGGTTTCACCTGTGGCAGAGGGAGAGGGGCACAGAGCATCTCTTCAGCAAAGGTTTTAGGCTTGTGCTAATAGAGATGCAAAGAGGAAGGCATGGGATGAGGGTACCTAAGTGACTGATGAGGGCAACAATAATCTACTCTAGCTAACTTGGCCAGCTAGCTCCTGTGAGCTCTGCTGTAGGAGCCAGCAGCCAAGCAACATGATTAATCTGTTTTCCCTATAGCAGTTTCTCCAAGGGCATGAGATCCCGTCTGTATAGAGGCCTTTTGGCTAGCACTGCACTGGGCAGGAATCAGGAGGGTCCCAGGGAATGTATGTCTATGGATTGACTCAATATCACCCATAGGGAACTCCTAGAATCATCTTTACATCTTGTTAGCACCTGAGGATCACAAAAATGTCATTGAATATGGGTTCTAGGGTGGAAGAGCTTGTGTATTGGGCAGAAGGGTATACCTAAACTTCTACATTCCCACTCAGAAGAAAAGAAGGAGGTTGCTTAGAGTGAACAATGTCTATAAATCTCTGTCTCTGGCTTGAGTTTTAGGGATGGGCTTTGGGGTTCTAAGACAGAGAGCAGGAAGCAAAGTGAGGGACAAACAGGTAGTTTGCCACTAAGTGCCTGAGGAGAAACTATCCTTGTTGCTTTTGTGTGAGAGATTGCATGCATGTGTGCACATGTGTGTATGGCTCTTAAACTGCTGGCACGGAGAGACCAGGGGAGCAAAGTCTGGCTGTCTTGGTGTGCACTGCCCATTGGTTCCCATTCTAGAGTTGCAGTCAATCATTGGAGGGAGGGCTTGGGGGCACATTTAAGGTACATTACTTACAAAGCAGTAAAAGCTATTCTCTTGGCAACTGCTAGTCTCAGAATTCCCTAACAGGGTGGGAAAGCTCCCTCACAGCAAAACCAGGCTGCTGGGCTGGAGAGATGGCTTAGTGGTTAAGTGCTTGCCTGTGAAGCCTAAGAACCCCGGTTTGAGGCTGGATTCCCTAGGGCCCACGTTAGCCAGATGCACAAGGGGGCGCACGCATCTGGAGTTCGTTTGCAGTGGCTGGAAGCCCTGGCGAGCCCAATCTCTCTCTTTCTTTGCCTCTTACTCTCTCTCTCTGTCACTCTCAAATAAATAAATAAAATGAACAAAAAATTTAAAAAAATGGATCTATGAGGAGGGTGGTACTTAAGATCAAAACTATTGCATCTATATTTGACTTTCCTCCATTTATTTATATGCTCCCTCATTTTTCAATGATCATTTACATAGGGCAGAGGAGTTCTTCAATGACAATGTTGCCCAAAAGAGGAGTGGGCATTAAAAGCCTTTGGTTAGGGCTTGTTTTCCTATAACCTGTAATAAGTCACATCCCTAGGAGATGACCAGGGATGTGGCTGCAGCCTGAGCATTGAGCTATTAATTCATCCTCCTGTTATATACTTACAGTGCTGTAGTTGCTACAGGTACAAGAAAATCATGCAGAAAAAAACAAGAAAAACCTGCTTGTAAAACCAGACAAACTAAAACAAAAATACTGTTTCCAATGGATTCACCTGAGCTTCAGATGGCTGTCCTCCCACTAATGGCCTTTCAGAGCCATGTTCTCTCAACACTCTTAGCTGTGGACTAGGACGCTGAGCTCTCAGTCATCTTTGCTGTGCCATTCAACTCTCACCCACCCTTTCCTAAGAGCTCTGTGGCCACAGTGAGGGTGAGTACCTTTATTAGTGACCTCAATGATTGCCATATCTGAATAATTATTTTCACATTACATCATATATGTATATAGATAGATAGATAGAGAGAGAAACAGAGAGAGAGAGAGAGAGAGAGAGAAAGACAGAAGAAGAAAGAATGGGTGTGCCAGGGCCTCCAGCCACTGTAAACAAATGCTAGATGCATGTGCCACTTTGTGCATCTGGTTTTATGTAGGTACTGGGGAATTGAACTAGAGTTATTAGGCTTTGCAGGCAACCGCTGGGCCATTTTCTTAATCCTGCATATACTTTTATAAAATGTATAACATTTTCAGATCAATCCTAAAGTACATTCATTATCATTTCCTTTTAACAGATAATGATGAAATTCATTAATTCTTTTTAATATATGTATTTAGTTATCAATGCAAAAACATTCACTGAGTATATAGTATGTTCATACAATGTAATAAGTTAAATGAGGAATGCCCCCTAGGAACACATAACCCAGATAATATTGTATAATAATCCAAAAATAAACTGTGAAAAGCATCACAAGAATTTTTAGGTGAAATGCTCTGTGCAAAGTCAGAGCTTTAGCACTTACCAGGTTTATTGTAAAAACAGGGAGTAGTCTGCTGTGCTTGGTACACAGAGCCTTTAAGGAGGGGTGATGAGGTTGAAAAGCTTCCTGGGAACTATGAAGGTGAGGAATTTGGTTGCCAGGTTAGGAATACTGTGCTGGATTTGATAGTAGTTGGCACCTAGAAAACATTAGAAGACACAAGGGCCTTGCTCCTTTAAGGTACAATGGGAGGAACAAAACAGGAAGAAAGGTTGGGTGAGGAGTGAGTCTTGTCTGTTGCCCCAGTTAGCCAGTGGTGAGTTAACACTGAAACCAGAGACCTCAGTGCTTTATACTGACAAAGGCTTCCTCATTCACAGGAAATGCTCCCTTCATAAGTAAGGGGAATGGAAGTTGAATCAGTATCAGTGAGTTATTCTCAGCTGGCTGCTGGTTCCATTTGTGCTCAGTGCTCTGTCCAGCAACCCCAGAGAAGTTCTGGCGTACACAGCTATGCAATGGAGAAGGTAGAGACCATCCTGCCCTGGCACTGGCCTTTATATGTCAGTTTGACCAGCTTGTTTTCTAGGCCTCCCTCTGAATACACTTTCCCAGAGGGCTCAGAGAAGCAAATGAAATAAAGGTATCCTTCCTCTCAGGTTGGACCAGGACATGGGCCTTCCAAGGCCTTACAGGGTCTCTGCCTGCTTCAGGGCCTGCCAGCCTGGAGATCACCCATTTTCCAGGCCCAAAGGAGTGCTTGGGCTGAGAGAAGGGAAACCTTCTGCTGGGCTCAGAACACTCATACAGAGTGCTGCTATTGAAGTCTCTTTGTCATGTCTGACTTTTCTGAAGCGAGAGCTTTGTCTTACAGATCCTTCTTTCATTGAATCATTGTCACCTCATTGATGCTAATTTATATATCCAATAATTATGGTTAATGTGGGATAGAGGTACAGGTATCTTGGCTCAGGAAGATGTTGATACCAATGCCTTGTGGGAAGAGTCATCTTCCCTCATTTGAGAGCTGAGAACCTTGTATACTGAGGTTTCTCATGCTGAGCTATCTCAGGCACAGCTATGGATGCCAGAGGCCTTTTACACCCTTCAAACATTCTGTATAAGTGTAAGGAGGATGGGGATATAACAAAGAGTTATAGGTGGTTTTTGTATCAAGGAGCTCCTAGTCTAAAGAACAAAATAAATACACTCACAAGTAATAAACTCCAAGGCTGCATTAGTCAGTCACAGAGTGCTTTCTGCTCTCAGACCAGGAGTTGAACAGCACCTCCCACTCAGCTATACAGAATTCAGTTCTACCATCTGTGCTGAGAAAGTGCTGTGTGGAAACAGGGGCTGGGGTGCAAAAGAACAAAGACTGAAGGGACTATGACACACAAGCTGGCCTTTCATTCTCTGTTTTCCTTCCTCTTTTCCCTCCCCACCCCTCCTCCAACTCTTTTGGCTTTTGTTCTTTTTCATTCACTCCTTCAACAAATATATGTGGGACCCATATACTCCAGGCTTGGTGCTGTTGGACTTAGCACAAACCCTGTCGTTTTTTTCATGGAATCCGCTGAAGTGTATGACAGAGACAATTAGTAATCAATTAAGCACCCACTTAAGTAGTAGGCAATTGTATTCTTAGTGACTTTGTACTCTTAGTGACTTAGTGACTATTTGACTAGACAGTTGGCCTTGAGCATGTGCCACAAAAACTGTGGAGCAAGGAAAGTCTCTTCATTCTTTATTGTCATGTATATAAAACATCTATCTATATCTATGTCATTTACATCTACATCATCTATATCTATATCTGAAGTTGTGGCTGATAGAATAACATTTCTGGCAAAGGGAATGCGTTTGTGTTAAAAAGTGGAATATCAACAGAAAATGTAAATTTGTTTTAAAGATTTTATATCCTAAAAGAGGCCAAGAAATGTTGGAAGAAATATAAGTGAATATTTGCATAATCTTTGAGTTGGTAGGCTTTTCAAAAGCATGAAGGAAAAGGTTGATAATTGAAATTCCATAAGAATTTAAGACTTTGATCATGGTATACTGTCTATATTTATGGAAGTTGCCAATAAAACATTTTAAAAAAGAATTTAAAGTTTTTGAAAATGGTAAATAGAGTGTAATAAACTAAGAAACTACAAGGTTGTGGCCTTATCCATAGTGTGCTGTCAGTATATCCTGCAGCAGGGTTGGTACTGCCCATAGCATGCTGGGCCACATAGCTTTGTATGTCAAGAGACGCTCATTGAACTTACCTACCCTGTCACCACTCCCCTAGGTCAGTGCACAGCACTGCAAGAATGTACAGATTGATTTGGATGCTGCTGCAGGGATACAGCTGGTTTCCACCCTAATTGATTGACAGCCTTGTCAAACAAATGTCAAAATATTTTCATTTAAACTCATTCTTAACACAATTTTACTGCCTGCTTCTAAGTGTGAGGTACTGTCATGTCTGGAAGGTAAGATAAGATTGAACTTGGGCAGTTTGAGCTGGTACTCACCCATTGGACGTCATTGTATATTCTGAGTCAGTAAGTTAAAAACCAAGATTGATCCAACAGAAAAATGGCTGCAGAATTTGAGCAGATAATTTGCTTGCATGTGAGCATGTGTGCACACACATGCACGTACCCAGAAGATACATATGGACAAGAAAGCTATGCAAAGATTTTAATTTTGATTAGCAGAGCTTCACATAGCATATTATCATATTGCAGAAATATTAAATAGCTAGTTAAAATTCAGTGTTTGAGATGAGGGTTTAGATAATATAAAATGCTATTAGGAAGGATTGTCATGACATTTTTGGAGCAGTTTAGTCATATGTTTCATATATAAATATATTTATTCTTTGGATAAATTTGCTAAGGCTTATTGTGAGTAGAAGCTTACAGAGCTATAGAAAGTATATGGTCAGGGCTGGAGAGATTATTTAGTGGTTATGTGCACTTCCCACATCATGCATGAAAGCCTGAGACTTCCTGGGTTTTACTCCCGTACCACTTATGTAAACAGCTGGACATGACCATATATGTCTATAATATATAATATAATATAATGTCCTGTGGAGAAGAGAGACGGGCAAATCTCTGAGTCAACTTCTGGAATCAGCAAGAGGTTCCATCTTAAGGGAAAAATAGGCAAATGAGCAATAGAGGGGAATACTTGATATTCTTCTCTGGCCTCAACAGGCAAGCACATATGACACCACATCAGCACATACATGTGAATTTACTATATACACTACACACACACACACACACACTACACACTATGTAAACACAAAAGGTATATACTCAAGGATGGTCATAAAGCAATTTGTTATAATTTCAAAATAATATGAGTGCCACAATGCCCATACATAGTGACTTAATAAAGTACAGTATAGATAATCCTTACAATCAGAACACTGTAACCCTTTAAAAAGGCACGAAATGCTAGGCATTGTGGTATATACCTGTAACATCAGCAGTGGCAAGGCAGAGATGGGAATCTCTGGGGTTCATTGACTACCTACTTGTAACAGTTACCTTCTTGTGGCTGGGACAGAACACCTGGCCAAAAGCAGAATATGGGAGAAAAGGAGTTATTTGACCTTATAATTTCAAAAGGAAGTTTCATCATAGTGAGGAAATTATGACATGAACAAAGACTGGATATCACATCTTGTCACATATCACCTGGGAGGTAGCCAACAAAGTGGATTAGCTAACACTGGAAAGTGGGCTGTACTGTAAAGCCCCAAGCCTGCTCCGGTGACACACCTCCTCTAGGAAGGATGCATTCCTAAAGGCCCCACCAACTATGAACTAAGTATGAGGCTTAATCACAAACACCAGTGGCTATGGGGGATATTTTACATTCAAACCACACCATTCTATCCCTGGCCCCATAGACTCATGACCAAGCCATCTCATGATGAAAAATGCATTCAGCTCAATTTAAAAAGTACCTATAGTCTTTACCAGTCCCAGCACTGTTCAGAAGTGCAGAATATCATCTGAGGCCTAAGGCAGTTTCTTAACTGTGAACCCTGTGAAGTCATGACACAAGTTATATAGTTCCAATACATAATGGCATGGAGTAAACATTCTTATTTCATAAAGAAGAATGGGAGATAGAAAGATGGAAGCAATGTAAGATCAAAAACCAACATGGCAAATAAATTCTTTAGCTCCATGTCTAGCATCTGGGACCTGTGATGAAACCCTCTGGGTTCCAAAATGTTTGGACAATTCCCCTTTCCACCCATGCTGTTAGCTTTCCTGGTACATTCACTTGAGCCAAAGTGAACAGCTTTTCATGGTAGCCTTCCCATAGTTCTAACAGCTTCATCATCCTGGGTTCTCCATAGCAACCCATGGTTCATCTGCACAGCTCCATTCCAGGGCTTTATAGGGCTTCCTTACATGGACATCAGCTCTGCTTTCACACTGCCCAGCAACTATTTCTAGAACCATGTGAACTTTATGACACTCTTTCTAGCATTTTAATACTTTCAAAACCAGTACCATCTGACCTACAATTTCAAATTGTAAGTTCAGAAGGTGGGGGATAACTCTTGAGGAACAGGAAAGCCATTCATAATTCTTCATACATGCCTCCTTTTTTTTTTTAAAATTTTTTTTGGTTTATTTTTATTTATTTATTTGAAAGCAACAGACAGAGAAAGAGGTAGAGTGAGAGGGAGAGAATGGGCGCGCCAGGGCTTCCAGCCACTGCAGACGAATTCCAGATGCGTGCGCCCCCTTGTGCATCTGGCTAACGTGGGTCCTGGGGAAAGGAGCCTCGAACCGGGGTCCTTAGGCTTCACAGGCAAGCGCTTAACCGCTAAGCCATCTCTCCAGCCCATGCCTCCTTATTTTAAGAAGAATTACCACTCTCCTTATTGTTCAATTGCAGAGCAGCTGGCCCATCCTCAATAGTCCTAATCTCTTAATCATAATTGAAGGCTACAGTATCTGTACCTGAATTAGAACCCATTTACATTTCCTCTGTCAAATACACCAGGACATTACTTTTCTTAAATGACTTTAAAATATTTTTATTATTTATTTATTATTATTTTTCTTTAACAACTTTCATGATTGTAAACAATATCTCATGGTAATGCCATCCCCTCCTCCCAGTTTCCCCTTTGAAACTCCATTCTCCTTCATGTCCCCTCCCCCTCTCAATCAGTCTTTCTTTTATTTTGATGTCATGATCTTTTCCTCCTCTTATGATGGTCTTGTGTAGGTAGTGTCAGGCACTGTGAGGTCATGGATATCCAGGCCATTTTGTGTCTGGGGGGAGTACATTGTAAGGAGTCCTACCCTTCCTTTGGCTCTTACATTCTTTCTGCCATCTCTTCTGTAATGGACCCTGAGCCTTGGAAGTTGTGATAGAAATATTACAGTGCTGAGCACTTCTGTTGCTTCTTTCCAGCACCATGATGCCTTCTGAGTCATCCCAAGGTCACTGCCATCTAAAAAGAAAAGGCTTCCCACCAAAAGTGAGAGTAGCATTAATATGTGGGTATGAACATTAAGAGGAGTACTTACTGGGAAGTTTGATAAGCATAATATATACATTTAGCCAGACAGCAGCAGAAGTGACACCCCTAGGGTTCATGCCTATCCCTGTTTTAAGTTTTCAGTATCAGGGATGTATTACCTCCCAATGGAGCAGGCCTCTAGTCCAGTTAGAGGGCAGTTGGTTTCCACCATGACAGACATGCCACTATTGTACCTGTTGCAGGCCATTACTTTTAAATTCAACTTTGCTCAAGTCTTCAGGACATGGGCAGAATTGCAGCCAGCCTCTGCCAGAACATCAACAAATTGTTCTTAACCCAGTCCTGACAATTCATTTCTTCGTTCTGAAACCTCATAAACTGAACCTTTGTAGTCCAAACTTCTCTCTCCATTCATGTCTTTCAAACTCTCACCAGAATGGCCCATCAAGCACTACTTATAGCACTGCAAGTCTTCCTTAGTCCAAAGTTCCAAACCTTCTATATTTCTCCTGCAAACAAGTTCCAAAAGATGAAAATAACATGGTCAGGTTCATTATAGCAACAACCCTATTTCTTGTTATCAGTTTTCTGTAGCAGTTATCTTTTTGCTGATAGGATAAAATGCACAGCTCAAAGCAACATATGGAAAAAAAGGGTTTATTTCAGCATGCACTTTTTTTTATTAGTTATGTACACAGTGCATATACAGCCATGTTGGTACCATCATTTGTCTCCTCCCTTTCCTGCCCCCTCCACAGGGACCCTCCACATTGGGGAATGTGGGTGATTGAGGTGAAGTTCTTTGATGCAAAGCACTGGATGGATGTAGGTGTGCTGAAGTGTGTTTCTTTCTAGCAACACCCAGTTGAAGAGACACCAGGTTGAAGCTCCTTCTGCTCTGCTAACCTCGTGAGGGCATACTGGATATCTTCTGAGGAGATGCAGAGCTGCCCAGTAAGGCTAATGTTTAGAATAATTTAATGCTTACTCTTGACTGAATCGAACACGATTTTAATGACTCAATGAGGCTTTTGACAAAGAGTCAAGTAATAAAGCTCATAAAATAATTCATAACTTAAATGTAAAAATTGCACCTGTAAAGGGTTGTTTTAATCCTATTTCCCCCCATATTTTTCTGTATTTGGACACCTGGATGTTCTTAGACAGGGGAGGAACTGCCCTTTCCAGCTTACCTGATTCTTGCTCCCCCATGCGTTCCATAAGAGGGCACCATTCTCTCACCATTCTCTCTGCTTTGCACTTATTTACATGTGTGGGATGGGGTTTACTATGAAATGTGTTCTTCATACCACCTTCATCCTCAGTCCTCAATGTGACTGTTGAGCACTATTACACCTCACAGGTTTGGCATGGGGTGGGGGGTTGAAGAAGATTTTTGCAGGTTTGGATTAGAACTTGATCTGTCCAAAATTGGAGCCTATGTTCATGGCTCACTCTCTGCACATATACTTTTTCTGGATTCTGACCTAGGTTCTCCATGTGTTTACTTCCAAATGTGAGCAAACAGGCCACATTTTCCTGAAACAATTCAATTTAAAACATTTCTCTTTCCCCCAAGGGGACTGATTACCTCATACCATCTTGCAGGAGGCTCATGTGGCCTTAGAGTCACCAGCATCAGCTATTTTCAGTAATGTCAAGCAGCCACTGACCTATGAGTTCAGGAAATCTGTGTGAAGAGTATAAAACACATCTTGTGAGCCAAATGCTTCATCCTGGGGTGAGGATCAGTGAAGACTTCTTCACATTTGGAGTCATGGACTTGAATTGGAGTAAAATATCTTGAATCTTTGCTTTACTTCATGAGGCTCAGTCTCCTCTATCTCTAGAGCAAGGAAACATTTCATCTTCAATAGATTGTTGTAAAAATGAAAAGAGATTGAAAGCTCTACATTCACTGAGCCATGCTCAATCCTCAACATTGCTACGTGTTGACACCTTTCTTATCTTCTCTTATTCTTTGCTTTCTTTTCTTCATCTCTCCACTCCTGTTTTCTCCATTTCACTTTCCATAAACCAAGTCCTGCCTGGTGGGCTAGAATAGGAGGAAGGGACACCTTCATGGGCTGTGGAAAGTGCCATGAAAAGTCTGGAGAGCAGCTCTGTAGTCACTCAAGCAGAACCCTGGCATCAAGATTTCTTCCTTTCTAATGCCATTTGTGAAGGGCACAAAGGCATAGGGAGACTGGACACAATAAGGTATGTGTTGTCTTCACTTTCTTCTTCCATATTCCATATATACATAAATTTGATAACTTATATAATGACAGACAACAAACCATGGCATTTCCCTCTCCTCCACTTTCTCCTTCATAACTCTGCTCTCTGTCATATCCCCTCCCTCTCTCCATTAGTTTCTCTTTTAATTTGATGTCATCATCTTTTTCTCCTATTATGAGGGTCTTCTGTGGATGTTGCTAGGCACTGTGTGTTTTGTATACTGAAGCCAAATTTTGTCTGGACAGTTGTATGTAAGGCATGGTACCTTTCCTTTGGCTCTTACATTCTTTCTGACACCTCTTCCACAATGGACCCTGAGCCTTGGAGAGTGTGAGTTGTTTCAGTGCTGGACACTCTTCCATCCCTTCTTCTCAGCACTATTTTGCCTTTTGGGTCATCCCAGTGGTTATTGCCATCTGAAAAGAGAAGCTTCTCTAAGTAGAAGTGAGAGTAGCATTAATATATGAATATGAACATTCCATGTAGTGCTTTCAGAGGAATTTGATAACAGTAATATATGCATTTATACAGACAAGATCAGGCTTTATACCCCTGAGGCTCATGACCTCCACTGCCATGCAGACATGCCACTTGAAGCTTTTCCACTAAATTCAGGAATAAAACAAGGGTGTCCACTGTCCCCACTTAGGCTTAGCTATAGCAATGAGGCAAGAGACACTCATAAAAGCAATACAAATTGGAAAGGAAGAGATCAAATTATCACTATTTGCAGATTATATGGTTCTATACATAAAGGACCCTAAAAACTCTATCAGCAAACTGTTAGAGCTAATAAACATTTTTAGCAATGTAGCAGAATACAACATAAATATACAGAAATCAGTAGCTTTTCTATATACTAACAACAAATATGCAGAGAATGAAATAAGGGCATCTCTTCCATTCAAAATTCTCTCAAAATAAATAAATAAATAAAATACCTTGGAATAAACTTAACTAAGGAAGTGAAGGATCTCTACAATGAAACATTAAAACACTCAAGCAAGAAATTGCAGAAGACACAGGGAATGGAAAGACATCCCATGTTGGATTGGAAGAATCAATATTGTGAAAATGTCAGTCTTACCAAAACAATATACATATTTAATGCAATCCCCTTTAAAATTCCAATGGCATTCTTCACAGGAATAGAAAAAACAATCTTAAAATTCATTTGGAAGCACAGAAAACCTCATATAGCCAAAACAATTTTGAGCAACAAAAATAAGGCTATTGGTATCACCATACCCAATTTTAAGCTACATTACAAAGCCATAGTAACAAAAACAGCAATGTATATAGCTCAATGGAACAGAATAGAGGACTCAGATGTTAATCAAGGCAGCTAGAGCCATCTGATTTTTGACAAAAATGCCAAAAATATTCATTGGAGAAAAGACAGCCTCTTCAACAAGTGGTGCCAGGAAAACTGGATATCTATATGTAGAAAGATGAAAATAGATCCTTGTCTTTTTTCACACACAAGAATCAAATCCAAGTGGATCAGGGACCTTAATGTCAGACCTGAAACACTGAAATTGGTAGAAGAAAAGGTATGGGAACCCTTCAACATATTGGCATAGGTAATGAGTTTCTGAATATAACCCCAATTGCTCAGAAAATAAAACCACTAATCAATTACTGGGATCTCATGAAATTACAAAGCTTTTGTACAGCAAAGGACACTGTGAATAGAGCAAAGAGATAATGTGCAGAATAGGAGAAAATCTTTGCCAGCTACTCATCTCACAGAAGGGTAATATCCAGAATATACAAATAACTCAAAAAACAGAATGATAAAAATGATAAATCAAACAACCCAATTAAAAATGGGCTATTTATTGAATTAAATAGAGAGTTCTCATTGGAAGAAATACAGATGGCATATCAACATCTAAAAAAGTGTTCAACATCCTTAGCCATCAGGGAAAGGCAAATTACAACTACTTTGAGATTCCATCTCTCTCCTGTCAGAATGGCTACCATCAAGAAAACAAATGACAGTAAAAATGAGAGGATGAGATGAAAGGGGAGTCCTTCTGCACTGTTGGTGGGAATATAATCTGGTACAGCCATTATGGAAATCAGTGTGGAGTTTCTTGAGACAGCTAAAAATAGATTTGACATATGATCCAGCTAAAGGACTCCTAGGCATATATCCTAATGACTCTTCTTACTACCTTAGAGATACTTGCACAACCATGTTTATTGCTGCTCTATCCACAATAGCTAGGAAATGGAACCAGCCTAGCTGTCCATCCACAGATGAATGAACAATAAAGATGTGGTACATCTACACTATGGAGTTCTATTCAGTGGTAAAGAAAATGAAATTATGACATTTGCAGAGAAATGAATGGATCTAGAAAGGATTATACTAAGTGAGGGATTCCAGGCCCAGAAAGCCAAATGTCACATGTTCTCTCTTATATGTGGATCCTAGCTACAAATGTATAGACTTGTGTGTGATCTGGAACCAAAAATCAGTTCAGAGGCCCATAAGCTGGCAAAAGGTTATAAGTGAAGGAGGAGAAGGAGGATCTTAAAAGGATGGTATTGTACATATGTAAGTAGAAGACCAGATTACAGGGAGGGGAAGGCCTAACTGAGGTCAGGTAAAGAGGCTGTATAAAAGAAAGGTGGTGGGGAGGGTCAATCAAAATTCAAGATATTCTGAATAAGACATATGAAAATCTACTTTATTAAATAATAGTACATCCAGAAGCCATAGATTTTTACTGGAAATTTTTCAGTGCCAGGAATGGGATATTTTCCAGTTTGTTGTTGGCCAGGGCAGTCCCTGTTGCCTCTAAAACATTACAGGCTATTGCCAAGGCCATTGGTTTCCCATGAGAACAAGATGGTAATACCCTATTGATGAAGACTTCACATCCCTGAGCAGCAAAGTAACTGAGAAATCAAGCTGGTACTGAGCAGAAAACCTTCTCCCTGTAGCCCAGGCAACTGAAAGATGGAAAAAAAGTTGCACTATATGCAGTCTTATGGGAGATAGAAGTCATAAGCAGTGAAAACAGTGGAAACTGGAAACCTCAAGTTTGGCTAGACAGGCCAAATGACTGAACGAGTGCAATAGTGGCATGTCTGCATGGCAGTGGAGGTCATGAGCCTTAGGGGTATAAAGCCTGATCTTGTCTGTATAAATGCATATATTACTCTCATCAAATTCAAATCACAGGCAAGCTGAGGATAAGAACTTTTGCAATTTGCAAGAGATACTGGGCTTGGTGTGATGGTTTACACCCATAATCCTAGCACCATGGAGGCTAAGACAGGAGGATCACCTTGAGTTTAAGACCAGCCTAGGCTAAACAGTGAGACATTGTTGCCAAACAAAAAACATATATGGATCAAACCACAGTACAAGTTCACAATCATCAGTTCATATCAACTGAGCACCTCCACCTGCAGTGAGATTTTGGAATTAAATGCTTAAGAATATTTAAATTTATTCATTACATTTAAAAAATATATGTAAGACTTATTTATAGAACTCTGGGCATAATTGTATTTTGAAGTCTCTATTGCCGTTAAACTTGAGGTTTCTGTTGCCTTTCTTTTAGTCCCAAAAGCTCCGTTTTGAGTTTTCCAGGTTTTGGTGGAATTTCAGGTATTGTCTTAGCCAGATGCACAAGGGGGTACACGAGTCTGCAGTTTGTTTGTAGTGGCTGGAGGCCCTGATGCGCCCATTCGCTCATTCTCTCTCCCTCTTTCTCAGGTCCGGCTGGTAGTACCAGTGCACCACTTGGGCGCCTGTGCACATGGAGGCCTCGAACATTTTCACGTAGGTGGGCCAGGACAAGCCTGTGGGCATGGTCAGGGTGGGAACGGAGTCTTGTTAGAAAGTGGGGTGAAGACGCAACAGCCAGATTCCCTTCCCCGCTCAGCCTCAGTTTCCCCGGTGGTCGCTTGGCGGAAGAACTGTCCGTTCAATCTGGGGTCCGGACGGGGCACTGGGCTTTCAGGACACGAGGGCCCCTGCCCCCGCCCCCTCAGGCCTCAGGAGAAACTGCAAGCTTGTTCTTTCCTCCCACCCTGAGGACGCGCCCTGGGAGACAAGGTACCGGTGCAACAGAGCTCATGAGTTCGCGCAGGAACGGACTCGGACAGCCAAAGGCCGGTCCCAAAATGCAGGGACTCGGTACTGATTTGCAATTTAATCCCATTGTGGTCAGACAGAGTATAAGGGATGTTTTTTTCAATTTTCCTATATTTGTGGAGATTTTCTTGGTGTTCTAATATATGGTCTATTTTAGAGAATGTTCCATGTTATGGTGAGAAAAATGTATATTCTTCAGTATTTGGATGGAATGTTCTGTAGATCACTGTTAGGTCCATTGGTTCCATGACACCATTCATTTCAGATGTCTGTTTATTTTTTGCTGGGACGACCTGTCAATTAATGAGAGTGGGGTATTGACGTCTCCCACTAAAATTGTGTTTGATGTTATCTATGACCTTAAGTCTGATAGTGTTTGCTTGATGAAACTTGGAACCCCTGTGTTAGGTGCATATGTGTTTAGGATTGTAATGTCCTTCTGTTGAAGTGTTCCTTTAATCAGTATAAAATGGCCTTTATCATTCCTCTCTAAAGTTGGCTTGAAGTCTATCCTGTCAGATATTAGGATAGCAAACCCTGCTTGTTTTCTAGGCCCATTTCCTTGCAATACCATTTTCTTTTTTTATATAATTAAATCTTTCAAGTTTTACCTTCATGCTTGAAAATTCTACACCATTGTAAGATCAAATGCTCACCTGAGTTATGACAATAACTAAGTATAACACTGTTGAGAAAAAAACCCTTATATGTAACATTTTTTTCTAAAGCATGAAGTACTATTTTCAATCCATTCACCCTAAAGACAGTTCTATCTTTCATTAACAGATGAGTTGCCTAAAGGCAACAAATGTCAGGATCCTGACTTTTAGTCCAGTCTACAAGTCGGTGTCCTTTGGTTGGTGCATTGAGGCTATTGATGTTAAGAATTATTACTGAAAGGTATGCATTTATTCTTATATTCTTCATATTCTCATTTTGTAGTTTCCTTGTTTTCCTTTATTCATTTGTTTTAACTGTTATTTGAGTGTGGTTTATTTTTTCTATTTCCTCCTGTGTATGTTTTGCTTTCTCTTGTTAAAAATTCCTTCAAGTATTTTCTGTAGAGCTAGTTTAGTTGTCATAAATTCCTTTAGCCTGTTTTTGTTGTGGAATGTCCTTATTTCTCTATCAATTTAGGTAGATAGCTTTTCAGAATAAAATAATCTTTTTTTTTGGTTTTGCAAGTTAGGGTCTCTCTCTCTCTAGCTCAAGCTGACCTGGAATTCACTATGTAGTCTCAGGGTGGCCTTGAACTCATGGCGATCCTCCTACCTCTGCCTCTTGTGTGTTGGGATTAAAAGCATGCACCACTATGCCCAGCTGTGATAAAGCAATCTTGGTTGACAGTTGTTATCTTTCAGAACTTGAATACATCATTCTAAGCCCTTCTGACTTTTAAAGTTTGTGTTGAGTAATCTGCAGTTATTCTGATGGGCTGGCTTCTGTAGGTGTTTTGCTTTTTCTCTGTAACTGTTTTCAATATATTCTTTGGTTTGTGTGTTTTGTAATTTAATTATAACATGGCAAGGAGAGGTTCTTTCCAGGTTTTGTCTGTTTGGTGTTCTAAAAGCTTCTTGTATCTGCATTAGCATTTCTTTCCCAATTTGGGGAAATTTTTCTTATATGATTTTTTTTGAAATCATCTACTAACCCTCTAGATTGAAATTTTTCTCCTTCTGTTATTATTATATTTATATTCTGAATTCTTATATTTGATCTTTTCATAGTGTCCCAGATATCTTGAAATTCCCATTCATACCTTACTGTTAGCTTATGTTTCTCTTTGTTGGACTGTATTACATCTTCCACCTGGTCTTCTAGATTAGATATTTTGCTCTCTTCTTCATTCTACTGGCGAGACTTTCCACAGACTTTTTTATTTCATTGACTGTATTCTTCAGAGCCATGATTTCAGCCTGGGTTTTCTTCAGTATTTCTATTTCCTTACTCATGTAATGATCTTTGTTGTCATCTTTAATTTCTTTGTTTTCTTCTTTGATTCCCTTCATTTCTTCTCTGATTTCTTTGAGCATAGATACCATTGTTTTCTTGAAATCTTTGTCAAGCATTTCATCTAAAACAGTCTCTTTGGTGATCACTTCTGATAGATTTTTAGCTTTTGGTGGAACTGTATTGTCTTGATTCTTTGAATTTCTTGTATTACATTGTAGTGACTTTTGCATCCTGAATTTATTTGATGCTTGGGTTTGTAATTATCTGTAGTGTTCACAGACATGGCAATCCACCTCTATATACCCTCAGGAGATGAGCTCAAGGTGCCCAATGTAGCTCTTGTACCCCAATCCAGCCACAGAAGTAATCCTAGGTGTTGAGTTTGCTTGCCAAGCAAGTATTGTAATGGACTGGGTGGAATAATTTACTGGCAAATTCTAAACTTCAACTGAGTGACATACAAAATCAATAAAAACCAGCAAAAAGTATGCAATTGTGGGGATTAAAACAGCCAGAGAGTCATATAAAGCCAAATTCCCCAAGGGTGTGTGATGTTATACACCCTTAATCCTGTCAGCTAGGAGATAGAGATTTCTGTTTTGAATTGGGTTCCAGGTCAACCTGGGTATGGATTAAACCCTGCCCCCAATAATGACAGACACAGAAAACAAAGGCCCACATATGAAAGCATCAAAAGCAACAATATTCAACCCCCAAATACAGGTTATTTGAAAATGGTAAAGCCAACCAAAAATATATACCCCATAACCTGCCCTGACAAGTAAAGAGAGATTAGCTCTTTTAGTACAGGTATGTGTATCTTTTATTGTCAGTTTGCCTCGTTACCTTTTGGGGTGGCTTCCAATCTCACTTATGCTGAGCGCCTGCCTTGATCCCTCCATGTTGCATTGTGCAGCTGTACCTCTGATCAGCTCTGCTGGTTGAGCTTCCACTGGGGGCTGAATGCTGGAGGTCATGGTCCTGATGGTGGAGGTTGGGAGAGTTTAGACTTCTGGAGTTGCTTGCACTTTCAGTAGCTCTTTAGTTTTTAGCTTTCCTTCAGATTTCTTAACTTTGCAAGAAGGCTGATGAAGTTGAAAATCTGTTGTTTGGTTTCTGCTGCAGCAGCAGCCTGGCACACCTGGTGTGCCTAGTGGTGGTGGGCTGGGGGTTGCTGGGAAGGTGTGGAGCATGGATCATGGGTTATGAGCGTCTCAGTGGGACTATAGCCATTTTCCTCCTTTCTGGTGGATCTTGGTGTCTCTGGCTTCTCTGCTGTGTCTAAGAATAACCTATACTCTCACTTTCCATAAGAAGGTTGCATTTTACTGTGGTTTTGCTTACATCCTTTCCTTGGCTGGTTTGGTGTGACTACTGTGCTGCCATCTTACCCAGAAGTCGTCTTCTTCTTATTTTAAATTTTATTTTATTTATGTGTGTGTGTGTGTGTGTGAGAGAGAGAGAGAGAGAGAGAGAGAGAGAGAGGGCACATAGAGAGAAAATTGGCACTCCAGGGCCTCTAGCCCTGCAAACAAACTCCAGTCACATGTGTCATTTTATTCATCTGGCTTACATGGGTGTTGGGGAATTGAACCTGGGCCATTTGGCTTTGCAGGCAGCATCTTAACTGGTAAGGCATCTCTCCAGCCACTCACTTTCTTCTTCTTTTTTGTTTATTTTATTTTTATTTATTTAGTTGAGAGATACAGGCACAGAGAGAAAGAGTCATAGAGAGAGAAAGAGAGAGAGAGAGAGAATGGGCATGCCAGGGCCTCCAACCCCTGCAAACAAACGCCAGACACGTGTGCCCCCTTGTGCATCTGGCTAACATGGGTTCTGGGGAATTGAGTCTGGAACTGGGGTCCTTAGGCTTCACAGGCAAGCACTTAACCACTAAGCCATCTCTTCAGCTCCTCACTTCTTAATAAAGCTAGAATCTGGCATTAGAAGACAGGGCCTCTTTTCTTTTATAAGAAGCAGTTACCCTGTTGCTGCAGAAGGAAGGAGAATGGCCCTCAATATCAGGCAATGACTGGGCCTGTCATGTTTGAATCCACTGGTCCTTACTGCTGCTGGATATCTAATTCCAAAGATTCATTTTCTGCTATGAATAAAATTAATGACTTTAGCCATTTTCTAGTGTTCATAAAGTTGTGATTTTCACTGCCAAGGTTAATAGCCTGCTGGCAGCAGCCTCCTGGCAGAGCAACCCCAGGAAGCTAGAACTGGACAGATGCCACTGGGGGCAGAGAAGACAAGGATTATGCTCATGGCCATGGTGCAGTCCCATGCCTAGTTTCAGGCCCCCAAGGTCTGATTTGTCTTTCTGTCAAGCCAACATCTGACTTAAAACTTATCTCTACTAGGAACCAACCCTGACTGACCCTGAGCAGCACACCATGTCTTGGCATCACATCCTCAGTGTCTGCTGGGCTTCTCACCCATGCTGGAGTTCTGTTGAAAGCTGTGGTATTTAGGTGCCGAGGCTGGCACTACACTGAATAGGAGTTAACTCTGAGATGTTTTCTATGTATATGATGCACAGAATGGACATGACTTATTCTTAGAACTATAGGAAGAGCTCAATGCAGAGGTGCTAAGAGCCACACAGAAGTTGAGCAAGAGATGCTTCATTCCTTGCGTGAGGCCTGGGCCCTCACCACTGTAGAACTTGGCCCCCTCCAGATCTGTGCCTTTAGGCTAGGAGTTAGCAAGCAGACTTTTTTCCCCAAAACCAGCATGTTGCCTAGCTCTGTAAGCTGTGTTTATTCATTTGCATAGGATCCATGACTGCTTTCAATCTAAAAAAGTATTGTGATAATTGGCAGAAATCCCATGATCTGCAAAGCCAACATATTTGCTAAGTGTCCTTCACATCAAAAGTCAGAGGGCCTGCTCTAAACTCCTTCTGCTCTTGCAGGGAACCTTCTTCATGCTTGCCCTAAAACATTTCTGTCCTTAGTTCTGGTGGGTTGAGCCTTTTTATAGTAGTGGTTGAGAGTTATTAAGGTGAAAGGCTGCAAAGCCAGGCATGGTTGTTGAGGTACTTATCCCATCCAATCTTGGATTGAACTAGTTATGGGTGCATAATAATCACAGCAGTAATAATTGTAGTAAATGCAATCACAATTTCAATTTACTTAGCTAGGTTCATACAACAGATTTTGCTGCTTTCTTTGGTGTGCGTGTGATAAATGTGTGTGCATGCAGTTTTACATGCATGGGGCAGCATGTGTGTGCATGTACTTTTGCAGGCCACTGATTGATGTCAGATGTTTTCCAAAATTGCACTCCACATTTTTCTTTGAAATGGGTCTTTCACTGAATGTAGAACTCACTGACTTGTTGATCTGACCAGTGAGCCTCAGGGATTGTCTGTCTTTGCCCACCGCCCCCCTGTGGGATTACAGGTGGGCACTGGCATCTAAGCTCAAGTCAGCAGGTGATACTTGTGCAACAAGCACTTGACACACTGAGTCTTCCTCTCAGCCCTTTGCTGAGTTTTTAAAGTACATGTTTTCATTTAAATTCTCATAGGATATTTTAGATACAGATGTCTTTTATAGATATTGAAACTAAGATTAAGAGTAAGGAATGGCCTTGAATCTGTTAACAATTATAGTCTGCTTCTGGAAAAAGAAAAGGATATGGAAAAATCAATAACTAAGCAGAACAAAATCTTCCTCCTCTTTTTCCAAAAACAAACATGAGTAGACATGATGGGTGGTACAACAGCCCCACTGAGACTTGAGACATGATATTGAGACATAATGAGTGTTACAGCAGAGCACTGATGATCAGGGCATGATGCTCAGATCTGATGGGTATAAGCAGACCACTGCTGCTCAAAGCATGATACTCAAAATGGCATGATGAGTGGTACAGCATACCACTGATGCTTAGAAACTGAGTTCTTATCATAGTGTTTTCAATTTGCAGGACTCCTTATATACCAAGCATTGATAGTTTTCACATTCTATATAGGAAAAGTGGGGAAAAGAGCAAAGAGCACTAAAGGAATATGCACAAAGTTTGCTTGAAACCTTGTGCATGTATCTCTCATTGGCCAGAATTTAGTCGCATGGTTGTAATTACTTGCCACGGAAACTGGAATTTTTTTTTTTTGGAGGGAAGGACATGCCAGTACACTGAATAAAAGAGAGATATATTATTAGCAAAGAATAAATATTGGGAAAGCACCAACATTATCTGTGCATCTTGAATTACTATCCCCAAATTTTATCACACTTTCACAAGGAGAACGCACCCTGGGTGTCTAGGCTACAACTGATGCCACCCTCACAATTTTATTGAGTTACTATATCTTTTGATCTGTGGGAAAGTCTCTCCTTCAGTTCCAAATATGGCTTTAAAAAAAATCATATAGGTTTATTGTTCTCTTCTTGCACATTGATGTATGAGCCCATATGTCAAGGAAACAGGACTAAGACAACAGGGGAAATTTTTTTTCAATGTCTCCATTTTCCCTCTGCAGAGGCTTTTATTTTATTTTATTTTTTAATTATTTCCCCTTAAGATAACACCAACATAGGCAATATCCTTATTTTATGTAATTCTTTCTTTTTTAATGTTTATTATTATTATTAACAAGATGTTTCATATAGATACATCATGTGTTGGAACCCTCTTTTCCCTCACCCCTCCCCCACTTCATTGGGGAAGATCCTCACTAGGGTTGCACGTATTCCCCATGGGGTTGTAGTTTATGCATTGTGGGAGCAGTAGTCAGTTATTTTGGGGGAAGGGAATGCCACTTGGCATGATGTCTCAACCTGTGGCTCTTAAAATCTTTCCACCCCTCTTCCACAAAATTCCCTGAGGCATGGTGGGTGAATTTTAAGTCTACTTCAGTGATGAGCTCTTAGAAGCCTCTAGATCTCTACTTTAGTAGATGTTGATTATTTTCAGGGTCTGTCTCCTACACCCTGGTGCTGATTATCAGGAACAGCATGGAAGCAGCACTCATGCTCGTCTCAACATTTCTCTGTGGATTCAGCTGTGGCTTGGCTGAAGTGCGAGGGGTAGTTTATCTCCTCTAGTCTCTCTACTATCTGAAAAAGAAGAACAGAGTCTCCAGTGGGAGTGAAGTCATTTGGGGAAATTTGATGTACGTAATCCTTCTTTTAGCCAAAGACTAGTGAGAACTTGATACTGGAGAACATAATCTTTGTCTCCATAAGATTCTGATATGGTTCCCAATTCCAGGTATCAGTTCCTTTACACTGAGTGGATCTCTTGGCCAATCAGAAAGCTACTGGATACCTATGGAGGCTGTGTGCCAGTATTGCCTTGGCATTTACATTGTGTCAGGATATTTGCTTTGGAGTAGCTTAGACCTCTGGTTGCTCAGAACATTGTTGGCAATTTTTCCCTAGTAGATCAGGTAGCACTTCCAAGGCTAACTGTCTGGGGACTGGCTTTCTTCTGAATTCCAGCCGGGTCTTACCTTTTGCCTCAGACAGGTAATCAAGTGCTTTGACAGAAAGCTGTCTTGATTTGGGGATCTCATGGGTCTCCCCTATCAACAGCTCAATACGGGTAACAACCAACTTTGATATTAGGAGTTACAGGTCAGAGACAGGAAACAAAATTTCTTTCAAGCTTAGCCTTCATCCCACCCTCACCAGAACCCTGATCTTCAGGTGCTCTCCCCTTACTCCTTTTGAGGGTTATATTTTTAGGTTATCTCCAAAGATAAAGGTTATCAACTAATTTTGGGTTTAATTTTGTGTTTGTTTCCCCCCCTTACCTTCCTGTTCCCTCAAACCCTTACATCCCTGTTGTCTGGTCATTGAATTACCTATCAAGTATGACAGTGACTCAAGCAGGTTCAGGTTAGGAGCCACAGATAAGTGACAACATGCTGCCTTTGTCTTTCTGTGATTGTTTGAGTTTACTGAGTATGATCTGTTCCAAGTCTGTTTGTTTTTCTACAAATTTCATTGTATCATTTTTTTTTATTGTACTGCTGAGTAGAATTCCAGTGTGTAAATGTAATACAACTTCATTATCCATTCATCTAATTATGGACATCTCAGTTGATTCTAGTTCCTAGCTATAATGAATTGAGCAGCTATAAACATGGTTGAACAAATGTCTTTGTACTGATTCATGGAGCATTTAGGATAAATGCCCAGTAAGGGAATAACTGGGTCTGTTGGTAGTTCTATATTCATCCTTTTCATGGATCTCCAAATTGATTTGTAGAGTGATTGTACAATTTTACATTCCCACCAACAGTAGAGGAGAGTTCTTTTCCCACAATCTTGACAAAATTTGTCATTGTTAGATTTTTAATGATTGTCATCCTTAGTGGAGTAAGGTGGAATTTCATGGTTGTTTTAATTTGCATTTCCCTAATGGTTAGAGATGTTGAATATTTTCTTAAGTGTGTGTTAGCCATTTGTAATTCTCCCTCTGAGAACTCCCTATTAAGTTCTGTGCCACACTTTTGGAGTGGATTGTTTGATTTTTTTTTATTGTTTCGATTTTTGAGTTCTTTGTAGATTCTATATATTAGGTTACTCTCAGTGGTATAGCTGGCAAAGATTTTTTCTCATTCAGTGGGTTATCTATTGGCTCTGCTTGTCTGTGCAAAAGTTTTTTAACTTCATGAGATCCCTTTGGTTGAATGATTGTTTAATTTCCTAGGCTACTGGGGTTTTATTTAGGAAGTCTTTCCCCACTCTTATACTGTGGAGAATGCCTCCTATTTTTGTTTCCAGTAGAGAAAAGTTTCAGGTATTATATTAAAGCCTTTAATCCATTTGGACATAATTTTTGTGTATGGAGAGATGAGTGAGTCTAGTTCCATTTTTCTACATATGGTCATCCATGGTGTCCAACACCATTTGTTGAAGATGCTGTCTTTACTACAGTGTACATTATTGGCTCCTTTGTCAAAGATCAAGTAGCTGTAGTTACTTGACCTAAGGTCTGAGCCTTCAATATTGTTCCATTGGTCTATGATTCTGTTCTTATACCAGTATCATGCTGTTTTTGATACTATGGTTTTGTGATATAGCTTTAGATTGGGTATGGTGATACCTCCAAAGGATTTTTGTTTTTCTTCTGAGGATATGTTTGGATATCTGAGGCATGGTGCCATTCCATATGCATTTTGAGGTCATTTTTTCAATCTCTGTGAATAATGATACTGTTATTTTTATTAGTATTTCATTAAATCCGTATATTACTTTTGGTAAAATTGCAGTTGTCACAATATTAGTTCTACCTATCCAGGAGCGTGGGAGGTCTTTCCATCTTCTCAAGTCCTCCTCAATTTCTTTTTGAGATTTTTTAAAAATGTATTTATTATATAGGCCTTTCATTATATAGATCTGTTGGTTAGTATTATTCCAAGGTATTTAATTTTTTTGTTGCTACTGAAGATGGGATAGCCTCACTGAATTCTTTCTCTTTTTATTTGCTCTTTACCTATAGAAAGGGTATTGAATTTTGTACATTCAATATTGTTGAATTCAATATTGTATCCTGCCATTTTACTGAAGGAATTAATCAGCTTTAGAAATTTTGAGATGCAGACTTTTGGGTCACTTATGTATAGGATCATGCCATCTTCAAATACAGCTAACTTGACTTCTCTCCCTTTCCAATATGAACCCCTTTTCTTTCTCCCGTCTAATTGCTTGTACTTGTACTTGTAGTACTATGTTGACAAACAGTGGTTAGAGTGGGCACCCCTGTCTTGTTCCTAATCTCAATGGGAACTCCTTGAGTCTTTCCCCATAAAGTAATATTTGGGATTTGGATGCTTTATATATAGCCTTTATTGTATTGAGATATAATCCCTCCATGCCTGTTGTTCCCAGCATTCTGAGCATGAAGTGGTTTGTATTTTTTCAAAGGACCTTCTCTGAATTAATAGAGATGATCGTATGGTTCTTGTGGTTAAGTTTATTTTAAGTTTATTAAGTGGTATATTACATGAACGATTTCCATATGTTGAAACATGCCTGCATCTCTGGGATGAAGCCTACTTGATGAAGGTGGATAATGCTTTTGATTTGTTGTTGAATTTGGTTTGCAAGGATTTTTGTTCAGGATTTTTGCATTCATCAGGGATATAGGCCTATAGTTTTCCTTTCTTGTTGCACCTCTGTCTTATTTGAGTATTAGGGTAATGCTATCTCATAAAAGGAGTTGGGGAGAATTTCCTGGTCATCAGTTATGCAAAACATTTTGAAAAAAAATTGTTTTGAGTTCTGAAAGGAAGGTTTGGTAGAATTTGACTGAGAAGCCATTTGGTCTTGGACTTTTTTGGGGGAAGATTTTTGATTACCTTTTCAATCTCCATGGATATGATAGGTTTGTTTAAGAAATTAATTTGCTCTGAGTTTAGTTTTGGTAGATGGTATGTGTCTAGGAATCCTTCAGTTTCTTCCAGGTTATCTAATTTTGTGGTAACCTGGGAGATTTGGAAGTATACCCTGATTATTCTTCCAATTTTATTGATGTCTGCTGTGACCTCTCCTTTTTCATTTCTGATTTTGTTAATTTGAGACTTCTTTTTTTTTGTTTGACAAAATTGGCCAGGGGTTTATCAATCTTGTTTATTTTTTTTCAAAGAACTAGCTATTTGTTTCATCAATTTGAAAAATTGTTTGCTTAATTTCCCATTCATTAATTTATTCTCTGATCTTGATCATTGATTATTTCTTTACATCTGGAGCTCTTAGGGTTGAATATTTCTTGTTTTTCCAGTGTCTTTATATGGAAAGTTAGTTTTTTAATGTGGGATCTCTCTGTCTTTGTTATGAAGGCATTGATGCTATGAATTTTCCCCTTTAGGACTGTCATCATTGTATCCCTTAAGTTTTGGTAGGTTATGTTTTCATGATCATTCAATTCTAGGAATTTTACAATTTCTTTTTAATATTTTTCCACAACCTATACATTGTTTAAAAGTGTGTTGTTTAGCCTTCAGGAGATGATGGAGTTCTTCATGAGTCTCTTGTTGAATTTTAGCTTTAAAGCATGGTGATCTGATATGATGCAGGAAGTTATTTCAGTTTTCCTAAATTGATGGAGGCATACTTTCTGACCTAATATATGGTCTATTTTGGAGAAGGTTCCATGGGCTGCTGAGAAGAATGTATCTTCTGTAGAGTTGGGGTGGAGAGTTCTGTAGATGTCTGTTAGGTCTAGTTGATCTATGATGTTGTTGAGCTCTATTATTTCCCTGTTGACTTTCTGATTGGATGATCTATTGATGATAGTGTAGTATTGAAGTATGAAATATGATGGTGTTTATTTCTGTTGTGTTGTCAACTAGATTTTGTTTTATAAACAGTGGTATACCTGTTTTTGGTGCTTATAGATTTATGATTGTGATGTTCTCATGTTGTATCATTCCCTTGATATGTAAGAAGTGACCTTCTTTGTCCTTTTTGATTACTTTTTTCTGAAGTCTATTTTTATCAGATATTAATATAGCAATGCCTGATTTTTAAAAAAATTCCATTTGCTTGGAATATAATTTCTCATCCTTCACCCTAAGGTGGTGTCTATCTTGAGTGGTGAGGTGGGTTTCTTAAAGACAGCAGATAGAAGGGTCCATTTTTTAGATCCACCTGATAACCTGTGTTTTTGATGGGTGAGTTAACACCATTAATAATTAAGGTTATAATTGTGAGGTTTGAATTAATCCCTGCTATGATGAGTTGCTTTATGTGGTTTGGTGCTTCCTTGTGTTTTGTACGTTTTTGAGCCTAGTGTATTTTTGATTGTTATGATCTTCTTATTGTTAGCTCTGAGATTGATTGTTTGACTCTTGTGTGGAGCATTCCATGAAGCAGTCTCTGCAGGTTTAGATCCGTGTTTATATAATCATAGAGTTGACGTTTTTCTTGGAAAGTTTTTTTTTTTTTTTTTTTTTCCCCCATCTATTATGCAGGATACTTCTGTTGGGTAGAGTAGCTTGGGTCAGAAGCCATAGTTTTTTTAGACTTTGAAGTGTTTCATTTCAGGCCCTTCTGGCTTTCAGGGATTCCATTAAGAAATCTGAGGTCATTGTAATGGAATTGCATTTGTATGTAATAAATTAGTTCTCTCTTGCTGCTTTCAGTAAGAGTTTTAACTGTGATGTGCCTTGGAGAGTTACTTCTTTGGTCCTGTCTGTTTTTCTGTGGGCTTTTTATATCTGGATGGGTCTTTCTTTTGAGAGAAATTTTTCTCAAATAATTTTGTTGAATATGTTCTGTATGCCTTTGACCTGTATTTCCTGTCCTGGTATACCCATGATCCAGAGTTTTGGTCCTTTTAGGGTATCCCAAAGTTCCCTTGCATTTGTTCACTTGATTTTTTGAACTTAGCAAGATTTTTGGCCTCCTGATCAACTTCTTCTGTTTTGTCTTCCAGGTCAGTGGTTCTCTCTTCCACATGAGTAACTGTGTTGGTAAGGAATTCTAGAGAGGTTTTTATAAGCTCTATTTGATTTTTGTTATTTTGTACTATTTTGCATCATATCCATTTCTTTTTTGAGGTACAATTTCGGCTTGAGTTCTGATTTTTTTTGATGCTTCCTGGAATTTATTCTTTTTTTTTTTAATTTTTTTATTTATTTATTTGGGAGCGACAGACACAGAGAGAAAGACAGATAGAGGGAGAGAGAGAGAATGGGCGCGCCAGGGCTTCCAGCCTCTGCAAATGAACTCCAGACGCGTGCGCCCCCTTTTTCATCTTGCTAACGTGGGACCTGGGGAGCCGAGCCTCGAACCGGGGTCCTTAGACTTCACAGGCAAGCGCTTAACTGCTAAGCCATCTCTCCAGGCCCTGGAATTTATTCTTATAGTTGATCAAGTCTTCATTAAGTTTAGTCAATCGATTGTTGAGATCTTCCATTTTTTGTCTCTCCTTCAATTCATTCATATCTCTTTTGAGAGTTCTAATGTTTCCTTCAATCAAGTTAAGCCTACTGTCAAAAGCTGAATGCTTTAAGGGATGATTCTGTTCAATTTCATTGATATAATTGATGTTTTTTTTCGATAGTTTGCTTCTACTTCAACAATTATTTTGATCAGGGTCTCATTGGTTGTTGTGTTTTCATTCTGGGATTCAATTCCTGTTGATTTCTCTATGGTTTCATTGGAGGCTTTCATTGTTGGACTAGATATCCTTGGTGGAGATCTCTCAGTTTTCTAATTTTCATTGGCTTTTTAAATTTTGTGGTATACCTGTGTTGTGGAGACACTTTATTCTACTGAAGAGGAAGCAAGTTTTTGTCCTTATAGGATCTTAAGAGAGTGTTCTGTTTTAAATGTGAACCGAATTGGTATTATTGGTGTATGATAGGGTAATAGCCACAGGTGTGCAGGTTATGGTGATTGCAGGTATATCATAGGTATCTGGAGAAATAAGAGCTCTGGCCTACTCACTGCACTTGCATGTACTTTTCCACACATGGGAATCATGGTTTGGAGATCCAGGCACCAGGAAGTTGGAGAGCCAGAAGCATGAGGCCTATTCCTGCAGTAGCCTGTGCACCCTCTGACTTAGGGGAATAAGGGTGTTGGTATTTAGGGACTTGTCAGGGTTCCAGAGCAAAAGGCCTGCTTCCACAGACCCCACACAGGGACCAGGCCTCCCCAAGCCAGGTATAGGGAGAACTACAGTGACCAGGAAACTGGGTGGAGCCTGGAGGAAATAGCCTACTATGTCAGCACCTGCTGTGAGCATCCTCTGGCTAAGGGTATCTGTGAATGGGGACCCAAGGCCCTTCAATAAGGAAGGCTGAGCAAGGGGCCTTCTTCTGCAGCAGGTTTTCAGGGTCAAAGCAGTCCCAAGACAGCCATAGGGGACCTACTGGGACCCAAATATGGCTTCTTATAACTTGGTGGTTCATACATCAAAAGATAGGCTTTTTATTCCTAGCTTATCCAATTAATCATTATGGATGAAAGAAAATAACCACAACTCTAAAAATCATACACTTTTCATGAAAAGCACAATGGAGAAATATAATAATCATTGGTCTTCAGCACTGGTAAAATTCTGTTATATAGGAATAGGAAGGATTTGCTACCTTAGCAGTGACCTATGCAGACACTGACCTGAGGTGCAGTTTCTTAGACCCTTGTCCTCTATGGCTCTGGCTCAGCCTCATGAAGGATCATCCTCCATTACTTGTCTGCTGTTCACATGGAAGAACAGGTCCTTCCTGGAGGGTGCATGATTTTGGACACCGTAGGTGTGAGCTTCAGGACTAGGGGAAGGGAGAATTTGTTAGGCTGTTTGCAGTTTTGGGTCATGGAAGAATGTGTTCAAGGCTTCTTTAGAATTGTAGTTTTCTCAGAATTCAGATGGCTTCCATTTTATTTGTTAGTGGTTATTTTAATGTGCAAATAATCATGACTTTACTTTTTTGCACCCAGAAAGAGCTTTAAGCCTCAATATTTGTCTGTTGCAACCCCTGACCTCTTAGCTTTTAAGTTAATAATGACTAAGATCTTATCTTTACTGGGATGTGGACTCCCATGGTCTCCAGAACCCTTAATACAAAGTGCCTGATAAAGTCTTAGGGTCATAGTTTTATCTTTTGCTGGAGTTCCCACTTCATAGCCCTATTTATAATTGTTTCAGTTTGGAATACAGCTATATTGGAGGATTTTTAAGTTTGTAAAAATAGTCCTCAGCTAACACAAGGTGAAGCTGAAAAAATGGGATATTATTTTCCCTGTCTAGAACTAGCATGCCAGCTGTCATTCTTTTAGGAAACTTTGTAGGTCTCTCTGATCAAAAGCTCATTGTGGATGATAGCCCCAAGCTGGTACTGGGAGTTACAGGTCAGTGCCCAATAAGAAAATGTGGAAAAATATAGCTAGTATACAAGAGTTATGGGGGGGGGGAAGGGAGAGGGAGGGAGGGAAGATGTAGAAGGTTTAGGTTAGACTTCATCCTACCCTCTCCATTGTCTTGTGGTTCAGGTGTTTCCTGTAAGGGCCTGGTAAAGGTTCAACCATTTGGTCTGCCTTTTAGGAAGGAGATTTTTATGGTACCATTGCTGTTTGGGTCTAGATTACTGTTTCCCACCCCTTAGATGCCCTCCCTTTCCTCCCCATCCATCCTAGAGTCTAGTCCATGAGATGTTTGCTGGGTATATAAGGTATCTTGGGTAGATTCAGGTTAGGTGCAGTAGATGAGTGAGACTATGTGGTGATTTTTTTTCTGTGATTGCGTAAGTTCACTGAATATGATCTGTTCCAGGTTCACATACTTTTCCTCAAATTTCTTTGTGTCATTTTTTCTTACTGCTGTGTAGAATCCCATTGTGTAGACATACCACATCTTAGCAATCCATTCTTCTACTGATGGACATCTGGGTTGACTCAAGCTGTTAGATATTACAAATTGAGCCGCTACAAACATGGTTGAGCAAATCTCCCTGGCCTGTGGTTTGAAGGTTTTAGGGTAGATGCTCAGTAAGGGAATAACTGGGTCGGTTGGTATCTCTATAGTCAGCTTTTTCAGGAGTCTCCATATTGCTTTCCAAAGTGGTTGTACCATCCTACATTCCCACCAACAGTGGATGAGTGTTCCTACTTCTCCACATCCTCGCCAGCACTTATTTTTGTTTGATTTTTTTGATGTTTGCTATCCTTATAGGGGTAAGGTAGAATCTCATATTTGTTTTAATTTGGATTTCTCTTATGATTAGGGATGATGAACATCTTCTTAAGTGTGTGTTTGTCATTTGTATTTCTTCATCTGTGAACTGCCTCTTCAGCTCTTTGCCCCATTTTGTGAGTGCGGTGTTTGAATTATTACTGTTTTGATTTTTGAGTTCTTTGTAGATTCTAGAGATTAGGCCTCTATCAGTTGAATACCCCACAAATATTTTCTCCCATTCTGTGGATAATCTATTGGCTTTGCTTATTGTATGCTTGACTGTAAAGAAACTTTTCAGCTTTATGTGATCCCATTGGTTGAGTGACTGTTTAAGATCATGAGCTACTGGGGTTTTGTTCAGGAAGTCTTTTTCCATTCCTATATCATGGAAAGTACTTCCTAAAATTTCTTCCAATAGTATTTGAGTTTCTGGTCTTATATTGATGTCTTTGATCCATTTGGATTTGAGTGTAGTGCATGGTGAAATGTGTGGATCAAGTTTCAGGTTCCTGCATGTGGTTATCCAGTTTGTCCACACAATTTGTTGAAGATGCTGTCTTTTTTCCAGCCTATATTTTTCGGGCCTTTGTCGAATATCAAGTGGCTATAGTTGCTTGACCAAAGTCCAGTTCCTCAAGTCTATTCCATTGGTCTATACTCCTGTTTTGATGCCAATACCATGCTGTTTTTATTACTATGGCTTTGTAATATACCTTTAGATCAGGTATGGTGATGCCACCAGAGGTATTACTTTTGCTGAGGATATGTTTGGATATGTGAGGCCTTCTGCTTTTCCATATGAAATTTGAGATCATTTTTTCTATCTCTGTGAAGAACACTGTAGGGATTTTAATTAGAATTGCATTAAATCTATATATTGCCTTTGGTAGGATTGTCATCTTCACAATGTTAATTCTGCCTATCTCGGAGCTTGGGAAGTCTTTCCATTTTCTCAAGTCCTCCTCAATTTCTTTTTTGAGAGTTTTTATATTTTCTTTGTATAGATCTTTTACTTCCTTGGTTAACGTTATTCCAAGGTATTTTCTTTTCTTTTTCTTTTTCTTTTTTTGCTATTGAAAATGGGATTATGTCCCTTATTTCTTTCTCTGTATCTTTCTCATTTGCATATAGAAATGCTACTGATTTTTGTGCATTGATTTTGTATCCTGCTACTTTGCTATAGGAGTTAATCACCTTCAGGAGTTTTGGGATGGAGTCTCTCAGGTCTCTTACATATACAATCATGTCATCAGTGAATAGAGCTAACTTAACTTCTTCCTTTCCAAATTGTATCCCTTTTATTTCCTTCTCCTGTCTTATTGCTTGAGCTAGGACTTCCAGAACTATATTGAAAAGCAGATGTGAGAGAGGACAACCCTGTCTTGTTCCTGATCTTAATGGGAATTCCTTCAGTCTCTCTCCTTTAAGTATTATTTGGGCCTTTGGAGCTTGGTATATTGTCTTTTTTAGGTTAAGATATGAACCAACCATGCCAATTCTCTCCAATGTTTTGATCATGAAGTGATGTTGTATCTTGTCAAAGGCCTTTTTTGCATCTATCGAAATGATCATGTGGTTTCTATGTTTAATCTTGTTTATGTGGTGTATTACATTGACAGATTTCCGTATGTTGAACCACCCTGTGTTCCTGGGATAAATCCCACTTGGTCAAGGTGGATAATGTATTGTTGGATTTGGTTTGTGAGGATTTTGTTCAGGATCTTAGCATCTAAGTTCATTAGGGAAATAGGCCAGTAGTTTTCTTTTCATGTGGCATCTCTGCCTGGTTTTGGAATTAGGGTGATACTGGTTTCATAAAAGGAGTTGGGTAGCTTACCCTGTTCTTCAATTGTGTGGCACAGTTTTAGGAAGATTAGTTTGAGTTCTTCCATGAAGGTTTGATAGAATTCAGCTAAGAAGCCATCTGGTCCTGGGCTCTTGTTTTTGGGGAACTTTTTTTTTTTAATTACTTTTTCAATCTCCATGAGTGTGATGGATTGAGGTGATTAATCTGTTCTGAGTTTAGCTTTGATAGATGGTGTGTGCCCAGGAATTTATCCATCTCCTCCACATTTTCCAGTTTTGTGGAGTAGAAGTTTTTGACATAAGTCCTGATGATTCTCCTAATTTTAGTTATGTCTGTTGTGATCTCTCCTTTTTCATTTTGTATTTTGTTAATTTGACTCTTCTTTTTTTGCTTGATCAAATTGGCCAGGGGCTTTTCAATCTTGTTTATTTTTTCTAAGAACTAGCTCTTCATTTTGTCAATTGTCTTAATTGTTTCCTTGGTTTCCTATTCATTAATTTCTGCTCTAATTTTAATTATTTCTTTCCTTCTGTAGCTCTTTGGGTTGAAGTTTTCTTGTTTTTCCAGTGTTAGGTTATTGATTTGGGATCTTTTTGTCTTTTTTATGAAGGCATTGAGTGCTATGAATTTTCCCCTGTGGACCACCTTTATTGTGTCCTGTAAGTTTTGTTATGATGTGTTCTAATTATCATTCAATTCCAGAAATTTTGCAATTTCATTTTTTGTTTCATCCACTATCCATTTGTTGTTTAAAAGTGTGCTGTTCTGTTTCCAGGTGCCGTTGGGATTCTTGGTGGCTTATTTGTTGTTGATTTCTAGCAGTACAGCATTGCGATCTGATATCATGCAGGGAATTATGTCGATTTTCCTAAATATGTGGAGGAAGTCTTTGTGACCCAGTATATGGTCTATTTTAGAGAATGTTCCATGGGCTGCTGAGAAGAATGTGTAGTCTGTGGGCTTGAGATGGAAAGTTCTGTAGATGTCCATTAGATCTAAGTGATCTATGGTTTTGTTGAGCTCTCTTATTCCCCTGTTGAGTTTCTGTTTGGATGATCTGTCTATTACTGATAATGGTGTATTGGAGTCCCCAGCTATTATTGTGTTGGTGGTTATTTCTGTTTTATTGTCAAGTAGGTTTTGTTTTATGAACTGTGGTGCCCCTGTGTTTGGTGCATACATATTTATGATTGTAATATCCTCTTGATGGATAGTTCCCTTGATGAATAGGTAGTAGCCTTCTTTGTGTTTTTTGATTATATTTGGTTTGAAGTCTATTTTTTCCGATATTAATGTAGCTACACCTGCTTGTTTCTTCTTCCCATTTGCTTGGAATATTGTCTTCCACCCTTTACCATGAGGAGGTGTCTGTCTTTAGTGGTGAGGTAGGTTTCTTGAAGGCAACAATTTGAGGGGTCTAATTTTTTGATCCATCCTGATAGCTTATGTCTCTTGATGGGTGAACTAAGGTCATTAATATTTAGGGTAATGACTATGAGATTTGATTTGATCCCTGCCATATTGTGGTGGTAGATGTGTGTTGGTGTTTTCATGGGCTTTGAAGCTTTTGTGCCTACTCTGGGTTTCGTTGTTGTGATCTGCTTCTTGTACGCATTTGAGTTTGGTTATTTGTTTCTTCTTTGTGTAGAATGTCCCAGAATACTCTCTGTAGGTTTGGGTTTGTGTTCATATAATTGTAAAGCTGAATTTTGTCATGGAAAGTTTTTCTTTCACCATCTATTATGAGGGATACTTTTGCCGGGTATAGTAGTTTGGGTTGGAACCCATAGGTTCTTAGACTTTGGAGAGTTTCATTCCAGGCCCCTCTAGCTTTCAGGGTTTCCATTGAGAAGTCTGAAGTATTTTCTGTTTGGTGTCAATGTTTAGAGTCTTAATGATAATATGTCTTGGAGAGTTTCTCCTTTGGTCCAGCCTCTTTGGAGTTCTGTTGGCTTCTTGTATCTTGATGGGGCTTTCTTTTAAGAGCCTGGGGAAGTTTTCTTCAATTATTTTGTTAAATAAGTTCTCCATGCCTTTGGTCTGAAATTCTTCTCCTTCTGGTATTCCAATGATTCTGATATTAGGATGTTTAAGTGTATCCCACAATTCCCTCATGTTCTGTTTGCAGGAACTTTTGAACTTACTGAAGTTTTTGAACTCTCGAACTGTTTCTTCCACTTTGTCTTCCAGATCAGAGTTTCTATCCTTCAGTTCTCTGACTCTATTCTTGAGAGCCTCTAGAGAGTTTTGGACTTGTTTGATTAAGTTTGCATTTTCTACTACTTTTCTATGTATCATTTCCATCGCTCTGTCAAGCTTCCTTTTCATATCATTTTCTGATTTTCTTGATGATTCTTGGAATTCACCCTTGCACTTCTTTATGTCTTCATTTAGTATGGCCAGCTGTTTTTTAAGGTCCTCTTTTTTTTCACTCTCCCTCAAATCTCTTAGCTCACTTTGAACTTCTAATTTCTTATCTATTAGTTCTAGTTTAGTGATGGCAGCATCCACATGTTTATCGATCCTTTGTTGCTTTCCTGTACGTTCTACCAGTAGGTTGGTCATGGTTGCATTGCTCATAGCTTCAATTTGATGTTATGATCCTAATAACACTTCTATGTTTTGGTTCTATGCATTCATTGCAGAACTAGGTGGTCTAGCTGGGTTTTCTTGCCTTTGATTTTTCATGTTATTTCTTTTGCGCTGTGGCCTGCCCATGACAGTGTATGGGCAGGTAGGTGGGTGGATCAGCCTGGGCTCTAGCACAATGGGAATCTGTGGCAGCCTGGGGCAGGTGCCAAGCAGCCTGGGCTTTGGTTCCCATTTGCTAATGCCGCCTATCTACTGCCTGACAGGGGTGCCAATATTGCCTGAATTCTCAAGCTATAATGCACCAATGCTGCCTGCATTAGAGCTTGGAGAGGGAATGAGGTACCAAGCTCTGAAGCAGCCCATACTCTGGCTGGGAACAGTGGGACCCGGAAACAGTCTGCGCTCCCCCACCACAGGAGAATGTGGGATGGCAGGCATGGAAGACAGGTAGGGGAGGGCACCTGAGCTGGTGCAAGCAAGAGACACAGTCTGGTCTTGTGTGGCAGTTGCTGTGGGACTGGGCTCGCTGAGCAGTAATGTGGGCAAGTGTGCAGAGCAGTTTAAGCTTCCACATGCAGCGATCAGCATGTGATCAGAGCGTGGATGCTGTGTGGCAGTGGTGTGTCGCAATGGCTATTTGGTGTTAGGGGTGGTCTACTTGCCCTCTAGGGGATCCACGATTCCCTGTCTCCCCCCCCCCCCCCGTGCCCTCCCACTGATAAATAGACCCAGAAAACCCTTAATGTCTTTTCTTTCTTTCCCCAGGATTTGCAGTGCAGCCAGGCAGTTGCCATCTTGGCCGGAAATCTTTATTTATTTTTTAAATATTTTTTTAAGCTTAAATTTTTATTAATAATATTGGAACAAATAATATCAATAATTATATAGCTTTTGCAATTTTGAAAGAATTTTCATATACACCAGTTAAACCCTCACAACATCCCTGTGAGGTAGGCAGGATAGTTGTTATTTTCCTATTACTAGTGAGAACAAGGCTCAGAGGTGAAGTAAGGTCACAGAGTTGGTAAATGAAGCCAGGACTAGAACCTAGGCCTTCTGATGTTCTGCCTCCCTGAGAACATTCAAGTAATGACATCCATGCTATATAACTCACATTTCTCCTATGATATTGATTAGATCTGTTTTTAAAAGCTTTTATATCAACTTTCCCTAATGTCCATAAACCCTGAAGCTGTGATGAGACATATTCTGCCTTGTTACTAGACTTTCTCACATGTGTCAAACACCATCCTAAGATGATACTTATGATTTAATTTTGAGATACTTATGAGTAAATTTTGAGGATCCTTGGCTACAAACTTTAAATAATGACAAGAAAATTCTGCTTAAGTTTTCCTATGTTGGGTATGTGAAACTGAACACAAGCCAAACAAAATTGTTCTTTTTATATTCTCAAAAGCTTAGCAATCTTTCTCAATAAGACTATAGGTTTTATATGAATATAAATGGAAAACAGGAAGTTGTTTACTAGGAAACCCATGCAGGGTACACCTAAATGGAGTCACTTGACACATTTTTTTCCCCTTGTTGGCTTTACAGGAGAAGAACTATTAGAGTCAACTGTCACGTTTGATCCTATCTCATGTGTGACACCCTCAGCAGCAAGCTAGAAAAATGATCTGATTAAACCAATAGGAGGATTCCAGCAGTAGTGACAAAGCATGTATGCATGTGGTACAAAGAAAAGTCTTGCTGTTCAGTGGTTTTGTCTAGGTCCAGTGTAAGTTAATTATCAAGGCAGATTTTAAGCTATAGCATCTCTGTTAAATTAACAAATGGAAAATATGGTGGAGCCACCAACTTATATAACTGAATGTCTCTGGCTCCAAACTACCCGTCAAAAGGAGAGTAAGCTCAACAGGCACAATAGGCAAGGGGTAAACCCAATTACTCTGCTATGGAGTAAAACAGCAAATGCAAACCTTCAGGTTCAAGTCAAATTACATAACACCAGGCATGTAGATCATGTTTTTAAAATGTGCAGTGACACTAAGCTGTATTATAAGGAATAGTTTTTTAAATTTCCAGTGATGGCCTTCTAAACTTAAGTGCAATGAGGAGTAAGTATATGGGAGATGGGTACAACAAATGTGTCAAGGTGGTAAGTTTGAGAAGACCAAGAAACAACACAAATATTTCCTAAACTGAAAGGTTTGGTCAAAAAAGTGACTATTTTACCTCATGAAAGAAAATCATGTTTAAATGCAGATTAGACAGGCTATAGAAACTGAAGCCTAAATTTTGCTGTTTGTGATACATGGCACAGAATGGCTTCCAAAAATAGAATTATAGAATAGTGTATGAATGAAACTATTTATGAACAAGTACTTCTATACTTGAATCCTAATTAAAAAACAAAAACCACTTGTACTCATATTAAAGAAACCTAGCAGTTTTAACTAAGGTGAAAAATATTGCAACTACATTTTTCTAAGATAAAACTGAAGATGACCTAGAATGTTCTGGTCCAGCATATGGGCTCAAAAGTGACTACACTTTTTAAATGCATTTAGAATGCACTTTATTCCTTACAGAGTGTCATTGCCATCATTGTCTTCATGTTTTCTCTTCAGTGGGTTTGACTCATTGGCTGTGTTCTGTGATGAAACCATGTTGGTGGTAATAAGAATATTTTTGGGTACAATCATTGAAGGATTCATCAGAACATTTTGAACTGAAGTTGTTGTAGGAACTGGTTTGACAGATGTAGACTGAGAAGATGGGATCTGCACTGCAAATCTTTGGCTTGTCACTGACACTGGAGTTGGAACTTTATTTGGGGAGATACTGTTTGTGGGGGTGCTACAGTAGGAGTAGTAGGTCTGCTACTAACAGCTCCAACATTTAGCCGAGGGATGAGTCTTCCTTGGTTAGGTCCCTTTTTCATTAAGGACTTCAGCCTGTAATTTGGAGCTGTTAGGCAATATCTATCAGGTGGCAGTCTAGGTCCTGAATATGGCTTAATCAGTGGCAATGGGGTTTGATTTTTCTGTCTTGCAATATCCAGTAAAAAAATCTCTTGGAGGAAGAGAGGTAAATGATTGGTCAGCATGACACTGGATTGCCAGTCTCACATCATCTGCATCAACGTTAGGTTTCTTAGCATGACTTGAATAAATTTTTGCATCATCCAGAATTGTAGTGACATATCAGAAAGCAAATTCCAACATTTGATTTATAACCCTTGGCTCATACTCTGTGATTCCCATATCTTTCAGGATCTGTGCCATCACCAGGGCATCCCTCGGAGCGTTCTTGGGAGGCGTCATCTTGCTCAACTCCATGTTATCCAGCCTCTCGTCCGAGATATTTTTATTTATTTATTTGAGAGAGAGACAGAGGCAGAGAAATAGCGATAGGATTGTTAGGACCTCCAGCCACTGCAAACAAACTCCAAATGTTTGTACCATCTTGTGCATCTGGCTTATGTGGGTTCTGGGTAATTGAACCTGGGTCCTTTGGCTTTGCAGGCAAGTGCCTTAACCAATAAGCAATCCCTCCAGCCCCAAAACATTTTTTTTTGCTGTTGGTCATAGGGATTATAAAGTAGTGCCTCATGCCACTCACAGAACCCATGCCATGTCTAACACTGCCCCATACAACTCCCATATCCAGCAGCAAGCTCTTATTAGTTGGAAATTGCCTCAGGTGCTTAAAACATATGGTGGTTCAGCTGAGAGAGAGAGAAAGAGAGATATAGAGGGAAGGAAAGAGAGAGAGAACAAATACTCAGCCTGTAATTAAGTGCCAGCATGCATACTGGCATGTGTGCCTCTTGGCCTGAGCAGGCAGGTGCTGCACTATAGTGCTGCTTCAATGACCATACCACAGCTCTGCCTGAAGAGAGGCAGAGTCTTCCAAGATGAAGTGAGATATAGTACAAGGTATATGAATATTTGATATCATTATGTTTGTCCACCTGGGAAACTGAATTGCCCTTTAACCAAGATTTTCTATGTCCAGACCCAAAGGACTAATGTTCTGGGCCTTTCTTTTAAGAGACTGGGGAAGTTTTGCCATGCAGAAATGTTGACTAAAGCAAAGCAGAGGCAACCACTTCCAGCTCCTTCCCCATCTTCCTTTATAATTTTCTTTTTCCTTATTTCCTTCACCTCCCCAAAACTTGGCAAGCAAGTATACAGCCCAGAATTGCTTAAATGTCCCATATGAAGCCAGAAAGCTGGCAAACAATATATAGTTCACTTTTTCCAATGACTGGGAATCTTTCTTCTATGAGTTGGAACACAGCAGATAGGACATTCCCTGCAGTGCAATGAGGATAGCATAGCCCTGAAGCAAAGCCTCCTCACACTCCACCTTTCTGATCCCACAGAACAGGCCACACTGAGGGGCTAGGGAAAGGTATCCTTTCTGGCAGAACTCTGGTTAGGTTGGCAGCTAAAGGATGAAGCTCAGACATGCCATATGGGAGAACATTTTGCAGAAGTCATTAGCAGGTTGGAATGCCACAATTTTGGATTGTTCACACAGAAGATGGGAGCCTTATAGGTTGGGAGCAAAGCCACAGAGGTACCTTGGATGAGGAGGACTCTGACCACCTTGGACTGTCCTGTGGGTTGGAGGACTTGTTTTCATGAGGGAGAGAGGTGAGGCTTTTATAACAGGAAGCCTTAAGCCTAGGCCTGGGAGACACTTCCCAGGTAGGGAAAAATTAAGATCATGTAGAAATACTATTTAGTGAGCTCACTCCTTGCACAATATCAATTTCTATAAATATCTTTTATATTTTCAGATGATTAAAAATGAAATGACAAAAGTACTAAGAGAAAATGAAAACCACCAGAGGCTGTCACTGAGAGGTAACAACCTCTATCATCCTTAGGGTCTGTGACCTCCTGACCTCTGTGGATGTGGACAGATGAACAGGGCATAGCTTTACAGAAAGGCTTAGTGCTCTGGTTTATATAACTACTTCCTTCAGGGATGTGCAGCTCATACAGTCTCATGTATATTGCAGCTGTGAAAACAGCATATAGAGAGAAGTGGTGATGTTTGACTGTGCTGGGAAGTTTGGGCTTTGCCTGTTCCTACAAGACCTTCTAAATCTGAGTATCCTGAGGGTTCTGGGCTCCCAAGTGGTCCATCAGGAATGTGATCCCAGGTGATTTGCTGTAGTGGAGAGCACTCAGACCTGGCCCTTCCCAGGAGGGACAAGAGGGATGGGAGCAGAGCTGTATATAATCACCTATCCAAGTCTATAACTGTTTATGTGGTACCAGTGGCCTGTGAAACAGGACATTGGACATCAGGAACACTCAAAGCTGGGCTTTGCAGGGCTCAGTCTGGGCTATCTAGTATGTGTAGGGGCCCTTTATCTGGCATGCTGACCTCATGGCAAGAGGCCAAAGTCTACACAGAACTTTAGACTTTCTCTTCGTCCTTACCTTAGTGTATCCTACTGTTTGAGCTTGTTTGCCTAGTTAAGGAACAGTGTAACCCTCTTTATATTGCCAAAGCAATGAGCTAAAATCCAGCCTTGGACTTGGTCACTTCTTTTCTTAAGTGCTTCAGCAGCTTCCTGTCATGTACAGATGAAATCTCTTATCTGAGAAAAGCCTTTCAAGGCCCTTGTGGCCTGGCTCCACCTTCTGTAGACACATCTACCAGTAAAGAGGGCCTATTCCGTGAGCTCCCCAAACCAGGATGCTTCTCACCAACCTTCCATTCTTTTTGGAATGCTCCTTCTTCTTTTTTCTTCTGCTTAATGCACAGTTATACTCTGTCAGGTAAGAAACATATTCACACCTTTTCTGCATGTCTGTAGCGATCCTCTGACAGCAGAGCATGTTTCTATACCCTCCATTAAGCCTGGGACCCTTGACTTTGTCTCTGGGCATATGGTGTGCAGCTTATAGAGTTGGAACCAGCATGCCTATTTGGAATGAGGATGTGGTTAAGTGATACAACCACTATTTCCCAAACTTTTGCCTTGAAAGTTGTGTCATGTGCTCATGGAAGAGAGCTAGGGAAGTTGAGATGACTCTAGTCATCCAAAGGATGAAGTCTTGGTATGTTTTGTTTGCTGCTAGCCACTCCGCTGTTTGTTTTATAGTTCAGTAGGCTTGGAACCTAACTGGCCTTCCAGACAGTGGTGAGTGCACTGTTCAGAGTTCTCTTCTTAGATCAAACCTGACTCAAATTTTGGCTTGCATCTGGCTCCAGCATGTGACCTTGAGAAAATCATTGCACACTTTTTGGTCTTGGTTTCCTTGACCCAAAATAAGCATGGAGTTCCTTGTGTTCTTTTGATAGCTTTTAGCACTGCTATGTATGCTCCTTCTGCTCAAAGAATTGCCTGAGATGGAGAGGGCTAGAGAAATGACAAAGGAGGGAAGCATACACTACTCACCATAGGATGTTCAGTCACAAGTGTGGAAGCCCCATAGGTTTATAAGAGGAGACAATGATAGTTTCACAAGCCAAGACTTCTTTCTGTCCCTCTAATGAGATTTCGTTTTCTCCATCTTTGGGGAATGGTGGGTCAAGACCTTAGTCTTGTGCCAGCTCTTTTACCTTACCCTACCCATGTACTCACTGATCATGTCCCATGTCAGGAGAGCATTCTGAGGTCCTTCAGCCAGAGTTTTGCATCTCTTGGAATCTTTTATAGCAATGCAATAATGTTCAAGAGAGATCTGATAAAAACTGCTGCACTCACATTCAAGCTGCTGATGCTGGCTGAAATACCAGCCTTCCGTTTTAGTTTGAATTATGATCATGTGGTATAGTTATTTCACATCGGTCAAAAACTCTGATTGACACTTATAATGCCATTTAATTTGTTTGAAAATGGGAGATTAAGCAACACATACAGTCCTACAAACAGTTCTTTTCACCACAAGGCAGAACTAATAAAAGATATCCTTGGGGGAAAATGTCTGGAAGTAGCAATCAGTTCCTCGTTTGATAAGCAAGGACATGGCACATAGAGAGAAAATGTTGTGGTTTAAATGGGTCACCCAAAGTTCAACTGTTGGAAACAATCTCAGAAATCATGTGCTAAGGGTATCTAGAGGCCACAATGACAGTTATACAAAGCAAGGATACAGACATCCATCTGTCCCTGTAATAAGTCTTTGGGAGGTAACTGAGAGTAGATGACATTATGTGGATGGGGTCTCCATAACAGTATTACTGACATTAATAATAATAAAGATCCATGCTAGTGCACTAGATCTGCCTTTCTATAAGTACTCTCTGATGTGCACAAGACCCTACCGGACACTAAACAGTTGCCAGCACTATGTTCTTGGTCTTGTAGCCTTGAAAACCACAAGCCCAAACACCTCTTTTTCTTATCAATTATTTGTACTTAGATAATTTGTTATAGTGCTAGAAAACAGACTAAGACAGTGGATTTGTTCATTCCAGACAGTGTGGGTAGGACCCAGCTCTCTAATTTCCAGATCTCTAACCCCCAGCTTAGTGGTCTTCTCTTGACTCTTAAAGGAATATGTTCTACTGCTTTGCATTTGGAGCAGACTCATGAAATAAGCAGATTAATATCTTTTGGGCCTAACTCTTGGGCAGCAGAAAGGAGTTATGCCAAAGTCTGACCACTTTTCAGGTTGATGGAGATGTTCTCAAGTCTTCTGCTATGAATGTTCTGAGGGAACACATCCTATGGGTGGGCATTGCCACCTTCTATTTCTTAGTGCTCTTGAGATTGTGGATATAGTAAGCTATATGTGAGACCACGGTGAGTCCTGAGTCCTTTAAAAAAGAAATGCCTACCAAATATAGAAGTGACCAGAACAACAAGTGTACCAACAAGAGGCTGACTGGAGCATAACCATGTTCTGTTCATTTGACAGACAAACTTATGTGATGGGTGGATGCAGAAGGTAGTGTGGGCAGAAGACAATGAGGATTCTGTTGTTACCAGGCACTATACACAAAAGAAATTGTGTCCAGACCTGAAGGAAAAGTCAGGGAAGATTTTGGATGTATAAAGAAGTTAAAGGCAAGATCCAGGCATGGTGCACATCTTTAATCCCAGCACTTGGGAGGGAAGGCAGAGGTCGGAGGATTCTAAGTTTGAGGCCATTTTGAGACTACATAGTGAATTCCAGACTAGCCTGAGCTAAAGTGAGACCCTACCTTGAAAAACGAAAACAGCAGCAGCAACAACAACAATAAAAAACAGAAAGAAGTTAAAGGCATGGAATGGTCTGTTTGCAGTATACATTAATATTACAGTGTCCCAGAAGGAGCTATGATTGCTGATTGGGTAGATTAAAGAAGAAACAGGAGCATGGAAATTAAGAATTTCAGTAGAGGTGCCAAGACTAGCATTCAGGCCAAGGATATAGCCTGGCCAAAACACAGAGGGGGCTATGCCTACAACAGGCTTGGAGGGTATAAAGATGTGGTCTCCTGGGTCAGGAGACTGGAATTTGTATGGGTATAAGGCAGATGTGGGCAATTATTGGGAATGAAGGCTGGGGCCTGCCACCTGAATAGATCCTGAGTCCATTCAATCCCTGGGGACCTAGAATTGCTACAGAGTTCCACTCAGATCTCTAGCTCTGGCTTAGTTCTGAGAAGAGTGGGGTTAAAAAAGAGGAAAGTGTCTAGACCCCAGTTTGGTATTTGACTCTCTACTCTGTGAGGCCATATAAATGGAAAATCTTTGAGAATCAGAGATAAGATGTGACTTGGGCCCTGACTGGGAGCCCCTTCCTCAGCTTCAGATGGAGAAGCATCTCTGGGCAAGAGTACTGGTGTAAGAAGCTATTCAAGTGCCAACAACTTGCCATTAGCTTGTTCTGCTGGCTTGGGTCAGGGAAGTTGGCCTGGAAAGTACTCGTTGGGGGCCAGTTTGCAGGGAGCTACTGAAGCCTGGAGCCAGCTGAGGAAATAACCACAGTGTAGGGGCAGCTCAGCTTAGAGGGAAGAGGACAAGTGTTTATCAAGTGCTTGCTTGGAGCCAGGTGGAACAATCTGAATAAGTTATTTTATCCTGATGCTTATTACAAACTCTCTGATTTGTCCCTGTTTTAAAGGCATTTTTACTGATGGTAGAGAGGTTAAGTGGCTTAAATAGCTAATGAATAAAAGAAATGAGCTTTGAATTTAGGTACCTGCCTTTAAATTTTAATTTTATATGTGTCCTCTTTCTCTCTCCAGATCTTTTGCTGACCATTTAAGCCCAAGAACTCAAAGGAAATCCACTTTGAGTCATAGGCAACCTGGAAAATTTTCCAGGGCATGATTTGAACTAAGCCATTTCTTTACCCCAGCCCTCCAGGCCTCTTCGTGCTGGTTCATTTTGATTTGAAGAGATGCTTTCTATCATACTGTCTAGACATGTAGGTCACTGCTGTTGTCCTTTCTTTCTCCACTCAGCCACCAAACTAAATGTCAGGTGGCTTTCCTAGGAGACTCAGCCACTGCCTCTTGTCCTGTATGAAGCTTTCCTTGTACTTTCCTCTGAGGAGTGACTGCTGGTGGGAGTTCTGTGCATCAGAAATCGAATATGTGAAACTTTGGAAAAAGTAGGGAAAACTACAATATGGTGGTTCCCTCTCCCTTGGACATTCATGTATAAGGTTTGTTCTGACTGCCTTCTGTGCTCCTTAATGTGATTTTTCCCCCCTGCTTATGGCAAACTACCCCCATATCCCAAAGAGACTCCCTGTGGGGTCTCCTGAGGATGGACAGGAACCTGAAGGTGCAATAGAGTAACTATTCAAAAGGCATAGAGTAACTATTCAAAAGGTGACTCCTAGCCTGGTGTGGTGGCACACACCTCAATCCCAGAACTCAGGAGGCAGAGATAGGAGGATTGCTGTGAATTCAAGGCCACCCTGAGACTACATAGTGAATTCTAGGTCAGTCTGGCCTACAGAGTGAGACTATACTGTTAAAAAAACAAAAAAGAAAAGAAAAAGAAAAAGAAAAAAGGTGACTCCTGGCTAGGTAAAGAGGAAAGCCTATGGTACTCCACCCTACTGGGCTTCCTTCCTGAGGTTAGTCTGGTCTGCACCCCACTCAGCTTCCCTTGGCAAAAGACTTGAGAGGGGCTTGACAGATGCTTTCATTTTGATGATGCACTTTATGGTTTAGTGGCACACTGGCAAGGATTCAAGCAGAAAGGATGGCATGAGTAAGATATTTATAGTTTTCAAGAAAAGGAGAGTATGAGAGAGGGCCAAGGACTGAAGGAGGAGGAGAAAGCTGGAGGAAAGTGAGGAGAGGGGAAGAAACAGACATGGAATAGCTCTGAAGGCAAGTTAGCAGGGGTGCTCACATACTTGTCTGGTGCTTTTTGCAGCTGTGTTCTGGTAATTTAGTCTGGGGAGAGAAAGAAGAATTAAAGGAGAGAAAGAGGAATGCAATGGGGAAGAGAGAGGAAGGAACTTCATAATGAGAATGCAAAGGACCTAAATAATCACTTGCTCCTTGTAGGATTCTGACTTCTGCTCTCAGGAGATCCCATGACACGATTGGGTCTAAGATTTAGAGATGAAGCAATCCAGAGCCACCGAACTTGCACTTGCCTCTTCCACTTGAACTTCATGGCTCAGAGCCAAAGACTGAATTGTTTAGAGGGATTTTTTTTTTTTTTATCGTCAGCTTCCATACTTACAGACAACAATGATAATTCCCTCCCCTCCCCCACTTTCCCCTTCACAAACTCACACTCCATTATATATTCCCTTCCTCTCTCTGTTAGTCTCTCTTTTATTTGGGCCAGGGAAGTCTGTCTTCTCTTGGGAGAGAGATCTACTAGGTCTCTCTGATTAACAGCTTATTGTGTACGTAAACCACATCCTGGTATAGGGAATTTCAGGCCAGCACCAAGGTGGAAAAGAAAAGAAAAGAAAAGAAAAAGACAGAGAAGAAAGAGAAACAGGGAAAACTTGAGGTATTTAGAGCTACAAATTTTCCCCTTTATGACTCCCTTCATTCAGTCCCATAAGATTTGGTAGGTTGTGTTTTCATTATCATTCAAATCTAGGCATTTTACAATTTCTTTTTTTTTTTTAATTTCTTCCATGACCCATTCATTGTTTAGAAGTGTGTTGTTGAACTAGTGGTGTTCTTGATGTGTTTCTTGTTGTTAATTTCTAGCTTTAAAACATTGTGATCTGAAATGATGCAGGAAGTTACTTCAATTTTCCTGACTTTATGAAGGCACACTTTGCAGCCTAATATATGGTCAATTTTGGAGAATAGTCCATGGGCTGCTGAGAAAAATGTGAATTATGTAGAGTTGGGATGGGAAGTTCTGTAGATATCCTTTAGGTCTAGTTGATCTATGATGTTGTTGAGCTCTATGATTTCCCTGTTGATTTTCTGTTTGGATGATCTGTCTATTGATGTAGTGGAGTATTGAAGGCCTTGACTATGATGGTGTAGGTGCTTATTTCTGTTTTATTGTTGAGTAGATTTTGTTTTATAAATTGTAGTGCACCTGTGCTTGTTGCATATATATGTTTATGATTGTGATGTGTTCTTTTGGATCATTCCCTTGATGAGTAAGAAATGACCTTCTTTGTCCTTTGTGATTGCTTTTAGTTTGAAGTATATTTTATCAGATATTGATATAGCAATACCCACTAGTTTTTTATTTCTCATTTGCTTGGGATATCATCTTCCATCATTTCACTCTGAGGAGGGGTCTATCTTTAGTGGTGAGGTGGGTTTCTTGAAGACAGCAGATAGAAGGGTCCAGTTTTTTTGATCCATCTTGTTAACCTGTGTCTTTTGATGTGTGAGTTAAGACCATTAATATTTAAGGCTATTACTATCAGGTTCTATTTAATCCCTGTCATGATAAGGTGTTTCATGGGATTTGGTGCTTTCTTGTGTTGTGTACTATTTTAAGCCTAGTTTATTTTGGTTATTGTGATCTTCTTCTTGTTGGATCTTGACATTGGTTGTTTGAGTGGTCTGTGTGGAGTATTCCCTCAATTATTCTCTGTAGGTTGGGCTTTGTGTTCATATAATCATAGACTTGGCTTTTTTCATGGAAAGTTTTTCTTTCACCATCTATTTTGAGGGATACTTTTGCATGGTAAAGTAGTTTGGGTTGTAAGCCATAATTTTTCAGACTTTGAAGTGCTTCATCCCAGGCTCTTCTGGCTTTCCAGGTTTCCATTGAGAAATCTGATATAATTCTGATGGAATTGCCCTTGTATGTTGTGAATTTTTTCTCTCTTGTTGCTTTTAACACTCTTTCTTTGGTTTCATTGTAAAGAATTTTAACTATGTTGTGTCTTGAAAAGTTTCTTCCTTGGTCCTGTCTGTTTGGTGTTCTGAGGGCTTCTTGTATCTTGATGGGCCTCTCTTTTGCAAGATGTGAAAATTTTTCCTCAATAATTTTGTCTAGTATGTCTGTATGCCACTGGTCTGGATTTCCTCTCCTTCTGGTATACCCATGATCTGGATGTTTGATTGTTTTAGAGTATCCTACAGTTCCTTCATATTCTTTTCACTTGACTCTTTGAAGTTAGCAAAGTTTTTGGCCTCCTGATCAATTCCTTCTGTCTATCTTCCAGGTCAGAAGTTCTGTCTTCCACATGAGTAACTCTGTTGAAGAGTGGTTATAGAAAGGCTTTTATAAGCTCTATTTGATTTTTTTCTTTTGTGCTATTTTGTATCTTGTGCATCTTTATTTTGAGGTATGATTTCAATTTGAGTTCTGATTTTCTTTTTTCTTTTGGTTTTTCAAGGTAGGGTCTCACTCTAGCCCCAGCTGACCTGGCATTCACTATGGAGTCTCAGGGTGGCCTTGAACTCACAGTGATCCTCCTACCTCTGCCTCCTGAGTGCTGGGATTAAAGGCGTGCGCCACCATGCCCGGCTGTATTCTGATTTTCTTGATGCTTCCTGTAGTTAATTCTTGCATTTGATTAAGTTCTCATTAAGCTTAATTAATGGATTGTTGAAGTCTTCCGTTTCTTGACTTACTTTTAATTTATTCATATGTCTTTGGAGGGCTCTAACATCTTCTTCAATCAAATTAAGCCTACTGTCAAAAGCTGAATGCTCTAGGAAATGATTCTGTTCAATTTCTTTGATAGAATTGTTGGTTCTTTGATAGTTTGCTTCAATTTCAGTGATTTTTTTTTGATCAGGGTCTCATTGGTTGTTGTATTTTCATTTTGGTAATGACTTTCTGTTGATTTCTCTATGATTTCATTGGAGGCTTCCATAGTAGGACTAAGAATTCTTGAGAGGCATCTCTTAGTTTTCTAACTTTTGAGCAGGGAAGACAGACCCAGGGGGTGGGAGCAGCCCAGAAATGGGTCTGGCCTACTCACTTCAGACTGCCATACCTCCCCACACACTGTCTATGCAGAGAACTCAGCTTGAGGCAAATTTCTGTGTGGACAATTGCAGTGTAAGCAGTCCTACCCTTCCTTTGGCTCTTACATTCTGTCTGTAACCTCTTTCACTATGGACCCTGAGCCTTGGAAGGTGTGATGAGATGTTTTAAGTTCTGAATATTCTAGAGGGATAATTTTTCACCTCATACTGGGTCAGTTGTTTCCATGGAATGTTTTCCTATTTGGGGGTGTCAGAATGAAGATACCATAGCATCTTCATTTCAGAGACCAAAGAAATGGGAATTGTTCCTGCTTGTTCTAGGGCTGAGCCATCTCTTTCCTTCCCCTCTGTGGCATGGCCTCCTTGTAATTCACCTATTGCAGGAAGCCTTTATTGGAGCTCCCATGCCAGCTTTACCATTGCACTTTCCAGTATCACTGTCTTAGGACTGACTTGCTTTCTTGTTTATTAACTCATTTAAATGAATATGCACCTATCTGTAGCAACCAGTCTTCCCTGGTCTTTAGGCTGGTTTAAGATAAGGAGTTTGGGGGGGCTGTAATGAGATCTTGTTAATCTCCTTACCAGAAAAATGCACTCATTATTTATTGTGTTGAGGTTCTCCTTCCCTTAATGGCTTATTCCCCCATCGGGTAGGGGCTAAGACTTTGGTAAAGATATTCACTATATAAGACAAAGTCCCCTTATAGCAGCAATGACCACTGGAATTGTTCCCTTGATTATTTATTGCTTGGACTTTCACAGAGGAATTCAACCACATTTGCTATCAAGTTTCAATATCAAGACTCCCTCCTGTGACATGTGAGTATAGTAATCTTTCACAGTGAAAGATTCAGGTTATACTCCATAAGAAAAACCCAAATGTCAAGAATTGCTTGCCACTGGTATATTTATTGCAGAAATGGTTTCAAAACAGTCTCAGAGGAAATGGTGGTTGCTCTATTTAGAATATATTCAGAACATTGTCAGGCTGAAGGCAGTGGTGGGCTAGACAGACTGACCCTTGAAACTCTGATTTTATAACATTTTTTTTTTTATCTCTAGCTGAGTACAGATCACCCCCTTTACTTCACACTGTACTAAAGATCTGAGACATTGTCTCTTCCATGATAGAGCATGAATACATCTATTATGAGAACTAATTTATATAATTTGAAATTGCATGCAATTAAAAATGAAATTAAGTAGGTTCATAAAGTCTGACCTAATAAGCATGCTTGTGGAAGTGCTGGCTCAGACCCTGGTTGAGGTTTAGAGATGCAGCAGAGGAAGTGCCCAGTTGTGAAGTATGGAAAGGAAGTTCTATAATTCTCTTCTACTTCTGTGCTCTTTGCAAAATGGGTATGAGCAGAGGTACTGTGCTACTAGTGCAGGGAAGCTTCTGTCCTCTGTAGATTGTAACCAACTAAGCCTATGTCATCTCTGAGATCTATCTGGGACTGGAAGGGTGCGAGGCCACAACTCCAGTATGTCTCACTCAATGTGCCAAGCATTGACCTTGATGCCCCATTCTTTACTGCTTCTGTGACCCCGAGAGAGTAGGCACAGAGACATTGTGCTATCATACAGGTCACAATGATAGACACTGTTTTTCTTACTTCTTTCTACATATCTAGAAAAAGTTAATAGAGGAATCTTGCTTGACTTCAGAAAGAGTTGAATGGGGTTCAGTGTCAATATAGTCATGTCTCATTCCATGAGGGAATGGATCTAACCTTCCCCTACCAAAAATATTAAAATATCTGGATGTTCAAGTCTTTAAGTAAAATGGCTCAGTATTTTACTATAACTTATGAACATCCTTCTGTGCACTTGTAATTATCTCTAGCTCACTGATAATTCCTAAAATAGCATAAATGTTATGGAAATAGTTATTATATCATTTAGGGAATAGTGACAAAGGAGAAAATGTCTGTACATGTTAAATACAAGTGCAATTTACCCAAATTATTTTCTATTCTAAGTTGGATAATCCACTGATGGAGAACTAGTGGATATAGAGAGCTGACTGTGTATTTTACAAGTATGTATACATACCTATTCTAAAAAGACTTGAGGAGGCTGAGAGAATGAAAACTCTTTGCATGTGACCAAGCAAACCCAGAGTATGTATGGAGAAGCAGAACACAGGCAAACTGGCTTGTGGAAGCAGTTGAGAACCTGCCTGAACTAGCAGATAGCTTTGTAGTAGAACAATCCAGAGGAGATGCTAGTCAAAAGAGTGAGGAGGGATAACAAAGGAGGGACTCGGGCACTCATGTAAAGAGAAAGCCAGCTACTTTACCACAAAGGGCCAAAGTTGAAAATTGGGGTGGTTTGTATTTAGAGTTGCATCTAAATGTTCTTACATGATTGATTCTTTAAATACATCTCTAAATTATGCATTTTGTATAAATGAAGCTTCCTTTATTTGTACTTAGTTAATTGCCTTGATTATGTTTGGAAAATAAATAATCTTAAATAGTATTTTTAAACATTTGCTTAGTTGTAAGGAAGTTTTTTTGCTTTTATATGGAAAAGTATATTCAAAGCCAAAGAGGGTAATGGAACTATGAATCACATTATTGTTGTATAGGTTACTTTCTCTTTGTTGTGTCCAAACATCTGTTAAGAAGCAATTTAAGGAAGAAAAGTATTCATTTTGGCTTACAGTTTGAAGTTACAATACATAATTGTGGGAAAGACATGGTGTCAGGAGCTTGAGGCACCTGGTCATATTCAGCCCATAGTGAGTAAGGAGAGAGTAATGGGTCCTGCTGTTCAGGTTGCTTTTTTTTTTCTTTTATTGAGTCTGGACCCTTAATCCATGAAATGGTGTCACCTAGATTTAGGGAGAGTCCTCCCATCTCAATTATCCTAACCTAGAAAATTCATACCAGATACCACAGAGGCTTGTTTCCATGATTTTAAATCTTGTCAAGTTGAAAACCAGAGATTAACTATCATAGTCATGTTTATTGGAAGCCTAGTGTACTTCACAGTAAATGTTACAGTGATGACATCTAACATGAAAAGGCTCCCATTGAGGTATGGTCACCAAATGCCTGATGCCCTGTGGACAGTTGTTCACCTACCAACTCTGTTACCTCTTTCTTGTTTTAATCAGAAATATACTATCATATGTGCAGGAATGTGCTTAAAGGAAGTTCAATCTTGGCAATAGTCACATTTCTCTCATTCACCATTGGGTACACTACATAGGGTGAATAAGTTCTGGACACAATTTTGACCAATGCCATGAAAGAAATGAAGTAGGAGGTATCTGAGAGATTTCTTCAAAGGGGACAAAAGAAGAGGTTACCTCTGTTCTGGATGTGTCACAACTGGATGTGAACCCAGAACAGTGGACCTACTGTGACCATGGGAAGCCATGAGGGCAGTATGAGGCAGATCAACATAAGGAGGGTGGCAGCTTAGGGTCATTCAATCAAAAAATCTCTAAATTACCTCTCTGAGACTGCTTGTGTTTTGGTATAATACTGAATATTATAATTGCAATTATATAATTTATATATATCTATACATTAATACTCTAAGGCAGTAACTTTATGAAGTATTGTTATATTCATTATAATTATGTAGAAATTGATACTCATAGTAGATCCCATAACTTGCTACAGAGCTAGTAAGTTACAGAGAAGCACTCAGGTCATCAGAGCCACTGCATTGGTCCATTATACTACCTGATAAAATTGACAGTGGCTACCTGAGGATTAACAAAGGAGAAAGCATTCTCTGGAAGATTAGTCTCAAATAAACTCCCACCAGGACTGGATCACATCATAGCAGAAACCAGGTTCTGCCATTTATGCTTCTTCTAGCCAGAGAGGTGACAGCATATTTGATTGCAAAGGATAACTACAGAAACATGTGACTTCACCTCAGTGGATCACATGGTCCCACTGATTGTTTGATTCCACCAAGATTCCAAAGTAATCAGGACATAGCTGGTTTATAGTCCATTTTTGTCAAAATGTTCCTGCCTCTAGTGTCTTCATCTATGCAGCTAAGAATAGCTTACTGCAGAGTTCCAGAGGCATCCTGAGGGCACTGGAGACTTCTGAAATGAGGAGACAAACCAATGAGAAGAGGAATAGGCAATAGACCCTAAGATGTAAGGGATATTGGGGAAGGAGGGCCTTTGAGATTTTGAAGAACAAAGAGAGCAGTTTCTCAAATATGTCTTAGAATTCTGATTGGAACCTTACCACATATCTTGGACTGAGTCAAAGGAGTCATGAACTTGTGATGGAGAGCAGGCACAGCAGCTTTCTTTCTTTGGAGCCCAATCCTATGCTAACACTTTACAATTACTTTATATGTACTATCTCATGATCTCTGGGACAAGCCTGTGAAGGAGACACTATATTTTTAATTTAAAAAATATGTTATCATAAATGAAATTGGGTTTCATTAAGCCATTTTCACAACTTTTGCTTTTGTTTCCCTTCTATCTTCTTCTCCCCCACTTCTCATGCCTTATCCCCAAAATACTTTACTTATACTTCATGGTACAATAGTCCTTTTGCCCAATCCACCCTTCCTCACTACCTTTTGCTCTCTTTTTGTAGTTTTTCTGTCTAATTTCATAGCATATAACTACTTCTGCATGCCTATTTACATATATAGAAACATTCAAAGTTAAGGTCCCCATATGAAAGAGAATATGTGGTTTTTTTCTTTTTGTGAGACCCTGGGATACCTCACTTAGTATAATTTTTTCTAGTTGTGTCCATTTTCCTGTAGATTTCATTTTTTATAGTTGAATAAAATTCTACTGTATATATGTACCATATTTTCATTATCAGGTCACTTGATAGATATCTAAGTTGATTACATTTCTTTGGCTATGAATGTGGCGACAAAGTGAAAGGGATTGAATAAGTAATGCAAGGTAATAGAACTTTAAGGCATATGATTCTAGGCTAGAATTCAGGTCTTCTGTTTCTAAACTTAGTGGGCTTTCAGCTGATCTCAAGAAATGGTGTGTTACCCAAGCTATTACCTGGGCATTAGGATAACTTTTCCTCCCACGCTCAGAGGCTGTTGAGATGCAAGAAAGTTTATCTTTCACCAGCAGTCAGAGAGAAGAGGTTCTTACTAGGCTTTGCATATGGAGCTGTTTATGACCTAGTGGGCATTTTACTGAGACTGATTTGCAAAGCCATTCATGGCAATGGAGCTCCAGCAAATGTCAAGAGACACAGGAACATGGGGAAGGGTGGGAGGCTGCCACATCTTTAGCTGCCCCTTGACAGGACCTAACCTGTGTGTTGTTCTGATTGTGACAGCTCCTGGAAATGTCAGGTGCCACCTAGAAGACCTTGCAAGCTTGTCAGTCTTCTTCTGTGCAGCTCATCATAACCTGATGCCTTCTCCTTTACTTGTGTGCTGTACTCTGGGGTTCTGTAGGTTATTCAAAAACAACTTAGAGCTGGGCATGGTGGTGCACATCTTTAATCCCAGCACTCGAGAGGCAAAGGTAGGAGCAGGAGGATTTCTGTGAGTTCAAGGCCACCAGTGAATTCCAGGTTAGCCTGGGCTAGAGTGAGACCCTACCTCGAAAAACCAAAAAAACAAAAAAACAAGAATTCAATTGCTAAACCTCCAACACCATGCTTTAATGGTCCATGCTACTTTGTACAATACATGTTGAAAATTGCTCAATTCCACAATGAGGAATAATTTGATTCTAAGTAGTTTAATCTCCATTAAAGTCGTCATAATTATGTTTTGATGTTCCTAAGAAGAGTGATGTGAAATCACATGATCACATGCACCTCTCACCACACAGCTTTCCCTCCTGGCTACAATGTTGTAGACTTTGAGTGAGATGGAACTCTGACACCCAGCACTCTGCCTCTTCTGGACACAGTTTCAAAGAGCTAGTAAAGAAGGTGGGAAAAGCAAGGGAAAAAGCCAAGGCTAATGTCCCTGGTTCCTCACTTGCATCTGTAGAAATTTTGATCCTTCCTTCCAGCCCATAGGCATCTGCTCTTCATGTAGGGAACATGCTATGTGAGGTCAGGACTGAACCCAGAGCCTCCTGGCAGGATGGTGAACACACAGGTAAATCCATCAAGGAAGAAAGAGATGACAACAGAAACAGTGGGGAGGAAGTTGAGGGTGAGAGGTGCCAAGTGGAGGGTTTGGAGGAGTCCATGAAGCTTGTAGGGTGTGTGTGGGGTACTGCAGGTCAGATGACTCTGGACAAAGTATAGAATTCTCCAGGGAGGCATCAAGGGGCATCAGTGCAGTGGAAGGAAGAGGGACTTTATGTTTAAGAGCTGGTTCCAATATTGACTGTGAAAGGCACTTGCTTGCTATAAGACTTTGGGCAGGCAAATGAACCAATCAGTCTAAGTTCCAATCTTCTTGTCAATGAAATAAAGATAATGATGCCTATTTTAAATACTTGTTGTCAGGATAGAATGTGACTGTAGAGTCAATCAACACAAGAGCAGTTCTGTGAATGTGAGTTTCTCCTTTTCATTGCAGGGCCAATGAAATTAGCAGAGAAGTAGCATGCCCAGAAAAGGCTGCAAAGCATTTCTGCTGAGGCAAGGGTGTGGGTGGGCTAAGTCAAAGAGTTTTGACATCCTCATCCTTCTCCCAAAGAGGACTCTAATTTTCATCTAAACATTTACATGAAATATTGATTATTGATTAATGTATAATAGGGCCTACTGGGTTTCAATCATGTCAGAAAAAAATTTTAAAAAAAAGAAATGGTTAGATGCAGAAACATAAAGCTCTAGGAATCAAATACTCAGTTTATTCCATAATGCAGTGGCAAGTGTCAAGGGCTCTGTGTCTCTGAGGTACCCACCATTGATTCAATCTGCTTAGTGAATTAGAGAATCAACCAAAAGCCCAAGACTAAGTGCCTCACGATCCTAAGATCAGATGAGCATGTCTTGATGGGTATAGGAGGATAAATTACCAAAGGAGGAACTGAATGGTTATAGCTGTTACCTTATGATTGCTGGATAAAACACCAGATCAAAACCTGCTTATGGGATGAAAGGATTTCCAACAGGAAAAGCATAGAATGGGCAAGACAGTAGGGGGTCACATCTTGTTGTATCAGCTGGGAAGAAGTAGTCTGAGGGAGCTAGCTCTGGACATTCAGTGGTCTGGATAAGTAAACACCAGGGTTCATCCTCAGAAACACATCTCCTCCAGCAAGATTCAACCCTCCAAAAGCCCCAAAATTTTCTCAAATTGCTACTAGCAAGGAACCAAGTATTCAAAACACATGAGCTGGCCTGGAGGGATGGCTTAGCAGTTAAGGCATTTGCATGCAAAGTTAAAAGACCCAGGTTTGATTCCCCAGAACCCACGTAAGCCAGATGTACAGGGTGGCACATGTATCTGGAGTTTGTTTGCAGTGGCTGAAGTCCCTGGCATACACATTCTCCCTCTCTGTCTCTTTAATAAACGAATAAAAAAAAAAACAGGGGACTGTGGGTAACATTTTACACAAACCACCACAGTAGTTCGAAAATAGGAGGCCATGCCACACTCAAGGCTTCTTCACTCCAGTCAAAGCCTTGGCTGGGACTGGGGCTGGAAACAAAAAGGAGAAAATAAACTCCTTGGAATGGTTCCACCTGTGAAAGCCCACCCCACCAGGGAAACTTGCCAATGTTCTCTTCTTTCAGCCCCTTGGACTTGTTCAGATTGACAAGCATCTCCACTTACTGAAGAGGTGGCTCCCTTCTAGGCAACTTCTGCAGCAAATGTGTGGATCAGGAAGGCTAGCCCTTCCCTAGGCTGACTTAATGGGTATGAGCATGGCATAATACCAAGAATCTTGGCAAGCTTCTGTTTTTAGAATGGCCAATTCTCATGTTTGAGCTCTAACTCATTCTGAATCTCTAACTCTGGCTAATACATTGGGTGATTATGCCAAGGAGAATCCATATGTCCTGAAGCACTACAAGGAGCAGCAACTATGAAGGACATCAAAAAGCAGACTAGGGGACTTCCAGTTAAGATGGCGGCATAGGTACCACGCCAAAGCAGCGTAGGGGGGAAAAAGACCAAAAAAAACTCAGCAAAATACACACTTTTACTAAAAAGTGAAGTATATAGGAAATTGAAGCAGCAGTGGAGAAGTAGAAGAGTTCCAGAGCATCCAGAGCCTGCACAGGCGGGAAAAGCGGCTCCGGCAGCTCGAGCCAACCGCCATAGCCGTGGCGCACCAGAAAGCCACCAGACTCGGCTCGAGCCACAGGAAAAGCCAGGTGCGGGAGCTTTGCCTCACACTGGCGCTCTCCGCAACTCAGGAAACATGAGGGGAGAGTGGCAGCGAGCAACGGAGGAGTAGACCGCGAGGTAGAAGAACACGTGGAGCAGCGAGAGAACCAGAGCAGCTGCAGCTGCCTCCCTTCCCCCACCGCCTGAGCCCAGCTCCGGTGAACAGAGCAGTGGCCCGGGACCTGGCCACGCCAACATGGGCTGACAGCGGGACCCAAGCAGGAGCAGAGTTCGGCAGCAATGTCAGCAGCTTCAGCACCGATAACAGTGGCCCCAGCAGCAGCAGGAGACCCAGGAGTGGCAGCAGCAGCAGACTCGGCAGCAGCAGCTTCAGCAGCAGTGGTGGCTCCAGCAGTGGCAGCTACAGCAGCAGCAGAGGCAGCAGCAGCAGCACGGTTTGCCCCACAGGAAAAGCCAGTGCCCAGCTCCAGAAATCAGAACAGCAGCCCGACGACCCAGGCAGCAACTTGACTGAGACAAAAATCATCCAAGGTAACTGGGATTGCACCAGGGAAGGGTCTCACTTGGTCGCAAGCTGACTTGGATCCCTCAACAGACCAGAGATCTTAACCTCTTTGTTGATAGAGAACCTGGTTGTTATAATAACTACTCTTGCATACATACTCAGGGCTGTTTTGGATTGAATGTGTACAGTGTTTAGTTAAATTTTAGAATCTACTGGTATTTTATTCCACTCAGCCTGCTTGAATACTCCTATAGCAGGGAAACTCAACCCCTAAGAACATCTTTGTAGATACTCTGAGAGTCTTAAGAGCCACACCTAACACCTTAAGCTCCTGCCCTGAAAATATATTACATCAAATCAATTGATACAGCTAAGAATACACAGCTAGCTAGAAAATCCAAGCATTAACTTAATCCAAGATGCAAAAATATATACATTATAACACAAGAAACACTAAAAAGCAAGACGATATAAACCCACCTAAAAGTATTAATGAATCAGAAATGTCCTCCAGTGAGAAAGAGTTAGAGGAAATGCCTGAGAAAGAGTTCAAAAGAATGATTATAAATATGTTCAAAGAGGTCAAAGAACACATCAAAACATTCAAAGAAGAAATCAAAGAGGAAATCAAAGGAATCAAAGAAGAGGCAGGACACCAATTTAATGAAATAAAGAAGGCAATACAAGACGTAAATAAGGAAGTAGAAATAATAAAGAAAAACCAGTCAGAATTACTAGCAATGAAGAACATAGTTAATGAAATAAAAAACTCTGTAGAAAATCTCACCAGTAGGATGGATGAGGGAGAGGACAAAATATCTAAGCTAGAAGACCAGGTGGCAGACCTAATGCAGTCCAACAAAGAGAAAGACAAACTTATAGAAAAGTATGAGTGGGAATTTCAAGATATTCGGGACACTATGAAAAGATCCAATATAAGAATTCAGGGCATAGTAGAAGGAGAAGAACTCCACTCCAGAGGCATAGTAGGCGTCTTCAACAAAATCATAGAAGAAAATTTTCCCCAAATTGGGAAAGAGGTGCCAATGCAGATACAGAAAGCCTTTAGAACCCCAGCCAGACAAAACCCAGAAAGACCTCTCCTCGACATATTATAATCAAACTTCCAAACACACACATCAAAGAAAAAATATTGAAAGAAGTTAGAGAAAAAAATCAAGTTACCTACAAAAGCAAGCCCATCAGGATTACAGCATATTATTCAACACAAACTTTTAAAGCCAGAGGGCTTGGAGTGATATATTCCAAGTTCTGAAAGATAACAACTGTCAACCAAGGTTACTTTATCCTGCAAAGTTATCCATTCAAATAGATGGAGAAATAAAGACATTCCATGACAAAAATAGGTTAAAGGAGTATTTGAAGACAAAACCAGCTCTACAGAAAATACTTGATAGAATCCGCCATGCTGAAGAAAAGGAAAAGCACACATATAAGGAACCTAGAAACAACAAGCAATACTCAAATACTAGTTAACAGAAGAGAGCGCAGGTAGAACCAGAAACACACACACTCACAAAAAATGGCAAACATAAATACACACCTTTCAATAATATCTCTTAATATCAACGACCTCAATGCCCCAACGAAAAGACATAGATTTGCAGACTGGGTTAAAAAGCAGGATCCTACAATTTGTTGTCTCCAAGAAACTCACCTTTCTACAAAGGATAGACATTATCTTAGGGTGAAAGGTTGAGAAACAGTGTTTCAAGCAAATGGGCCTAGAAAACAAGCAGGGGTTGCTATCCTAGTATCAGATGGGGTAGACTTTAGTCCGACATTAGTCAAGAAAGATAAGGAAGGTCACTTTATATTGATTAAGGGCACACTCCAACAGGAGGACATTACAATCCTAAACATATATGCACCTAACATGATGGCTCCCAAATTCATCAAGCAAACACTATTAGAACTAAGGTCACAGATAACACCAAACACAGTGGTGGTGGGTGACTTTAACACCCCACTCTCATCAATTGACAGGTCATCCCAGGAAAGAATAAACAGAGAGGCATCTGGACTAAATGAGGTCATAGAAGGAATGGACTTAACAGATATATACAGGACATTTCATCCAAAGGCTGCAGAATATACATTCTTTTCAGCAGCACATGGAACATTCTCTAAAATAGACCATATATTAGAACAAAAAGCATATCTTAACAAATTCAGGAAAATTGAAATAATTCCTTGCATTCTATCTGACCACAATGGAATTAAACTACAAATCAGTAGCAAGAAAGGCTATAGAGCATACACAAAATCATGGAAACTAAACAATACATTACTAAGTGATGAATGGGTCAATGAAGAAATCAAAAAGGAAATCAAAAGCTTTATAGAGTCAAACGATAATGAGAACACAACATACCAAAATCTCTGGGACACAATGAAGGCAGTTCTAAGAGGTAAATTTATAGCCTTAAGTGCTTATATTAAGAAATTAGAAAGGTCGCAAGTAACAACCTAATGCTTCGCCTTAAAGCCTTGGAAAAAGAAGAAAAAGTCAAACCAAAAATCAGTAGACGGGAAGAAATAATAAAGATTAGAGCAGAAATTAATGAAATAGAAACAAAAAGAACAATCCAAAGAATTAATGAAACAAAGAGTTGGTTCTTTGAAAGGATAAACAAGATTGATAAACCCTTAGCAAATCTGACCAAAAGAAAGAGAGAAGAGACACAAATTAATAAAATCAGAGATGAACAAGGTAACATCACAACAGATTCCAGAGAAATTCAAAAAATCATAGGGACATACTATAAAAGCATATACTCCACAAAGTATGAAAATCTCAAGGACATGGATGATTTCCTTGATCTATATGACCTACCTAAATTAAATCAAAATGAGATTAATCACTTAAATAGACCTATAACAAACATGGAGATCTGAACAGTTATCAATAATCTCCCAACAAAAAAAAGCCCAGGCCAGGATGGATTCACTGCTGAATTTTACCAATTTTTTAAGGAAGAGCTAACACCATTGCTTCTTAAGCTTTTCCAGGAAATAGAAAAAGAAGGAATTCTACCAAACTCCTTCTATGAGGCCAGCATCACCCTGATACCAAAACCAGGCAAAGATAGAACAAAAAAAGACAATTACAGACCAATCTCCCTCATGAAAATAGATGCAAAAATTCTCAACAAAATATTGCCAAACAGAATACAAGAGTATATCAAAAAGATCATTCACCCTGACCAAGTAGGCTTTATCCCACAGATGCAGGGATGGTTCAACATATGCAAATCTATAAATGTAATACATTACATAAACGGGTTGAAGGACAAAAATCACATGATCATCTCATTAGATGCTGAGAAAGCATTTGACAAAATCCAACATCCCTTCATGATAAAAGTCCTACAGAGACTGGGAATAGAAGGAACATATCTCAATATAATAAAGGCTATTTATGACAAGCCTATAGCCAACACATTACTAAATGGGGAAAAACTGGAAGCTTTTCCACTAAAATCAGGAACAAGACAAGGGTGTCCACTGTCCCCTCTTTTATTTAATATAGTTTTGGAAGTCTTAGCCATAGCAATAAGGCAAGAGACACACATAAAAGGGATACAAATTGGAAAGGAAGAGATCAAGTTATCATTATTTGCAGATGACATGATTCTATACATAAAGGACCCTAAAGACTCTATTAGCAAGCTGTTAGAGCTGATCAAAACCTACAGCAATGTAGCAGGATACAAAATAAATACACAGAAATCAGTAGCCTTCATATATGCTAACAACAAACACACAGAGGATGAAATCAGAGAATCACTCCCATTCACAATTGCATCAAAAAAAATAAAGTACCTTGGAATAAACCTAACCAAGGAAGTAAAGAATCTCTACAATGAGAACTTAAAACACTCAAGCGAGAAATTGCAGAAGACACTAGAAAGTGGAGAAACATCCCTTGTTCCTGGATTGGAAGAATCAATATTGTGAAAATGACAATCTTACCTAAAGCAATCTACACATTTAATGCAATCCCTATCAAAATTCCAAAGGCTTTCTTCATGGAAATAGAAAAAACAATCCAAAAATTCATTTGGAATCACAAAAAACCTCGAATATCTAAAATAATACTGAGCAACAAAAAAGAGGCTGGTGGTATCACCATACCTGATTTTAACCTGTACTACAGAGCCATAGTAACAAAAACAGCGTTGTACTGGCACAAAAACAGACATGTAGATCAGTGGAACAGAATAGAGGACCAAGATGTAAGCCCAAGTAGCTGTAGCCATCTGATATTTGATAAAAATGCCAAAAATACTCATTGGAGAAGAGACAGCCTCTTCCTCAAATGGTGTTTTGAAAACTGGATATATATCTGCAGAAAGATGAAAATAGATTCTTCTCTCTCGCCATGCACAAGAATTAAGTCCAAATGGATTAAAGACCTTAACATCAGATCGGAAACTCTGAAACTGCTAGAGGAAAAAGTAGGGGAAACCCTTCAACATATTGGTCTTGGGAAAGACTTTCTGAATACAACCCCAATTGCTCAGGCAATAAAACCACAGATTAACCACTGGGACCTAATGAAATTACAAAGATTTTGCACCGCAAAGGATACAGTGAAAAAAGCAAAGAGACAACCTACAGAATGGGAAAAAATCTTCACCAGCTATATATCTGATAGAGGATTAATATCTAGGATATACAAAGAACTCAAAAAGTTAAATAATAAGAAATCAAACAAGCCAATCAAAAAATGGGCTATGGAGCTAAATAGAGAGTTCTCAAAGGAAGAAATACGAATGGCATATAAGCATCTAAAAAAATGTTCTACATCACTAGTCATCAGGGCAATGCAGATTAAAACTACATTGAGATTCCAGCTCACTCCTGTCAGATTGGCCACCATCATGAAAACAAGTGATCATAAATGTTGGCGGGGATGTGGAAAAAAAGGAACCTTTCTACACTGCTGGTGGGAATGCAATCTCGTCCAGCCATTGTGGAAAATAGTGTGGAGGTTCCTAAAACAGCTAGAGATTGATCTACCATATTACCCAGCTATAGCACTCCTAGGCATATATCCAAAGGACTCATCTCATTTCCTTAGAAGTGCGTGCTCAACCATGTTTATTGCTGCTCAATTTATAATAGCTGGGAAATGGAACCAGCCTAGATGTCCCTCAACAGATGAGTGGATAATGAAGATGTGGCACATTTATACAATGGAGTTCTACTCAGCAGTAAAGAAAAATGAAGTTATGAAATTTGCAGAAAAATGGATAGACCTGGAAAGGATTATACTAAGTGAGGTAACGAAGGCCCAGAAAGCCAAGTGCCACATGTTCTCTCTCATATGTGGATCCTAGCTACAGATGACTGGGCTTCTGCCTGAGAATGAAAATACTTAGTAGCAGAAGCCAATAAGTTAAAAAGGAGACATAAAGGGTAGAGAAAGGAAGGGAGGAGGATACTTAATAAGTCGATATTATATATATGTAATTACAATGAGTGTAATGGGGAGGTAATATGATCGAGAATGGAATTTCAAATGGGAAAGTGTGGGGGTGGGGAGGGAGGGAATTAGCATGGGATATATTTTATAATCATGGAAAATGTTAATAAAAATTAAAAAAAAATAAAATATAAAAAAAAAGAAAAAAAAAACCAGACTAGTATATATAGAGAGTGATATATTCAGGTTTAGTTAGAGTTGAGAAGAAAATTGTACAAGTGGGCATTGGAGTCATGAAGAATTTAATCCATTATATTTTGGCTTCAACAAAAAACTTCTAGACTCATTAAGACCTGTTCATCTTGTCCCTGTAGTAGCTCCCTGTAGTAGCACTGTAAGGAGTCAATATAGATCAATAGGAACAGTGGGTGGAAGATGGTCAAAGATAAGGGTATGGCAAGCAGATAAGATCTTGAGGCTCTTGAGGTGAGAGTCTCACTGGCCTAGTTGGGGTATGTATGTGTGCATGAACATATGTACAAGTGTATGATATATATGTTTAGAGTAGGCATGGTGTAGGCTGATCAAATGTCACTGAGTGAAGCATTTTCTCAGAAGACATCAGAGTCAGACCTGAGGATACTGAATTCTGGGCTTGGGTCAGGTCTGGCTTCAAGTACAGGCACTGAGGGCTTCTGCAAAGGCTGGGATTTGGACAGAGCCAGTGGTATAAGATTTGAGCAGATTGGGGGATATATGCACAGGGACTGGTCATGTGGCCTATACAACTGTCTAGACACAGTGAAACCTGCATTTGTAAGTGACCTTTGGAGCAAAAATGTTCCTGGGAAGTACTTTCTGAGTTCCCACTGTATACATTGGTGATTTTAGCTATCAGCCCATTGTGGGACTATGACTTTCATCCTCTGTCTTTCAAGCAGTATTCAGTAAGAACTACTAGGCCCCACTGTGGGATGGGTTCAGCCTCCCCTCTTGACATCCCTTCTATGATACACACAATTGCTATTTGCATACAGGAGAAAGTGGAGATAGAAGGTAAGCCAGCACGTTGCCTTAAGCTTACCAGCTAGTAAATGGTAGACCTTGGATTCACATCTGTATCTTGTTGGCTGAAAATGACCTATTAGTATTTGGTGATCACAAATAAGGGCTTAGAAGCAGTTAAGTGGGCTATTATCTCTGAGATATCCTTTGAACAGTATCATAGCCTCCATGAGGAAATCATTAATGATAAGTCAGAAAGACTCATCCGTCTAGCTCTATCAGGTAATAAGCACACTGCTGCTCCTGCCTCCATGATCATCTACAGAACAGCTCCTCACTGGCCAAGTGGTCATAATGAATTATCAGCTAGTGCTGCATCCACACTCCATCCTCCATTGAGAGGCCTTGTAGGTCTGTTGTCTGTCCTGGGGCCCTTCTGAGGAGGAGGGTCTTCCAGAGCAGCGCTGTCAGTGAGTGGGCTCCTGGCTCCTTTCCTGCCTTCCCAAGAGCTCATATGTTCATCAAGGCTCTCTTCTGTTCCTTGTGGGGATACAAGGGGAATGATTTTTTGACTTCCATGTGCTTAGTTTCTGGGTTCCAGTTCTTCCTTGAAGAGTCTGATCTTGGCAGCCTAGGTTGTTTAGCCATGTCCCACAGATCCTGAGCTTGCTTTGGTCTTTACAGTGTTTCACATCCTTGCTTCCCTAGTAGAGGCTTGAGCTGGTCTGTATGGAGAAATTCTTTATCCTAGGCCCTTCCCTGACAACCACAGGGAGTACAGCAACCCCTCAATTGCAACCCCAGGTAGCGTATCAACTTCTCCCTGGCAGCAGGTAGTATAGCAATCTATTTCTTTTCTAAAAGACAGACCAAATGGCTGAACCTTCACTAGACCCTTACAGGAAACACCTGAACCACAAGACACTGGAGAGGGTAGGATCAAGACTAACCTAAATCTTCTACATCTTCCCTCCCTCCCTCTCCCCCTCTCCCCTCTATCTCTCTCCTCTCTAACTGTTGTATATTAGTTATGTGTTTCCTCAGTTTCTTAGTGGGCACTGACCTGTAACCCCCACTTCCAGCTTGGGGCTACCATCCACAATGAGCTTTTGATCAGAGAAACCTACAAGGTTTCCCAAAACAATGACAGACTTCTGTCAGAGTACTTGATGACCCACCAAAGGCCAGTGGTAAGACCCTATTGCTGAAGACTCCATATGCAGCTGACACGTAAAATGGAATGGCATGGCTGGAAGCCAGGAGAGAGTCAGTCCCCAGACAGTCAGTGTGTCTAGTGCCAGAAGGTGCTACATGGGCGACTGGTGGAAATGACCAATATCTGTCCAAGCAACTCATTGTCCAACCTAATTAGTAACAAATAACCTGATGTGATGCCCACACAAATGCAATAGTTGCACACAGCCATGGTGAGGAACCAACTGCTCTTGATTTGGCTAACTGATCCCCTCAGTGGTACTAGACCCATAGCTGGAGCTGGGAAACAAGTCAGAACCATACCCAAACACAAGCCCACTCTCCAATATCAAGCTACCATCAATCATGGGGTACAAGAGGGCCTACACCTATCAAACTCTCTATCAAAAAAGCAAGTGTTATCTCAATTTTCCGGGTGTTAACTTACTCTCCATTGGAGAATCTGCTTCTCTTTTTCAGATAGATACAGATCCTAAAGAGAGAGCTGCCCCAACATACCTCAAAAGGGGCCCAACTGAAACTAAGGACAATTGGCGAAACAAGCAAGGTTGATGTTTTCCTGTGAACCGGATACCTGCACAAAGGGGAAGGAGACCAACACAGAGAAAAATCAACTCCTACCAAATCAAAGAGCCAGAGCCTCAGAGGCCCCCAACACCTCATCACTGAAGCAGACCAAAAATGAACCCAACATGGCTCAGGGAAATTTTGCGGAAGAGGGGGCAGAAAGAATATCAGAGTCACATGTTGGGTCATGATTTGCAGAGACATTTATTGTGCCAATAACTGTGGGCTAACTGCACAATGCACGACCCATTTACATCAACAAGGAGGGTCCAATGGGAGGGGGTAGATCATAGATGAGCCTAAACAATGGTACCAAACTGCCTGTATTTGCTGAAAAGAAAACTAATAAATTAAATTAAACAAAAAGAAAAACCATAAATAAATAAATAAATAAATCAAGAAAAAAACAAAACAAAACAAATCTCCTTTGGGCCAGGCATGGTGGCACACACCTTTAATCCCAGCACTCAGGAGGCAGAGGTAGGAGGATCATCATGAGTTCCAGGACACCCTAAGACTACATAATGAACTCCCCTGTCACTAACCGCTTCTTTTTTCCTTTATACATTTTGTGTTGTTCTCTAAATGATTCACTGTTTTCTGAAATCCGATACATTGATTTACTGCTATCTTGGGGTGCTAGAGCACACCTTTGACTGGTGACTGAAATAACTAACCTTTATTTCTCTTTGGCCTAAAAGTTTGCAGGTCAAAGTCATGTTGCTGGCAGATTTGGTGTCTGGTGAGGACCACTTCCTGCTTTGCAGACAGCTCTTCTTACTATCCTCAGGCATTTGAAAGCAGAAGGAGGAATGCCTGTGGCCTTCTCCCATTATGGGGGCTCTGTGCTCTTGACCTAAAAACTTTCAAAGTTTTTCCACTTTCCCACTACAGTCATATTGGGGATCAGAGTTGCCTAGGAGTCTCATGGTGCAGAACTTCTGCTCACAGCATTGCTTTGTGTTGTCCACTGATCACAATGCAGTTTCTAAGAGGACAGGAGTCCCTCTTTTTAAATGGTATATATTGATTGTAAAATCCATCAGGTTTAATTTTGATATTTTTCCTACATTTATGTGACGTACCTTGATCATATTCATTCTGCATACCCTCCCATCCCCCTCAAATGCCACCTTGTTGGTCCCCTCCAATACAGGAGTTTTGTTCATTTTGTTCACTGTTATACCTCACTGTTAAGGATTGACTACATAGTAGGTGCTTAATAATTATTTTTCTGAGTGAATATAACCCACTGTTTTCTGCCTCCAAATTTGATTTTGGAGTTAAGGCCTTTGGGGTTTGTATGGGGGGGCGGGCTCATATATATGATAGATTGATAAAAAATGACTTTCCTGAGTCAGAGAGCTCACCCCTGCTAGTATTTTCTACATTTTACCTTATTGTCCCAGGGTTTTATAGGTAGTGGAGTCATTCCCTCCTTTCATTTGGCTAAAAGGGAGCTAACTTATCTGGGAGTGAGATCCTAAGCCTAGGCACATTGGGCTAGCAGACTGTTACTACAGCTCACCAGGGCTGTGAATGAAAAAAAAAAAAAAAAAAGCAGAACTGTGGGAAATACTTTCTAAGTAACACAGGCAGCCTGGGGAACTCCATAGAGGCTTAACCTCATTCCCTGGCTGGCGAAGGGTATGAGCCACCGGCAGTGAGGGCTCACATGTGTTTCAATGTGATTCTTTGCACAGTATGCAACCATGGGACCACATGTGCATGCCTCTGTGTGCCCTAAATGGTGTGTGTGCCACTATTTAGGGTTCCTGTCTCTGCACCTAGCAGTGTATATGCCATTATTTTCCCAATCCAACCATACTTATGAGAGACTTCCTGTCAGACTCTGAAAGGTACCCAGGAACAACTGATATATTTCCTGATCTTACTGCCTTTTACGTCAAAGGGGGAAAACAAATATTATTACAGATTGTGTCCAGCATGCACATGGATGGCTGTGAACCATGACATTACACACTTTTGTGAATCTGTGGATGTGTACTCAGGAGGTAGTATCTGTATACCTCTCATGTTCTGCTATGTGTGCTTGATTATGCCTGGTTTTTACAAAGAGTGATTGAAAAGAATGCTGGCATATAGGATGACTGGATCTGAGGGTGGTGGGAAATAATGAGCTGGAGGAGGGAGAGTAGTGTGGTCTGGCAAGGTGTCTGAGAGCACAGCCCTCACTTTGTCTTTGACCAGTGGTGGTGTGACCTCAGGTCTTGTTCTTCTCATGTGAAGCATCAAGATCCTGGGATAATCACTGGTAAAGTCCCACAAAGCTTTGATATTCACTTGTCTCCACCAAAGCCCTGTCTGTGTGGAGTAAATACTTGGGGAGAAGGCAATAATGAAACCATACACTTGTGCATATATGTGTAGCATGTTGGTCTAAGGCTGGGTCAGTGGCAGCACAAATATATCATCCATCAGAGGAAGGGCTCATGGAGGCACTAAACAAAAATTGGAAAAAGTGCTATGGTGAAGAGAGCAGGGAGGTGGCAAAGATGAAGGATAGGGAAGCAGCAGGTGGCAGTGGGGAATAGCTGGATATTGGGTACAGAACCTGGAGGACCAGAAGAAGTCCACTTATGCTTCCTGAACACAGACTGGAGTGTCTGAAGCTTTAGAGGTGGCTGTAACAAAATTCAAAAAACCATGCAGCTTATCTAATGGAAATTTCCTCTCTACTGTAGAAGCTAGAAGCCTAAGATCAAACTGCTATCAGGTTGGCTTCTCCTGAGGCCTTCCTCCATGAGTTGCAGACTGTATCTGCTCCTCCCTGTGTCTTCATAAGGTCGTTCCATTGTGTATGACTCTGTTCTAATCTCTCCTTGTTCTGAGGACATCAGTTGTATTGCATAAGGGCTCTAATGATCTCTATTTATTTTATCTAATTATCCATCATTATTAAATATAGCTCATTTTGTGACATTGTTGGAAAACAATTCACTACATAGCAAGAGGGGCATAGAACTTTCTCCCACTAAGATTAGATATACTGAGAACAAACACAGGAACCAATGATGCCTCTTCCACCTGGCCATGTAGGATTCTCCAGGGGAGGCCTAGATGAGCTGGTTTTGTAGAACCCATATGGAAGTCCTTGGTTAAGGACACACCCAAAGTCCCTTTGAGTCTCTGTGAAACTTTGCACATTTGCCTGAACCACTGCTTTGGGGAAGGAGTGGTACAAATGTGCTAATATAGTTAGAAGGATTTGCAAAGATTTCAGGGATAAGAGCTGCATGAGCAATTTCTTGAGTAATGTCTGTATACTAGGCCATGTTACAAGCTGTGCAGATTTGTGAATTTGGGATCTTATTCTGTCAACTAAGGATGGGCTGGAAGGGAAAACCAGCTTCAGGCTGAAGCAGAGACAAATCTTTTAGTATAGTAATATGGATGTTATAAGTCAGACCGAAATATTTTCAGTTATCCAAGTAGTGTGTCAGTAGCTTATACATTCTGCATGCATTTGATGTGGGCTGTGCTTGTACTTATTTTAGAGATGTTTCCCAGATGTGTTTGTTTATTTTCTTGTTGTTAGATGAGCAGATGGGAGAGCACAGAGAGGACCGTGAGATGGGCAAACATGGGGGTAGAATACAACTGTTGTGATTTCATTTGTCATGTATATGTTTGTGCAGAACAAATCCATAATAATGAAATTTTGGACATTTGGAACTGTTTTGAAAGGGAGAAATTTGGGGAAGCTTGAGAGGGGAGTTTCTTAACATTCTAAAAATATCCTATGCAAAGATCTACCTTTACAGAAGGGACCGGCCACACATACTTCAGCCTTAAGATGCTTTTCTGTCTAGAGTATAAAGATGTAGCCACAGACCCTGGCCTTTGGAAACTTTGTCCTTTGTGTGACCTGAGGCAACACAGCTTTTTCATGCCCCTTATACCTTCTCAGCCCAGGAAATTTCCAGCTAACCTAGCCACTAAGTAGAGCAGTTGCTTTTCTGTCTACAAATATGGAGACTAGATATTTCTGAGAGTAAGGCTTTAATGCAAAGCTGTTTTAAGCTCCCCTCACAACATGCCTCAATAGCTTGTTGCATGATATTGCTCCTGAGTGGTTTTCAATACAGGCTGAAACTGTGCTGCCTGAATCAATCCTCTCTTCTCTTCATAGCTCTCCCCACTACCATGTCCAGCCACTCTGTACCTGTTGGTCCCACAAGCCATGCAGAACATTATCCTTCCATAGCATGTGGAGGCTCAGTGGCCAGCTGTCCAGGGAGTAGGTGGTTCCAGGATAGTGGCTGTCTAGTGACAGAGAATGTGGGCTCAGGCCCATGGTGAGAGACTGAGCCAGGTGGTGTATTGTGAGTTCTTCAAACTCTAGGATGGTGTGGGAGTTGTGTTATATGTCCCCCATAGATTCAGGCATTGAATTAAAGCTTATGATTTTTGTCTCCAGCTGCCTGGCTGGAGGAAGTGTTGCTGGGGGAGGATCCTGGTGTGCAACCCTAAAGAGTATTTGGTGGCAGATCTGAAATCCAGTCCAAAGGTATGCAAAGAGGTTTGAGCTCTAGGTACCCTGCTTACTACAGATTTGTGATTGCTGCTTTTTTGGTGCTTGCTGGCTGCTGATGGTTCTTCTCTCTGCTTGGATGTATGGAAGGAGATTCTTCTACCACTGATGGAACTCTCCCCTGGATCTGTAAGCTTGAAATAAATCCCTTTCTCCCATATACACTGTCTGGTTGGATATTCGTTCCCCAGCAACATGGAAACTGAGTACTATAGATAGGTTTACATTACAACTCAAGAGCCAGACTCAGCTCCAGGAATGCAGGCAAAACTAGCAAAGGTTCAGGCACTCCTTCTCTCAGTGTTATGTGATGAGATTTGGAATCAGCCAGGCTGGTTCTTGTGCTGGTTACACTGCTGACTACCTGTGCACTCTTCACCAGGCTCCTTATTTTTTTCCTGATGTAAAGGATGATCTTCGTGTCAAGTGGTGGTTGTAGTGGATGAGTGACATAATGCATACACAGGGCTGAGGTGTCAGTGTTAGCCCTTGTTTTGACTGTGCTTATTTGAGAGTGTGGCTTACAGAGGGTTCCAGACCCTCACAACACACAGACACTCAATCAAGGCCCTGAGATTGAAAGTGGAGGGTCAGCCTCTGATTCTTATAGCTCATTTCATGGCTCTGTGTCCTTCTTTCTCTTATGGCTGTCTTTATTCCCTTCCAGTTCTATTCCCACCAATTACATCATCACCCAACTCTATAGTACCTCCCCTGGCTGTAGTTATGAAAGTGCTGTGTCTTTGTTGTGGATTTTGGCCCCATTATGACAGAAACTCTAAGACCATTTCCCAATGTTCCCCACAGTCTCAATGACTCCACCCACCTGTCCCACTAGTGTTCTTCAAAGGCAATAACCTTAAGGAAAAATTAAGCTGTTCTAATATGAATGGTGAATACATAGTAGGACCTTATTAAAATACAGAGAGATTAACAAGGCTTCCTTCCCCTCAATTATTAACAGTGTACTTATTTTTCAGGAAAGTACTCATGAAAATTGAAAACAGATGAATATGGTTATTCACTTAAAGTGGCCCTGTTAATCTGTGAGTATTGCTTTATTCAGTGTATTAAATGAACACTGATGTAGGACACCTTCCGATTCATGTCCCCAGAGCACAATAGGCACATAGATGGAGAGGGATAGAGAAGCACAAGGTGAAAGATAACTGAGAGCCATACCTGGAGTCCTCTTATCTGATTCACTACTCAGTCCCAAATTGCTGTGTGTTCAGGGAGTGGCTGGGAGGTTCTGGCTGACAACAAACAGCAGGGGAACTGGCTGTTTAGGTGGGTTAGGAACAGAGCCTGGCTGGGGAGGAGGTGGGAAACCTGCTATTGGTGTCTTAGATGGTCTTTCCTTCACATTACACCACCACCTACTACTGTGTCCAGTCACGTCATCGATACAAGGGGAACCAAAGGGTTTCCTCATCTAGGCTGGACCAGTGCGGAGGGCAGAAGATGTAACTGGATGTTTCTATCTCTCTGGAAGACAGGACAAATCGCCCTAGCCTGAAGTAGGAGGGGATCATGTCTGCAGATAGAGTTAAGAAAGGCAAGGCTTTGTATGATGATGGACATCAAGTGTTCATGGACAGGAACTGTGCTTGGAGCAACAGAAGTGAGGCCATGAATCTGATACTTGATAGTGTCTTTTTACCCCTTGTCCTGCATGAAATTGGCCATAGTAGGTGGTGAACAAATGCCTTTCAAGTGAATTAATAGAAGAATAAATTAATGTGAGTTGTATTCTCTCTCAAGAACTCATTGGGCTATCAGATTGCCTTTTTTTCTGGGGCACTGAAGTGTAATGCTGATGCTACAAGCTCAGAGGTCCAAGAGCTGATACAACCCAGGAGGCCAGTTCTAGAAAAATGAGCAACTATATCGGCAGAGTCCCCTTCCTTCTCTCCCCAGAGGACTCAGAAAGTTTAGTGAGTCCTATGACATGACCCTTGTGCACAATAGAATGGTCTTTACCACCAAACCCACTTAGATTTAACCCCGGTTTATGGCAATTGCTGAGAGCACAGTCCTGGTGCAGGTACTTCAAGTTGAGCTCTAGGTTTTCTATACAACTTTCTCCTTAGCCTGTGCCCTTTCAAAATACCTTTGATAATTGAGAGCAAGTATCTATACAGATAGGTGAGCCTTCTTGAATATGCAGTGTAGTATTAGAGAGGTGAGCCAATGTAGGAACTAATGCATGCAGTTCAATTTTTTAATATTTTAAATTTTATTTTCTTTATTTTACTTTTTTTATCTTTTCACAATTTTTATTAACATTTTCCATGATTATAAAAAATATCCCATGGTAATACCTTCCCCACATGTACTTTCCCCTTTGAAATTCCATTCTCCATCATATTACCTCCCCATCTCAATCATTCTACTTACATATATACAGTACCAACCTATTAAGTACCCTCCTCCCTTCCTTTCTCTTCCCTTTATATCTCCTTTTTAACTTACTGGCCTCTGCTACTAAGTATTTTCCTTCTCACAAAGAAGCCCAATCATCTGTAGCTAGGATCCACATATGAGAGAGAACACATGGCACTTGGCTTTCTGGGCCTGGGTTACCTCACTTAGTATAATCCTTTCCAGATCCATCCATTTTTCTGCAAATTTCATAACTTCATTTTTCTTAAATAATTAGGTTTGTACTCCACAAATACAGTCAATTTGGTACCATTGTTAGGCTCATCCATGTCCTACCCTCTCCCCCTGGCCCCACCTCGTTGAGATATAAGGGTCATGCATTCTGGAGTTAGCTCACAATTATGGGTAGGATAAATATCTCTGCATATTATGACCCAACATGTGGATCTGACATTCTGTCCACCTCCTCTTCCACAAAGTTTCCCTGAGCCATGTTGGGTTCATTTTTGGTCTGATTTGGTGATGAGGTGTTGGGAGCTGCTGGATCTCTGGATCTCTGATTTGGTAGGAGTTGATTTTTCTCTGTGTTGATCTCCTTCACCCTTGTTCTGGTACCCAGTTCACCAAGAAAACAGCACCCTTGCTTGTTTTGCCAGTTTTTCTTAGTTTTAGCCGGGGCCTTTTTGGGGTATGATGAAGTGGCTCTCTCCTCAGGATCTACATCCATCTGAAAAAGAGAAGCAAATTCTCCAACAGAGAATAACTTAGCACCAGACAAATGAGATAACCCTTACTTTTTTATAAAGAACTTAATAGGTGTAGGCACTCTTGTAGCCCACAATTGTTGGTAGCTTGATAATGGAGTGTGGGCTTATATTTGGATATGGTTCTGACTTGTTTCCCTGCTCCAGCTATGGATCACATATCACTGGGGGGGGGGGGATCAGTTAGCAGAAACAAGAGCAGATGGTTTCCAACCATGGATGTGCACCACTATTGCACTTGTGTGAGCACCACGACAGGTTATTTGCTGCTAAGTATGTTAGACAATGAATTGCTTGGACAGATAATGTTCATTTTTCACAAGTTTCCCATGTAGCACCTTCTGGCACTAGACATGCTGACTGTCTGGGGACTGACTCTCTTCCAGCTTCCAGCCATGCCATTCCATTTTATGTGTCAACCACATAAGGTGTCTTCAGCAATAGGATCTTACCACTAACCTTTAGTGGGTCATCAAGTACTCTGACAGAAATCTCTTTCTTTTAGGAAACTTTGTAGGACTCTCTGATCAAAAGCTCATTGTGGATGATAGCCACATGCTACTACTGGGAGTTACAAGTCAGTGCCCACTAAGTAAGGGAATAAAAAGATAACTAATATAAAAGAGTTAGAGAGGAGAGAGAGAAAGAGAGACAGAGAGAGAGAGGGAGGCTGTAGAGGATTAAGGTTAGTCTTCATCATGCCTTTCCAGTGTCTTGTGGCTCAGGTATTCCTCTAAGGGTCTGGTGAAGGTTCAGCCATTTGGTCTGCCTTTTAGGATGTAGAATTTTATGGTACCATTGCTTTTTGGGTCTAGATTTGTGTTTCCCAACCCCTCTGTTGCCCTCCTCTCCCTACCCACCCTTCCTATTGTCTCGTCCATGAGATGCTTGCTGGGTATGTAAGGCATCATGGGTAGATTCAGGTTAGGTGCTGTAGATGAGTGGTGATTTTTTTTTTTTCTGTGATTGGTTAAGTTCACTGAGAAGGATCTGTTCCAGGTTCAACCATTTTTCCTCAAATTTCATTGTGTCATTTTTTCTTACTGCTGTATAGAATTCCATTGTGTAGATATACCACATCTTATTTACCCATTCTGCTAGTGATGGACGTCTGGGTTGATTCCAGCTCTTAGCTATTATGAATTGAGCTGCTACGAACATGGTTGAGCAAATCTCTCTGGCCTATGGTTTGAAGGTTTTAGGGTAGATGCCCAGTAAGGGAATAACTGGGTCTGTTGGTATCTCTATAGTCATCTTTTTCCGGAGTCTCCATATTGCTTTCCAAAGTGGTTGTACCATCTTACATTCCCACAAACAGTGGATGAGTGTTCCTACTTCTCCACATCCTCACCAGCATTTATTTTCATTTGATTTTTTTGAATGGTTGCTAATCTTACTGGCTTAAGGTGGAATCTCATAGTTGTTTTAATTTGCATTTCCCTGATGATTAGGGATGATGAACATATTCTTAAGTGTGTGTTTGCCATTTGTATTTCTTCCTCTGTGAACTGCCTGTTCAGCTCCTTGCCCCATTTTGTGAGAGGGGTGTTTGAATTTTTACTGTTTAGATTTTTTTAAAATATTTTTTGGTTTATTTTTATTTATTTGAGAGCAACAGACAGAGAGAGAAAGAGGGAGAAAGAGAGAAAGAGGGAGAGAGAGAGAGAGAGAGAGAGAGAGAGAGAGAGAGAGAGAGAGAGAGAGGGAGAGAATGGGCATGTCAGGGCCTGCAGCCACTGCAAATGAACTCCAGCCATGTGCGCCCACTTGTACATCTGATTAATGTAAGTCCTGGGGAATCGAACCTTGAACCAGGGTTCTTAGGCTTCACAGGCAAGCGCTTAACTTCTAAGCCATCTCTTCAGCCCTACTGTTTAGATTTTGAGTTCTTTATAGATTCTAGAGATTAGGCGTCTGTCAGTTGGATAACCAGCAAATATTTTCTCCCATTCTGTGGGCAATCTATTGGCTTTGCTTATTGTGTGCTTGTCTGTAAAGAAATTCTTCAGCTTCATGTGATCCCATTGGTTGAGTAACTGTTTAAGATTGTGAGCTACTGGGGTTTTGTTCAGGAAGTCTTTTTCCATTCCTATATCATGGAAAGTACTTCCTATATTTTTTCCAGTAGTAGTTGAGTTTCTGGTCTTATATTGAGGTCTTTGATCCATTTGGACTTGAGTGTAGTGCATGGCAAGATGTGTGGATCAAGTTTCAATTTCCTGTATAAAGTTATCCAGTTTGTCCAGCACCATTTTTTGAAGATGCTGTCTTTTTTTTCAGCCTATATTGTTAGGGCCTTTGTCAAATATCAAGTAGCTATAGTGGTGTGACCCAAAGTTCGGGTCCTTTAGTCTATTCCACTGGTCTATAATCCTGATTTTATGCCTGTACCGTGCTGTGTTTTTTACTATGGCTTTGTAATATAGCTTTAGATTAGGTATGATGATGCCTCCAGAGGTGTTTCTTTTGCTGAGGATATGGAAGGTCTTCTGCCTTTCCATATGAAATTTGAGATCATTTTTTCTATGTCTGTGATGAACACTGTTGGGATTTTAATTGGAATTACGTTAAATCTGTTTATTGTCTTTGGTAGGATTTCCATCATAACAATGTTAATTCTGCCTATCCAGGAGCATGGAAGGTCTTTCCATTTTCTCAAGGCCTCCTCAATTTCTTTCTTGCTACTGATTTGTAGTTTAATTCCATTGTGGTCAGATAGAATGCAAGGAATTATTTCAATTTTCCTGAATTTGTTAAGATTTTCTAATATATGGTCTATTTTAGAGAATGTTCCATGTGCTGCTGAAAAGAATGTATATTCTGCAGCATTTGGATGAAATGTCCTGTATATATCTGTTAGGTCCATTCCTTCTATGACCTCATTTAGTCCAGATGCCTCTTTATTTTTTCCTGGGATGACCTGTCAATTGATGAGAGTGGGGTGTTAAAGTCACCCACCACCATTGTATTTAGTGTTATCTGTGACCTTAGTTCTAATAGTGTTTGTTTGATGAATTTGGGAGCCCCATGTTAGGTGCATATATGTTTAGGATTGTAATGTACTCCTGTTGGAATGTGCCCTTAATCAATATAAAGTGACCTTCCTTATCTTTCTTGACCAACGTTGGACTGAAGCCTACCTTGTCAGATATTGCCAGGGTCCAGCCCTGGCTTGAAGGAGGGTCCCCGAAGAGAGGTGTGAAAGGGAGTGGCGAAATAACGACTCAAAGTCAAGTTCTGGTGCAAGCTGACAGGCTAATGCTGAAGGCAGCTGAGTTTTTCTATCTTTTTCTCGCTGCCTCCTTTTCTGTTTCTATTTTTTTTTTATTTTTCTCTTTCTACTTTTATATTTTTTTATTGTTTTTTCTTTTTCTATTTTTTGCCTTTTTTTTCCTGTTTTCTGTTTTTCCCTGTTTCTATGCTTCCATGTTTCTATATTTCTCTGCTTCTCTGCTGCCACAGCTCTTAGTCTCAGTCTTTTATTTTCTGATCACATAATGCAAGAACAAACTTCAAGAAAGGTACAATTTTATAGAATTCATAGAAACTTTTTGTTATTCCTTATCATCAAACAATCCCATTCACCTCAAGTAAAGTTGTTAGGCCCCTATAATGATTAACTGTTTTCACATTTTCCCTATGTATGTGTGGTCAAGCACTTGTGATTTCCTGAGCTTCTACTTTCAATTACTATATTAAAGGTGAGAGGTAAAACAACCACAAATGGGGCTTCCCATCATTAATCACTGATCCAGCAGATCCATTTATCCTTTAATTATTTATTTTGAATTTTCCTTTTCATGTCCCTCCAATACTTAGACTTTGGTCCCCCCAATTGAACTATTTCTGACTTTGGTTGTTTTTCTGTAAGGATTCCTGGTAAAGAGTCAATTGCAATTGCCACCATTTAGAAAAATTAGTCATCTAACAATGCTTACATTGTTCCAGGAGGTTCATTGTTTCCTCCTAAGTTACTGTACTCCATGCCTGACTTTCTTTAAGGCCTTTAAGGAAAACAATTATCTTTGACCCATTTTCTTGTTTTTCCAATTGTATGCCAGAGCCTCTTTCAGATACATTGACCAACACTTTACTGACACAAATTTTTACTGGAAAAGTAAACTTAGAGATTGGGACACCAAGTGAAAGACAGAGAAAGACAAACATTATATAGAAAACCACACATTTCTATAGCGTAGAGAGCCAAGGATTTTTCTACAGAGGGGCCACATTGGACTTCAAGGAAGAGACAGCTGGGCTGGAACTGTGTCAAGTCTTCAGCGCTCAATTCCTTGTGATCCTGAAGTGGCATGCTTGCCGTCTCCGGCAATATATTAGGATAGCAACCCCTGCTTGTTTTCTAGGCCCTTTTGCTTGAAACACTGTTTTCCAACCTTTCACCCTAAGATAATGTCTATCCTTTGTAGAAAGGTGAGTTCTTGGAGACCACAAATTGTAGGATCCTGCTTTTTAACCCAGTCTGCAAACCTATGTCTTTTGGTTGGGGCTTTGAGGCCATTGATATTAAGAGATATTATTGAAAGGTGTGTATTTATGTTTGCCATTTTTTTTGTGGTTCTGGTTCTACCTTTGCTTTCTTGTGTTAACTAGTATTTGAGTATTGCTTGTTTTTTTCCATGTTCCTTATATGTGTGCTTTTCCTTTTGTTCAGCATGGAGGATCCTATCAAGTATTTTCTATAGAGCTGATTTTGTTGATTTCCTATACACCTCACTTTTTAGTAAAAATGTGTATTTTGCTGTGTTTTTTCAGTCTTTTTACCCCCTAGGCTGCTTTGGTGTGGTACCTAAGCTGCCATCTTAACCAGAAGTCCCTCCTCAATTTCTTTATTGGGTGTTTTTATGTTTTTGTTGCATGGATCTTTCACTTCCTTGGTTAACATTATTCCAAGGCATTTTTTTGTTGTTGTTGCTATTGAAAATGGGACCATGTCCCTTATTTCTTTCTCTGTTTCTTTGTCATTTGCATAGAGAAATGCTACTGATTTTTGTGCATTGATTTTGTATCCTTTTACTATAGGAGTTAATTACCTTCAGGAGTTTTGGGACGGACTCTCGGGTCTCATACGTATATAATCATGTCATCAGTGAATAGAGCTAACTTTACTTCTTACCTCCCAAATTGTATCCCTTTTATTTCCTTCTCCTGTCTTATTGCTTGAGCTAGGACTTCCAGTACTATGTTGAAGAGCAGAGGTGAGAATGGACACCCCTGTCTTTTTCCTGATCTCAATGGGAATTCCTCCAGTCTATCTCCATCCAGTATTATTTGGGCCTTAAGAGCTTTGTATATTGCCTGTATTATGTTAAGATATGAACCAGCCATGCCAATTCTCCCCATTGTTTTGATCCTGAAGTGATGTTGTATCTTGTCAAAGGCCTTTTCTGCATCTATCAAAATGATCATTTGGTTTTTATGTTTAACCTTGTTTATGTGGTGTATTACATTGACAGATTTCCATATGTTGAACCACCACCGAGTTCCTGGGATGAATCTCACTTGATCAAGGTGGATAATGTTTTTGATGTGTTGTTGGATTCAGTTTGCGAGGATTTTGTTCAGGAACTTTGCATCTAAGTTTATCAGGAAAGTAGACAGGTAGTTTTCTTGTGGCATCTTGTTAATTTGAAGCATCTCTTTTGTTTGCTTGATCAAATTGGCCAGAGGCTTGTCAATCTTGTTTATTTTTTCAAAGAACCAGCTTTTTGTTGTGTCAATTTTCTTAATTGTTTTCTTAGTTTCCAATTCATTAATTTCCACTCTGATTTTAATTATTTATTTCCTTCTGGAGCTTTTTTGGTTAGATTTGTCTTGTTTTTTTTAATGCCTTTAGGTGGATGGTTAGGTTTTTGATTTGGGATCTCTCTGTCTTTGTTATGAAGACATATAGTGCTATGAATTTCCCCCTGAGGACCACCTTCATTGTGTCCCATAAGTTTTCGTACTATGTGTTCTCATCGCCATTCATTTCTAGAAATTTTGCAATTTCATTTTTTATTTTGGCCACTATCCATTTATTGTTTAAACGTGTGCTTTTCAGTTTCCAGGTGCCGATGGGATTCTTGGTGGGTCTTTTGTTGTTAATTTGTAGCAATATAGCATTGTGATCTGATATCATGCAGGGAATAATGTCAATCTTCCTAAATATATGGAGGAAGGCTCTGTGATGCAGTATATGATCTATTTTAGGGAATGTCCCATGGGTTGCTGAGAAGAATGTGTAGTCTGTGGATTTGGAATGCAGTGATCTCTAGATGTCCATTAGGTCTAAGTGGTGTATGGTTTTGTTGAGCTCTCTTACTTCTCTGTTTAGTTTCTGTTTGGATGTTCTCTCTATTACTGATAATGGTGTATTGAAGTCCCCAATTATGATGGTGTTTGTTGGGCTCTGAAAGGCCCAGGTGTGAGGCCTAGTGGAACTTCCTGAGCCTAGCTAAAGTTTGGCGACCTGTCTCTGACCAGCTAGGACTCAGCAAGACACCTAATGGCTTCTGGCCTGCCACCTCCGTGTGGCAATTGTAATTACCATTTCAATAGTTACAGCTTACTTTGGCCCTTACCTCCTCCCCCATCCTAAAATCCCTGCCTTTGTCCCCAATGATATAGGCAACTGCTCAGAGTAATAAAGCGAGTTATTTCTGCGAGTTCCTGCATCGAAAAGACTCCCGACTCAGTGTGGTTTTTCTCCGGTGGCCAGGAGAAGTCTGGATCATCTGATGTTCATCATCCTCCTTCAACCCCTAGGGAGGAACCAGCAGGCCTGGTCCTTCCCTCGGCACTACCTGACCAGGAAGGAGCCCTGCAGGTGTTGGTGCTTATTTCTGTTTTATTGTCAAGTAAGTTGTGCTTTATGAACTGTGGTGCCCCTGTGTTTGGTGCATACAGATTTATGATTGTAATATCCTCTTGATGGATCATTCCCTTGTTAAATAGGAAGTGGCCTTGTTTGTCTTTTTTGATTTTTTTTTTGGTTTCAAGTCATTTTTTATGACATTAATATAGCTACACCTGCTTGTTTCTTATTCCAGTTTTCTTGAAATATTGTTTTCTACACTTTCACCCTGAGGAGGTGTCTATCTTTAGTGGTGAGGTGGGTTTCTTTTTTTTTTTTTTTTAAAAAAAATAAAATGAGTTCCTTTATTTATTTTTTTTTTTAAATTTAATTTATTAGTTTTCTTTTCAATAAATACAGGCAGTTTGGTACCATTATTTAGGCTCATCTGTGATCTACCCCCTCCCATTAGACCCTCCTTGTTATTGAAAATGGGTCGTGCATTGTGGATTTAGCCCCCAGTTATTAGTATGATAAATGTCTCTGAAAATCATGACCCAACATGTAACTCTGACATTCTTTCCGCCCCCTCTTCCGCAAGATTTCCCTGAGCCATGTTGGGTTCATTTTTGGTCTGCTTCAGTGCTGAGGTGTTGAGGGCCTCTGAGGCTCTGGCTCTCTGATTTGGTAGGAGTTGATTTTTCTCTGCATTGATCTCCTTCCCCTTTGTGCTGGTATCCAGTTCACAGGAAAACATCACCCTTGCTTATTTCGCCAGTTGTCCTTAGTTTCAGTTGGGCCCCTTCTGAGGTATGTTGGGGCAGCTCTCTTCTTAGGATCTGCATCTATCTGGAAAAGAGAAGCAGATTCTCCAACGGAGAGTAAGTTAGCACCCAGAAAATTGAGATAACACTTCTTTTTTGATAGACAGTTTGATAGGTGTAGGCCCTCTTATACCCCATGATTGATGGTAGCTTGATATTGTAGAGTGGGCTTGTGTTTGGGTATGGTTCTGACTTGTTTCCCAGCTCCAGCTAAGGGTCTAGTACCACTGAGTGGATCAGTTAGCCAAAGCAAGAGCAATTGATTCCTCACCATGGCTGTGTGCCACTATTGCACTTGTGTGGGTATTACATCCGGTTAATTGTTGCTACTTAGGTTAAACAATGTGTTGCTTGGACAGATCGTGGTCACTTCCCCCAGTCGCCTATGTAGCGCCTTCTGGCACTAGACACGCTGACTGTCTGGGGACTGACTCTCTCTTGGCTTCCAGCCATGTCATTCCATTTTGCGTGTCAGATGCGTATGGAGTCTTCCGCAATAGGGTCTTACCACTGGCCTTTGGTGGGTCATCAATTACTCTGACAGAAGTCTGTCATTGTTTTGGGAAACCTTATAGGTTTCTCTGATCAAAAGCTCATTGTGGATTGTAGGCCCAAGCTGGAAGTGGGGGTTACAGGTCAGTGCCCACTAAGAAATTGAGGAAAACATAACTAATATACAAGAGTTAGAGAGGAGAGAGATAGAGGGGAGAGGGGGAGAGGGAGGGAAGGAAGATGTAGGAGATTTAGGTCAGTCTTAATCCTACCCTCTCCAGTGTCTTGTGGTTCAGGTGTTTCCTGTAAGGGACTAGTGAAGGTTCAGTCATTTGGTCTGTCTTTTAGGAAGTAGAATTTTATGGTACCATTGCCGTTTGGGTCCGGATTACTGTTTTCCACCCTTTGATTCCCTCCCCGCCCTCCTATCCATCTTATTGTCTAGTTCATGAGGTACTTGCTGGGTATGTAAGGCATCTTGGGCAAATTAAGGTTAGGTGTTGCAGATGAGTGAGACTATGTGTCGATTTTTTTTCTGTGATTGGGTAAGTTCGCTGAGAATGATCTGTTCCAGGTTCAACCATTTTTCCTCAAATTTCTTTATGTCGTTTTTTCTTACTGCTGTATAGAATTCCATTGTGTAGATATACCACATCTTTGTTATCCATTCTTCTAATGATGGACATCTGGGTTGATTCCAGCTTTTAGCTATTACAAATTGAGCTGCTACAAACATGGTTGAGCAAATCTCTCTGGCTTTTGGTTTGAAGGTTTTAGGGTACATGCCCAGTAATGGTATAACTGGGTCTGTTGGTATTTCTATAGTCAGCTTTTTCAGGAGTCTCCATATTGCTTTCCAAAGTGGTTGTACCATCCTGCATTCCCACCAACAGTGAATGAGTGTCCCTGCTTCTCCACATCCTCGCCAGCATTTATTTTCATTTGACCTTTTGATGTTGGCTATCCTTATTGGGGTAAGGTGGAATCTCATAGTTGTTTTAATTTGCATTTCTCTGATGATTAGGGATGATGAACATTTTCTTAGGTGTGTGTTTGCCATTTGTATCTCTTCCTCTGTGAATTGCCTGTTTAACTCTGTGCCCCATTTTGTGAGTGGGGTATTTGTCTTCTTATTGTTTAGACTTTTGAGTTGTTTGTAAATTCTAGAGATAAGGCCTCTATCAGTTGGATAACCTGCAAATATTTTCTCCCACTCTGTGGGTATTCTATTGGCTTTGTTTATTATATGCTTATCTGTAAAGAAACTCTTCAGCTTCATATGATCCCAATGGTTGAGTGACTGTTTAAGAACTTGAGCCACTGGGGTTTTATTCAGGAAGTCTTTTTCCATTCCTATATCATGGAAAGTACTTCCTAAATTTTCTTCCACTAGTTTTCGAGTTTCTGGTCTTATGTTGAGGTCTTTGATCCATTTGGATTTGAGTGTTGTGCATGGTGAAATGTGTGGATCAAGTTTTAGTGTCCTGCATGTGGTTATCCAGTTTGTCCAGCACCATTTGTTGAAGATGCTATCTTTTTTCCAGTCTGTATTATTTGGGCCTTTGTCGAATATCAAGTAGCTATAGTTGCTTGGCCCAAAATCCGGGTCCTGAAGTCTATTCCATTGGTCTATACTCCTGTTTTTATGCCAGTACCATGCTGTTTTTATTACTATGGCTTTGTAGTATAACTTTATATCGGGTATGGTGATGCCACCAGAGGTATTTCTTTTGCTGAGTATATGTTTGGATATGCGAGGCCTTCTGCCTTTCCATATGAAATTTGAGATCATTTTTTCTATGTCTGTGAAGAACATTGTAGGGGTTTTAATTGGAATTGTGTTAAATCTATATATTGCCTTTGGTAGGATTGTCATCTTCACAATGTTAATTCTGCCTATCCAGGAGCATGGGAGGTCTTTCCATCGTTTCAAGTCCTCCTCAATTTCTTTTTTGAGAGTTTTTATATTTTCGTTGTATAGATCTTTTACTTCCTTGGTTAACGTTATTCCAAGGTTTTATTTTATTTTTTGCTATTGAAAATGGGACTACGTCCTTTATTTCTTTTTCTGTGTCTTTGTCATTTGCATACAGAAATGCTTCCGATTTTTGTGCATTGATTTTGTATCCTGCTACTTTGCTATAGGAGTTAATCACCTTCAGGAGTTTTGGGATGGAGTCTCTCGGGTCTCTTACATGTACAATCATGTCATCAGCGAATAGAGCTAACTTAACTTCTTCCTTTCCAAATTGTATCCCTTTTATTTCCTTCTCCTGCCTTATTGCCTGGGCTAGGACTTCCAGGACTATATTGAAAAGCAGAGGTGAGAGAGGACATCCCTGTCTTGTTCCTGATCTCAATGGGAATTCCTCCAGTCTCTCTCCATTAAGAATTATTTGGGCCTTTGGAGCTTTGTATATTGCCTTTATTATATTAAGATGTGAACCGGCCATGCCGATTCTCTCCAATGTTTTGATCATGAAGTGATGTTGTATCTTGTCAAAGGCCTTTTCTGCATCTATCGAAATGATCATGTGATTTTTATGTTTAAGCTTGTTTATGTGGTGTATTACATTGACAGATTTTCGTATGTTGAACCACCCTTGTGTTCCTGGGATAAATCCCACTTGGTCAAGGTGGATAATGCTTTTGATGTGTTGTCGGATTCGGTTTGCGAGAATTTTGTTGAGGATCTTTGCGTCTATGTTCATTAGGGAAATAGGCCGATAGTTTTCTTTTCTTGTGGCGTCTCTGCCTGGTTTTGGGATTAGGGTGATACTAGCTTCATAGAAGGAGTTGGGTAGTTTTCCCTGTTCTTCAATTGTGTGGCACAGTTTTAGGAAGATTGGTTTGAGTTCTTCCATGAAGGTTTGATAAAATTCGGCTGGGAATCCATCTGGTCCTGGACTCTTCTTTTTTGGGAGGTTTTTTATTACTTTTTCAATCTCCATGAGCGTGATGGGTTCATTGAGGTGGTTGATCTGCTCTGAGTTTAGCTTTGGTAGATGATATGCATCCAGGAATTTATCCATCTCCTCTACATTTTCCAGTTTTGTGGAGTAGAGGTTTTTGAAATAAGTCCTGATGATTCTGCCGATTTCACTGATGTCTGTTGTGATCTCTCCTTTTTCATTTTGAATTTTGTTAATTTGGAGTCTCTCCTTTTTTTGCTTGATCAAATTGGCCAGAGGTTTGTCAATCTTGTTTATTTTTTCAAAGAACCAGCTCTTTGTTTTGTCAATTGCCTTAATTGTTTCCTTGGTTTCCAATTCATTAATTTCTGCTCTGATTTTCATTATTTCCTTCCTTCTGGAGCTCTTTGGGTTGGATTTTTCTTGTTTTTCCAATGCCTTTAGGTGGATGGTTAAGCTATTGATTTGGGATTTTTCTGTCTTTTTTATGAAGGCATTGAGTGCTATGAATTTTCCCCTGAGGACTGCCTTCATTGTGTCCCACAAGTTTTGGTATGATGTGTTCTCATTGTCATTCAATTCCAGGAATTTTGCAATTTCATTTTTTATTTCATCCACTATCCATTTATTGTTTAAGTGTGTGCTATTCAGTTTCCAGTTGCCGTTGGGGCTCTTGTTGGTTTTTTTGTTGTTGATTTCTAGGAATATAGCATTATAATCTGATATCATGCAGGGAATTATGTCGATTTTCCTAAATATGTGGAGGCTATCTTTGTGACCCAGTATATGGTCTATTTTAGAGAATGTTCCATGGGCTGCTGAGAAGAATGTGTAGTCTGTGGATTTGGGGTGGAAAGTTCTGTAGATGTCTGTTAGGTCTAAGTGCTCTATGGTTTTGTTGAGTTCTCTTACTTCCCTGTTGAGCTTCTGTTTGGATGATCTGTCTATTACTGATAATGGTGTGTTAAAGTCCCCAGCTATGATGTTGTTGGTGGTTATTTCTGTTTTATTGTCAAGTAGGTTTTGTTTTATGAACTGCGGTGCCCCTGTGTTTGGTGCATACAGATTTATGATTGTAATATCCTCTTGATGGATTGTTCCCTTTACAAGTAGGAAGTAGCCTTCTTTGTCTTTTTTGATTGTTTTTGGTTTGAAGTCAACTTTATCTGATATTAATATGGCTACACCTGCTTGTTTCTTATTCCCATTTGCTTGGAATATTGTTTTCCACCCTTTCACCCTGAGGAGGTTTCTGTCTTTAGTGGTAAGGTGGGTTTCTTGAAGGCAGCAGATTGAGGGGTCTAATTTTTTGATCCACCCTGTTAGCCTGTGTCTCTTGATGGGTGAATTAAGGCCATTAATGTTTAGGGTGATGACTGTGAGATTTGATTTGATCCCTGTCATTTTGTGGTGGTAGAGGTGTGTTGGCATTTCCATGGAATTTTTTTTTTTTTTTTGTATCTACTTTGGGTTTGATTGCTGTGATCTTCTTCTTGTAGGCATTTGTGTTTGGTTATTTGTTTCTTCTCTGTGGAGAATTTCCTGGAATACTTTCTGTAGGTTTGGTTTTGTGTTCATATAATTGTAAAGCTGAGTTTTATCATGGAAAGTTTTCCTTTCACCATCTATTATAAGGGAGACTTTTGCTGGGTAGAGTAGTTTAGGTTGAAAGCCATAGTTTCTTAGCGTTTGAAGAGTATCATCCCAGGCCCTTCTAGCTTTCAGGGTTTCCATTGAGAAGTCTGAAGTAATTCTGATGGGGTTTCCTTTGAAAGTGGTGTGCTGTTTTTCCCTAGCTGCTTTTAGTATTTTTTCCTTGGTGTCAATGTTTAGAGTCTTAATGATAATATGCCTTGGGGAGTTTCTCCTTTGGTCTAGTCGGTTAGGAGTTCTGTTTGCTTCTTGAATCTTTATGGGCCTTTCTTTTAAGAGACGGGGGAAGTTTTCTTCAATTATTGTGTTAAATAAGTTCTCCATGCCTTTGGTCTGAAATTCTTCTCCTTCTGGTATTCCAATGATTCTGATATTAGGACGTTTAAGTGTATCCCACAATTCTCTTATGTTCTGTTCACAGGAACTGTTGAACTTACTGAAATTTTTGGACTCTCGAACTGTTTCCTCCATCCTGTCTTCCAGATCAGAATTTCTATCTTCCACTTCGCTGACTCTATTCTTGAGAGCCTCTAGTGAGTTTTGGACTTGTTCAATTAAGTTTGCATTTTCTACTACTTTCCTATGTATCACTTCCATCGCTTTGTCCAGCTCCCTTTTTGTCTCATTTTCTGATTTTCTTGATGATTCTTGGAAATCATCCTTGCATTTCTTTATGTTTTCATTTAGTGTGGCCAGCTGATTTTTAAGGTCCTCTTTTTTTTCATTCTCCCTCAACTCTCTTAGCTCTCTTTGAATTCCTTCCAGTGTCTTATCATATTGCTCTAGCTTGGTGATGGTAGCATCCATACGATTATCTATCCTTTGTAGCTTTCCTGTCAGATCTAGCAGTAGTTTGGTCAGGGTTGCATTGTTCATTGCTTCCACTTGATGTTCTGATCCGAAACACTCTTCTATGTTTTGGTTTGTTGTGATCCTTGTTGGACTGGGTGATCTGTCTGGATTTTCTTCCATTTTATTTTTCGTGTTATTTCTTTTGCGCTGTGGTCTACCCATGTCAGTGTATGGGCAGGTAGGTGGGTGGAGCAGCCTGGGATCTAGCTTTATGCAAATCCAAGGCAGCCTGGGGCAGTTGTAAGCAGCCTGGGTTTTTCCTCACTCTTGCCAAAGCCACCTACCTATAGCCTGACAGGGGCACCCAAGTTGCCTGAATTCTCACCCAGTAATGCACCTAAGCTGCCTGCCTTTGAGCTTGAAAAGGGACTGAGGTAGCAAGCCTTGAAGGTGCCTAGATTCTGGCTGGGTACACTGGGGTCTGTAAACAGTCTGTGCTCTTCCGCTTCAGGGGAGTGGGGGATGGGTGGCGATGTACAGGTAGGGGATGGCACCTGCGCTGGCGCTAGTGACTCATTGTGGACTTATGTGGCTCTTGCTGTGGGACTGGGCCCACTGCACGTGCAATTGTAGTGCAGAGGGAGATGATGTGGGTACAGAATCAGGACACAGCAGAAACTGACCAGCGGTAAGTGATGTGAGAACAGCAGGGCATGAGGGGAGGGGGGGCAGCTAGGAGCGTGGGGCGCTGTGGGATACCGTGGGGTGCTGTGGACTCGCAGGGGGGGAGGGGGCGGATCACGCGGGGGGGGGTGAGGGGGCCCAGGGGGTCGCGGGTAGCGCAGGGGGTGTGGAGCACGCTGAGGTAAGATGGAGTGCTGGAGGCTGCGGGACGCTGCGGGGCAGTCTGGACGCGCTGCGGGGGTGGGGTGCACGGGGGGGGCTCGAGGAGCGCGGGGGTGGGGCGCGGGGAGTCTCAGGGCACGCGGGGGGCGCGGGGCACACCTGGGCGCCTGGGCGCTGGACGCTGCAGGGCACTTTGAGCACCCCTGTCGCGTGTGGGTAGGGATCGTTGGGCGCGCTGGGGGGGGAGGCGGGGGCGGGGCGCGCGGGGGGGGGCTCGAGGCGTGTGGGGGTGGGGCGTGGGGGTCTCAGGGTGCGCAGGGGGCGCAGGGGGCACTGGGGTGCGGGGCACGCCTGGGCGCCCGGGGTGCGGGCCGCTTGGGGCGTGCCTGCTGTGTGTGGATTGAGAGCACGGAACTCGCGGGGGTGGGGCGCGCGGGAGGGTGGGGCGGGCATGGGATGGTCTCGAGGCATGCGGGGGTGGGGCGCAGGGGTCTTGGGCCCGCGGGGGCGCAGGGCAGGCCTGGGTGCCCGGGGCGCGGGAATCCTTGGTTTGCTTGGGCCGCGTCTGCCGTGTGTGGATAGGGAGCGCGGGGCGTGCTGGGGGGGAGGGGCACGCTAGGGAGGTGCGGGGGGTGCGGCGGGTGTGGGGCACGGGGGTTGTGGGGTGCGCTGGGCCGCCGGGGCGCGTGGGGCTTGCTGTGCACGGGTGCCGGGCCGCTGGGCGCGGGGCCGTGCCCGATGCAGTTATTCGCGGCGGGCGGGGTGGCGGGGCGTGGGTCGCGGGGGTGTGTGCTTCCCTCTTTTATCCCAATCTGTGCCCTCCCTCTTCAAAAAGTTCCTAATTTCCCTTGAATACTTGCCTTTTTTTCCCTCGTTGTTTGTAGTGCAGCTAGGCGGTCGCCATCTTGACCGGAACTCCTGAGGTGGGTTTCTTAAAGTCAACAGATTGAGGGGTCTTCTTTTTTGATCCATCCTGTTAGCTTGTGTCTCATGATGGGTGAATTAAGGCCATTAATGTTTAGGGTAATGACTGTGAGATTTGGTTTGTAACGACTGTGAGATTTGGTTTGATCCCTGCCATACTGTGATGGTATATGTGGCTTGGTGTTTTCATGGACTTTGAAGTTTTTTTGCCTTCTCTGAGTTTGGTTATTGTGATCTGCTTCTTGTAGGCATTTAAGTTTGATTATTTGATTCTTCTCTATGGCGAATTTCTTGAAATACTCTCTGTAGGTTTGGTTTTGTGTTCATGTAATTTTAAAGCTGAGTTTTGTCATGGAAAGTTTTTCTTTCACCATATATTATGAGGGATACTTTGGCTGGGTTGAGTAGTTTAGGTTGGAAGCCATAGGTTCTTAGACTTTGCAGTGTTTCTTTTGAGGCCTTTCTAGCTTTCAGCATTTACATTGAGAAGTCTAGAGTAATTCTGATGGGGTTACCTTTGAAAGTGGTGTGCTGTTTTTCCCTAGCTGCTTTTAGGTTTTTCTCTTTGGTGTCAATGTTTAGAGTCTTAATGACAATATGTTTTGGAGAGTTTCTCCTTTGGTCTTGTCTGTTTGGGGTTCTGTAAGCTTCTTGTATCTTGATAGGCCTTTCTTTTGATATACTGGAGAAGTTTTCCTCAGTTACTTTCTTAAATAACTTCTCCATGACTTTGGTCTGAATTTCTTCTGCTTTTGGTATTCCAATGATCCTGATATTAGGACACTTAAGGGTATCCCACAATTCCCTCATGTTCTGTTCACAGAAACCTTTGAACTTACTGTAACTTTTGAGCTCTTGAACTGTTTCTTCCATCTTGTCTTCCAGATCAGAGTTTCTAACCTCCTCATGGCTGACTCTACTCTAGAGAGCTTCTAGAGAGTTTCGGACTTGTTCAATGAGGTTTGCATTTTCTACTACTTTTCTATGTATAGTTTCCATCCCTCTGTCAAGCTCCCTTTTCACATCATTTTCTGATTTTCTTGATGCCTCTTGGAATTCATCCTTGCATTTCTTTATGTCTTCATTTAGCATTGCCAGGTGATTTTTGAGGTCCTCTTTTTTTCAGTCTCCTTTGTATCTCTTAACTGTCTTTGAATTCCTTTCATTTTCTTACCTATTATGTCTAGTCTACTATGGCAGCATCCACACCATTATCAGTGCTTTGTTGCCTTTCTGCAAGTTCTACAAGTAGCTTGGTCAGGGTTGCATTGCTCATAACTTCATTATGGTGTTCTGATCCTAATGACTCTTGAAGGTTTGGATTAGAGATGTTCATTATAGGACTGGGTGATCTAAATGGATTTTCTTGCATTTGAATTTTCATGTTATATCTTTTGTCCTGTGGTCTGCCTATCACAGTGTATGGGCATTTAATTGAGTGGATCAGCCTGAGCTCAAGCACAGTGGGAAGCTATAGAAGCCCGAAGCAGATGCTCTCACTTGTCAAAGCCACTTGAGTTCCTGTCTGGTAGGGGTGCCAATGTTGCCTGAGCCCTCACACGGTAATGCACCAAAGCTGTTTGCACTCGTGGTAGGAGGGACACTAAGGCACCAGGCACTGAAGCAGCCTAAATGCCAGTTTAGTGGAACACTGGGAGTTGGAAGCAGTCTGGGCTCCCCCACAACAGGAAAATGGCTGTCAGCTGGCATGGTAGACATGGAGGGGCTGGCACCTGAGCTGACACAGGTGGGCAGGCAGAGAGAGTCTGAGCTCGTATGGGCATTATGAATGGGACTGTGCTCATGCGTGAAAGTGCAGTAGCCAGAACAGCAAGTGAGCAAATGGGCCAAGCAGGCTAAACTTGCACAAGCAGGGATCAGTGGCAGCACGTGTGTGGCAGGTAAATGGATCAAAGGAGCCTGTGCTCCATTGGTCTAGCAGGCGGAGCCTGCCCAAGGTCTCTCCTGGGCAGGATTAGCAGGGAAATTGCCCCTGTGCAGTGAAGGAAGTGGAACTATGTTGGTCTGGGGCCCTTTTCCTACAGTAAGTAAGGGAGTATCCTGAAGCTGGGACTATGGGTATGGTGGCTGTTGGGGAGGCTGGGGGACTGGTGGGCTACCTGCATGCAAGGTAATCAGCTCTTCCCTGCCTTTTCCCCTCTGTGCCCTCCCACTGGCAATCTATTGGAGATTGCTCTCCTCTAAAAGACCCAGTGAACCATTAATGTCTTGACTTTCTTTCCCAGGGATGTGCAGCACAGTTAGGTGGTCGTCATCTTGTCCAGAAGTCTTAGCATTCTCTCTGTGTTTACGGGTTTTTTTTCTAATTATTTTTATTTATTTATTTATTTTTCTCAATTTTTATTAACATTTTCCATGATTATAAAAAATAACCCATGGTAATACCCTCTCTCCCCCCACTTCCCTCTTTGAAATTCCATTCTCCATCATATCCCCTCTCCATCTCAATCAGTGTCTCTTTTATTTTGATGTAATGACCTTTTCCTCCTCTTATGATGGTCTTGTGAGGGTAGTTTCAGACACTATGAGGTCATGGATATTCAGGCCATTTTATGTTTGGAGGGAGCATGTTGTAAGGAGTCCTACCTTCCTTTGGCTCTTATGTTCTTTCTACTACCTCTTCCACATTAGACCCTGAGCCTTGGAAGGTGTGATCGAGATGGTACTCAGAACTCCAGTCACTTCTTTCCAGCACTATGATACCTTCTGAGTTGTCCCCAGGTCACTGCCATCTGAAAAGAGAAGATTCTCTACCCAAAGTGAGAGTAGCATTAATAGAAGTATATGAATATTAAGAGAAATGCTTGCTGGGCAGTTGGATAAGCATAGTATATACATTTATCCAGAAATCAGCAAATGTTATACTCCTGGGGCTCATAACTAACCCTGTTTTAAGTTTTCAGTATCAGGGATGTATTTCCTCCCATGAAGCAGGCTTCCAGTTGGAATTGGAGGGCAGTTGGTTTCCACCATGATAGACGTGCCACTATCGCACCTGTTGGCTCATTGGGCCTGGCTGGCCAATTATAGGGCTTGAAGTGTCCACTGTTGAGTATCTTTATGGGTGGTATCTTTTTCTCCCATTGAACTGCATGTAGAATGGCTTCTTCCAGCTTTCTGTCAGCTGGTCTACATGGAAGAGGTTATCAGCTCAGTTCTAGCAGGATTTCTCAGTGGACTTGCAGCCCAAGTATGGTGGAGTCTTCAGCATCGTACCATCTATTCCTGGTGGGAAACCAAGACAATGGCCTATAATGTTTTGGGGGCATCAAGGACTTCCCTGACCAAAAACTCACTGGAGGTATCCCATCCCTGGCACTGAAATTTTTCTAGCAACTATCTACAGCTCCTGAGTGTTCCATTGTCCAAAACTAGAGGATTCCATATGATTTATTTATATCCTCTTAGATTTTTATTAGCCTTCCCTCCACCTTTCCTTGAGTCAATCTCTTCCCTTGACCTCACTTTGGGCCTTTACACTACTTTTAACTATGATGTGCTTTGGAGAGTTTCTTCTTCAGATCTATCTGTTTGGTGTTCTGTGAGCTTCTTGTATCTGGATGGGCTTCTCTTTTTCAGGAGTTTTTCTTTTTTTCTTTTTTTCCAAGGTAGGGTCTTATTCTAGCCCAGGATGACCTGGAATTCACTATGTAGTCTCAGGATGGACTTGAACTAACAGTGATCCTCCTATCTCTGACTCCCAAGTGCTGGGATTAAAGGTGTGTGCCACCACACCCGGCTGGATGGGCCTCTCTTTTGAGTGACTGGGAAAATTTACTTCAACAATTTTGTTGAATATGTTCTCTATGCCTCTGACATAGATTTTATCTCCTTCTTGTATACCTATGATCTGGATTTGGGTCATTTTAGGGTATCTGATAGTTTCCTCATATTCTGTTCACTTGATGTTTTGAACTTAGCAAAGTTTTTGGCCTTTCTATCTTCTATCTGGTCTTCCAGGTCAGAGGCTCTGTCTTCCACATGAGTAACTCTATTGGTGAGGTCGTTATAAATTCTATTTGATTTTTATTTTCTGTCGTCTTATGTTGCATATTGTCCATCTCTTTTTTGGGCTATGACTTCAGTTCGAGTTCTGATTTTCTTGATGCTTCCTGGAATTCATTCTTACATTTGACCAAGACTTCATTAAGGTTAACCAATCAGTTATTGAGATCTTCCATTTCTTCAGTCACCTGCAATTGATTCCTATCTCTTTTTAAGGGTTCTCATATTTTCTTCAATCGAGTTAAGCCCACTGTCAAAAGCTGAATGCTTTAAGAGATTATTCTTTTCAATTTCATTGATACAATTGATGGCTTTTTGATAGTTTATTTCCAGTTTAAAAATTCTTTTAATCAGGGTCTCATTGGTTGTTGTGTTTTAATTTGGGGGCTGAATTTCTATTGCTTTCTCTATGAGTTCATTGGAGGCTTTCATTATAGGATCTCCTTGGTGGAAATCACTCATTTTTTCTTACTTTTGTTGGTTTCTTTGCATTGTGGTCTACCCATTTTGGGGAGCCACTTTATTCTATTGAGCAGAAAGCAAGTTTTTTTTTTTTTTTTCCCTTGTAGGATCTTTGGAGGATATTCTGATTTAAATGGGATCCAGATTGGTGCACTGGTTTATGATGGGGTTATAATCACAGATGTGCAGATTTTGGAGATTGCAGGTACATCAAAGCTCTGACCTACTCACTCCACTTGAATGTACTATTCAATACACAAGGATCACAGGATGGAGAACCAGAAACCAGGAAGTTGAAGAACTAGAGGCAAGAGGCCAGCTTCTGCACTGGCTTGTGCAACCTTTGACTCAGGTGGGTAGGGATGTTGGTACCTGGTGGCTAGTCAGGATCCCAGAAAAAAAGGCCTGCTTTCACAGCCCCTTCAGAGTGACCAGTTATCCAACTGACAGAGGCCTACTCTCTAGAATCTATAGAGAACTCAAAAATCTAATTAGTAAAAAGTCACACACCCCACTCACAAAATTGGACAAGGAGCTGAACAAGAGGTTCACAGAGGAAGAAATATAAATGGTAACCATACACTTAAGAAAATGTACATCATCCCTAATACTCATGGAAATGCAAATTAAAACAACTATGAAGGCTGGAGAGGTGTCTTAGTAGTTAAGCGCTTGCCTGTGAAGCCTAAGGACCCCAGTTCAAGGCTTGTTTCCCCAGGACCCATGTTAGCCAGATGCACAAGGGGGCACATACATCTGGAGTTTGTTTGCAATGGCTGGTGGCCCTGGCACACCCATTCTCTCTCTCTTTCTCTCTCTGCCTCTTTGTCTGTGTCTGTTGCTCTCAAATAAATAAATAAAAATAAACAAACAAACAAACAACAAACAACTATGAGCTTCCACCTTACCCTAGGAAGGATAGCAAACATCAAAAAACTGAATGAAAATAAATGCTGACATGGATGTGGAGAAGTAGGAACACTCATCCACTGTTTGTGGGAATGTAAGATGGGACAGCCACTTTGGAAAGCAATATGGAGACTCCTGAAAAAGCTGACTATAGAGATACCAACAGACCCAGTTAGTCCCTTACTGGGCATCTACCCTAAAACCTTCAAACCACAGGCCAGAGAGATTTGCCCAACCATGTTTGTAGTGGCTCAATTCGTAATAGCTAAGAGCTGGAATCAATCTAGATGTCCATCACTAGCAGAATGGATAAAGTAAGTAAGTAAGAAAGTAAGTAAGTAAGTAAGTAAATAAATAAATAAATAAATAAAGTAAGTAAGTAAGATGTGGTATATCTACATAATGGAATTCTATACACCAGCAGGAAAAAATGACACAATGAAATTTGAGGAAAAATGGTTGAATCTGGAACAGATCATTCTCAGTGAACTTATCCAATCACAGAAAGAAAATCACTACATAGCCTCACTCATCTACAACACCTAACCTGAATCTACCCATGAAACCTTATGTACCCAGCAAGCATCTAGAGGAGTAGACAATAGGATGGGTGGGGAGGGCAAAGGAGAGGGTGGGAAACACAAATATAGACCCAAGTAGCAATGGTACCATAAAATTCTATATCCTAAAAGGCAGACCAAATGGCTTGCTTACTCTTTCTCTCTATCTTCTCTCTAACTCTTTTATATTAGTTAACTTTTTCTTCCTTTTCTTAGTGGGCACTGACCTGTAACTCCCAGTACCAGCATGTGGTTATCATCCACAATAAGCTTTTGATCAAAGAGCCCTACAAGGTTTCCTAAAAGAATGACAGATTTCTGTCATTGTACTTGATGACCCACCAAAGGTTAGCAGTAAGACCGTACTGGTGAAGACACCATTTGCAGTTGACACAAAATGGAATAGCATGGCTGGAAGCTAGAGGAGAGTCAGTCCCCAGAAAGTCAGCATGTCTAGTGCCATAAGGTGCTACATGGGTGACTGGGGGTAAATGACCAATATCTGTCCAAACAACTCATGATATAATGTACTTAGCAGCAAATAACCTGTCGTGATGCTCATGTAAGTGCAATAGTGGTGTATAGCCATGGTGGGAAAGCAACTGCACTTGATTTGGCTAACTGATCCCCTCAGTGGTATGGGACCCATAGCTGGAACTGGAAAACAAGTCAGAACCATAACCAAACATGAGCCCACTCACCATTATCAAGCTACCACCAAATGTGGGCTATAAGAGGGCCTACACCTCTTAAATTCAGTGTAAAAAAGTAAGGGTTATCTCATTTGTCAGGTGCTAACTTTACTCTCCTTTGGAGAATGTGCTTCTCTTTTTCTGATAGATGCAGACCCTAAGGAGAGAGCCACTGTCAAAAAAGGGCACTGAGAGAAATTAAGAACAATTGGCAAAACAAGCAAGGGTGCTCTTTTCTTGATGAACTGGGTACCAGCACAAGGGTGAAGGAGATTGATACAGAGAGAAAACAACTCCTACCAAATCAGATATCCAGAGACCCAGAGGCCCCCAACACCTCATCACTGAAGGAGACCAAAAATGAACCCAACATGGCTCAGGGAAATTTTGCAGTAGAGGGGGTGGAAAGAATGTCAGAGCCACATGTTGGGTCATGATATGCAGAGACATTTATTATACCAATAACTGTGTGCTAACTCCATAATGCATGACCCATATACCTCAACAAGCAGGGGCCAGGGGGAGTGGCTAGGACATGGATGAGCCTAACAATGGTACCAAATTGACTGTATTCACTGAGTACAAAGCTAATTAATAATAATAAAAAACATAAACAAAAATGAAGAGAGTGTTAAAAGCTACAAGAGAGAAACAACTCACAACATGCAAAGGCAATCTTACCAGAATTATGTCATGTTTCTCAATGGAGCCCTTGAAAGCTATAAGGGCCTGGAATGAGATACTTCAAAGTCTAAAAACTATGTCTTCCAACCCAAGCTACTCTAATCAGCAAAGGTATCCCTCATAATAGATGGTGAAAGGAAAACTTTCCATGAAAAAAGTCAACTCTATGATTAATGAACCCAAAGCTAAACCTACAGAGAATACATCAGGGAATACTCCACACAGAAGAGTCACACAACCAATCTCAAGAGCCAACAAGAAGAAGACAGCAAAACCCAAAAATAGAACAGGATCCAAAAAGTACAAAACACAAGAAAGCACCAAACCTCATAAAACACCCCATCATGGCAGGGATTAATTCAAACCACACAGTAATAACCCAAAATATTAATGGTCTTAAGTCACCAAAGGTACAAGTTATTAGGGTAGATTAAAAAAAATGAACTCCTAGCTACAGATGATTGGTCTTCTGCATGACAAGGAAAATAATTAGTAGCAGAGGCCAGTAAATTAAAAAGGAGATATAAAGGGAAGAGAAAGGAAGAGAGGAGGGTAATAAGTAGGTTGGTAATGTATATATGTAACTACAGTGATTGAGATGGGGAGGTAATATGATGGAGAATGGAATTTCAAAGGGGAAAGTGCATGGGGGGGTGGGAGGGTATTACGATGGGATATTTTTTATAAGCATGGAAAATGTTAATAAAAATTGTGAAAGAAAAGAACTCTTCTCTCTGCTGTCTTTAACAAACTACTTCACCACTAAAGATAGCACCTCCTCAGGGTGAAGGATGAAAAATGATATTCTAAGCAAATGGAAATTGAAAGCAAGCAGGTGTTGCTATATTACTATCTGATAAAATAGAATTCAAACCAAAAGTAATCAAAAAGGACAAAGAATGCCACTTCTTACTCATCAAGGGAATGATCCAACATAAGACCATCACAATCATAAATCTACATGTGCCCAACACAACTATACCATATTTTATAAAACAAAATCTACTTGACAACAAAAGAGAAATAAACACCAACACTGTCATATTCAGAGACGTCAATACTCCACTGTCATCAATAGACAGATAATCTAAGCAGAAAATCAACAGGAAAATAAGAGCTCAACAACACCATAGATCAACTAGTCATAACAGACATCTATAGAACTATCTACCCCAAGTCTACAGAATACACATTCTTCCCAGCAGCCCATGAAACTTTCTCCAATGTAAACCATATATTAGGCAATAAAGTGTGCCTCCATAAATTAAGAAAAATTAAAGTAACTTCCTGCATCGTATCAGATCACAATGCTTTAAAGCTGGCAATTAGCAACAAGAGACACATTAAGAACTCCACCAGCTACTGGATCATAAACAACACACATTTAAACAATGAATGGTATGTGGAAAAAAATCAAAAAGTAAATTGTAAAATTCCTAGAATTGAATGATAATGAATAAACAATCTACCACAACTTATGGAACACAATGAAGGTAGTTCTAAGGGGAAAATTCATAGCACTAAATGCCTTCCTAACAAAGACAGAGAGAGTCTAAGTTAATCACCTGACTGTCTACCAATAGGCACTAGAAAACCAAGAAGATTCCAACCCAAAGAGCTCCAGAAAGAAATCAATAATCAAGATCAATGAATTGGAAACTAAGAAAACAATTTAAAAAGTTGATGAAATTAAGAGCTGGTTCTTTAAAAAAAAATAAACAAAGTTCATAACCCCCTGGCCAATCTAATTAAATGAAAAAAAAAGAAAGAAGACTCATATTAAGAAAATTAGAAACAAAAAAGGAGAGATCACAGCAGACAACAATGAAATTATCAGGGCATACTTCAAAAACCTCTACTTCACAAAATTGGATAATGTGGAAGAAATGGATCAATTCCTAGACACATACCACCTACCAAAACTAAACTTAGGACAGATTAATCTTCTAAACCAACCTATCACATCCATGGAGATTGAAAAAGTCCTTAACGACCTCCCCAATACTAAAAGTCCATGACAAGATGGCTTCTCATATAAATTTTTATCAAACCTCCATTGAAGAACTGAAACCAACTTTTCTCAAACTGTTCCACATAATACAAGACCAGGGAATCCTCCCCACTCCTTTTATGAAGCTAGCATTACTCTATTACCAAAACCAGACAGAGATGCAACAAGAAAATAAAACTATAGACCATAGGCCTATATCCCTAATGAACTTAGATGCAAAGATCCTGAACAAAATCCTTGCAAACCAAATTCAACAGCATATCAAAATTATCTACCTTGGTCAAGTAGGCTTCACACCAGGGATGCAGAGATGGCTTCATGTACAGAAATCACTATCACCACTGCTCTTCAACATAGTACTAGAATTACTAGTCCAAGCAATAAGACAGGAGAAAGAAATCAACAGGATTCAAATTGGAAAGGAATACGTCAAGTTAGCCCTATTTGCAGATAACATGATCCTATATATAAGTGACCTGAAGGTATCCATCTCAAAATTATAAAGGTGATAAATTCCTTTAGCAAAGTGGCAGGATACAAAATAAATGTGCAAAAATCAGTAGTCTTTCTATATGCAAAATACAAATATACAGAAAAAGAAATCAGTGAGGCTGTCCCAATGAAAAACCAAAGAACCCATTCCAAAAGTAGGGCAGAGAACTGAACAGGGAGTTCTCAGAGGAAGAATTACAAATGGCCAACACACATTTAAGAACATGTTCAAAATCCCTAGCCACTAGGGAAATGCAAATTTAAAAAACTATGAGATTCCACCTTACTTCAGTAAGGATAGCAAATATTAAAAAATCAAATGAAACAAATGTTGACAAGGCTGTGGAGAAATAGGAACCCTCAATCACTGTTGGTAAGAATGTAAGATTGTGCAACCACTATGGAAAAGAATGAATATAGAGTTACCAGCAGAACCAGTTATTATCTTACTGGGCATTTACCTTAAATGTTCCATGTCTCAGTTCAGAGATATTTGATCAACCATGTTTATAGCTGCTCAATTCATAATAACTAAGAACTGGAATCAACTCAGGTGCCCTTCATTGGGTAAATGGATAACCAAAATGTGGTATATCTACATGATAGAATTCTATGCAGCAGTACAAAAAAATGACACAGGGAAATTGGTATGAAAAAATGGTCAAACTTGGAAGAGATCATACTCAGTGAACTCACACAATAAGATAATCATTGCATAGTCTCACTCATCTGTGGCTCCTAACTGGGTCAGCTTGAGTTGCTGATGTACCTGATAGGCATCTTGAGGCCTGAACAATAGAGAGGGTAGGGTTTGGGTGAGGGAAGGGTAAGGAGGACACAAAACTGAACCCAAATTGCACTGGTAGCACAGAATCCTATATCTTGGAAGATAGATTAAAAGGTTGAACCCTCAGCAGAAACTTAGGGGGAGCACTTGAATCTAAGGACCCTGGATATGGTGCAATAATGCCTGACCTTAATTTCTCCTGTTTCAGTTTCTTTTTCTTTTTTTCTTTCTGTCTTTTTCTTTCTTTTTTTCCCTTGGCACTGGCCTGTAACTCCCAGTACCAGGATGTGGTTTACACCCGCAATAAGCTGTTGATCAGAGAGACCTACAAGGTCTCCAAAAACAAGACAGACTTCTGTCAGAGCACTTGATTACCCACCAGAGGTTAATGATAAGACCATACTGCTAAAGACACCGCATATACTGTAAGCATGGAGCATGGAGAGAACTGGCTAGAATCCAGAACAGATCCAGTTCCCAGGCAGTTAGCCCGTCTAGGGCCTGGAAGACACTACATGAGCTACTGGAGTAAAGTGACCAACATCTGTCTGAGCAATTCGAGTTCTAAGCTACTCAGAAACAAACAACCTGAGGTTATGCTCACACAAGGGAAATAGTGGCACACAGCTATTGTGGGTAACCAACTGCTCTTGGATTGGCTATCAGATCTGCTCAGCAGAAAGGAAATCATGTCTGGAACTGGGAAAGAAGTCAGAATCATATCCAGATAATGAGTTTGCTTCTAAATATCAAGCTCCCACTAATCTTGGGTTATAAGAGGTCTACACCTATTAAATTCTCTCTAAATTAATAATGGTTATCACATTTAACCAGTGCTGTCTTGACTCTTTGTTAGAGACTCTGCTTCTCTTTTTCAGACAGGAGCTGGACCTGAGGAGATAAATGACCCATTGCACTTCAGCCTGGCCTCAGCTGAAACCACAGAGGATTTTGGAAAATGAGCAAGAGTGCTGCTTTCTTGGTGATCCTGATATCATTGTAAGGGTGAAGGAGATAGACACTGGGGACACCCAACACCTATCAGTCAGTGATCCAGAGACTCCTAAGATCCCATAATGAAGTAGACGTAAAACACACCCAACAGGGCTGGAGAGATGGCTTAGCAGTTAAGCGCTTGCTTGTGAAGCCTAAGGACCCCGGTTCGAGGCTCGGTTCCCCAGGTCCCATGTTAGCCAGATGCACAAGGGGGCGCACGCATCTGGAGTTCGTTTGCAGAGGCTGGAAGCCCTGGTGTGCCCATTCTCTCTCTCTCCCTCTCTCTGTCTTTCTCTCTGTGTCTGTTGCTCTCAAATAAATAAAAATTAAAAAAAAATTCAAAAAAAAAAAACACCCAACATAGCTCAGGGAATTTTGTGTAAGAGGAGGTGGAAAGATTTTTAGAGCCACATGTTGGGACATTATGCACAGAGAAATTGCCTCTCCCCCATAACTGACTGCTGCGCCCACATTTCACTATCCACAATCCCCCTGGGGATGACCTGCATCCCCACTGAGGAGGGCCCCTTTGGAAAATGGGCAGGGATGAGGGTAAGGATGGTACCAACATGTATTGTTTACATACTAAGTATGCCCATATCTAATAAAAATAAATTTTAAAAAAGGAAATAGTGGATCCCACTCATGTATTCCCCATGGGCATTCATTAAGGGATAGAACATACCATTTTCAAGGCATGATAACCATTCCCATACATAGTATGTTCTGACTCCATCTTGTCAGGATGCCTTCTCTCATTCTCTGAAACTGGGGTCACAGCATCCTTCCTTCCCATTCTGGTATGTACTTCCCTTTGGGAGCAGGAGCTTCAGGAGGGGTGAAGTCAAGGGGCTGAGAATACTGATACTTTCGAGCTCTCATGCCTCCACAGGAAGGTTTTTGGCTCACCTTGCTCTGTGACTGATGAATGGCTATGAATCTCATTCTGCAGGGCCTCTGAGAGACAGGCAGACACACATTCTTAAGAAAGCAGCTTGTGGGCTGGAGAGATGGCTTAGCGGTTAAGCGCTTGCCTGTGAAGCCTAAGGACCCCGGTTCGAGGCTCGGTTCCCCAGGTCCCACGTTAGCCAGATGCACAAGGGGGCGCACGCGTCTGGAGTTCGTTTGCAGAGGCTGGAAGCCCTGGCACGCCCATTCTCTCTCTCTCCCTCTATCTGTCTTTCTCTCTGTGTCTGTCACTCAAATAAATAAATAAAAAAAAAAAAAAGAAAGCAGCTTGTTGAGAAGCATGTGAGCTGAAAAGGCTGCACTAAACATATAGTGCCTCCTCCATTCCTTCTAGCATCAGACACTATAGGTGGCTGGAAGGTGATTGACAACCAGCTCTATCATCTGTAGCTCACTTACCTCTGTATTAAAAGGGATGCATTTCTCACAGGAGAGAGGCTAAGAGATCAAGTAAATGCAGAAATATGAAGACAGCTTTTCCTTTTCTAGCCTTCCTTTCCTCATGGGTGCCCTTGGAAAGTAGGAATAAAGCATGTTGGTTGGCAGAGAGCTCTAAGATGGTACAATTCTTCCAGGAGTCATCATCCTCCCACACACCCTAACTCCCCAAGCTGGCAGCCAACCCCCTGCCTGAGTCCCTTTTCATTTCCACCCTCACTCCTCACTTTTCAGAAGAGACGATGGCTCAGGGCTAGATTCATATTTCTATTATAGAAAATGCTATAGCAACCCAAAGGCAACAAAAATAGTTTTGTGGAAGGTGCTCTGAGAAGCACTTGTCCCCTTAGAAATGTGCATGAGCTTGGAAACAGACCTGCAAACCTTAGGCAGGACTCCTGAGTGCTATTCCAGGGGCATCTTCACTTTGATTCAACTGAGAGCTGTGGCCCACATGGAACCCACAATGAGTGGATATGGAATCTTTCTTTCAAGTGTGGCTTGAGCTGTGTCCTTGAAAAATGTAGCCCATTTCCAGAGTTCACAGAGAAGGAAGTGATTTTCTTAGTCTTTTATCTGTGGCTATAACTGAATCTTACAAACCGAGTAATTTATGAAGGAATCTATTTTACACAGTTCTGGGAAATGGAAATCCAACATCAAAGTTCTTGTGTCTGATGAGGGACTCCTTGCTATATTATAACATGGTCACAGCAAGGATGCATCTTGGGTCTTTCTTTGTCTTCTTATAAATCCACTAATATATCTTTGATATCCCATTCTCATGTTCTCATCCAGACTTAATTACCTCCCAGAGCCACACCTACAATGATCAGCAATACATCAATTTGAGAATTAGTTTTCCATTCCACGAACTTGGGGAATGGGCACATTCAAATCTTGGCAAGTGGTAATACTCAGCTTCAAGGCCAATAGAATGTTTTGAATATCTAATTAGCATGCCAGGACCATCAGATCTAAAAGTGGCATCAGTGACTGGAGTGAGTGATCTTTCTTGACAAATAGACATCATCTTAGGAGTCCAGTATCTTGGGTTATGACCTTAATGACAGGAAGTGTGGGAATTAAGACCATAGATTGAAATAAGATTGCCTTCTGTTTATATATGCTGCTGTGACTCCCCACACAGGCTTAATGATATTTTCTGGGCCACAAGTAAAATGCAGGATAGTATCATCTGTCTTGGTCTTCTGGATAGGACACAGTCACTGAGTAATAGTCAAGTCCTTGCTACACCCTGGTGGCACAACTTTGCTTTCTGTGCTTGGTTTCCTTTTCTTAAAAAGGGAAGAAAAAACTGGACCTCATAGGGCAGTTGTGAAAATTAAATGAGACAATACAAATAAAGAGCTAGGTTAGTAGCAGGCTATGGTGTGTATAAGATAACTGCTAGTTATAATTATACCTTGAAGGGATGTATAAGGGTAAAATGAGACTGACTTCATTGGGGGATTATTGTTAGGGTAGTTCTGTAGATGTCCAGCTTGGGTTGAACTAGCTTCAAATCCTCACTGTAAAATAGAAACTGTACCTTCCATTTTTTCCTGGTATATACATCCAAACATGTGCATGCCTTTTGGGAACATGATCCCAGGAATACAAGACACTACCACAAATACACAACCTGCCCTCCACAAATCGAGAGTGAATTTCCCACACCGTTTAAAATAAGATAGAATCTTCATTCTGCCTCCATCAGAGAAACCAAATATGAGGGAATATATAAATTCTCATCTTGTGGAGAACACATTACCATCTGGAAGGACTGAAACCTTAATTAAGAACAAGTAAGGGTGAGCAGGAAAGAGGACCCTTTGGGTTTCATATGCAGGGAGCCTGTGGGGCTTCTGTACCTTAAGTTCACTGCTACATAGAGCCCTACTTTTTTACCAGATGGCAGTGAGGACTCCTGGAAGATATAGCTGGACATCTGGTGATACCCTACAACTTTCTCTAGTAACTTCACTAAATAACCATTGGGTGCCATGGAATCTCCATTATCTGGTTACAGCATCTGTAGAGGTGACTCCCAAAGTGGATGTTTTAGGATCAGTAGTGTCCGATGCTACGACTTGAAAGCTTATTGAAATACATACTTTTGGGACCTATTTCCTAACCTCTCTAAGAAAAGTTCCTGGGGCTAGCACTCTCTCACAAATCTGTAGGAAATCCTGGAGCATGCTGGCATTGGAGAACTTTCACTCCATAGCAAGAGATGGTTGTGGACATCTTCCAAAGTGTAAGATGGAGCAATGCTACCATCTGTCTTCCTGCATCTCAGTGTGAAAGAGCTTCAGCCTGGGTGCTAAACATGCTTGCATTTAAATCACAATTTAGTGCTATTTGGACTTTGGGAAAGCTTCGTACTTTTATTTTGCTATGTCTAAAACAGGATTATAACACTAATCCTAGGGAGCATTATAGGGGTTGTGTGTAAAATCTGTGAAATGCTAGATAAGTCCTTTGTATCAAATGAGACAGCAGATAAGTAAGATATCTGCCATTCCCATTTCTTCTCTCCATTATCTGCCCACCCCATCCTAGAAACCACTATGGTGTCTTGCCTATAACAATTCTTATATAAGTAAAATTAATTTAGAGCATTTTCAGTGCTTGCCATTTAACAGCTGTTTCAAAAGTGATGGTTCTTTGTCTTCTGCCCCTCCCCAGTACAGAAACTAGGGTAGATGTAGAAAATATATTTGAGTAAACAGAAAGGAAAATCTGGTAGCATTTCACATATTTCCTGCCCTTTTGCATTTTCATACTCTAATGCAGATTTGCCAGTGAGCATCTGCTGCTGCTTCAGAATCTCCTAACCCCAGTAGCCAATGTCCATACCAGCTCCAAATCAAATTATCTCCTACCCACTCACACATGCTTACATGCATGCACACAAAGACTTGTGCACACACTGTCACACACTTGCAGAAGAAAGTGCCTGTTCTCTCTGGTCCTGTACTGAGTGGGTAGTGATCCCCATGCTCTTCAGGTGAAGATATTGTGTGTGTCTGTGTAAGGCAAAGATGGCCTTCAGAAAAGCTGCTTTCTACTCTCTTCTGGAGAAAAGAGGTATGTGGCTACCGCTCTAGAGCCAGGGTCATTTTTGTTTCTTCTTTCAGCACCACATTAGGTGCAAATGCCAAGTGGACAAAAGACCATCAATAAATTCCAAGCTGTGTGGGAGTGCGTTGCTCACTTAAGCTGCCTTGACATCGATTTCCACCTGCTATTGTTGATGAAGCTGCATTTGTAAGTAGTGATAAATCCATTAGACAAACATGGCACTCCATTACTCAGTTTTTATGTTTGGCAGGCTGAATATGAGAAGATTTCTTGACACTAGGGAGCTAAACTCAGCTGTGGGCAGAGGAGTGCACATAGCCTGCCTGAGATTAGCAGATTAGTAGAGGGGAGAGGGCCCCAGCAACTTTGCTAACCCACAGAACTTTGTGTGTTATGACCAGGACTTTACAACCTTCTTGAGCTCCAGATATCACCTGTCACTGAAGGCTTAGAGTTGATGCTTAGGGAGGATTCAGGGGAGAGTGGAATTATTTTTGGTGTTTGTGTGTATATGTTTACCTACTCAAGCTACTCTGTAAAGGAGGCAGGCTGGAGCCTTCCCTTACCTAGTATATAGGAAACTAACTTTGTAGAATGTGAACTGATTTACCTGGGCCTCACAAACGTAGCAGAACCAGGACTAGGACCTAGGAACTCTTTCTAAGGTAGGACCAGGGCTGAGTCTACATGGCACACAGCCTCTATATGTCCTTGTATGTGAGAACATTGGCTTTTGGACATTCCTTGGAACAGGAGCCCACCTGAGCAGCATGTGGATTCTAATGAATGACAAAAGGTAGAGGCTTAAATTCCTATGCCCTTGGAGGAAGGGTGCAGACTTCTGGGCACAGTGACTACATAGACACAAGTCTCCAGTGAGGAGGGATTGGACTTCCACTGAGGAAGATACCACATGGGCATCACTGGAAGGAGTTGGCCCTGGATGAGACTACTGGAACAGTAGGGAAATAGCCTCCATCATATCAGGGAAACATCTATGCTTATTCATAGGAGGACCCAAAGCTCAGGCATGTCCCAAGTTGACCAGTCCATACAATGATCCATGGCTGAGCTTGAACTTAACTCTGCATCTGCTCTTCCCTTGTCCCTAACCAATGATGACAGAGGGAGTGGCAGGAGAGGAGGTGTTACTGAGCCTAGGCAGGTGATATGACCTTTGTGGTTTTGATGGAGGCATTTAGAGGGCTGGGTGGGCTGATACTCTGCCTGTCTTCAGTACTCAGAAGGAAGGGTGGAAACAGGCTTGGTGAAACTGGGCCCCAGAGACTATATGTCAGGCTTGCTCTTCAATCCATTACTCCCTAGGAAGACTTCCTTTTTCATTTCCCAGCCCCAATTGCCCAAGTCTGTTAAATAACATGGACTCAAACTTTCTTCAGTGGTGCTTTCTCCTCTGAAGTGGGGAAGTTAGTTCTTAAAGACAGAAATAAAGAAGCTCTGAGTTTTCTTACCCTGTACCTCTCACTTCTACTCTTCCCAGGGTAATGTCTGTTGAAATGCTGGCAGATGACTTCTCACCTCTTGACATTTGAATCCTGCAGCCAAGAACTTGACTTTATTTAGGAACTGCCAGCAAGGATTTACCACAAAGAAGAATGCAGTAGCTGGTGGAATATATACACATTCTGGTAGCAATGTGGACTATGTTTTCCAGATTTGAAGGAGTCTAGTGATGACAATGGGTGAATGCTGTCAATATTCCTTTCAGCTCTCCCTAGCCCATGTTAGGGCATAGGTACCAGGCAGGACTTCTAGATTCCAGGCAGGATTGCAGCAGGAAGAGGGGGCAAGACTTCAGGCCCACAATGGGCTTGGAGATGGGGGTGGGGTGGGAGACACTCTGCATGCTGATGGTCTTGCCTGCACTCTGGCTGTTAGGGCCAGAAAGGGCCTGCTGATGCCCTCCTCTCATGAGCCTAGTAACTAGGCCAAAACTCCCTTGGCCAGGACTAATTTCTTCTCACTAATTATGTCCTCTGAAGTTGGCCTGTTAATTGCTTTTGCTATTTCTAGACTCTGCCCCTCCTGCTCTGTCCTCCTGCTGGAGACAGAAATAACTTGGTACTTGGTGGATAATTATCACGTAGCATTTCCATTGTCAGCAGATGAGCAGCAGATGTGGATCCCTGACTCAGCATGTAGGTTTGGGCTGGGCTTAGGAGAGGTGCCCAGCTCTGCTGAGGCAGTGTGCTTTAACTCCAACTCTTGCCTCAGTGAGCACAACTCCTTCTGCATGGAGTTCGTCAAGTTGCACCTCCTCCTCTCGTGGTTCTCTTGGGATCAGTCTTACTTAATTGGGCTTTACTATGTCCCCTACTCATAGAAAAGGATACATGAAGGGAAAGAGGGGGGTCATAAAGACCTTTAGTTTCTGGCTGTAGATTCTTCTGGTTTCATATGTGGTTCTTTTTTTGTTTCTATTTCTATTTGATTATCTTTGGAGATGAAATAGAAGACCAGATAATATGGCTAATACTTGCAAACTTTTAATTTTTAGGCATGAATGAGTGATTGTAGCAGGGAGATGGGGCAGGACAGTAAGTACTAGATATTCAGAGTAGGGAAAAAATGTCTACTATGGAGCCCTGGCAGACTCCCTAGAGCAGGTGTGTCCTGAGTTGCCAGTGAGGGAGACAGAAGCATTGCTTCAGCAGTACAGAGAAGGTGGGTAGGAAAATCTCATCTCAAACCTGCGTGATTTTAGAGGTAACGTCCTAAGCCGACACAGAGCCTTCTCTTCCCCAAGGAGGGAAAATTCTTTTTGCTTCACTCCTGGAGCCTAAACTTCACAAATGAGAGCTGTAAAAAGAAGAAAAGGGTTTGACATTGCCTAGGTTGAGGTCTTAATTCAATAAAGTAAAAGTGTTTTTGCAACTGAGCCTGAATACTTCCTCAACTCCCTCAGTACTCACTCCCACTCATGAGATAGAGATTTCTGTTCAAGCTTTTACTTCAGAAAGTGAGAACTCTGAGTAATTCGCCTTGAAGATACTGGGCACTTAGCCTATGGTTCAATAGCACTGTTGCAGTCAGGTTTGCACTGCTGGTAGAAATCACCCAACCAAGAGCAGCTTGTGGGAAAATGAGGTTTATTGTGGCCTACAGGCTTGAGGGGGAAGCTCCATGATGGCAGGGAAAATGATGGCATGAGCAGAGGATGGACATCACCCCTGGCCAACATAAGGGTAGACAACAGGAACAGGAGAGTGTGCCAAACACTGGCAAGGGGAAACTGTCTATAACATCCATAAGCCTGCCCCCAACAATATATTGCCTCCTAAAGGTGTTAATTCCCAAGTCTCCATCAGCTGGGAATCTAGCATTCAGAACACCTAAGTTTATGAGGGACACCTGAATTGAACCACCACATTCAGCCCCTGGTCCCCATAAACAGATATCCATACATGATGTAAAATACAATGCATTTCAGTCCAACTTTAAAAGTCCCCATAGTTTTTATCAATCCCAGTGATGTTCAAACATCCCCATAGTCTAAGATCTTTTAACTGAGCCATATACTAAAAAATAACCTCAAAAAACCAATGATGGCACAGAATAAACATTCACACTGCAAAAGATGGCACTGGACATAGCAAAGAAATCTTCATCCAATGCAAGACTTAAAACAACCAGGGCAAACATCAAACTCTGTAGCTTCCAGTCCAACAACTCTAGCCAGTGACAAATCTCTGATAACTCTAACCAGCAATAAGTCTCAGGTATTCCAATTCTGCTGCTCCAGCTAGGTTACTCACAGTCCTAGAAAACTTCATCAGGGTGGGCAGCTTTCCTTAGCAGCCATCTTGTTATGCCAGCATCTCCACTGGGTCTCCACTGCAATCTGCAGTTCATCCTCATGGCTCTAAGGGGTCTCCATGTAGGCAACCAGCAAACTTGCTTCACACTGCCCATGGCCATTTCTAAAACACAAGACTGTGTTGCAAACTCAATGACCCTTTTTCCAGCATTTCTTATACTCCACAATACTAGGTAGGGTGCCACTTTGTTAAACCAGGAGAATAAAGCAGACTTTGAAGAACAGGACAGTCCTTGAGCACTCAGGCCCCAACAGTACGCTGCCTCCTGGAGGTTTTAATCCCCAAATCTCTATCAGCTGGGAATCTAGCATTCAGAACACCTAAATTTATGGGGGACACCTGAATCAAACCACCTGTACTGTGGTTCTTCTGTCTAGATCAGTTGTTGAGAATGTGGCATCTGCTGCCTGAGCTTCACAGCTATCTCTTCTGTCTGAACTCCAGCTCCACAAATAGCAGTACCTCAAAATCAGCAGCCTTGGTATACATTCTCAGCCTCTGTCACCTGTCAACAGTACTGGATGTGGCCCATACACCTGGAGCTGGCCTTGATGAAATGTGCTTCCATCTGTTCATAGGCGTTTATTGAGCACTGACTGCATGCCTACACTGTGAGACAAGAATAAGGTTTGAAGGCCAATCCCTGCCTCTGGGGAGTTCAGAGTGGAGAAAGAAGAAACTGTTTTAATAAATACTAAGATAGAGAAACCCAGAGAAAGAGCTGCCCTTCCACTCAGGCCTGGCTAAAATTGCATTAGTGGGCAGAGAGCAGGGTTGATTTAGTCATGTGGGGAGGAAAAAGTGTCCAGAAAGCTTGATGAAGCTATAGCCCCATGTTCTGTCCCATTAGGCAGAAAGTTGAAAATAATAAGGGCCAAAGTCTATTCAAGGCCACATCTGACCACTGAAGGTTTATAATCTTGGGTTTGTATCTTGACGACCAGGCCCATTTTTACCCACCTTTGCAGCTGGAAACTCCAACATGGCAGACCCAGGAAAGATATCGTTCATCTGACCTCAGGCTTTTGCTATTATTAGGCAGGAAGAGAGGATGACAGCTCTGGGGTCCAGGATAATCCACTGCAGGGTAAGGCAATGGAAGAAGCTCAGTGCTCCTCCCCTCTGTTCTAGGCAAGCTTACTGATGCAGGCTGAGCTCAGATGTAAACTAATCTAGCAAACCCCACATGTGTACTGTCTGTGGATTGCCACTGATGGCAGGAAATCCAGCAGGGAAGTTAATCTTTATTCTAGCCCTGCTCCTAAATCTATGGTCCCTGAGGCAAAAATCTAAGGCCAAGTGAGAAGTGAGAATAGAGATCAAGATTACCTCCTAGACCTGATCTCAGCAGATTTTTTTCTCTCTTTACTTTTTGTTCTTGCTTGCTTTCTTGTTTTGTTTCTCCTTCCCTTATTCTTTCCTTCTTTTTTCTTTCCATCTCTTTCTTTCCCTCTCCCTTCCTCCTTCCTCCCCCCCCCCCCATATCACTATGTAGCTCAGGTGCCTGGGAATTCCCTATGCTTCTGCCTCAGGCTCTGAAATGCTGGGATTACTGAAACACACATCATATCTGAAGAAATATTGTCAATTTTACTCATTCCCATTCCTGCTCCTTAGCCTCCACACAAATCTGAGACCACAGTTGGCCAGTCTCCATCACTGTTGGAAGCAGATAAGAAAAGCTAGTCCATCATTCAGTCTGAGGGGCCCTACTCTGAGGGTAGGGTCATTTTCCCCTTTGGAACTGAAAAATACTGCCTCCCATGCCTATGAAAATCAAGTTGGAGTCTAGAGGACTAGATCTGGGATAGGTTGGGACATTTTTTTGCCTAGGAAAACAATACTTGCAAATTTGTCACCTGCAGTGAAATCGTGGCGAGCAATTAATTCTTAGGTGGAGGTGTTAATTCCCATAAACTTAGGTGTTCTGAATGCTAGATTCCCAGCTGATAGAGATTTGGGAATTAACACCTCTACCTAAGAATTGATTGCTCGCCACACATGGCTCCTGCCATGAGCATTCCCCATGTACAGTAGGCACTTATTCAACCCCACCCCCTGCCCAGTAGACAAGCTAATTTGTTTTAGCCCCTGGAGACAAAGGAGGCTCTAACTATGGAGGGTCTGATGTTGGTGACTGTTTTGTGAGGTAAGAAAAGATGCAGAGTGTTAATTGCTGATACTTCTACAGTATGTACTCCACCCAATAATGTTGCAAATGTAGAATAGTTATTATAACAACCTTCTTGGGGAATCACTATCATTCCAGTTTTAGGTTGGGAACCTGAAGCACTGTGAGGTTAATCCCATGACCCATGGATACACAGCCGCAAGTATCAGAGCTAGGTAAAATTCAGTCAATTTTGCTCTTTAGTGTGTGGACTTTGCCATGGCTCTGCACAACCTTCTGCCTAAGTCCCGAAAGCAGTCTGATACACAAAGAATTTTCAGACTGGTTCAAAGCCAGTTTCATGCTCCTGATAACTGCATCCTTGAAAAAGTTACTTCTCTTTTTTCTTAAACCTCAGTTTTGTTACCTGTGAAATTTCAGCAACAGTCAGGAAGGTAAAATGACAGGATGCATGCTATCCCAGCTTGCTCTCCCAGCATCCCTGTCTGCTCCCCACCCTCTGCAGAATTGTACAGTAGTGCCAGAGTCCCACTTAGTAACTTCTGGGGATCAAAATGTTACCAAGACACCAAACAGCACAGGCTTACCTTGGCCGTTGTCAAGAGCATAGCTGGCATGTGCTATTAGGAAGCAAAATGAAGAAAGGGTTAACACTTGCAGCAAGTAAGAAGAGTGCAGGGTTAATTCCCTAGGCAGGAATGTCAAAGGCTAAGGGAATTCATATAGTGATATCACACAGTGATATGTGGGGGGGGGGAGAAAGAAAAAGGAGGAGGAGAAGAAAGGAGGAGGAGGGGGAGGAGAGGGAGGAGGGGAAATGAGAAGGGAAGAGATAGAGGAGGAAGAAGAGGAAAAGGATTAAGAAGGAGGAGAAGAAGAAGATGAGGACTCTTGGTCACAGGTGAAGGTGGCATATTCCTGACCATGTTCAGTTAGAGGTTATGCATCTTCATACATCTCTTTTTTTAAAATTTTTTAAAAAATTATTTATTTATTTATTTGAGAGCGACAGACACAGAGAGAAAGACAGAGGGAGAGAGAGAGAATGGGTGTGCCAGGGCTTCCAGCCTCTGCAAACGAACTTCAGACGCGTGCGCCCCCTTGTGCATCTGGCTAACGTGGGACCTGGGGAACCGAGCCTCGAAGCCGGGGTCCGTAGGCTTCACAGGCAAGCGCTTAACCGCTAAGCCATCTCTTCAGCCCTTCATACATCTCTTGTTCAAACGTGACAGACAGCAACATTCCTTAGCTTTAAAATGAATTGTAATGAGCAAAGTTCACCCTAGGTCACCCTGAAAAGTAACTCTGAGCTTGGCTGGTTTAAATTGGTTACTTGAGATTTTCTCTGGAGAGTTATCTGAAACTAAAACAAACAAAATGAAGAGATGTTGACAGTCATTTAAAGGGAAGTAGCCTTATCCCTTGAAACACAGATGCTTGTCCAGAAGACAAAATTCAAAACTGAAAATATTGGAAATTTTGAAGGCAGACTTGTTTTACCTCCCCTGAAGCCATAAAGAAGCCTCCACTAGGAATGACAGTTGAGCAATTCAGAATGCCTGAGGGCTGAGCATAAGCTCAGGATGGCTTGAGATGGGAAGACCTTGAGTCCTGAATCCATAGATATCAGCCATGTTCAGAGAAAGCAGACAATCTGGGGAAAGGATGAAGAATGATTTATGTATTGGGCTTAAGGAAGATTTATTTCCCTCCTGAGAATTTCACAAATTGCCCAGGTATGGATGAATGGTGGAGACACAAGTCAGAGAACAGAGTTTAGCACACTGTGACCCAGACTCTGCTGGGGTAAGTTCATGTGGATCCTGGGGCAGAAGTGACAGTTTTGATCCAGGATGCTTTATTTGGTGGATTTAGCTTTGGCAAGTTTCTTCATCTTGCTGGGCTCAATTTCTTTACTTCTGCAATTAAAATGATGATTCCTGGATTTAGGCTTCTTTCTCTTACTTCCCCTGATCTATGTACTCACAGAAGAAGGTTAATGATAAGTAAGCACTCATATGTAGAAAGAAAAAGGCATTTGCACTTGAAAAAAGGTGGAGATTCTTCTAAGGCCCGAATTCAGCTGCAGAGAATGCTTGAGGAGGCTGGTCTTTTCAGGCCTGCTCCTGACAGCTGCATAACAGAACAGAGTAGATGTGTGCTGCTCCAAGGCCGACTTCTGTCTCTTGGCTGTCTCTCAGGGGAATCCTTAGAAAGAGGAGACCATCTGAAGGGTAGTCCCAAGGACAATGCCTTGCCAAGTTATTTGATGCTTGCTTTTCTCTGCCTGCTTCTTTGGCAATGGCTGTCATCAGAATCCACCCAGCAAAAGCAATGAGCCCCACTAAGAGCTGGGGAAGATTTTTTTCAAAGCTGGTAGAGCTGAGGGTTTGGAGGGAATAAGCATTTTGGTTAGTCACTGGATGAGCCTTTGGAGATGACTGTAGAGCTTGGGGATCAGGAGGTGTCAGAGTCTGTTGGGGTGCAAAATCTTGAAGCTTTCTGTGAAGTTTTGGGATTAGTTGGGAGGTTTGAGATAGGAAGGAAGGAAGTATGGAGATTGTGGTTCTGTGGATGTGTGATTTCCCACCACCTGCTCACCTCCATTTCTCCCCCAGGGAGAGGGGTGCAGCAAAATGGTTAAGGCTCTGGTGTCTCATTTTCACAGCTCTGAGCTGAGATTCTAGGTCATTTTGTTGGCTATGTGAGCAACTTCTAAACTTCTCTGTACCTTAGTTTCCTCAAGCAAAAAAAAAAAATGGGATGCTGGGAATATTTCCTTATGGGCTTGTGAGAATGAAATGAAAGGAGCTATGGACCTGCCTTATAGAACACACCCACAGAAGTGAGTGTTGCTGTCTTCTACCCTCCCCTTACCTGGACCTGCTACCTGTCTTTAGACAGTCACCACCACCAACTGCCTATTCCCAGTTCTTTAAACTCACTTTCCTGGCTAGTTTAACTATTCATTTCTTACATTATCATTAATCTTATTACTTTCAGTCTAGTTATTTTTTATTAACATCCTCTCTAAAATCAATTATTAATCTAACATCTATCTACTGACTAGTAGTATATTTATTATCTATCATCCAGTTATCATCTATCACTTATCATCTGTCATCTGTTATCTATATCTAATATATCTATCATCTATTATCAGTTTGTACTAATGAATCACCTATCTACCTAGTATATACTTACATATAACTATTCCTCATATATATATATTTATCACTGTTTTTATCATTTATCTATATACCTCTATTATCTCTCTCTCTCTCTCTCTCTCTCTCTGTCTCTCTCTCTCTCTCTATCAATCATCTATCTGTCTACTTATTTATTTGTACCTGGCAAATACACATTATAACCAGGTTCATTTATAGGAGAATATGGATATTTCAGGTAGATCCAATAGAACTGCCTACATGCAGATTAAGCCTTACTTTTTAAAAAATTTTTATTTATTTATTTGAGAGCGACAGACACGGAGAGAAAGACAGAGAGAGGGAGAGAGAGAGAATGGGCACACCAGGGCTTCCAGCCTCTGCAAACGAACTCCAGATGCGTGCGCCCCCTTGTGCATCTGGCTAACGTGGGACCTGGGGAACCGAGCCTCGCACTGGGGTCCTTAGGCTTCACAGGCAAGCGCTTAATCGCTAAGCCATCTCTCCAGCCCAAAGCCTTACTTTTAAAGGAGTATTATAGCAGGGAAACTGTGTGAAGATTAACCAGCTAGTGAGGACCAGGGAAGCAGATGTTTTTGAAAACTAGGCTTTCTGGGTCAGAGAGACACAACAAGGCTATAGTACCAGGCTTTTGAGGCAGACAGGTTTCCTGCTTTCTGGAGACTGAAGGAGAGGGTTCCTGTTTTTTTAAGCAGGACAGAGGATCTCGTGTTCAGTTGGGAGCCCTCTTACTCCTCACCTCTTAGAACTGTGAGGGTGCTATGAAAGCTGTAACCCTGCATAAAACAGATCATGTCTCTGAACAGGTGCAACCTATGGGGGAATGGCTACTGCCTTAGCAGGCTTCTCCATGTTGCTATAGCAACTTGGGCTGCCCTATCTGCCTTGCCTGAGTGGTTTTCATCTCACATGTATTCTAGCTCTTTCTTTTTAGTGAAAGCTTTCCTTTCACATTGCATGTCCAGGCCTGGTTCACCTCTCCAGCCTCATGTTGCCCATGGCCACTCAGTATTCTCTCCAGTATACTGTGCTCCTCTCCTGTTACTTCCAGTGTCACCCAGAGGTTTAAGCAGAAGTATGAGGAGTGTGGACCTTTCTCTTCCTGGCAACCCCTTAGACCATGCCTTGTCCTCCCCACCAGATATCCTCTCCAGTCCTGTCTTTTTCTGTCCTCTTTAGGTGGAGTCTTTCTCTGTCACAGATGTGGGCAGAATCTGGCTCTTCTTTGCTGATGATCTTGCCATCTTAGTAGGGCCCAGAGTGCATGACATACCAGAGCTGTGCCAGGAAAGCCTGGGTATATCAGTAGAGTCCAGGAGGAGCAGTGCCTTAGGTGTGAGGATCTTGCAGCACGCAGGGGACCTGGTTATCTGGGTTGCTGGAGGGCCCTTGTGATCTCTAGCTGCTGGGAGTCTCTGAGCCTTAAGTTCTTCATTTTGACACAAGGACATTGTATTAGATTCAGATTTTATTATAAATAAATAAAATAAAATGGGGCTGGGTGAGATGGCTTAGAGGTTAAGGTGCTAGTTTGCAAAGCCAAAAGACCCAGGTTCAATTCCCTGGGACCTATATAAGCCAGAAGCACATGGTGGCACATGCCTCTGGAGTTCATTTGCAGAGGCTGGAGGCCCTGGCATGCCCATCCTTTCATGCTCTCTTTCTCTCTCTCTGTGTGTGTGTGTGTGTGTGAAATAAATAGATAAAAAGAAAATATTAAAAGTAAGAATAAATAAATAAAATAAAATAAAATAAAATATAATAAAACGAATAAAGTCAATTCCTGGGATAGAACCTAAAAGAGACTATACCTGACAAATCATGAGATAAGTATGTTCCCATGCCATACAGACACAAATACACATAGACATACTCTTACACACAGACATACTCATTCTAATTCATAGATATGCCTGCCTACATATACATGCATACATACAGAGAGGAAAAGATACCTATTCATCACATACTGACACACACACATACATCCCCACATAGAAATATGACAGATAGACACAAATACATGCACACACTGACACAGATGCATTCGCACATGCACAGGAATGCCAATACCCACAGACATCAGTCACTACATTCATACAGAGTTACAAATAAAAATGCATATGTACGCTGTCACAAACATAAATACAGGCACATTTAAACACAGATACCACACTTACTTTCTCACACCCATAGCACATTCCAACACTCATATGTGGACTGGAGCCACATGCTTTATCTGCTTAGTTGTGCACATGGCATTTATAGATGCAGAAACAGCTAGCATGAAGAAACCAAGCATTCCTTCTACCCTACTAGTAACTCCACACAGAAAAAGGAGATCTGGGCCAAAAGTGAAGGGCACTGTGAGTCTTACCACTGTGAAGCATAATCTTGGTCCATGTTGTGAATGGGTATGCATGTGTTAAAAACAACATGCTGAATACCCATTCCTGTGGCATTTCTCCACCTTGACACCTGTACATGGTTCTTCCTGGAACTTCCATGCTGTTGTTCATAACTCTGGCCCACCTATAGTACCCTGTCCCATGAGATCTCACACTCCACTCACATTCATACCACAGTGCCTTCCCCTCAAGGGTTACGGATGTCTGTTCAGTCTCAGTGACCTAGCAGGCCTGTCTGTCACCTTACCACACTAATGGAGCACTAAAGCCCAGAGTATTGGGAATCGGAGTAGACTAAAACTTTTTTCATTGTTGTTTTGCAAGTAGGGATTCAGGAAATATCTATTTGAGAACTGTCCTGAACTCTTCACAGAATTAGCACTCGGTGAAGGGTGCCAAGACATTTGTAACATTCCTTGTAACACAGGCACCTAAAGAGGACATCAACTTGCCTTTACATGGCAGTGGTGTGATAATTCTCATAAATGTCTTGTAACTCTGCTCCATACCTAGCTTGTTCTCTGACTGTCCACTTGAAAAGGACACTTCAGCAAAAAGGTCAAGATACCATGCTGTGAAGGCCCACATGGGAGTCAAACCATCCTCTTCTTTTCCCCAGAATTGTCATGGCAGGGTATTCATAACTGTAAAAAAGTAAGGAATTTCATGTGCTGAGGAATGCAGAAGGCACCACCTTTCAGCGGGCACATACAGTCCCCTGTGCATGGTGGAGCCAAGCTAGTCCATCAACAGTAGATTGGGTTTGTTTTAGGGATGATGTTACCTTGGACTCTGACAGAGAAGTGTGTTTGCAGAAAAATGGTAAGTACTCTGATGGTAGTTGTGCTCGTTTTTGAGAGAAAGAAAGAAAGAGTGGGGGAGAGAGAGAGAGAGAGAGAAAAGAGAGAAAGAGAGAGAGGGAAATGGTGTACCATGGCCTCAGCCACTGAAATCAAGCTTCAGATGCTTGTGCCACCTAGTGGGTATGTGCGACCTTGCAATTGCCACACCTTTATGTATCTGTCTGACGTGGTATCTGATCTGGAGAGTGGAACCTGGATCCTTAGGGTGGCATCTGATCTTCAGAGTCGAACCTGTATCCTTAGGTTTCACAGGCAAGTGCCTTAACTGCTAAGCCAACTCTCCAGCCCTGTACTCTTGGTTTTGTGCTTTGTACCTGTTCCAGGATAGGAGAGATCCTGAAGGTTTTGAGACAGGTCACTTTACATGGGTCTCTTGGTCTTCCAGTATGGATTGTACTGTTACATTTTCTCCCTTGGGAGAGTATGGTGTTAAGAGAGCCAACTGTGGTCCAAGAAGGGAGAAAGTGGAATGGAGGCCTCCGTTCTCTTTTGTACTTCTCTGCCTTCCCATAGTAGATGAGGACAGAGATGAATAAATCTGGGTTGATTAGGGGTGGGGTGGACAGACATGCTCTCTCATGCTTATGAAACTTCCAGGCTGAGGAAACACTATTGCCAAATGCACTGGGACTTTTTCTGGAGTAGAACTGGTGAGTAGTTGTCTTGTTTGTTCTTAGAAGGAGAGACACAACAGCCTGGCATTGTCTACTCTCAAATTTTCTGGCTGGAATGGGAAGAAGCACTGGGCAACCAAGACAAGGCCATGGAACAGGAGACCTCATAGGCTTGCAGCATAATCAAGCTGTACCTGTTGGGTTCTTGTGTGATCAGGTCACACTGTTTGGCTCCCTTGGCTCCCAATGTCCCCCAAATAAGGAATGCTTTTCCTTCTGAATCTTGACCCTCCCCCACTCTCCTCCCAAGTTTAGCTCTTCTCTTCCTAGAGGCTCTTGCTTGCTTCCAGTGCAGAGAAAGAAATTGCATGGTGGTCGCAGCTGAAGTCTTTGGAACTAGGTGTTGGCTCAAATTTGAACTACTCCACATTGGACAGTGTGGTCATTATGAGGCATAAATCATTATGCCTCATTTTCTTAACTATAAAAAGGATCTTAATTCCTGTTTCACTGGGCTATGCAAAGACAAGGTAATGTGTAAAGGACTTAGCTCATAGTCCAATGTACAATAATTGCAGTTTAAAAATATTAATCTTAGGCTGGAGAGATGGCTTAGTGGATAAGACACTTGCCTGCACAGCCAAAAGACCTAGGTTTAATTCTACAGTACCCAAATAAATCCAGATGTACAAGGTGGTGGATCCATCTGGAGTTTGTTTGCAGTTGCTAGAGGCACTGGTGTGCCCATTCTTCCCCCACTCAAAGAAATAAATTTAAAAACCTAAAACATATTAATCTCACTTCTAATTGTACTTTCTTATTGTCTAATTGGTCTCTTCTTTCTTATTTTTCTGTGTCTAGTTCAAGCTCTATTTCTTCCTTGAAACCTGCTATGCTAGCTTTGTGTTATGATACAAAAAAAACCAGAAAAATTAGCTTAGTAAGAGAAACAAGTTATTTTGCTCAGTTTTGAGAGATCCAATGCAATATTAGGTAATCTACTGATTTATCCATTAGCAAGGGGATAACATAGCAAAGTCACTCCCATGATGGTCAAGAAGCCAAAAGTGAGGAGTGAGCTAGGGTCCCATAACCTTATTCAAAGGCACCCAGCCAATGACTTAATGACTGCTAGGCTGTACCTGTTAAAGGCTCCACCACCTCCCAATGGTGCCACAATGGAGATCAAGATTTCTACATAGGGTTCTGAAGAATATTTAATATTTAAATGTTAGATATACTGTTCATAGCCCCTCCTATGACCAGTATATCTAAAACTGGATTCCTTTGTCTTTCTTGAAAGCCCTATAAAGTTTGGACCTAATGATTTCCCTACTTAATTAACCCTATATAACAGATATAGAGTGATGAACATGGGCTAGGAATTTCCTCCATAAAAGTAAGGTTCTTGCCTTGTATGCCTGCCTGTCCTGGAGCTTCAAACAATGCACTGGGCACCACATGCTGTTTAATTACAGGGAAGGTGGTCAGAAACATCAGTGCCTGTACATTTTTACTGGTTCTGCAAAGAAGTTGTGGAATTAGAACATAGAAATAGGAGCTATTGTGCCCAACCTTTAGGTACTTGACAAAATACAGAAATTCACAAGATGATGATGTCAGATAGGTATTTATTTAGGAATATCTTCTAACCTATGATTCTAAAGGGACTCAGAAATCATCTTTCTCACACTCCCATCCATGGCAAAACACCCTCATCTAGCAGCCCTCTCGTGCTTTTGACCATCCAACAGGCAGGATCTCATGCCTTGTAGAGAAGTCCATGTGAGTGCATATGCTTCTATACAAAGGATTTTTATTACATCATTAAAACATACATTTTAATATTTTTATATAGAGAGCCTTTTATGGAACTAAACAAGGGTTCCCAAAAGCAACCAGCCTGACAAGACATACACATCTGTGCAATGGTGGCACACAGCCTAGGTGGGTAACCAATGGCTTTGTGATTGACTAAGAGATCCACTCAGTGTAAAGGAACCCATAGCTTGAAATGGGATCCGGGTCAGAATTTCATGGAGACCAAGATTATGGTCTCTAATGCAAGTTCTCACTAGTCTTTGGCCAAAATATGGGCTATATCCATCAAAATCTTGCTAAATTCACAATGTTTATACAATTTAACCTATGCTGACTTCATTCTCTGTTGGAAAATCTATTCTTCTTTTACAGAAGGTATCAGGTCCTGAGCAGATAAACCACTCCTCACACTTCAGCCAAGGCCCAGGTGAAACCACAGAGAATTTGATGAGATGAACAAGAGTGCTAATTCAATGGCAAGCTTGACAATCTGTATCAAGGTGAAGGAAACAGACAGTGAAACACCAAAGCAGGAATACAGAAGTTCCTGAGATCTTAACACTGACATAGACTTAAAATACACCTACTACAGCTCAGGGACATTTTCAGAAGAGGAGGCAGAAAGATTGTAAGTGGCACAGGTCAGGAGGGCAAATTCGGAGGCATTCCCCCCACCCAATGACTGACTTCTACTCTCACAATGCTGAACTGAAGGCATCATGGGGAATACCAATAATCTCACTGAGGTAGGCCCTCAGCAGATTGGGTGCAGGGAGGAGGGAAATGATGGTACTATATGAAGTATATTATTAATAAAAAACCCAAAAGAATATAATCTTACTTCATCATGGCTTTTCTTCAGTACTCTAAGACCATAATGTCCCTCCTCCTGAGTCATGCCACACTCAACTTTCCTTGCCCGAGATTCCATCAGGAATGATTTCTAGATCTTGTGCTGTTCTGGTGCCCTCCCGTTCACACACCAGTGTGCCAGTGTGTTGGCATCTGTGTCTCCCTGAAATGTGGAACTAAGCAGAGTCCAGTCAGGTTGGATCAAGGCAGGGACATTAGGTTGTCACCTCCTCTACCTATGGTAGCCTATTCTGTATGTGTAGCAAAGAGCAATGTCTTTGCTGATTTGTTAAGCAATGACTTGAACATTTATAAAACAACATATAAATGTATGGGCCTGGTTATATTTTTGCAAATTCAATACAGATAAATAAGTGTTTGTAGAAATGATAGACAGTTTTCAGAGGACACAATATATTTGTGTTACTACTGATCGCAGGTATAGTAATAAGTGAAATATTTCTTGTCCATATTTTTTCATGGTAAAACAAGCACAACAAAATTTGCCATGCTATGGATGGAAGCTGGAAGAGAGTCAGTCCCCAGACAGTCAGCGTGACTAGTGCCAGAAGGTGACACATGGGTGACTAGGGGAAGACAACCAGTATCTGTCCAAGCAACTCATGGTCAAACCTACTTAGCAGCAAATAATCTGTTGTGATGCCCACACAAGTGCAGTAGTGGCAAACAGCCATGGCGGGGAACCAACTGCTCTTGATTTGGCTAACTGATCCCCTCAGTGGTACAGGAAACAAGTCAGAACCATATCCAAACATAAGCCCGCTCTCCATTAACAAGCTACCACCAATCGTGGGCTACAAGAGGGCCTACATCTATTAAATTCTCTATAAGAAAGGTTTATCTCATTTGTCTGGTGCTAAATTACTCTCCCTTGGAGAATCTGCTTCTCTTTTTCAGATGGATGTAGATCCTAAGGAGAGAGCCACCCCATCATACCTCAAAGGGGCCCGGCTGAGACTTAGAACAATTGGCGAAATAAGCAAGGGTGCTGTTTTCTTGGTGAACTGGGTACCAGCACAAGGGCAAAGGAGATCAAGACAGAGAAAAATCAACTCCTACCAAATCAGAGATCCAGAGATCCAGAGGCCCCAACACCTCATCACTGGAGCAGACCAAAAATGAACCCAACATGGATCAGGTAAATTTTGAAGAAGAGGGGGCAGAAAGAATGTCAGAGCCACATGTTGGGTCATGATATGCAGAGACATTAATCCTACCCATAACTGTGGGTTAACTCCAGAATGTATGACCCATATACCTCAACAAGGAGGGGCCAAGGGGAGGGGGTAGGTCATGGATGAGCCCAACAATGGTATCAAATTGACTGTATTAACTGAGCACAAAACTAATTAATAAAAAAATCACATTCACAATGCCAAAAAGTTGCCATGCTAATAATATTTCAGTGTGTGTGACATAGCCACTGGCATTAAGTACACTGCGACATGGCTGCCTCTTCTCTGGATGTGACCATGTTAAATGTCAAGTCATCATCCCCTCCTGTACAAGAAAGGCTAGGAATCTCTCACCCCCACTGAGGTCTCCAGAAGAATGGAGGACCACCCATTACTGCATAGTGGCCAGGACTACAGGGGAGCTGGAGATGGCAAATTTTCAGGTCTGATTAGATGGATCGGCTGGGTAGAGAAGCCTGGATGTTTCCCTAACCTGAATATCCTCAGTGATTTCTTCTGGACTCTGGTGTAAGCACAGCCTTATTTTTGGATACCAGAGACTCATATCCTTGGAGGTAATACCTCACAGATGCTTGAACAATGGCTGGTAGGACTGTGTCTGGTGTGACTCCAGAGCATTGTGCTGGCTCAGTATATCATGGTCGATCATGGATGAGTTAATACAGAGTATATCATGTAATGATGCCCTTAACTTCATTGTGTGTTATAGTAGCTGAAAGATACTTGTCACCTACAGTCAATTGTGCTTCCAGAACTGCTGGGAACCATGATGCTTGAGTTATTGGTCTGTAAATTATAGGTCCAATCTGAACATCATGGACAAAACAAGTGCTTTTCTGGCAGACATTTAATCTTTCTTCTGGGTTCAGTTCCTGTATAGACCTCATTTGGGAATTCCAGGACAGATTTTCTTCTTTCTAGAAAAAAGTAACATTCATTATTTGCTTAGCACTATCCTAACATTCCATGCACACAAAATGCCTTTCAAACAGAAAGCAGAAGCAAGGCCAGGCAAGGACACATGTCTAGAGCCTGTAAGGCAGAGTCCCTTCCCATGGAGCTGTTCTGGGAGCCCTAGCACACTACAGTGGCTACAAGACATCAGCTTTCATGCTGGAGTGGTCCTGAGCTGCACAGTTTTGACGCCCAAGGACATTCCTGGTGGCCAGCCCTTCTGAGTCCTTCGGTAAAAGCACCTAGTTTCTTCTTTCCAAATGTCTTTAGCAGAGACCCTCAGAAAACAGTTGAACACAAGGAGCTCTTCATGGAGAGCCTGAGTACTGTGTACAGTGGTATTAAGAGACGGTTCCTTATAAAATTTGACATAAAATATCCTACAAAGTCCATAGGCTAAGGGCTTTGTTACTAGTAGATGGGCTTTGGAAAATGATTGGATCAAGAGGGCTCTGGCAGTATTTTATTCTAGTGGTGGGATCATAATCTGATGAATTATTGGAAGGTGATAGAAACTTAGGAGGTACCCCTAGTTGAAAAGAGAGAATCTTTGGTGGTGTGCACTTTGGGATGATGTTTTATCTCAGAGAACCTCTTTTTCTTCCTTTCTCTCTCCTCTTTTCCTTTCTTCCTTTTTTCTGCCCTGGGTCTTTAAGGTTACCTCTCCCTTGTGTTCCTGGCCATGATGTTCAGCATGGGACCAGATGTAGTCAGCTGAGTATGTACTAATGCCTCTTAAACCATGAATCATAAACTTTCCTCCCTTAAAATTTTTTCTCAGGTATTTTGTTACAGCAATAGAATGCTCAACTAGCACACTACAATGCTTCACTTGGACTTGGTAGGTCTTTAGCAAAGAAGGTATTCATAGAGACCCTTTGTTGTAGAAGGAGAAGATGGTCATCTTGAGGTTATCCTCTGACCTCCACATGCATACCATGACACACATGCACTCACACATATCACATAATGTTTTTTGATGTTTGGGTATATGGGATCTCCATTGATAAAAATTCATTTTGGTTTCCTGCTCATAGCAAACATATCTCATCTTTCTTTATGAACTATATTTAGTGGTAAGGTTCAGAGCTCTAGCATGGAGGGTCATACCACAACATAGGAAAGCTGCTGAGGAGCTAAATGGCATGAAGACCAAAGGAGGAATAAGAAAGCATGACACAAGATCAGGGAGATTTGAGATCACAGAGTCCTAAAATTAATGTAGAAAATGCTAATAGTAGAATCTTAATGGTCAAGTTACACAGATGATTAAAAGTCATGAGGAAAGTTTTCTAATCCAAAAAGCAGTAATGCCAGGAGATGAGCAAAAACTTTTACAAAAGAATCTAGGAGACAGTAGAAAGATTTAGGAAGTCTCACGGTGAATAGGAGCTAGAAATGAGGCTGGGGAGAGCAGGTCTTCAATGATTTATGGCTGCAAAATTAGCAGAACCAGCAAGGAGGTAGTTGTTCAGATGGAGGCCACAAGTGATGGCTAATATCAACTGTCAATTTGACAGTATTTAGAATCATCATGGAACTAAGTCTGTGGGTGTGCCTGTGAGGAATTTTCTACATTAGGTTAACTGAGGTTGGGAAGACTCACCCTAACTATGGGAAGCAGGTACCATGCCACAGGTTGCATGCGTAAAATAAAGAAAGCTAGCTGAAAACAAGCATTCATCTTCTGCTGCCTGTGTGAATGTAGCCAGCTGCTTCCTGCTCTTGCTGTTGTGCCTTTCACAACATCATGGATCATATCCCTTCAAACTTTAAGGAAGAATAAGCCTTTCCTTCCTTAAGTTTCTTTTTGTTAGTATTTTGTCATGGCAATAAGAAAAATTACAGAAAATTGGTCCTAAGAGCTGGGGAGGTGATTAAGGTTAAGGTGGTGCTTGTTTGACAATTCACACTGAGAAGTAGGGCCATTGCTGTGGCAAGCATGACTGTATAGTTTACAGATCTGTGGAACTGGTTCATGGGAGGAATGTTGAAGAGATTGGGACTTTGAGCTAGAAAAGCTCTTGGATACTATAGGCAGAGCTTGATGGACCAACTTGATGGGAGTTGGAAAGATACAAATGTTGAGAGAGATGCGGAAAAGATTCAGATGGCAACAAGGATTCCATCAGGTACTGGGCTATAGGCATTTGTATGATGTTCTGGCAAAGCATCTAACTGTATTCAACCTAAGTTCTGAGAATTTAGTTGGGTTGAGCTCGATCTAACTTAAGTTAGATTGAAATTAAGAACAATAGACTAATTTGTTTGATATAGGAAATTTCAAGGCAGAATAACATTTGAACTATGAAATGATGATTACTTATCATTTACTGCTTAGCACTCTTATCCAGGTCTACAGAGAAAAAGTGGACCAGAAAGAGAAAAAAATGTTCAGATTTTTGAGGAAGAGACCCTGAGCAAGTTTATATAGTTGCAACCAAGGCATACATTGAAAATGAAGCTATTATTATTAAAAAAGAAACTTCTAATGCTACATAGGAAAGGTACCCTGAATACAGGACCCCACCTATCAGAGGCTCTATCTGGCAACAATCCAAATTCATCTCAAAGAAGGGAGTCTAAAATGAAGATATTTGCTGCTCAAACACAACCCCCTACAAAGTGTTTTAAGGTCAGTTGGGAAGGCATACAGAGATGTCTACAGCTGTGGTTAAAGGTGCTGACAGGTTACATCCTAAGCTGGCAACAGAACTTGGCAATGATATAACCATTGTACTGGTTTTGGAGGCATTAAAGTTGCAATATTAAGGAGGTCTTTGAGTCTTATTCATGTTTCTGAGAGCTGTTGTGTGGCAGTACTGTCATACCTACAAAGAGGCCTTGAGAAATACTACATGAAACTATAAAGATAAGCTCTAAGTTGCAATGAAGACCTCAAGATGTTGGAGTTTCCAGAACAATGGTATTTCTGCAAAAATATAATGGAGATTTCTAAGACAGAGACTATGTGTGTTGTAGATATCAGAAATGGAGGGATGGGCCTACTCACAATCTTTGGAGTGCAGGTGATTCCATCACAAGCTCTAGCTGCTGGACATGAAGCTACATGATTTGGGGTTTGCCCTTCTGACTTTAGTCTTTCTTTGGTCTAATCTTTCACAGCAATTCTCTGATTTCTTCCTTTTTATGTTGGGAATATTTCTCCTTGTCATTAGATACTAGAAGTATGTAAGTTGGTTATGTTGGAGGAGTTCACAATGAAGTGTTTTTCTGAGTCTCAGAAAAGAATGAACTTATACTTTCTTAAAAATATTTTATTTATTTATTTGTAAGGAGAGAGAGAGAAAAAAAGGGGGCATGCTAGGGCCTCTAACTACTGTAAACAAACTACAGGTGCATGTACCACTTTGTGCATCTGGCTCTATATGGGTATGTGGGCATCAAACCTAGGTTGTTAGGCTTTGAAGACAAGTGCATTAACTGATGAGCCATCTCTCTGTGGGTTCCTGGATCCTGGAGGCTGTGGTTCCCTGAAGGCATCCAGGAAACCATGGAGAGCAGGGTCTCCAGTGGCCATGAGCGAGATGAAAGCACCACTTTCTGGAGGCAGTCTCAGTGAACAGCTCATCTATTTGTCAGAGAAATGGGTTTATAAGAAGGGGATTGGTTGGTTCAAAGGTTGCTAGCCAATGCCTAGGGACATTCATTTCAGCATGAAGGGAGAGAGTCAGGTGATCTACATAGTGGCTGGAAGAGGGTCACAGGGGGATGAGCTGTGTAAAAGCTGCTGGCTGATAAGGAGTTTCCTAGGTAACTGGCCAAAGGTCACAGGGCTATGGGCAGAGCCTAAGTTCAGGTGTGCTGAGCTTGGAGGAGTGGCCTCCTGTAGTCCTGGGTCCTTAGCCATGCCTGACAGCTCAGGACCATCTCCTAAAGGCTGCAGCCTGTGCCTAGCAGTGCCTGACATCTCTCCAGCCCTGAACTTACACTTTTGAACACAGTTGGAACTATTAATGACTATGAAGACTTTTGTAGTTGGACAGAATATGTTTTGAGTCCTATGAACCTATGGGGACAAAAGGTGGAGAGTTATGGCTTAAAACAATATGTTTACAAGGGAAGAAAATGATGGCATAAACAGAGGATCAACATCCACTCCTGGGAAACATCAGATAACAACAGCAAAAGAAGAGTGTGCCAAACACTGGCAAGAGGAAGTGGGCTATAATACCCATAAGCCTGTTCCCCCCATAACACACTGCCTCCAGGAGTCTTTAATTCTCAATTTACCATCAGCTGGGGACCTAGAATTCAGACTACTTAAGTTTATGGGGGAAACCTGAATCAAACCAGTACATTCTGCCCCTGACTCCCATAAATTGGTATATATGATGTAAAATACAATGCATTCAGTCCATCTTTAAAAGTCCCCATAGTTTTTTTAATCAAATGATATCCAAACATCCTCATAGTCCAAGATCTTTTAAATGAACCATAATACAAGCCCCCCCCCCCAAATTCTTAACAGCACAGAATGAACATTCACACTTCAAAAGATGGCATTGGGCATAGCAAAGAAATATTCAACCAATACAAGATTTTAAGCAGGGAAAACATCAAACTCCGGAGCTCCCAGTCCAACACCTCTAACCAGTAATGAATTTCCAAGTCAGTTCTAACCAGTGACAAGTATCTGGAGTTCAATTCTGCCCCTCTAGCTAGGCTACTCACAGTGCCAGCAAACTTCATCCAGTGCCAGCAGCTCTCCTTGGCAGCCGTCCCATAGTCCTGGCATCTACACTGGGTCTCCACTACAACCCACAGTTCATCCCCATGGCTCCATTGGATCTCTAAGCAGGTAATCCAACAAGCCTGCTTCACAATGCCTATGGGCATTTCCAAAATACAAAATTATGTTGCAAATTCAATGACTTTTGTGTATTTGTTATACCCCATAATATCAGATAGGCTGCCAACTTTTTAATCCAGGGGGAATAAGGCAGAATTTGAAGAACTGGACACTCCTTTAGCATTCAAGTCCCTTAAAAAGAGTCTGCATTCTTCTTGTTGTCCCAGTGCAGGTCACCTGGCCCGATCTCAATGGTTGTAATCTCTCATACAATTGCCGGTGGACAGGCAGCAGTTTTTGCCCAAAGATTGCATTTTTTTTCTGTGCCATATCCCTCTGCTCACACCAGTCCATTTCTACATAATGCAACCATGCACAGCCTGTCAGGGTACAGGCACAGCAACAAGCTTCTCACACAAACTTCTTCTAGCCCAGTCAAGGAAAAGCTCTTTCTCACCTGCATTAGCCAATTCTCATAGTTCATAATTCTTACTGCATTTAGGTCTTTCAACTCTGACAAGAATCGTCCATCAAGCTGTACTTACAGCATTGCAAGTCATCTTTTAAGCCAAGGTTTCAAATCTTTCCACGTTCTTCTTGAAAATCAGTTCTAAAAGGCCAAAAGCTATGCAGTCAGATATCTAGCAGTAATAATCTCACTTCTCAGTACCAAGTTTACTGTTTCACTCAGGTTTGCATTGCTGGCAGAAAACACCTGACCAAGAGCAACTTGTGGGGGAAAAAAAAAAAGGTTTATTTTGACTTACACAATCAAGGGAAAGCTCCATGATGTCAGGGGAAAATGTTGTCTTGAGTAGATGGTGGGCATCACTTCCTGGGCACCATCAGATGGACCACAGCAACAGGAGAGTGTACTAAACACTGGCAAGAGGAAGCAGGCTATAATACCCATAAGCCTGCCTGGAACAATACACTGCCTCCAGGAGACTTTAATTCCAAACTTGCCATCATCTGGGGACCTGGAATTCAGACCACCTAAGTTTATAGGGGACACCTGAAACAAATTAATATATAAGTCAAAGAAAAATCATTGGAAAAAACCCCAAGGTAAGCATTCTTAGGATCTTGGCTAGCATACAAAAGAGAGAAAGAAAAAAAATAAAAACATACTTTCTGACCTTATCAGAAAAATGGGCAGGTTCCACAGTGAAGGTTTATGTATAAGTGCAACAAGGAAGGAATTTCTGTGTGTATAAGAATGATGTCACATTAAGGCAATAGTTATTCCTTCTATCTCGTTTGTTGGACATAGGCAGGGCAGATCTCAAGGATGGGACTGGCAGGGGTGCTCTGTCCCCCATTCTCAGGGGTTTCAGTGACCCAGGATCCTCCCCCCATTCTTGGGGGTTGCAGTGAGCCTGGACCTCCGGACAAAATTTGGACTCTTGAGATTGGCAGGAAGTAAGGCCACTCCCTATTCAAACATGGGATACCTGGACATTCAGATAAGACTTAGGCTTTGCCCCTAACCCTGTGGCTTTTGGCCAATTGCCTAGGAAACTCCTTATATGGTATCAGCCAACGCCTTTGCAAAGCCCAAACCCCTGTACCCTATACTTTCCCTTTACCATTGCCTACGTGCTGGAATGAATGTCCCCATATTAGTCATAGGCTAGCAACCTTTAAACCCACCAATCCCCTTAGGATCCTCTTCCCGCCTTCAACTGCTTATAAATACATTTCTTTGACAATAAACTGAAACTGACTCTCAGGAGTGATTCTTTCTCTAGTCACATGCTCACCGCCCTGGCTGCCTGGGGTGCCTTGGGGGACCACAGCTGGCCCAAGGACCCAGGAACGCACACTCCTTAGCATTCCTTTTTGTGAGGGCTGGTCTTTGGACTATCTGAGTGGTTAATAGGCTCCACTAGATTAACTCTTCAGGAAGGTAACTTAATCTTCATCCAAGACCAGAGAGAACATTCTTTTTTTTTTTTTTTGAGGTAGTGTCTCACTCTTGTCCAGGCTGACCTGGAATTAACTATGTAGTCTCAGGGTGGCCTCAAAGTCATGGCAATCCTACCTCTGCCTCCTGGGTGCTGGGATTAAAGGCATGCGCCACCACACTCGGCCAGAATGAACATTTTTCCTTTTGTCCCTGGGAAATTCTCTTCCCTTTTATATGGTAGTTAAAATCCTATGACGAGTTAGTTGTAATGTTTCCCTTTCTGTTAACAGGAGGTGCAGCCACCCATCAAAGCTAATGAACCTAATGTTTGCCTACCCATAACAGTAGGACAGACTCTGGCTGGTATTGGCTTAACTTCCATAATGTGGGGCTTTGGGAAGACACATCACTGGCACAGAGCAGTGGGATTCAAGCTGTTGAGGAGCACTTCCTTTTCAAGAGCCCTTACTGCCCCCATCTCTGACTCCTGCCTCAGTGTTCCTCCAACTTCCCTTAAGTGTTCAAGTTCTCAAGTGAGAAGTTAAGGGCATTCAAAGCCACAGAGTTGCTGGCTTGAGTTCTGAGACAGAGTTTTGTGACCTCCTGTTCCTGCTAGGAACTGACTGAACAAATTCTTGATGCCTGCAAAATCAGGTGTTTTTATAAGAGTTTCCTCCCGGCCTCATGGTCTGTACTTCCTCCCCGAGTGGCAGGCAGAGCCCAGGGGACAGGCTTGTGCTGAAAATCTTTTCTTTGAAAAGAGGAGAAATTCCATCCATCATTCCCTGTGATGCTTTTGTGACAAGTGGCTCCCAGGTGGGCCAGCTGCCCATTCCTCAAAGAGAAAGAGGAGCCCATTACCAGAGTGAGATAAAGGAATGCTTCCCTAAATGGCTTGACCACTAGTCACTGTGTGGCCAGGACAGGATAACATCTGTCATGGGAGCCGCCATACCCTGGGCAGGCACACCTTCTTTCTGGGGCCTTCAGTGGACCAGATACCACTTATTGCAGGCCCAGGAAGGTCTGAAGGAAGTGGGAAAAGGAGGAAGCACTGAACCTAGGGCATATGTTGAAGGAGGTGGGGCAGGGGTTCAGGATGCATCCAGAACCCTGGACAGATGCAGAAATGGTCAGTCCCTATGGACTGGGCAGATAGGATGCAGGTTTTGTACTTTATTGTCCTCATGAGCAATCACTGGGATTCATTTGCCAGATGACGTCCTGGCCATTATTACACATACTAGCTCACTTGATCCTTATTAAAACTCTATATGGGTAACACTGTTCTTGTTAGAATGACAAACCAAGACCTTTGAAGTGAGGAAGAGTTTTATCGGGGTTACTTTCAGAACATGGGTGACTTAAAGGCACTGAATCACTCAAAAGTCTCCCATTTCCTATTCTTTCTTTCTTTTTTTCTTTCATTCATTCGTTCATTCTTTCTTTCTCTCTCGCTCTCTCTTTCTCTTTTTAGTTTTTCTAGGTAGGGTCTCACTCTAGCCCAGGCTGATCTGGAATTCACTATGTAGTCCCAGGTGGCTTGGAACTCATGATGATCCTCCTACCTCTGCCTCCTGAGTGCCAAAATTAAAGATCTGTGCCACCACACCCAGAAATTTCTTATATTATTTAGTTTCTCCAAAGGTTGCTTGTACCTTGGGAAGAAAAGAAAGGCATAACATCTGAAATATAAGGTATGTGTCTTGTGACCCTTCCCTCCCGCATCTACTGGGGAGTGCCAATAGCTTCATTACCATAGACATTGTTATCACTTTATATATTGGTGAGGTTTGCAAGAACAGAATCATTCAGGCAGGTGTATGTATCAGCCAAATGCAGAATTCCACACCTGAAAGTTAGGCACAGCCATAGAACATCTGTTTGCCCTTCACTCTGGAAAATTGCAGCATTAGTCATTTCTCCAAAGGCTAAACTAGGAGTTCAGAGATCAGCTGACCTACTTCATTCATAGTGTCTTACTATGTGGGTCCACCCTCACAGCTCCTGGGCCATCTTATGCCCATTTGCAGGCATTTGAGTCCTTGCTCACTACCACCTTCCTTGCTTATCCAGCTGCTAAGCCTGCCCTCTCACTAAACAAAACCATTTTTAAAGATGCACAAACTCAGGCCCATGGGATTGTTTGATGCCCCCAAACAAACTGTGCAACTCTCTATGACTGCCCTGATTCTGTCAGTAAACTTAAATTAAATAGAGGGTCACAGACCAAGATGTGGGGGCCTTGAGTAGAGCAGAGTGTGATGAAAAGCAGCAATTAAAGGTAGATCGAGTACTGATAGCAGGGGCAAGTTCATTGCCCATCATCACTCAGCCTTCAGCCTTTGATGTGTATACCTCTTTATGTCTCAGCTGGAGGAAGGGCTTTTTCTATGTCAGCTCTAAAATGAAAAGTTCCCAGTGAATTCTTTCTTGTAAAGAGGGAAAATGGCAGTGGCTTTACACTAGTGAAAGCTGACCAATACACCTCACTCAGGTGATACAAACAGTGATTTGTAGTGCTAAAACACTGTGCCCTTGACAGGCTATGGGGAAAATGACATCTACCTTTGTTGTACTCCTACCAAAAATCTATAACCCAGAATAATTGTAAGATGAGCATCAGACACTCCCATGGATGGCCATCCTATAGAATACCTGAATCTGACTCTTCAAACCTATTAAAGTCATTATCAAGGTAAGTCTGGGAAATTCTCATAGCAAGAGGAGAACCAGTGACAAACTGTAACACAATGTTCTAGATGGGATTCTGGGATAGAAAATAAACATTAGAAAACTGTAGACTTTAGCTAATAATAATGCATTCATAGTCATTCATCAGCCATCATAATACCAGATATGTACAAGGAAAACCTTGGTGTGGAGTCTATGGAAACTCTTTGCAGAATAAAAAGGTTTGCATATCCAGAAATTATTCCAGGATAAAATGCTTGTTACAGGGCTTTCAGTTTCAGGTCTATAAGATGAGAAACTTAGCTTTCATTACTCCCTCCTAACAAGAGTACAGTTGAGCAAACTATTAATACACAATGCTTCTTAAATCCAGCAAAGAATCAAGGTCACATGCAAACTTCTCTTTGTACTTTATATGGAAGGAAGGCTCTTCCTGGGACAGCAGGCTCCATGGGAGCCAGCATCAGAGTGAAAAGCCCTTAACTTTATTGACAGATTGCTGGGGCTTGGTATGGAAAGTGTGAGGAAATCTCCAAGGCAGGGGTCAGTTATGGAGGTGACACACTTATGGGTTTTTTTTCTCCAGGAGCCTATCAGATTCTTTTAAAATTATTTTTAAGAGACAGAGAGAGTGAGTGAGTTGGTATGCCAGGGCTTCCAGACACTGAACGTAAACTCCAGGCACCAGCACCACCTTGTGTGCATATGCGACTTTGCAAGCTTGCATCATCTTGGCTTAGGTGGTACCTGGAGGGTCAAACATGGGTCCTTAGGCTTTACAGGCAAGCATCTTTAACCAGTATGCCATCTCTCTAGCTCCCTATCAGATTCTTATAATGAAGACAAGAGGAACATCTTCTCATGTGTCTGACAGTAAAAGAGAGGAAGACATTTTAAAACATGTCAAAAGCATTCTGGCTAAGAATTTCACTAATATTCCCTTCAGAAACCACATAAGCAAAACCAAAGTGGAGAGAAATATTTAAGGTGTCAAAAGAAAAGAACACTACTTATAATCCTGTGTCCAACAAAATTACCTTCAGAATAGAAGGGAAAATAATTCTCAAATACTTGAGGAAATTTCTTATCCATATATTGTCTTGCATTAAATGTTAAATGAAAAGTTTCAGAAAGAAAGAAAATGATATAATTAGAAAGCCAGAGCTAAACAAATAATGCAGGTAAAATAAAATAGTTTCAATGTCTATTGTAAACTGATGAAACATAGCAGTTTATTAAAATTAATAATAACCACAAATGTACTTGATGATTATAGCTTTGAGTAAGTGAAATGGGTAACAGCAATGTATGATGGTCAACATTCACTATCAGCTTGATTGGAGTTAGAAGCATGTAGAAGATGAATCTCTGGGATGTCTGTGAGTTAATTAACCTTATAGCTAAGGTTAACTGATAGGGAATAATCCACCTTGAATGTGGATAGCACAATCCCAAGGGCTGAAGTTAAATACTGAATAAAAGGGAAAATTGGGAGACTAAGATGAATACTAGTATTGTCTTTTTCTGTTTCTTGACTGTGGGCACAATGTGACCAGCTGCCTCATGAACTGGCTGGCATGCTTTCACTAACAATATTGATGATAGCCCCTCTTAAATGTAAACTAAAATAAATCCTTCCCTTAAGTTGCTTTTGCCAGGTATTTTGTCATAGCAATAGGAATAGTAAGTAGTATACAATGTGATAAGGGATAGGAAGAGGGGAACTGGGAATATTCTGTTATAAGGTTCTTGTAATTGTGAGATATCATGGAATATTTGAGAGAGGGCTAGGACTTGTAAATGCAAATTGGAAACAAAAATAAAGAAGCATAAAATAGCACAATAAAAAGTGACTAATCAATGTGCTAAGAAATGGGGAAAAAAAGTAATCACACAAAATGTTAAATTAACACCAGACAAGGTGTTAAAAAGAGTGGAAAGAAAAAACAAACAAACATGAAGATCCAGGCATGATGTCTTATGCTTGTAATTCTAACTCTGGCAGAAGGAGCTGACTGTATCACCCTAAAGTTCACCCTTAACAATATACCCCTTCCAGTAAGGCTCAGCCTCCCAAATTGCTACCCGCTGAGGAAAAGCACATGAGTTTTTGGGGTACATCTGATCACAAGCACCACAATGTCCATGCATATTTTCATCTATGAGTTCATGTGCATATGTGTGTCTCTGAGCCTATATATGCACCTGTGTGTATGCATATATGTTTAAAATGCAGCAATAAACAGGCTAAGATGAGGGTGGGCCTTTGAGTCAGGAAGGTAAGGAGATGCCTTAAGAGACTGATGTGAGTCCCATGGATTATGGTAGAAGAAATATGTAAGGCTCTGTTATAAAGGACTTGCTAGCTGCACTATTTATTGAAGTCATCAGTGCACATCAGTACTTAGGAGGCCGGGGCAATAGGATTGCTGTTAGTTTGAAGCTAGCCTGGACAAAAGTGTAGACCTTTATCTTAAAAAAAAAGCTAATAAAAGCAATCTGGATATGTTAAAATAAAAAAACAAAAGTAAGGAAAGGATGAACAGAAAAAAACAAGGAGGGAGGGAAGAGAGACAAAGGAGAGAAAGAGAGAGTCTGTGTTTGATTCAGCAGGTAACTCAAGTTGGCTTTGACTTTGCAAACTTCTACTTTCTGAGTACTGGGATTACAGGTTTGCACCACACTCCAAGCTCAGATACTGTGTGTGTTAATATAAATACATCAGTAAGTATTTTAAACATCAGTGATCAATCCACACCAATTAAAAACCATGACTTCCAAAGAACTGAAAATAGGACCCATGTATATATATACAAGATCTGCTTTAAATATAGACACAGGGAGATTAAAACACATGAGTCAACAAGAAATATATGAACTGATATAGCAGAAATTAAAACAATTTCTCAAAATCTGTGGGATGTAGTGAAATTAATGCTGAAAGTGGTATTTTTAGCTTTGGATCTGTTCATTAGACAAAAGAGAAGTTTCAGGTCAGCAAACAAAGCTTTTATCTGTAATAAAAAAAGAAAAATTCAAAGAAAACAACACAAAGAAGTAAAGCACAAACCAGTGAAAGTTAAAATAGAATGTCAGTAGAGAAAACCAAGAGGAACAACAGACAGTTCTTTGAAAATACCAATAAAATTGCTAAACACATATCTACGTTAGCTAGGAAAAAGAAAAAACACAAATTACTCATATCATATCATCTGTACTGATCCTATAGACTTTAAAATAATAATAAAAAAAACATTATCATAGAAGATTTGCATGTCTATGAACATGATAATTGAGGAAAATTTGACCAGCTCATTGAAAAACACAATATACCAAAACTCATCAGAGAAAAATTTGAACAGACATATATCTATTAAAATTAAGGTGACAATATTTTATTCTCTTTAAATTTGTTTACTCATTACTATAAGAATGTTGGATGCTCACAAGAATGAAGAGTTAGAGATATAAGAGGAAGATGACCTGCTTTTAAGAGTCTTCAACATGGGAATGACTTTCTTCCTTTTTTTTATTAGTTATGTATATAATGTGTATACAGCCATCATGGGCCACCGTTAGGTCTTCCCTGTCATCCCCCACCTATGGATTGTGGATGTTGCATTGTGGGGGTGACCTTCAGTTATGAGGGAGAGGCAATGTCTTGGTGCATGATGACCCAACTTATGGCTCTCACAATCTTTCTGCGCCCTCTTCCGTGAATTTCCCTGAGCCATATTGGGTTCATTTTAGGTCTATTTCAGTGACAGGGGGTCTTGGGAGTCTATGATTATCTGATTTGGTAGGAATTGAGTGTTCTCTGTGTCTTTCTCCTTCACCCTTGTGTTGGCACCAGGTTCACCGAGAAAGTATCTCTTGTTCATTTTCCCACTAACTCTATGACTTCAGCTGGTGCCCAGCTGGAGTGTGATGGGCTGATTCTCTCCTCAGGTTCTACGTCCATTTAAAAAGAGAAACAAATTCTCCAATGGAGAGTTAGATCAGTGCAAGATACATGGATACCCATTATTGTTTTAGAGAGAATTTAATTAGAGCAGCCCACTTGTAGGCCACTATTGGTGGGAGCTTGCTCATTTTTGGATATGGTTCTGACTTATTTCCCTGTTCCAGCTATGGGCTCCATTCCACTGAGTGGATCTGTGAGCCAAATCAAGAGCAGTTGATAACCCACCATGGCTGTGTGCCACTATTGCACTTGTGTGAGCATCACATCAGGTTGATTGCTGTTGAATAGCTTAGACCACGAGTTGCTTTTACAGATGTTGGACATTTTTCCCCAGTCACTCATATAACACCTTTGGGCACTAGACAAACTCACTGTCTGGAGATTGACTCTTCCAGTTTTCAGCCAGGTCACTCCATGTTCTGTCCCAACAGCATGTGGTATCTTTGGAAGTAGAGTCTTACAATTAACCTTTGGTGGGTCATCAAGTGCTTTGACAGATGTCTGTTTTTTTGGGGGAAGCCTTGTAGGTCTCTCTGATCAACAGCTCACTGTGGATATTACCCACACACTGGTACTGGGAGTTACAGGTCAGTGTCAAGGGAGAAGAAGGAAGAAAAATACAGGTAATATAAAAGAGAAAGAGAGAAAGAGAGAGAGAGAGTAATAGGAGAAGATTGAGGATAGTCTTTATCATACCCTCTCCAGGACCCTGGAATCATGTAGTCTCTCTTAGCACCTAATGAAGGTTCAACACTTTAGTATGTCTTTCAGGATGTAGGATTTTATGGTACCATTTCCATTTAAGTCCAGTTTTTTGTCCCAAAAACCCTTACCTTCCCCTCCTACCCCACCATCCCTATTGCCTAGTGCTTGAGCTATTTATTAGATGTCAGCATCATGGGCAGATTAGATTAGGAGACACAGATGAGTGATACCATGTGACAATTATCTTTCTGTTAATCGGTGAGTTCACTAAAAATGATCTGTTCCAAGTTTGACCATTTTTTCTTCAAATTTCTTTTTTTTTTTTATTAACGACTTCCATGATTATAAACAATATCCCATGGTAATGCCCCTCCTCCCCCACATTCCCCTTTGAAATTCCATCCTACATCATATTCCCTCCCCCTCTCAATCAGTCTCTCTTTTATTTTGATGTCATGATCTTTTATCCTATTAAGGTCTTGTGTAGGTAGTGTCAGGCACTATGAGGTCATGGATATCCAGGCCATTTTGTATCTGGGGGAGCATGTTGTAAGGAGTCCTGCCCTTCCTTTGGCTCTTACATTCTTTCTGCCTCCTCTTCTGCAATAGACCCTGAGCCATGGAAGGTGTCATAGAGATATTGCTGTGCTGAGCTCTCCTGTCAATTCTTTCCAGCACCATGATGCCTTCTGAGTCATCACAAGGTCACTGCCATCTGAAAAGAGAAGATTCTCTACCAAAAGTGAGAGTAGCATTAATATAAGGGTATGAACATTAATAGAAGTGCTTTCTGGACAGTTTGATAAGCATAGTATATACATTTAGCCATACAGTAGCAGAAGTTATACACCTAGGGATAATAACTATCCCTGTTGTAAGTTTTCAGTATCTGGGATGTATTCCCTCCCAAGGAGTGGGCCTATAGTCCAATTAGAGGGAAGCTGGTTTCCACCATTACAGACATGTCTCTATTGCACCCGTTGGCTCATTTGGCCTGGCTGGCCAAATATAAGGCTTGCAGTGTCTAGTGTTGAGTATCTACTGGTGATTGCTCTCTCTCCCATTGAACTGCATGTAGAATGGCTTCTTCCAGCTTTCTATCAGCTGGTCTACAAAGAGGAAGTTATCAGCTCAGTTCCAGCAAGATTTCTCAGTGTCCTTGCAGCCCAAGTATATGGAGTTATTAGCAATAGGGTCTTACCATCTATTACTGGTGGGAAACCAAGGGCCTCAACAATGGCTTGTAATGTTTTGCGGGCATCAGGGACCTCCCTGGCCAACAACTCACTTGAAGGTATCACATTCCTGGCACTGAAAATTTTCTAACAACAATCTATAGCTCCTGAGTGTTCCATTGTCCAAAAATGTAGGTTTCAATATGGTTTATTTATATCCTCTTAGATTTTGATTAGCCCTCCCTCTACCTTTCCTTTGCTCAGTTCTCTTCCCCTTGCCTCTCTTGGACCTTTTTATCCCCATTACTCTATACTTCTACTTACATATATATACAATACCATCCTATTAAGTCTGCCCTTCCCTTCATTTGTCTTCCCTTTATATCTCTTTTCTAGATTACTGGCTTTTGCTACTGAGTTTTCTTCCTACTCACACAGAAGTCCAGTCATCTGTAGCTAGGATCCACATACGAGAGAGAACATGAGATGTTTGGCTGTCTGGGCCTGGGTTACCTCACTGAGTATAATCCTTTCCAGATCCATCCATTTTCCTGCAAATTTCATGACTTCATTTTTATTTAATGCTGAGTAGAACTCCCTTGTGTAAATGTGCAACATCTTCATTATCCACTCATCAGTTGAGGGACATCTAGGCTTGTTCCATTTTCCAGATATTGTGAATTGAGTAGCAATAAACATGGATGAACAAGAGTCTCTAATGTAGTGAGATGAGTCCTTAGGATATATGCCTAGAAGTGCTATAGCTGGGTCATATGGTTAATCTATTTTTAGTTGTCTTAGGAACCTGCACACTGATTTCCACAATGGCTGGACCAGATTGCAATCCCGCAGACAGTGTAGAAGGGCTTCTCTTTTTCCATATCTTCCTCGGCATTTATAAAAGGTTGTTTGTTTTCATGATGGTAGCCAATCTGACAGGAGTGAGATGAAATCTCAATGTAGTTTAAAGCCACATTTCCCTTATGATTAGGGAACTTTTTAAAAGATGTTTATGCCATTTGTATTTCACCTTTTGAGGACTTCCTGTTTAGTTTCATAGCCTATTTTCTAATTGGGTTCTTTGATTTCTTATTATGTAATTCTTTTTTTCTTTGTGTATCCTAGATATTAATCCTCTATCAGATGTATAGCTGGCAAATATTTTTTCCCATTCTGTAGGTTGCCTCTTTGCTTTATGCACAGTGTACCTTTGCCATCCAAAATCTTTGTAATTTCATGAAGTCCCAGTGGTTAATATATGGTTTTATTGCCTAAGAAATTGGGGTTTTATTCAGAAAGTCTTTGCCAAGACCAATATTTTGAAGGGTTTCCCCTACTTTTTCCTGTAGCAGTTTCAGGGTTCCAGGTCTCATATTAAGGTCTTTAACCCATTTGGACTTAATTTTTGTGCCTTGAGAGAGAGAAGAATCTATTTTCATCTTTCTACAGATACATATCCAGTTTTCCCAGCACCATTTTCTGAAGAGGCCGTCTTTTCTTCAATGAGTACTTTTGGCATTTTTATTGAATATCAGGTGGCTGTACCTACCCGACTTACATCTGGGTCCTCTATTCTGTTCCAAGTTCTACATGTCTGTGTTTATGCCAGTACCATGCTGTTTTTATTACTATGGGTCTGTACTATAGGTTAAAATCAAGTATGGTGATACCACTAGCCTTATTTTTGTTGCTCAGTATTGTTTTAGATATTTGAGATTTTTTGTGATTCCAAATGAATTTTTGGATTGTTTTTCTATTTCCATGAAGAATTCCATTGGAATTTTAAATGTGTAAACTGCTTTTGGTAAAATTGCCATTTTCACCATGTTGATTCTTCTGATCCAGAAAATAAGGATGTTTTTCCATTTCCTAGTGTCTTCTGCAATTTCCTGCTTGAGTGTTTTAAAGTTTTCCTTGTAGAGTGCTGGGCTCTGCTGGCAGGGGAAGGTGGTATCAGGCCTGCTGGTTCCTCCCAGTGAGTTGAGGAGGAAGATGAGCCTCAGATGACTCAGACCACTCCTAGCCACGGGAGAAAACCCACACTGAGTTGGGCGTCTTTTCGAAGCAGGAACTCACAAGAGCTCGCTTTATTGCTATGAGCAGTTTCCTATATAATGTTGGGGATGAAGGCGGGGATTTTAGGACTTGATGGGGAGAGAGGTAAAGGCCAATAGTAAACTGTGACTATTGAAATGGTAATTTCAATTCCTGTGCAGAAGTAGCAGGCCAGAAGCCATTAGGTGTCTTGCTGAGTCATAGATGGCCAGAGACAGATCTCCAAACTTTAGCTAGGCCCAGGGAGTTCCACTAGGCCTCACGCATGGGCCTTTCAGGGCCCAACAGTAGAGATCTTTCATTTCCTTGGTTAGGTTTATTCCAAGGTACTTTATTTTCTTTGATGCAATTGGGAATGGGAGTGATTCTCTAATTTGGTCCTCTGTGTGTTTGTTGTTAGCATGTAAGAAGGCTACTGATATCTGTGTATTTACTTTGTTTCCTGCTACATGGCTATAGGGGTTTATCAGCTCTAACAGTTTGCTGGTAGAGACTTTAGTGTCCTTTATGTATAGAATCGTGTCCTCTTCAAATAATGATAACTTGATCTCTTCCATTCCAAGTGGCATCCCTTTTATGTGTGTCTCTTACCTTATTGCTATGGCTAAGACTTCTAGTACTATATTAAATAAAAGTGGGGACAGTGGACAACCTTGTCTTGTTCTGATTTTAGTGAAAATGCTCCAAGTTTTATGTTGGCTGTATATTTGTCATAAATAGCCATTATTATGTTGACATATGTTCCTTCTATTCCCAGTCTATGTAGGATGTTTATCATGAAGGGATGTTGGATTTTGTCAAATTTTTTCTCTGCATCTAATGAGATGATCATGTGGTTTTTGTCCTTCAGTCCATTTATATAATGTATTACATTTATCAATTTCCGTATATTGAACCATCCCTGCATCTCTGGGATAAAGCTTACTTGTTGGGGTGAATGATCTTTCTGATATATTCTTGTATTAAGTTTGTCAGTATTTTGTTGAGAATTTTGCATCTATGTTCAGAAGGGAGATAGGTCTATAATTTTCTTTTTTTGTTCTATCTTTGCTTGGTTTTGGTACCAAGGGGAATCTCGCTTCATAGAAGGAGTTTGGTAGGATTCCTTCTTTTTCTATTTTAGGGAAAAGATTAAGAAGCAATGGTGTTATTTCTTCCCTGAAGGTCTGGTGAAATACACCAGTGAATCTATCTGAGACTGGACTTTTTTTAGTTGGGTTTTTTTTTTTTTTTGAGAACTGCTTGGAACTCCATGATTGTTATAGGTCTATTTAAGTGATTAATCTCATCTTGCCTGTGTGGAGCCCAGATGCTACACACCATGATATGCAGATACATTTATTGTACCAATGACTGTGGGCTAACTCCACAATGCACGACCCATTTACATCAACAAGGAGGGTCCAATGGGAGGTGGTAGATATTGGATGAGCCTAAACAATGGTACCATTTTATAACTGATAATTCTTGAAATTCACTCCCTTTGATGGTAACACCTTAATCCCTTTCAAAGGCAGTGCACAGAGTGACTATAAGGCCTTATTCAATACTACCACACTAAGGATCAAGCTACCCACACATGGACTTTTTGAGGACAAGCAACACCTGAATCATGTCACAAAAATAGTTGTTAAAACTATTATTTATGGAATGATGACAACAGAAAGTCCATACATGCTTAATATGGTTGCAATTTTCTTTCAAATATTTTTGACCCTAAGTTAGTTGAAGGCATTGATGTGAACCCACAGATGAGAACTGCCTATGTTCTAATTTATTATATGAGGCTAGTGTCATCTTAATACCTAAACTAGATGAAGACATTGCAAGAAAGGAAAACTAAAGACCAATATCTCTCATAGACATTCATGAAAGAATCCTCAATAAAATATCAGTAACTTTAATCAGTAACACATTAGTAAAGGTATATGCAATGACCAAATTGTATATATTCTACACATGCAATTCTGGTTCAACGTTTGATAATAATTCATGTAATTCATCATATCAATCTATAAAAATCTCATGTGAGTATAATAACAAGAGAAAAAATTACCAAAATCTAATATATCATTTCTCAGTAAAGAATAGAAGAAGAGCTTCCTGAACTTGGAAAAGAACATTGGCAAAATCCTACTGCTAACATAACATTTAATTATGAGAAACTTGAAGCTTTTTTTACTAACATCAGGAAACATAGAAAGATATTCTTTCTCACTATTGCTTTTCAATAGCACAACAGTAGTCTTAATTTCTATAAAACAGAAAAAGACATAAAAATATACACCATCATAAAAGAGAAATGAACCCTTGTCCATAGGTGGCAGGATTTTCTATGTAAAAACTCCTAAATAATCAACAAAGTCCTGGAACTAAGAAATGATTGTAGCAAGATTGCAAGACTGACTATACAAAATACAAACAGCTTTTTGTTTAACAGTAATGAATAATTGGAATTTTAAATTAAAATGCAATGCTATTTGCATTACCACCAAAAAATGTACAATTAGGTAATGAATCTATCAATACATATGGGAGATATAGGTGAGAAAAACAATAAATATCTCATTAACAATCACATAGGATTTAAATAATAGATACCTGATATTAGATGTCAGAACTTTCCCATTGGTGTACAGATTTAATTCAATTCTATCAAAGGATCAGCAAGGACTAACACTACCTGATTCTGAGATTTTATATAAGGCCACAATAGATGTAACAGTGTCATATTGACAAAAGAATGGGAAAGTAGATCAGTGTGATAGAAAAGAAAACCCAGATATGGAATCACATAATATAGTCCATAGGTCTGATAAGGAGTGAAGGCAAATCAGTGTAGAAAGACCATGTAAGCATGCTTTAGCAGTGCTACATCTGTTAGATGCACACATGCACACACATGATGTCCTCACACACTTTCCTCTGCTCTGTAAAATGAACTCAAATAAATCATTTGCATGCAAAGCTGTAAAATGAGAAGACAATCCATGTGACCTATGATATTTGGTCTGCTGATGTCTTTTTACCTACAATGCCAAAACCAAAATCTATAAGAGAACAGACTGACAAATTGGTTATGATAGAAAGCAAACTTTCTGTTATGTGAAAGATGCTGTTTGGAATGTGAAAACATGAGCCACTGGCTCAGAGAACCTTTTTGCATACCAGACATAGGCCTGGCATCTGAAATATATAAAGAGTTCTTCATATTCAATGAGGAAACAACCTAAATATAGAATGGCCAGGAGATTAGGACAGATGGAAATAAGGCCATGTAAGATGCTCCATGTTCTATGTCAACAGAGGATGGCCAGTGGAATAGCAGTATGGTCCTGCAGAGTGCTGATGACAATGTGGAATAGCAGGAACTCTCCTTCACTGTGGTATAACTACTTGGGAAGAAAGTTTGATAGTTTCTTACAAAACAAAATGAAGTCTTACCAATACAATTGAATAGTCATGCTACTAATAAGTATTGGCCCAAATGAGTTGAAAATTTATCTCCCCCTCAAACTAGCAACTGAATGTTTATAGTAGCTTTATTTGTAATTGCCAAAAGTTGGAAGCAACCAAGTTCTTCAACTAGATGGATGCGCAAACTGTGATATGTGCAATGTTCTTCAGTGATTTCTATTTCTATTTTCAGAGAGCTATGAAATCACAAAAGGACATGGAAGAATGTTACCAAGTGAAGCAACCAATATGGGATACAATTCTTCCTAGAGGACCTTCTATAAAATACAAAACAGTTTCTGTTCTCTAGGAGTTTAGGAGGAGGGAGAGAAGAAGGGAAACATAGGGTGACTGAGCAGTGAAGCTACTCTGTCACAGTAGTGGAGGATACATGTTAGTATGTTTTTGTCCAAGCCCTTAGAATGTACACTACCAGGAGTGAGCCCTACTATAAACCAAGGATGTTTAGTGAATAATGACCTAGCAATAATGACTTGTGGGTTGTATCAAATGTAGTGTAGAAAGGCAAGATATTACTAACAGAGAAGATTTGCAGAGATTCCTTTAGTAGGTAGTTTATGAATTTCCAATTAAAAAACTTTTATTAGCCTTCATATATGCTAACAACAAACACACAGAGGATGAAATCAGAGAATCACTCCCATTCACAATTGCATCAAAAAAAAAGTACCTTGGAATAAACCTAACCAAGGAAGTAAAGAATCTCTACATTGAGAACTTTAAAACACTCATGCAAGAAATTGCAGAAGACACTAGAAAGTGGAGAAACATCCCTTGTTCCTGGATCAGAAGATTCAATATTGTGAAAATGACAATCTTACCTAAAGCAATCTACACGTTTAATGCAATCCCTATCAAAATTCCAAAGGCATTCTTCATGGAAATAGAAAAAACAATCCAAAAATTCATTTGGAATCACAAAAAACCTCGAATATCTAAAATAATACTGAGCAACAAAAATAAGGTTGGTGGTATCACCATACCTGATTTTCACCTATACTACAGAGCCATAGTAACAAAAACAGTGTGGTACTGGCACAAAACACACATGTAGATCAGTGGAACAGAACAGAGGACCCAGATGTAAGCCCAAGTATGTATAGCCACCTGATATTCGATAAAAATGCCAAAAATACTCATTGGAGAAGAGACAGCCTCTTCAGCAAATGGTGTTGGGAAAACTGGATATATATCTCCAGAAGGATGAAAATAGATTCTTCTCTCTTGCCATGCACAAGAATCAAGTCCAAATGGATTAAAGACCTTAACATCAGACCTGAAACTCTGAAACTGCTAGAGGAAAAAGTAGGGGAAACCCTTCAACATGTTGGTCTTGGCAAAGACTTTCTGAATACAACCCCAATTGCTCAGGCAATGAAACCACAGATTAATCACTGGTACCTCATGAAATTACAAAGATTTTGCACTGCAAAGGACACAGTGAAAAAAGCAAAGAGGCGGGCTGGAGAGATGGCTTAGCGGTTAAGCGCTCGCCTGTGAAGCCTAAGGACCCCGGTTCAAGGCTCGGTTCCCCAGGTCCCACGTTAGCCAGATGCACAAGGGGGCGCATGCGTCTGGAGTTCATTTGCAGAGGCTGGAAGCCCTGGCGCGCCCATTCTCTCTTTCTCCCTCTATCTGTCTTTCTCTCTGTGTCTGTCGCTCTCAAATAAATAAATAACAAATTAAAAAAACAAAAAACAAAAAAACAAAACAAAAACCAAAGAGGCAACCTACAAAATGGGAAAAAATCTTCGCCAGCTATATATCTGATAGAGGATTAATATCTAGGATATACAAAGAACTCAAAAAGTTAAATAATAAAGAATCAAACAAGCCAATCAAAAAATGGGCTATGGAGCTAAATAGAGCATTCTCAAAGGAAGAAATACGAATGGCATATAAGCATCTAAAAAAATGTTCTACGTCGCTAGTCATCAGGGAAATGCAGATTAAAACTACATTGAGATTCCAGCTCACTCCTGTCAGATTGGCCACCATCATGAAAACAAATGATCATAAATGTTGGCGGGGATGTGGAAAAAAAGGAACCCTTCTACACTGCTGGTGGGAATGCAATCTGGTCCAGCCATTATGGAAAACAGTGTGGAGGTTCCTAAAACAGCTAAAGATTGATCTACCATATGACCCATCTATAGCACTCCTAGGCATATATCCGAAGGACTCATCTCATTTCCTTAGAAGTACATGCTCAACCATGTTTATTGCTCCTCAATTTATAATAGCTGGGAAATGGAACCAGTCTAGATGTCCCTCAACTGATGAGTAGATAATGAAGATGTGGCACATTTATACAATGGAGTTCTACTCAGCAGTAAAGAAAAATGAAGTTATGAAATTTGCAGAAAAACAGATGAGCCTGGAAAGGATTAAACTAAGTGAGGTAACCCAGGCCCAGAAAACCAAGTGCCACATTTTCTCTCTCATATGTGGATCATAGCTCCAGATGATTGGGCTTCTGCATGAGAAGGAAAATCCTTAGTAGCAGCGGCCAGTAAGTTAAAAAAGAGACATAAAGGGAAGAGAAAGGAAGGGGGGAGGGTATTTAATAGGTTGATATTGTATATATGTAAGTGCAATGATTGAGATGGGGAGGTAATATGATGGAGAATAGAATTTCAAATGGGAAAGTGTCAGAGGGGAGGGAGGGAATTACCATGGGATATCTTTTTATAATCATGGAAAATGTTAATAAAAATTTAAAAATTCAAAAAAAAAAGAAATAGAATCCACTTAGATGTCTTTAATCTAATGGGTGGCTAATGGAAATGTACACATATACAATGGAATTTTATTCAACTATAAAAAACTGAAATTATGAAATTTGTAAGAGAAAAATGGCTCAGAAAGTCATTACTTTTTGCTCTCTCTTACAGGCTTATCCTGGCCCCTAAATATTAAATATGTGAGTTTAAGTGGGAGTAAGTGTGTGTGGACGTCAGGAAGCTAGAAAGAGGCTCAAGACATAGGGGGAAAAAGAGGCTTTAAGAAGGGGACATGACTTTCAGGGAAGATGGCAGTATAGTACCCGCACCAAAGCAGCCCAGGGGTGGAAATAAGCAAAGCACGGCAAAATACTCTCTTCTACCAAAAAGTGAAGATGTGTAAGTTATTATCAACCACAGCAGAGAAGTTGGAGAGACAGATCTTCCAGAAAGGAAGAAACTGGCTAGAATCCCAGCAAGTGTCCAGCATCCCCGGCCCATATGGCTGTGCACCTGCCTGCCCAGCCAGCAGAAACCAGGTGAAGGGGTTTTTCACTCACATCAGCATTTTCAAAAAGTCAAGAAGGGCAAGACAGCAGGGACCAGCTGAGCAGCTCCAGGATGACTCCAGGCACAGCCTCCCCTCGCCCAACCGTCAGGGATGTGAACCTCTGGAAAACTCATTCACCCCTGGCCACACAGCATCCAGTATAAGTGATCAGAACACCAGATCCAGTGATCAAGCAGCCTAACAGAGCCCACAGCACAACCAAGAGGGATGAAGGTGGGCACTCAGCATGGGTGAGATTTTTGGAAGCCATCCCAAAAGGTAACAGGGCCTACTTACACAAAGTCAGATACATAGGCCTGCACTGGAAGTGCTAATCTCTCTATGTCAGGAAAGGTTATGTAATACATGTGAGTAACATATTCTTGGTCGGCTTCACTATTCTCAAATAAGCTGTATCTTGGTGTTGACTATTGTTGTCATTGATGTTTCCTGATTTCCAGACCTTTGTCTGTTTCTTCGATCATTATTGGGGGCAGAGTCTTATACAGCCACAGGCTGACTTGCAACCAACATCAGACCAGAAACCTCAACCCCCTAGTTGGTAGGATTAAGGGTATGGGGCAATACACATGCTTAGGCATTTTGGCTTTATTTGGCTTTATGATCATCTGTTTGTTTTAATCTCCATGCTTGTATAAATACTCTATACTGGTTTTGATTAAATGTGTTTATTGATCAGTTTAAAAAAAAAACTTTTATTATTTGAGAGTGACAAATAGAGAGAGAAAGAGGGAGAGCGAGAGAAAGAGAGAATGGGTGCACCAGGGCCTCCAGCCATAGCAAACAAACTCCAGATGCATGCACCCCCCTTGTGCATCTGGCTAATGTGGGCCCTGGGGAATCAAGCCTCTAACTGGGGTCCTTAGGCTTCACAGATAAGTGCTTAACTGCTAAGCCATTTCTCCGGCCTGTGAATTTCCAATTTTTAAGCAAAGCTGAATCTGCTTAAAAGGATATATTAATTAAAAATAATGGAAAAAATGTTTATTAAAAAATATAACAGTAAACACTGATTTCCTGGGTGCCCTTATCCTCCATCTGTTATCAAAGTTCAGAACTTCTCCAAATGATAGAGGAGCTCTGACTTCAGGCAAGGTACGAAGAGAAGATATTACTAGGCACATGTAATAGGAGCTCAGTACTCAACATTGCTGTCATGCGTGGCACATGGGCTGGGGCTAAGGCTGAATAATAGTAGTTTTGGATGCCTAGTGAGGTAACCATGAGGCCATCCAAGAAAGAAGTTATTTATTGACTTGGGATTGGGATTCATCATATTTAGTCATGGTGGGGTAGCTGGAGTTTTAGTACAGAGGTTTCCTCTTAAAAAAACAAAAAACAAAACAGGGCTGGAGAGATGGCTTAGTGGTTAAGCACTTATCTGTGAAGCCTAAGGACCCCAGTTTGAGGCTCAATTCCCCAGGACCCACGTTAGCCAGATGCACAAGGGGGTGCATGTGTCTGGAGTTTGTTTGCAGTGGCTGGAAGCCCTGGAGCTCCCATTCTCTCCCTCTCTCTCTTTCTCTCTCTCTTTCTCTCTCACTCAAATAAATAAATAAAAATGAACAATTTTTTTGAAATAAAGAAATAAAAAGTAAATCCATGTTCAAGGTAGGCATACTTGGCATATCCACTTTAGTTTCAGGGACTAGATACAAAGCTTGAACAGCCACTTTTATTATGGCACAAAATCAGGCCATATAACTCTTTGTTCATTTTCAACCTGCTTTCCCTCTTGTGATGGCTTGATTCAGGTGTCCCTCATAAATTTAGTTGTTCTGAATGCTAGGTTCCCAGTTAATGGAGATTGGGAATTAACACCTTCTTGAGGCAGTGTATTGTTGGGGATGGACTTATGGATGTTACAGCCAGTTTCCCCATGCCAGTGTTTGGCACACTCTCCTGTTGTTATGGTCCACCTTATGTTGGCCAGAGGGTGATGTCCACTCTCTGCTCATGTCGTCATTTTCCTTGTCATCATCAAGCATCCCCCTCAAGCCTGTAAGCCAAAATAAACCTCCTTTTTTTCCCACAAGTTACTCTTGGTTGAGTGATTTATACCAGCAATGTGGACCTGACTATATCACCCCCTTTCCTTGAAAGGCAAAATTGCAAGTTACTTAGTCAACTACCTGAATCATCCTTGTTCTACTCTGTACTGTCAATTTCGTTTTTGTTAACTAGCAATGTGATCTGAAGCATTCTATAAGGTGCTGGCCTGTAGCTCCTGTATCCTCAGATTTTATTCCTGCAATGGGAAGCCCAGAAAACCCAATATAAGGCACTATGTTGTGCTACCACAAGGACCCCACTTTAGTCCTCAGCTACTCTTGAATTATGTAGAGACAGTAACATGACTCCTGGAAAAAGCTTCACACTCAGGACCTAGACACTAGAAACTGATGTGCAGATTAAACAAGCCTTTAGGCTGCCATGCAACAGAGGATTGGTTCAAATTTTTCCCCTGTACATCATTGGATCTGTTCCACAGAGAATGAAATTTGGGAGAAATAAATATAGGGGATATTTTTGAAAGCCAATTATTATTATCATTAGAATTTAATACATGGACATACAGTAATTTCTTCATGTTAGGATTCCTTTATTCTTTTTTCTCTTTTCTCTTTCTAGCCCCATACTGCAAAAATCATTCTCTTTTCAAGGTAGCCCTTCGTGTTTTGTTGTCACATTTCTTTTGTTCTCTTCCATCCTCCATGTCAAAATCTGGATCTAAAAATGGTGCTGGTCTTGTAGGAGTACTGGAAACCACTTTTGAGGTCATAAATGTACAAGTTAGTTCATGTTGGGAGAAAAGCACCCTAAAGCATGGCTACATATCCTGTGGCTATTACATTTTTCCATGCCTTCTTCCACAGTGAACCCTGAGCCTTGGAGGGTATAATAGATATATCCTTTAGACTTTAGCTTTCAACAACCTCTTCATTTCTACTTTGATGAATTTTGAGTCTCCTCAATGTCTATCATCATATCCATAGAGAAGATTCTCTGGCAAGTAGTGAGTGCAGCACTTACATTCTTTCTGTGACTGCCTGTGAAATGTTCTCTGAACCCCAGAAGGTATGATAAGGATGACTTATCCATACCTATGCTATGCCCTTCTTATCATTTTGATGAATTTTGGGTCTCCCTAGAATTTGCTGCTCTTTCTAAAAACAAGGTTCTCTAACCAAAAATGAGAATAGCAAGCATTAATCAAAGGCCTTAAACATAAACAGAAGGCTTTTTGATTGGCATAACATCTTTATTTAACCAAAGAACAGTAGGACTTACCCCCCTGTGGTCTATGACCTTCTGAGCCATGTTCTTTTAACTCAGTTCTAAGAATCATGCAGTAATTTCCTCTAACCGAGTGCATCCCATATCCAATCAGAGAACATTTAATTACCCCTGTAACTTACATGCCATAATTACAGAATTCTATCAGACCATTATGGGAGATCTGAGTCTACTGTTTCTCAAGTCATTTCATAAAACTGAAAAGGAGCTAATGTTCCCTAACTCCTTCTATGAACCCAGTGTTACAATAATAGCAAAGCCTGATAGAGACACAACAACAAAAACAAAATTACAGACCAATATTCCTGATGAACATTGACAAAAATTCTCAATAAAGTCCTTATTCATCAAAATCAAGAACATATTGCAAATGCCATCGACCTGAATCAAGTAAGTTTTATTCCAGGGTTGCTGGGATGGTTCAACAGATTGAAATAAACAATTGTGATACATTACATAAATGGACTCAGGACAAAAATCTTATGATCATCTTAATAGATGCAGAAAGGACTTTGGCAAAAATCCAATACTCCTTCATGATGAAAAGTTCAGAGGGATGGAGGGAATATATCTCAACATAACAAAGGCTATATATAACAAACTTTAAGACATACTAAATAGAGAAAGACTTGAAGCTTTTCTACTAAGATCTGTAATAAAGAAAGGAAGGTTGTCCACTCTCTCCAATGTTATTTAATATAGTACTTGAAGTCTTAGAGCAATAAGGGAGATAAATATAAAAGATACAAATTGGAAACAAAGGAATAAAATGCTAATAATCAGGAGATATGACTCTCTATATAAAAGATCCCAAATACTCTGCTAGGAAACTCCTAGATCAAAGTGGCAGGATATAAATTAACACTCATATTTATGTAGCCTCCTTAAATACCAATGACAAACATACATAAGGAAAATAATCAGGAAATAGTACCATAGACAACAGCCAGAAAAGTTGCATATTTTGGAATATCCCATATAAGTAAGTGTTACAATGAAAACATTAAAATACTGAAGAAGGAAATTGAGGAAGATACCAAATGATGGCAAGATCTCCTATGCTCATACTTGGGAAGAATTAAGGCCATGCTATCCAAAGCAATATACAAATTCAATGCAATTCCAATAGAATATGGCACCTATTTTATCAGAAATAGAAAAAAAATCTTAAAATTCATATGGAAGCAGAAAAAAACTTTGGTAACATCCTTAGATAAAGATAAGTACTAAGATTTTGATAACATCCTTTGATAATGTCCTAAGCAATAAGATTATTTCAAGCTGTACTCTCAATGTTGACAAAGTTGCCAAAATCCACATGGAGAAAATATACCATTTACGTTGTGTTCTTGGTAAACTGGATTTTTGCATGTAGAAGAATAAATCTGGACCCATATCTCTCACCATGCACAAAAATCAACTGCAAATGAATTAAAGACCTTAACATAAAATTTGAAGTCCTGAAGAGATGGCTCAGTGGTTGAAGGCTGCAAAGCCTGATGGCCTGGGTTTGATTCCCCAGTACCCACTTAAGCCAGATGCATAAAGTGGCACATGCATCTGGAGTTAGTTTGTAGTGGCAGGATGCTCTGGCATGCCCATTCTCCCTCTCTCATTTACTTGTTCTCTCTGCTTACAAATAAATTACTTAATTTAAGAATAGTATGGAGAATAAAGGAGGATATTAGGGATCAGGAAGGGCTTCAGTAGCTCAGGAAATAAGGTAAACAATTGTCAGATGAGAGCTCATGAAACTACAAAGCTATTTTAAAGCAAAAGGGATTGTATGCTAAGTTAAGAGACAGGCTTAAGTGGGAGAACATATTTTCCAGCTATTCATATGACCAAAGACTAATATGCAGAATATGCAAAGAACTGAAAACAAAACCCAAGCAATAAAAAAACCAAACAATCTAATTAAAAAAAAATGAGCCATAGAACTGACCAGAGGGTTCCCAAAAGAAGACATACAGATGGATAATACATATTTTATTTAATATTTAATATCTTTAGCCATCAGGGAAATACAAACTAAAAATGTTGGAGATTCCATCTTACCTTGGTCAAAATGGTTACCATAATCAAATAACAATTGCTGAGGAAGGTGTCAAGAAAGAGGAACACTTGCCTACTGTTGGTGTGAGTAGTCATGATTGAAACCAGTATGGAGGCTTTTCAAAAACCTGTAGATCTACCATATGAACTAGCTATACCAATTCTGAGCATAGGCTCTTGCTACTTCCTCAGCCATGTTTGTTGCTGCTCTATTCACAATAGCTAGGAAACAGAATCAGCCTAGGTGTTCATCAACTGATGAATGGATAATGAAGATGTGGTACATATACACAATAGAGTTTTATTCAGCTTTAAAGAAAAATAAAATTATGAAATTCAAAGGAAATATATGGATCTGGATAATATACTAAATGAGGTAATTCAGGCTCAGAAAGACAAATGCCCCATGTTCTCTCATATGTAGATCATAGCTTTGATCTTTTAGATAGTCCGTAGTGAAGGTCAAGAAGCTAGGAAAAAAAAGAGGACAGAAGTGAGGAGGAGGAGGTAGTTTAGTGAAGAGGATAGTAGATATGCAAGTAGAGAGAATACAAAGGGTATAAGTCTAGTGGGGTGAAGAAAAGGGCATGGAGGAGAAGAGTGGATGGAGGTCAAAATACTCATAACTGGAGACATTCTGAATAAGCCAAATGAAAACTCACTGCTTCATTAGCTATTTAAAAGATATAATTTAAAACAAGAGAATTTGGGCAGAAGTAGCCTGCTGGTGTGGGGAATGCTAGGTCTAGGAGCCACAGGTTGGTTTAGGAAAAATCCAAGACCAGGGGTGAGACACACCCTAATAAGTTGTTTGTCATAAAGGCCCACACAAAACAATGCAGGCTACTTCTACTGCTCTGGGTTGCATACAAGAAGTAGTATGCAACCATGGTAAGACCCTACCGATGAAAGCATATACTTCAGCTAAGAACACTGAGGTTGAAACTGGAAGCCTTCTTCCTGCTGGCTAGTTGTCATAGTGCTGGAAAATTCTGTGCAGACTGTAAGTCTTAACCATCTGTGGCCCTGTGAGCTACACAACTGGCTAGGGTTACTAATCCTTTCTAATTGGATTTGAGGTCTACTCCATGGCAGGGACTCCATGCCTAGTACTGAAACCTAATGAAAAACCTATGGCAAAGAAGGTTATAGACTTTAAGGAGGAAGTTACCACTATGCTAAAAGTTTGCCCATCCAATTGCCCTCTAAATTTTTATGTAGATTATGCCTATAGATTAACGGTTTTCTAATTTTTGGTTAGAGAAGCAGATCATAGTGACTACTAGGGAGATAAAAGGCTCATGAAGGTCATGAGAAGAAATGACAAGTGCTCAGTACTGGATGAGACATCTGCATGACACCCACCATAGTCAGGTAATATTGTGGAAGATGTGGTGAAAAAAATACTACTATAGCTGTCACTGCTAGCCAGAGTAAATTCTCTTTGGAGATGGCTATGAATACTGAGGAGGCACACAACTCATGAAAATCAGAGGCTATTGAGGGCTCAGCACTAAATGAGACATATATATTATATCTTTCAAGACTCAGGGAACATTGTAGAAATAAATGCAGAATGAATGTAAGAGCCACAGAGTGGAAATGAGTAGTACCTTGGGACTGTCTTCCAGACATGAAGTGACCTGTAACCTCATAGTAGATGCTGTTGCCTCCATGAGACTTGTGCAATATGCATGCCAACATTTTGACATAGATGATCAGAATGATTGTGAAAATTTAGAGGAGTGGATTCAGTAGAAATGGAGTGGCAGAGTTGGAGCAATAAAAGGGGAATGGGAAAGGGTTATGATCAAATTATTATATGTTTATGTTTTAGTATTCTCAGTAAAATAATAAAAACAAAGAAATGAGAATTGAACAAATATTAAGGGAAATGGAGGAAGACAAAGTTTCATGCAGACTATAAGAAACCATACCTAGTTTTGTTGTATCACTTTCTATTAATGTCGTGTTTATGATGATATTTGATGGTCTCTGTAGCCATTTAAGGTAGAAAGGGTAAGTAAGGTTGTTTTTATGTTAGTCCTTCTTCACCTGAATTGTAATAGGAAATGGATTCTTCTTCATTAATCATTTCTCAGTGGAAACAAGTGAGGCACTATGGCTGTTTATATGGTTTGAAGAGGGCATAAACAAGATAGAGAATGGTTGCAATCTAATAAGGTTGGGTCAGAGAGGCAGTAGGTATAGTGAAGGGTAAAAAGAAGCGATCCAAAAATGCATGTGCCAAATTCTACACATAAACTGTTTGGCTCCTAAGTAGAGGGCATCTTTCAGTTATTTTTGAATCCGTAGCTTTGGGAAACTAATAGTGAGCAGTTATAGGGTCTCAGTGTATCCCAAGCCAGCAGTAAAGCTGACAGAATTCATGATGGTCCATCCCTGGGGATGAGCCACCTGAAGAAGTCTCAGGAGTTCTTAGTTAAAGTCTCTGAATGACTGACTGTTCTGGAAATGGAATGAAAAGAGATTACATTGAAAACTGTGGAACACAGACACCAGCCAGATATAATGGAGAACTTGCCCTCCTCCAAAGGAGAATGAGCACTAATAAGAACTGCCTTATTCCCACTGGAATACAGCCACTTCAGGCAGAGGGAATAGCTAGAGATGGGGGCTGGAGTAGCCTGCCCTGGGAGAGGTGGGCAGGATGAACTTCAGCCAGGCCTGTGGTCTGTCACCAGAGCTTGGCCATCAGATTCTGGTTCTATTAGCAAATTGACTGTGAACAGGCACTACATTTCTGTGGGGTCAATGTGGAGGTTTAGTAGAGGCTGGTGGAGCTGATGGGAGTGGGATGATGCAAGCAGATACATCAGGTTTGTAGGTGAATAGTCCCAGCTCCAAACTCCATCACCACCTTTTGGCTCTGTGACTTCAGCAGTTTCCAAATGTCTCTGGGCATGTTGAACATCTATCAGATAGCAGTAAGTACAGACAGCCCATTCTCATCAGAGCTGGAATTCTTAGAGTTGAAGGAAGAGTCTGTGATCCTCAGTTTTGTCAGTGTATCAACCATAGGCTTGACATCCTCCTCATGCTTACCTTGGGGTCCTCTCTTGGCTAGATTCACCACTCCTCTAAGCTGCCATATCAATCAAGATGCTCTTTTCTGGGCCACAAGTCTTGCTGCTCTTTTAAATTTTGAAATATTTAATTTACTTGCACATATGAGAGAGGGAGGGAGAAAGAAGGGAGAAGAGAGAAGGGAGAAGACAGACTCTAAATGACTATGACAGGGCTTACAGCCCCTAAAAACAAACTCCAGATGCCTGTGCCACACTATAGATCTATGGATGGGTAGTGAGAATTGAACCTGGGTCAGAAGGTCAGAAAGAACCTTTAACTGTTGAGCAATCTCCCTAGCTCAAGCCTGGCTTCCTATGCCCCACCTTCAACCTTCATCCTACTCTTAGCTATCCTACTCCTAGTACCATTACTGTCATTTCATAAGTGACTCTGGTCTGCATCCAATCTGCTGATCCATAGTACATGAAGTCCAGCCCTGGGTTCTCCTCTTCCCTCATCCTCTAAGCCAGCCTGACCAAGGATGGTGGGAGGTGGCAATTTAAACGTATGGCCCCCATAAACTCAAGTGTTTAATTAATATTGAGTTTGCAACTTCAGCCCCTAGCAGGCAGATTCCTGTTAGATGGGGCATGCCACTGGGGTAAGGGTAGGTAGATCCTGGAGTTCCACCCTAAGGTGTGTCACTGGGGGTGGATCTGGCCACAGTCTCAAAGGCGTGTGCAGAGCAGTTTGAGCTCTGGCAAGTTTGTGCTTGCTGCAGTTATTCTTTCTACTTGGATGTATGGAAGTAAGCAGTTTCTTCCTCCATTGATAGAACGTCCACTGAACTTTGTTGGCTGAAATAAACCCATTTCTACCATAAACTCTTTCTGGTTGGATGTTCATCCCAGCCACATTGAGCTGACTGCACATGTTAGGAAGGAAGCAGTAAAGTAAGTCTCCTATTCTTCTACCCTGAAACTGACCTGCCCATCAAGGAAGTCTTATATCTTTCCTCTTCTCTCCCAAAGAACAGAGAGGGTAGCGAACAACAGCTGCATCTATCAGTCTACTTAGTTATACCCCCTCTGCTATCCAGGGGCATGTAGCAATCAAAATAAATAAATAAAAGACTAACCTTCTGTCCAATTGCAGTTTAGCTACCCTGCAATTAAACAAATCCACAAACCGGAACACATATTTACATCTCATTATCAGAAGCCAAATGCAACAACGGCATTTAAATTAAGAAATTAAACACAATTATCCTGTCAGCAGCAGTGGGGAAGTTGTCAAGGGCTGGCTTATTCATCAGTTTGCACATAAGTGAAGCAGCTCCCTAGTTGTATACTGTTATATTTAACCCCCTCCTCCTCTTGTTTAAAAAAAATAATGAAAAGATCCTTGGTGGCTTCACTTCTCTGCAGTGCATTAGCCTGCAGCTTAAGTTGGAAAGGTCTGGTCAGGAAGCCTGGGAAGAGCTTTGCTGTACATCTCAGACTCCAGTCTGGTCTGCTGAGCTGTAATGCCTGGCTGTTAGGAAGGCCTAGGTGACTGTTGGATGGCTGTGTGTCCAAAGGTTCCCTCTGGACATCCAGGGAGGTCCTCTATTGCCCAGAGCATTCTGACCTGCTCACCAGCCAGCTGTGTCTTAGGAACAGGGTTGCTTCCCTTGGTGCAAGTAGCTGTTCTTGGTCAACAGCTCTCAGGGGTTTTAGGCATGTCTGTTGTGTAGAGAAGTAAGAATTTTCTTGTCAAGGCCACTGTAGGGATGATAAGATTATTGGCTAGGATATGCCTATGGGGTTGCCTGCTATATCAGAATGGTCAGGAGGCTGGCCAATTTCAGAGATAGGCTGTTCTGGAACACTTTCCTGTGTGAGAATGTTTAGCCTGTCCTATCATTGTCATCTTCCCTGTATCCTTCTTTGGACTCTAGTTTTCCTCCTTTGTACCTGAATCTCTATATGGACCAGCATGATCTATGTCTGGTCTTGTTCTGCTAACCTTTGAGGAGCTATTGGTGCCACTCCACTCAGCACTCTGCTTCGGCTGGGTTCTAGTACTCCTGTCAACATTAGTCTATGGAGTTCTACCCTTAAATGGCAACAGAATGAGACAAGGGAGTGCTTGTTCTGCTTTCTTTTCTCTGACCAGACACTGATACTGTTATTTGGAAACCCTCAGTACCAAGACAGCCCTCTAACTGTACTCCAAATTATGGAGCAGTGTAAAGAAACTTGGGACCAGCATTAAGAGACTTGAGTACTACTCTTGTAATGGCTGGCACTTAAGTTGCAGCATGCTGGTTGGTACTATGGCTGGTGAAAATTGACATGTGTCCTTCCTTCCCCAGTGTTGAATCAAGGGACGGTGTTTCACAGGCATTTACTGCTGCCCAGCCTCTGAGTTCTTATGGGTAGTGACATATCTCCAAGGAAGGCTCTTCAGGTCAATTTGTAATCACAATCTCACTGTGGCTAGTGCCTTCTGTTTACCTGTCCCTGTTTGAGAAGTCTGTATCCCAGATTTTCAAGTTCCTAAACTATGGGTGATTCCTAGATCCTCCTAATATCATGGCCAAAATGTTCTACTATAGTATTTGTTTTCAAAAAGAACTCATAAACACAAATGGAAATAAGATATTAATCAAGAGAGTATCCAATTTAGTGTTCTTTAGTGGGCATCTCATAGGAAAAGCTCCCATGTGCCACACTGGATGGGTGGTGCTATTTTGAATAGCTATAAGAAGCTGTGCCCATTACCAACATTTTCTCTGTGATAGTCCCACTACTCATCTTATGCTGAAATCATTTATTCATTTGTCTAACATTTATTGAGCACATGTTATTTTTCTCATCACAAAATCACTGTCACAGCAGACACAGGACAAAAACATGGAATCAAAGGTGCTAAGCTGAAGCTTAGTATAGAAATTGCTGACAGGAACTTAAAGGAAACTGATCTCAAGACTTCATGTGGGCCCAGAAACTTACCCACTCCACCCTTCAGAGGTCTGCAGTCACACAACTGGGTCATGCAGCTTCCATCCTAGGCATCTTGTCTTCCTGGAGACAGGAAAAGGTACCATAAGGTTACTATGGATTTTTGGAGAATGAAGCCAAAGGCAGAAAAAGAAGGCAGTCCTATCTGTGGATTGGAAAGTACTGTAGAATGTTGCCTTGATTCCTCAGCTCAGATCCTTCTCTCCTTACTCTCCTCTACAGTCTCACAGTGGCTTGCTCATACACAGGAACTACCTGATGCCAAGAGAGATGCTTGGATGGTGAGGGGCCCTGGAATTAAGTCACATGTGTCTGGGGTGAAACCTCAAAGATCCCTGCATCTGAGACTTTAGTAAATTACATAAGTTAAGGCTCATTTTCTCCAATAAAATGAGGATAATTAGGTCTTGTAGAATTGTTGTGGGCATTAAATTACATGAGCTATTTAAAGCACTCACCATAACAGTTCTTATGAAGCAAATGCTTCAAAACTGGTGGTAAAAAGGAAGAAGACAGTGAGCTTTGTAAGGGCAGTTGGAAGCACAGGGGTGGGAGCAAGGCCATGTGTGACCTCTCAGGAGAAGGCATGTCCATGCCAGGTCTTTAGAAGCAGGGAGAAGGCAGCATGCAGGGAATGACAGAGTGTGAACTAAAGCTTAGAGTAGCACACAGCTTCTTCATGTGTCTGGGAGAAATTCTGCACAGGAAGGAAGCAGGGAGTGAGGCTAGTGATATCAGTGGGTGCCTGGGGTAAGAAGCTTGCCTGAAATGTCAGATGACTAACCTGCCAGTGATGTGGGACCTCCAGGGTTGAGGAATGGAGCTCATGGGATAAGATCTGAGATTCTTGGGTCCTCATAGCAGGTAGGTTTATGCTGAAAGGGAGATAAAGGCCACTGTGACAGGTAACAGTGACAATGAAGGGCTGAGGATAAGCAGGAATAAAGATAGATTTAAATGGCTTGCAAATGGGTCTGTAGAAGCAGGATCCTACTTAGAACATTACACATAAAGACTAGAGCTGGGAGAGAGTGGGCGATGTATAAAGGATGACCTCAAAGTCTCTAGTTTGGGTGATGGGGACAAGGACAGCAAAGTAGAAGTAGGCTCAGAGGTAGTGTGAGTCTAACCCTGGTTTTGTTGGGTTCAGTGTACATACAAGATGTCTAAATGGTATCTTCATACACTATCCCCTTTCATTCATTCTTCTGTGACCTCCACAAGGTGGACTTTTGAGTAAGAGTTTGAGATGTATTAGGAAAGGATGATGGGGAGATTGCTGACCTTTGAACATCTCAGAACTAGGCCTGAGAGCCTCAGGTTTGTCCCAGTAGCTTCACTTTGCTAACTGGATTCGTTGATATTCACATGGTTTCCTCTTGGATGGAAAGGACTTAGCCTTAAGAAGCTCAATTAAGATTGAGTCATTTCCATTTCCATTTTCCATAAGACATTTCTGTAGCCAGTGAGAAAGGCTATAGACACTGCTTTTCCCTTCCTGTCTCCACCCATCCCTCGCTCTGTGGTCCCACCTGGAATTCTGGTAGTTGAAGATATCCACCTCATGGTCCATCCACTGTGCTGGGCCTTGAATAGAGGAGGAGAGTGTTGGCCTGTTGTGTGACTAGGGAATCTTGTCTGAATTTTTAGAGAAAGGGAAGAAGAAGGAAAAAAAGGAAATGCCATTTGCTTACAAGAGCTTCTTCTGGCTCCTCAACAGTGATTACTTTACTTTAGTTTCTGTGCTGTGTGTGTGTGTGTGTGTGTGTTTGTGTAATTGTTTCCTATGAATAAATACTATGTGTTTAATTTAAATTTCAATTTTAGTGACGATACAAAGTACATAAGTCTATTGTTAAAATACTAGAAAATATACAAAAATGAAAGACGAAACTATCTCTGGACTGCTAGCAGTCCCAATAACATCTGGCATTTTGGTATACAATTTACCATCCAGATCTGTGGGTTCTACATATGCAGATTCAATGAACCATGGATTTCAAATATATTTAATTGTGTGTGACATGAACATGTATAGACTTTTCCTGTTATTTTATCATAAGCATCACAGTGCAACAACTATTTTCATTGTATTAGATACTATGAGCAATGTGGAGATGATTTTAAGTTCACTGGAAGATGTACAATGGTTACATACAAAGACTAGCTTTTTGTTTTGTTTTGTTTTTCGAGGTAGGGTCTCACTCTGGTCCAGTCTGACCTGGAATTAACTATGTAGCCTCAGGGTGGCCTCAAACTTATGGTGATTCTCCTACCTCTGCCTCCTGAGTGCTGGGATTAAAGGAGTGTGCCACCACGCTTGGCTTCAAAAACTAGCTATTTTATGTAAAGCCCAGAGCGCCTGTGGATTTAGGAATCAGCAGTTACTGAGGGATGACTGCATGGATTTCTATAATCTAAGAATGTACAGAATGCTTTAACAGTCTTTAAAAAGCAAGTTAAATACTAATTAATACAAAAAGAAGAATGGTCAGATCTTTACCCAAAAATCTCACAATCACCATCACTCACCTTGCTCCATTCAGAAGGAGAAAGCATGGCCAGTGCCCAGTGAGCTAGCGTTGTGGTTGACATGAGTACTTTGTGGCTACCTTAACTTCCAGTTGGACAAAAGTGTCATATTCATTTTTCCCTCCTTTCCTTTTTTTATGAGAGTGACAGAAACAGAGAGAGAGACTGTGTGTGTGAGGGAGAGTGGGAGTTAGAGAGAGCGTGAAAATTGGCACACCAGGGCCTCTAACCCTTGTAATTGAACTCTAGACACATGTGTCACCTTATGTGCATGTGTCACCTGTGTGTCTGGTTTATGTGAGTTTTGGGGAATCAAACCTGGGTCTTTAGGCTTTGCAGGCAAGTGTCTTACCCGCTAAGCCATTTCTCCAGTCTTTCACTCTTTTCTTGAATTCCTTTGGCTTAATCTGATAAGTTTTTATTGTATTTCCCTATTAACTCATTGAATATGCCTTGCTAGTTTTTCATAGTTACCATAGCTAGTGCACCACACATCTTTCACTTTTCACCATGGAATGCAAATGCTATGTAAATTGAAATGTGGTTTTGCTAGTTCTCTGATGTGGCTCATGGATTCCATGGGTGACTACTGCCATGACTTTCTTATTATTATCCACTACTAATTGTTTTTGAACCTCTATGAGCCCCTGCTATTGTTCTGATTTACAGTTCAGGTCCATTTTTATTTATTCTAATGTGTTCAATTTCTTGTAATTGTCATTTATTCCTGCAATTTGGTATTTGCATATAGGACATTTTTTCCAGATTGATTAGTTTTCTTTAATATTTGTCATCTTAAGATTTTCAGAGCACTAATTTTGCAAACATTTTTTCAAAGACTTACTTAAATTTTTTATCTTCATTTTAAAAACATATATATGAAAAATCTCTAAGCTCTTCAAAAACATTACATTTTCTTTTGGATTTAATACTTCCACCTTTCTTTTTTCATATTGTTTTAAAGACAGGGTCTTTCTATGTAGCCCAAGCCAGCCTTGAACAACTTACAGCTGTTCTTCAGCCAAACTCAGTGAAAGATTTTAAAAATGTTTTATTTATTTATTTATTTTTATATTTTTTTATTTTTTTGGTTTTTCGAGGTAGGGTCTCACTCTGGTCCAGGCTGACCTGGAATTAACTCTGTAGTCTCAGGGTGGCCTCGAACTCATGGCGATCCTCCTACCTCTGCCTCCTGAGTGCAGGGATTAAAGGCGTGCGCCACCACGCCCGGCTAAAATGTTTTATTTTTATTTTAAATATTTTTATTTTTTTAAACATTTAAACATTTTTATTTATTTGCAAGGAGAGAGAGAGGAGAGAGAGAGAGAGAGAGAGAGAGCAAATGAATTCCAGATGCATGTGTCATTTTGTGCAGCTGGCTTTACATGGGTACTGGTGAATCAAACTCAGGTTATCAGGTTCTACAGTCATGCACCTTAGCCACTGAGCAATATTTTCAGGCCCAAGTGAAGGATTTTTTTAAACCTACTATATGCCTGCTGATAGATATTTACAATACTTATAATGCTTCAGGTGTGCAGAGAACCTTAAATCTGTGTTGTCCTTGATCCTTTGATCAATTTTCAATTAGTATCTTTTTAAATATTTTTTCTGCCACATGTGCTCATTCCTATCATTCTGGCAATCCAGTTATACACATGTTAGACCTATTGCATGTGCATTGCATGTTCCTTATCTCTGGATGGATTCTCCACACTCCTCCTATACTCTAAGCTTGTGTTTGACTAAAACCAATATCTAAATTAACATGGCTGAAGCATTACACTTTCATTTATTAAGTAGATTCCAACTATGTGTGACAAAACTTCCATCTTTTCATCAATACATTGTCAGTCTTTACAAAGACAAACTGATGATCACTTTTTAAAAAAATATTTATTTATTTATTTGAGAATGATAGAGAAAGAACAAGGCAGATAGAAATAGATAGAGAATGAGCGCGCCAGGTCCTCCAGCCACTGCAAACCAATTCCAGATTTGTATACACCTTTGTGCATCTGGTTAACGTGGGTCCTGAGGAATTGAGCTTCGAACTAGAGTCCTTAGGCTTGACAGGCAAGTGCTTAACCTCTAAGCCATCTCTCCAGCCCCTGATGATCACTTTAACATTTTTTTTTTGTACCAACTCTAGTATAGAAACCATCATTTATCATTTTTTGTATGTTTACTGTTTATGTTGCTATTTTTATTTACTTTTTGCTTCTTTGCCAGCCAGTGGGGTTTTCGAAAATTTGTTCCCTACATATTATAAAGCCTCTAGGCAAAGTTTTATTTCTTCTTAGGCACTTTTCACACTTCAGTAATGACGTAGGCTGAATTTGGATTAGCTTGCTATTTTTTTCCAATACCCAGTTGGCAGAGGCCTAGAGAAGTCAGGGAGACATGGAAAACATATGGGTGAGGCTTTCTCTCCATTGCTATACTTGTGGGTAGGGTGAGGCTATGTGAAATTTTATGTGGAACAATAGCTATGTGTTTAAGAACTGATGTACTAGAAGTCAACTAGTGAATTTGAATTTCAGCTTGCCCAGAATAAGAATGCATTGTATACTATGGGCATCTGGTTGAAATGCCATAAAGACAATAGTTTTGAAGTCAGGCCAGTCTCTAATGTCAGAGGCCTATGGCTTTATACTCATAGACCCTAGAGAGAATATTTCGCCATTCTTTGGCTAAAAGGAAAGGTTATGCCCCTCAAAGAGTCCTCTAAATGTCAATTTTTATCCCCACTGATCCCTGCTACTGTCATTCTTGGTTAGATAGTCTGCTTTGTACAGATGGCAGCAAATACTAGGGAGATCTAACACCCATCAGAATGACAAGAAAAGAAAGTTGGGTGCCTAGCATGAAATGATCCATCTCTGTCACACCCACCAGGGTTCTGGAGGATATTACAGAGAAAATGGTAGGTTAAATATGAATGCTGTTCTTATGGCTAACCTGAGAACCTCCTCTAGAGAGATGGTGGTAAACACTAAAGAGAATCAAAACTCATCAAAGTAGAAAATTGGAGGTTGCTGAGATGCCAACATCATAAACTTATAATACACTCTACAATGCTCAGTGAACATTATAGAAAAAGGGGTAAAAGGAATATAAGAGTCACAAGGTGGGAAGATACACTCTGAGGATTGACCCCTCACAGTGGCTGATTGGTATATTCATGACTCTACTGTGAATACCAATAGCCCTACTGAGGAGGGCCCCCAGGGGAATGGGAAAGGGAAGAGGGGACATTACCCAATGGTAATATGACCAATTTTTAATATTTTTATTAACTAATGTTCTCAATAATTTTTAAAGTAATTATTACTTATTTATTTACCTGCAAGTAGAGAGAGATACAGAGAGGAGAGACAGATAGAACAGGCATGGCAGGGTCTCCAGCCACCACAGATGAACTCCAGATGCATGCATCACTATGCTAATTTGGCTTTATATGGGTACTGGGGATTCAAACTTGGGTCAGTAGATTTTTCAGCAAGTACTTTAATCACTAAGGCATCTCTTCAGCCCCTCAATAATATTTTTTTTAAAAAAAATTACCATGGAGATGATTTCTTCACAACTCAGCAGATGTGAGGTTTAGAACAACAAACAGAGAAGACCAGATATCAACTTCTCATCATATTCTTATTAAACAACTACATACTTGAGAAAGTATATTAAATAATACACTGAAAGCAGTAAGAGAGAAGCACCAAATAAGATTTATAGGCAGGTCCATAGACTAACAACAGATATTTCAACAGAAACTTTAAAAAGCCAGGAGATCTTGAAATGATGTACTTCAAATTCTGCCATAACTGAAAGAGAAAGAACTTTCCATGATAAAAAATAGGCTAAAGGAATTCAGAACCACTAAATGAACTCTATAGAAAATACATGAAAAAATCCTTCAGAGAGGAAAGCACATATACACAAGACCACAGGCAAGAATAAATTAAGAATAAACCACACGTGGAAAACAGTTAAAAGAGAGAAAAAAAGAGAAATATTAAGAACTACAAAATAATGTAGACAGGAATTAATATCCATCTTTCAATACTAATTCTGAGTATCTCAATTCCCACATCAAAAGACACAGAGTAGGGCTGGAGAGATGGCTTAATGGTTAAGGCACCTGCCAGCAAAGCCTAAGGACCCAGGTTCGATTCTCCAGGTCCCATGCAAACCAGATACACATGGTGGCGCATGCATCTGGAGTTCGTTTGCAGTGGCTGGAGGTCCTGGTCTGCCCATTCTTTCTTTCTCTCTCTCTCCCTCCCTCTCTCTAATAAATAAATCAAATAGATAAAATAGATAAATAAAATATTTTATTTAAAAAAAAGATGTAGAGTAATAGAGTGGATTAAAAGGCAGAATCCATCTCCAAGTAACACAACTTTTCATAAAAGACAGATATTGCCTTGGGGTGAAAAGATGGAAAGTGGTATCTCCTTATTTTCTTTCTTTTTCCTTTCCTTTTTATTATCTTTTATTTAATTTTTGAGGTAGATTCTCACTATGGCACAGGCTAACCTGGAATTAATTGTATAGTCTCAGGGTGGCCTAGAATTCATGGTGATCCTTCTACCTCTGAGTGCTGGGATTAAAGGCGTGTGCCACCACACCCAGCTGGAAAGTAGTATTTCAAACAAATGAGACTGGGAAACAAGCAGGTTTACTGTTCTAATATTTGAGCAGATGTTTCTCAAACCAACATTAGTTGGAAGAGACAAAAATGTAACTTTATGCTAACTAAATGGACAATCCAACAAGAGGACATTACAATGCATATGTGCACCAAACATGGGTGCACATTTCATTAAGCAAACTACTTTTTGTAAAGCCAAAGATGGAACTAAGCCTAATACTGCAGGGCAACTTCAATACCCCACGCTCACATTATATGCAAAACACAGAGAAGGAGCTGGATTAAATGACATTATAAAACAAATGGGATTAATAGACATCTATAGAACATTCTTATTAGTGGCTCATGGAACTTTCTCTAAAATAGATCATATATTAGGACACAAAGCAAATCATAACAAATATAGGAAATTGAAAATAATTCCTTGTATTCTATCTATCACAATGGGTTAAGTAGAAAACTAAACAACAAGAGAGGCTATAAAACCTACACAAACTCATGGAAATTAAATAATACCCTATTAAATGGTGAATAAGTCATTGAAGAAACCAAGAAGGTCAAAAACATTCCTAGAATCAAATGATAATGAAAGCACAGCAGTCCAGCACCCATGAGTTATGATGGAGGCAGTCTTAAGTGGGAGTTTATAACACTGAGTGTCTATATTAAGAAATTATAGAGATTTTAGATAACTTGTACACCTGAGGGCCTGGGAAAAAGAAGAACCAGCTAAGTCAGAAATCAATACACTGAAAAAATTAATATCAGACCTAAGTTAATGAAATAAAAACAAAAAAGTGAAGAATCAGAAGAACAGTGGATAAACCTTTACTGAAACTAACCAAAAGAAAAGTATCAAATTAGTTCTGGGCACGGTGGCACACGCCTTTAATTCTAGCACTTGGGAGGCAGAGGTAGGAGGATCACCATGAGTTCAAGGCCACCCTGAGTGAATTCCAGGTTAGCCTGCACTAGAGTGAGACTCTATCTCAAAAAGCCCCACCACCAACAAAAAAGAAAAAGAAAGAAAGTACCAAATTAATAAAATTAAAGATGAAAAGGCAGCCATTACAACCGATGTGACAGGAAATTCAGAAAATCATAAGGCTATACCTTAAAATATAAGCTCCACTAAATTGAAAAATCTAAAATAAGTGGATAACTTTCCAGATACATATATCTACTAAAATCAAACCTGGAGGAAATAATTCAATAAGACACATAACAAGCAATAGTATTGAAGCAGTTACATAAAATATTACAACTATCAGTTACAGATGAATTCACTGGTGAATTTTACTGGACCCTTCAAGAACAATTAACACCAATGCTTCGCAAACTATTAAAGCTGAGTAAAATTTCACTGTGCCATATTTTTATTACCCATTCATAGTTGATTGACATATAAGGTTGATTCCATTTCCTAGCTGTTGCAAATAGAGAAGCAATGAACATAGATGTGCAAATACCTCTGTGGTGAAATATAGATTCCTTGGGGATGAGATAGAATCTCAAAGTGGTTCTTTTTTTTTTAAATTTATTTATTTATTTATTTGAGAGCGACAGACACAGAGAGAAAGACAGATAGAGGGAGAGAGAGAGAATGGGCGCGCCAGGGCCTCCAGCCTCTGCAAACGAACTCCAGATGCGTGCGCCCCCTTGTGCATCTGGCTAACGTGGGATCTGGGGAACTGAGCCACGAACCAGGGTCCTTAGGCTTCACAGGCAAGCGCTTAACCGCTAAGCCATCTCTCCAGCCCTCAAAGTGGTTCTAATGTGAATTTTCCTTATGACTAAAGATGTTGAACATTTTTAAAAATGTTCATTGGTCAATAATGTTTCCTTTTTCTCAACTGTCTATTCAGTTCATTAACTCAATTATTATTGACAGTTTTGGATTTGTGGTATTTAATTTCTGCAGTTTTAATGTATTCTAATTTTCTTCCTTTGAATAGGCTTTCTGGTTGTTCTGCTGATGGTTACCTTTGATGTGCAAAAACTTTTAAATTAAATGTCATTCTATTTAGTGCTTCATTGGGCTATTTCTTGTGCTACTGATGTCTTGCTCAAAAAGATCCTATCTGTACCTATAGCTTAGAATATGTTCTATATTCCCTAGTGCTTTTGTCCAATAGTTCCAGTATTTCTGGTTTTAAATAAGTTTTTGATCCATTTTGAATTGATTTCTATTCAGTGTGAAAGATGTGGATCAAATTTCATTCTCTGAAAATGGTTATGCAGTTTTGCCAGCATGATTTGTTGAATAGTTTTTTATGTTTATTATTATTATTACTGTTATTATTATTATTATTAACAAGATGTTTCATATGGATACATCATGTGATGGTACCCTCTTTTCCCTCTTCCCTGCCCTCATTATGTTGGGGACGCTCCTCAGTGCGGTTGCAGGTGTTCTCCATGGGGTTATAGTTTGTGTATCGTGAAGCAGTAGTCAGTTATTTTTGTGGGGAGGGAATGCCTCTGGGCATGCTGTCTCAACCTGTGGCTCTTACAGTCTTTCTGCTACCTCTTCCTCAAAATTCCAGGAGCCACAGTGGGTGAGTTTTAAGTCTACTTCAGTGATGAGCTCTTAGGAGCCTCTGGATCTCTACTTTGGTAGGTGTTGAGTATCCTCAGGGTCCATCTCCTACATCCTGGTGCTGATTATCAGGAATAGCATGGAAGCAGCACTCGTGGTTCATCTCCCAATTCCTTTGTGGATTAAGCTGTCACTTGGCTAAAGTGTGAGTGGTAGTTTATCTGCTCCTGTCTCGCTACCTTCTGAAAAAAAAAAAAAAACCCAAAAACTATTCTCCAACAGAGAGTGAAGTCAACATAGTTTAAATGGGATAAGCATTATTAATTTAGGGAGAATTTGATATATGTAACCCCTCTTTTAGCCAAAGACTAGTGAGAGCTTGACACTAGAAAACAAAATCTTTGTCTCTATAGAATTCTGGTCTAGATCCCAATTCCAGATATGGGTTCCTGTACACTGAGTGGATCTCTTAGCCAATCAGAGAGCTACTGGTTACCCATGGAGTCTGTGTGCCCCTATTGCACTGGCATTTACATTGTGTCAGGGTATTTGCTTTGGAGTAGCTTAGACCTCTGGTTGCTCAGAACATTGTTGGCCATTTTCCCCCAGTAGAGCATGTACACTTCCCAGCCTGTCTGGGGGTTGGCTTTCTTCTGAATTCCAGCCAGGTCTTTCTGTGCTCTGTGTCAGCAGCACATGGTATCTTTAACAATAGACTCTTAGCTTTTGCCTCAGGCAGGTAATGAAGTGTTTTGACAGAAAACAGTCTTGATTTGGGGACCTTATAGGTCTTTCTGATCAATAGCTCAGTGTGGGAGCAACCAATCTCTGTTACTGGGAGTTATAGATGAGAGACAGAAGAAAAATTTTCTTTTAAGCTTAAGCTTCATCCCACCCTCACCAGAGCCCTCTGTTTTATGTGCTCCCACCTTATTCATTTTGAGGGTTATATCTTTTAGGCTATCTTCAAGGATAAAGCCTTCTATGGTGTCAGCTAATTTTGGATTTCATTTTAATTCATGTTTGTTTTCTCCCCTCCCCTATCCCCAAACCCTTCTATCCCTATTGTCTGGGCCCCGAGTTGCCTATCAGATATGACAGTAACTTGAGCAGGTCCAGGTTAGGAACTACAGGCAAGTGATACCATGCAGAATTTCTCTTTCTATGATTGTGTGAGTTCGTTGAGTATTATCTGTTCCAAGTGTGTCCATTTTTCTACAAATTTCATTGTATCGTTTTTCCATGCTGCTGAATAGAATTCCATTGTGTAAATGTGCCACAACCTTTTTTTATCAATTCATCCAATGATGAGCATCTCAGTTGATTCCAGTTCTTAACTATAATGAATTGACGAGCTATACACATGGTTCAGCATATGTCTCTGTATTGATGCATGGATTTAGGATAAATGTTCAGTAAGGGAATAACTGGATCTGTTGGTAGCTCTTTGTTCACCCATTTCATGAATCCCCAAATTGATTTCCATACTGGTTGTACAAGTTTACATTCCCACCAGCAGTGGAGGAGGGTTCCTCTTTCCCCACATCCTCATGCAAATTTGTCATTGTTAGGTTTTTTTAATGATTACCATCCTTACTGGAGTAAGGTGTAATCTCATGGTGGTTTTAATTTGTATTTTCCTAATGGTTAGGGATGTTGAAGATTTTCTAAAGTATGTGTTAGTCATTTGTAATTCTGCCCCATTTTTGGAGTGGATTGTTTGAATTTTTTTTATTATTTAGTTTTTAGAGTTCTTTGTAGATTGTAGATATTAGGCTTCTGTCAGTGGTATAGCAGGTGAAGATTTTTTCCCATTCACTGGTTAATATAATGGCTCTGCTTATGGTATGTTTGTCTGCAAAAAAAAATTTAGCTTCATGATCCCATTGGTTGAGTGATTGTTTAATTTTCTGGGCTATTGGGGTTTTATTCAGGAAGATTTTCCCCACTCTTATATCATAGAGTGCTTCCTGTTGTTTCTTCCAGTACAAGAAGAGTTTCAGGTCTTATATTGAAGTTTTTAATCCATTTGTACTTAATTTTTGTGTATGGAGAGATGAGTGGGTCTAGTTTCATTTTTCTACATATGGTCATCCAATTTGTCTAATATCATTTGTTGAAGATGCTGTTTGTTTGCCAGCCTACGTTATTGGCACCTTTGTCAAAGATCAAGTAGCTGTACTTACTTGACCTAAGGTCTGAGCCTTCAATTCCATTCCATTAGTCTCTGTTTCTGTTCTTATGGCAGTACCATGCTGTTTTTGTTACTATGACTTTGTAATATATCTTTATATGAGGTATGATGATAACTCCAGAGGAGGTGTGTGTGTGTGTGTGTGTGTGTGTGTGTGAATATGTTTGGATATCCAAGGGCTGATGCCATTCCATATGAACTTTGAGATCATTTTTCAATCTCTGTGAAAAATGATGCTGATATTTTTATTGGTGTTGCATTAAATCTGTATATTGTTTTGGTAGACTTGCCATTTTCTCAATATTAATTTTACCTAACCAGGAGCACAGGAGGTCTTTCCATCTTCTCAAGTACACCTTAATTTCATTCTTGAGGTTTTTCTTGTTTTGATGTTTTCATTACATAGGTCTTTCACATCCTTGGTTAGCGTTATTCCACGGTATTTAATTTTTTTTTGTTTCTATTGACAATGGGACAGCCTCGCTGATTTCTTTCTCTGTATATTTGTCCTTTGCATATAGAAAAGCTACTGATTGTTGTACATTGATTTTGTATCTTTCCACTTTACTGAAGGAATTAATCACCTTTAGAAATTTTGAGATGGAGACTTTCAGGGCACTCATGTATAAGATCATGTCATCTGCAAATAAGGTTAACTACTTCCTTTCCAATTTCAATCCCTTTTATTTCTTTCTCCTGTCTTATTGCTTTGGTAGTACTTCTAGTTATATGTTGAAGAGCAATGGTGAAAGTGAGCACCCCTGTCTTGTTCCTGGTCTCAATGGGAACTCCATTTTTTCACATGGAGTATGATTTAGGCTTTGGGTGCTTTAAGTATATCCTTTCTTATGTTGAGATATAAACCCTCCATGCCCATCTTTTCCAGGATTTTGATCATGAAGTGGTGTTGCATTTTGTCAAAGGCCTTCTCTGCATCAATTGAGGTGATCATATGGTTCTTATGGTTAATTTTATTTATGTGGTGTACTAAATTGGATGATTTCTGTATTTTGAACCATCCCTGAGGAGAAGCCTGCTTGATCAAGGTGGATAATACTTTTGATGTGTCATTGAATTAGGTTTGCAAGGATTTTGTTCAGGATCTTTGCATCTAAGTTCATTATGGATATAGGTTTATAGTTTTCTTGTTGCATCTTTGTCTGGTTTGGGTATCAGAGTGATCCTATCTTCATAAAAAGAGTTGAACAGGATTCCCTGACCTTTGATTATGTGAATCAGTTTGAGAAAATTTGGTTTCAGTTCCTCAATGAAGGTTTAGATATAATTCAGATGAGAAGCCATTTGGACTTTTCTTTTGGGGGAGGTTTTTGATTACCTGCTCAATCTCCATGGATGTGATAGGTTGGTTTAGGAGATTAATCTGCTCTGAGTTTAGTATTGGTAGATGGTATGAGTCCAGGAATTCATCCATTATTTCCAGATTATTCAATTTTTTGGAGTAGAGGTTTTGGATGTATGCCCTAATGGTTCTTCTAATTTTACTAAAGTTTGTTGTGATCTCTCCTTTTTCATTTCTAATTTTGTTAATTTGAGACTTTTTTTCCTTTGATCAAATTGATCAGGGGTTTATCAATCTTGTTTATTTTTTCAAAGAACCAGCTCTTTATTTCATCACTTTTTAAAATTGTTTTCTTAGTTTCCAATTTATTAATTTCTGCTCTGATCTTAATTATTTCCTTCTTTCTGGAGCTTTTGGGCTTGCATTCTTCTTGTTTTTCCCGTGTGTTTTGGTGGACAGTTAGGTTATTAATCTAGGCTTTCTCTGTGTTTGTTATAAAGACATTTGGTGCTATGAATTTTCCTCTTAGGATTGCCTTCATTGCACCCCATGAGTTTTGGTAGGTTGTTTTATTCAGTATCATTCAATTCTAGGAATTTTACAATTTCTTTTTTGATTTCTTCCACAACCCATTCATTGTTAAACAGTGTGTTGTTTAGTTTCCAGTAGTTGGTAGAGTTCTTGATGTGTCTCTTGTTGATGTCTAGCTTTAAAGTATCATGTTCTGATATGATTCAAGAAGTTACTTCACTTTTACTGAACATATGAAGGCATGCTTTATGGCCTAATATATGGTTAATTTTGGAGAAGGTTCTGTGAGCTGCTGAGAAGAATGTGTATTCTGTAGAGATGGAGTGAAAAGTTCTGTAGATGTCCATTAGGTCTAGTTGATCTGTGATGGTGTTGAGTTCTATTATTTCCCTGTTGATTTTCTGCTTGGATGATCTGTCTTTTGATGCTAATGGAGTGTTGAAGTTTCTACCTATGACGTTGTTGGTGTTCATTTCTCTTTTGTTATCAAGTAGATTTTTTTTATACACTGTGGTACACCTGTGTTTGGTGCATATAGAGTTATGATTCTGATGTTCTCATGTTGGATCATTCTCTTGTTGAGTAAGAAGTGGTCTTCTTTTTTGACTACTTTTGGTTTGAAGTCTATTTTATCAGATATTAATATAGCAAACCCCACTTTTTAAATTTGCATTTGCTTGGCATATAATTTTTGATCCTTTCATCCTGAGGAGGTGGCTTTCTTTAGTTTTAGGTGGGTTTCTTGAAGACTGCTGATAGAAGGGTCCATTTTTTTTGATCCACACTGGGAACTTGTGTCTTTTGACGGGTGAATTAAGACCATTAATATCTCAGGTTATTACTGTGAAGTTAAAATAATTCCTGTCATGATGAGGTGCTTTATGAGGTTTGGTGCTTTCTTGGGGGTAGTCATCAGCTGTGGGGAAGAGACAATGTCTCTGCATAATGTTCTAACTTGTGGTTCTTACAATCTTTTTGCCCCCTCTTCAGTGCAATTCCCGGAGACATACTGGGCTCACAATAATGACTGCTGATGTGGCAGCTGGGATCCTTTTAGATAGTAGGTGCTTAAATTTTTTTTTGTTTATTTATATTTATTTATTTGGCAGTGAAAGAAAAAGAGGGAGGGAGAGAGAGAGAATGGGTGCGCTAGGGCCTGCAGCCACTGCAGATGAACTCCAGACTCATGTGCCCCTTTGTGCATCTGGCTAACATGGGTCCTGGGGAATTGAGCCTTGAACCAGGGTCCTTAGGCTTCACAGGCAAGTGCTTAACCACTAAGCCATCTCTCCAGCCCAGATAGTTGGTTTTCTGATGCTTTTCTTCCAGTTCAGCAAGTCTTTTGATCAGGATCTCATTGGTTGTTGTGTTTTCATGTTGGGATTGAATTTCTGTTGATTGAATTTCTCTATGATTTCATTGGAGGCTTCTGTTGTGGGAATATTCATCCTTGGTAGAGATCTCTCAGTTTTCTGACTTCCATTGGCTCTTTTGCATGGTATTCTACCTATCGTAGGGAAACCATTTATTCTACTGAGAAGGAAGTAAGATTTTGTCCTTGTAGGATCTTTAGAGGAGGTGTTCTATTTTAAATGTGAACTGGATTGGTGTATTTGGGTACAATGGGGTTATAACCACAGATGTGATGATTGTGGAGATTGCAGATACATCACAGATACCTGAGGAACTGGGAGCTCTGGCCTACTCACTCCATGTGAATGTACTCTTCTGCACATGGGAATCATGGGTTGGGGAACCAGGCACCAGAAAGTTGGAGTGCCATAGGCAAAAGGCCTGATTCTACAGTGGCCTGTGCACCCTCTTACTCAGGGAAATAGGGATGTCGGTACCCATGGGCCAGATAGGATACCAGAGCCAAAGGCCTGTTTCCAAAGCCCCCACACTAGGACCAGATCTCCCAAAGCCAGGTACAGGGGGACCTACTGGGATCAGTAAACTTGGAGGAGCCCCAGTGATCAGGGATCTGAACTATTCACTCCCCATCATGTGCATCCTCTGGTCCACACCCTTAGGCACAGGATATCTGGGATTTGGGAACCCAGAAGTACTTCAATCAGGAAGGCAAAGCAAGGGGCTTGCTTCTGCAGCAAGTTCTGAGCAGCCGAAGTCCAGCTGCAAGAGGACCTACCAGAACCAGGAAACTGGGAAGAGCCCTGAGGAACAGGGATCTTGCCTACTCACTCTGCATCCACCACAGGCACTCTTTGGTGTAGAGTATCTGGGAATTGGGGACCCAGGGGCACTTTGATCAGGAAGGTGGAGCAAGGGGCCTGCTTCCATAGCAAGCTTACAGTGTCCAGTGTATGTTTTAATGGCTTTGTTGAAAACTAGGTGATCAGAACTTCATGGGTTTATTTCTACATTCTATTTCATTGCTCTTTATGTCTGCTTTTGTGCAGTAGCATGCCTTTGCCACTATGGCTCTATAGTGTAATCTTAGGGCAAGACTTCTGATACCTTCGGCAATGCTCTTAGGCTATCGGTGGTCTTTTGTTCTTCCATTTGAGTTGCTCAGTTGCTTTTTTGACTTCTGATAAGACTATAATTGGAACTCATATGCGAATTGTGTTCAATTTGTAGACAATTTTTGGTTGCCTACCCATATTAACAACAATGATTCTACTTATCCAGGGTCATGAAAGATATTTCTAACATCTGATTTTTATTTATTTATTTATTATTTATTTCATTGTCCAAAATCATTTTTTAGGGTTTTTAAACACATTTTTATTGAGAACATTAATACACCAACATACTGTAATTTGATTGTATTCCCATTCCATTACACTATTTGGTCCCTCCTTCTTTTATTCCACTGAGCACCTTCCACTTTTCAAATATTCCTTCTTCTGTTGTGATGTCTCATTCCTTTTGTTCCACAGTCATCCATGTCAAAATGTTGATAGGTTCAGTACTGAGTAGGTAACAACAACCACTGTGAGGCCCTGAATGTACCATTAAGTTCATGTATAGAAGACAATGCCCTCGAAGTACTCCTTTCCACCCTGTGGCTCTTACTTTCTTTTATTTTTAAAACTATTTTTATTTATTTATGAGAAAGAGAGAGAGAATGCAAACATGGGCATGCCAGGAGCCAATGCCACTGCAAACGCCAGACAAATGTGCCATTTTTTATATCTGGCTTTATGTGAATACTTGGGAATTAAACCCAGGCCAACAGACTTTGAAGGCAAGCACATTTAAACACTGATCCATCTCTCTAGCTCCTAGTTATTACATTTTTTTCTTACCCCTCTTCTACAATGTTCCTTGAGCTTTGGAGGGCATAATGGAGTTATCTTGTTCAGTGTTGAGCTCTCTAGCCTTTGATATTATGTGTCACTATTGCAACAATAGGCCAAACTCCTTTTATAAAGACAGCATTACTCTATATCAAAGCTAAATAAAGATATATATATATATATATATATATATATCTGATGAACATAGATACAGAAATTCTCAACATAATACTTTCAAACTGAGTACAGGACCACAGCAAGAATATAATTTGGTTCTGTATGCCTCTTGTCCCTGGATGGCCATCTCTTTCCTTAGATTTAGGCATTTTATTGTATAATTTTATTGAATATATTTTCTACGCAATTTGTTTTCTCATTCTTGTATGGCCATGATTAAAATATTTGATCTTGTCAAGGTATTTCTATCATATTCCATTCATATCATATTTTATAATTAATTGATCCAATTCCTCTGTCTTTTATTCAAGGTTTGATATTCTGTATTCCACTTGATCCATTCTATTGGTGAAGCTTTCCATTGAGATTTTTGTTTGACTTTTATTTTTCAATTCTAGCTTTATTTCTGTTTTATTATTCTTCAGTATTTCTATCTCTCTATTGAGTTACATTTTAGTATTCTGGATAGACTTCCTCATTGCATCTAGCTGTGTTTCTTTTCCCTTTTGATTTTATTCCAGATATTATTCATACATGTGTTACTTTTAGTATGCATTCTTTATACAAATTTATGATCATTCTTTTGATCTCCAATTTATAAGTTCTGTTAGGTAGTTCTCATGGGGGTCCTTTGCAATGAGATTTGTATTTCTTGGGGTAACATATTGACTTGGTTTTTTATATTACATTGACATCTACGCATGTGGACATAGCATGTTTGTCAGGCCTCTCTGAAACACCTGTATTAGATGAGTACTCGGGACAGTACTTAATACTTTTGTGTGTTCACTTGTCTTACTCTGCTTTCTGATGCTTGGATTTCAGTCTTGGAGGTACTTACATAACACATGAATCAGTTGCAAGACACTGAAATACCAAGCTTGATATTAAACTGGAAACTTCCTCCCTGCTTACCAGCTCTTAGTGCTAGAACTATTATGCAGGACTGAGGGAGTGTGATAGTCTGAAGGTATATCCCCTCCATAGATTCAGGTGTTTTCCTAAAACTTGTAAGTTGGGTATCTAGCCACCTGACTGGAGAAGGTGTCACAGGGGGTGAACCTGAATTCTAGCCCAAAGGTATGTAGACAAGTTTGAGCACTGAAGGGGTACTGGTTATTGCAAATCCATGTTCATGCTTTTGGAGTTTGCTGGCTGGTGATGGTTTTCTTTCTCTACTTGGATTTATGAATAGGAGCCAGCTTATTCCACCATAGATTAAACTTCACCCATAGATGGAACTTATCCCTGGAGTAAGCTTGAAATAAACAGCTTCTACCCATACACTTTGTCTAGTTTGGATGGTCATCCCAGCAACATAAAGCTGTCTACAACAGAAATTTGGTACCAGAAGAGTTTTTTTTTTTTTTTTTCCTGAGATGAATTTGACCATGTGGATTTTGGTCTTTTGGAACTTGTGTGCTAGAGGTGGAATGTATGGACTTGGATCTTGTGGCTGCAAAGCTTCACAGTGTGGTAAGCCAATTATGAGCTATTTTGGTGAGAGTTTGACAACGCTAAATGAAAGGAGAATTATATTTGGAGCCTTTGCTAATAAACTTTCAAATAAGAAGGAAAGACTGCATAGAACTTTGTTGGAACTGGGCTATTTGCAAAAAGGCTGACTGTATTCTTCTGCCCATGCCCAAAGAGTTTGATCAAGGTTGAATTTCAAAGTAATATGTTGATATGCTTAGCAATGATATAAAACTGATTGGATCTGAGGATTGCTTTATTGGAGAGAATTTATGCCTGCTACTGAAAACCTAATCAAAAGCCTATGGCTTGGAAAGCCATAAACCCTAGTGGTAAATTTCCTACTGTTATTTGGCTAAATTAATATGCTGTGCTCAACAACTTATGATATAACCATAGAATAATGGGGCTCTCACTTTTGGTCAGAGATGGTGGTAATATCTGTGGAGACTCAGAACTCATCATGATGCTTACAAGAAGTGAGAATTAAGTACTCAGCGCTAAATGGTACATCTCTACCATACCTAATAGGTCTCAGAGAACAGTGAGGAAGAGTGACAAAAAGAATGCAAGAGTCAGAGGATGGGAAGAATGCTTGGTAAAGCTGTCCTCTGGATATGAATTTTCCTTTTTATTCATGGCCCCACAGTGGATGATGTCATCATGGATAAAAAAGGAAGGCAAAAAAAAAGATATCAAAATAGAAGAGGGACTAGTTGGAAAGAAGAAGTGGTTCAGTTGAAGAGTATGGGAGGGGAGGGGAGAATAAAGTAATAGGAGAGAATTATGATCAAAGTACATGATGTATATGTATGAAAATAAGAAATATTTTCATACATATACATCAAGTAAGATGTATATCATCTGTCAAATAAGAAGTGAGAAAAGATCATTCACCATGATTAACTTGGTTTTATTACAAAGGTGTCAGGGTGGCACAACATATACAAATTGATAAATATAATGCTCCATTTGAGTGGACTCAAGGACAAAAATCACAAGATCATTTCAATAGCTATAGAAAATGTATGTGACAGAGTCCAACATCCCTTAATGGCAAAAGTACTGAAGAAATTAGGAACAGAAGGAATATATTTCAACAGAATATGATTAACCTAAAGTCAACATTACATTATATTGGGAATAAGTCAAAGCATTTCTAATAAAATCAGGAACAAAACAAATATCACCATTTTGTGTACTCCTATTTAATATAGTACTAGTAGTCTTAGGTAGAGCAATAAGACAAGAGATACAAATGAACATGATAAAAACAGGGAAGGAAGAAGTCAAGTTATCTTTCTGTGGATAACAACTTCTATATATCAGAGACACTCTGCCCCAGCCTTTTCCTAGATCCCCATTTCCCTTCAATGACCCTTGCGATTTCTCATGAATTCATAATTTATACTTTTTGAGTTTTTTTCTCAATCCTTTGTTAAAATAGGATAAGGACCCAAAACTGGGGTTCACAAGTTCGGGACACCATTCCTGAACTCCCAAATCCTGCATCAATAATAGAGATAAATGTTTCATCTGCTGGTGGAATACATTCAGGTGGGATTTGGGATTTGGATTTGCAGCTCTGCCATTCATTTGCTACAATGTAGTGTGGGAAAAGAGATGTAAACAGAACCTGTTAAACTGGGGAAGAGAGGATTATGGAGTTTGGGATTGTGTGGATTAAACAAAATAGAGTTTACCAGTATGTCATTTAGGACTCTACAATTGACAGTTAAAGCATTAATACTTCTGTCATGTAGCCTGGTGACCCTAGAGGACTGTCCAGGGAAGAAGCTGTGTCATTCCTTTACATTCAGAATCAGTCAAAGTCATTTATTTGAATAAATAAAGGCTAGGATCAAAATAGCATTGTGATGTCAGGCCTTTAAGATATGAGTCTTCAAGAAAACAGAATAGTTCAAGTTGCCTGAGGATGGACAAGTGGTCCCACTTTGAGGAAATGACCACTGGGGAAAATCCACAGAATCAGCTGGCTCTTTCTAGGGCTGATCTGAAGGGGCATCCAGTAGGCCTGCTTGGTTCCTGAGGTCATTTTCTTGCCTTTGTGAGGAGCAGCAGTGGAAGGACAGCTTTGGCCTGCCCCCTAAGTTGAGTCCTTTCCCCAGTGACTAATCAGACTCACATTTTTGTCAACTGAAGTGCAGTGTACAATTTCTCCCATGCTTTTTAGGAAGCTGTATTCAACAGAGTCTCTAGATGGGTTTATTTTTAAAAAGATTATTGTGAAAATCATGACTGGGACATTCTGACTAGTTTCTCAGACAGTCTTGCTCCTGGGCAGGGCTTATCCATATTTTCCACAGAGCTGTGAGAAGTAGCTTTGGACAGCTGGATGATGGGCTGAGATGGCTCCCTGATGGGTGTCTGAACCAGCACTGACAGGGCTGAGGCTAAAGAATCCCTCCTTCCTGCCCAAACCCCTGAAGTACATGCAGAGGAGATGCTCGACAGCCATACCTTCCAAACATTTCACCCACATCATTCTTCTGATTCTTCTGACCCCACTCTTCATTTAAGCCTCAGATGGCTATTAGTGAATCCCATTTCTGAGATGAATTTGACCATGTGGATTTTGGTCTTTTGGAACTTGTGTGCTAGAGGTGGAATGTATGGACTTGGATCTTGTGGCTGCAAAGCCTCACAGTGTGGTAAGACAATTATGAGCTATTTTGGTGAGACTGGGTCCATTTTAGCTGGAAAACATCCTTGCTAAGTCTTTTGTGGTTCCTTTCCCTCTCCACTGAAGTCCTAGCTGCATACTCCTCCTTGGGACTCCAATCCTGTCTGAGCCCTAGGCTATGATCCTGCTGTCCATGCCTCCCCTGGATCTCTAACTCATTTTAAGGTACAGTTATCAATGGTTCAGGGTGTTGCAGCCAGCTTTCCTTGTTATATGCTTTATGATGGTCTCAGCAGAGACTGCCAGGGTCTGGGTTGACTTTGGCAGTGGCAAAGCCTATAACCACTCTCTAAGAAGGTGTATTAGTAACTGTGGTAGTTTGGGTGGGAATATATGTCCCCCTATAGATTGAAGTTTATTAAATTTGTAACTTGAGTCTCCAGCAGGCAAAGCCGTGCTTGAAGGGGTGCCATTGGGGGTGGGTCTTTCAGTTCATCACTAAGGTGTGTAAAGGACAGTTTGAGCTGTGGCTGTTCTTATTTGCTGGATGTTTGGTGATGTTTCTCTGCTATGCATCTATGGAAGGGAGCCAGCTTCTTCTGCATTGATGGTGTTCCTCTGGAATCTGTAAATCTTTAATAAACCCTTTAATCCATGAGGTGCTTCTGGTCAAATGTTTGTTCAGCAACAGGTAATGGCAATAGTGACTTTCCTTGTTGCTGTAATAAAAATACCTAGTGTGGTGGCTTGAATCAGGTGTCCTCCATAAACATATGTGTTATGAATGCTAGGTCCTCAACTGGTGGCAATTTGGGAATTGAAGCCTCCTGGAGGTGGTATATTGTTGAGGATGGGCTTCTGGTATTATAGCCAGTTTCCCCTTACCAATGTTGGGCACACTCTCCTGCTGCGTTTGTCCATCTAATGTTGGTCAGGAGGTGATGTGCAGCCTTTGCTCATGCCATGTTTTCCCCTGCCATTATGGAGCTTCCCCTTAAATCTGTAAGCCAAAATAAACCCTCCTTCCCCCACAAGCTTCTCTTGGTCAAGTAACACCTAGCAAGAAGTAATTTAAAAAAGGAAAGAAAACCGCTTACAATTTGAAGGGATGCCATCCATCATGGTAGGTAGGCATAGTGGCAAGAGCACAAAGTGGCTGGTCACATTGCATAAACAGTCAGGAAGTAGAGAGGTATAAATGCTGGCGCACAGTTGGCTTTCTACTTTTTCATTCAGTTTGGGACCCCAGTCCATGGAATGGTGCTGCCCACAGTTATGGTGGATCTTCCAACCTCAATCTAATATAGAGACTCCCTCATAAATATGCCAGAGATTGGTCTCTGTTGTTATTCTAGATCCTGTCAAGTTGACAACACTAAACCATCCTAATTTGGGTCTGAAGGCTTATCAGTAAGGGACTTGCAAATAGTGAGTTTAGACAGATGGGTTGAATTTTCCTCCTTGCAGGTACAGTTGTCCTTTTATCTGGAAGCAGGAGTTAGTTCCAGGGCACCAAGCCTGAAGGATATCAAAATTTGTAGATGGTCAGTCAGGTATGTAAAATTTGTCTGTGATCCACATATACCCTCCTGTAGACTTTAGCTCATTTCTAGATGAGATAAAAGTAAATGAGTCATAATAGTGGTTAAACTATTATATAGAAAACAGCCACAAGAAAGAAAGCCCTATACATCTTCAGTATGGACATAATCTTTTCTAACCTATGGCTAGAAAGTGGCCCCTGGGAAACAGGGCTGACTGATAATATGTACAAACAGCTGGAAACTGATTTATAGCAATCAAGGCAAAATAGCTAGGGCAAACTCCAAGGCATGGGCTTATCTATATCTCTTGATTTCATTTATAAACACATGGTGGAATGTCTTTGGTCCAAAGTGATTGTGTGATAGCCTCGCTCCTCACCAGCGCCTCAGGATTCATCCTGTAGGAAATCTGAAGGTAATTATCCCACACTGCCATCAGAACACTAATAGGAATCTTGAAGTTGACTATCTTACATCACCATCAGAATGCTGACAGGGCCTTGCTGCAGCTGATATAGTTTCTTGGAAGGGTGTAGACTGCTTTTCTGCATCTGAGCTTCTGCCTTGCCATGAGACTGTATGAAATAAGACACTATAAGGTACTTGTCAGTGCTGTCACCTGAGTGGTGCATGGCTCAGAAGCATGAAGGGCCTGGTGGGAAAAGTCCTCCTCAGCTCTTCTGCTCTCTCTGTTTTTCTTCTGTGAGCCCTTTTCCCCATGGCTTCTTTAAATTTTGTTTCTTAGTAGCGCACAGAGAAAATTTAACTCAACATAATATGCATTTAATAAATTTGTCTCATGTTTTACACGGAGCTGTGCATTGTGGGTACAACCATGAACCGAAGCTGTGATAACAGTGGGATGAAGACAGCTGTGAAGTGTTGCTGAAAGCAGACAGGCTTTCACCAACTGTAGAGGCCTGGGAAGCCTCAAGCCACCATACCTTCTGCTTTGTTCAGAGTATCAGGTTGTGATCATAGCACAGCATTTCCCAGCTCTCACTGTTGCTCCCTCTGACATTGCAAAGTTTGAAGGGGATTTTCCACTTCCAAGTGTTTCCTCATATGCCTCATGGGCTTGTGACTAACCCAGACACCCTCTCTTCTTGGCTGTGTGACACTGGACAAATCACTCAAATTCTCCACTCTGATCTCATCTGCCTATGGGAACATAATTCCTGTTTCTATGGCTGCTGGGGGATGAAGTGACACAGGGCATATGGGATTCTTCTATGGCACATGGTGCTCACTTGCATCATGGTTATTGTGTTTGAGCTTTCCATAGACTGGGTTTGCTACAATTCTTATGTTGAAACCTGGTGACTATTTGGAAGATGATATGAAAAGGAAGAGACTCTGGGAGGTGCTCGCTCGTGAGTGTGAAGCTATAGTGAATAGTTAGGGCTTGAATAAAAGAGAATATTCTTTGTCCTTTCACCATGGGGACCCCAGCAGCAATACAGCAATTTAAGCAGCACAAAATGAACTTCCCATGATGCTAAGATCTTGGACTTTTCAGTTTAAGAAAGAAATTTTGATTGTTTGTAAACAATTCGACACTAATTCACAGTGTTTCATTATAACTCCAATGGACTAAGTCAAGACCTGATGAGTCTCCTGTGAGGTGGCCAAAAGTGTCCTTTCTCATTCACAGAAGAGTTCATTGAGACTGAAAAATAAAGGGACTTATCTAAATTAATAGGACCTGAAGGTCGTCCATTTATAGAAATAAATCGGTTGTGTCACACCTATAGAACATTCCTTGCACCTATCACAAAGGAACTTGATAAACCCTGTGTGCACTTCTGTGGAACAATGCACACCAGGTTCCAGTAAGCATACCCATCCTGGTGAAGACACCAGGTTCCAGTAAGCATACCCATCCATACCAACATCCAGTATGTCCACCAGAATTTCCCAGAGGCCTGGCCTCTGGGCTACTTCAAGGGATAGTTCCTGGTTCAGGAGACAGGAGGGGCATCCAGCTCTGCTGGGAAGGAGGAGACTACTCTTGAGGACAATAAATTAAACCTAATTCAATCTATGGAAATAGTTGATTACATCAGTGCAATTTGTTATGCAAAGATGCCCTTTGTGACAAATGGAAGCTGTTTTGGTAAGTGGGAGGGAAACAGAAGGCCTTTCTGAATGCAAGCAAACCCAACAGGGAGTCTGCCCACAGCTTTTCTCTCAGCAGGGTGCACTTGCCACCAGCCATAGGACAGACTAGAATGAGTGACACCCAGGTAGTCAGACTATGGTGTCCTATGTCAAGTGTGCAACCTCAAGCATGTCCTTCCTCATCCCTGTTAACCCACTCAATTCCCTAATAAGAAGGATCCTAGCCAGGTGTGATGGCACAAGCCTTTAGTCTCAGGACTCAGGAGGCAGAGGTAGGAGAGGTAGGAGGACCACTGTGAGTTCGAGGCCAGCCTGAGACTACATAGTCAGCCTGGGCTAGAGCAAGACCCTACCTAATTTATAAAACCCTTCACATTCAATATCTTTTCTGGCCCTCAGAATAAAACAATGATGGAAACTCCTTATATTGAAAGACTTTTTCCTCAGTTTGTGCATTTGAAAGGTTTTCATGTCAAAACTTCTAATGATTCTCACAGCACAACTTGAAAGTCAGTGCTGCAGAGTTCTGATCTTTGTTTGACAGATGAAAGCAGGAGTCACAGTGTCCCACCCCAGTCATCTGCTGTGAAGTGGAAGCTTAAGCACAGGTCTGCAATCCCTGATGCAGCAAGTCTTTCTGCTTGTGTGGCTTTAAGTCACTTCCCTTCAGACGTGGCTCCTGAGAGCTCTCAGCTAACAGCATGGAGTCATAAGCATGAAGGTCTTAGATGTGAAAAGCCGAGTTTAATCCACCACATGCTTGGTATGAGACACTGCAAACATCCATAAGGCCTGGTATGGTGGTCTGTGCTTGAAATCTTAATATCTGGGAAGCTGACGCAGGATTCCCATGAGTTCTAGATCAGCCTTTGATGTGTATAGCAGGACCCTACCTCAAAAGATAAAGAGGAGTGCTCATAGTTCAGCAGATAAAGTGTTTTCCTACAAAGCCTAATGAACAGTGTTTGATTCCCCAGTAAAGCCAGATGCACAAGTGGTGCATGTGTCTGAAGTTCATTTGCAGTGGCTAGAGACTTTGGGGTGCCCATTCTCTCTCCCTCTTTCTCTCTCTCTCTAGCTCTCGCTCTCTCCCTGCCAGGTACACATGCCTTTAATACCAGCACTAGGGAGGCTAGGGTAGGAGGATCCCTGTGAGTTCAAAGCCAGCCTGAGACTACATAGTGAATTCCGGGTCAGCCTGGGCTAAAGCAAGACTCTACCTGAAAATAAATAAATAGCAAACAAAGAAACCCTTCCCTCATCCACAAAGAAGTAACCACTCAAGAATAAGGGCTGAATGTTATACATGTTTCATAACTTTTCCTCACCAAACTGTCAGTCTTTTGGAGGACCACTCTACTGGTTAGGAAGATGAACCTCTTACTTAGGCGGGGCTATGTACAGAACCCTAGGCTAGCAAGTTTGTGTCATTTTTCAGGCCATTTCCTCATCTATCTCTAGGTGGGTCTTTATAGGAGCTCTGTTGGGATTATGGACTCTACCAGGCAGAGATCTTGATTTCTCCTTCTCCACAGGAAAGTGAAACAGGAACCCAAGGAAAGAAGTTGCTTCAGAGGGAGGAAAGCAAGAATAAGTATCCAGCACTGAGAAAGCTGGGGCTGTGAATGGGTCACACTTGCTAAGTGTGGTCTGAGCAAGACCTTTTTTTTTTTTTTTCTGATGGATTTTATCATCTGAGCAAGCAGGAGACCCTCTTGGGTTGCCTGACTGTTGTATAACAGATGATTTCCTCCATAATGGAAAGTGTAAACAACTTTTTTTTTTTGCACAAAAACAGTTTTATAAAAAACAGTTGGGTCTGTGGAGGATTATCAGACTCCCCACCTGAGATTTATGTGTCAGCTGTATACAATAATGCAAGAGATCTCATGACCTCAAGGGGAGATAGAGTGCCTAGGAAGGGAAAGATCTAGAGCCCCATTGAGGTGGTGTTTCTGGAGTCCCCATGCTACAGAGCCCTCAGTTCCCCCCCCCCCCCGCACCTCCACAGAGGGAGGAGCGTCTGTGGAGCTAATCCCCATATAGTGAGATGAAGTGCTGCTTTGGGGTCTCATGCTTTGTAAGTAAGCCCTGACTCCCCAGGCTGAGGAACGATCATCTGTGGGGGAAACCCCAATACAGTGAGCCCCACTGAAGGGCTTCTCTGTGGTCTCATACTCTTGGACAGAGACAAGAAGCTTCTAAAACATGGCCACAGGGAAATTGTCATTCAGGGTGGAATGCAACTTCTCCATGGTGTGGTTGCTGTGAGGTACTGATGCTCTGTTAGTAAGCCTTCATCCCTGAGGCTGAGGGAAGAGCCTCCATGGAGTATTTTGAGACAGGAATTTCCATTAAAGTGGCTGCTTTGGGGGCCCCACATTCCTATATTTTCTGTAAGTGACCTTCCAATAAACTCATTGGTTCACCTAGCTGGTATTGATATAATCACACTTTGGTCTGTCATTTGAGCCTTATTTGGGGTGAAGATGTGTGTCTGGATCTCCTCAGGGGAAAACTTCCCCAAGTCACTGACCCTTACTGTTAGAAAGACACCCCCAGAAAAAGACAAGGATCAGAAAACATATTAACAGACAAATCTACTGTATCATGGTTTGTAGTGGGTGTCCCCCATAAACTACTGTGGTTTGAGTGCTTGATCCCTAGCTGATGGCAATTTGTGTTTCTCAAAGAGGGTTCCTCGTGTTGCCTGCCTTGGGGCTGTTTGGGGGCTTGCTATGTATGCAGGTCCCGTGCCTCCACACATGCAGGTGTGGTCTGATATTCCAATTAGTGATGGAGAGTCCTCCAAACACAGGTTAGGAAAGCAATGGTTTCAATAATACTCAAGATGCTCCTATCCTAAATGCAATCCCAGGATCATGTGCTTATATGTCTTACATAGCAAAGGGGCTTGTAGTAGCCAGGTTCTCTAGAGGAACAGAACTGATGAATATGCATCATAAAAAGGATTTATTATATTAGCTTACAGGATACATGCTGGGCAGTACAACCATAGCTGCCTGTAGTTCGGAGATAACCAGCAGCTGCTCAGTTAACAAGGTTGAATGCCTCAGCCGTCCCAATCTGGCACTGGAGACCTGGAGAGCCACTGGTCTTTAGTCCACTTTGGAAGGCTAATGAAGCTGGGTTCCAGTGTCCAGGAAGAATAGTTGAAACTGGGTAGATACAGCCATGTTTTAGCAGATAGGGGACAGACACAAAGATTGTATTTTGTAAGAATACACTGTATTTTATTTCCATATTTATTTCTTTTATAAAGTCTTTGCTTATTAGAGAGGTTTTAGGTTCATTGCAAAACTGAACAGAAAGTGCAAAATCTCCCATGTGTCCCCAGCCTTCACCTCCACAGCTTCTCCCACCATTCCTCCCAGTGACTATATCAATATATTTATTTCTATTAAGACCTGCACAATACTATCACCAAAGCTGGCTCTGGGATTCACTGTGTTTCTGTGCATTCCATGGGTTTCGGCAAACATAAAAGGGTATAATACTGGACTTGGAGGTCCACAGTTTCAAGATGTACTCACATAAGGGTCAAACTGGACACTTTGAGAGCAGCTGTATGCTGAGGGACAGGGGAATTTGTTTCTTTTCTTAAAAGGAGCAGCTTTCTAATCATTGGGTTCTAATTGCCTTATCAGCCAAGAGTCTTAGGCCATCTCTTCCTGTCCTCAATGGTCTTATTTGGTATAAAGATGGCATATGCTATATTTTAACCTACTCCATCATTTGCTTGTTCATCCACTTATTGGAATTAATTCAGCAAAGCTAGTAAGCTGAATAGCTGGGGCTCAGTGTGGATTGAGGTAAGAACATACAAAAGTAGAGAGATTGTCCCAGAAATTAAGGAGTTCACATGCCAGTAGCAGATAAGGAAACTAGTACAATGTGTCATACAGATTTGGATCTAATTAAGCAAATCTGTGGGTGAGTGGGTGGGGGGAGTTGAGGAAGTTCAGGGGGAATGAATGAAGCTTCTAGATCAAGTGAAGTTTGCAAGCAAAAAGGGTGGGGAGGTGACATGGAGAAGACTGAGATAAATGCTATTGAGCAATCTGCAGCTCATACACCTGCCTGCATCCTCAGTATCATCTTCTACTTCACATAGCAAAAAAATGAGCTCTTCGCTTGTCCAGCTTCTTTTCTGACTGGACCATGGGCTTATATGTCCAACTTAGAGAACAGGAATTGTATGGAAACAGAAAACAGTGCATGGTTCTTAATTTTTGGACCTGGGTCAGTATGCCTTTCAAGCTGGAAAGGACTACAGCAAACATAAGGGGAGATGGCTCCCATCACAAAAGTCATGCAATGAGTTTGGCACAGAGTCTGAAGCCACCATCCATCTGCTCTATAAACCTGTCCTCTTCCCTGTATCCTGTTTCTGACTGCACTTGGAGACAAAGCTTCCCTTATAGCTTAGGTTACTGTTAACATCTTTAGTGTGACAGGTGGGCAGACATGGTGGTGGGACTTAGTCATATAAGTGCTCCATGGCACACACTGGATTTATGTGTCATAGCTTGTTTTTAGGAGAAGTTTTGTGGCTGAAGACATGGTAATAACTGAAGTCCCCTTCAAAGACCATTGATAGCTCCAGTCCCACTGATGCCCTATTTCATGAACAGTCTCTGTGACCACCCTTTGCTGCTGCTGCTTCGAACTAGGGAGAGAAGCTCCAAGCAATTGCTCTGATACCAACCCCTGCCACCCCCCTCCCCCAGCCACAGGTCAGCATTTCTTGAGTCTCAGATGACATAAACTCATGTTTATCATCCATTTAAGAAATGTAGATGGAGAATTACATAGCAAACAGAGCCACTCCCCAACTCTTTATACTTCTGTCCTTGGTTCCCTGAAATAATTCAGAAGCAGAGCAGCAAATGACTATATATTTGTCATGTCTTGATAAGTATGGATTAGAAAAATCATTTGGGGAGATTCTGAGGCTTTCACATAGGCCAATCATAACCTCAGATCTTAGAACAAATGCAAAAGGTCCTGCCTCTACATCAACTTGCTCCCTCACCATCTGCTTTCTGTCTTGTGGCTTATGGATCACCAATAGGAAGAGCAAGTTTTAGTGACACCCTGTGAATTGAATGGGAGGAAGGCTGAGGATAAAAGGGTGACCTTCACAGCCTGCACTGCACCCACAGCATACAGAAAGGGTAATGAGAGGCAAGAATGCCCCAAAGCCTGAGAGTCTTTCCTTCCCTGTTGTCAACTTGGTTTCTTAACAGGACCTCAGTGTAATCAAGGTGAGGTCAGCAACATCCCTCAACCAGCAGTGTGTACTTTACTTATTCACCCATTATGACACTCAGTTGTCTTGCTTAAGCCAACATGCCAAGAGTGATCCAGCCCACTGAGGGAGGATCTTCATACTGCTGTGTTTAGAAATGCTTCTTGTAACAGGAATTCCCTTCTTGGGACCATGTCTCTTCTGTTTCTTTCACAGAACAATGTCCTTAGAATCACAGGGCCCAAGAAAAGCCAGAGAGACAAAATTGGAAGAATTAGTAAATGCTCATGCCTTAGCTGTACCAAATCAGTGAGGGTGGATGTGTTTAATCTGTTCACAGCCTTGGTGGTCATGAGCCCTCATCTTTTCCATTATGCCAGGGAAGCCATATGTTTAGTGTCAAGTAAGCAATCTTGAAGCCTGGGTTATTGGATTCAAGTAAGCCCCTTTATGCATGAAGAATGCTATTCCACTGTGGGGATGGCTATAGCATCTCCTCATCTTTGGTTTCTGGTTCAAGGTACACTGCACTAATACAGTGAGTCACCCTTCCCTAGGAGTTGACTGTCATAGTTGGCTGTCTTCAGCAGATGAAGGAACTCTTGGTGGAACTACTGCTATCCACAGTGAAATGGAATGTTCTGGGAGAGTTTTGTGTTTCCTCCCCTCCATGGGCTGCTATGCTTAGGACTTTCCAGTTCCCTGCCTCCCGTCACCCTGACCTCCCTGCATACCTGCTAGGGCTCAATAGGCTAGCAACCTTGCCCAGCCACTGCAGTGCATTTCTTCATGGACATAGTCACATATGTGTTACAATTTGAAGAAAGAAAAACAAAGAGCTCAATTTACATTTAAGGCTTTAAAAATAATTTGGGGGGCTAGAGTAATGGCCCAGTGGTTAAATGCACTTTTTTTTTTTTTTTTTTTGTTTCGAGGTAGGGTCTCACTCTGGCTCAGGCTGACCTGGAATTCACTATGTAGTCTCAGGGTGGCCTCAAACTCTCGGAGATCCTCCTACCTCTGCCTCCCGAGTGCTGGGATTAAAGGCGTGCGCCACCACGCCCGGCTAAATGCACTTTTTTTAAAAGCCTGACCATCTAGGTTTGATTCTCCAAGAGGTCTTGGTACACCCATTTCCTTTCTCTCTCTCTCTCTCTCTCTCTGGTGGAAAAAAAATAATAATCGGAATATTTTAAAAATAACTTTGGGGTCCAAAGTTCCAGTTCTAGACAAAGTCTATACCACAAACACACTAACCTTGATGGCTATATCATTTTATCTCAAGAGAGATATTCCTCACTAAGTAAATGCGCCCACCCAGAGGGTGGCTTGTCACCTTTCCATACCCTATGAGGACATGGAGCGCCTGTTCATAGCCATCTGACACACAAGAGCTATTTGCTTCCCTGGGGAGTTGTTTCCCTGTCCTGAAACTACAGAACAACTTATTCTAACACTTGTCATAATTCTTCTTGGCTGATCCAATATCGGTTTGGGATTTGAATTGTAATTGTGTTTATTGAGAGATAGAAGCTAGAAGCTTTAAAGTGTACCTATGAGGGGAGGAATCATTTGTTCTCTTTATAGCTTTCAGTTGTGTCCTCTTCTTTTCATCTCATAGTTTCCATTATCGACTCACTGCAGGGAGCAGTAGTGGTCTTCCACATGTTATAAGAAATAGAGACAAGCCTTCTGCAATAAGCCAGAAAGTGACATTTATGCAAAAGATAAAAGATACTTCACAAGAATTGTAGAAATAGATTTTCTTTTGAAAAATAATGGAAGAATTCAGCATCATCTTTAAGATATGTACTAGTTGCTTGTCCTGTCCTACAGGGTTCAGAATGATAATGATAATTTAATTTCCATGATTCCAGGAAGGCAAGTAGGCATTTGGAAGCCAGAAGTCTGAAGCTGGAAGGGGGAAATTATGCCTTGTGATAGTCAGTGGTGGGGGTAGGGTCGGGGATGAGGTTTGTTCACAGCTGGTTTCCCTGCTTGATGCTGTTTCTGGAACATAAAATCATTCTTGAGAGACCACTGCCTATTGGTTTAGGTTAGCACCCTAAGTACTAATCTAAGTTAGTATCCTAAGTACACTAGATTGTGCCTCAGTTCCTTGGGTCTGCAGGAACCAGGAAGCTTGTACTCCATATCCAATGTTAGTGTAAGAAGTAGGATGCTTGTGAGTATCTTTTTTTTTAAAAAATATTTTATTTGTTTGTTTATTCATGAGAGAGAGAGAGAGAGATACACATAGAGATAATGGGTGTACCTGGAACTCTAGCAATTGCAAATGAACTCTAGATGCTTGTGCCACCTTGTGCATCTGACTTTATGTGGGTACTGAGGAATCAAACCTGGGTCCTTTGGCTTTGCAGGCAAGCACTTACACTGATAAAACCATTTCTCCAGCCTCAAGTTCCTTAAATAGAAGAGTAAATTTTTATTCAAGGTCTTACTATATAACCCAGGCTGGAATCAAATCCTCCCAGGCACAGGGATTATCTGCATGTGCTACCATTCCCATCTTAACTGTAATTCTCTCCAACAGTGTTTGCATCCACGTTCCTCAACTCAAATCTCTGTGGTTGAAAGGCCCATTACATTGTTCTATCCCAGTAACTGGAAAAGCTTCCCTTCTGTAGAACTCATTGTTTATGACTTTGACAGCTTAGCTGTCTCTGTTGGTAACCAGCTTTATAGAGAGATAACCCACACTCAGTATCAGTTACTAATTTCAAGTGTGGAATTAGGGGGATTTGGTTAGACATGCATAGTAGCACTCTCAACAAGATCAGTATTAGGAGATTTATCTGATACCTTATGGCAAATGGCCTCTTCCCCATCGGGACCATGTATTTATAAAATAGGACCTCAGTTCCTGAACTCTGTTAATTTTTACCACAAGTGGCCATAAGAATGGCTCTGGGAGGGATGCATAGCCTCCATTCTGGTGACCTGGGTTTAGGCCAGCATGCCAGGATGGGATTTTGCTTTGTCTTTACTTGCTACCTCTGACTCCTAACTGTACCTGAACCAGGAGGGCAACCTCAAACTGAGAGCAGATATCCCCACAGCAAGAACACAGAAAGACCACAGGCAGTTCCACACCTGGTTCTCCATCTAGGGGGACATGTGCACACTTTTATTTATTTATTTATTTTTTTGGTCTGGGAGGTCTTCTGCCTGCCCTGTGTCAGTGGGTCCTGTGCACTCTAGCTGCAGATGGGAACAATTAGCCACAGAGCAGAAGCAAGGAGTCAGAACACTGATCCTTTTCCTCCTGAGGTACGGAGTGCTCACTACTTATTTTAGGAAGCACTGCCTACCTATGCAGCTTTCCCCACACATATTTCTTTCCTTGGCCTGTCTTGCTCATAGGTATCAAAGTCACTGGGAAGGTCTTGTACTTGATTCATTGGCCAAATAAAGAAAAACTACCTTTTGGTCAAGGTGTACCTTGAGCACTTTCCCATCTACTTTACCCATGTCTCATAAAGGTCTGCCCTCAGGTACTTTCTCAAGGAGTTGGTACTTTTGACACCTTTCTTTAAACCTTCATCTTGCCCTCCCTGGTCTCTCTTCTCCCTCAGTTTACAAAGCTTTCTTACCATTTGACTTTATCTTATAATAGTATTTATTGTCTTTACTCCTCACTAGAACATAAGCATCTGTGGGCAAAGACGTTTTGTTTGTCTCCCATAAGACTGAGCACTGAGAGCAGATCTCCTGCCCACCCCTTATTTTCTATCATCTGATCCTAATATCCTAATATTCCACAATAATCAAGTGAAGTGTGCTTTCTTTCTTTCAAAACTATAAGTTTGGCACCAGTAAGAAGGCCTGGTGCAGCTTAACCCTATAGCCTTCCCAGACTATAATATGTCAGGAACTGCACATAGTCAGCCTAATGTCAAGGTTAGCCCCACAGAATAATCATTGTTTTCTTGAGAGTTACAGCACCAAAAAATATTTCAGAAGCAAGTGATTAGGATCATATGTGTACCATCTGACCCACCTGACCTGAAGGCACCTATCAGACTAAAAGTACTTACTACCCACTAAGCAAACTACTTCTGAGCCAGCCAGGTAGGTCTTGTGACAAGTGCCCCAGTCTTCACATTCAGACAGAATTTAAAAAAAGAACATGAGAGAGAGACAGAGAGAGATTGAAAATATGAGCCTCTTGCTCCTGAAAATGAACTCTAGGCCCCTTTGCCATTTTGTGCATTTGACTTTACATGGGTACTGGGAAATGGAACCTGGACAAGTAGGCTTTTCAAGCAAGTATCTTTAACCACTGAGCAATCTCCCCAGCCCATCAGCCAGATATTTGAGTACAGTCTTCTTGCCTCAGCATCTTTGCTTAGCCTGTCATGAGGTAGACTATGATACACTTGGGTCTAGTAATATATCTATAGGTTTAGGAGGGCATGGTTCATTGTCCAGCCCATTCCCGTCTGTTTGCACAGCAGGAATTTTATGAAATTTTATGAAAACTCCTGACTTGGGGCTTCTACTCAGCTCTGGGAGGATTTATATATTATTAGAGGGCAAGGAGAACAAATCAGGGTACTGGATCCTGTATGTCCCAATTGTGCCCCTTTCATCCTAGTGGCATTGTAGCTCCCTTGCACACTGATGACCCTGGTGAACTACAATATCCTTTGTTGACTTCCGTATTAGCAAAAGATTACACACTTGTTTCATTACTGAACTTGAATGGTCATAACACCTGACCTCGGTATGTCTCAGGGGATTAAGAAATACTTTCTGAATGTTCTCCAATGAATGGAGCATGGAGGAGATACACAAGACTTGTTCCATGATGCTAAAAGGAGCATTTCCTTACATACAGAAAGATTGTTGTACTATTCTCATATATGCTATTGAGAAGTGAGTCCCCAAAGAAACTCAAAATTTAGACAAACAAGTGTTTTCTAAATGATTATGTTTCTTGTATTTCTTTGTGCATCTGACTCTATGTGAGTACTGGTGAGTTGAACCTAGACCAGCAGGTTTTGCAAGCAATTGCCTTTATCTGCTAAACCCAGCCTGTTGTCTTCCCAGCCTGTTTCTTCTATTTCTTATAAATTAGAATGACAAATACATTTACAGATAAGGCTTATTTAAAAAGTATAGATCTGGGCTGGAGAGATGGCTTAGCAGTTAAGGTGCATGCCTGAGACGCCTAAGATCCCAGGTTTGATTCTCCAAGTCCCATGTAAGCTATTTGCAGTGGCTAGAGGCCCTGATGTGTCCATTCTCACTCTCACTCTCTTTCTCTCTCTCTTTCTCTCTCTCGCATGCTCCCTCTATCTGTAATAAATAAAAATAAATAAAATCTTTAAAATTTTTTTTTAAAAGTATAGATCTGGGGATATAGGTTAGTGGCAGAGCACTTGTCTAAAATGCAAAAAGCTATAGGTTTGATCTCAACAGGACCACAAATTTTAACAAGTCCAATGACATTTTAAGTCCTTTTTGGCATTTCTACTACATTTTTTTCTCATTCTCATTCTATCTTCTCTGGCACCCAAAACCTCAGATGTTCTCATTTGGACTCTTAGAAAATCATATATGGCTTTCCCCACATCTTAAACAGAACCCCTAAGCACCCAAAGGTAAACCTTGGCCCCTCTGACAGCACAGAGGTGGAATGGGTTTACTCTGCATCAGCTGAGAAACATTGAACATCTGAACTATAGCAGTATGTTATTAGTCAATTTAAAAGTTTATTTAAGACTAGGCATGATGACATACACCTTTAATCCCAGCACTAGAAGGGTTGAAACAGGAAAATGCTGAGTTTGAGGCCAAGCTGATCTATTTAGCAAGACCCTATCTCAAAAAACAAAACTCTAACACACTAATTTATATTTTGAGGGAGAATTAAGTAAAATTTAATTAAAAATTCTCACCCCAAATATATTTAGTTGGAATTTTTCAATTAGATTAGTCAGGAAAACTATAAAACTATAGACATTGGAATTACTTTGGAAGCTATCCTTTTCTAAAAAGCAATGTGCATTTGTGTGTTAGTAAAGTAGGCATGGAGTACAGATAGATGCTTTCCTTCTCTGATATGTTCTCCTTCCTATCCAGAAGAGCGTTTTCATAGGAAGAAGAGGTCACAGGTCTGACATCTGGCCAAGAAAGAGGTGACCACAGATGTCTGTAACTCAGAAGACCTCAATCAAATTGCAAGACCATGTTAATTTGCTGTGTAATGTCCTCTCAAGCCTCCACCTACAAAGCCAAATCTTTGTCACAGAAGCCCAAGCCCCTATTCTTGTCCATCCTTTAGACATTGTAACACAACACTGCCATTTCACTCTACAAAGTTCATGCTTGAGAATGGTGTAATTAAATCATAAAAACATAATATTGTAATTAAGTTTACTATTTTCTACTGGGCTGTATTCATAGCTGTCTTGGACTGTATGCATCCCACAGAGTTGGCCTTCAAACCAATTAGAGAGCAGTTGATTTCCCATAGAGCAGACATGCCACTATTGTACTCATTCAGTCATTTGGCCTGTCTGGCCAAACTTGACACTTCCAGTGCCTACTGTTTTCACTGCTGATGACTTCTGTCACCCATAAGACTTTATAAAGTGCAGCCTTTTCCAGCTTCCAGTTGGCTAGGCTACAGGGAGAAGGTTTTTCTGCTCAGCACCAGCTTGATTTCTCAGTGACTTTGCCACTCAGGCATGTGAAGTCTTCAGTAATAGGGTCTTACTATCTCTTTCTCATAGGAAACCAAGGGCCTTGGCAATAGCCTATAATATTTTGGAGGCAACAAGGATTTCCCTAGCCTACAACTCACTGGAAGGTATCCCCCATCCCTGGCACTGAAAAATTTTTGGGAACAATCTATGGCCTCTAGATGTACGATTATTCAAGAAAGAAGATTTTCATATATCTTATTTAGAATGTCTTAAATTTTGATTGGCCTTCTCCCCACTCTTCTTTTATATAATCACTTCCTCTGACCTAGCTTAGGCCTTTCCCCTCCCTGTAATGTGTTTTCTGCTACTTACATAGATACACCAGCCCCTAAAGTCCTTCCCTCTCCTCCCTCCTTTATAGCCTTTTGCTAGCTTATGGGTCTCTGGTACTGATTTTTGGTTCCAGTTCACACACAATTCTATACATTTGTAGCGAGGATCCACATATGAGAAAGAGCATGTGATGTTTGGCTTTCTGGGCATGGGTTACCTCACTTAGTATATTCCTTTCAGATCCATCCATTTCCCTTTGAATTTCTTAATTTCATTTTCCTTTACTGCTGAGTAGAACTCCATTTCTTAATTTCTCCATTGTGTATTACATCCTTATTATCCATTCATCTGTGGATGGACATCTAGACTGTTTCCATTTTCTAGCTATTATGAAGAGGGCAGCAATAAACATGGTTGTGCAAGTATCTCTAAGGTAGTGAGAAGAGTCCTTAGGCCTAGGAGTGCTATAACTAGTTTATATGGTAAATCTAATTTTAGCTGTCTCAAGAACCTCCACACTGATTTCCACAATGGCTGTACCAGATTACATTCTCGCTAACAGTGTAGCAGGGTTCCCCTTTTACCACATCTTCACCAACATTTATTGTCATTTGTTTCCTTGGTGGTAGCCATAATGACAGGAGAGAGATGGAATCTCAAATTAGTTTTAATTTGCATTTCTCTGAGGGCTAAGGATGTAGAACACTTTTTAGATGTTTATATGTCATCTGTATTTCTTCTGATGAGAACTCTCTCTTTTGTTCCATAGCCCATATTTTAATTGAGTTGTTTGATTTCTTATTGTTCTGTTTTTTGAGTTCTTTGTATATTCTGGATATTAATCCTCTGTTAGATGTGTAGCTGGCAAAGATTTTCTCCCATTATGTAGGTTGTCTCTTTGCTGTATTCACAGTGTCCTTTGCTATACAAAAGATTTATAATTTCATGAGATCCCAGTGGTTGATTAGCAGTTTTATCTCCTGAGAAGCTGGGGTTATAACCAAAAAATGATTACTATGCCAGTATGTTGAAGGGTTGACTCTACCTTTTCCTGGATCAATTTTAGCATTTCAGTTCTGATATTAAGGTCCCTGATCCACTTGGATTTGATTCTTGAGCATGGAGAAAAACAAGGATCTATTTTCATCTTTCTACATATAAATATCCAGTTTTCTCAGCACCAATTGTTGAACAGGCTGTCTTTTCTCCAATGAATATTTTTTGCATTTTTGTCAAAACTCAGATGGCTTTAGATGCCTGGATTAACATCTGCTTCCTTTATTATGTTTCATTTATCTATATGCATGTCTTTGTGCCAATACCATGCTGTTTTTGTTACTATGGCTTTGTAATATATCTTAAAATCAGGTATGGTGATACCACCAGCCTTATTTTTGTTGCTCAAAATTGTTTGGGGTATTTGAAGATTTTTTTGTGCTTCCAAATAAATTTTAGGACTTCCGGTTAAGATGGCGGCGTAGGTACCACGCCAAAGCAGCCTAGGGGGGAAAAAGACCAAAAAACTCAGCAAAATACACACTTTTACTAAAAAGTGAGGTGTATAGGAAATTGAGGCGGCAGCGGAGAAGTGGAAGAGTTATAGACCATCCAGAGCCTGCACAGGCGGGAAAAGCGGCTCCGGGGCAGCTCGGCCAACCGCCGCAGCCGCGGCGCAGCAGAAAACCGCCAGACTCTCGGCTTGAGCCGCAGGACAAGCCAGGTGCAGGATTTTCCCCTCACACCGCGCTCTCCGCAACTCGGAAACGTGAGGGGAGAGCGGCAGCGAGCAACGGAGGGAGGAGCAGATCGCGAGGTAGAAGCACACGTGGAGCAGCGATACAACCATAGCAGCCGCGGCTCCCTCCCCTCCCCCACCACCTGAACCCAGCTCCAGCGAACACAGCAGCGGCCCGGGACCAGCCACGCCAACTTGGGTTGACAGCAGGACCCAAGCAGGAGCAGAGTTCGGCAGCAACTTCAGCGGCTCCAACACCGGTACCAGCGGCCCCAGCAGCAGCGGACCCAGGAGCGGCAGCGGTGGCAGATCCCGCAGCAGCGGCTTCGGGGTGAGCAGCGGCAGTGGACACGGCAGCGGCAGCTTCAGCAGCGGTGGTGGCTCCGGTGGTGGCAGCTACAACAGCAGCAGAGGCAACAGCAGCGGCTCAGTTTGCCCTGTAGGAAAAGCAAGTGCCCAGCTCCAGAAATCAGAACAGCAGCCCGACGACCCAGGCAGCAACTTGACTGAGACCAAAATCACCCAAGGTAACTGGGATTGCACCAGGGAAGGGTCTCACTTGGTCACAAGCTGACTTGGAAACCTCAACAGACCAGAAATCTAAACCTCTTTATTGATAGAGGATCTGGTCATTATAATAACTACTCTTGCATACATACTCGGGGCTGTTTTTGATTGAATGTGTACAGTGTTTAGTTAAATTTTAGAATCTACCTGTATTTTATTCCACTCAGCCTGCTTGAATACTCCTATAGCAGGGAAACTCAACCCCTAAGAACATCTTTGTAGATACTCTGAGAGTCTTAAGAGCCACACCTAGTACATTAAGGTCCAACCCTGAAAATATATTACATCAAATCAATTGATACAGCTAAGAATACACAGCTAGCTAGAAAATCCAAGCATTAACTTAACCCAAGATGCAAAAATATATACATTATAACACAAGAAACACTAAAAAGCAAGATGATATAAATCCACCTAAAAGTATTAATGCATCAGAAATGTCCTCCAGTGAGAAAGAGTTAGAGGAAATGCCTGAGAAAGAGTTCAAAAGAATAATTATAAATATGTTCAAAGAGGTTAAAGAACACATCAAAACAATCAAAGAAGAAATCAAAGAGGAAATCAAAGGAATCAAAGAAGAGGCAGGACACCAATTTAATGAAATAAAGAAGGCAATACAAGACATAAATAGGGAAATAGAAATAATAAAGAAAAACCAGTCAGAATTACTAGCAATGAAGAACACAGTTAATGAAATAAAAAACTGTAGAAAATCTCACCAGTAGGATGGATGAGGGAGAGGACAGAATATCTAAGCTAGAAGACCAGGTGGCAGACCTAATGCAGTCCAACAAAGAGAAAGACAAACTTATAGAAAGTATGAGTGGGAATTTCAAGATATTCGGGACACTATGAAAAGATCCAATATAAGAATTCAGGGCATAGTAGAAGGAGAAGAACTCCACTCCAGAGGCATAGCAGGCATCTTCGACAAAATCATAGAGGAAAATTTCCCCCAAATTGGGAAAGAGGTGCCAATACAGATACAGGAAGCCTTTAGAACCCCAGCCAGACAAAACCCAGAAAGAACCTCTCCTCGCCACATTATACTCAAACTTCCAAACACACAAACCAAAGAAAAAATATTGAAAGCAGTTAGAGAGAAAAATTAAGTTCCTACAAAAGCAAGCCCATCAGGATTACAGCAGATTATTCAACACAAACTTTTAAAGCCAGTAGGGCTTGGAGTGATATATTCCAAGTTCTGAAAGATAACAACTGTCAACCAAGGTTACTTTATCCTGCAAAGCTATCCATTCAAATAGATGGAGAAATAAGGATATTCCATGACAAAAGCAGGATAAAGGAGTATTCGAAGACAAAACCAGCTCTACAGAAAATACTTGATAGAATCCTCCATGCCGAAGAGAAGGAAAAGCACACATATAAGGAACCTGGAAAAAAAGAAGCAATACGCAAATACTAGTTAACACAAGAGAACAAAGGTAGAACCAAAACCACAAAAAAATTGCAAACATAAGTACACACTTTTCACTAATATCTCTTAATATCAACGGCCACAATGCCCCAACCAAAGACATAGGTTTGTAGACTGGGTTAAAAAGCAGGATCCTACAATTTGTTGTCTCCAAGAAACCCACCTATCTACAAAAGATGGACACTCTCTTAGGGTGAAAAGTTGGACAACAGTGTTTCAAGCAAATGGGACTAGAAAACAAGCAGGGGTTGCTATCCTAATATCTGACAAGGTAGAATTCAGTCTAATATTAGTCAAGAAAGATAAGGAAGGTCATTTTATATTGATTAAGGGCACACTCCAACAGGAGGAAATTACAATCCTAAACATATATGCACCTAACATGGGCACTCCCAAATTCGTCAAACAAACACTATTAGAACTAAGGTCACAGATAACACCAAACACAGTGGTGGTGGGTGACTTTAACACCCCACTCTCATCAATTGACAGGTCATCCAGGGAAAGAATAAACAGAGAGGCATCTGGACTAAATGAGGTCATAGAAGGAATGGACCTAACAGATATATACAGGACATTTCATCCAAAGGCTGCAGAATATACATTCTTTTCAGCAGCACATGGAACATTCTCTAAAATAGACCATATATTAGGACACAAAGCAAATCTTAACAAATTCAGGAAAATTGAAATAATTCCTTGCATTCTATCTGACCACAATGGAATTAAACTACAAATCAGTAGCAAGAAAGGCTATAGAGCATACACAAAATCATGGAAACTAAACAATACACTACTAAATGATAAGTGGGTCAATGAAGAAATCAAAAAGGAAATCAAAAAATTTATAGAGTCAAATGATAATGAGAACACAACATACCAAAATGTCTGGGACACAATGAAGGCAGTTCTTAGAGGTAAATTTATAGCCTTAAGTGCCTATATTAAGAAATTAGAAAGGTCGCAAGTAAACAACCTAATGCTTCGCCTTAAAGCCTTGGAAAAAGAAGAACAAGGCAAACCAAAAAGTAGTAGACGGGAAGAAATAATAAAGATTAGGGCAGAAATTAATGAAATAGAAACAAAAAGAACAATCCAAAGAATTAATGAAACAAAGAGTTGGTTCTTTGAAAGGATAAACAAGATTGATAAACCCTTAGCAAATCTGACCAAAAGAAAGAGAGAAGAGACACAAATTAATAAAATCAGAGATGAACAAGGTAACATCACAACAGATTCCAGAGAAATTCAAAAAATTATAGGGACATACTATAAAAGCATATACTCCACAAAGTATGAAAATCTGAAAGAAATGGATGATTTCCTTGATCTATATGACCAACCTAAATTAAATCAAAATGAGATTAATCACTTAAATAGACCTATAACAAATATGGAGATCCGAACAGTTATCAATAATCTCCCAACTAAAAAAAGCCCAGGCCCGGATGGATTCACTGCTGAATTTTACCAGACTTTTAAGGAAGAGCTAACACCATTGCTTCTTAAGCTTTTCCAGGAAATAGAAAAAGAAGGAATTCTACCAAACTCCTTCTATGAGGCCAGCATCACCCTGATACCAAAACCAGGCAAAGATAGAACAAAAAAAGAAAATTATAGACCAATCTCCCTCATGAACATAGATGCAAAAATTCTCAACAAAATATTGGCAAACAGAATACAAGAGTATATCAAAAAGATCATTCACCCTGACCAAGTAGGCTTTATCCCAGAGATGCAGGGATGGTTCAACATACGCAAATCTATAAATGTAATACATTAGATAAACGGGTTGAAGGACAAAAATCACATGATCATCTCATTAGATGCAGAGAAAGCATTTGACAAAATCCAACATCCCTTCATGAAAAAAGTCCTACAGAGTCTGGGAATAGAAGGAACACATCTCAATATAATAAAGGCTATTTATGAGAAGCCTACAGCCAACATATTACTAAATGGGGAAAACTGGAAGCTTTTCCACTAAAATCAGGAACAAGACAAGGGTGTCCACTGTCTCCACTTCTATTTAATATAGTTTTGGAAGTCTTAGCCATAGCAATAAGGCAAGAGGCACACATAAAAGGGATACAAATTGGAAAGGAAGAAATCAAGTTATCATTATTTGCAGATGACATGATTCTATACATAAAGGACCCTAAAGACTCTACTAGCAAGCTGTTAGAGTTGATCAAAACCTACAGCAATGTAGCAGGATACAAAATAAATACACAGAAATCAGTAGCCTTCGTATATGCTAACAACAAACACACAGAGGATGAAATCAGAGAATCACTCCCATTCACAATTGCATCAAAAAAAATAAAATACCTTGGAATAAACCTAACCAAGGAAGTAAAGAATCTATACAATGAGAACTTTAAAACACTCAAGCGAGAAATTGCAGAAGACACTAGAAAGTGGAGAAACATCCCTTGTTCCTGGATTGGAAGAATCAATATCGTGAAAATGGCAATCTTACCTAAAGCAATCTACACATTTAATGCAATCCCTATCAAAATTCCAAAGGCTTTCTTCATGGAAATAGAAAAAACAATCCAAAAATTCATTTGGAATCACAAAAAACCTCGAATATCTAAAATAATACTGAGCAACAAAAAAGAGGCTGGTGGTATCACCATACCTGATTTTAACCTATACTACAGAGCCATAGTAACAAAAACAGCATGGTACTGGCACAAAAACAGACATGTAGATCAGTGGAACAGAATAGAGGACCCAGATGTAAGCCCAAGTAGCTATAGCCACCTGATATTCGATAAAAATGCCAACAATACTCATTGGAGAAGAGACAGCCTCTTCAGCAAATGGTGTTTTGAAAACTGGATAAATATCTGCAGAAGGATGAAAATAGATTCTTCTCTCTCGCCATGCACAAGAATTAAGTCCAAATGGATTAAAGACCTTAACATCAGACCGGAAACTTTGAAACTGCTAGAGGAAAAAGTAGGGGAAACCCTTCAACATATTGGTCTTGGCAAAGACTTTCTGAATACAACCCCAATTGCTCAGGCAATAAAACCACAGATTAACCACTGGGACCTAATGAAATTACAAAGATTTTGCACCGCAAAGGACACAGTGAAAAAAGCAAAGAGGCAACCTACAGAATGGGAAAAAATCTTCGCCAGCTATATATCTGATAGAGGATTAATATCTAGGATATACAAAGAACTCAAAAAGTTAACTAATAAGGAATCAAACAAGCCAATCAAAAAATGGGCTAAGGAGCTAAATAGAGAGTTTTCAAAGGAAGAAATACGAATGGCATATAAGCACCTAAAAAAATGTTCTACGTCACTAGTCATCAGGGAAATGCAGATTAAAACTACATTGAGATTCCATCTCACTCCTATCAGATTGGCCACCATCATGAAAACAAATGAACATAAATGTTGGCGGGGATGTGGAAAAAAAGGAACCCTTCTGCACTGCTGGTGGGAATGCAATCTGGTCCAGCCATTGTGGAAAACTGTGGAGGTTCCTAAAGCAGCTAGAGATTGATCTACCATATGACCCAGCTATAGCGCTCCTAGGCATATATCCAAAGGACTCATCTCATTTCCTTAGAAGTACATGCTCAACCATGTTTATTGCTGCTCAATTTATAAGAGCTGGGAAATGGAACCAGCCTAGATGTCCCTCAACAGATGAGTGGATAATGAAGATGTGGTACATTTATACAATGGAGTTCTACTCAGCAGTAAAGAAAAATGAAGTTATGAAATTTGCAGAAAAATGGATGGACCTGGAAAGTATTATACTAAGTGAGGTAACCCAGGCCCAGAAAGCCAAGCGCCACATGTTCTCTCTCATATGGGGATCCTAGCTACAGGTGACTGGGCTTCTGCGTGAGAATGAAAATACTTAGTAGCAGAGGCCAGTAAGTTGAAAAGGAGACATAAAGGGTGGAGAAAGGAAGGGAGGAGGATACTTAATAGGTTGATATTGTATATATGTAATTACAATGATTGTAATGGGGAGGTAATATGATTGAGAATGGAATTTCAAACGGGAAAGTGTGGGGGTGGGGAGGGAGGGAATTACCATGGGATATATTTTATAATCATGGAAAATGTTAATTAAAAAAAATAAATAAATAAATTTTAGGATTTTTTTTCTATTTCTGTGAAGAATTCTATTGGAATTTTAATAGGGATTTCACTAAATGTATACATTGCTTTTCGTAATATTGACATTCAATCCAAGAACATGAAATATTTTTCCATTTCCTTGTGTCTTCTGTAATTTCTTGCTTGAGTGCTTTAAAGTTCTCATTGTAGAGATCCTTGACTTCCTTGGCAAATTTATTCTAAGGTACTTTATTTTTTTGAGGCAAATTGTAAATGGGAGAGATTTCCTGATTTCAATCTCCACATGTTTGCTGTTAGTTTATAGGAAAGTAACTGAATTCTGTGTATTTATTTCTTAACCTGCTATGTTGCTAAAAGTGTTTATTAGCTCTACCAGTTTGCTGGTATAGTTTTTAGGGTCTTTTATGTATATCATATCATCTGAAAATACTGATAATAAGATCTATTCTTTTCCAATTTGGGTCCTTTTTATGAGTGTCTCTTGTCTTATTGCTAAAGCTAAGACTTGAGATATTATATTAAATAAAAGTGGGGACAGTGGACATCCTTGTTTTGTTCTTGAATTTAGTGGAAAAGCTTCAAGTTTTTCTCCATTTAGTATTATGTTGGCAGTAGGTTTGTCATAAATAGCTTTTATTATGTTGCAATATGTTTCTTCTAGTCCCAGTAAGACTTTTACCATGAAAGGACGTTGGATTTTGTCAAATGCCTTTTCTGCATTTATTGAGATGATCATGTGATTTTTGTCCTCCAGACGATTTATATGATGTATTACATTTATCATTTTGCATATGTTGAACCATCCCTGCATCCCTGGGATAAAGCCAACTTGGTCAGGGTGAATAATCTTTTTGATATATTCTTGTATTCTGTTTGCCAATACTTTGTCCAGAATTTTTGCGTTTATGTTCATGAGGGAGATTGGTCTATAATTTATTTTGTTGTTGTTCTTTCTTTGTCTGGTTTTGGTATGAGGATGAGGCTGGCTTCATAGAAGGAGTTTGGTAGAATTTATTCCTTTTCTATTTTATGGAAAAGTTTGAGAAGCAGTGGTATTAGTTCTTCCATGAAGGTCTGGTAGAATTTACCAGTGAATCCATCTGTGTCTGGGCATTTTTTTGTTGGGAGACGTTTTATAACTGCTTGGATTTCCATACTTGTTATAGGTCTATTTAAATGATTAATCTCATCTTGGTTTAATTTAGGTAGGTCATATGAATCAAGGAAATCATCCATTTCTTTCAGGTTTTCAAACTTAAGGGCATATATATATTCTCAAAGTATGTCCTTATAATTGCCTGAATTTCTTTGTTATCTGTTTTAATGGTGACTTTTTCATCTCTAATGTTATTAACTTTTGTCTTTTCTCTCTTCTGGTGAAATTCACTCAGAGGTTTATCAATCTTGTTTACCCTTTCAAAGAAACAACTCTTCGTTTCATTGATTCTTTGGATTTTTTTTTTTTTGCTTGTTTCTATTTCATTAATTTCTGCCCCAATCTTTATTATTTCTTCTCGCTTACTGAGTTTTGACTTGCCTTGTTCTTCTTTTTCAAAGGCCTTAAGGTGAAGCATTAAATTGTTTATTTGTGAACTCTCTCATTTCTTAATATACACACTTAAAGCTATAAATTTTTATCTTAGGACTGCCTTTATTGTGTCCAAAAATTTTGGTATGCTATATTGTCATCATCATTTGATTCTATGAATTTATTGATTCCTTTTTGATTTCTTCAATGACCCTTTGGCCATTTAATAGTGCACTGTTTAGTCTCCATGAATTTCTGTAAGGTCTGTAGCTTTTCTTGTTGTTGATTTGCAGTTTAATCCCATTCTGGTCAGATAAGGTACAAGGAATTATTTTAATTTCCTGTATTTCCTGAGATTTGCTTTGTATCTTAATATATGATCCATTTTAGAGAATGTTCCATATGTTGCTGAGAAAAATGTATATTCCACAGCACTTGGATAGAATGTTCTATACATATCTGTTAGGTCCATTTATTTCATGACATCATTTATTTCAGATGTCTCTTTATTTTTTTTGCTGGGATGACCTGTCAATTGATGAGAGTGGGGTATTTAAGTCACCCACTACAATTGTGTTTGATGTTATCTGTGACCTCAAGTTTAATAGTGTTTGCTTGATGAAAGTGGGAGCCTCCATGTTAGATGAATATATGTTTAGGATTATAATGTCCTCCTGTTGTAGTATTCCTTTAATCAGTATAAAATGACCTTCTTTGTCTTTCCTCACTGATGTTGGTTTGAAGTCTATCCTGTCAGATATTAGTATAACAATCCCTGCTTGTTTCCTAGACCCAGTTGCTTGAAATACCATTTTCCATTCTTTCACCCTAAGACAGTGTCTATTTTTATTGAAAGATGAGTTGCCTGGAGGCAACAAATGGCAGAATCCTGACTTTTTAAAATAATTTTTTTTGTTATTTATTTTATTTATTTGAGAGTGACAGACAAAGAGAGAAAGAGGCAGATAGATAGAGAGAGAATAGGTGCGCCAGGGCCTCCAGCTGCTGAAAAAGAACTCCAGACACATGTGCCCCTTGTGCATCTGGCTAACGTGGGTCCTGGGGAAATCAAGCCTCGAAGCAGGGTCCTTAGGCTTCACAGGCAAGTGCTTAACCACTAAGCCATTTCTACAGACCGGGATCCTGACTTTTAATCCAGTCTCCAAGCCTGTGTCTTTTGGTTGGTGTATTAAGGGCACTGACATTAAGAATTATTGAAAGGGAAGATGGCGACCGCCTAGCTGCACTAGAGACAACAAGGAAAAAAAAGGCAAGTATTCAAGGGAAATTAGAAAATTTTTGCAAGAGGGAGGGCACAGATTGGGGTAAAAGAGGGAAGCACACACCCCCGCCACCCACGCCCCAGCCGTGACCCACCGCGACCCTCCGCATCAGGCGCTGCCCAACGCCCCAGCGCCCCGGCGGCCCCGCACGCACCAAGCCCCACGCGCCCAGGAAGCGCCACACGCCCCACAACCCCCATGCCCGCGCACCCCCCGCCCATCCCACCCCATGCGCCCCTCCCCCCTGCGCACCCCACGCTCCCTATCCACACGCAGCAGGCGTGCCCCGAGCAACCCGCAACGACCTGCGCCCCGGGCACCCAGGTGTACCCTGCGCCCCCTTGCCCCCTGTGTGCCCCGAAACCCCTGCGCCCCACACCCGCACGCCTAGAGCACCCCCCCGCGCGCCGCGCCCCCCCTGTGCACCCCACACTCCCTATCCACACGGGGCAGGCATGCCCCAAGCACCCCGAGGCGTCCCGCTCCGGGCGCCCAGGCGTGCCCCGCGCCCCGCACCCCCCGCGCGCCCTGCCCCCCGCACATCCAGAGCGTCCCGTGCCCCGTCTTGCCTAAGCGTGCTCCATGCCCCCCGCACAACCCGTGACCCCCTCCCCCACACGACCTGCCCCTGCAACCCCCCCCCCCGCGAGACCAGAGGACCCTTTGGCACCCCGCAGCATCCCACATCCCCCGTGCACACCCAAGCGCCCTGCCCCCCCACGAGCCCCGTGCTCCTAGCCGTCCCCACAGGCGCCGCACCCCCCAGTGCGCCCTGCGTCCCCACCCCCATGCGCCCTGGGGCATCCAGTGCGCCCCGAGCCCCGCGCGCCCCGCGGTGCCACCTGCCCCCCGAGCCCCACCCCGGAGCCTCCCAAACCCCCCACGCTGCGCGCCCCTCTTCCCCCCCCCACCACACACGGCCCGCGCACCCCCGCGCATCCTGAGTGGGCCCCTGTGTGCCCAGGCATGCCCCGCGCCCCCCCCTCACGCCTCGCACCCCCCAGGGCCCCACCCCCCGCGCGTCCTGCGCCCCAGCGTGCCTCAGCATGCCCCGCCCCCCTCCACGCCCCCTGCACGAATGCCGCAACCCCCCCCCCCCGCGCACCCCGCCGCCCCCCACGCGTCCAGACAACCCCGCGGCATCCTGTGGCCTCCCGCACCCCGGTGTGCCCTGCACCCCCTCGCCCCGCGCCCTCCATGCCCACTGCACACCCCATGACCCCCCACGCGCCCCGCGCCCCTAGCCCCCCACGCGCCGTGGCATCCCATGCGTCCCATGCCTCCCGCACGCCCCCGCTGCACCCCCTGCATGCGCGCCCTCCCCGTGCCCACAGTGCGCCCCTCGGCCCCCCAGACCGACCAGAGCGCCCCATGCCCCCATCCCCTCCAGGGCACCCCACCCCGCGCCCTCTGAGCCCTGCCACCTCCCGCATGCCCCACCCTGAATGCATGGTGCCCCGGCAAGCCCTGCACCCCCCCACACGTGCCCCACCTGCTCCATACACCCGGTCGCACCCCGCGCCACCCATCCGCCCACCCGCCCATGCACCCTCCACACGTCCTGTGTGGCTGTGCTCTGATCGGGCACCTACCAGTCACGCCTGCCAGCCTGCTGCACTGAAGCTGAGACCTCCTACCTCGCCCTAGTTCTCTGATCCTGCGAGTAGACCAGCCACGTGGTGCTAGGTTCGCAGGCCTGTGGGGGCCACCCCTGCCGTGAATAGGTGGCTGCCAGATCCCCTGCTGCTGTGCTCACATCAATTGCCGCCGGTCAGCCTCTGCTGTGTCCTGATTCCGTAACCACATCATCTGCCTCTGCACTACAATTGCACGTGCAGTGGGCCCACACCCACAGCAAGAGCCACACAAGTCCACACTGAGTCACTAGCGCCAGCTTTACAATTATATGAACACAAAACCAAACCTACAGAAAGTACTCTAGGAAATTCTCCACAGAGAAGAAACAAATAACCAGACACAAATGGCTACCACTAAAGACAGAAACCTCCTCAGGGTGAAAGGGTGAAAAACAATAATGAATTGGAAACCAAGGAAACAATTAAGGCAATTGACAAAACAAAGAGCTGGTTCTTTGAAAAAATAAACAAGATTGACAAACCTCTGGCCAATTTGATCAAGCAAAAAAAGGAGAGACTCCAAATTAACAAAATTCAAAATGAAAAAGGAGAGATCACAACAGACATCAGTGAGATCGGCAGAATCATCAGGACTTATTTCAAAAACCTCTACTCCACAAAACTGGAAAATGTGGAGGAGATGGATAAATTCCTGGATGCATATCATCTACCAAAGCTAAACTCAGAGCAGATCAACCACCTCAATGAACCCATCACACTCATGGAGATTGAAAAAGTAATAAAAAACCTCCCAAAAACGAAGAGTCCAGGACCAGATGGATTCCCAGCCGAATTTTATCAAACCTTCATGGAAGAACTCAAACCAATCTTCCTAAAACTGTGCCACACAATTGAAGAACAGGGAAAGCTACCCAACTCCTTCTATGAAGCTAGTAATCACCCTAATCCCAAAACCAGACAGAGATGCCACAAGAAAAGAAAACTATCGGCCTATTTCCCTAATGAACATAGACACAAAGATCCTCAACAAAATACTCGCAAACCGAATCCGACAACACATCAAAAGCATTATCCACCTTGACCAAGTGGGATTTATCCCAGAAACACAAGGGTGGTTCAACATACGAAAATCTGTCAATGTAATACACCACATAAACAAGCTTAAACATAAAAATCACATGATCATTTCGATAGATGCAGAAAAGGCCTTTGACAAGATACAACATCACTTCATGATCAAAACATTGGAGAGAAACGGCATGGCCGGTTCACATCTTACCATAATAAAGGCAATATACAAAGCTCCAAAGGCCCAAATAACACTTAATGGAGAGAGACTGGAGGAATTCCCATTGAGATCAGGAACAAGAAAGGGATGTCTTCTCTCACCTCTGCTTTTCAATATATTTCTGGAAGTCCTAGCCCAAGCAATAAGGCAGGAGAAGGAAATAAAAGGGATACAATTTGGAAAGGAAGAAGTTAAGTTAGCTCTATTCGTTGATGACATGATTGTGTATGTAAGAGACCCGAGAGACTCCATCCCAAAACTCCTGAAGGTGATTAACTCCTATAGCAAAGTAGCAGGATAAAAAATCAATGCACAAAAATCGGTAGCATTTCTGTATGCAAATGACAAAGACAAAGTAAAAGAAATAAAGGACATGGTCCCATTTTCAGTAGCAACAACAACAAAAAAATACCTTGGGATAACCTTAACAAAGGAAGTAAAAGATCTATACAACGAAAATATACAAACTCTCAAAAAAGAAATTGAGGAGGACTTGAAAAGATGGAAAGACCTCCCATGCTCCTGGATAGGCAGAATTAACATTGTGAAGATGACAATCCTACCAAAGGCAATATATAGATTTAACACAATTCCAATTAAAATCCCTACAGTGTTCTTCACAGAGATAGAAAAAATGATCTCAAATTTCATATGGAAAGGCAGAAGGCCTCGCATATCCAAACCTATCCTCAGCAAAAGAAGTACCTCTGGCGACATCACCATACCTGATATAAAGCTATAATACAAAGCCATAGTAATAAAAAAAAGCATGGTACTGGCATAAAAACAGGAGTATAGACCAATGGAATAGACTTGAGGACCCGGATTTTGGGTCAAGCAACTATAGCTACTTGATATTCGACAAAGGCCCAAACAATATAGACTGGAAAAAAGATAGCATCTTCAACAAATGGTGCTGGACAAACTGGAAAACCACATGCAGGAAAGTAAAATTTGATCCACACATTTCACCATGCACAACACTCAATTCCAAATGGATCAAAGACCTCAGCATAAGACCAGAAACTTGCAAACTACTGGAAGAAAATTTAGGAAGTACTTTCCATGATATAGGAATGGAAAAAGACTTCCTGAACAAAACCCCAGTGGCTCAAATTCTTAAACAGTCACTCAACCATTGGGATCATATGAAGCTGAAGAGTTTCTTTACAGACAAGCATATAATAAGCAAAGCCAATAGAATATCCACAGAATGGGAGAAAATATTTGCAGGTTATCCAACTGATAGAGGCCTTATCTCTAGAATTTACAAAGAACTCAAAAGTCTAAACAATAAGAAGACAAATACCCCACTCACAAAATGGGGAACAGAGTTAAACAGGCAATTCACAGAGGAAGATATACAAATGGCAAACACACACCTAAGAAAATGTTCATCATCCCTAATCATCAGAGAAATGCAAATTAAAACAACTATGAGATTCCACCTTACCCCAATAAGGATAGCCAACATCAAAAGGTCAAATGAAAATAAATGCTGGTGAGGATGTGGAGAAGCAGGGACACTCATTCACTGTTGGTGGGAATGCAGGATGGTACAACCACTTTGGAAAGCAATATGGAGACTCCTGAAAAAGCTTGCTATAGAAATACCAACAGACCCACTTATACCATTACTGGGCATCTACCCTAAAACATTCAAACCAAAAGCCAGAGAGATTTGCTCAACCATGTTTGTAGCAGCTCAATTCGTAATAGCTAAAAGCTGGAATCAACCCAGATGTCCATCATTAGAAGAATGGATAACAAAGATGTGGTATATCTACACAATGGAATTCTATACAGCAGTAAGAAAAAATGACATAAGGAAATTTAAGGAAAAATGGTTGAACCTGGAACAGATCATTCTCAGTGAACTTACCCAATCACAGAAAAAAAATCGACACATAGTCTCACTCATCTGCAACACCTAACCTGAATCTGCCCAAGATGCCTTACATACCTAGCAAGCACCCCATGGACTAGACAATAGGATGGATGTGGAGGGTGGAAGGGCTTCGAAGGGTGAAAAACAGTAATCTGGACCCAAATGGCAATGGCACCATAAAATTCTACTTCCTAAAAGACAGACCAAATGGCTGAACCTTCACTAGACCCTTAACAGGAAACACCTGAACCACAAGACACTAGAGAGGGTAGGATCAAGACTAACCTAAATCTTCTACATCTTCCCTCCCTCCCTCTCCCCCTCTCCCCTGTCTCTCTCCTCTCTAACTCTTGTATATTAGTTATCTTTTTCCTCAATTTCTAGGTGGACACTGACCTAGGTGACACTTGCAGCTTGTGCCTACCATCCACAATGACCTTTTGATCAGAGAAACCTACAAGGTTTCCCAAAACAATGACAGACTTCTGTCAGAGTACTTGATGACCCACCATAGGCCAGTGGTAAGACCCTATTGCTGAAGACTCCATACACAGCTCACACATAAAATGGAATGACATGGCTGGAAGCCAGGAGAGAGTCAGTCCCAAGACAGTCAGAGTGTCTGTCCAAGCAAGATCTGTCCAAGCAATGCATTGTTTAACCTAACTAGCAACAAATAACCAGATGTGATGCCCACACAAGTGCAATAGTGGTACACAGCCATGGTGAGGAATCAATTGCTCTTGATTTGGCTAACTGATCCACTCAGCGGTACTAGACCCATAGCTGGAGCTGGGAAACAAGTCAGAACCATACCCAAAAACAAGCCCACTCTACAATATCAAGCTACCATCAATCACGGGGTATAAGAGGGCCTACACCTACCATATTATCAAAAAAGTAAGTGTTATCTCAATTTTCTGGGTGCTAACTTACTCTCCGTTGGAGAATCTGCTTCTCTTTTCCAGATAGATGCAGATCCTAAGAAGAAAGCTGCCCCAACATACCTCAAAAGGGGCCCAACTGAAACTAAGGACAAGTGGCGAAATAAGCAAGGGTGATGTTTTCCTGTGAACCGGATACCAGCACAAAGGGGAAGGAGATCAACGCAGAGAAAAATCAACTCCTACCAAATCAGAGAGCCAGAGCCTCAGAGACCCCCAACACCTCAGCACTGAAGCAGACCAAAAATGAACCCAACATGGCTCAGGGAAATTTTGTGGAAGAGGGGGCGGAAAGAATGTCAGAGTCACATGTTGGGTCATGACTTGCAGAGACATTTATCATACCAATAACTGGGGGCTAACTCCACAATGCACCACCCATTTTCATTAACAAGGAGGGTCTAATGGGAGGGGATAGATCACAGATGAGCCTAAATAATGGTACCAAACTGCCTGTATTTACTGAAAAGAAAACTAATAAGTTAAATTTAAAAAAAAAAGAATTATTGTAAGGTAGGCATTTATTCTCACAATTCTTCTTATTTGGTAGTGTTTCCTGTTTTTCCTTTATTTATTTGTTTTAACGGTTGTTTGAGTGTGGTTTATTTTTTCCTATTTCCTCCTCTGTGTGGTTTACTGTCTCTTCAGCATTAGCAATCCTTCAAATATTTTCTGTAGATCTGGTTTTGTTGTCATAAATTCCTTTAGCCTGCTTTTGTTGTGGAATGTCCTTATTTCTCCATCAATTTGGATAGCTTGCCTTTCTAGGTGATTTGCTTTTTTAATCCTCTAACTGCTTTCAATATATTTTCCTTAGTTTGTATGTTTAGTAGTTTAATTATAACATGACAAGGGGAGGTTCTTTCCAGGTTTTGTCTGTTTGGTGTTCTAAAAGCTTCTTGCATCTGCATTGGTATTTTTTTTCCCCAATTTCGGGAAAATTTTCCTCTATGATTTGTTGAAAACATCAACTAAGCCTCTGGATTGACATTCTTCTCCTTCTAGTATGCCCTGAATTCTCATGTTTGATCTTTTCATAGTGTCCTGGGTGTCGTGAAATTCCCATTCATACCTTGCTCTTAGCTTCTCTTTCTCTTTGTTGGACTGCATTAGGTCTGCAACCTGATCTTCTAGTTTAGATATTCTGTTCTCTCCATCTGTTCTACTGGTGAGACTTTCCACAGAGTATTTTATTTCTGTGTATTCTTCAGAGCTAGAATATCAGCCTGGTTTTTCTTCCGTATTCCTATTTTTTTACTCATGTCTTGTAATGACCTTATTTCATTAAGCTGGTTTACTGTGTTCTCTTACAGTAGTTTGTTTTCTTCTTTAATTCCTTTGTTTTCTTCTTTAATTCCCCTCATTTCTTCTCTGATTTCTTCGAGCATAGATACTACCATTTTCTTGAAATCTTTGTCAGGCTTTTTATCTAAAGCAGTCTCATTGGTGATCATTTTTGATAGATTTGTAAGTTTTGATGGGACTGTATTGTTTTGATTCTTTTATTTCTCTATGTGCAATCACATAGCTGTTAAATATGATTTTTTTCTCTAACATTTTTTTATTAATTAGTTTTGTATTCAGCAAATACAGTCAGTTTGGTACCATTATTAGATGCATCCATGACCTACCCCCTATCCATTGGCCCCTCCTTGTTGAGGTATATGGGTTGTACATTGTGGAGTTAGCCCACAGTTATGGGTAAGATATATGTCTCTGCATATCATGACCCATCATGTGGCTCTGACATTATTTCCGCCCCCTCTTCTGCAAAATTTCCCTAAGCTATGTTGGGTTCATTTTTGGTCTGCTTCAGTGATGAGGTGTTGGGGGCCTCTGAGGCTCTGGCTCTCTGATTTGGTAGGAGTTGATTTTTCTCTGTCTTGATCTCCTTCGCCCTTGTTCTGGTATCTGGTTCATCAGGAAAACAGCACCCTTGCTTGTTTCGCCAATTTTTCTTAGTTTCAGCCAGGGCCCTTTTGAGGTATGATGGGGTGGCTTGCTCCTTAGGATCTACATCTATCTGAAAAAGAGAAGCAGATTCTCCAATGGAGAGTAATTTAGCACCAGGTCAAATGAAATAACCCTTACTTTTCTATAGAGAATTTAATAGGTGTAGGCCCTCTTGTAGCCCATGATTGATGGTAGCTTGACATTGGAGAGTGGGCTTATGTTTGAATATGGTTCTGACTTGTTTCCCAGCTCCACCTATGGATCCCATTCCACTGAGGGGATCAGTTAGCCAAATCAAGAGCAGTTGGTTCCCCACCATGGTTGTATGCCACTATTGCACTTGTGTGGGCATCACAACAGGTTATTTGCTGCTAAGTAGATTAGACCATGAGTTGCTTGGACAGATATTGGATATTTTCCCCCAGTCGCCCATGGAGCACCTTCTGGTACTAGACGCACTGACTGCCTGGGGACTGACTCTCTTTTAGCTTTCAGCCATGCCATTCCATTTTACGTGTCAACTGCATATGGTGTCTTCAGCAGTAGGGTCTTACCACTAACCTTTCATGGGTCATCAAGTACTCTGACAGAAATCTGTCTGTCTTTTAGGAAACCTTGTAGGTCTCTCTGATCAAAAGCTCATTGTGGATGATAGCCCCGTGCTTATACTGGGAGTTACAGGTCAGTGGCCATTAAGAAAAGGAAGAAAACACCAAAAAAATATATTAAAAAAAAAGAAAAGGAAGAAAAAGATAACTAATATAAAAGAGTTAGAGAGAAGAGGAAGAGCGGGGAGGGAGGGAGAGAGAGAAGCTGTAGAGGATTAAGGTCAGTCTTCATCATACCCTCTCCAGTGTCTTGTGGCTCAGTTGTTCCCTTAAGGGACTAGTGAAGGTTCAGCCATTTGGTCTGCCTTTTAGGATGTAGAAAATGAAAACTTAGTTGAACAAGTCCAAAACTCTCTAGAAGCTCTTAAGAATAGAGTCAGCAAAGTAGAGGATACGAACTCTGATCTATTTTGATTCTTTGAGTTGCATCCTGAATTGATTTAATGCTTGTGTTTTCTACTTATCTGTAGTGTTCCCAGAGGTGGAAATCCACCTCTATATACACTCAGAATATGAGTTAAAGGTTCCAGGTGTAGCTCTGGTACCCCAATCCAGCTGCAGAAGTAATCCTAGGTGTCAAGTTTGCTTGCTAAGAAAGTATTCTAGTGTACTGGGTGGAATAATTTACTGGCAAATTCTTAAATCCAACTGAGCCACATACACAATCAATAAAAACCAGCAAAATTATGCAATTGTGAGGATTGAAACCAATAGTCTTATAAAGCCAAATTACCTAAGAGTGTGTGTTGTTCCGCACCCTTAATGTTGTCAGCTGGGAGGTAGAGATTTCTGTTTTGAATTGTGTTCCAGGTGAGCTTGGGTCTGAATTAGACCCTGCCCCCAATAATGACAGAAGCAAAAAAACAAAGGCCCTATATATATATATATGAAAGCATCAAAGGTAACAATATTCAACCTCCAAATACAGGGTATTTGAAAATGGTAAAGCCAACCAAGAATATATACCCCATAACCTGCCCTTACAAGGAAAGAGAGATTAGCTCTTCAAATGCAGGCCTGTGTATCTTTTTTTTTTTTTTTTTAATCAGTCAGCCTTGTTACCTTTTGTGGTGGCTTCAAATCTCACCAATTCTGAGTGCCCCCCTTGATCCTTCCATGTTGTGCTATGGAGCTGGACCTCTGATCAGCTGTGCTTGCTTCACTGCCACTGGGGGCTGGATGCTGGAGGTTCCCAGTTCAGGTGGTGGGAGATGGGAGAGTTCAGACTTCTGCAGTTTCCCATGCCATTCCACCTGTATCCTCTCCAGTAGCTCTTTGGTTGAACTCAGCTGTCTTTACTTCTGGATAAGATGGCAGCATAAGAGCCACACCAGCTAGGGATGGATTTAAGCAAAACCCCAGCAAAATACACTCTTCTTCTGAAGTGAAGGAGTATAGGTTATTCTTAGACACAGTGGAGAAGCTGGAGATCCACCAGAAAGGAGGAACATGGTCTGATCCATGTGATCTGTGCACCCACCTGGCACTGCCCTACCTGGTGCACCAAGTGGTGGATTTTTCAATTTCATCAGCCTCCTTGTAAAGTTAAAATTAGATTCTTTTAATAATCTGTTTAATGTTTAGTGCAGACTAGTGCATGGTACTTCCCTTGTAAAACCAACCCAAACAATTCTTTGGGATGCTGTGATCAGTCCACATTAGCATTTAAACATGCATTAGTCAGGTACCCATTAAGAGAGCTTTGAGATAAAAATTTCAAGGAGTTAATTGATCCCCATGGAGAAGTTGAAATTCACTTTCCTTTTGTAGTTTCTTTGGGCCTTTGATGGGCTCCAGCAAGGTGGCAACTATTTATGTAAGCTTTGTCCCTGTTATGATTTTATGTATTAAAGATCTCAGGGAACTATAGAGTTGCCAACAGACCCAGTTATTCCCTTACTGAGCATTTACCCTAAAAGCTCTATGCCACAGTTCAGAGATGTTTGCTCAACCATGTTTATAGCTCCTCAATTCATAACGACTAACAACTGGAATCAACCCAGGTGCTCATCATTGGATGAATGGATAACCTAGATGTCGTATATCTACACAATGTAGTTCTACTCAGTAGTTAGAAAACAAGTGACACCATGAAATTTGTAGTAAAATGGTCAAGCTTGGAATACGCCATACTCAGCGAACTCACATAATCACAGAAAGACAATCATCACATGGTCTCATTTGCAGCTCCTAATCTGGATCAGCCCAAGGTGCTGACATACCAACTTGAGGCCTGGTTAATAGGCAGGGTAGGGCTTGAGGGAAGGGTAAGGGTGGGGAGGGAACACAAAACTGAACCCAAATGGAACTGGTACCATAGAATCTTATATCCTGAAAGCCAGACTAAAAGGTTGAACCCTTGATAGGACCTTAGGGGGAGCACCTTAAACAAAGGTCCCTGGAGAGGCTGAGATAAGGCCTAACCTTAAATTTCTCCTGTTTCTTTTTTCCCCTTTCTTTTCTGTTTTCTTTTCTTTTGGTGCTGGCCTATAACTCTCAGTACCACAATGTGGTTAATACCCACAATAAGCTGTTGATCCAAAAGCCTTACAAAGTTTCCCAAAACAAGACAGACTTCTGTCAGAGCACTTGATTACCCACCAGAGATTAATAGTAAGACCCTAATGCTGAGGACACCACATGCTATTGGTACAGACCATGGAGAGACCTGGCTGGAATCTGGAAGAGAGTCAGTACCCAGACAGTTAGTCCATCTAGTGCTAGAAGATGCTATATGAGCTACTGGGGGGGGAAGTGGTGAATATTTGTCCAAGCAACTCAAAGCCTAAGCTACTTAGAAGCAAACAACCTGGCATGATGCTCACACAAGTACAATAGTGGCACACAGCCATGGTGGGTAACCAACTGCTCTTGGATTGGCTAACAGATCCATTCAGTGGAAAGGAACCCATATCTGGAACTAGGAAACAAGTTAGAATCATATCCAGATAATGAGTTTGTTTTCCAATATCAAGCTCCCACCAATCTTGAGCTACAAGATGCTCTACATCCATTAAATTCTCTCCAAACTAATGATGGTTTTCCCATTTAACCTATGTTGACTTAACTCTCAGTTAGAGAACCTGATTCTCTTTTTTCAGACAGAAGAGGGGCCTGAGGAGAGAAATGATCCATCATACTTTACCAGGGCCTTAGCTGAAACTATAGAGGAATTGTGGAAATGAACAAGAATGATGCTTTCTTAGTGAACCTGATTATCAGCAGAAGGGTAAAGGAGATACCCACTTAGGACACTCAATACCTACCAAACCAAAGATCCAGAGGCTCCTAAGAGCCCATCACTGGTGTAGTCTTAAAACAAACCCAACATGACTCAGGGAATTTCATGAAAGAGGGGATGTAAAGATTGTTTGAGCCACAAGTTGGGACACTATGTACAGAGACATTGCCTCTTCCTCATAACTGACTGCTGCCACCATAGTGCATGACCCACAATCCCCATGTGATTGATCCACATCCCCAATAAGAAGGGCCTCTTCATAAAAGGAGCAAGTATGAGGGAAATGATGGTATCAAAATGTGCTGTTTAAATACTTAAATAATAATAAACAAAAAGATCTCAGAGAATACATTCAAAAATGAGATTGTCCTGCATTTCATTGAGCTCACAGTTTCCTGCTTTGGATCTCATGTCTATTTCCTTCATTCTTTGGAGTTCCTCCTTGGATCTGGATCATATAATTAATGAAGCTATAAGAAACCTTGGAAGTTGGTACTTACTGTATAGTCATATTGTAGCAGAGTATACAGCCTCTGCTTTGAGGTAGTATTTTAGGGTAAAGGATCCAACAGATTAGGTTTGGCCACCTGCCCCAATACTTAATCAATTTATACATTGGGAAGTGGAATAGGTAAAGAGACTCAGTGACCCCAAGTCTGTCTTCAAGGTAGTGACATGAACTTTAAGTTTAAACAGAGGAAGTGGTATGCTAATTCTGTAAGCCTGGTAAGATGTGGACTAGCTGGTCTTTGTCTTGCTCCTGGCACTACAAGGTGGTCTGAAGATTTCCTAATTTTTGGGTAGGACAAACTGCTTCTCACAGATGATGACCCCTGCTCCAGGGTGGAGCCATGCTGGCATGGATAACAGCTCTCATCTGGGAAATAATCTGTCCCATGGAGGCTATGTTGTTCCCACAATCCAAGGTTACTATATTTTAGGACAATAACAAGAATGTTTCAGGCACCTTTTGAGGTCTGGAATGGGACAACACTATAAAAAAGCTGACAGTCACTTTCCCCTGTTCCTCCTGTGTGAGCCTTCAGTCTTGAAGGGTATGAGATAGGCTAGGTATCATCAGTTTCTAGAGAAACACTCCTTGAATGATTACTATTGCTACATATGGAAGTAAACAGGTGGTCCAACATAAAATGGATAGATGCAAGGTGAAGGCAATTCTCACCTCAAAGAGAGTAAGAGATAGCCTACTCTAGAGCCAAGTATTAATAACTGTGGCCTGGAAATAAGGATTCAACTTGTCTCAAATACCATATTCAAACATGGCAATGGTTTTATGAAGATATTATAGTAACAAAATAAGGTCATAAATCAAAGTATTAAAAAATTAGTAAGACTATTGGGTAGGGTGTTATAGCAAAGCCAGGGAATCTACCATCCATTTCAGAAATAGTCTGCTGATAGCCTTTGAATTGGTAGAAGCTGGGAGTCTATACAATCCCCCCCACTCAAAAAAACAAAACAAAACCTATTTTACCTGCTAGTCATAGGATGTTAGGTGGCACAGAGGTGGGATTTCTGTCTAGTAAGGGGCTAAAGGTAGCCCACAGTAATTTGGTTGTGAGTTGAATCTGCAACGTTCCAGCTCTCCCCAATTACAGAAGCTGGAATTAGTCAATCAGCCTGGTAGGATCTTTTTTTTTTTTTTTGGTTTTTAGACGTAGGGTCTCACGCTAGCTCAGGCTGACCTGAGATTACCCACCAGAGATTAATAGTAAGACCCTAATGCTGAGGACACCACATGCTATTGGTACTATGTAGTCTCAGGGTGGCCTCAAACTCACAGCAATCCTCCTACCTGTGCCTCCCAAGTGCTAGGACATGCGCCATCATGCCCAGCTTCTAGCCTGGTAGGATCTTTAACATGGGTTTGGCTTTCTCCTGTGAACTTCTGTTCACAGGTGTCATACTTTCATCCTGCTTTTAGTTACCTTGTTTCTTTCTAATCAAAGCAGCTTTTAAGCCCTATTGTGGTAGGAAAGTCCTGTCCATTACTCATACATTTGGAGAGTGTGGGAAATGATGTGCCCATAGTGTTTCTTGAGGGCCTGTGGATGTTATACAAAGGGTTGTGTGGGGAATCAAAAAAAGTTACTCCTAAGATTGGAGCTATGGCATCCAGGGAGGTCTCAGAGGCTACCCCAGGGTCAAGGTCTAGTCTTATTTTGCCTCTCCACATCCCAAGGGCAAGAAGACACTCTCTTATCTGCATTAGGACCAGACACACAGAAAGCTACCAGCTGCCTGCCGTCTGCATCCTTTCATCTCACTACCATCTGAAGAAAGAATCCTAAAAGGTTGGTATGATGGAATTGGCCTGCAATCATAGACTTTGGGTGGCAGACACAAGATTACCTAGGCTACATAAGGAGAACCTGTGACACAGGAAAAGAAGAATGAAAGAAAACAGGAAGGAATACAGAGGAATGTGATCACATTTGAAAGTACTTTGTTACCAATTATGTCTGCTCTTTAGGATAATTTAACTTTCAAAAACAATAACATTACAAGCTCATTTATATCTTCATGTCTATTCATTATTCTAGTAATCACACATAGCCCCTTAAAATTGTTACATTCTGCCATCTCCCAACCCTGTGAAGAAGGGCACTGTGGTCTCACATGTCTCTGTGTTACATTTTCCCTCTCCTCCTGTGAAGAAGCTAACTCTGGTGTCACATGTCCACATGACACATCTCCCCACCTCTTTTTCATGTGAGGAAGGGTTCTGTGGTCTCACATATCTGCCTGTTTCATTTTTCTACCTCCCTTCCTTATGAAGAAAGGCTTGGTTATCAGGGTGGTACTATGGAGACTTGAGAGGTGGGCCTAGTAAGAGTTATCTGGGCCATGCTCTCAAAGGGAATTATGGATCCCTGGTCTCCCTTCTTTTCCTTTTTTCTGATTCATAAGTGAGAGGTTTACTCTGCCTCATGCTAACTACCATTGCCATCTAGTACCTTCACTGGAGACCCATATCAGTTGACCTTTCACGTTTGGACTGGCACTTCCAGAACCAAAAGGTAAATGATATTTTAAATTTAGAAGTCAATTGCTTGTGGTTTCAGGATTTTGAAACAGTGAGTGAGCAACAGGAAAAATTGAACAACTCCACATCAGCCTTCTCCTGCCCATCCATCAGAGCACACAGGGTACTTCACTGTTTGCACCTTGCAACCCATGCCAGAGTTGAGATATCATGGCTGACCAAACTCACTCTGTATGGTATGAATTTCAGAATTCTGACATTTGCATGTCTTCTAGCCAATGTGTTGCACACAGAATAGTTTCATTAGTATGAAAATTATTTATGTTTCACATAATCACTTGTTCTCTCCCCATAAGTACTAGAAACTACAGACTTTTTAGCTGTCATGGCAATTTTTCTTTCTTCAGAATGAGATAGGGAGGGAATTATGTTACATAGCCTACCTTTTCAGATAGGCACCCTCCTCTTAACAGATTACGCTTGAGTCTCTTTGATTTTTTCATGGTTTTGCAGCTCTATTTTTGTTTTTAGTACCAAATAAGGTGCTGTCAAATGATATATACTATGGTTTATTAATTTATTCACCTATTGAAGGAGATCTTGGATGTTTCCAAGTTTTGACAGTGACAAAGCTGCTGTGTATATCATGTGACTTTTCAGATCATCTAGGTAAATATGAAGGACTGAGATTATCAGTCATTGCTAAACTGTCTTCCAAACCAGCTGTATCATTTTGCACTCCCAGCATCAGTAATGAGAGATTCTAGCTTTTCATCCTGCCAGCTTCAGGTGTTGTCAGGGTTCTAAGTTGTAGCCACTCTGGTAGGTTTATAGTAATATCTGATTGCTGATTCAGTATGCAATTTCTTAATGCCATATGAGGCTCATAATCTCTCATGCGGCTACTGATACAAGTCCATTTTCCTTGATGAGGCCTCTATTTAGATTGTTTCTCCATTTTTAAAATTGAGATGTTTGTTTTTCTAGTTGCTTGGTTTTAAGGGTTCTTATTATGTATGAGTCCTTAATCAAACAAGTGTCCTAAAAATATTTTAACCTAACTTTTTGTTTGCTTTATTCACCCCTTCTTTTTTAGAAACAGTTTAACATTATGTTACCCAAACTGGTCTTGAACCCATGATCCTCTTGTGTTAGCCTCTGGAATGCTGTAATTATGGATGTATTATTTTCTTGGAAATGTTCTGTGAGGAAAAATTTTTACTTGTAATGATGTCCAACATTTTCCCTTCAGGGGCCTTCCATTTTCATTTATATTGAATCCAAATCCTCTCACTCTCAAATGCTTAGGGCCTGGTTCCTGGTTCCTACCTACTTCTGCCACCTCGTCTCTCTCATCTCTTCCATTTCCCCTCTCATGACATTTGAGCCATGTGAGTATTTACTCTAGTCTGTGATTGTGCCTGTGATACAGCATTCTGATTCATCACTGAGGTTTCAGATAGAGCTTAATCACTAGCATCTCCCTGGTGCTTTAATTGTGTGCATAGTTTTCCTTCTTTTTAACTTTATGGAAATGATCACTACTTGTAATTATCCCTTCCCATTCTTTTTTTTTTCCTGTTTTTTGGACAGAGTCTCACTATCTAGCCTGGACTGGATCTGTCTTCCTCAGCCTCTGAGTGCAGAGATTAAAGACATCACCATGCTGGGATTCTGTACTTTGTTCACTTAGTTATTATCTTCTGTCTATACTGGAAGTTGATATTTACTAGAGCTGAGAGTACACCTGCCTGGGCTGCTGGCATTTGGGCAGCTTTTTCAACAGCTCTACCTCTGTGTTCACACAGAGGCTCTAAAAAAGATAAGGTGTATAAGATTCTTCCGGGTCTTAAAAAATTGGAGACTGCCATTTATATGCATGAGGGAAAAGTCAGTTGAATTTACAGAATTTCCTGTGGTTTATCCTCTTGCTGAATGAGTGTCTGATGTCTTCCAGAGTGATCATGTTCACAGAGGCAATATTCCTTCTTTGCAGATTTGGACCCTCTCTTTGGACCTACTTAGTTATATTCTGTGGGCTGGGCAGATTCTCCTAACCTCCTGAAACTCCTCAGATCATGACCCCAGGGACAGTTAATGTTTTCTCTAGGGCTGTTTCCTAGGGGTGTTGGAATATGGGAAATAACCACAGCGCAGATATTGGTATCAGTGAAGAAATAATTTTTATATGTTCAAGGTCTCCCAAGGGATTAATACCTTACTGTAGGGATGCTGCTGTAGGTACCATGCACACCTCTAGAACTTTATAATTCTTAGACTCCACAGCAGTGGTTCTACAACTTGTTCTATCCATTAGCTAAAAGTTATCTAGTTCTATAGTAGTTCTTTGTTTCCAGTTACTAATGGTGAGCTTATCTCCCCCTGTGCACAATCTCCTACCACCTGTAACCTTTGGCTTGTTGGCTCTGACACTCCTGCTCTCTACAGTTGTATTCCTGAGCCCTCTCTCATCTGGATGCTGTGATGAGTCATACTGAAGCACCCCAACCTGTGGATGCTCCCTAATCTCAGTACCATCAGCACAGTTGAGTTTAAAATAATTGATTCTCTCAAGCTGACTCCTGTCTGCTTCCCTGATCCAACTATGGACATAGAGGACTTTCTTTCTGCTGCTGACCTGTCTGATGGAAGGATCACTGCTTCATCAGAATGCAAAACTGGGTTTGAAGTTGGTGAGGTATGTCTGGCTATTACCTTTTGAAAGAAATTTTAGCCCTTTCCCACAGCAGGAAACTGTACAGCCATGCTCACCTTGCTTCTCTGCAGTATACATCTTTCTTTCTGCTATTTCTCAGTACCCTTTCACTTCCTTCATGGATTCCCAAAGCCTCTCCTCAATTTCTCTCTTTGTGGTAAAGTTTAGTCTTTCATATTCTGATTCTATCTTTCACTGACTTTACAAAGAGCCTCTAGTTTGCCATCTTACCAGGAAATACTCTTTTCTTTTTAAGTAATTAACTCAAGAATTATGTTACAATAACATACAACTGACTAGTAGAACCTATCTCAGGTATTTTATTATAATAACACAAAACAAAACTGACTCCCACAGGTTTCCACCTTATGTCAACCTCATTTGTAGTTCTTGAGCTCTGTGTTATCCTGCGTGATTTTCATGGGAGTGATCCACGTGTGGATTCTTCAGTATGTGGGGCTTTAATCACATGCCTAGTACCTGGAAATTTGTTCTCCTGGATTCAAGATGGATGATTATCCCTACTTATCCATCCTTTATGTAGTAAATTAACTTTCTTTTGACACTTTCTGGAATAGGCATCAACATTAGGTACCACCTCTTCCATCTTTAAATTGGGGCAACTCGCTCAGGCTTTCATAGTTGATAAGGTCTAAATGCTAAGCATAAAACACTGCAGCCAGTAAAATCAACTTTGCTAATTTTCACATGTCAAATACTTTCTGAATTTTGTGGCTTTCATTGACCTACCAGCTTCTACTCCAATAACTTAGTTGTCTTAGCTGTGACACTTCATCTATATCCTTAAGAAATACATTGATTATACTTTCTTCCCTTTTGAAATCTTTATGAGATATTTAGGGAGTAGAAGCCAATGTCCTTCTCTTTTCTAAATACCTGCTCAACTCCATGAAACTTGAACAGAAACAGGGGCCCTGCTGATTAAGGGCCCATAAAGAAACTTGAGACAAGTCAAATTTGGGAGAGCCAGCCTGGGTCTGGGGCCTTAATGAGCAATGATGACTGGGTGCCACAGGAGCCCTATACCAAATTGGAAGTGTGGGTACTGACGAGCCTTGAAGGAAAGATCATGCTGCAGGATATAGAACAGGAGAGGTGGGCTTTCCAGGCATAGAGGTTATAGAGGAGAGCAAAAGCTGTAACTGTGCCTCAGAGCAAGCAGGGAGAATCAGTGGGCATGACAGCAGCAACTTGGATGGGGAAAGAGGACCTGGCCAAGATGGGGAGTCCTATGAGAAGGTAGCTGGATTTAAATGTTGGTCTCAGCAGTAGTGAGACAACTGTAGAGATAAGGTCTTCTGGTCTGGTCCTGCATACTTGGGAGGAGCTGGACACAGGCTGAAGCAGATGGGAAGAGGAGAGAAGCTGGGATTAAGAGAAATACATATGAGTAGATATGTATCCCTATTTTATCAGACTGTCATGGGTGGTCAGTGACTTAAGACAGATGAAACTGGGGTAGCATTCCTTGCACTCTATGACTGCTGTCTGTGGCTCTGGGCCCCTCTCCAAATGGAGCCACCAAGTGAGGAATTTCCACTGGGGGCTAAGAACGGCAGTGTTAAGAACTTTGGTACTACCCTCTGTTCGTCCTCAAAGGAATCAGGCTCCGAGACAGCTGAGAAGCTCTTCCCCTTGAAGCCTGTCTATACCCCTTACAACTCCTTCCGTAGTACAGAGAGCTCCAGCTGGGAGCACCATGCCCAGAGGCTGCTGCTTCCATGTGCTTGATGAGCACCCCAGGGACTTCGGAGTTCCTCAGTTTTAACATTTTGCTATCTTAGTGCAAACACACTCTCTACCTACCTGTGCCAAAAGAGGGATCATGCTACCAGCATTGTCCCCTTTCTGTGAAGTATGGAGGCCCTCAGAGCTGCTATAATCACTACTTCCATGCAATTCTATTTCCTGGCAGTTGTTACAGAATAGAAAGGAACCCAGTTCCATCCACTATGAGTTCCTGATGGCTGCCCATCACCAGCACCAACTTCTTTTCTATGCATATGCATTTGTGTGCTGTCTCAGCATCCTCTGAAGACCAGTTATTTCAGACATCCCTAGGCAGATATGGTGTCACAGAGAGTAAGGCAGGCACTCCATTGTGTCTGCCTGGCTATCTGGAGGTTGTTGAGCATGAAGCCATGGTTAACATCATGAGGCAAAGTATAAGAAAATAAAAACTGTTCTTTTTTTTAATCATGTGATCTTCAGGTTTCGTTGGTTGAGAACCTAATAATTCCCTGGCATTTTCTCAACATGTATTTGGGAAATTTCCAGAAGTCTGCAGGACCAGGATGCATGTCCCAAGCTCACAAGCTCACTGTGTTTTCTTTGTTTTTCATTTTTTATTAGATATGGACATATTTTGTAAACAATACATGTTGGTACCATCCTTTCCCTCTTCCCTACCCCTTTTCTGAAGAGGCTTTCCTCACTGGGGATGCAGGTCAACCCCATGGGGATTGTGGGTCATGCATTATGGTGGGAGAGAGGAAATGTCTGTGTCCAAAATGTTCCAACTTTTCTAACAATTTTTCTGCCCTCAATTCTACAAAAGCCCCTGAGCCATTCTGGGAGCATTTTAAATCTTCTTCAATGATGGGCACTTAGGAGCCTCTGGATCTCTGGTTTGATAGATATTGAGTGTCCTCAGTATCAAAATCATCCTTGTGCAGATATCAGGTTCACCAAGAAGTCAACACTCTTTCTCATTTCCCCAATTCCTCTGTGGTTTCAGCTGGGGCTAGGGTGCAGTGCACTGGGTCATTTATTTCCTCAGGTCCAGCTCCCATCTGAAAAAGAGAAGCAGAATGAAGTCAACACCAGCTAAATGGGATAACCATTATTAATTGAGAGAGAATTTAAAGGGTGTAGACCCTCTCAGAGCCCAAGATAAGTGGGAGCTTGACAATGGAAAGCAGAATCATTATTGGATATGATTCTGATTTGTTTTCCAGTTCCAGATAAGGTTCCCTTTCCATCGAGCAGATCTGTTAGCCAAACCAAGAGCAATTGGTTCCCCACAATGGCTATTAGCCACTATTGCACTTGTGTGAGCATCACATCAGGTTGTTTGCTTCTGAGTCACTTGGACTTTGAATTGCTTGGACAGATGCTGGCCACTTTCCTCTGGTAGCTCATGTAGCACCTTTGAGCACTACTATAATCTGGGGACTGGCTCTCCTCTGGATTCCAACCAGGTCTTTTCATGGTCCATGCCAGCAGCATATAGTGTCCTCAGCAGTAGGGTCTTACTATTAACCTCCTATGGGTAATCAAGTGCTCTGACAGAAGTCTGTGTTGTTTGTTTTGGGAGATTTAGTAGGTCTCTCAAATCAATAGCTCATTGTAGATGCAGAACACATCCTATTACAGGGAATAACAGGCCAGTGCCAAAGGAAAAGAATAAAGTAAAGACAGAGAAGAAAGAGAAACAGGAGAAACTTGAGATTACGTTTTGTCTCAACCTCTCCAGGGCCCTTCGATTCACGTGCTCCCTCTAAGGTCCTCTTGAGGGTTCCACCTTATAGGTTGACTTCCAGGATACAGTATTATAAGGTACCAGTTCAATATGGGTTCAGTTTTGTGTCCTCTCCCCAACCATTTGCCTTTCCCCGAGCCCTACTTTCCCTATTGTCCAAGCCTCAATATGCTATTCAGGTATATCAGCAATGTAAGCTGATCCAGGTTAGGAATTGCAGGTGAATGAGACCATGAGATTGTTGTCTTTCTGTGATTGTGTGAGTTCACTTAGCATGATCTGTTCCAAGTTTGACCATTTTTCTACAAGTTTCAATGTGTCATTTTTTTCTTACTGCTGAGTAGAATTTCATCATGTAGATATACCACATCTTGGTTATCCATTAATCCAATGATGGGCACCTGGGTTGATTCAAGTTTTTAGCTGTTATGAATTAAGCAGCTATAAACATGGTTGAGCAAATATCTCTGAACTGAGATGTGGAGCTTTTAGGGTAAATGTCCAGTAAAGAAATAACAGGGTCTCTTGGTACCTCTGTATTCATCCTTTCCAGGAGTCTCCATTCTGTACCATACTGTACCAGCTTTCATTCCCACCAACAGTGAATGAGTGTTCCTATTTCTTCACTGCCTCTCCAACATTTGTTTTGATTTGATTTTTTACTGTTTGCTATCCTTACTGGGATGGAATCTCATAGATGTTTTAGTTTGCATTTCCCTAATGGTTAGGGATATTGAACATTTTCTTAAGTGTGTTTTAGCCATTTGTAAGTCTTCCTCTGGGAACTCCCTATTTAGTGTTCTGTCACACTTTTGGAGTGGGTTGCTTGATTTTTTTATTGTTTAAGTTTTGGAGTTATTTGTAGATTCTAGATATTAAGCTTCTGTCAGTGTTATAGATGGCAAAGATTTTCTACCATTCAATGGGTAATCTTGGCTCTGCTTATGGTATGTTTGTCTGTACAAAAACTTTTTAGCTTCATGAGATCCTATTGGTTGAGTGCTTGTTAAATTTCCTGGACTACTTGGGTTTTATTCAGGAAGTCTTTTCACAGTCTTACATTGTGGAAATTGCCTCTTATTTTTTATTCCAGTAGTTGAAGAGTTTCAGATCTCATATTGGGGTCTTCAATCCATTTGGACTTGATTTTTGTGTATGGCAAAATGAGTGGGTCTAATTTCATTTTTCTACATATGGTCATCCAATTTGTCTAACACCATTTGTTGAAGATGCTGTCTTTTCTCCAGTCTACATTATTGGCACCTTTATCAAAGACCAAGCAGCTGGGTCTTCAATTCTGTTCCATTGGTCTATGTTTCCTTTTTTATTCCAGTACCATGCTGTTTTTGTCACTATGGCTTTGTAACACAGCTTTAGATCAGGTATGGTGATACTGCCAAGGTGTTTTTCTTTTTTTTCTGATGATATGTTTGGATATTGGAGGTCTGCTGCCATTCCATATGAATTTTGAGATCACTCTTTTAATCTATATGAAGAATGACACTGGCATTTTTATTGGTATTGTATTAAATCTGTATATTTCTTTTGGCATAAGTTCCATTTTCACAATATTAATTCTATCTATCCAGGAGCATGGGAGGTCTTTGCATCTTCTCAAGTCCTCTATTTCTTTCTTGAGTGTTTTTATGTTTTTATTATAGAGGTCTTTCATATCCTTGGTTAGTGTTATTCCAAGGTATTTAATGTTGTTTGTTGGTATTGAAAATAGGACAGCCTCACTTATTTCTTTCTCTGTATATTTGTCCTTTGCAAACAGAAAAGCTACTGATTTTTGTATATTGATTTTGTATCCTGCCATTTTGCTAAAGGAATTTATTATCTTTGAAATTTTGAGAAGGATACTTTCAGGTCACTTATATATAGGATCATGTCATCTGCAAATAGGACTAACTTGACTTCTTCCTTTCCAATTTGAATCCCTTTGATTTCTTTCTCCTGTCTTATTGCTTGGGCTAGTAATTCTAGTACTATTTTCAAGAGCAGTGGTGACAGTGGGCACTCCTGTCTTCTTCCTGATCTTCTTGAATTTTTACCCACTAAGTATTATTTAGGCTTTGGGAGGTTCATATATAGCCTTTATTGTGTTGAGGTATAAATCCTCCATGCCTATTCTCTCCAGTGTTTTGATCTTAAAGTGGTGATATATTTTGTCAAAGACCTCCTCTATATCAATTGAGATGATCTTGTGGTTCTCATGGTTCAGTTTAATTATGTGGTGTATTATGTTGGCTGATTTCTATATGATAAACTATCCCTGGAATGAAGTCTACTTGATCAAGGTGGATAATGCTTTTGATGTTTTCTTGGATTAAGTTTGCATATATTTTGTTTGTGATCTTTGTATCTAAGTTCATTACAGATATAATACTATAGTTTTCTTTCCTTGTTGCATCTCTGTCTGGTTTTGGTATTATGGTAATGCTACCTATATAAAGGGAGTCAGAGAAGATTCCCTGGTCTACCATAATGCATAACAGTTTGAGAAAAATTGGTTTCAGTTCTTTAATGAAGGCTTGAAAGAATTCTGCTGAGAAGCCATCTGGTCCTGGGCTTTTCTTTTTGATGTAGTTTTTGATTACCTTTTCCATCTTGATGGATGTGATAGTTTTGTTTAGAGATTAATCTGCTTTGAGTTTTAGTTTTGGTAGATGGTATGTGTGTAGGAATTTATCCATTTCTTTCATATTTTTTGATGGACGGTAGCCATCTTGGCTGGAAGTCCCTGTATCAGGCTTTTATCCTTTGGCCCATGTGCCCTGTGACTAAGTTGACCAAAAATATTGGTACCCAGTGTCCAGTCAGGATACTAGAGCAAAAGTCCTGATTCCATATCACACACAGGGACCAGACCTCCCCAAGCAAGGCACAATGGAACCTACCAGAACCAGGGGAGTAGGCAGAGCAAAAGAACAGAGATCTGGACTATTTACTCTATGCCATGCCCTCCATCACACAGACTGGCACAGGGAACTCAGACCAGGGGAGGTGTGTGGAGCCCACAAAGAGATGTCTGGCCTACTCATAGCAGACCACTGAGCTGGTCCACTCACAGACTGGCACAAGGATTCCAGACCCCTGAGGTGGGAGGAGCCCAGAAACAGAGGTCTGGCCTACTCAATGCAGACTGTAGTGTCTGCCCACCTGCACACTGTCAGAGCTGGCAACCCAGTCCAGGGAGGAGGGTGGAGCCCAGAAACGGGTCTGGCCTACTTCAGACTGCCTTGCCTGCCTACCTGCACACTGTTGGCACAGGTAACCCAGAATGGGGAGGTGGGAGGAGCCCTTAAACAAGGGTCTGGCCTACTCACTCCAGACAGCTGTGCCTGCCCACACAGTGTCTGATCCAGCAACCCAGACCAGCAAGGTAGGAGGAAGCCAGAAACAGGGGTTTAGACTCCAGTCTGCCATGCCCACCTGCACACTGCCCATGTTATCCTTACTTCCTCCTCTCCCTAGACCTCTTTCATTTATTTTTTGATTTTTTTGTTTATTTTTATTTATTTATTTGAGAGTGACACACAGAGAGAAACACACACACACACACACACACACACACAGAGAGAGAGAGAGAGAGAGAGAGAGAGAGAGAGAGAGGGAGACAGAGAGAGAGAATGGGCACGCCAGGGCCTCCAGCCATTGTAAATGAACTCCAGACGTGTGTGTCCCCTTGTGCATCTGGCTAACATGGGTCCTGGGGAATCGAGCCTCAAACTGGGGTTCTTACACTTCACAGGCAAGCACTTAACCACTAAGCCATGTCTCCAGCCCTGTCAAGCAAATTTTAAACATGAATATAAAGTATGCAAGGGTTGCTAGACTCTACACCAGAATTCTCTCATTCTCATCTTCTCTAAACCCAAATGGCTCACAAAAGAAATAGTAACAGATGGTAAGGATTATTTCCAAGTCCACCTGTGAGCCCTTACTTGAGATATTACTGTGTGTGAGAAAGATAGAGAGAGAGAGAGAGAGAGAGAGAGAAAGGGAGGGTGGGGGGAGAGACATTTGTGTGTGAATTTTCATATGTATATAGTCATAGAGAATGTGTGGGTACATGTGATTGTACGTGCATGTTGAGGCCAAAGATCAACATCAGGAACCTTCCTTAATTGTTTTCCACTTTATTCTGTTTAGACATGGTCTCTCACTGAACTTAGACCAGAGCTCACGAATTTGTCTGGTCTACCTAGCCAGCTTATTCCAGGAATATACCTGACTCTAGAATTCAAGCATTGAGATTACAAGTGTGTACCACCATAACTGGCATTTATGTGAGTGCACAGTATTCAAACTCAGGGCTTCATTCTTGTATGGCAAGTAATTTACTGACTGAACCATCTCCTGAGTTACAAGGCTTTAATTTTAAAAAGAAATCTGATAGGTATTCTCAACTACAGAAAATCATTCCTGAAGGTACCTCAGTCCAAACCAGGGTAAGTTCTATCTGCTTTCTCAGTTTTGGAGATTGAATCCTGGCTAGATAATATACTAGAGAATTATACTATTACTGAGCCACATGCCCAGTCACAGACCACTTCTGTCTTGAAGAGATATGTATGTTTTGTTTTATTTTTTGCTAATGAAAAGTAAAGTATTTATATTAAGTAAGATCATAGAAGCCAACAGGTTTTTAAATTTTTAATATAATTTTATTAGTAGATGTACTCTCAGCTTATGAAGGAACAGAAACTATTCAAAATGAGTTTTCTCTTTCCTATTTTTAGAGACAAATTCTTGCTATGTGTCCCTGACTAGTTTACAATTTTCTATAGAGATTAAGATGGCCTCAAAATTGCTGCAATACTCATGTCTCTGTCACCCAAGTGTTGGAATTACATGCCCAGCTGAGCCCACACATTTTGTGAACAAGATGCAAGACAAGGCTGCTTCCCAGCTTCCTATAACAAATAGATTAGTGAAAGGGGCAGTGCCAGAACTGAGCAAGCCAAGTGTCAGAACCCAGACCTAATCAGGCTTCACATAATAGGTTCAAAATGGTGACAGACTCACATTTTCTCTTTTTTAAAATTTCCGTTGTACTTGTCCTATCCCTGCCCCACTGTAACGCTCGGGTCTTTAGAGTACATTCACTGGAGGACATATCCAGGGCTATATTTGTTCTTATACTGATTAGATAATGGCATTTGGCTCTAAATTGTAGGAATCATTTCTACATATTCATATAAAGGTGGTAGTAAAGTCATGTAAGTATTGTCACCTTAGGTCATGTAAATTTGTCTCTCAGCCATCCGAAGAACACTCAATAGCCTCAGTCAGCACCACTAGATATAGAAGAATCACCCAGCTGAACCCTGAACAAATGCCTAACTCACAAAATATTATAAAATTTAGTTATTTTAGGTCAATACAGTACACCTTCAGGTAGTTTCTTGTATAGCAAGTAAAAAACTGACAGCAAAGTCTTGGTGTGTGCTACATGCCATAAGACTTAGTTCACCCTTTCTAACTATAAAACCTCTTTGCTAGCTGAACAACTTTTTAAAACATAGCCTCCTGCAATAAATGAAGTGCATAATCTGGACATTGTCATTAAGACTCTAAATCCTAAAAGCAGATAGGGAAAAACAACAAATTAAATTTAAAGGTAACCCCATCAGAATTAATTCAGACTTCTCAATGGAAACCCTGAAATCCAGAAGGGCCTAGAGTGGAACACAACAAAGTCTAAGAACCTATGGCTTCCAACCCAAACTGCTTTACCCAGCAAAAGTATCTCCCAAATAGATGGTGAAAGAAAACTTTTCACATTAAAACTCAGCTTTATATCTATATGAACACAAAGCCAAACCTGCAAAAAATACTTCAAGAAATTCTCCACACAGAAGAATCAAATAATCAATCTCAAGTGCCTACATAAAACAGATCACATTAACCAAACTCAGAGAAGGCTCAAGAAAACACAAAGACCAAGAACTTGAGAGCCTCCATCTCAAAACTCTTAATGGTGATTAACTCCTTTAGCAGAGTAGCAATATACAAAATCACTGCACAAAAATCAGTAGGCATTCTGCATACAAAAGACAAGTATATAGAGAAAGAAATAAGTGACATTTTCCCATTTTCAGTAGCAACAACAACAACAAGAATACCTTAGAGTAACATTAAATAAGGATGTGAAAGTCCTGTACATAGAAAACAGAAAAGCACTCAAAAAAGAAATTGAGGAAGACTTGAGAAAATGGAAAGACCTCCCATACTCCTGGAGAGGCAGAATTAACATTGTGAAAATATCAAACTTACCAAAGGCAAAATACAGATTTAATGCAATGCCAATCAAAATCCCAACATTATTCTTCACAGGTATGAAAAGAATCTCAAAATTCATATGAAAAGGCAGAAGGCCTCATATATCCAAACATATCCTCAGCAAAAGAAACATCTCTGGAGGCATCACCATACATGACCTAAAGCTATATTACAAAGCCATAGTAATAACAAGAGCATGGTACTGGCATAAAAACAGGAGTATAGACCAATGGAACAAAATTGAGGACCTGGACTTTTGGTCAATTAACTACAGCTACTTGATATGTGACAAAGGCCCTAACAATATAGGCTGGTAAGAAGACAACATCTTCAACAAATGGTGCTGGACAAACTGGATATACATATGCAGGAAATTGAAACTTGATCCACACACCTTGCCATGTACAAAAATCATGTCCAAATAGATCAAGGATCTCAATATAAGACTGGAAACTTTGTTACTGCTGGAAGAAAAAAATAAAAATAGGAAATTTCCAGGATATAGGAATGGGAAAGAAGTTCTTGAACAAAACCCCAGTAGCTCACGAGGTTAAACAGTCACTCAATCATTGGGATCTCATGAAGCTGAACAGTTTTGTCACAGACAAACATACAATAAGTAGAGCCAATAGATTACCACAGAATGGAAGAAAATATTTGTTGGCTATCCAACTGACAGAGGCCTAATTTCTAGAATCTACAAAGAACCCAAAAACCTGAAAAATAAAAAGTCAAACAACCCACTCACAAAGTGGGTCAAAAAACTGGACAGGCAATTCTCAGAAGAAATACAAATGGTAAACACACTTAAGAAAATGTTCATCATCACTAATCATTAGGGAAATGCAACTATGCAATTCTACTTTATCCCAGTAAGGATAGCAAGCATTAAAAAAATCAAATGAAAATAAATGCTGGAGAGTTTGTGGAGAAATAGGAACCCTCATCATGTTGGTGGGAAGGTAAGATGGTACAACCGCTTTGAAAAGTAATATGGAGACTCCTAAAATGTTGACTATAGAGTTGCCAACAGACCCAGTTATTCCCTTACTGAACATTATCCTCAGTACAAACAAATTTGCACACCCATGTTTATAGTTTCTCAATTCCTAATAGCTAAAAGCTGGAATCAACCCAGATGTCCATCATTAGAAGAATGTATAACCAGGATGTGGTATATCTACATCATGGAATTCTACACAGCAGTAAGAAAAATGAGCAATAAAATTTGAAGAAAAATGTTTGATCCTGGAACAGATCATTCTCAGTGAACTCACCAAATCACAGAAAGTAATTGTATAGTCTCATTCATCTATGACTCCTAATCAGAATGTATCCAAGATACTGACCTAACTAATAAGCATCTTGAGGACCAGACAATGGGGTCAGTGGGAAGAAAGGGTAGGGTAAGGGTGGGGGTGGGCCACAAAACTGGACCCAAATGGCAATGGTACCATAAATTACCTTCTGAAGTGCTGTACTATTAAGCCAAAGAATGTCTAAGTAGTTAAGTTAGAGGAGGATGACACAACAAATTTAACAAGACAAATCTATTCTGAAGATCTGGCTTTATAAAACAGAGGACACACACAGAAAAGCTGAATTCTAACTTCAGGAAGATTTCATGAATAAAATACATTTATAGACTACAGACATGGGTCAATGCTCACATATGTTCATTTTATCTGTTGACTAGCACAAGAGGCATAAATAATACAATTTTCTTCTACTTCTCCACTGCAGAGGATTAAAAAAATGCTCAATATAGTTTTTCCTACCAAATGATCACTATCACTAGAGGTGACTATGGGATCCAGGTCAGATCAATAGAGGGATTTGACTTTCCAAAGAGAGAAACAGTTAGATGACACTACCATTTCCTCTGCTAACTGCTTTTACTCTGAGCATGATGTCCAGAGCTCCAGTAGTCATATCATGACCATGAGGTCTCAAACACAAACCCTCCAGAATAGCAAGGGTATCTGCCTGGGCAGCTGCTTCTCAGCATTGTCATTATCTTCCTACCTCCAGATATTTTACATTTTGGGGAAATTTATTTGTTTTTAGCCATTGTAGGTGAGTAGTTTTGATGCAGGAGTTGGGGAATCAGGTGGGGTCTAATGGCTACCCAGGGTGAACATACTTCTGTCCCTACACTTCCCATACACAGGACTATGAAAGGCTGAGAAAGCCCACAGAGCAGCCACAGAGAAGACACTGTGCAAAGGCATATCCTCCAATACTAAACTGGGCCTTTTCCCACACCTTCATCACTTGTTTACTAGCCCCTCCACTCACCTCTTTTTCTCATCAGGCAAATGTCAGGGACATTTTATTCCTTGCATGAATGCCAACAAAGGATTGGATTAGGGACAGCTCTGTGAGCAAAAATGGCAGATAAGTAGACTTCCTAAAGCTGTGGTACAACACAAAGCTGGATGACATTTGTCTGGAATGGCCTGTAGAATTCTCTGTAGTCATCTTCTGTGGCTCTGGGGCTGCTGAGGCCATGCAGCCCTAAAAACTGAATGGATTTTAACAACAAAGTCTTGTTGCCCTGAAGTTGTGGGGCTGAGATATGAAGTCAGGGACACAGGCTGTGAAGTGTAAGAAGGGCCAAGTTGTTGCTACAGAAACAAGTGAAGGAGTGGCTTCTGTTCAGCCTGTGGCTTGAAGATGGATCACTGTATCCTCAAGATAATTGTGACTCTTTATACATGATGCTTTCATGTCATCTTCCTTGTGTTATAATGAAGTCCAGATTTATCCTTTACATAAAAACACCAGGTGTATGGGACTAGAACCTAAGTTAAAGACATTAAATTTGCAAAAATTGATTCCAGACAAGCAACTTTCTGAGTTACTGGGGCTTCAGCATTCAACACGTCTTTCCTGGGGAACATAACTGTAGCAGACAGCTTCAGGTTCACTGAGATGAACTTCCAGACCAGACACAGTTATGGAGGAAGGGATTTATTGAAGCTTATAGATCCAGGGGAAGTTCCATAATGACAGAAGAAACTGACCTGCTTTCACAGGACCCAGCAGAAACAGAGAGGAGCACAAGCCTAAAACCCAAAGCCACAGCACACTTCAGGAACTCCAGCTAGGCACACTTTGCATATGTTTGGATTGAAATCTGCAACCCACCACCACACCTTAAGATCCACCAGTGTTACTGCCTCCAGCCAGGTGGCTGAAGATGCAAACTGCAAACAAACAACTGAATATGTTGGGGGCAATCTATTCTATTCAAACCAGCACAATAACTAACTCATTATACACCCTCATAACTTAGTCTATGATTATTGGTTAGTTATCTCTACATTATAACTTTATCAAGTAAAAATATCCATTTACTAGGCACATTATTCCTATTTTTCTTGATTTTAGATTTACATTGTATGGTATTAAATTTTATTTTCACCAAGGGTATTTGCCTTTGATGGAAAATTATTTAATTCAGAAAAATCCAGGCTCATTAAAAGATGACAAATAAAATACATTACATGAAAGAAGGCATGGGGAATTCTGGGTAAGATGGCTGCATTAGAGTCATAGTAATCCACCCTAGGGAGGGATTTGAGCCAAACCACAGTAAAATGCACTCTTCATCTGAAAAGTGAAGGTGTATAGGATATTTTCCATCACAGCAGAGATGTAAGAGACACTAAAATCTATCAGAAAGGAGGATATTGGCCACAATCCCTTTGTGGAGCTTGTAGACCACCCCACAGGACATACTCACTCGGTACTTAGCTACAGAAGCAGAGACCAAGAAAGGGGATTTTCCAAACTCATCAGCCTCCTGGCAAAGTCAGGAAATCTGAATGGGAGACAACTGGACACGATGAGCTTAGCAGTTCCAGTACAACTCCAGGCTTCCTTCACTCTCCCATCGCCTAATTGACAGAACCTAAACCCTCTGCAGAAGGTATTCAGCTTCAGGTGGTAGAGTATCCAGCACAGCTCATCAGAGCACCAGATTCACAGCACAACACCGAGGGATGGAAGTGGGCACTCAGCATTGGTGATATTTGAAGCCACCCGCAAAAGAAATGAGACTGACTAACAAAAAATGAAGGTACAGGGCTGGAGGAATGGCTTACCAGTTAAGGCATTTGGCTGAAAAGCCAAAGGACCCAGGTTCTATTCCCCAGGACCCCTGTTAGTCAGATGCACAAGGGAGCACATGCATCTGGAGTTCATTTTCAGTGGCTAGAGGCCCTGATGTGCCCATTCTGTCTCTCTCTATATATCTCTCCCTCTCTCTCCCCCTTTCTCTGTTAAATAAATATATATATTTTTAAAGCAGGTACATAGGTCTTCACTGGAAGTGTTAATCTCTCTTTCTATGTCAGGGCAGGTTATGGGTTACATATTCTTGGTTGGTTTTACCATTATCAATTAAGCTGTATTTTGGAGTTGACTTTTGTTGCCTTTAATGCTCTCAGATTCATAGGGCCTCTGTCCTTTTCTTATGTCATTATTGGGGGTGGGGTCTGATTCAGAACCTGGCTGAACTGGAACTCATTTCAGAACTGAAATTGCAATCTCTCAGCAGACAGGATTAAGGGTGTAGAGCAATACACACACTTAAGAGTTTGTGGCTTTATAAGGGTATCTGTTTGTTTCTGTCCCCACACTTGCATACTCTGTGCTGGTTTTTAGAATTTGCCAGCAAAATGCTTCACACAGCCCACCAGAATACTTGAATACCAGGCAAACTCAACACCTAGGATTACTTGTGCAGCTGTGTTAGAGTACATAAGCTACACTTGGCTCCTTAAACCTCATATTCTGAAGGTACATAAAGTTGGACTTGAAATCTAAAAGCATTGCAGATTATTAGAAAACTCAAGGTGCAAATCAACTCACAATGCAAAAATGCAACATTATAATACAAGAACCACAAAGAATCAGGACAATACAATCCCACCCAAAATTATAAATCTATCAGAAATGGCCCCCAATGAGTCTGTTTTAGATGAAGAGCCTGACAAAGATTTTTTGAAAAATAATTTTATCTAAACTGAAAGAAATCAAAGAAGAAATCAAAAAGAAAGCTAAGGAATTTAAGGAGAAAAAAACTCCTGAAGGAATTCCAAGAGAACACAGGGAATCAGTTTATTGTAATAAGAAAGTCATTAGAAGACATGAGTAAGGAAATAGAAATACTGAAGAAAAAAACACAGCCAGTCAAATAAAAAGCTCTGTGGATTGTCTCACCAGTAGAATGGATGGAGATAACAGAATATCTAGGCTACACGAACAGGTGGCAGATCTAATACAGTCCAACAAATAGAAAGACAAGCTAATATAGAAGATATGAATTGGAATTTCAAGATATCCAGGACACTAAGAAAAGGCCAAATATAAGAATTCAGGATGTAGTGGAAGGAGAATTTCAATCCTGCGACTTAGTAGGAATTTTCAACAAACTCATAGATGAAAAATTTTCCCAAATTGGAAAAACAAATGCCAATGCAAATACAGGAAGCTTTTAGAATACCAAACAGACAAAACCTGGAAAGAACCTATCCTCGCCATCTTATAATTAAACTACTAAACATGCAAACCAAAGAAAATAGATTGAAAGCAGATAGAGAGAAAAAGCAAGTTACCTACAAAGGCAAAAATTAAATCAAGATGTGATAAACTAATTAAATAGACCTATTACAAATAAGGAGATCCAAGCAGTTATAAAAAGACTCCCAACTAAAAACAATCCAGGCCCAGATGGATTCACTGGTGAATTTTTCCAGACCTAATACCACTGCTTCTAAAACTGTTCCACAAAATAGAAAAGGAAGGAATTTTACCAAACTCCTATGAATCCAGCATCATCCTGATATCCAAACCAGACAAAAACAGAACAACAACAAAAAAAATTACAGGCCCATTTCCTTCATGAGTATAGATGCAAAAATTCTCAACAAAATATTGGCAAACAGAATACAAGAATATATCAGAAAGATTATTTACCCTGACCAAGTAGGCTTTATCCCTGAGATGCATGTATGGTTCAACATATGCAAACTGATAAATGTAATATACTATATAAATTAACTGAAGGATAAAAGTCACATGATCATTTCAATAGATGTAGAAATATCATTTGACAAAATCCAACATCCCTTCATGGTAAAAGTCCTACAGAAACTGGAATAGAAGAAACATATCTCAACATAATAAAGGCTATTTATGACAAACCTACAGCCAACATAATACTAAATGCAGAAATATTTGAAGTTTTTCCACTAAATTCAGAAGCAAGGCAAGAGTGGCCACTATTCCCACCTTTATTTAACATACTACTGGAAGTCTCAGCTATGGCAATAAGGCAAGAGACACTCATAAAAGGGATATAAATTGGAAAGGAAGAGATGAAATTATCATTATTTACTGATAATATGATTCTATACATAAAGGACCCTAAAATCTTGACCAGCCAACTGTGAGAGATGATATCCACCTTTAGAAACATAGCAGGATGCAAAATGAACACACAGAAATCAGTAGCTTTCCTATATACTAAGAACAAACATGCAGAAGATGGAATCAGGGAATCTCTCCCATTTACAATCGCCTCAAAATAAATAAATGAATAAAGTACCTTGGAATAAACCTAACCAATTAAGTAAAGGGTCTCTACAATGAGAACTTTAAAGCATTCAAGACAGAAATTGTATAAGGCACCAGGAAATGGAAAGACATCCCATGTTCTTGGATTGGAAGAATCAATATTGTGAAAAGATCTCACCAAAAGTGATCACATTTAATGCAAGCCCCATTAAAATTCCAATGACTTTCTTCATAGAAATAGAAAAAAATTCTAAAATTAATTTAGAAGCGCATAAAGCTCCAAATAAACAAAACAATTTTGAGCAAAATATATAAGACTAATGTTATCACCATATCCAATTTTAAGCTATATTGCAAAGCCATAGTAACAAAGACAGCATTGTACTAGCACAAAGACAGACATGTAGATCAGTGGAACAGAATAGAGGACTTAGTACCCAGGAAAATAAAGTTAAGGATCAGGAATTCAAACCACTTTTAGAGCATTTGCTTAGCCCTGGTTAAAATGCCTTGGGTTTGAATCCTGGTATGTCACAAACAAAAACTAAAACAAAACAAAACAAAAAGGTGATTTCCTGAGATCACAGCAGCAGCATCACTTTAACCTTTACAATCCTATGTTCTGTTTGCTGGGCCCTCTTTCAAGCCTGTCACATGCATCTGTATTGAAGTCTCATTGTTTGGAAGGTATTATATAATCCAGTTTTAACAGTTTTTAACAAATCAAGCAATTGAGTTATAAAGTTATAAAGATATGAATAGTTTCCTAACTATCACACCTAAAGTGTAGCAGACTAAGGACTCAAATGAAGCATGAAGATAATGCCAGAGATTCTTCCAACTGCTACAGCACATTATTGCTCTCTGGATTTGATTTTCTGATAGTGAAGCCCATACTCTTTTCTCTATCTTAAACTGAGTTCATCAAGATCTTGACTGTGGGATGACAGTAGGGCTCGTGATGAACTGAAATTTTTTCCAAACTGAAATCAAAGCAGAGCACTTCTGAGATTAGTTCCCTTGCTCTACCACTCCGGAGTCAGGAAAGTCACAGAGTGCTACAGTTAGAGGCTCCTTCATTTTCCTCCTCAAAATTGTGGAGAGTGTGACATATCTAGGATATTTCCTGTCTTTGGGGCTCTGGAAGGTACTTTTCTTTCTGTTCTTTGAAGATGTTCTTGTCAGAAGTCAGTGTAGCGCAATTGTGTGGAAAATTCTCCATTTCCTGACCTTTCAGACCCTTAACATTCCATCCCCTCTCACCCTCCTCTCTGTCGATGAACAGATGTTTTGCTGGTACATTTATAGGCTCTGAGTCCTCTATGTCTTGCTCTAAGCCTTGCCTTTTGCCACCCAGACTTCTTGTGTTTACTGAAATGTGGAGGGTCTTTTTGGTTAATAAAGCTGCAACATTTTTCCTTCTTCAAACATGTACAAGGGGAACCAACTGACACTCTATAGCCTACTGTGTTACTAAGTATGATGTTTGGTACATTAGGAGTACTTTAAAAAATTTTTTTTTGTTTATTTAAATTTATTTATTTGAGAGTGTCAGAGAGAGAGAGAAAGAGGCAGATAGAAAGAGAGAGAATGGGTGCGCCAGGGCCTCCAGCCACTGCAAACAAACTCCAGTTGTGTGTGCCCCCTTGTGCATCTGGCTAAGGTGGGTTCTGGGGAATGGAGCCTCAAACCGGGGTCCTTAGGATTCACAGGCAAGTGCTTAACTGCTAAGCCATCTCTCCAGCCCTAGGTGTACATTTGACTTATGGTATTTTAAATTTAAGACAAGATCAAGCCAGAATACCATAAAAAGTTGAGGAACCGACTTCTGGTTAAGATGGCAGCGTAGGTACCATGCCAAAGCAGCCTAGAGGGGAAAAAAGACAAAAAAACTCAGCAAAATACAAAATTTAACTAAAAAGTGAGGTGTATAGGAAATTGAAGTGGCAGTAGAGAAATAGAAGAGATCCAGAGTATCTAGAGCCCACACAGGCCAGCAAAAGCGTCTCCGGCAGCTCAGCCAAACGCTGCGGCAGTGGCGCACCAGAAAGCCACCAGGCACGGCTCCAGCTGCAGGAAAAGCCAGGTGTGGGAGCTTCCCCTCACACCGGAGCTCTGTACAACTCAGGAAACGTGAAGGGAGAGTGGCAGTGAGCAACGGAGGAGCAGACTGTGAGGTAGAAGAACACATGGAACAGCGAGAGAACCAGAGCAGCTGCGGCTCCCTCCCCTCCCCCACAGCCTGAGCCCAGCTCCGGTGAACAGAGCAGCAGTCCTGGGACCCGGCCATGCCAACTTGAGCCAACAGCAGGACCCAAGCATTAGCATAGTTTAACAGCAACATCAGTGGCTCTGGGACCAGTAACAGAGTCCCCAGCAGTAGCAGCTCTAGTCGCGGCAGCAGCGCAAGACTGAGCAGCAGCAGTCCCAGGAGTGGCAGCAGCGGCAGACCCAGCAGCAGCAGCTTCAGGGAGAGCAGTGGCAGTGGACACAGCAGCAGTGGTGGCTCCAGCAGTGGCAGCTACAGCAGCAGAAGAGGCAGCAGCAGCGGTGGGTCCAGCAGCAGCACCTTCAACAGAAGCAGCTACAGACCCAGCAGTGGCAGCTTGAGCAGCAGCAGAGGTGCTGATCTGCAGGGCCACACTTGCCAGGCTCGGTTTGCCCTGCAGGAAAAGCCAGTGCCCAGCTCCAGAAATCAGAACAGCAGCCCGACGACCCAGGCAGAAACTTGACTGAGACCAAAATCATCCAAGGTAACTGGGATTGCACCAGGGAAGGGACTCACTTGGTCGCAAGCTGACTTGGATCCATCAACAGACCAGAAATCTTAACCTCTTTGTGGATAGAGGATCTGGTTGTTATAATAACTACTCTTGCATACATACTTGAGGCTGTTTTTGATTGAATGTGTACAGTGTTTACTTAAATTTTAGAATCTACCTGTATTTTATTCCACTCAGCCTACTTGAATACTCCTATAGCAGGGAAGCTCAACCCCTAAGAACATCTTTGTAGATACTCTGAGAGTCTTAAGAGCCACACCTAATACCTTAAGGTCCTACCCTGAAAATATATAACATCAAAAAAATTGATACAGCTAAGAATACCAAGCTAGCTAGAAAATCCAAGCATTAACTTAATCCAAGATGCAAAAATATATACATTATAACACAAGAAACACTAAAAAGCAAGACAATATAAAACCACCTAAAAGTATTAATGCATCAGAAATATCCTCCAGTGAGAACAAGTTAGAGGAAATGCCTGAGAAAGAGCTCAAAAGAATGATTATAAATATGTTCAAAGAGGTCAAAGAACAAATCAAAAAAATCAAAGAAGAAATCAAACAGGAAATCAAAGAGGAAATCAAAGGAATCAAAGAAGATGCAGGACACCAACTTAATGAAATAAAGAAGGCAATATAAGACATAAATAAGGAAATAGAAATAATAAAGAAAAACCATGTCAGAATTACTAGCAATGAAGAACACAGTTAATGAAATAAAAAAATCTGTAGAAAATCTCACCAGTAGGATGGATGAGGGAGAGGACAGAATATCTAAGCTAGAAGACCAGGTGGCAGATCTAATACAGTCCAACAAAGAGAAAGACAAACTTATAGAAAAGTATGAGTGGGAATTTCAAGATATTTGGGACACTATGAAAGGATCCAATATAAGAATTCAGGGCATAGTACAAGGAGAAGAATTCTACTCCAAAGGCATAGTAGGCATCTTCAACAAAGTCATAGAAGAAAATTTCCCCCAAATTGGGAAAAGGGTGCCAAGGTAGATACAGGAAGCCTTTAGAACCCCAGCCAGACAAAACCTGGAAAGAACTTCTCCTTGCCATATTATAATCAAACTTCCAAACACACACACCAAAGAAAAAATGTTGAAAGCAGTTAGAGAGAAAAATAAAGTTACCTACAAAAGCAAGCCCATCAGGATTATAGCAGATTATTCAACACAAACTTTTAAAGCCAGAAGGGCGTGGAGTGATATATTCCAAGTTCTGAAAGAAAACAACTGTCAACCAAGGTTACTTTATCCTGCAAAGTTATGCATTCAAATAGACGGAGAAATAAGGACATTCCATGACAAAAGCAGGTTAAAGGAGTATGTGAAGACAAAACCAGCTCTACAGAAAATAATTGAAAGAATCCTCCATTCTGAAGAGAAGGAAAAGCACACATATAAGGAACGTGGAAAAAACAAACACTACTCAAATAGTAGTTAACAGAGCACAGGTAGAACCAAAAACACACACACACTCCCACACACACAAAAATGGAAAACATAAATACACACCTTTCAATAATATCTCTTAATATCAACGGCCTCAATGCCCCAACAAAAAGACATAGGTTTGCAGACTGGGTTAAAAAGCAAGATCCTACAATTTGTTGTCTCCAAGAACTCACCTTTCTACAAAGGATAGACATTATCTTAGGGTGCAAGGTTGGAAGATGGTGTTTCAAGCAAATGGGCCTAGAAAACAAGCAGGGGTTGCTATACTAATATTGGACAAGGTGGACTTTAGTCCAACGTCAGTCAAGAAAGATACGGAAGGTTAGTTTATATTGATTAAAGGCACACTCCAACAGGAGGACATTACATTCCTAAACATATATGCACCTAACATGGGGACTCCAAAATTCGTCAAACAAACACTATTAGAACTAAGGTCACAGATAACACCAAACACAGTGGTGGTGGGTGAGTTTAACACTCCACTCTCATCAATTGACAGGTCATCACGGGAAAAAATAAACAGAGAGGCAACTGGACTAAATGAGGTCATAGAAGGAATGGACTTAACAGATATATACAGGACATTTCATCCAAAGGCTGCAGAATATACATTCTTATCAGCAGCACATGTTCTCTAAAATAGACCATATATTAGGACACAAAGCAAATCTCAGAAATTCAGGAAAATTGAAATAATTCCTTGCATTCTATCTGACCACAACGGAATTAAACTACAAATCAGTGGCAAGAAAGGCTATAGAGCATACAAAAATCATGGAAACTAAACAATACACTACTAAATGATGAATGGGTCAATGAAGAAATCAAGAAGGAAATCACAAAATTTATAGAGTCAAATAATGAGAACACAACATACCAAAATGTCTGGGACACAATGAAGGCAGTTCTTAGAGGTAAATTTATAGCCTTAAGTGCCTATATTAAGAAATTAGAAAGGTCGCAAGTAAACAACCTAATGCTTCGCCTTAAAGCCTTGGAAAAAGAAGAACAAGGCAAACCAAAAAGTAGTAGACGGGAAGAAATAATAAAGATTAGGGCAGAAATTAATGAAATAGAAACAAAAAGAACAATCCAAAGAATTAATGAAACAAAGAGTTGGTTCTTTGAAAGGATAAACAAGATTGATAAACCCTTAGCAAATCTGACCAAAAGAAAGAGAGAAGAGACACAAATTAATAAAATCAGAGATGAACAAGGTAACATCACAACAGATTCCAGAGAAATACAAAAAATTATAGGGACATACTATAAAAGCATATACTCCACAAAGTATGAAAATCTGAAAGAAATGGATGATTTCCTTGATCTATATGACCAACCTAAATTAAATCAAAATGAGATTAATCACTTAAATAGACCTATAACAAATATGGAGATCCGAACAGTTATCAATAATCTCCCAACTAAAAAAAGCCCAGGCCCGGATGGATTCACTGCTGAATTTTACCAGACTTTTAAGGAAGAGCTAACACCATTGCTTCTTAAGCTTTTCCAGGAAATAGAAAAAGAAGGAATTCTACCAAACTCCTTCTATGAGGCCAGCATCACCCTGATACCAAAACCAGGCAAAGATAGAACAAGAAAAGAAAATTACAGACCAATCTCCCTCATGAACATAGATGCAAAAATTCTCAACAAAATATTGCCAAACAGAATACAAGAGTATATCAAAAAGATCATTCACCCTGACCAAGTAGGCTTTATCCCAGAGATGCAGGGATGGTTCAACATACGCAAATCTATAAATGTAATACATTAGATAAACGGGTTGAAGGACAAAAATCACATGATCATCTCATTAGATGCAGAGAAAGCATTTGACAAAATCCAACATCCCTTCATGATAAAAGTCCTACAGAGACTGGGAATAGAAGGAACATATCTCAATATAATAAAGGCTATTTATGACAAGCCTACAGCCAACATATTACTAAATGGCAAAAAACTGGGAGCTTTTCCACTAAAATCAGTAGCAAGACAAGGGTGTCCACTGTCCCCACTTCTATTTGATATAGTTTTGGAAGTCTTAGCCATAGCAATAAGGCAAGAGACACACATAAATTGGATACAAATTGGAAAGGAAGAAATCAAGTTATCATTATTTACAGATGACATGATTCTATACATAAAGGACCCTAAAGACTCTACTAGCAAGCTGTTAGAGCTGATCAAAACCTACAGCAATGTAGCAGGATACAAAATAAATACACAGAAATCAGTAGCCTTCATATATGCTAACAACAAACACACAGAAGATGAAATCAGAGAATCACTCCCATTCACAATTGCATCAAAAAAAACAAACATAAAATACCTTGGAATAAACCTAACCAAGGAAGTAAAGAATCTATACAATGAGAACTTTAAAACACTGAAGCGAGAAATTGCAGAAGACACTAGAAAGTGGAGAAACATCCCTTGTTCCTGGATTGGAAGAATCAATATCGTGAAAATGGCAATCTTACCTATAGCAATCTACACATTTAATGCAATCCCTATCAAAATTCCAAAGGCTTTCTTCATGGAAATAGAAAAAACAATCCAAAAATTCATTTGGAATCACAAAAAACCTCGAATATCTAAAATAATATTGAGCAACAAAAAAGAGGCTGGTGGTATCACCATACCTGATTTTAACCTATATTACAGAGCCATAGTAACAAAAACAGCATGCTATTGGCACAAAAACAGACATGTAGATCAGTGGAACAGAATAGAGGACCCAGATGTAAGCCCAAGTAGCTATAGCCACCTGATATTCGATAAAAATGCCAAAAATACTCACTGGAGAAGAGACAGCCTCTTTAGCAAATGGTGTTTTGAAAACTGGATATATATCTGCAGAAGGATGAAAATAGATTCTTCTCTCTCGCCATGCACAAGAATTAAGTCCAAATGGATTAAAGACCTTAACATCAGACCGGAAACTTTGAAACTGCTAGAGGAAAAAGTAGGGGAAACCCTTCAACATATGGTCTTGGCAAAGACTTTCTGAATACAACCCCAATTGCTCAGGCAATAAAACCACAGATTAACCACTGGGACCTAATGAAATTACAACAATTTTGCACCACAAAGGACACAGTGAAAAAAGCAAAGAGGCAACTTACAGAATGGGAAAAAATCTTCGCCAGCTATATATCTGATAGAGGATTAATATCTAGGATATACAAAGAACTCAAAAAGTTAAATAATAAGGAATCAAACAAGCCAATCAAAAAATGGGCTATGGAGTTAAATAGAGAGTTCTCAAAGGAAGAAATACGAATGGCATATAAGCATCTAAAAAAATGTTCTACGTCACTAGTCATCAGGGAAATGCAGATTAAAACTACATTGAGATTCCATCTCACTCCTGTCAGATTCGCCACCATCATGAAAACAAATGATCATAAATGTTGGCGGGATGTGGAAAAAAAGGAACCCTTCTGCACTGTTGGTGGGAATGCAATCTGGTCCAGCCATTGTGGAAAACAGTGTGGAGGATCCTAAAACAGCTAGTGATTGATCTACCATATGACCCAGCTATAGCACTCCTAGGCATATATCCGAAGGACTCATCTCATTTCCTTAGAAGTACATGCTCAACCATGTTTATTGCTGCTCAATTTATAATAGCTGGGAAATGGAACCAGCCTAGATGTCCCTCAACAGATGAGTGGATAATGAAGATGTGGTACATTTATATAATGGAGTTCTACTCAGCGGTAAAGAAAAATGAAGTTATGAAATTTGCAGAAAAATGGATGGACCTGGAAAGTATTATACTAAGTCAGGTAACCCAGGCCCAGAAAGCCAAGCGCCACATGTTCTCTCTCATATGTGGATCCTAGCTACAGATGACTGGGCTTCTGCGTGAGAATGAAAATACTTAGTAGCAGAGGCCAGTAAGTTGAAAAGGAGACATAAAGGGTGAAGAAAGGAAGGGAGGAGGATACTTAATAGGTTGATATTGTATATATGTAATTACAATGATTGTACTAGGGAGATAATATGATGGAGAATGGAATTTCAAATGGGAAAGTGTGGGGGGGGGGAAGGGAGGGAATTACCATGGGATATATTTTATAATCATGGAAAATGTTAATAAAAATTTAAAAAAAAAAAAAGCTTTTCCCAGAAAAAAAAAAAATAAAGTACCTTGGAATAAACCTAACCAAGAAAGTAAAGAATCTCTACAATGAGAACTTTTAAAACACTAAAGCGAGAAATTGCAGAAGACACCAGAAAGTGGAAAAACATCCCTTGTTTTGTATTGGAAGAATCAATATTGTGAAAATGGCAATCTTACCTAAAGTAATCTACACATTTAATGCAATCCCTGTCAAAATTCCAAAGGCTTTCTTCATGGAAATAGAAAAAACAATCCAAAAATTCATTTGGAATCACAAAAAACCTCGAATATCTAAAATAATACTGAGCAACAAAAATGAGGCTGGTGGTATCACCATACCTGATTTTAACCTATACTACAGAGCCATAGTAACAAAAAGAGCATGGTACTGGCACAAAAACAGACATGTAGATCAGTGGAACAGAATAGAGGACTCAGATGTAAGCCCAAGTAGCTATAGCCACCTGATATTCGATAAAAATGCCAAAAATACTCATTGGAGAAGAGAAAGCCTCTTCAGCCAATGGTGTTTTGAAAACTGGATATATATCTGCAGAAGGATGAAAATAGATTCTTCTCTCTCGCCATGCACAAGAATTAAGTCCAAATGGATTAAAGACCTTAACATCAGACCGGAGACTCTGAAACTGCTAGAGGAAAAAGTAGGGGAAACCCTTCAACATATTGGTCTTGGCAAAGACTTTCTGAATACAACCCCAATTGCTCAGGCCATAAAACCACAGATTAACCACTGGGACCTAATGAAATTACAAAGATTTTGCACTGCAAAGGACACAGTGAAAAAAGCAAAGAGACAACCTACAGAATGGGAAAAAATCTTCACCAGCTATATATCTGATAGAGGGTTAATATCTAGGATATACAAAGAACTCAAAAAGTTAAATAATAAGGAATCAAACAAGCCAATCAAAAAATGGGCTATGGAGCTAAATAGAGCATTCCGAAAGTAAGAAATACGAATGCCTATAAGCATCTAAAAAAATGTTCTACGTCACTAGTCATCAGGGAAATGCAGATTAAAACTACATTGAGATTCCATCTCGCTCCTTTCAGATTGGCCACCATCATGAAAACACATGATCATAAATGTTGGTGGGAATGTGGAAAAAGAGGAACCCTTCTACACTGCTGGTGGGAATGCAATCTGGTCCAGCCATTGTGGAAAACAGTGTGGAGGTTCCTAAAACAGCTAAAGATTTACCATATGACCCAGCTATAGCACTCCTAGGCATATATCCAAAGGACTCATCTCATTCCCTTAGAAGTACGTGCTCAACTATATTTATTGCTGCTCAATTTATAATAGCTGGGAAATGGAACCAGCCTAGATGTCCCTCAACAGATGAGTGGATAATGAAGATGTGGCACATTTATACAATGGAATTCTACTCAGCAGTAAAGAAAAATGAAGTTATGAAATTTGCAGAAAAATGGATAGACCTGGAAAGGATTATCCTAAGTCAGGTAACCCAGGCCCAGAAAGCCAAGTGCCACATGTTCTCTCTCATATGTGGATCCTAGCTACAGATGATTTGCTTCTGTGTGAGAATGAAAATACTTAGTAGCAGAGGCCAGTAAGTTAAAAAGGAGACATAACGGGAAGAGAAAGGAAGGGAGGAGGATACTTAATAGGTTGATATTGTATATATCTAAGTACAATGATTGTAATGGGGAGGTAATATGATGGAGAATGGAATTTCAAATGGGAAAATGTGGGTTTGGGGAGGGAGGGAATTACCAAGGGATATATTTTATAATCATTGAAAATGTTAATAAAAATTTAAAAAAATAATAAAAAATAAGCAGACACACACACACACACACACACAAAGTTGAGGAACCTTTATACTTAATTAAAAATATTTCTCTGATTAATTATGTATTGTTCTTGACTTTTAGGTTTTGGATGAAGTATCATCTTCCTGACTGTTAAAATTTACATCTGAAATATCCCCCCAATAGGCCCATGCGGTAAAGGCTTGACTCACAGGCTTTGATTATGTTAGGATATGGTAGAAACTTCTTTAGGAGGAACTTTAGTGGATGTAAGTTAGATCTGCTTCTTTAAGAGATATTGGGAACTCAGCCCCTTCCTATACATCTCTGTTCTCAGCCACCATGAAGTGAGAAGTTTTACCCCCATCACAGACTCCATGCCTTGATGCCCTGCCCTATCATTGGCCCAAAAGCAATGGGCAACTGAAACCATGAGCTAAAAATAACTTTTCCTTCTTATGAATTGATTTTCTCAAGTATGTCATGGAAATCTGACTCAATGTTTTTCTGGTAATCATAACTCTTAATATATCTGTATTATTTAAAAAATATATTTTATTTATTTATTTTAGCGGGAGAGTGGGGAAGAGAGAGAAAGACAGTGAAAGAAAGGGCTTGCCAAAGCCTCTAGCCTTTGCAAATGAACTCCAGATGCAAGCACCCCCTTGTGTATCTGGCTTACATGGGTCCTGGAGAGTTGAACCGGGATCCTTTGGCTTTGCAGGGAAATGCCTTAATGGCTAAGCCATCTTTCCAGCTCTCACTCTTAATGTCTTAATTTGTCTTTGGACAAATATACACTCAATAAAGCCAAAGAAATGGGGGTACTTTGGTCCACTGATGTATTCCATCCCCTCATGAAGCCTAGAATAATACCCAGTATATGAAAGGTATCAAAGTATTTTGTATGAAGAGATGAGTATAGCTGAGTCCAGATGTGGCGGTGCATGTCTTTAGTTTCAGCACTTGGGAAGTAGAGTTAGGAGGATCACTATGTATTCAAGTTCACCCTGAGACTACAGGGTGAATTCAAGGTCAGCCTAGACTAGAGTGAGACCCTACCTAAACTTCTCCCCAAATATATAGCTTAGTTGGTAGAGTGCATGGCTAGTATACAAGATGCCCTAGGTTCAACCCCCAGCATTTCATAAACTGTATATGGTGGCACATGATTACAATCCCAACATTCTGTAGGTGGAGGCAGGAGAATAGGGAATTCAGTGTTATCCAAGAGTATCAAGAGATTTTGAGGCCCGCCTGTGCTACATAATACATGTCTAGAAAATTCTTTTTAATTAAATAAATGGGCCTGGAGAGATGGCTTAGTGGTTAAGGTGCTTTCCTGCAAAGCCAAAAGATCTAGGTTTGATTGCCCAGGACCCATATAAGTCAGATAGACAAGGTGGCACATGAGTCTGGAGTTTGTTTGCAGTGACTGGGGGCCCTGCCAGGCCTATTCTCTCTCTTTTTCCCCCTTTTTCTCAAAGAAATAAAACTCAAATATTTAAATAAATGATTGAATTAGTAACATCTTATAGGTAAAATGAGTTTGGATTGTGCTTTGAAGAATTAGTAATAATTTGAACAGGTAAAGGAAAGAAGGAAAAGAATGACAAGCCAAAGGAAGAGTATCAGTAAAGATGTGCTTAGCAATGCAGGCTGGATGGGCAGACTGCACCTCAAATAAGATACAGCTTTATATTTATTATCTAGAAATGGGAGAAGCAAAGACATTTATAAACTTGTATGGGACAATCTGACTATTATGAGAATCAACCCAATTGAAATCAGTATATTCATCTGGGTGACTGCTGTGAAAATAGCTCTGTGATTTAGTAAGTTAAGTGGTCTTGCCATAGTCTGGTTGCCAAGGAACAGAGACAAGACACCCTCTCCTCCCTCTGTATCAAGAAGTCACAGACACGGGCCTATGTGAGACTGTCACCAGGTAAAATGAGGACATGTCTATAGTGAGTCATCTTGATACCACATTTCCACCTCCCTAAAGCACACTCACCTTAGCAGGAGAATACTATTCTTACAACCAGAAGGCCTATGATCAAGCCATTTTTCAGCATTTTCAGGGTGAGAGTACTTGGCCTAAGTTTGGCTCTGCCAACTTTAATATATGTGTGCTTTGAAAGTTATCTCCCTTTCCCTTCTACTTCCAAATCACTAAAATTGGAGCAATATAAAATCTAAGTCAGAGGATTGTTGGAAATGTTAAAGGTGGAGATCCACTCATATTTATCTCTTTCTAAATACCTAAATAGATATAGATTATACATAGTATTTTGCCAAAATACATATAGTAAATGTAGATATCTTAAACTTATCAGAATCTATGCTAGATATTGTTAAATATATTTATGTCTCTGAAGATGTTCATATATGTGGCATGTAAAGTGCTTGTACAATGTGCTGCACATAAAGCACTCAACAAGATATAACAGAAAGATTCTTATTATATATAGATAGAGATAGGTAGAGATGAACAACAAGTCACTTCTGAAAGTGTGAAGTTTTATGTTTTTGCAAAAAGTAGGATTTGGGCTGGGCTGTCTGCCAAATGTGGCTATTTATCTCCAGTCTAAATATACTGGAGCATGTTCAGTACATTGGCTTTTGTGACAAAAAAGATGATGCTCTGCCAAAGTAGTGCCCATATATCCTGTCAAGGATCTGACTGGTTTTCTCTAAAACTAACCATTTAAACATGCTTTCATCATTTGAAGGCTACAGTCATGTTTGGTCTCAAGAGACTGAACTTTTCAAACTATCAAGAAACTTCCTACTACACTTCGAGGAAATTTGAACTAATAATGTCTGATACTTTGATAATTGAAAAGTTGCTTTCAAACAATCAATAAAAAATGTCAGAAAGCTCAAATCAATGCAGCAAGCAAATAAATTGCTAATATATAATTTAATAACGAATGTTCAGGAGGTAGTTTCTGTTTAGCCTTCAAGAATTTTAAGGCAATTAAACACACATGTGAAAATTACATTTGTAAAATGAGATGGCAACCTGAATATATTTACATTTTACTAATTGAGAGTGTTTCCTGCACTAATGATGAAATAAGTACTAAGATGAATAGGTATGAAGAAGAAAGGATGTGTAGGGAAGGTGAAGGCTTATGGAGACATGGTAGCCAGAGGAAACCACTGTAGTGAGATGATCAGCTCTGCGATGTGCATAATATACACACATATGCACACATGCACATATATGCTACCATACTGATGACTCTCTGAGGATCTTTGTACTGAACACCCAGGTGTTCTTGCATGCTGCCTCCTCAAACACTAGTTGCTTCTCTTTTATGGGGGACATCCTAACCCCATAGTCCTCTCTCTACAATTCTTATTCTGCTCTTCTCCAGTGCTTTTTCCTCCTTTCATGTCAGACATAGCCTGTGTGTGATTCCCACTAGCTTGACATCAGAATGAGAAGCCTGGTGTAGCAGCACACACCTGTAATCCTACCTGTATGGAGACTAACACAGGAGGATTGCCATGAGATCAAAATTAGCTAGGACTAGATAGTGACTGCAAGGATAGCCTAGGCCACATACCATGACTCTGTCTCAAAGAAAAGCAAAACAATCCAATTAAACAAAACAAAACCCACAACCAGAGCAAAATCAACTCTGATGTCCCACTCTGACCTTGTCCTTCCATTCCACCAAGTGCTATATACACGTACTGATGGAGTCAATGGTTTATCCTCATTAAGATCTTTAAGCCAACCCTCTTCTCGCTACCTCCACCAGGACCTCTTGTATCCATTACTTTACACTCACATATTTATATCTTTAAACATAATTTCATTCCTATCATTTCTTAGCAAGTATTGAGAGAGTAGTTGTTTGCTGTTTTCTTTCTTTCTTTTTTTTTTTTTGCTGGGTAGAGACAAGAAAATTTATATTTGCAATTTACTTTCATCAGTAACATCAATTAATGAGCACTTTCTCAATAAAATAACATCTTCTGTTGACAACCACAACCATAAGGTACATTGTTTGCATTCATTCCTGTGGATAACCATTACATTAAGCACAATGCTTTACAAAGCTGCTGAAATTCACATGGCTGCTTAAAATGAATTGTAAGACATTTATTTTCAATTCTGGTGATATTAGATTTAAAAAAAATAATGTTTGGTTAAGAATTTATTTTATGTAAATGTCTTCATGCTACAATACAACCCTTCAAAGTTTATCAAGTACATGTCAGTATTCATCCTCAAAACATTTAAATTTAAATAATGACCTATAGCCACAGCTTTGAAACTCCTGTAAGGCAGCATCAATATCTGAAACAGAACACTATTAACTGTAGTATAAATTCCCCTCTCAATGAAAATTTAAAGTAAATTAAAGAAGATTACCAAATTACTAAGCCTCAGTAGAATTCATTACTTAATACGACTACTTAACTTTCTAAACTTGTTTCTTTTAAAAACTTGTTTTTAATAGAATCAATATCTGAACACTACATCAAAGCAACTTTTTCCCCTGTTTTGTAAAATCTTACCCTAACAATTCTCATGTCATCTGGAATTGAGAATCATTACTCTACCAGAATAGCAAAGCAAAAAACATAAGTAAAAACTTAAAAGCACAGTGTAAGAAACGTTCAGGAGCATGGAGAATGATATATAAAAATCAAAAGGACTCACTCAATTTTTTGAACATCTTTCACATTTTGCAAGGTCCAAAGCCAAAGATTAACATGTATTACAGTCTGCAGATGTCATTACCATATCAACTAACAATACCCAAGGCTGGGGTGAAGACAGTAAAGTGCTTATAGCAGCCAAGAGGCCCAGGGCTCCATCCCCAGTTCCACTAAAACAAAATCCATCAGAGAATAAATCCTGGAAAGAGCCTGACAAGTTCACTAAAATCATCTGGTTTACTAGGGGGGAAGACTAACTTCAGTCCCATGGGAATGAGCACTCATATTCTAGGAGTCAACCTCCTGTGAGCCTGTTTGTATTAATTTTGCTCAAAAATTTAAAGACATAATACAAAATATGAGAGTCAAACAAAAAGGAGCTAGTATTCAAGAAAAATTTGTATCTATCAGTTTTTACTAGATAAGTCCTTTATTGTTGAGCTACTGAAAGAGAATTCATAAAAAAGAAAAAAGTCATTTCAGATAAATTCTATAATAGGTTATTTTAAACATCCTGACTGTATAAATTAGACATTTTGGAATGCTTTAACCTCTGTGAGAATGTAGGTTTAATCTAATTGTATACCAGTTTTTACACTTATCATAGACCCTATATTGTCCTGGAGGTTAGCTTTTAATCATGCAAAAATGAGAATAAACTTACAGCTACCTATCAAATGAAGGAGCTGTGAAATTATTCCTCTAATAATGCTTTGAAAATATACCTCTAAGTTGTTAAAAGAAGTTCTAACTCTTCCAAATGTATTGTGTAGCTGGGAGTTTTCAGTCATCATCTACGGTTGGCTTGATTGTCACTCCTCTTCTTATCTGACCCCAACCAATTAAGCGCCAATGTTTCTCAACTCTTCGGCTTAGGGCAATTTTTTCTCCTACTTCTGTGCACACAGGATTAGTCAAAACAATTTTGCCCAAATCAGCCTTCACAGCACTAACTCTCCCTCCTGTTGACAAGGATCCAATGTTGACCATAAGCACTCCATTCTTAGACAGCTTTTGGACCTTTGCTGCTTTCTTGTCTCCTTCAGTGCACACACCTAGAAGGCATCTCAGTAGGAAACAGGAAATTTCTAACTCAGTGAGTATCTCAGGTAAAGCTCCAACAGCACCAAGCACTTGTCCCACCATTCTGTCAGCCCGGCACAGAGTAGGGTCAATTTTTGTTCCAACTCCAATAAGACCTCCTGGAGCAGCACACTGAAGAGCATTATGCTCCGCAAAAAGTGATGCAATTTTGGAAAAGATTGGTTTATACATAAGTTTCCCTTCACTATCTTTGGAAACAATACCGGATCGCACTTCTATCTCCTGGCCCACCTTCAATACTCCTTTTAGAATACTACCACCAGCCACACCACCCTTAATGTCATCAACGTCACAGCCAGGTTTGTTGACATCAAATGACCTAATAACAATGAGTCGAGGTTCTGAAGTAAAGTCTCGTGGGGGTACTGGAATTTTCTTTACTATGTACTCACAGACAACTTCAATATTGTATTTAAGTTGAGCAGAAATTAAGCCGGGCGTGGTGGCGCACGCCTTTAATCCCAGCACTCGGGAGGCAGAAGTAGGAGGATCGCTGTGAGTTCAAGGCCACCCTGAGACTACAGAGTTAAATCCAGGTCAGCCTGGACCAGAGTGAGACCCTACCTCAAAAAACCAAAAAAAAAAAAAAAAAAAAAAAGTTGAGCAGAAATTGGAATAATTGGAGCTCCTTCTGCCACTGTTCCTTGTACAAATGCCAGAATTTGATCATATTGTTCTTTAGCCTGACTTTCTTTTACCAAATCAATTTTATTCTGTAGGATCAAAATATGCTTGAGTTTCATGATTTCTATTGCAGCTAGGCGTTCTGAAGTCTGAGGCTGAAGGCAAGATTCATTACCAGCTATTAATAGAAGAGCTGCCTCCATCACTGCTGCACGGCTCAGCATCGTAGCCATCAAAATATCATGGCTAGGACAGTCAACAAAGGACTCATGCCTGACTAATTTGAAGTTTCCTTTAGTTCCTGGAATATCTGTAGGAAACTCATCAGGTGTTCCACTTCCACAAGACCTATAACATTCTGGCCGAGGACAACTTGGGTCATCAAGTTTATAAATCTTAGTATTAGCATATCCAAGCTTGATTGTAATGTTCCTTTCAAGTTCATTTTTGAATCTGACCGTGTGAACACCGGAAATGGCTTTTACAACAGTATATTTCCCATGCGCTACGTGACCAATTGTACCTATGTTAATCGTAGCTTGTCTGCTGATAACTTCATGTGAAAGTGGCGTTAACTTTGAAACGTCCAAAGTAGCAAGATCCTGTCGTGAAAGGTGCGACTGCCCAAGAGTCACTCCAACCTCACCCCACGCCATCTTGCCCCAAGAGGAAGGAAGTGGCTTCGGCTTTGTTTGCTGTTTTCATGTCTGACACAGCACACAGTGTTGCTGGAAGTCAATAGCACCCAGGCCACATTCTGCCAAATGAACAGGTAAACAACTTCTTTCCTCAGATGAACTCACTGCACAGCTCCTGTTGATGGTGTGTCCATGTTTCAAATTTTATTCAAGCTCTTAGAGACCTATTGCAGGCTGTAAATAAAAATGGAATTTTCAGGAAAATGGATTGAACTACAAAATATTATGTTTAGTGAGATAACCCAAGCTCATAAAGATGAATAATACATGTTCTTTCTCGTATGTGGCAACTAGCTTCTAATTTAGTACGTGTGTAAGTGTGTAATTATATCTTACTGAATGTTGGTATAGGTCATTGTTGCAATTATCTTGTCTTTTCTGGGACCAAAATACTCAACCAGAAGCAGATTATTGAAAGAAAGGGCTTATTTTGGCTTAGGTCTTGAAGGGAATTTTCATCATGGTGAGAAAAACATGAAAGAAACAAACAACTGGAGCATCACATCTTGTCACATCAGCTGGGAAGATGCAGCAAGAATAAGTTGGCTAGGCACACTCACTGATGCTGGACTCATAAACTCACCCTCCTCCTCCCCATAGACACATCTTGTTCAGCAAGGCTTAACCTTACAAAGACTCCACCAGCTGGGGACTAAATATGAACTTTAATTAAAAATACTTGAGGCAGTGGGGGACATCTCAGAGCCAATTACCACAGTCATGAAATTAGAAAGGAGATCATCAAAGCAGAAAAGAGGTTTTAAGGAAGGGGGTAAGGAGGATCATAGAGCACATGTAACATAAAGTACAGAGGGAAATATTGGGGGTGTAAAGCAAGGTGGGGGACAGGTTAATGGGGAATAGAAGTGGGGAAGGAGGATAAACTAGAACAAAGTATGTATTAAAATTCCACAACAAAATCTATTATTTTGTTTGCTAATTAAAAAAGAACTTCCCATAAGAAAAATATCTAAAAAACTATAGTGATGTGATTAAAGATGAAAACTGGATGCATCCCCTGTAAGGCTGGGAACAAAGCAAGATGACTCAGTATTAACACTATGCCACACAGTACTGAAAACTCTACCCACTGCATAAAGGAAACTAAAAATAAAATAAAAGTTATACATATCAGAAAGTAGAAAGTACTTAAAACTCATTCTCCCCACCAAGTAGCTTCATAGTTTTGTATTTTATCTGTAATGTGTTTCTACTTTAAAAGAGAAAAGATAATGTTATACCCTTATAAAAGTTACTAATAGTTATGACTTTTTAGTAAACCTGCTCCAGAACCCAAACTGTTGACTTTGGACCTACTGTCAGTCCCTGTCAGAATCTGTGATCTTACACTTTTTCAGTTTTCCAAGGACTTTGCTTCTTTCATGATTCCTACATTGTGGTAGTTTGAATGCCCTCCCAATATACTCAGTTGTTTTTATTAAAAAAGCTTATCTCCATCTGCCTGACTGGAGGAGCTGTCACAGGGGGGTAGATCTGGTTTCAAGCCTAAAAGTATGTACAGTTCTGGAGCTCTGCCTGGGTTCCTTTCTGTTTTGTCTGCCAATTTTGCTCTTGTTTGTGGTACTGTCTGTATGGTTGTGTCTCTGCTTGGTTCTGTGAAAGGGGGCCAACTTCTTCAGCTATTATGGAACTTTCCTTGAGTCTGTAAGCTTCAAATAAACTCCATTCCTCTCATAAATTGTGTCTGGTTTGGGGGTTCATCTAAGCAATATGCAACTATCTACAGTACACATAGTATTCCATCTTTGTCCTTCTCTATTGGATCATTCCCTGCAGTGTTCAGGTTTGTTGAACTGTTTCTTTACTAAAAAGAAACAAGTTCACAACATAATAAAGATCCCTTGCCTTATGCTCTAATTAAGATAGAATAATGAGCTTCAAGTCCTTTCCCACACTTCTATACTTGCTAAGAGTGTAAACTGATGGGACTATGAACAGCACCTGATAGGATCATATGATAAAATTCATAATCAATTGGAGGGAAGTAGGAGGCAGAGAAAGGAGTAAGGATAATGAATAGAAAGAGAAAGGCAAGGCGGCGCACGCCCTTAATCCCAGCCCTCGAGAGGCAGAAGTAGGAGAATTTCTGTGAGTTCAAGGCCACCCTGAGAATACATAGTGAATTCCAGGACAGCCTGAGCGAAAGTAAGACCCTACCTTAAAAAATGAAAAAAAGTCAAAATAGGAGAGATTAGCTTGAAAGAAGGAACTCAATGGAGGGGATATATGAGAGGCAGAAAAAGGAGGGTGGTGGGAGAGGACTATGACCATGGTACACTGTATATATGTATGGATGTTATCAATGAAAAGTTTACTAAAAGTAACATGACCCTAAACAAGAACACACAGTCATTTGTAGCAAGCTTCTGGAAGGCACAAATTAACTGGAAGCACTTCCATGGATACTGGGGTGGCAAAGTCCTAGCACAGATACAGATGAGAGGGGAGAAACAAGTAAGACTTGCAGTAATGACAAAAGGGGGAGAAAACAGAGGGGCTGCAGGAGATGAGCATCCTTGGTAGTTGGCCCACACCATTCACCCCATTCCCTTGTCAGTGGCATTGTACCAATTCTAGGCAGATTATGTAAGAGGACACTTTCTAAGCACATGTATACAATGAGAGCAGCCACTTGTTACCCCAGTACCTAGTCATTAAGAATCCTACTGACCCTTCTCTCACATCCCAAGTTATACCTTTAGACAACTTTGCTCCTACTACCTGGGAACTTTTCTCTCCTTTACCACCTAACATTCAACTGGTGTCCTTTAGCGGCCAGCCTAGACATCTGTTCTTGGAGACATGATCCTGTTCATTCCTATTCACTCATTTCTCTGAGAACTGATATTTATTGCCTATGTAGAACTTATTAAGAAACACTATGTAACAGATGTTGTGATGTAGTTATTAGTTGTCCATCCCTTCCATGGCAGCATATTCATGTCTGTTCTCCTCCCTGTGGTCCTGACCCCTGTGTTTCATCCTCAAGTTGCATTCACTTTGTAGCACAGGAAGATACTGAGACTAGGTTTCCTAAAGAAGGGGCAGGAAGAGAGAAAATGGGAGTGAAAGAGGGAAAGAGAGGGCAAGCACATAAACAAGCTGGCTTTCTTTTGCATATCAATCCATGCATTATTAACCATGGATTGATTAGGGAACTAACTTGGCAATGATTGATCACAATAACACCTCTTATCTTGGGAAAGGAGAGTGAAGTATAGAAAGGTTAGGATTGAAGAAATTTGGTAGACTGTGGACAGAAGGGAGCTTGGCTCTATTACAAAAGGAATATAGTGCCAAATAGTGCACTAAGATGAAGATTTAGGTAATCAGGGGCAAGATAACACAAGGAAATACCTGTAAACTTGAATAAGGAGTTAAGAAAAGACTCAAAGTATCATTGCTCAATTATCAATCTATCTTTAAGTTTTTTGTTAACTTTTATTTATTTGTTCATATATTTATTTATTTATTTGCAATCAGAGAGAGAAGAGAGACAGAGAGAAAGGGTGTGTGCCAGGGCCTTTTGCCACTGAAAATGAACTACATAGGCAGGTGCCACCTTGTGCATCTGGCTTACATGGGTCATGGGGAAATGATCCTTGGTCCTTTGGCTTTACAGGCAAGTGTCTTAACCACTAACCTATCTCTCCAGCCCCAAATATTTAATAAGTTTTATTTTTTATTGACAACTTCTATACTTAAAGACAACAAACCATGATATTTCCCTCCCCCACTTTCTCCTTCACAACTCAACTCTCCATCATATCCCTCCCTCTTTCTGTTAGTTTCTCTTTGATTCTGATGTCATCTTTTCTCCTATTATGTAGGTCTTTCGAAGGTATTGCTAGGCACTACGAGGTCATGGATATCAATGCCAATTTATGAATGGGCAGTTGCATTGTAAGTACTGGTGTTCTTCCTTTGGCTCTTAAATTCTTTCTGACACCTCTTCCACAATGGATCCTGAGCATTGCTGTGATAGAGATATTCCAATTCTGAGAACCCCTATGTCACTTCTTCTCAGCACTATGTTGCCTTTTGGGTCATCCCAGTAGTCGCCACTATCTGAAAAGAGAAGATTCTCTAACCAGAAGTGAGAGTAGCATTAATATGTGAATTTGAACATTAAATGTAGCACTCTCAGGGCAGTTTGGTGAGAATAATATATGCATTCAGTCAGAAAAGAGACTTTATACCCCTAAGACACATAACCTTCCGTGCCACAAAATTTTCATTAGGTTTTCCATACCAGGCATGTATTCCATCCCATAGAGAAGACCTCCAGTTCAATTAGAAAGCAGTTGGTTTCCCCCAGAGCACTATTGCACCCGTTTGATCATTTGGCTTGTCTGGCCAAATTTGAGGCTTCCAGTGTCCACTGTTTGCACTGATTATGACTTCTGTCTCCCATAGGGCTGCATGCAGTGCAGATTTTTCCAATGTTCAGTTGGCTGGTCTACAGTGAGAAGGTTTTCAGCTCAGTACCAACTTTATTTCTCAGTGACTTTACCATCCAGGCACGTGGAGCCTTCAGCAATAGGATCTCACCATCTGTTACAACTAGGAAACCAAGGTACTTGGCAATAGCCTGTAATATGTGGAAGACAACAGGGATGTCACTTGCCAAAAACTCACTGGAATATATCCCATCCCTGGCACTGAAAATTTTCTAGTAACAATCTATGGCTTCTGGATGTGCCATTATTTTTAAAAAGTAGGTTTTCATATATCTTATTTAAATAACTTGAATTTTGATTGACCCTCCCCCCTTCACCCTTCTTTTACACAATCTCTTCTGTTGTCCTCACATAGGCCTTTCCTCTTCCTGTAATCTGTTCTTCTACTTACATATATACCATACCATCCCCTTAAGTCCTTCCCTCTCCTCCCTCCCTTAGAGCCTTTTTCTAGCTTACTGGCCTCTGCTACTTTTCGGTCCCAGCTAACACACAAGTCTATACATTTGTAGCTAGGATCCACATATGAGAGAGAACATGTGACATTTGGCTTTCTGGACCTGGGGTAACTCACTTAGTATAATCCTTTCCAGATCCTTCCATTTTCCATCAAATTGCATAATTTCATTTTTCTTTACCTCTGAATAGAACTCCATTGTGCAAATGTATCATATCTTTCTTAACAATTCATCTGTGGATGGACATCTAGGCTGGTTCCATTTCCTAGCTATTGTGAACAGAGCAACAATAAACATGGTTGTGCAAGTATCTCTAATGTACTGAGAAGAGTCATTAGGATATATGCCTAGGAATGCTATAGCTGGATCATATGGTAAATCTATTTTGAGCTGTCTCAAGAATCTCCACGCTGATTTCCACAATGACTGGACCAGATTACATTCCCACCAACAGTGTAGAAGGGTTCCCCTCTTTCTGCATCCCTGCCAACATTTACTGTCATTTGTTTTCTTGATGGTAGCCATTCTGACATGAGTGAGATATAATCTCAAAGTAGTTTTCATTTGCATTTCTCTGATAGCTATGGATATAGAACTCATTTTTAGATGTTTATATGTCATCTGTAATTCCTCCTGTGAGAACTCTCTATTTAGTTCCATAGCCCAGTTTTTAATTGGTTTGTTTGATTTCTTACTGTTTGGTTTTTGAATTCTTTGATTATACTAGATATCCTCTGCCAGATCTGTAGCTGGCAAAGATTTTCTCCCATTCTGCAGGTTGTATCATTGCTCTAGTTACAATGCCCTTTGCTGTACAAAAGCTTTGTAATTTCAGGAGATCCCAATAGGTGATTAGTGGCTTTATTTCTTGATCAATTGGGGTTATATTCAGAAATTCATTACCTATGCCAATATGTTGAAGGGTTTCCTCTAACTTCTTTTCTAGCAATTTCATAGTTTTAGGTTTGACATTGAGATCCCTGATCCATTTGGACTCGATTCTTATGCATGGACAAAGACCAGGATCTATTTTTATCTTTCTACATATAGATATCCAGTTTTCCCAGCACCACTTGTTGAAGGGGCTGACTTTTCTGCAATGAACATTTTTGGCATTGTTGTTAAAAATCAGATGGCTATAGCTGCCTGGACTAATATCTGGCTCTTCTCTTCTGTTCCATTGACCTACATGTCTGTCTTTGTGCCAGTACCATGCTGTTTTTGTTACTATAGGTTTGTAATGTAGTTTAATATCATGCATGATGATTCTATAAGCCTTATTTTTGTTGCTCAAAACTTAGCTTTGGAGCTAAATAGAGCATTCTCAAAGGAAGAAATACGAATGGCATATAAGCATCTGAAAAATGTTGTACGTCACTAGTCATCAGGGAAATGCAGATTAAAACTAGATTGAGATTCCATCTCACTCCTGTCAGATTGGCCACCATCATGAAAACAAATGATCATAAATGTTGGCGGGGATGTGGAAAAAGAGGAACCCTTCTACACTGCTGGTGGGAATGCAATCTGGTCCAGCCATTGTGGAAATCATGTGGAGGTTCCTAAAACAACTAAAGATTGATCTACCATATGACCCAGCTATAGCACTCCTAGGCATATATCTGAAGGACTCATCTCATTTCCTTAGAAGTACATGCTCAACCATGTTTATTGCTGCTCAGTGTATAATAGCTGGGAAATGGAACCAGCCTAGATGTCCCTCAACTGATGAGTGGATAATGAAGATGTGGCACATTTATACAATGGAGTTCTACTCAGTGGTAAAGAAAAATGAAGTTATGAAATTTGCAGGAAAATGGATGGACCTGAAAGGATTATACTAAGTGAGGTAACCCAGGCCCAGAAAGCCAAGCACCACATGTTCTCTCTCATATGTGGATCCTAGCTACAGATGATTGGGCTTCTGTGTTAGAATGAAAATACATAGTAGCAGAGGCCAGTAAGTTAAAAAGGAGACATAAAGTGGAGAGAAAGGAAGGGAGGAGGGTACTTAATAGGTTGATATTGTATATACGTAAGTACAATGATTGAGATGGGGAGGTAATATGATGGAGAATGGAATTTCAAAGGGGAAAGTGTGGGGGGAAGGAATTAACAAGCGATATTTTTTATAATCATGGAAAATGCTAATAAAAATTTTTAAAAAACTGTTTTGCCTATTTGAGGATTTTATGTGCTTCCAAATGAATTTTAGAATTTTTTTCTATTTTGTGAAGTATGCCATTGGAATTTTAATGGGGATTGCATTACATGTGTAGATTGCTTCTGGTCAGATGGACATTTTCACAGTACTCATTCTTCCAATCCAAGAACATGGGATGTTTTTTCGTTTCCTAGTGTAATTTGCAATTTCTCACTTGAGTGTTTTAAAGTCCTCATTGTAGAGATCCTTCACTTCCTTGGTTAAGTTTATTCCAAGTTACCCTATATTTTTTAAGGCAATTTAAATAGGAGAGATTCTATTGTTTTATCATCTGCTTGTTTTTTTGTTAATATATAGGAAAGGTGCTGATTTCTGTGTGTTTATTTTGTATTCTGCTATGTTGCTAAAAGTATTTATTAGTGCTAACAGTTTGCTGGTAGAGTCTTTCGGGTCCTTTACATATAGAATCATATCATCTTCAAATAATAATAATTTATTCTCTTCCTTTTCAATTTGTATCCCCTTTATGAGTATCTCTTGCCTTATTGCTATAGATAAGACTTTGTTATATTAAATAAAAGTGGTAGTGGACACCCTTGTCTTGTTCATGAATGTAGTGGGAAAGCTTCAAATTTTTCCCCATTTAGTATTATATTGGCTGTAGTTTTGTCATAATTAGCCTTTATTATGTTGAGATATGTTCCTTCTATTCCCAGTTTCTGTAGGACTTTTACTATGAAGGGATGTTGGATTTTGTTGAGTGCTTTTTCTGCATCTATTGAAATGATCATGTGATTTTTGTCCTTCTGTCCATTTATATAGTGTATTACATATATCAATTTGCATATGTTGAACCATACCTGCATTTCAGGGATAAAGTCTACTTGGTCAGGGTGAATAATCTTTCTGATATATTCTTCATTCTGTTTGCTAATATTTTGCTGAGAATTTTTGCATCTATGTTCATGAGGGGTCATCAAGTACTCTGACAGAAATCTGTCTTCTTTTGGAAAATCTTGTAGGTCTATCTGATCAAGAGCTCATTGTGAATGATAGCCACATGCTGGTACTGGGAGTTACAGGCCATGCTCAAGAAGAGTAGGAAGAAAAAGACAGGTATTATAAAAGAGATACAAAGAAGAGAGAAAAGAGGAAGAGACAGAGAGAGATTTCTTTCTGTCTCTCTTTTTGAAGTAGGGTCTCACTCTAGCTCAAACTGACCTGGAATCCACTATATAGTCTCAGGTTTCCTTTGAACTCATGGTGATCCTCCTACCTCTGCCTCCTGAGTGCTGGGATTAAAGGTTTGCCACCACGCCCAGCCTGAGATTTCTTAATACAGGCACTTAGATCTATAAAATTCCCTTTTAGGACTGCCTTCACTGTCTTCCAAAGGTATGTTGTATTCTTATCATAATTAGATTCTATGATTTCCATTTTGATTTCTTCAATGACCAATTCATCATTCAAGAGCGTACCGTTTAGTCTCCATGAATTTCTGTATGCTTTATAATCTTTCTTGTTGCTGATTTGTAGTTTAATCCCATTGTGGTCAGATAGAGTACAAGAGATTATCAGTTTTCCCATTTTGAGATTTGCTTTGTGTCCTAATTTATGGTCGATTTTAGAGAATGTTCCATGTGCTGCTGAGATAAATGTATATACTGCAGGATTTGGATGCATGGAATGTTCTGTAGATATCTGTTAGGTTCATTTGTTCCATGACATAATTTAATCTAGATGTCTCTGTTTATTTTTTTGCCAGGATGACCTGTCATGTGATGAGAGTGCAGTATTGTTGTCACCCACTATTATAGTGACCTTAAATCTGATAGTGTTTGAGGAAATTGGGAGCCCCCATGTTAGGTGAATATATATTTAGGATTGTAATGCCCTCCTGTTGGAGTTCTCCTTTAATCAATATAAAATGACCATCTTTATCTTTCCTCATTAATGTTGGTTTGGAGCCTATCCTGTCAGATATTAGGATAGCAATCCCTGCTTGTTTCCTATGCCCGTTTGCTTGAAATACCATTTTCTATCCTTTTATCCTAAGACAGTGTACATCTTTTATTGAGAGATGAGTTTCCTGGAGGCAACAAATGAGAGAAAGACCCTGATTTTTAATCCAGTCTGCAAGACATGCCTTTTGCTTGGTGAATTGAGGCCATTGAGATTAAGAGTTATTTTTGAAAGGTATGTTTTTAATCTCTCTATTCTTCTTATTCTGTAGTACTTTCTGTTTTTCTTTGCTCATTTGTTTTAACTGTTATTTAAGTATGGTTTATTTTTTCCTATTTTCTCCTGTGTATGCTTTGCTTTCTCTTCAGTGTGAATGATTCCTTCGGGTATTTACTGTAGATCTGGTTTAGTTGTTATAAATAATTTTTAATTTATTAGTTATTTTTACTAATTAGTTTTGTACTCAGTGAATACAGTCAATTTGGTACCATTGTTAGGCTCATTGATGATGTACCCCCTCATCCTGATCCCTCCTTGTTGAGGTATATGGGTCATGCATTCTGGAGTTAGCCCAAAGTTATGGGTAGAAGTGTCTCTGCATATCATGACCCAATATGTGGCTCTGACATTCTTTCTGCCCGCTTTTCTGCAAAATTTTCCTGAGCCATGTTGGGTCCATTTTTGGTCTGCTTCAGTGATGAGGTGATGGGGGCCTCTGTGTCTCTGGGTATCTGATATGGTAGGAGTTGATTGTTCTCTGTGTCTATCTCCTTCATCCTTGTTCTGCTTCCCATTTCACCAAGAGAACAGCACCCTTGCTTGTTTCACCAATTGTTCTTAGTTTCATCTGGGGCCCTTTTGAGGTGTGATGGGCTGGTTCTCTCCTTAGGATCTGCGTCTATCTGAAAAAGAGAAGTAGATTCTCCAATTGAGAGTAAAGTTAGCACCAGACAAATGGGATAATCCTTATGTTTTTATACAGAATTTAATAGGTGTAGGCCCATTGTAGCCCATGATTGGTGGTAGCTTGATAATGGAGAACAGGCTCATGTTTGGATGGTATGGGTATGGTATGGGTCCCATACCACTAAGGAGGTCAGTTAGCCAAATCAAGAGCAGTTGGTTTCCCACCATGGCTGTGTGCCACTATTGCACTTGTGTGAGCATCAAAACATGTTATTTGCTGCTAAGTAGGTTAGACCATGAGTTGCTTGGATAGATATTGTTCATTCCCCCCCCCCCCTCAGTTGCCCATGTACTACCTTCTGGCACTAGATGCACTGACTGTCTGGGGATTGACTCTCTTCCAGCTTCCAGCCATTGTATTTCATTTTAAATGTCAACAGAATGTGGTGTCTTCAGCAGTAGGGTCTTTCCATTAACCTTTGGTGGATCATCAAGTACTCTGACAGAAATCTGTCTCTCTTTTAGGAAACCTTGTAGGTCTCTCTGATCCAAAGCTCATTGTGGATGAAAGCCACATGCTGGTACTGGGAGTTACAGGTCAGTGCCCACTAAGTAAAGGAAGAAAAAGATAACTAATATAAAAGAGTTAGAGAGAACAAAGACTGAAAGAGAGAGGAAGAGAAGCTGTAGATGATTAAAGTCAGTCATCTTCATACCATCTCCAGCGTCTTGTGGCTCAGGTGTTCCCTCTAAGGGCCTGGTGATGATTCAACCATGTGGTCTGCTTTTAGGATGTAGAATTTTATGGTACCATTGCCATTTGGGTCTAGATTTGTGTCTCCCAATGCCTCCCTTGCCCTCCCCTCCCTCCCCACCCACCCTATTGTCTAGTCCTCGAGATACTTCCTGGGTATGTCAGCATCTTGCGTAGATTCAGGTTAAGTGTTGTAGATGAGTAAGACTATGTGGCAATTTTCTTTCTGTGATTGGGTAAGTTCACTGAGAATGACCTGTTCCAAGATCAACCATTTTTCCTCAAATTTCATTGTGTAATTAATTTTTTTCTTACTGCTGTTTAGAATTCTATTGTGTAGATAAAGCACATTTTAATTATTCATTCTTCTAGTGATTGACATCTGGGTAAATTCCAACTCTTAGCTATCATGAATTGAGCTGCGAAAAACTTGGTTAAGAAAATCTATCTGGACTGTGGTTTAAAGGTTTTAGGGTACATGCCCAGTAAGGGAATAACTAGGTCTGTTTTTCTATAGTCAGCTTTTCAGGAGTCTCCATATTGTTTTCCAAAGTGGTTGCACCTTCTTACATTCCCACCTACAGTGGATGAGGGTTCCTAATTCTCCACAACCCTGCCAGCATTTCTTTTCATTTGATTTATTTTGTTATATTTATTTATTTTTTATTAATTAGTTTTGTACTCAGTGAATACAGTCAGTTTGGTACCATTGTTGGCCTCATCCATGATCTACCCTCTCACCCTGGCTCCTCCTTGTTGAGGTATATGGGTCATGTATTTTGGAGTTAGCCCACAGTTATGGGTAGGAGAAGTGTCTCTGCATATCATGACCCAATATGTGGCTTTGACATTCTTTATGCCCCCTCTTCCACAAAATTTCCCTGAGCCATGTTGGTACACTTTTGGTCAGCTTCAGTCATGAGGTGTTGGGAGCCTATGGATCTCTGGAACTCTGATTTGGTAGGAATTGATTTTTCTCTGTTTGATCTCCTTCAACCTTGTGCTGGTACCCGGTTCATCAAGAAAACAGCACCCTTAGCTGGGCGTGGTGGCACACGCCTTTAATCCTAGCACTCGGGAGGCAGAGGTAGGAGGATCGCCATTAGTTCGAGGCCACCCTGAGACTCCATGGTGAATTCCAGGTCATCCTGGGCCAGAGTGAGACCCTACCTTGAAAAATCAAAAAAAAAAAAAAAAAAAAAAAAAACAACTAGCACCCTTGCTTGTTTTGCTAATTATTCTTAGTTCCAGCCGGGGCCCTTTTGAGGTATGATGGGGTGGCTCTCTCCTTAGGATCTGCATCTATGTGAAAAAGAGAAGCAGATTCTCCAATGATGAGTAAGTTAGCACCAGAGAAATGAGATAACCCTTACTTTTTTATAGAAAATTTAATAGGTGTAGGTCCTCTTATTGCTGAAGATTGTTGGTAGCTTGATAATGGAGACTGGGCTTAAGTTTTGATATGGTTCTGACTTGTTTTCCAGCTCCAGCTATGGGTCCTGTACCACTGAGGGGATCAGTTAGCTGAATCAAGAACAGTTGGTTTCCCACCATTGCTGTGTACCACTATTGCACTTGTGTGAGCATCATGACAGGTTATTTGCTGCTAAGTACATTAGAACATGAGTAGCTTGGACAGATATTGGATATTTTCCCCAAGTCACCCATGTAGCACCTTCTGGCACTAGACACACTGACTGTCTGTGGACTGACTCTCTTCCAGCTTCCAACCATGCCATTCCATTTTATGTGTCAACGACATAAGGTGTCTTCAGTAGGGTCTTACCACTAACCTTTGGTGGGTCATCAATTATTCTGACAGAAATCTGTCTGTCTTTTAGGAAACCATGTAGGGCTTTATGATTAAAAGTTCATTGGGGATGATAGCCACATTCTGGTACTGGGAGTTACAGGTCAGCGGCCACTAAGAAAAGGAAGAAAAAGATAACTAAGATAAAAGAGTTAGAGAGAAGACAGAGAAAGAGAGGGAGAGAGAGGGAGGGAGGGAGGGAGGGAGGGAGGGAGGGAGGGAGGGAGGGAGGGAGGGAGGGAGGGAGAGAGAGAAGCTGTAGAAGCTATAGAGGATTAAGGTCAGTCTTCATCACACACTCTCCAGTGTCTTGTGGCTCAGTTGTTCCCTTAAATGCCTGGTGAAGGTTCAGCCATTGGGTCTGCCTTTTAGGTTGTATAATTTTATGGCACCATTGCCGTTTGGGTCTAGATTTGTGTTTCCCACCCCCTCAGTTGCCCTCCCCACCCTTCCTATTGTCTAGTCCATGAGAGGCTTGCTGGGTATGTAAGGCATCTTGGGTACATTCAGGTCAGGTGCTGTAGATGAGTGAGACTATGTGGCGATCTTTTTTCTGTGATTGGGTAAGCTCACTGAGAATGATTTCTAACAGGTTCAACGATTTTTCCTCAAATTTTATTGTGTCCTTTTTTCTTACTGTTGTATAGAATTCCATTGTGTAGATATACCACATCTTATTTTTCCATTCTTCTAGTGATGGACATCTGGGTTGATTCAAGCTTTTAGCTATTATGAATTGAGCTGCTACAAACATGGTTGAGCAAATCTCTCTGGCCTGTGGTTTGAAGGTTTTAGTGTAAATACCCAGTAAGGGAATAACTGGGTTTGTTGGTATCTCTATAGATAGCTTTTTCAGTAGTCTCCATCTTGCTTTCTAAAGTGGTTGTACCATCTTACATTCCCACCAACAGTGGATGAGTGCTCCTACTTCTCCACATCCTCACCAGCATTTATTTTCATTTGATTTTTTGATGTTTGCTATCCTTATTGGGATAAGGTGGAATCTCATAGTTGTTTTAATTTGCATTTTCCTGATGATTAGGGATGATGAACGTATTCTTAAGTGTGTGTTTGCCATTTGTATTTCTTCCTCTGTGAACTGCCTGTTCAGCTCTTTGCTCATTTTGTGAGTGGGGTGTTTGACTTTTTATTCATTAGGTTTTAGAGTTCATTGTAGATTGTGGAGATTAGGCCTATGTCATTTGGATAGCCAGCAAATATTTTCTCCCATTCTGTGGGTAATCTATTGGCTTTGCTTATTGTATGCTTGTCTGTAAAGAAACTCTTTAGCTTAATGCGATACCATTGGTTGAATGACTATTTACGATCAGCATCTACTAGCATTTTGTTCAGGAAGTCTTTTCCCATTGCTACATTATGGAAACTTCTTCCTATAATTTCTTCCAGTACTACTCGAGTCTCTGGACTTATATTGAGGTCTTTGATCCATTTGGACTTGAGTGTAGTACATGGAAAAATGTGTGGATAAAGTTTCAGTTTACTACGTATTGTTATCCAGTTTGTCCAGCACCGTATTTTGAAGATGCTTTCTTTTGGCCAGCCTATATTGTTTGGGCCTTTGTCAAAAATTAAGTAGCTATAGTTGCTTGACACTAATTCTGGGTCCTCAAATCTATTTCATTGGTCTATACTCCCGTTTTTATGCCAGTACCATGTTGTTTTTATTACTATGGCTTTGTAATATAGCTTTAGATCAGGCATGGTGATGCTTTCAGAGGTGTTTCTTTTGCTGAGGATATGTTTGGATATGCGAGGCCTTCTGCCTTTCCATATGAAATTTGAGATCATTTTTTCTATCTCTGTGAAGAACACTGTTGAGATTTTAATTGGAATTCCATTAAATCTGTATATTGCATTTGGTAGTATTGTCATATTCACAATGTTACTTCTGCCTATCCAGGAGCATGGGAGGTCTTTCCATTTTCTCAAGTCCTCCTCAGTTTCTTATTTGAGTGTTTTTATGTTTTTGTTGTATGAACTTCCTTTGTTAATGCTATTCCAAGGTATTTTTTGTTGTTGTTGCTATTTATAATGGGACCATGTCCCTTATTTCTTTCTCTGTATCTTTGTCATTTGCATATAGAAAGGCTACTGATTTTTTGTGCATTGATTTTGTATCCTGCTAATTTGCTATAGGAGTTGATCACCTTCAGGAGTTTTGGGATGGAGTCTCTCAGGTCTCTTACATACATAATCATGTCATCAGTGAATAGAGCTAACTTAATATCTTCCTTTCCAAATTGTATCCCTTTTATTTCCTTCTTCTGTCTTATTGCTTGAGCTAGGACTTCCAGTACTATATTGAAGAGCAGAGGTGAGAGTGGAGAACCCTGTCTTGTTCTTGATCTCAATGGGAATTCCTCCAGTCTCTCTCCATTCAGTATTATTTGGGCCTTAGGAGCTTTGTATATTTCTTTTATTAAGTTAAGGTATGAACCAACCATGCCAATTCTTTTCAATGTTTTGATCATGAAGTGATGTTGTATCTTGTCAAAGGCCTTTTTTAAAATTAGTTGTCTATTCAGCAAATACAGGCAGTTTGGTACCATTATTAATTTCATCCATGACCTACCCCCTCCCCATTGGCCCATCCTTGTTGAGGTATATGGGTCATGCCTTGTGGAGTTAGCTCACAGTTATTGGTACGATAAATGTCTCTGCATATCCTGACCCAACATGTGGCTCTGACATTCTTTCTTCCCCCTCTTCCACAAAATTTCCCTAAGCAATGTTGGGTTCATTTTTGGTCTGCTTCGGTGATGAGGTGTTAGGGCCTCTGAGGCTCTGGCTCTCTGATTTGGTAGGAGTTGATTTTTCTCTGTATTGGTCTCCTTCCCCCTTGTGCTAGTATCTGCAGCACCCTTGCTTACTTTACTTATTTTTCTTAGTTTCAGCCTGGGCCCTTTTGAGGTATGATGGGGTGGCTCTCTCCTTAGGATCTGCATCTATCTGAAAAAGAGTAGCAGATTCTCCAACAGAGAGTAAGTTAGTTCCAGGAAAAATGAAATAACCCTTACTTTTTTTTTTAATAGAGAGTTTAATAGGTGTAGGCCCTCTTGTAGCCCATGATTAATGGTAGTTTGATATTGGAGAGAGGGTTTATGTTTGGATATGATTCAGACTTATTTCCCAGTTCCAGCTGTGGGTCCCATATCACTGAGGGGATCAGTAGCCAAATCAAGAGCAGTTGGTTCCCCACCATGGCTGTGTGCCACTATTGCACTTGTGTGGGCATCACAAATGGTTATTTGTTGTTAAGTAGGTTAGACCATGAGTTGCTTGGAGAGATATTGGTCATTTCCCCCAGTCACCCATGTAGCACCTTCTGGTACTAGATATGCTTGACTGTCTGGGAACTGACTCTCTCCTGGATTCCAGCCATGCCATTCAATTTTTTGTGTCGGCTGCATATGGTGTCTTCAGCAAGTCAAAGGCCTTTTCTGCATCTATCGAAATGATCATGTGGGTTTTGTGTTTAACCTTGTTTATATGGTGTATTACATTGACAGATTTCCATATGTTGAACCAACCCTGTGTTCCTGGGATGAATCCTACTTGGTCAAGGTGGATAATTCTTTTCATGTGTTGTTGGATTCAGTTTGCAAGGATTTTGTTCAGGATCTTTGCATCTTATTTCATCAGGGAAATAGGCCTGTAGTTTTCTTGTGGCCTCTCTGCCTGGTTTTTGAATTAGTGTGATACTAGCTTCATAGAAGGAGTTGGGTAGCCTACCCTATTCTCCAATTGAGTGGCACAGTTGGAGGAAGATTGGTTTAAGTTCTTCCATGAAGGTTTGATAGAATTCAGCTGAGATGCCATCTGGTTCTGGACTCTTATTTTTAGGGAGGATTTTTTGTTACTTTTTCAATCTCAATGAGTGTAATAGGTTTGTTTAGGAGATTAATCTGCTCTGAGTTTAGCTTTGATAGATGGTATGTTTCCAGGAATTTATCCATCTCCTCCACATTATCCAGTTTTGTGGCATAGAGGTTTTTGAAATAAGTCATGATGATTTTCCCAATATTACTTATGTCTGTTGTGATCTCTCCTTTTCCATTTTGAATTTTGTTAATTTGAAGCATTTTTTTTTTTTCTTGATCAAATTGGCCAGGGGTTTGTCAATCTTGTTTAAGTTTTCAAAGAACCAGCTCTTTGCTTTGTCAATTGCCTTAATTGTTTCCTTGGTTTCCAATTTATGAATTTCTGCTCTGATTTTAATTATTTCTTTCCTTCTGGAGCTCTTTGGGTTGGATTTTTTTTTTCTTTTCCTGTGCCTTTAGGTGGATGGTTAGGTTATTGATTTGGGATCTCTTTGTCTTTTTCATGAAGGCATTGAGTTCTATGAATTTTCCCCTGAGGACCACCTTCATCGTGTCCTATAAGTTTTGATTCAATGTCTTGGAGAGTTTCTCCTTTGTTCTAGTCTGTTTGGAGTTCTGTTAGCTTCTTGTATGTTGATGGGCCTTTCTTTTGAGATACTTTGGAAGTTTTCCTCAATAACTTTGTTAAATAAGGTCTCCATGCCTTTGGTGTGAATTTCTTCTCCTGCTGGTATTCCAGTGATCCTGATATTAGGACATTTAAGGCTATCCCACAATTCCCTCATGTTCTGTTCACAGAAACTTTTGAACTTACTGAAATTTTTGAACTGTTTCTTCCATCTTGTATTCCAGATCAGAGTTTCTATCCTTCACATAGCTGACTCAATTCTTGAAAGCTTATAGAGAGTTTTGGACTTGTTTACTTAGGTTTGCACTTTCTACTACTTTTCTATGTATAATTTCTATCCCTCTGTCAAGCTAAAGCTGCCTACACTCATGCTATGAGGGACACTGAGGCACCAAACACTGATGCCGCCCAAACTCTGTTGTGGTAGAACACTGGGACCTGGAAGCAGTCTGAGCTCAACCACAACAGGACAATTGTGGTTGGCCGGCATGGCAGACAGGGAGGGGATGACACCTGAGCTAGCATAAGTGACAGACAGAGACAGTCTGCGCTTCAGTGTGGAGTTGCAATGAGCCTGGGCTCGTGCATGAATGTGTGGTGGCCGGAGCAGTAAGTGAGCAAGTGAGTCAAGTAAGCTAAGCTTGCACAAGCAGCGATTGGCTGGCGGTGCCATTTGGCAGGAAAATTGATCAAAGGAGCCTGAGCTCCAATGGGCCAGCAGGCATAGCCTGGCTAAGATCACTTGTGGGCAGGGGTAGCAGGGCAATTGCCCCTGTGCAGTGAGGCAAGTGGAACTATGTTGGCCTGGGACCCTTTTCTTACAGTAAGTGTGGGAGTTTCCTGAAGCTGGGACTGTGGGTATGGTGGCTGCTTGGGGGGAGAAGTGGGCTACCCACACAAGAGGGAATCAGTGATTCCTTGTTTTTTCCCCTCTGTGCCCTTTCACTGGCAAGCAGCTGGAGATTGCTTTCCCCTAAAAGACCCAGTGAACCCTTAATGTCTTGCCTTTCTTTCCTGGGGATGTGTGGCGCAGTTAGGTGGTCTCCATCTTGGCCAGAAGTCTCATTTGATTTTTTGATGTTTACTATCCTTATTGGGGTAAGGTGGAATCTCATAGTTGTTTTAATTTGTGTTTATCTAATGATTAGGGATGATGAACATTTTCTTAAGTGTGTGTTTGCCATTTGTATTTCTTCATCTGTGAACTGCCTGTTCAGCTCTTTGCCCATTTTGTGAGTGGGGTGTTTGACTTTTTATTCATTAGGTTTAAGAATTCTTTGTAGATTCTAGAGTTTAGGCCTCTGTCAGTTGGATAATCAGCAAATATTTTCTCCCATTCTGTGGGTAATCTATTGGCTTTGCTTATTGTATGCTTGTCTGTGAAGAAACTCTTCAGCTTCATGTGGTCCCATTGGTTGAGTGAGTGTTTAAGATCCTATGCTACTGGGGCTGTGTTTGGAAGTCTTTTCCATTCCTATATCATGGAAAGTTCTGCCTATATTTTCTTCCAGTAGTAGTCGAGTTTCTGGTCTTTTATTGAGGTCCTTGATTCACTTGGACTGGAGTGTAGTGCATGGCAAAATGTGTGGATCAAGTTTCAATTTCCTGCATATGATTATCCAGTTTGTCCAGCACCATTTTGTGAAGATGCTTTCTTTTTTTTCCCCAGCTTATATTGTTAGGGGCTTTGTCAAATATCAAGTAGCTGTAGTTGCTTGACCCAAGGTCCGGGTCCTCAAGTCTATTGCATTGGTCTATACTCCTGTTTTTATGCCAGTACCATGCTGTTTTTATTATAATGGCTTTGTAATAGATCAGGTATGGTGATGTCTCCAGAGGTGCTTCTTTTGCTGAGAATATGTTTGGACATGCGAGGCCTTCTGCCTTTCCATATAAAATTTGAGATCATTTTTTCTATTTCTGTGAAGAACACTGTTGAGATTTTAATTGGAATTCCATTAAATCTGTATATTGCCTCTTGTAGCATTGCCATCTTCACAATGTTAATTCTACCAGGAGCAAGGGAGGTCATTCCATTTTCTCAAGTCCTCCTCAATTTCTTTTTTGAGTGTTTTTATGTTTTCATTGTATGAACTTCCTTGGTTAATGCTATTTCAAGGTATTTTTTGTTGTTGTTGCTATTTATAATGGGACCATGTCCCTTATTTCTTTCTCTATATCTTTGTCATTTGCATATAGAAAGGCTACTGATTTTGTGCATTGATTTTGTATCCTGCTACTTTGAAATAGGAGTTAATCACCTTCAGGAGTTTTGGGATAGAGTCTCTCAGGTCTCTTACATATACATTCATGTCATCAATGAATAAAGCTAACTTAACATCTTCCTTACCAAATTGTATCTCTTTTATTTCCTTCTCCTGTCTTGTTGCTTGAGCTAGGACTACCAGTACTATATTGAAGAGCAGAGGTGAGAGTGGACAACCCTGTCTTGTTCATGAAATACTCTCTGTAGGTTTGGTTTTGTGTTCAAATAATTGTAAAGCTGTGTTTTGTCATGGAAAGTTTTTCTTTCACCATCTATTATGAGGGGTACTTTTGCTGGGTAGAGTAGTTTGTGTTGGAATGCATAGGCTGTTAGACTTTGTACTGTGTCATCCCAGGGCCTTCTGGCTTTCAGTGTTTCCATTGGAAATCAGAAGTAATGCTGATGGGGTTACCTTTAAAAGTGATGTGTTGTTATTCCCTGCTTTTAGGATTTTCTCTTTGGTATCAATATTTAGAGTTTTAATGACAATATGTCTTGGAGAGTTTCTCCTTTGGTCCAATCTGTTTGGAGTTCTGTTAGCTTCTTCTATGTTGATGGGCCTTTCTTTTGAGAGAGTGGGGAAATTTTCTTTGATTATTTTTGTTAAATAACTTCTCCATACCTTTGGTCTGAATTTCTTCTCCTTCTGGTATTCCAATGATCCTGATATTAGGACATTTAATGGTATCCCACAATTTCCTCATGTTCTGTTCACAGAAACTTTTGAACTTATTGAAACTTTTGAACTCTCAAACTGTTTCTTCCATCTTGTCTTCCAAATTGGAGTTTCTATCCTTCACATGGCCGACTCTATTTTTGAGAGCTTCTTTAGAATTTTGGACTTGTTCCAGTAGGTTTGCATTTTCTACTACATTTTTGTGTATAGTTTTCAGCTCTCTGTCCAGCTCCCTTTTCACATCATTTTCTGATTTTCTTATTGCTTCTTGGAATTCATCCTTGCATTTCTTTATGTCTTCATTTAGCATTGCCAGCTAATTTTTGAGGTCCTCTTTTTTTTTCAGTCTCCCTCATATCTCTTAACTATCTTTGAATCCCTTCCATTTTCCTATCTTATCTTATCTTATCTTATCTTATCTTATCTTATTATTAGGACTAGTCTACCCATGGCAGCATCCACGCAATTATCGATCCTTTGTTTCTTTTCTGCAAGTTCTACCAGTAGCTTGGTCAGGGTTGTATTGCTCATAGCTTCATTTTGGTGTTCTGATCCTAATGACTCTTCTATGTTTTGATTAGAAGTGTTCATTGTAGGACTGGGTGATCTAACTTGATTTTCTTGCATTTGATTTTTCATGTTATTTCTTTTGTGCTGTGGTCTCCCCATCACACTGTATGTGCAGGGAGATTAGGACTGTGGTCTGGATGGGAAGGGGAAGTGGTTCCTCTTGGGGGAGCTGGCCTTGGCTAGCTGGAAGGCAAGCAGAAGGGCTATGTGGTCTTGAACTAGCACATTGGTGGGTGGATCAGCCTAAGCTTAAGCACAGTAGGAAGCTGAAGCCACCTGAGTCAGATGCCAAGCCCTCTGACCTCTCACTTATGGAGTGCCAAAGCAGCCTGAGTTCTCATGCAATGATTCACCAAAGCTACTTGCAGTGGTGGTTGGAGGGACACTGAAGCACTAAGTGCCACAGCAGCCGAAACTTGCACGTGATGGAACACTGGGACCAAGAAGCTGTCTGAGCTTGCCAGCAACTAGACAATGGTGGTCAGCCAGTGTGGCAGATGGGGAGGGTCTTGCACCCCAGCTAGGGTAGCCTAGGTGTGTGGAATGGGCCTGGGCTCATGCATGAATGGGTGGCAGCCAGAGCAGTAAGTGAGCAAATGGGCAGAGGTAGCAGGCTAAGCTTGCACAAGAGGGTATCAGTGGCACCTGTGGTGAGAAAATGGAGCCTGCCCAAAGTCACACATGGGGGGGAGGGGGGGCAGGGCGATCAATCCTGTGCAGTGAGACAAGTGCAACTATGCTGGCCTGGGTCCCCTTTCCTACAGTAAGTGAAGGGATATCCTTAAGCTGGGACTTTGGGTACAGTGGCTGCTTGGGGGATCAGGGGACTCAGGTGACCCATGAGTGAGGGAAGCAGAGATTCTGTTTTTCTCCCCTCTGTGCCCTCCCACTGGCAATCTATTAGAGATTGCTCTCCACTTAAAGACCCAGTGAACACTTAATGCCTTGCCTTTCTTTCCTGGGGCTGTGTGGTGCAGTTAGGAGGTTGCCATCTTGGCAGGAAGTCCCTTGTTATAGATTATTTAAGCTTGTTTTGTTGTGGAATGTCCTTATTTCTCCATCAATTTTGATTGATAGCTTTGCAGGATAAAGTCACCTGGGTTGATAATTGTTATCTTCAGAACTTGGAAGCCCTTCTGGCTTGTAAAGCTTTGTTGAGTAAATTATTTTTATTCTGATGGGCTTGCCTTTGTAAGTGACTTGCCTTTTCTCTTTATCTGCTCTCAATATGTTTTCTTATGTTTATGAGTTTAATAATTTAATTAAACATGGTGAGTGACATTCTTTCCAGGTTTTGTCTGTTTGGTGATCTAAAGCTTCTTGTATCTGCATTGGCATTTCTTTCTTAATTTGGAGAAATTTTCTTCTATAATTTTGTTGAAAATGCCTACTAATCCTTTGGATTGAAATTCTCCTTCTACTATATCCTGAGTTCTTATGTTTGATCTTTTCATAGTGTCCTGGATATCTTGAAATTCCCATTTATCCCTTCCTACTTGCTTGTCATTCTCTTTGTTGGATGGACTGTATTAGGTCTGCCACCTGTTCATGTAGTTTAGATATTCTGTTCTCTTCTTCATCCATTCTATTGGTGAGACTTTTCACAGAGCTTTCTATTTGACTGACTGAGTTCCTCAGAACTAGAATTTCAGCCTGTTTTTTTCTTCAGTATTTCTATTTACTTACTCATATCTTGTAATGACCCCCTTATTTCATTAAGCTGGTTTCCTGTGTTCTTTTGTTTGTTTTCTTCTATTTCTTTGAGTATTGATATAATCCCTTTTAAAAAATCTTTTTCAGGCATTTCATCTAAAACAATCTCATTCATGATCATTTCTGGTGGATTTTTAATTTTTGAGATGATTGTATTGTCTTGATTCTTTGTGTTCCTTGTATTATAATGTAGCGACTTTTGCATCCTGAATTGATTTGATGCTTGGGTTTTCTACTTATCTGCTGTGTTCTTAGATGTGGCAATGGCAATACACCTTTATATACTTTCAGGATGTGAGTTTAAGGTGACAAGTGTAGCTCTTGTACCTTAATCCTACTGCAAACATAATCCTAGGTGTTGAGTTTGTTTGCTAAGCAAGTATTTTAGTGGACTAGGTGGAACAATTTATTGGCAGATTTAAACTTCAACTGAGCATTATACACATTCAATAAGTACCAGCTCAGAGTATGCACTTGTGGGGATTAAATTTTAATGCCAAAATCCCTAAGGGTGTATGTTGTTCTACACCCTTAATCCTGTCAGCTAAGAGATAGAGAATTCTGGTCTGAACTGGGTTCAAGGTCAGCCTGGATCTGAATCAAACTCTGCCCCCAGTAATGACAGAAGCAAAAGACAAAGGCCCTTTAAATCTGAAAGCATAAAAGGCAATAATACTAAACCCCCAGTTACAGCTTATTTGAAGATGGTAAAGCCAACCAAGAATATGTAACCCATAACTTGCCCTGACATGGAAAGATGCAGACCAAGGTTTTTTTTTTTTTTTTTTTTTAATAGTTGGCCTCATTATCTTTTGGAGTGGCTTCCAATCTCACCAATACTGTGTGCCCACCTCGATCCCTCCGTGTTGTGCTGTGGGGCTGGAGTTCTGATCAGCTGTGCCAGATGCACTATCACAAGGGGCTGAATGCCATAGGTTCATGGTTCTGATGGCTAGAGGATGGAGGAGTGCAGAAAACCTGGAGTTTCTCACACAATCCTGCCTGTATCCCTTTCAGTAGCTCCTAAGTTGGATTTCAACTATCTTTCCTTCGTATTTCTTGACTTTGCAAGGAGGCTGATGAGGTTGGAAAATCCCCTTGTTTGTTCTCTGCCACTGCTGCCACTTGGCACAACTGGTGGGGTGTGCAGATCATGCAGATCAACAGGCTACAGGTGCTCATTGGGATTCTGGCTGTTTTTCTCCTTTGTAGTGGATCTTGGTTTCTCCTGCTTCTCCACTGTCTCTAAGAGTAACCTATACTCTTTCACTTTTCAATAAAAGAGTGTATTTTGCTGTGGTTTGGCTTAAATCCCTCCAAGAGTGTGCTATGTCATCTCTGTCTAGCAGGGATGAGGTATTCTCAACTCAGAAGCAAAAGCTGGGCTTCCTTTTCACATATCATTTTCTATCAGACAGATCAAAGGCCACAGTCACACTGCTACATCCCACTTTTATTGCAAGCTGCATCTCTAGTCATAATGTTGAAACCCTGGATTTTGCCTCACATGGCTGCCTCACTATGTCAGAGAATGTGGAAGGAGAAATTGTGAGCTGAATATATCCATGCCAGAAGCAGAAAACACCTTAAAATGGCAAATCCAAGTCAAGGATGAAGCTCTGTGCTTGCCATGAGTCTTGGGGCATCAAAGTATAGGCAGCAATGAGAAGACATGCAGCTTATTGTCTGCAGAAAATGAAGATTGCTTTTTCACAGAATAATTTCTACAAATTCCAAGGCCATTGAATGGCTCAGTTTTTCTGCTAGGGATAAAGCTTAGATTGAGAGCGCTCTATTGGACATAGAGGTGCCAGTCATTGCTCAGCTAAAGTCAATGGGTCCTGCTCACTTCCACAATGGGCTTATGGTCAGAAGTGCTCACAGGAAGCCAAATGAGGACAAATATAGTTCAAATTGCTCAGTAAATAAACCTATTAATCAACTACTGGGATTTCATGAAATTACAAACCTTATGTACAGCAAAAGACACTGTGAATAGAGCAAAGAGACCACCTGAATAAAGGGAGAAAATCTTTGCCAGCTACAGATTGGACAGAGAATTAATATCCAGAATATTCAAAGAATTAAAAAAACCAAAACAATAAGAAATCAAACAACCAAATTAAAAAACGGGCTATGGAACTAAATAGAAAGTTCTCATAAGAATAAATACAGATGGCATATAAACATCTAAAAAAAGTGTTCTAGGGCTAGAGAAATGGCTTAGAGGTTAAACACTTTCCTGTGAAGCCTAAGGACCTCGGTTTGAGTTTCCATTTCCCAGAACACATGTAAGCAAGATGCACAAGGTGGCACATGCATCTGGAGTTTGTTTGTAGTGGTTGGAGGCCCTGGTATGCCCATTCTGTCTCTCTCTCTCTTTCTCTCTCTACCTTTTTCTGTCTTTCACTCTCAAATAAATAAAAATAAACAACAAAAAATTTAAAAATAAGTTCTACATCCTTAGCCATCAGGGAAATGCAAATTAAAACTACTTTGAGATTCTGTCAAAATGGCTACCATCAAGCAAACAAATGGCAATAAAGGTTGGTGAGGATGCAGAAAAAAGGGAACTCTTCTATGCTGTTGGTATGAAGGTAATGTGCTACAGCCATTGTGGAAGTCAGTGTGAAGGTTCTTGAGACAGCTAAAAATAGATTTACCAGATAATTCAGCTATAGCACAATTAGGCATATATCCTAATGACACTCTTCACTACCTTAGAGATACTTTCACAACCATGTTTATTTCTGCTCTATTCACAATAGCTAGGAAATGGGATAGGCTTAGATGTCCCTCAACAGATGAATGGATAATAAAGATGTGGTACAGCTACACAATGACAGTTGTTATCTTTCAGAATTTGGAATACATCACTCTAAGCCCTTCTGGCTTTTAAAATTTGTGTTGTGTAATCTGCTGTAATCCTGATGGGCTTGCCTTTGTTGGTAACTTGATTTTTCTTTCTAACTGCTTTCAATAATTTTTCATGGATTGTGTGTTTGGTAGTTTGATTAATATGGTGAGGAGAAGTTTTTTCCAGGTTTTGTCTGGCTGGTGTTCTAAAAGATTCCTGTATCTGCATTGGCACCTCTTTCCCCATTTGGGTGAAGTTTTCTTCTATGATTTTTTTGAGGACACCTACTATGCCTTTGGAGTGAAATTCTCCTTCTACTATGCCCTGAATTCTTATGTTTGATTTTTTTCATAGTGTCCTGAATACCTTGAAATTCCCATTCACACTTTTCTATTAGTTTGTCTTTCTCTTTGTTGGACTGTATTAGATCTGCCACCTTGTCTTCCAGCTTAGATACTCTGTCCTCTCCTTCATCCATTCTACTGGTGAGATTAAGATGTTAGGTGTGGCTCTTAACACTCTCAGAGTATCTAGAAAACTGTACCTAGGGGTTGAGTTTGCCTGCTATGGGAGTATTCAAGTAGGCTGAGTGGAACAAAATACAGGTAGATTCTAAAATTTAACTCAACACTATACACATTCAATCAAGAACAGCGCCAAGTATTTATGCAAGTGTAGGTATTATAACAACCAGATCCTCTATCAACAAAGAGGTTAAGATTTCTGGTCTGTTGAGGGTGCCAAGTCAGCTTGTGACCAAGTGAGACCCTTCCCTGGTGCAAACCCAGTTACCTTTTTGGATGATTTTGGTCTCAGTCAAATAGGCTGGCTTGGTCGCTAGACCACTGTTTTGTTTTTTGGAGCTGGGCCATGGCTTTTCCTGTAGGGAAAATTGAGCCTGGCAACTGTGGCCCTGCAAACTGGCTCCATTGCTGCTGGAACTGCTGCTGCTGCTGCTGAAGCTGCTGCTGCTGGAACTGCCACTGCTGCTGCTGAAGCTGCCGCTGCTGGATCCACTGCTGCTATAGCCCCCACTGCTACTGCTGCTGGAGCTGCTGTTGTCATTGTTGGAGCAGCTGTTACCTGTGCTGGAGCCACTGCTGTTGCTGCTGGAGCCAGAGCCGCCACTGCCGGAGTTGCTTCTGCCTAACTGTGTGGGCTCTGGATGCTCTGGATCTCTCCTGTTTCTCTGCTGCCATTTGAATTTCTTATACAGCTCACTTTTTAGTAAAAGTGTGTATTTTGCTGGGTTTTCTTTAGCTTTTTCTTCCCTAGGCTGCTTTGGCCTGGTTCCTATGCCACCATCTTAACTGGAAGTCGATTTTCATCTTTCTACACATCTACATCTCAAAATTCATATGGAATGGCAGAAGGCTTTGGATATGGAAGCATCCTCAGGGGAAAAATCTCTGGTGGTGTCACCATACCTGATCTAAAAGTTGTATTACAAAGCCATAGCAACAAAAACAGCATAGTACTGGAATAAAAACAGTAAGATAGACAAATGGAACAGAATTAAAGACCCAGACTTCAGGGAAAGCAACCATAGCTATTTGATCTTTGACAAAGGTGCCAAGAAATAGAATGGAGAAAACACAGCATCTTCAACAAATGGTGTTAGAAAAATTGGATGGCCATATGTACAAAAATGAAATTATACCCACTCATTTCACCATATGCAAAAACCAAGTCCAAATTGATTGAAGACCTCAATATAAGACCTGAAATTTTTAGCTACTGGAAGCAAAAGAAAGAAAGAAAGAAAGAAAGAAAGAAAGAAAGAAAGAAAGAAAGAAAGAAAGAAAGAAAGAAAGGAAGGAAGGAAGGAAGGAAGGAAGGAAGGAAGGAAGGAAGGAAGGAAGGAAGGAAGGAAGGAAGGAAGGAAAAAACAAGAGCACTATCCACAGTATAGGACTGAGAAAAGACTTCCTAAACAAAAGCCTAGTAGCCCAGGAAATTAAGCAAGCACTCAACCAATGGGATCTCATGAAGTTAAAAAGCTTTTGCACAGACAAATATACCATAAGCAGAGCCAATAGATTATCCACTGAATGGAAGAAAATCTTTGCCAGATATGCCACTGACAGATGTCTAATATCTAGAACCTACAAGGAACTCAAAAAATTAAACAATGAAAAATCAAACAACCTATTCCAAAAGTGGTGCAGAGAACTAAATAGGGATTTCCCAGAGGAAGAATTACAAATGGCTAACACACACTTAAGAGAATGTTCAATATCCCTAACCATTAAGGAAATGCAAAATAAAACAACTATGAGATTCCACTTTACCCCAATAATAATTGCCAAAACAATTCTGAGCAACAAAAATAAGGCTACTGGTATCACCATACCTGATTTTTAGCTATATTACAAAGCCATAGACAGTAACAAAAACAGCATAGTACTGGCACAAAGACAGACACGTAGATCAGTGGAATAGAATAGAGGACCCAGATGTTAATCCAGGCAGCTACAGCCACCTGATTTTTGACAAAAATGCCAAAAATATTCGTTGGAGAAAAGTTAGCCTCTTCAACAAGTGGTGCTGGGCATACTGGATATAATACTATATGTAGAAAGATGAAAGTAGATCCTTGTTCTGCCAGTTGGGGGATGCAAGAGTGAAGGAAGCCTGGAGTTGTACTGGAAATGCTCAGCTCATCATCCCACCTGTGTCTAGATGTCTCCACTTCAGATTTATTGCCTTTGCAAGGAGGCTGATGAGGTTAGAAAACAAAAACAAACAAACAAAAAAAAAACCTTGTTTGGTCTCTGCTCCTGCAGTTGGATGTGAGTGAGCATGTCTCATGGCTGTAGTCTGCAAGCTCCTCAGATGGATTCTGGCCCATATCCTCCTTTCTAATTGATCTTAGTGTTTCCTGCTTCTCTGCTGTGGTGGAAAAAATCCTCCACTTTTTAAATGAAGAATGCATTTTATTGTGGTTTGGTGCAAATCCCTCCCTAGGGTGGATTAGTGTGACTCCTATGTGGCCATCTTACCCAGAAGTCCCTGTGCCTTCTTTCTTGTTATATATTTTATTTGTCATCTTTCAGTGAGCCTAGATTTTCTGAATTAAATAATTTTCCATCAAATGCAAATATCCTGGGAGAAAATAAAATTTAATACCATACAATGTAAATCTAAAAACAAGAAAGATAGGAATATTGTAGTGCCTATCCAAATGCATATTTTTACTTGATGAAGGTATAATGTAGAGATAACTAACCAATAATCATGATAATTTATGAAGGTGTATTGTGAGTTCATTATGTTGCCCAGGAAGGAAGTGTTGAATGCTGAAGTCCAAATACCTCAGAAAGTGGCTTGTCTTGAAATAATTTTGGAAAACTTAAGCAAATATAAAGTCTTTAGGTTGGGCTCTAGTCCCATATACATGGTGTTTTTATGTGACAGATAAATTTGGACATCATTATGACACAAGGAAGATGACATGTAAGCAGCATGTGTAGAGAGCCAAGGAATATGGAGAATTCAAGTGATTCATCTGCAAGCCAAGAGCTGGACAGAAGCCACTTCTTCACTCATGTCTACAGCCACAACTTGGCCCTTCTGACACATTAGATCCTCTGGCCTTGACCTCACATCACATCTCAGCCCCACAACTTCAAGGTAACAAGCATTTGTTACTAAAATCCATTCAGTTGTTAGAGCTACATAGTCCCAGAAGCCACAGCAGATGACTATAGAGAATTCCACAGGGCATGTCAGGGCAAATGTCATCCAGCTTTGTGTTGTACCACAGCTTTAGGAAGTCTACTTAACTGCCATTTTTGACCTCAGAGCAGTCCTTAGTCCAAACCTTTGCTGGCATCCATGCATGGAATAAAAAGTAACTTACATTTGCATGATGAAAAAAAGAGGTGAGTGCAGGGGCTAATAAACAAGTGATGAAGGTGTGGCAAAAGGCCCAGTTCAGTAGTGGAGGATATGCCTTTGCACAGTGTCTTCTCTGTGGCCACTCTGTTTGTTTTCTCAGCCTTTAATAGTCCTGTGTATGGAACAGCAGTGTATGCATGTTAGCAGCTCAGAGAGGCAGCATGATAGTGAGCAAATAAGATGCTCTAACAGGCAGAAGTATGTTCACCCTGGGTAGCAATTATCAAACAAAACTCAAGGAAAAATAGGAGGAAGCTAGCTTCTTTTAGGCAGTTCCAGTTACTAACAGAGACACAGAGAGAACAAATGTTATTTTGCTCTGGCAATAATGGAACTCCTGTCTGTTCAAGATTCACCTAAAATAGTTGCAAGTGCCCCTGCTGCCCACAGTCTAGAAACCTTCACTACCCAGGTGGCCTGGCCCTGGAGCCTGTTCATTTAAATGTACAAACAAGTCAGGTCTTCCCCTTTACATACCTGAATCTGACAAAAGAATACATTTTCAACCAACAATAAAGGCTATTTATTTATTTATTTTGTGTCTCTGCATTCCCTTGCTCTGCTCTGTGATCTCTGCTCAGATACAAGTAAGTCTGCCTTCCCCCAACCCAGCTAGGCTGTGTGGCAGAGAGTAGAATGTTTCTTTAAGTAGTTTTTCTTGCCTCAGCTTTATACTTTGGGGTAACTTCACACATTAATTACATGTGTGGTTTTCCTTTGGTCTTTGAATCTTCTATGTGCGTCTATCCCTTATACTCTAGATCTACCACATGGGTGCTTGACCTGACCCGGGGCCTGTTACATGTGTAATTTCCCTAAACTTGGGACAGCCATGTGTACAACTCCATTTAATATGCATTTTTCACTGCCTGGCACCCTCTCCTCCTGGCACACTCTCAAACTGCCATTCCTTTTAACTTTCATCCATGGGGAAGCTCAAGATTGATGGTGTGCCTTAAACATGTGATTCTTCCAAATTTCTGCATAAACCCCTAGGTTCTAACATTCATGTGCTTGTGGTTCCACTCTAACCTTTCCCTCAAAACTACTTTCTCCTAAATGACCCTTATGAATTATGCTGTAACTTCCATCTGAGTGCATGTTTCCTACTTTCCATGAGTTTCTGACTTTGCTGTAACCTAAATTCCAATATCCCCACAAATCTGTGATTCCTCCGTACATTAATGTAATACTTGATAATTTATCCTTCTTGAATCTGTTTTAGCAATTCTTTTTTTTTTGTTTCTTTAAAATAAAATTGTTTTTAATTTAATTTATTAGTTTTCTTTTCAGCAAATACAAGCAGTTTGGTACCATTGTTTAGGCTCATCCATGATATACCCCCTCCCATTGGACCCTCCTTGTTGATGTAAATGGGTCATACATTGTGGAGTTAGCCCAGTTATTGGTATGATAAATGTCTGTGCATATCATGACCCAAGATGTGGCTCTGACATTCTTTCCGCCCCCTCTTCCACAATATTTGCCTGAGCCATGTTAGGTTCATTTTTGGTCTACTTCAGTGCTGAGGTGTTGGGGGCCTCTGAGGCTCTGGCTCTCTGATTTGGTAGGAGTTGATTTTTCTCTGTGTTGGTCTCCTTACCCTTTGTGCTGGTATCCAGTTCATCAGGAAAACATCACCCTTGCTTGTTTCTCCAATTGTCCTTAGTTACAGTCAGGCCCATTTTGAGGTATGTTGGGGCAGCTCACTCCTTAGGATCTGCATCTATCTGAAAAAGAGAAGCAGATTCTCCAACGGAGAGTAGGTTAGCACCTGGAAAATTGAGATAACAATTACTTTTTTGATAGAGAGTTTGATAGGTGTAGGCCCTCTTGTAGCCCATGATTGATGGTAGCTTGATATTTGATAGTGGGCCTATGTTTGGGTATGGTTCTGACTTGTTTCCCAGCTCTAGCTATGGGTCTCATACCACTGAGGGGATCAGTTAGCCAAATTAAGAGCAGTTGGTTCCCCACCATGGCTGTGTGCCACTATTGCACTTGTGTGGGCATCACATCAGGTTATTTGTTGCTAATTAGGTTAGACCATGAGTTGCTTGGACAGATAATGTTCATTTTTCACCAGTTGCCCATGTAGCACCTTCTGGCACTAGACACGCTGACTGTCTGGGGACTGACTCTCTCCTGGCTTCCAGCCATGCCATTCCATTTTACGTATCAGCTGCATATGGAGTCTTCAGCAATAGGGTCTTACCACTGGCCTTTGGTGGGTCACCAAGTACTCTGACAGAAGTCTGTCATCGTTTCAGGAAACGTTGTAGGTTTTTCTGATCAAAAGCTCATTGTGGATGATAGCCCCAAGCTGGAAGTGGGGGTTACAAGTCAGTGCCCACTAAGAAATTGAGGAAAAACATAACTAATATACAAAAGTTAGAGAGGAGAGAGACAGGGGAGAGGGGGAGAGGGAGGGAGGGAAGATGTAGAAGATTTAGGTTAGTCTTGATCCTACCCTCTCTAGTGTCTTGTGGTTCAGGTGTTTCCTGTAAGGGTCTAGTGAAGGTTCAGCCATTTGGTCTGTCTTTTAGGAAGTAGAATTTTATGGTGCCATTGCCGTTTGGGTCCAGATTACTGTTTTCCACCCTTCGAAGCCCTCCCGCCCTCCACATCCATCCTATTGTCTAGTCCATGAGGTGCTTGCTGGGTATGTAAGGTATCTTGGGTAGATTCAGGTTAGGTGTTGTAGATGAGTGAGACTATGTGTCAATTTTTTTTTTCTGTGATTGGGTAAGTTCACTGAGAATGATCTGTTCCAGGATCAACCATTTTTCCTCAAATTTGTTGTGTCATTTTTTCTTACTGCTGTATAGAATTCCATTGTGTAGATATACCACATCTTTGTTATCCATTCTTCTAATGATGGACATCTGGGTTGATTCCAGCTTTTAGCTATTACGAATTGAGCTGCTACAAACATGGTTGAGCAAATCTCTCTGGCCTGTGGTTTGAAGGTTTTAGGGTAGATGCCCAGTAATGGTATAAGTGGGTCTGTTGGTATTTCTATAGTCAGCTATTTTATGAGTCTCCATATTGCTTTCCAAAGTGGTTGTACCATCCTACATTTCCACCAACAATGAATGAATGTTCCTGCTTCTCCACATCCTTGCCAGCATTTATTTTCATTTGATTTTTTGATGTTGGCTATCCTTATTGGGGTAAGGTGGAATCTCATAGTTGTTTTAATTTGCATTTCTCTGATGATTAGGGGTGATGAACATTTTCTTAGGTGTGTGTTTGCCATTTGTATATCTTTCTCTGTGAATTGCCTGTTCAACTCTGTGCCCCATTTTGTGAGTGGGGTATTTGTCTTCTTATTGTTTAGAATTTGAGTTCTTTGTAGATTCTAGAGATTAGGCCTCTATCAGTTAGATAACCTGCAAATACTTTCTCCCATTCTGTGGGTATTTTATTGGCTTTGCTTATTATATGCTTATCTGTAAAGAAACTCTTCAGCTTCATATGATCCCATTGGTTGAATGACTGTTTAAGAATTTGAGGAGGCTTCCGGTCAAGATGGCGACCGCCTAGCTGCACTACAAACAACGAGGGAAAAAAAGGCAAGTATTCAAGGGAAATTAGGAACTTTTTGAAGAGGGAGGGCACAGATTGGGATAAAAGAGGGAAGCACACACCCCCGCGACCCACGCCCCGCCACCCCGCCCGCCGCGAATAACTGCATCGGGCGTGGCCCCCCGCCCAGCGGCCCGGCGCCCCGTGCACACCAAGCCCCACGTGCCCCGGCGGCCCAGCGCACCCCACAACCCCCGTGCTCCACACCCGCCGCACCCCCCGCACCCTCCTTAGCGCGCCTCTCCCCCCCAGCGCTCCCCATGCTCCCTATCCACAAACGGCAGACGCGGCCCAAGCGAACCAAGGCTTCCCGCGTCCCGGGCACCCAGGCATGCCCTGCGCCCCCGCGCGCCCAAGACCCCTGCGCCCCACCCCTGCGTGCCTCGAGACCACACCACACCCGCTCCACCCTCCCGCGCACCCCACCCCCCGTGCGTTCCGTGCTCTCTATCCACACACAGCAGGCACGCAGCAAGCGCCCCGCGCCCCGGGCGCCCAAGCATGCCCCGCACCCCCGCGCCCCCCGCACGCCCTGAGACCCCCACGCCCCACCCCCACGCGCCTCAAGCCCCCCCGCGCACCCCGCCCCCACCTCCCCCCCAGGGTGCCCAACGCTCCCTACCCACACGAGACAGGGGCGCTCAAAGCGCCCTTTAGCGTCCAGCGCCCAGGCGCCCAGGTGTGCCCCGCGTTCCCCGTGTGCCCTGAGACTCCCCGCGCCCCACCCCCGCGCTCCTCGAGCCCCCCCCCGTGCACCCCACCCCCGCCGCAAGTCCAGACTGCCCCGCAGCGTCCTGCAGCATCCAGCACTCCATCTTACCTCAGCGTGCTCCACGCCCCCTGCGCTACCCGCGACCCCCTGGACCCCCTAACCCCTCTCCCCCGCGCGATCCGCCCCCTCCCCCCCTGCGAGTCCAGAGCACCCCACGGTATCCCACAGCGCCCCACGCTCCTAGCTGCCCCCCCTCCCCTCACGCCCTGCTGTTCTCACATCACTTGCCGCCGGTCAGTTTCTGCTGTGTCCTGATTCCGTACCCACATCATCTCCCTCTGCACTACAATTGCATGTGCAGTGGGCCCAGTCCCACAGCAAGAGCCACATAAGTCCACACTGAGTCACTAGCGCCATCCCCTACCTGTACATCGCCACCCATCCCCCACTCCCCTGAAGCGGAAGAGCACAGACTGTTTACAGACCCCAGTGTACCCAGCCAGAATCTAGGCACCTTCAAGGCTTGCTACCTCAGTCCCTTTTCAAGCTCAAAGGCAGGCAGCTTAGGTGCATTACTGGGTGAGAATTCAGGCAACTTGGGTGCCCCTGTCAGGCTATAGGTAGGCGGCTTTGGCAAGAGTGAGCAAAAACCCAGGCTGCTTACAACTGCCCCAGGCTGCCTTGGATTTGCATAAAGCTAGATCCCAGGCTGCTCCACCCACCTACCTGCCCATACACTGACATGGGTAGACCACAGCGCAAAAGAAATAACACGAAAAATAAAATGGAAGAAAATCCAGACAGATCACCCAGTCCAACAAGGATCACAACAAACCAAAACATAGAAGAGTGTTTAGGATCAGAACATCAAGTGGAAGCAATGAACAATGCAACCCTGACCAAACTACTGCTAGTTCTGACAGGAAAGCTACAAAGGATAGATAATCGTATGGATGCTACCATCACCAAGCTAGAGCAATATGATAAGACACTGGAAGGAATTCAAAGAGAGCTAAGAGAGTTGAGGGAGAATGAAAAAAAAGAGGACCTTAAAAATCAGCTGGCCACACTAAATGAAAACATAAAGAAATGCAAGGATGATTTCCAAGAATCATCAAGAAAATCAGAAAATGAGACAAAAAGGGAGCTGGACAAAGCGATGGAAGTGATACATAGGAAAGTAGTAGAAAATGCAAACTTAATTGAACAAGTCCAAAACTCACTAGAGGCTCTCAAGAATAGAGTCAGTGAAGTGGAAGATAGAAATTCTGATCTGGAAGACAGGATGGAAGAAACAGTTCGAGAGTCCAAAAATTTCAGTAAGTTCAAAAGTTCCTGTGAACAGAACATGAGAGAATTGTGGGATACACTTAAACGTCCTAATATCAGAATCATTGGAATACCAGAAGGAGAATTTCTGACCAAAGGCATGGAGAACTTATTTAACACAAAATTGAAGAAAACTTCCCCTGTCTCTTCAAAGAAAGGCCCATCAAGATTCAAGAAGCAAACAGAACTCCTAACCGACTAGACCAAAGGAGAAACTCCCCAAGGCATATTATCATTAAGACTCTAAACATTGACACCAAGGAAAAAAATCCTAAAAGCAGCTAGGGAAAAACAGCACACCACTTTCAAAGGAAACCCCATCAGAATTACTTCAGACTTCTCAATGGAAACCCTGAAAGCTAGAAGGGCCTGGAATAATACTCTCCAAACTCTAAGAAACTATGGCTTTCAACCTAAACTACTCTACACAGCAAAAGTCTCCCTTATAATAGATGGTGAAAGGAAAACTTTCCATGATAAAACTCAGCTTTACAATTATATGAACACAAAACCAAACCTACAGAAAGTACTCCAGGGAATTCTCCACAGAGAAGAAACAAATAACCAAACACAAATGCCTACAAGAAGAAGATCACAGCAATCAAACCCAGAGTAGATACAAAAAAAAAAAAAAAAAAAATTCCATGAAAATGCCAACACACCTCTACCACCACAAAATGACAGGGATCAAATCAAATCTCACAGTCATCACCCTAAACATTAATGGCCTTAATTCACCCATCAAGAGACACAGGCTAACAGGGTGGATCAAAAAATTAGACCCCTCAATCTGCTGCCTTCAAGAAACCCACCTTACCACTAAAGACAGAAACCTCCTCAGGGTGAAAGGGTGGAAAACAATATTCCAAGCAAATGGGAATAAGAAACAAGCAGGTGTAGCTATATTAATATCAGATAAAGTTGACTTCAAACCAAAAACAATCAAAAAAGACAAAGAAGGCTACTTCCTACTTGTAAAGGGAACAATCCATCAAGAGGATATTACAATCACAAATCTGTATGCACCAAACACAGGGGCACCGCAGTTCATAAAACAAAACCTACTTGACAATAAAACAGAAATAACCACCAACACCATCATAGCTGGGGACTTTAGCACACCATTATCAGTAATAGACAGATCATCCAAACAGAAACTCAACAGGGAAGTAAGAGAGCTCAACAAAACCATAGAGCACTTACACCTAACAGACATCTACAGAACTTTCCACCCCAAATCCACAGACTACACATTCTTCTCAGTAGCCCATGGAACATTCTCTAAAATAGACCATATACTGGGTCAAGATAGCCCCACATATTTAGGAAAATCGACATAATTCCCTGCATGATATCAGATCATAATGCTATATTCCTAGAAATCAACAACAAAAAAACCAACAAGAGCCCCAATGGCAACTGGAAACTGAATAGCACACTCTTAAACAATAAATGGATAGTGGATGAAATAAAAAATGAAATTGCAAAATTCCTGGAGTTGAATGACAATGAGAACACATCATACCAAAACTTGTGGGACACAATGAAGGCAGTCCTCAGGGGAAAATTCATAGCACTCAATGCCTTCATAAAAAAGACAGAAAAATCCCAAATCAATAGCTTAACCATCCACCTAAAGGCATTGGAAAAACAAGAAAAATCCAACCCAAAGAGCTCCAGAAGGAAGGAAATAATTAAAATCAGAGCAGAAATTAATGAATTGGAAACCAAGGAAACAATTAAGGCAATTGACAAAACAAAGACCTGGTTCTTTGAAAAAATAAACAAGATTGACAAACCTCTGGCCAATTTGATCAAGCAAAAAAAGGAGAGACTCCAAATTAACAAAATTCAAAATGAAATAGGAGAGATCACAACAGACATCAGTGAGATCGGCAGAATCATCAGGACTTATTTCAAAAACCTCTACTCCACAAAACTGGAAAATGTGGAGGAGATGGATAAATTCCTGGATGCATATCATCTACCAAAGCTAAACTCAGAGCAGATCAACCACCTCAATGAACCCATCACGCTCATGGAGATTGAAAAAGTAATAAAAAACCTCCCAAAAAAGAAGAGTCCAGGACCAGATGGATTCCCAGCCGAATTTTATCAAACCTTCATGGAAGAACTCAAACCAATCTTCCTAAAACTGTGCCACACAATTGAAGAACAGGAAAAACTACCCAACTCCTTCTATGAAGCTAGTATCACCCTAATCCCAAAACCAGGCAGAGACACCACAAGAAAAGAAAACTATCGGCCTATTTCCCTAATGAACATAGACGCAAAGATCCTCAACAAAATTCTCGCAAACCGAATCCAACAACACATCAAAAGCATTATCCACCTTGACCAAGTGGGATTTATCCCAGGAACACAAGGGTGGTTCAACATACGAAAATCTGTCAATGTAATACACCACATAAACAAGCTTAAACATAAAAATCACATGATCATTTCGATAGATGCAGAAAAGGCCTTTGACAAGATACAACATCACTTCATGATCAAAACATTGGAGAGAATCGACATGGCCGGTTCACATCTTAATATAATAAAGGCAATATACAAAGCTCCAAAGGCCCAAATAATTCTTAATGGAGAGAGACTGGAGGAATTCCCATTGAGATCAGGAACAAGACAGGGATGTCCTCTCTCACCTCTGCTTTTCAATATAGTCATGGAAGTCCTAGCCCAGGCAATAAGGCAGGAGAAGGAAATAAAAGGGATACAATTTGGAAAGGAAGAAGTTAAGTTAGCTCTATTCGCTGATGACATGATTGTATATGTAAGAGACCCGAGAGACTCCATCCCAAAACTCCTGAAGGTGATTAACTCCTATAGCAAAGTAGCAGGATACAAAATCAATGCACAAAAATCGGAAGCATTTCTGTATGCAAATGACAAAGACACAGAAAAAGAAATAAAGGACGTAGTCCCATTTTCAATAGCAAAAAATAAAATAAAATACCTTGGAATAACGTTAACCAAGGAAGTAAAAGATCTATACAACGAAAATATAAAAACTCTCAAAAAAGAAATTGAGGAGGACTTGAAACGATGGAAAGACCTCCCATGCTCCTGGATAGGCAGAATTAACATTGTGAAGATGACCATCCTACCAAAGGCAATATATAGATTTAACACAATTCCAATTAAAACCCCTACAATGTTCTTCACAGACATAGAAAAAATGATCTCAAATTTCATATGGAAAGGCAGAAGGCCTCGCATATCCAAACATATACTCAGCAAAAGAAATACCTCTGGTGGCATCACCATACCCGATATAAAGTTATACTACAAAGCCATAGTAATAAAAACAGCATGGTACTGGCATAAAAACAGGAGTATAGACCAATGGAATAGACTTCAGGACCCGGATTTTGGGCCAAGCAACTATAGCTACTTGATATTCGACAAAGGCCCAAATAATACAGACTGGAAAAAAGATAGCATCTTCAACAAATGGTGCTGGACAAACTGGATAACCACATGCAGGACACTAAAACTTGATCCACACATTTCACCATGCACAACACTCAAATCCAAATGGATCAAAGACCTCAACATAAGACCAGAAACTCGAAAACTAGTGGAAGAAAATTTAGGAAGTACTTTCCATGATATAGGAATGGAAAAAGACTTCCTGAATAAAACCCCAGTGGCTCAAGTTCTTAAACAGTCACTCAACCATTGGGATCATATGAAGCTGAAGAGTTTCTTTACAGATAAGCATATAATAAACAAAGCCAATAGAATACCCACAGAGTGGGAGAAAATATTTGCAGGTTATCCAACTGATAGAGGCCTTATCTCTAGAATTTACAAAGAACTCAAAAGTCTAAACAATAAGAAGACAAATACCCCACTCACAAAATGGGGCACAGAGTTAAACAGGCAATTCACAGAGGAAGAGATACAAATGGCAAACACACACCTAAGAAAATGTTCATCTTCCCTAATCATCAGAGAAATGCAAATTAAAACAACTATGAGATTCCACCTTACCCCAATAAGGATAGCCAACATCAAAAGGTCAAATGAAAATAAATGCTGGCGAGGATGTGGAGAAGCAGGGACACTCATTCACTGTTGGTGGGAATGCAGGATGGTACAACCACTTTGGAAAGCAATATGGAGACTCCTGAAAAAGCTGACTATAGTAATACCAACAGACCCAGTTATACCATTACTGGGCATGTACCCTAAAACCTTCAAACCAAAAGCCAGAGAGATTTGCTCAACCATGTTTGTAGCAGCTCAATTCATAATAGCTAAAAGCTGGAATCAACCCAGATGTCCATCATTAGAAGAATGGATAACAAAGATGTGGTATATCTACACAATGGAATTCTATACAGCAGTAAGAAAAAACGACATAAAGAAATTTGAGGAAAAATGGTTGAACCTGGAACAGATCATTCTCAGTGTACCTACCCAATCACAGAAAAAAAAAAATCGACACATAGTCTCACTCATCTGCAACACCTAACCTTAATTTGCCCAAGATGCCTTACATACTCAGCAAGTACCTCATGAACTAGACAATAAGATGGATGGGAGGGCAGGGAGGGAATCAAAGGGTGGAAAACAGTAATCCGGACCCAAACGGCAATGGTACCATAAAATTCTACTTCCTAAAAGACTGACCAAATGACTGAACCTTCACTAGTCCTTTACACGAAACACCTGAACCACAAGACACTGGAGAGGGTAGGATCAAGACTGACCTAAATCTCCTACATCTTCCTTCCCTCCCTCTCCCCCTCTCCCCTCTATCTCTCTCCTCTCTAACTCTTGTATATTAGTTATGTTTTCCTCAATTTCTTAGTGGGCACTGACCTGTAACTCCCACTTCCAGCTTGGGCCTACAATCCACAATGAGCTTTTGATCAGAGAAACCTACAAGGTTTCCCAAAACAATGACAGACTTCTGTCAGAGTAATTGATGACCCACCAAAGGCCAGTGGTAAGACCCTATTGCGGAAGACTCCATACGCAGCTGACACGCAAAATGGAATGACATGGCTGGAAGCCAGGAGAGAGTCAGTCCCCAGACAGTCAGCGTGTCTAGTGCCAGAAGGCGCTACATAGGCGACTGGGGGAAGTGACCACGATCTGTCCAAGCAACACATTGTTTAACCTAAGTAGCAACAATTAACTGGATGTGATACCCACACAAGTGCAATAGTGGTACACAGCCATGGTGAGGAATCAATTGCTCTTTATTTGGCTAACTGATCCACTCAGTGGTACTAGACCCTTAGCTGGAGCTGGGAAACAAGTCAGAACCATACCCAAACACAAGCCCACTCTACAATATCAAGCTACCATCAATCACGGGGTATAAGAGGGCCTACACCTATCAAACTGTCTATCAATAAAGAAGTGTTATCTCAATTTTCTGGGTGCTAACTTACTCTCCGTTGGAGAATCTGCTTCTCTTTTCCAGATAGATGCAGATCCTAAGAAGAGAGCTGCCCCAACATACCTCAGAAGGGGCCCAACTGAAACTAAGGACAACTGGCGAAATAAGCAAGGGTGATGTTTTCCTGTGAACTGGATACCAGCACAAAGGGGAAGGAGATCAATGCAGAGAAAAATCAACTCCTACCAAATCAGAGAGCCAGAGCCTCAGAGGCCCCCAACACCTCAGCACTGAAGCAGACCAAAAATGAACCCAACATGGCTCAGGGAAATCTTGCGGAAGAGGGGGCGGAAAGAATTTCAGAGTTACATGTTGGGTCATGATTTTCAGAGACATTTATCATACTAATAACTGGGGGCTAAATCCACAATGCACGACCCATTTTCAATAACAAGGAGGGTCTAATGGGATGGGGTAGATCACAGATGAGCCTAAATAATGGTACCAAACTGCCTGTATTTACTGAAAAGAAAACTAATAAATTAAATTAAAAAAAAAAAAAAGAATTTGAGCCACTGGGGTTTTGTTCAGGAAGTCTTTTTCCATTCCTATATCATGGAAAGTACTTCCTAAATTTTCTTCCAGTAGTATTCAAGTTTCTGGTCTTATGTTGAGGTCTTTGATCCATTTGGATTTGAGTGTAGTGCATGGTGAAATGTGTGGATCAAGTTTTAGTTTCCTGCATGTGGTTATCCAGTTTGTCCGGCACCATTTGTTGAAGATGCTATCTTTTTTCCAGTCTATATTGTTTGGGCCTTTATCGAATATCAAGTAGCTATAGTTGCTTGACCCAAAATCCGGGTCCTCAAGTCTATTCCATTGGTCTATACTCCTGTTTTTATGCCAGTACCATGCTGTTTTTATTATGATGGCTTTGTAGTATAGCTTTAGATCAGGTGTGGTGATGCCACCAGAGGTATTTCTTTTGCTGAGGATATGTTTGGATATGCCTGGCCTTCTGCTTTTCCATATGAAATTTGTGATCATTTTTTCTATCTCTGTGAAGAACACTGTAGGGATTTTAATTGGAGTTGCGTTAAATCTATATATTGCCTTTGGTAGGATGGTCATCTTCACAATGTTAATTCTGCCTAGCCAGGAGTATGGGAAGTCTTTCCATCTTCTCAAGTCCTCCTCAATTTCTTTTTTGAGAGTTTTTATATTTTCATTGTATAGATCTCTACTTCCTTGGTTAACATTTTTCCAAGGTATTATATTTTATTTTTTTGTTGCTATTGAAAATGGGACTATGTCCTTTATTTCTTTTTCTGTATCTTCATCATTTGCATACAGAAATGCTACCGATTTTTGTGCATTGATTTTGTATCCTGCTACTTTGCTATAGGAGTTAATCACCTTCAGGAGTTTTGGGATGGAGTCTCTCAGGTGTCTTACATATACAATCATGTCATCAGTGAATAGAGCTAACTTAACTTCTTCCTTTCCAAATTGTATCCCTTTTATTTCCTTCTCCTATCCTATTGCTTGAGCTAGGACTTCCAGAACTATGTTGAAAAGCAGAGGGGAGTGAGGACTTCCCCATCTTGATCCTGATCTCAATGGGAATTCCTCCAGTCTCTCTCCTTAAGTATTATTTGGGCCTTTGAAGCTTTGTATATTGCCTTTATTATGTTAAGATGTGACCTGGCCATGCCGATTCTCTCTAATGTTTTGATCATGAAGTGATGTTGTATCTTGTCAAAGGCCTTTTCTGCATCTATCGAAATGATCATGTGGTTTTTTTGTTTAAGCTTGTTTATGTGGTGTATTACATTGTCAGATTTTCGTATGTTGAACCACCCTTGTGTTCCTGGGATAAATCCCACTTGGTCAAGGTGAATAAGGCTTTTGATGTGTTGTTGGATTCGGTTTGTGAGTATTTTGTTGAGGATCTTTGTGTCTATGTTCATTAGGGAAATAGGCCAATAGTTTTCTTTTCTTGTGGCGTCTCTGCCTGGTTTTGGGATTAGGGTGATACTAGCTTCATAGAATGAGTTGGGTAGCTTTCCCTGTTCTTCAATTGTGTGGCACAGTTTTAGGAAGATTGGTTTGAGTTCTTCCATGAAGGTTTGATAAAATTCGGCTGGGAATCCATGTGGTCCTGGATTCTTCTTTTTTGGGAGGTTTTTTTTATTACTTTTTCAATATCCATGAGTGTGATGGGTTCATTGAGGTGATTAATCTGCTCTGAGTTTATCTTTGGTAGATGATATGTGTCCAGGAATTTCAAACGGGAAAGTGTGGGCGGGGGGAGGGTATTTCCATGGGATATTTTTTTATAATCATGGAAAATGCTAATAAAAATTGTGAAAAGATAAAATAAAATAAAATTTAAAAAAGAGAATCCATTAAACAAGTGGAATCTGTATCATTACTCTGACAGTCTGAATTTTACTAAAGACAAAAACCTTACCTGACTTACCAAAGACATGTACTTTACAAAGTACCCAAGAAGCTAGCACTGAGGAGCCTGAGGCAGGTGTAGGAGAGCCTGGTGTGGACAGTAAGACCTTGTCTCAGAGGAGAGAGTGAGAGCTAGCACTCCTAAAAATAATTGCGGGTTGCTCCCAGCACTCCAGAAGTCCAGTAACCATTTCTCTTAAGGTTCATACCTGCATATTAATGCTATTCTCACTTTTGGTTAGTGAAGATTCTCTGGTCAGGTGTTGGTGACCTTGGGTGACTTAGAAGGCACCATAGTTTTGAGAAGAAATTTCAGAGAAGTGCTCAGCACAGAAACACTTCTATCACACCTCTCAAGGCTCAGGGTCCATTGCAGAAGAGGTGGCATAAAGAATGTAAGAGGCAACTTCTGGTAAAGATGGTGTCCGCCTGCCTGCGCTACACTTCATGGGGAAGGAATGAAAGACAATGAGGGTTCATTGGGTCTTCTGGGGGGAGAAGACTCTAATATGCCTCCAGTGGGAGGGTACAGAGGAGCAAAGAAAGGAATCAGCTGATTCCCACACTCTTAGGTAGCCCACCAGTCCCTTCAAGCAGTTGTCCTAGCCATAGTCCCAGCTGCAGGCTCCTCATGCACTAACTCCAGGCAAAGGGACACAGGCCAGCATGCCAACATAGCTCCTCCCATGCCTTGAGGCTCCCAACTGCCTTTCCATTCTCTGCTGTCCCCCACCCCCATGTTCAGACCCAGGCCATCAGGTCAGCAGGCCATCCTAGCTCCTCCTATGCCTCCAGGCTCATGAATGCCTTTCCATTCACCACTGCCTCCCACCCCTGTGCACTGCACCCAGGGCAGCAGGACAGCATAGCTCCACCCATGCCTCCATGCTGGCTAACACTCTCCCACTTGATGCCATCCCCTCACCACCATGCCCCCTCCTATATATCAATAGAACCACAGCAGTCCCATATCCTACCCTGTCCTATAACAGGACCTGACAGTCCCATCACCCTCTGCTACAGAGTTCCAAGGGACCCACTATCCCCACCCTTCAGCATTGTAGAATAACCATGCATTCCCATCCTCCCCCTTCCCAGCCCAGCCACAACACCAGTCTTTGTCCCATTCCCCCTACCCCTGTCCCTTCAAGCCACCTGACCTGGCAGCCCCATACCCTGAATCAAAGAGTAAGTCCCTAAATCATGTCCCTGGGCCTCCACTAGAGCCTCATGGGCTCTTTCCCTCTGAGCAGTAGGCCCAATTACCATAAGAAGCCTAGTGGAAGCAAATATAAAAAGGAATGATCACTGACACTTCAAGGGTCAATGATAGCTTCCTCCTAAATAAAATAAGACTCCTACATTGTGATGGACAGGTCATAGCTCAAAAGGTATAACATGAAAAATCAAATGCAAGTAAATACAATAAGATCACCCAGTCCCACAGTGGACGTCTCTAATCAAAACAAAAAAGAGACATTAGGATTAGAATGCCAAAAAGAAGGTACAAACTATGCAACCCTCTCCAAGAAAATAGCAGAACTTTCAGAAAAGCAATAAAGAGCCAACAATCATATGAATTCTGTCCTTTTAAGATTAGATCTAATAGATAAGAGCCAGAAAGGGTTCCAATGACAGTTAAATGCTCTGAAGGAGAGAATTTTTAAAAAGAGGACCTTACTAACCAGCTGGCTAAGCTCAATGAAGACATTAAGAAATGCAAGGATGAATTCCAAGAAACATTAAGAAAATTGCACAATGATGTAAAAAGGGAATTCAACAGAGGGATGGAAGCTCTACCTTAAAAAGTAGTAGAAAATACAAACCAAATTGAACAACCCAAAACTCAGTAGAAGCTCTCAAGAATAGAGTCAACCACATGGAGGATAGAAACTCAGAACTGGAGGACAAAACAGATGAAGTAGTTCATGAGTCCACAAGTTTCAATAAGTTCAAACATTTTTGTGAACAGAACATTTGGGACACCCAATATTTAAACCATGGGAATACCAGAAAGAGGAAGAAATTCAGACCAAAGGCATGGAGAACTTATTCAACAAAATTTTTGAAGAAAACTTTCCCACTCTCTCAAAAGAAAGTCACATTAACTTACAAGAAGCTAACAGGACTCCAAACAGACTGGACCAAAGGACCAAAAGAGAAATTCTCCAAGCCATATTATCTTTAAGAATCTAAACATCAATCAAGGAGAGAGTCATAAAAGCAGCTAGGGAAAAACAACAAATTACATGTAAAGGAAACCCCATCAAGAATTACTTCAGACTTCTCAATAGAAACACTGAAAGCCAGAAGGGCTTGGAATGTAACACTGCAAAGTCTAAGAACCTATGGCTTCCAATCAAAAATACTCTACCCAGCAAAATGTCCCTCATAATAGATGATGAAAAAAGCATTCCATGATAAAATTCAGTTCTACAACTATATGAAGACAAACCCAAACCTGCAGAGAGAATGTCAGGAAACTCTTCACACAGAAGAAGCAAATAATCAACCTCAACTTCCTACAAGAAGCAGATCACAATAACCAAACTCAGAGAAGGCATACACACACACACACACACACACACACACACACACACACACACACACACACATCCCTACAAAGTCCAAGAAAACACCAAACCACATAAACCTTAATGACATGGCAGGGATTAAATCAAACCTCACAGTAGTTACCCTAAATGTCAATGGCCTTAATTCACCCATCAGGAGACATAAGCTAACAGGATGCATCATAAAATTAGACACCTCAATTTGTTGTATTCAAGAAACCCACCTCACCACTAAAGACAGACACCTCCTCAGGATGAAAGGGTGGAGAATGATATTCCAAGCAAATGGAAATAAGAAACAAGCATGTGTAGCTATACTAATATTGGATAAAATAGACTTCAAACCAAAAGTAATCAAAAGAGAAATCCACTTCATTCTTAAAAAGGGAATGATCCAACAAGAGGATATCACAATCATCTATCTTTATGCACTAAACACAGCTGCACCATGATTCATAAAACAAAACCTACTTGACAACAAAACAGAAAAAACCTACTTGACAACAAAACAGAAATAACCACTGACACTATTATAGTTGGGGACTTCAATACTCTACTATCAGCAATAGATAGAACATACAAACAGGAAATTAACAGGGAAATGAGAGAGCTAAACAGAACCATAGAACAATTAGACCTAACAGACATCTATGGAACATTCTACCAAAAATCCACAGTCTACTCATTCTTCTCAGCAGTCCATGGAACCTTCTCTAAAATACATCATGTTCTGGGTCATAAATCCTGCCTCTATATATTTAGGAAGATCAACATAATTTCCTGCGTATCAGATCACAATGTTCTATTGCTAGAAATTAACAACAAAAGATGCACTAGACGGCTGGAGAGATGGTTTAGCGGTTAAGTGCTTGCCTATGAAGCCTAAGGACCCCAGTTCGAGGCTCGGTTCCCCAGGTCCCATGTTAGCCAGATGCACAAGGGGGTGCACGCATCTGGAGTTCGTTTGCAGAGGCTGGAAGCCCTGGCGCGCCCATTCTCTCTCTCCCTCTATCTGTCTTTCTCTCTGTGTCTGTCGCTCTCAAATAAATTTAAAAAAAAAATGATGCACTAGAATCCCATCAGTCCCTGGAGACTGAACAACATACTTTTAAACAATAAATAGATAGTAGACAAAATAAAGTATGAAATTGTGAAATTTATGACAGTGAGAACACATCATACCAAAAGTTATGGGACACAATGAAGGTGGTCATCAGGGGAAAATTCATAGCACTAATGTATTTGTTAAAAAAAAAAAACAAACAGAGAGATCCCCAAATCAATAACCTAACTATCCACCGAAAGGCACTGGAAATGCAAGAAGTATCCAATCCAAAAAGATCCAGATGGAAAAAACAAAACTGATGAAACAGGGTTGGTTCTTTGAAAAAATAAACAAGACTGATAAACCTCTGGCCAATTTGATCAAGCAAAAAAGAAGAGATCCTTCAAATTAACAAAACTAGAAATGAAAGAAGAGAAGTCACAACAGACAACAGTGAAATTAGGAGAATCATTAGGACTTATTTCAAAAACCTCTCCACAAAACTAGATAATATGGAGGAAATGAATGAATTCCTGGACACATGCCACCCACCCAAGCTAAACTCAGAGCAGATTAGTTTCCTAAACAAACCTATTACACCGATCGTGATTGAAAAGATAATCAAAATACTCTCCAAAAGGAAGAGTCCAGGACCAGATGGCTTCTCAGCTGAATTCTATCAGACTTTCATTAAAGAACTGAAACCAATTTTTCTCAAACTGTGCCACAAAATCAGAGAACAGGGAAAGCACTCAAACTCCTTCTATGAAGCTACTATCACCCTAATACTAAACCAGGCAGAGATGTCACAAGAAAATAAAACTATAGGCCTATTTCTCTGATGAACTTAGATTCAACGATCAAGAACAAAATACTCACAAACTGAATTCAACAGCACATCAAAAGCATTATCCACCTTGATCAAGTAGGCTTAATCCCAGGGACACAGGGGTGGTTCAACATGCAGAAATATGTCAATGTAATACACCACATAAATAAGCTTAAACACAAAAACCACATGATCATTTCAATAGATGCAGAAAAGTCCTTTGACAAAATATAACATCATTTAATGATCAAAACATTGGAGATAATAGGCATGAATGATTTATATCACCACATAATAAAGGCTATATATAAAGCTCCTAAAGCCCAAATAATACTCAATGAAGAGACTGAAGGAAATCCTATTGAGATCAGGCACAAGACCTGCTCTTTAACATCGTAATGGTAGTCCTAGCTCAAGCAATAAGACTGGGGAAAGAAATAAAATGGATACAAATTGGAAAGAAAGAAGTCAAATTAGCTCTGTTTGTAGACAACATGATTTTATCCATCTCAAAACTCTTAAAGGTGATTAACTCCTTCAGCAAAGTAGCATGATATAAAATCAATGCTCAGAAATAATTAGCCTTTGTATATGCAAAAGACAAAGGTACAGAGAAAGAAATACACAACATTGTCCCATTTTTAATAGCAACCACAACAAAAGGTAAAATACCTTGGAATAACATTAACCAAGGATGTGAAAGACCTATACAATGAAAACATAAAAATACTCACAAAAAGAAATTGAGGAGGACTTGAGAAACTGGAAAGTCCTCCAATACTCCTGGAGAGGCAGAATTAGCATTGTGAAAATGGCAATCTTACCAAAGACAATATACAGATTTAATGCAATACCAATCAAAATCCTAACATTGTTCTTCACAGAAATAGAAAAAATAATCTCAAAATTCATATAGAATGGTAGAGGGCCTTGGATAACCAAGCATATCTTCAGCAAAAGAAACACCTCTGGAGACATCACCATGCCTGATCTAAAGCTATATTACAAAGTCATAGCAATAAAATCAGCATAGTACTAGCATAAAACAGGATTATAGACCAATGGAAGAGTCATGGACCCAGACTTTGAGTCAAATAACTACAGCTACTTGATATTTGACAAAAGCCCTAACAATGGAGTCTGGATACAAGAGCACATCTTCAACAAAGGTGCTGGACAAACAGGATAACAATATGTAAAAGAAATGGAACTCCATACACACATCTCACCAAGCAGAACAATCAAGTTCAAATGGATGAAAGATTTCAATGTAAGACCAGAAACTCGGCTACTGCTGGAAGAAAAATTAGGAGGAACTTTCCATGATATAGGAATGGGAAAAGACTTCCTGAACAAAACCCCAGTAGCTCAGGAACTTAAATAATCACTCACCCATTGGGGTCTCAAGAATCTGAAAAGCTTTTTCACATACAAACAAACAATAATCAGAGCCAATGAATTACCCACAGAATGGGAGAAAAGTGTTGCTGGCTATTTAACTGACACAGGCCTAATTTCTGGAATCTACAAAGAACTCAAAAACCTAAGTAATAAAAAGTCAAACAACCCACTCACAAAATGGGGCAAATAACTGAACATGAAGTTTTCAGAGGAAGAAATACAAATGGTAAGCACACATTTAAGAAAATGTTTATAATCCCCAATCATCAGGGAAATGCAAATTAAAGCAACTATAAGATTCCACCTTTCTCCAGTAAGGATAGCAAACATAAAAAGTCAAATGAAAACAAATTTGGGAGAGGATGTGAAAAAATAGGAACCCACATTCACTGTTGATGGGAATGTAAGATGGCACAACCACGATGGAAAGCAATATAGAGGCTCCTAAAAAGGTTGAATATAGAATTACCAACAGACCCAGTTATTCCCTTACTGGGCTTTTATCCTAAAAGCTCCACACCTCAGTTCTGAGAAATTTGCTCAACCATGTTTATAGCTTCTCAATTCATAATAGCTAAGTGCTGGAATCAAGCCAGATATCCATCATTATATAATTGGACACCCAAGATGTGGTCTATCTAGATGATGGAACTCTACAGAGCAGTAAGGAAAATGACACAATGTAATTTGAAGAAAAATCATTCTCAATGAACTCACCCAATCACATAAATATAATTGACACTTGGTCTCACTCATCTATGGCTCCTAACCTGAATCTACCCAAGATGCTGACATACCTGATAAGCACCCCAAGGACCAGGCATTATGGAGGGTGTGGTGGGAGTGGAGGGCAAGGGTGGCAGTAGGGGACACAAAACTGGACTCAAATGACAATGGTCCCAATCAGATTCTAGATCATAAAAGACAGAGTAAATGGTTGAACCTTCATGAGGTTGTTAGAGGGAATACCTGAATCACAGGGCCATGAGAGAGTATGAGATATATATATATATATATATATATATATATATATATATATATATATATATATATATATACACAGATATATATATATAAACATAAAATAATATATAATATAATATAATATAAATAATACATAATGTTATAATATATAGTATATAATATAATATATATATAATATTTTCATATTTTTTTCTCTCTCTCCCTCTTCTCTCTCTTCTCTTTATCTCTTTTATATTACTTATCTTTTTCTTCCTTCTTTTCCTTGGCACTGGCCTGTAATTCCCAGTACCAGCATGTGGCTAACTTACATAATGAGCAGTGAGACCTAAAAGTTTTCCTAAAATGAGACAGATTTCTGTCAGAATACTTTATGACCCACAAAAGGTTAGTGGTAAAACCCTACTATAGTCAACAACACATGCTGTTGGTATAGAACATGGAGAGACCTGCCTGGAATCTGGAAGAGAGTTAGTCCCCAGACATTTATCTCTCTAAAATATAAAATAAGTTTTAAAATTAAATTGCCCTGAGAGATAGCTTAGTGGTTTAAGTACTTCCTGTGAAGCCTTAGGACCCATGTTCCATCTCTCTTCAGATCCCATGTAATCCAGATGCACAAAGGTGACACAAGCACAAGGTCACACATGTGTACTAGGTGGCACAAGCATCTTCAGTTCAAATGCAGTGGCTAAGGCCCTGGCATACCAATTCTCTCTCTTTCTCTCTTTCTCTCCTTCTTTCTTTCTCTATAAAAAGGAATTCAAAGAAACTACAGAGGATATGAAAAAATGGAAGAACCTTCAATGCTTTTGAAAAGGTAGAATTGATATTGTGAAAATGGTGAATTTACCAAAAGCAATGTACTGATTCAATGCAATACCTATAAAAATCTCAGCATCATTTTTCACAGAGATAGCAAAAATAATCTCAAACTAGCAGCAGGCCTTGGATATCAAAAAATACCCTCAGCAAAAGAAACACCTCTCCAGGTATCACTATACCCAATCTAAAGCTATACTACAAAGCCATAATAACAAAAGTGGCATGGTACTGACATAGAAAAACAGATATATAGACAAGTGGAAGAGTATTGAAGAGCCAGCCCTTAGATCAAAAAGCTATAGCTACTTGATCTTTGACAAAGAAGCCAAAAATATACAATGGAGAAAACATAGCATTTTCTACAAGTGGTGCTGGACAACTTGGATAACCACATGTAGAAAAATGAAACTAGATCTACTCATCTCACCATGCACAAAAGTAAACTCCAAATGGATTAAAGACCTCAATATAAGACCCCAAACTCTCAAACTACTGGATGAAGAAATAGGGGAAACTCTCCATGGTATAGGAGTTGGGAAAGACTTCATGAACAACACCCCACTAGCCCAGGAAATTAAACAATCACTCAACCAGGCAGATCCATGAAGCTAGAAAGTGTATCTTTTCATAAATGCAATTTCTTTTTTATTATTTTTTATTAATTAGTTTTGTACTCAGTGAATATAGTCAAGTTGGTACCATTGCTAGCCTCCTCTGTCCTCCCCCCAACTCCTGGCCCCTCTTTGTTGAGGTATATGGGTCATGCATTGTAGAGTTAGCCCCTGGTTATGGGTAGGAGGAAATGTCTCTGCGTATCATAACCCAATGTATAGCTCTGACATTCTTTCCGCCTCCTCTTCTGCAAAATTTCAATAGTGTATTACTTTCTGTTTTATGAACTTTCACTCTGATCTTTGGCTATCTTTGGCTATGTGCAGGCTCTCTAAATTTATCTTCCCCCCCCCTTTTCTACTTTTTAACATGAAAATTTGGTAGTTTATTTGAAGTCATTTTTCTTTCTTGATGAACACTGGTGCACCTACATCAGCTATTCAGAGCATGTCTCATTAATAGTGTCCCAGAAATTTCAGAGTTCTATGTTTACTTTAATTATCACTAAGTGTTTTATGATTTCCCTTTTGCTTCTTTTGGAACACTGATAACTTGAGAGTGTTTTATTTAATGTTGTATTTAATTTACACATATTTCTAATATTCATAATCCTTTCCTTTTGTCAATTTCTAATTTCACCCTGTTTTAGTTGAGGGGAAGGCTTTGCAGCCCTACTACACTCTGCCATTTGTTGAAGCTCTTCGTGACCTTTCCTGGAGAATGTCATGCCCACTGGTGAGAATACATACAGGGTTGTAGGATGGAGTATTTTAAATATGTCTGGGCCATTTAGGGCCTTAATTACATGCATATAAATTAACTATCTTGAATATACTGGTGTATATAATTAAACATACTTCTTTACTGCTGAAGTATTTAAGTCCATTTTCCTGAAATCAACTTCATTTTATTTTTTGCATGATGGATCTTTTAAATCTTTTTTTCTTTTAATTTTCCTTATGTTCGAATTTAAAATGGCTCCAACATAAAAATACACATTATGTTATTTTTATCGAGATTTTCAATTGTTGCTTATTATTTAATCTATTCACATTGTATTCACTGTTGCTATGGAAGAATTTATATCTGCTATTTTACTTCTTGTCACTAAATGTCTTTCATAGGTCATTTTGTGTTTCTATGCAGAAAAAACACAGATTTGTGTCTTTCAGTTATAAAGACCTGAGAAGTCCAAGATCAAGGGTCATATCTAGTTGAAGCATTTGCAGTACCCCATGCATTGCAGAGGTGGAAGGACAAGAGCATACAAATGAGTGCACATGCTCAAGAGAGGATGAGGGCTTCCATTTTTTCCATTGTTTGCATTCCTATACCAGGCTCACCATAGTGATAACTGGCTAACTCTTATGGGAACAGTGGTTCATTCTTGAAAGTAGAGTCATTATTTAATCATGTCTTACATGACTTGCCTTTCACCACTTACCCTGGCAACTAAGTTTTCAGTACTTTGGGAGACCCATTCAGATCATAGCAGTGTCTCATGTCTTCTGCCCTATCTTTAAATTTTAGACTTTCTTTTCTGTTAAGTGAAGATTTTGTAGTGTAAAATTTTATTCCATCTTTTCATTATAGTTTTGAGATTTCTGGGAACAAGTTTAGATATAGAGTAGCCTAATTCCAATGATATGCAGAAATTTTTCTTCTATAAAAACTTTATCACATCCCCACCATCTGTAGTATTTTTGTAACAAACAATACATTCATATATGTTACAAATCATACAAGATGTCATTAAGATTATGACTTTGCCACTTGTAGTAGCATTCTTACAATGTTGACCCTAGCCACTCTTTTGGGGGTTCTTATGGGCAAGTATGTCATTAATGTGCAATATTTTGAATGTTGTAGATCCACCATTATTACATTGCATGCATCTTTTGTAAAATTATTTTTAATCTGCTATGTAAAGAAAGAAAGAATATGTATGCATAAGGTTTGAGAACTTCTGCATGTGTTTACATAATTATCTTCACATATATAGTCTACTTTTCACGTGGATTTGAATTAGCATTTGCTTTCAGCCTTATGAAACTTCTTTAGTATTTATGGTGAGCTTGCTTAACACAAATTCTTTCAGGTTTTGTTTCTTGAACTGTATGTTACCACCATTTTTGAAAAATAGCTTTGCTATAAATAGGATATTTTTGTCTGTAGTTTTACTTATTTGCTTTATTTTCTTGAACTGGGAATGTTTTCCATGTATAATGTTAAGTCTCTTATTTCATCCCTCTTTTCATTATTTTTTAATTTATGTATGAGAGAGAGAAAGGGGGAGGGGGAGGGAGGGAGAGAATGGGCACACCAGGGCCTTCAGCTGCTGTAAACAAACTCCAAAACTTAGGCAACTTGGCTTACTTGCGTCCTGGGGAATTAAACCTGGGTCCTTTGGCTTCACAGGCAAACACCTTAACAACTAAGTCATCTCTCCAGCCCCTGTTTAGGACTCTAGAGTAAGGAAGGGATGATGGCAAACTATTCTGATAGCATCCCCACTGCTGGGCACTGAGTGATTAGTGGTAAAGGAGAAGGGAGCCTGAAGATAAAATTGAATAAGCAAATATCCCTGAGGTAAAATAAATAAATAAATAAATATAGGTCTAAATGACATACCAGACAAGGAAAGATATCAAGGCAGAAATTATAAAATATTCTAACTTGTATGAAAAGGAAGATGTGATATAAAATATTCCTGGATATAATTTATAGTAGAAAATTTATCACTGTAAATTCATGTACTTAAAGGAAAATCAGTTATTTAGCCCTTATATTCAGAAGATAGAAAGATAGTGAATAAAGTTTAAGAGAGTAAACATAAAGGCTTTGGAGATGGCTCACTGGGTAAAGCCCTTGTTGTGCAAGTTTCAGGGTCTGAGTTTGGATCCCCAGAACTCGTGTAAAAACTAGACACAGTAGCATGCATCTGTAATCACTTCTATGGCTAGCTGGGAAATCAATGGATATATGATTAATGTATTGAAAAGCAGTTGAATTTCTATATGGTACCAAAACAAAATATAAGTGGTATTATTTATAGTATTCAGAATATTTGAAATGCTATGGATTAATATAAATGATGTACATTTCTACATAGGAAATAATAATCACTGAAAGATATTTAAAATGTCTAAGTAAAGGGTGGGCTACATTATCATATCCCATGATGGATGTTAGTTTTTCCTGAAGACAACATGCTTTATTGTATATATGATATATTGTACATAAATAATTGATTCAATTATCAAAGACTGAAATGCACAGAGGTTCAATTATATTCAAGGCATTTCTAAAGAAGAAGGAGGAGTAAGGGAAATGGATGGGAGCAAAAAGAGAGAAGAGGCTGGAGAGATGGCTTAGCGGTTAAGTGCTTGCCTGTGAAGCCTAAGGACCCTGGTTTAAGGCTTGACTCTCCAGGACCCATGTTAGCCAGATGCACAAGGGGGCGCATGCATTTGGAGTTCATTTGCAATGGCTGAAGGCCCTGGTGCGCCCATTCTCTCTCCCTCTCTCTATCTGCCTCTTTCTCTCTCTGTCTGTTGCTCTCAAACAAATAAATAAAAATAACAAAAAAAAATTTTTTTAAAGAGAGAGAAGGAAGGAGAAAAAGATAAAAAGGAAGAAGAAAATGTTAGGAAAACTGAAGGGCTTGCATATAAGAGTATATGTTAAACCTATCATAAAGCTACAGTAAACAAGACAATGTGTTAGGAAAATAATAATAAATAAGTGTGATAATTGAACTGAACAGAAGAAAGAAAACACACACCCACACACACACACACACATATCACCTCAGTTTTCACAAAGGAGGATCACAGATCCACAGGGAGGGGTGGGGGCTGTAAGGAGAGAGAATTTTTAAAACTGGATTGCAGATGTAAATGGAAATGATAAAACTATAGACTTTTAGATGAAACTTAAAAGAATAAATTTAGGCCAGGCATGGTGGTGCATGCGCTTAATCCCAGCACTTGGGAGGCTGAGGTAGGAGGATCGCCGTGAGTTCGAGGCCACCCTGAGACTCCATAGTGAATTCCAGGTCAGCCTGGGCTAGAGTGAGACCCTACCTTGAAAAACCAAAAAATAAAAAAAATAAAAGTAAAAAACAGAATAAATTTAGGACTTTGACTTAGAATATTAACTAGGAAAAAATGCAACTTTATTATCATGAAGGAAATACACATAAATTAAGCTATTTAATGTTTTAGTTTAACTCACCAAAAGATAGCCAATAAAATGAAGAAATATTTGTGTGTAATGCTTTATATCTTACAAAGATCTTATATCCAGAATATATAAAGAATTCCTCCCAAAAATGAAAAAAAAGAACCACAGGAAATAGAAGACTAAGCAATATACAAAAGATAGTAAAAAACTAATAACCAAATCCCTAGTAACATCTGAAAGGATGCTCAGCTTCCATTGTGACCGCTCAGTTTATGGATGACTGTGCCTAGGCTATGCTACCAAGATATTTTATCAATAGAAGTCTACATGTCTCTGTGAAGAAATCTTTAGATAAAATTATATCTTAAATTAGTGAACTTAGAGTAAAGTAGGCTACTTCCAAACTGGATGTGAGATTCATCCAAATCATTTGAATATTCTAAGAGACAAAAATCCCTTAATTCCCCCACAAGTACATGTCAGAATATCAGAAGTAGGGGCACTTAGACGAGTAGGGAGGGTGGGGAGGGAATTACACAAAAGTAAGACAACATTAATCAGCTCCATAGAAACCCTCATTCTGGCTAGCATTCTGTAAGATATAACCACTAATAAAGGGGGAAGAGATGGACAGTCTGGTAAATTCCCAGACCTAGAACTGAGTTGTCCCCCATAGTGAGCTGTTGGCCAGGGATACCCATGTGGTACCAAAGATAATACAGGCTATTGCCAAAACATTTGATTACCCACTACAGCTAAAAGGTAAGACCCTGTTGCTGAAGACACCACTGGCTATAGTCACAGGATATTGGACTATCGTGCTAGAACTGAAAGGGAAACTAGCTCCCTCCTGGCTATCCCTCATAGTGCTGAAAATCCCTATGGGAGCTGCTGGAGGAAAGTGGTCACCAATGGCATGAATAAATAAGAGACCCTACAGACAACAAAATCAACTAGCTGACTAAGGAGTACAAAATGGCCTGGAGAGATGTCTAAGTAGTTAAGGTACTTGCCTGCAATGATTAATGACCAGAGTTTGATTCCCCAGTACCCATATAAAGCCAAATGCACAAAGTGGTGCATGCATCTGGAGTTTGTTTGCAGTGACTATAGACCCTGACATGCCCATTCTTTCTGTCTGTCTTCTACATCTTTATGCTTGCAAATAAATAAATAAAAATATTTAAAAGAAATAAGTACACACTTGTGCAATAGTGGCAGGTCTCTGCAGGTAACCAACTGTTCTCCGATTGGACATGAGGCCCACTCAGTGGGAGATAACCCATATCTGATACTAGAAACCAAGTCAGAATCTCATGGTCTGGAAACTCATAGATTCCATAGAGAAGGCCCCACTGGCAATTGGGAAATGAAGAGCAGGTTTGAACACAGTGGGGGTTTGATTAAGGTGTAGCCCACAAACTTAGGTGTTCTGAATGCTAGGTCCCCAGCTGAGGGTAGTTTGGAAATCAACGCTTCATGGAGGCAGTGTATTGTTGGAGGTAGGCTTATGGGTGTTATAGCCAGTTTCCCCATGCCAGTGTTTGGCACACTCTCCTATTGATATTGTCCACCTTATGTTGGCCAGGGGTAATGTCCACCCTCTCTGCTCATGCCATCATTTTCCCCTGCTATCATGGACCTTCCCCTAGAGTCTGTTAGCCAAAATAACCCCATTTTCTCCCCCACAAGCTGCTTTTGGTCAATTGTTTTCTGCCAGCAATGTGAACCTGACTGCAACACACAACAACAACAAAAAAAAAACTCTCAAATTTGCATACCCCCCTTTTAATTCAAACTGTTCTCACTCTTGTTTAGAGAATCTGCTTTATTTTACATATAGCAGAAAATGGAGGAGAACCAAGATCTATCCATCCATCCAACAAGAAGTTAGCCGACAGGCCTCCATGAAATGTGCCACATCTGCCACATCTGCCAGGGCCTAGGAGAAATTTGAGGGGAAGTGATGACATCAATACTGCTCTCTGTGCTAGCCTGACAACCAGGCCCAGGTTGATGGTGACAAACATGGTGCTCAATCTAAATCAAAACAGAAATCCAGAGGCTACAGAGAACTAAACACTAAATTAGATTTCCCACAGGCCTGTTATAGTTCAAGGAACATTGTGGAAGAAGGGACAGAAAGATTGTAAGAGCCAGAGAATGGGTAGGAATATCCTGAGGCATGATCCAAAGGTACTCACAGGGACTGATTGAGGCCTTCATGACCCTACAGTGAATACCATAACCCCACTTAGGAGGGTTACAGGAGCTGAGGCAAGCAAGTAAAAGACAGTAACTCATTATAATTAATATAAAATAAAAATTGATATAAAAAGCATTTCTCCTGCATGTATGTATTGGTCATAAATTTGTGTTCTGGGAAAATTCTGTCTAATGCAGTCACCATGGATATAGATAGGTGTACAAATAATTAAATCCCAAGTATAGTCACATACTTCAGAACTACTAAAATAAAAATTATCAAAAATACAAAGTATTGTTTATTTAGTGGAACTACCAGAACCCTCATGTACTACTGATGAATGTATAAACTAGCAAAGCCATTTTACAAAACTACTGGACAGCACTTACCAAAACATACATTTGCATACCTTACATATGCATATTCATAGGCCTGAGAGAGATTTCTAAAGTATATGGATTATTTTCTCACTGTTACCCTCTTCCAGCCCAAGAATATCTTCTTGCCTTTAGAGCAATAGGTAATAAATGGTGTATATAAAGACCATCCTTAAGTCTCTAACTAGAAACTTCTCATACGCCCATCAACAGAAAAGCTAATAAATAAACTAAAATGTATTCACAGAATGGAACATCAATAGCAATGACAATGAAACAACCATAAACTACATGTAGCAATTTAGATAAGTCAAACAAACATAATGTTGAACAAAAGAACTAAGAGCCAAGATGGAATTCACCACCAAATGCATGATTCACTGGATTAAGTCTAAATGCAGGCAAAACTAACAATTCTTTCTTTTGTCAGTTTTGGGATTGAACAGGCTAATGCCTCACACATGCTAGGCAAACACTCTATCACTAAACCACACCTTGGTCCCAAACTGATGACTGTCTGTTAGTTCTGAAAATCAAAGTAGGGGTTATTCCTAGGTGAGGCTATAATGGTAAGAGAGGAGCTGATGAGATTCTGGTCATGGTCTTTATTTTGATCTAAGACTTTATATATATATATATTCTTAGATCAAAAAAAATATATATATCAGGTCAGGCAGAACTAAGCCCCACTGCCTAAGTATATAAAGAGAATCTGGGGCTCTAAGAGGTGAAGTAAGATTCCAGAAGCCACAGCCTGGGCTGAGCCAGGCTAGGTGAAGAGCCAGCCACACACACACTGGCTGCTTCATTTCTACTCTCCTCAAGGAAGGGATTAAAGCCACACTGCCTAATAAGGTAGCTTCTGTTCACTTGTAGCCACTTAAAATTAAGGTCATCACAATTAAATGCATTTAACAATCCAACCTCCCAGTCAACTGTGCCACTTTTCAGGTACGCCATGTCAATACATGGCTAATGATATTCCTTTGTACAGTAAAGATATAGAAGACACCTCCTTAAATAAAGTTCTAGAGGACTAGGCAATATAGAAGTACCAGGAAACAAACCAGAATGAAGTGAGGGTCTCAATGTACCAACCCTTCCTAAGAATCTTACTGGTTATTTAGCCACTGACCTCATGAAGGAGCAAAAAGCTGCTCAAGTGAGCTGATTCTTGGCTCCCTTCCTCTATTCTTTCTCTCTTCTTGAGCTTGTTCCCACCTCAGATCACTTTGAAGGTTCCTCACTATATTTCTAGTCCAAAAGGACTTATGCCTCACACCCCAGGTAACACTTTATCTTTCATAATGGTAGGCCCAGTGCTGAAGGACTGGGAAGAGATGGCACTTTTTAACTCCTTTGTACCCACCTTTCCTTACCTAGATTAGGGACCACACATACCCATTTCTCCTCAAAATCAATATCTCCAAGGATAGGATCATGAACACAGTTGCTGAGGTGACTAGAGAGGGAAGAAGTGCAAGAGAGAAGAAGGGGTGACTGGGAGGGGCTCTGTCCTTCAGACTAGGTCAATGCTGGTTTGACTGGCCAGGCCAGATGAGAAGAAGGAAAGTATAGTAATTTGGGATATCTTCCAAGTGATAGATGTTGGTGTGGCCATTTTTTTCAAGAGCTAACCCCTACCCCACACCTACCTAGCATTCTGATTGCCAATTATTATACTGAAAAGGTTCCCCCTCCCATAAAGATAATGCTTCCCATTATTTGTAAAATGGAGATGGATGAACAACAGTAGAAGTAACAAAGAATAAACAAGTAGATTTCTTGCAATGGAATAAAGATGAAACTATTAAATGCTTTATCAGCTTTCAGCACACCTCAGTGAAAGTATTTCAGCAAAACTCTACAAGGATGCAGAGGACAGGATTTGGTACAGCCATTTACAAGTGCCCACAAGGCAATAAAGACTCATGATACACTCCAGAGACAGGTACCAATAAAGGAATCCATTCTACCAGCAGAGAAAATCCACACTGCTAACAAGAAGACTGTGGTGGCTTATCATGCCAAGGAAGAGGCAGCTCAAGAGAAACAGGAGCTGCTAAGACAAGAAAGAACAGCATGAATAAAAGGAGACAGAAGAATAAAAAGAAAAATATGGAACAGCTAAAAGATAAGCAGGAAAGCAAAGCAGAACACTATCTAAGTGAAATGAGGCAGGTGATGAAGCACTTGATGAAGAGCCAAGAACATATGCTTGTTGAAGAATTTGGAAAGAAATCTGAGAACATGAAGTCAGAGATAAGCCTGCCATTGACATAAGCACTCATTCCCAACTAGTCAGTTGGGTTGTAAAGGCCCTAGGTTCACTATTAATAGACCTAACTTCTTACTTAAAGATATTATATAAGGTAAAATAATACAATAACCTATTAATAGTCTGTACATTTTTTAGTTTTGCTCAGCAAAGTCATTAAAAAAAGCCTACCAGAGAATCTTGGGAATTCACACATTAGATTGCATAAATAGAAGTTTTATTAATTTAAAAGAGAAAATGAGTAGCTATCCATAATGGCATTTTCAGACTTGCACACAGGCCAAATCTCCCTGTTGCCTGTTTTGGTAAATAAAGTTTTATTAGAACACAACCATCCCCATTCATGTACATCTTGTCACGGCTACTTACATGTTACAGTAGCAGTTGAAAAGTTACCATAAATACTACACAGACATAAAACCTAAATTGATTCTTTCTAGGCTTATAGAAAAAGATTATGAATCTTTGGTATTTTTGTAGAATGTGAAATTTTTGGTGCTCAGGAGCCAGAGATTGAGAAGCATGTGTGAAAGAGGAAAAGTTGGAGATAACCCTGAGCATGGGATCTAGGAGTCCTGGACTCTGAGCTTAAATACTGACTGACATTATTGGCTTATTGTGTGACCTTGGAAAATGTCCTCACCTTTTCTGGGTTTCACATCTTTGTAGGAAGACTTAGCTTGCTCTGACTGCTATAACAAAATGTCAACTGACATTTAGGGGGCTGAAAAGTCCAGACTTGAGTTGCCACAAAATTAATATTCTCCACTTGGCATGCAGATGGTGCCTTCTTACTATACCCTCAGGGTAGGGAGGGAGGGAGGGAAAGAGAGAGAGAGAGCGCACTAGGGAGCAAGCTCTGTTCTCCCATCCTTTGTTGTAAAGGCAGTATCCCCAACACAAAAGCCAATCACCTCCCAAGGCCTCCTCCTATCAGCACAGTGAGATTAAGATTCACCATATTAATCTGGGGATACAAGCAGTCTGCAACACTTAAAAGTAAGGGGATAGGCCTGCACATTGTCAGGACTATAGCTTTAGACAGTGTTCTTGTCCTCATAGAACTTAAGGTCTACCTACATTCCCTCTGACCACCATCAGCATATCAACTCCCTCACTCCTGTTTTTCCTTCTCAACCTCTCCCCCCACCCCCAACCACTGCTTCCAGAGTACCAGCCCAAGTGGACTTTAGGGAAGCCATCTTGGGCTTCACTCCAATCTCTACCAGTATAGTCCTGAATGCTGCCCACAGGCCCTTCAGTGCCCTGTAAAGTCTGGTTGCAATTCTCTGTTGTCACCTGATGAACATAAGGATAACTGATCCTTGCTACTTCTTGCTTGGCATTTGAAGAAGATGAAGGCCCCTGTGCAGGAAGTGAAAGACACCCCCTTTGCCCTGCCCCATGGCTGTGTCTTTTCCCCAAACTGTGACTGACTGGGATCACCCACTGCTCACAGAATCTAGCATGTTCTGGAAACATTCTCTAATGAGGTCATTAAACAGCTGAGGATCTAGTTTGGGATGCTCTGGTTTGAGGGCTACTGTTATGGCTTGTTGCCAAAAGCTAAGATGAGGGCCTGCTGCCCAGGGTCAGGCTCTTCTGTTCTCTGTAGAAATGGATTTGAGTACATATAGAGAAGAGCAAGGTCACTGGCCTGATAGTCACTGAAGAGTTGCCCTTAGCAACACCAGACCAGAATTCAATTCAGTAGTCACTCAATGCTGTGACAGAAATCTATAGTTTTAAAGGCAAAAGGATGTGTCCAGGAACCAAGGATCCTGGCTGGGGAGAGCAGGGATAGGGGGACAGAAACACAGCTCCAGTACTCCCCTGCTATCTCTACTTTCCTGAACCTAGTACTCTACTTTCAGGGTTATTCCTCATTCCTTCACTGTCCAGTGGAAATGAGTCATAAGTAAGGAAAAAAGATGTTCTTCCTTTCAAATCATTACCATCTGAAACAGGAAAACAAAAAGTCCCAAAGAGAAATTCGTGTTCCATCCATAGAGTCTTTGGCACTTCCTCAGCAGCCCTACCACCTGTTACTTCTAGGAGTGGGCCCTAATTCACCTACACCAACTAAAGTCCTTGAATGATCATTAGATTGTTGTGCTTAAGTGTCCTGCCAGCTCAGGGGATGACTAAACACCCCGAGGACATGAAACCTGTGTGTTTTTGTCTATTATTCTCACCATAGCTGCCACCAAAACTGGGCATAACCAGGAAGAAAAAGTGAGTGGGTGCATGAAGTATGAGTAAAGCTGTGAACCAATTTGAGATGTAAATTAATAGGAGTGTGTTCACAACGTGTGTATATGATTATGGAACTATATTCGTGTGACCATATTAGTTAGTGTTACTTTGTATATGAGTTTACTAGTGGGGATATGTGTAGTATGTGTGTCAAGTGTCTAAATAGTAGTATATAAGTGTGAGTGAGGTATGATCATGCAGTACGTGAGTACATCTGTGTGTGCCAGTGACTGACTAAATGTATATGTGTGTGTGTGTGTGTGTGTGTGTGTGTGTGTGTGTGTGTTTGAATTGTTGAAGAGTATGGAGTGCATGGTGTGTGCAAATACTGGAGAGTTGCTATGACTGGAAGAGTTGAAGAGGATGCAGCATAAGATAAGAATGTCTGACTCCATGCACAGTCATCACCCTGTATACAGGATAGAAAAAGCATGCACAAAAATTTGTTGGATGAATAAGTATTTGGGGGGTACTCCAGATACACATGAGGCTCAGAGCTGGAAATTGGTGGAACTATTGCTCATACCCAAGCTCTCTGATTCTGAGGAAATTTTAGGTCACTATCACCCACCAACAGCAATGTGTGTTAAGCACCAGACCCGATTTTCTGACTGAGTCTATGTGGACATTCTGGCTTCTGTCCCAGGTTGGTCAGCCAGTGGGATGATCTCACAGGTCAGGAAAGGATGTGAAGAACATAAAAGACTGGTGGTCATGCTCATCCAATTTAAGCATGCAGTCTCCAGGCTGAGCCAGTACTCATATAGTTATTACTCATGAGAGAACACGGAAAGGAGTTGTGAGGAAGGTCGGGGGCCTGAATTCCAAGGCCAGCAGGGATGAACAAAACTCAGGTTCTCGTGTTACACAGTATGCAGTTGAGCAAAGCTTGGAGATATGGTCTCAGGATGGGGGAAGATAACAGTCCCTGGGATTGTTTCTGAAACCCTACCTCCATACCTAAGCAAGACACAGGAGCCTGCAATCAATTTCCTTAGAGCTAGAGTTGTGAGAAGTGATGCCCACAGCTGTGAATATCCTCATAGGTGACAAGTAAATAGGTCACCAGAGACCCAAGCATTTCCAGAGTACAAAGTGATGGCAACACTCAGAGTGTGCTGAGAGAACATTGCTGTTATTGCATACCTGTTCTGTAATGAATATTAATAGAATACTTAATAGAACCCCAAAAGAACTACTGAAAAGCAATACAAAACCTCAGCTTAGCAAAGCCATTGCTCATCTTATGAACTGTTAAAATCAGAGTTTGGTTTCCCTGTTGGAATGTTGTACTAAATTCATAAGTCCCTTCTTGGATTGAAGTCTTTAGCAATATACTCAGGTACCATATTTGAATAACTTGAAACCCAAACAGCCTTCATAAATGACTCTACTCTGGTCTTTCCATTGTCTTTAACTATGGGCTTACAACTTGCCAGAATTCATGCACCAAGCTGTTTTTTTTTTTTTTTTTCCAGCTTCTCTAGTTAATTCTTATGGCTCTCTCCACTTTAATTTGTATGAGTGAAAACTTGCTTTCTGAGTCATAGTGCCTTAAATCAAAAACAGAATATTTGCTGCTAGTCATCCCACACTCCACATCAGAGAATGATGAGTTCCTTTAGGAGAAGTCTTTGAAGTCAGGGAAAATGTTTTCAGCACAGATGACACCCTTGTCCATCAAATTAAAAAGTGGCATGTCGAAGATAAATAAGTTCAATACAAACCTACTTTGAATCAGTGTGTTTTCTCAAAAGTAAGTTAAACAACATGGAGCACCAGGACATAGCTAAATCTACTGTTCAGGTCTTTCCTTCATCCTGTGCTCCTCCCCTCCCAGAGCTTCTTTTGCTTCTGGTATGCATTCAGCCTTACTGACAGCCTTGAAGACCAGTCCTCTGACATTTGACAGTTCCCCAGTGGCAGAGGTGAGGGAGCTATAGATGTCAGAAACATAAGATAATCTACAGAGAGTATGACTCCAGCCTTGGGGTGTCACTATGTGGAATTTACAGGACAACATAGTTCTCAGTCTTGGAGCTTTGGGATCTCTTACAGAGATGTACACAATCATTTTCTTGGCCCCAGCCTGCTCTCAGCATTTGTATTTGTAGGAAAGAGAAACTTTTGCATGATGAAATAAATATCACAGAGATCACTGTCTCTAACAATGGGAGTCAAAGTACTACATTTCTCAATTCCTGGGAACAAAAGAATAAATTGTGTTCCTGGGGTTGTCTTAGTACAGAATTTTTCTAAGTCATATCCAGTGTTACTTGAGATACCCAAAGTATGAATCACCTACTTAAGCTCATGTCATTTTAGACAAAAATCATGCAGTAGAATCTCAGAATTTCAGAGGATAAAACCTTTTTTTCACACAACCATGAATGCTATCTCCAATTTCTTCTTCAATTCATCTTCTATTCTGCTGGAAATGAACTATTTGATCATCTGTAAATTGTACCTCTCCCATGGAAATTAAGTAGAAACTATAGCTTCTGTCCTTGCCACATGATGAGGTATCTGTCACTGTTGTGTCTTTATTCTATTTTCCAGTCTCAATAATATCAAAGTTGGCAGTTACTGCTTACATCACATTGCTTTTTGGATGAACTAACATTGTTTGACATTCTTACTTTGTTTGAGAGGTATCACCTACAGCTCATCTTCAATGCACAACAGCAAAAAGGTGAATGAAACCTGACACTCATCCTATCTGATAGCCAAGAAGCCTTTCACCAGGGCTCACTTGGCTATGGGACTTGGTTCTGAGACAGTCATGTAAAAATGATGAGGAGGAACCCTGAGTCCTAAGCCTTCAGGGAATCTTCCAGAAGGGCATTGTTTCTAATAATAGTATTTTGGAAAAGTTGATGGTGAGTACCCATTCTGCAGTTTAGCTCCAGGCAAAAGATTAGTCAGCAAACTGATACAAGTCTAGTTTCTGCCCTACTGAGCTAGGACCAAGCCTGCCAGGAAGAGGTCACCAGGGCCCTCTTTAAACCCTCAAAAGTACCACAGGTTACAATTCTGTTTATATAAAATGTAAAATGTAGTTTCAATCTTTATTTTTTCTATCCCATTAGAACCCCAAATCTTTTGAATAAATTTGATGTGAGATTGGAGTCCTGGGAAGGATTAGATCTCCATGAAGATGCAGGAAATCTCCAGGCTTGTAAACCTCAACTTTGAGTCTAAGTTATCAAAACATGGAGAGACAGAGACACAGAGAAAGAAAAGTAGTAAAATTTTATGTAAGGATAGTGTGGAATTAGGAAAGCAGAAATAAAGGCAGGAAAGATAAATATTTCCTCTCTCAGGAAAAGCCCAAGGAAAAATATCCTTCATAGAGATAAAGGTCTCAGAAGTGTCTGGAGGAGGGGCAGAAAAGGACAAGGGAAGAGAAAAAGAGAAGGGGCTAAAAATGTGCTTCAGGCCAACTTATATGAATGAGACATAAATTACAATGAGCTTTATCTCCAGGCTTAGGTGTATAAGGATAGACCTGATTAGCTGGTAGGCCCTAGAGGAACATTGACTTAGGCCTATGCATGGGGCCTAAGTATGCAAAACTGGAGAAGAAAGGGCAAGTTGTTGCTGCTGCTAAGGAGCTCTCACCTTCAGCCATCTTGAATAGACTGAATGAGTTCTAGTCCTGCCAAGGCAGGCAAAGTGGCATACACATTTCTGTGGACCAATCCCTAGCTAACTATCTATCAGTAAAAAGCTACCTTGCTTCTAATTTGTATCATTAGGCTGTCTTGTGAACAGTGCTGGTTTTCTTTACACAAAAGAATTTTTAAAAACTTTATAAACTGGTTCTTATGGTAGTAGGGAAGGTAGGGAGCCCTGTTCTTGGTAAGCTTCAAGCTGAATCGGGTACTACCCAAGAATTGGTAAGGAATTATTGACCATGATGAGACAATCCACAAGGGTAGTATGAGAGAGATGCCTCCAGCTTTATTGTATGGAAAATCAACACATATCAAGCAAAGAAGCAGTAGATTTTAATTTAAGCAAAATTGCACCCTCTTGAGAGTTGGTGGGAGCTTGGAAGCCTGACACTCTTCTGGGAAGCTAAATTCTGGGAGGATATAAGGGCTGTTTCTGTACCTGAAGGTGTCTTAAGCTGATTAATTATCTATTGGAAGTTTAACTCAGGATTTACTAAGTATTTTATTGACTTGCTAGCTACTCAGTTGCTCTCAGGCAACTGAAAATAACTTAAACTTATTTATAATGTTTATGGCTGTATTCCTTGCACTCAGGGTGCCCTGTTTGTTTATGGTCACATTCCTAGAGCTTTGCATTCCTGGGGCCCAGTCCTGTTATCAATAGTCACCCCTACAGTTTCCAGAAAAGGTTTCTTCCTCAATCTACATGAATGTAATTCCTGAACCTCTACCCCTTCTGTTCTCCCTGACTACCTATATTAGCCTTTTCTTTCCCTCAGGGTGTGATGGCATACCCCTTTAATTCTTGTACTCACAGATGGCTGCAGGAGGCTAGAAAGCTAGACTTCAGGACCCTGTCTCATACACCCAAAATGTTTAAACTGCCAGTTTTTTATATTAATTAGATTTGTATTCAGCAAATACAGTCAGTTTGGTACCATTATTAGGCTCATCCATGACCTACCCCCTCCCATGGCCCCTCATTATTGAGTTATATGGGTCATGCATTGTAGAGTTAGCCCACACTTATGGGTAAGATAAATGTCTCTGCATATCATGACCCACCATGTGGCTCTGACATTCTTTCCAAACCCTCTTCTGCAAAATTTCCCTGAGCCATGTTGGATTCATTTTTGGTCTGCTTCAGTGATGTGGTATTGGGGGCCTCTGGGGCTCTGGCTCTCTGATTTGGTAGGAGTTGATTTTTCTCTGTGTTGATCTCCTTCCCCCTTGTGCTAGTATCTGGTTCATCAGGAAAACAGCACGCTTGCTTGTTTTGCCGATTGCTCTTAGTTTCACCAGGGGCCCTTTTGAGGTATGATGGGGTGACTCTCTCCTTAGGATCTACATCTATCTGAAAAAGAGAAGCAGATTTTCCAACAGAGAGTAAGTTAGCACCAGGACAAATGAGATAACCCTTACTTTATTTTACAGAGAATGTAATAGGTGTAGGCCTTCTTGTAGCCCATGATTGATGGTAGCTTGATACTAGAGAGTGGGCTTATGTTTGGATATGGTTCTGACTTGTTTCCCAGCTCCACCTATGGGTCCCAAACCACTAAGGGGATCAGTTAGCCAAATCAAGAGCAGTTGGTTCCCCACCATGGCTGTGTGCCACTATTGCACTTGTGTGGGCATCACAACAGGTTATTTGCTGCTAAGTAGGTTAGACCATGAGTTGCTTGGACAGATATTGGTCATTTTCCCCCAGTCGCTCATGAATCACCTTCTGGCACTAGACATGCTGACTATTTGGGGACTGACATGCTTCCAAATTCCAGCCATGCCATTCCATTTTACGTGTCAACTGCATATGGTGTCTTCAGCAGTAGGGTCTTACCACTAACCTTTGGTGGGTCATCAAGTACTCTGACAGAAATCTGACTGTCTTTTAGGAAACCTTCTAGGTCTCTCTGATCAAAAGCTCATTGTGCATGATGGCCACATGCTGGTACTGGGAGTTACAGGTCAGTGCCCACTAAGAGAACGAGGTAAAAGGTAACTAATATACAAGAGTAAGTGAGAAGAGAGAGGGAGAAGGAGAGGGAGGGAGGGAAGATGTAGAAGATTAAGGTTAGTCTTCATCATACCCTCTCCAGTGTTTTGTGGTTCAGGTGTTCCCTGTAAGGGCCTGGTGAAGGTTCAGCCATTTGGTCTGCCTTTTGAGAAGTAGAATTTTATGATACCATTGCCACTTGGGTCTAGATTTGTGTTTCCCACCCCTTTGATGCTCTCCCCTCCCTCCCCATCCATCCTAGTGTCTAGTCCATGAGATGCTTGCTGGGTATGTAAGGTATCTTGGGGAGATTCAGGTTAGGTGCTGTAGATGAGTGAGACTATGTGGCGACTTTTTTTCTGTGATTAGGTAAGTTCACTGAAAATGATCTATTCCAGGTTCAACCATTTTTCCTCAAATTTCATTGTCTCATTTTTTCTTGCTGCTGTATAGAATTCCATGGTGTAGATATACCACATCTTATTTTTCCATTCTTCTAGTGATGGACATCTGGGTTGATTCCAGCTTTTAGCTATTATGAATTGAGCCACTACAAACATGGTTGAGCAAATCTCTCTGGCCTGTGGGTTGAAGGTTTTAGGATAGATGCCATTAAGGGAATAACTGGGTCTGTTGGTATCCCTATAGTCAGCTTTTCAGGAGTCTCCATATTGCTTTCCAAAGTGGTTGTACCATCCTACATTCCCATCAACAGTGGATGAGTGTTCCTACTTCTCCACATCTTCGCCAGCATTTATTTTCATTTGATTTTTTGATGTTGGCTATCCTTATTGGGGTAAGGTGGAATCTCATAGTTGTTTTAATTTGCATTTCTCTGATGATTAGGGATGATGAACATTTTCTTAAGTGTGTGTTTACCATCTGTATTTCTTCCTCTGTGAACTGCCTGTTCCGCTCTTTGCCACATTTTGTGAGTGGGGTGTTTGACTTTTTATTCATTAGGTTTACGAGTTCTTTGTAGTTTCTAGAGATTAGGCCTCTATCAGTTGGATAACCCACAAATATTTTCTCCCATTCTGTGGGTAATCTATTGGCTTTGCTTATTGTATGCTTGTCTTCAGAGATGAGGGATATGATGGAGAATGTAATTTCAAAGGGAAAAGTGAGGGGGAAGGTATTTCCATGGGATATTTTTTATAATCATGGAAAATGTTAATAAAATATGCGAAAATAAATAAATAAAATGTAAGAAATAAAAATAAAGAAGCTCTTCAACTTCATGTGGTCCCATTGGTTGAGTGACTGCTTAAGATCGTGAGCTACTGGGGTTTTGTTCAGGAACTCTTTTTCCATTCCTATATCATGGAAAGTACTTCCTAAGTTTTCTTCTAGTAGTATTCGTGTTTCTGGTCTTATATTGAGGTCTCTCAACTGAATATTTTACTTTGAGAAGACAGATTTTTAGTATGTTAATCTGAGGCAGACAAACATAAGGATAGTTTAGCAGCATTGGATTCCTCTTGGTTTGAGTTTCACACACACACACACACACACACATACACACACACGACCCTTTCTTAATAAAATGCTTAGTAACCAGAGACCCCCCCCCCCACTTCCAACTTGCATTGAACATGGCCATACACACCTCTCCAAGCAAATCAACTGGTCACTCCACCCCTAGCAATTCCTTAGCAACTACCCTTTGTAGTAGTTCACATTGAAACATATCCTGGAACCAAAGGCAGCATGTTGATCATGCCTGTACAGGCTTTGGGTGCAGTAAGACTAACTGTCCTGTAATGAGCTTTTAAGGATAGTCTCTTAAATAGCATCCTATCATTGAAGTAATAACATATATTTAATGTTTCTATCTTATATTAGTTTGGATAGAATATAATCAACATATCTATAAGAAATGTAAATGTACCTAGGACTTCCAGTGAAGCAATAAAATATTGTACTTCCTGCCTCTGAAACTGCAGTGGGGGAGATTCCTCTGATGATAGCTAACAAGAATGCCTTTACTCTGAGCCTGACCCCTTTGGACAATATGTAACTACCATATCTCAGGAGAGAGCTGCCTGTATTTAATCTCATTTGACAAAATGCTACACACTCATGGATGTAAATCTTTCCCCTCTCTAAGCACAGGAGAATTCAGACAAAGGATTGTAAAATGTATATAAGTCCAGCACAATCTGAGTTCAGGGCCTCTGTTGGTCTTTGGCATTATCCAACAGAGGTCTATGTGTGAAAAAGGCTCCCTCCCTCTCTCTGAAGTGGATTTTGCCTGATTATTCTCATCAACTCACTAATTCCTATAACACTATGTCTTTGCATGACTGGAACAAAGGCTTATATAACCCAAGCCTGTCAATCAAAACAGAATACCACTCATACCCCACCCCTAGCAGCAAATTTCTCTTGCTGAACCCTTGAAAGGAAGCCCCTAGCAATACCCATTCCTCTTTCTTTTATTATTTTAAATTTACTTATTTCCTGTTTTAATTTTTATTTTATTTTTTTACAGAATTGTAGTTTTATGACACTTCTCTCCTGGTCTGTCAGAGACCATGACCTGACCGCCCTAGGACAAAAGAAGAACTAACAGCCTTCATATGGCTCCTCACTGCCCTGAGGACAAAAGAGAACTAGCAGCCCTCATGCAGCTCCTCCCCCAGAACAAACAGCTGCTCTGGGAGACTTCACAAGAGAGATTCTGAGAAGATGCTCCACAAGATTATGGCCAGGTGGCCCTACTTCCTCCTTCTTTGTACCCCCTCCCCCTTTTTCCCCCCTTATTGCCCTACCTGCTGGTTGATTATAAAAGAGCTAAAAAATCCAACATTAAATGAGACCTTGACAAAACCTCCGCTTGGTCTCCTTCTTTTCCGTCCATTCTTTTAGGTTACAGCCCTCCTCGACCACCCCACATAACATTGGCCCCGCAGGTCGGGGGCAAGTGGCGCCCAACGTGGGGCTCGAGGCACGGGTCTCGACTGGACGACTAACTGCGCTGGAGATCTCCTCGGGACACCGAGAGACATTTTGAAGAGTGCCCCGCCATTTCTTTGCTCGTGATTTCGGCTACGGGACACGGTAAGTCAGGGCCCTTATTTTTCATTCTCGTCTGATTTTCAGAATGGGCCAAAAGCTTAGTAAAGAGGCTCTTTTTCTTAAGGATTTGAAGAGCTCACTCAGGGAAAGAGGAATTAGAGTTAAGAAAAAGGAGCTCATTATTTTTTTTGTTTTCATTGACAAAGTGTGTCCCTGGTTCATTATTTCTAGTCCTGATATTCATCCTGAAAAATGGCAAAAGGTCAGTAAAGATCTAAATCGCCATATTCTAGAGGAGGGACCTGATTCCGTTCCCTCCACGATTTTCTCCTACTGGGGACTCATAAGAGACATAGTGGAGGAAGCGCATTCAGATCCAGATAAACAACAATTCCTTTCTGTCGCTGAATACTGCCTCCACCCTCTCTCGTGGGGCATTTCTTTAGTTTCGCTTTCTTCTCCTCCTGAAAAATCCCTTTGCCCGTCAGTCATTATCGATATGGGTTCTAACTCCAATAACTCTGGTGCTCCCCAAGCAGTAGAAAGGTTGTACCCGCCCTTGCCTGAGCCTGCTCCCCCTGAGACTGCTTCTCGATGTACGCCCCTCATTAACCTAGTTTTTTCAAAAAACTGTGATCCTGAGCCACTCGATCCGGGTGATGCTGCTTCTCTTGAAGATGAGGTTGCTAAACACCACAATTCCGACTGGCCTCTGACTGCATCAGCACTCCCTTTTAGACCCCCTCCTTATCCCTCTCCAATTTGCGCTCCCACCTTGTTATCCTCGGGGTTTTTTCCCTCTGCCCTCACTGGCGCTAAGGAACATCTCACTAAACAAATAACTGAATTACAGGATGTTCTTAGACTACAAAAGGATTTTGCCCGACTCTCTTAAGATTTAAACTTACTGCAAAATTCAATTAATGAGGCTGTATTAAAGCCCCCTAAATAGTCTCCAACCAAAAACGTTAAAAAATATCTTGCCCCATGCCGTCCCTTGGCTTTCCCAGTGGTTACGTGCTCCACCACCACACCCCAGATTTCCTCCTCGGATGCCCCATTAGAAGATTCTCCTCTGGTCTTGGATAATGAGGAAACTTCAGAGGCAGAGGAAGGGCCTGAGGAACTCTTAGTGCCCCCTGTTAGAATTCCTGCCACTGCTCCGGGTGCCCAACCCCCGGAGACTCACTATCGCCCACTGAGTTTTAAAAAGGTTAAAGAATTCCACTCTGCAGTACAGGCTTATGGCCCAACAGCCCCCTTTACTCTCTCCCTTCTCGAGGATCTCTCTGGGGGAGGTCATTTAACCCCGGGAGAGTGGACCCGAGTTGTTCAGTCAGTTCTAACCCGAGGACAATTTTTGTCATGGAAGGCGGACTTTATGGATAGATGCCAATCAATTGCTTCAGTTAATCTAAGGGACCCCAACTCACCCACAGCAACTTGGACCCTTGATAAACTAACGGGTCAAGGCAGGTATGCCACTGAGGTTCGCCAATGGGGCTTTCCCCCTGGCCTCCTGGCGCAAACTGCTAATGCGGCTCTTGCTGCCTGGCGTATGATCCCTACACAGGGCTCGGTTACCTCCCCTTGTCAAAGATTACTCAAGGTACCCAAGAGGATTATACTGATTTTGTGGGCAGACTCACTGAAGCAGCAGAACGTATTCTCAGCCCAGGAGGCGCCGAATCTAAATTCCTAAAACAATTAGCTTATGAAAATGCAAACTCAGCTTGCAGGTCAGTCCTGTGTGGCAAAGTTAGAACAGCCTCTCTTGAGGACATGATTCAACTTTGCAAAGATGTTGATACCTTCACCCACAAAATTTCCCAAGCTGTCAATCTTGCAATTGGGGCCACTATTCAGCAACCATTTTCCAACAAAGCCTGCTTTAAATGCGGCCAAATTGGGCATTTTTCCAGACAATGCCCCAATAATTCTAACATGACAGCTGTGACCCCCTTGCAGTCCACAGGGCCACAAATATGCCCCCTCCAACCTGCTACTCTTTGCCCTCATTGTAAAAAGGGCAAACACTGGGCCAATACCTGCCGTTCTAAGACAGATATCTCAGGAAACCCCCTACCTCCTCTCCAGGGAAATGGGCTGAGGGGCCAGCCCCGGGCCCCTCAGCCCATCCGTTTCCTGCCGGCCTCGGGGAACAGCCAGCAGTTACTCAACCCACCCCCCACCTCTATCTAGCCACAGCAGGAAGCACAGGATTGGACTTGTGTTCCTCCACCGATACAATATTAACACCAGGGGATGGAGTCCAGGTCCTCCCCACAGGAACCTTTGGACCCTCCCCCCCCCACCCCCGATATGTTCTTTTTAATCTTGGGAAGAGCGTCCTCCACCCTTAAGGGGCTCACCATTCATCCTTCCATAGTGGACAATGATTATGCAGGGGAAATAAAAATCCTGGCCAGTGCCACCCTGGGTCCCTCAGTTATATCCAGGGGCCAAAGAGTGGCACAAGCCCTCCCCCTACCCTTACAGACCAATAGCCCTGCCCTTCATGGTCCTCATGGAAACACCAACCCGGGCTCCTCTGATATATACTTGGTCCAGGCTATCACCCGCGACCGGCCCACCCTTCGCCTCCAACTAGATAAAAAATGGTTTCTAGGCATCATTGATACAGGAGCCGATGCCACTGTAATTTCAAAAGATCATTGGCCCTCAGCTTGGCCTCTTCAGTCCTCTGTTACCCACTTACAAGGAATTGGTCAATCTCAGAACACTTTACAGAGCTCTAAATTTCTAACATGGGAGGATCAAGAAGGAAACTCAGGGACAGTCAAACCATTTGTGGTTGATGGCTTGCCTATAAATTTGTGGGGGCGTGATATACTAGACCAAATGAAGGTCATTATTTAGAGCCCAAATAAGACAATCACTCATCAAATGCTATCTCAGGGCTTTATACCAGGGACAGGACTAGGAAAAAATAATCAAGGCATTATGCAGCCTATTATTCAGCAACTAAGACCTACTCGCTCAGGCTTGGGGTATCACCATTTTTCTTAAGGGCCATTGCACCTCCTGCACAGCAGGCAGATAAAATTACTTGGAAGAATGACTCTCCTGTTTGGGTCGATCAATGGCCCCTCTCCTCAGTCAAGTTGGCTACGGCTACACAGTTAGTGCAGGAACAGTTAGCTGCTGGTCATATCGAGCCATCTACTTCCCCATGGAATATTCCCATTTTTGTTATATAAAAAAAGACAGGAAAATGGAGACTACTCCAAGATCTCAGGGAAATTAATAAAACTATGGTCCCCATGGGGGCTCTACAGCCAGGCTTGCCCTCCCCGGTGGCTATTCCTAAAGGGTACCAAAAAATAGTCATTGATCTCAAGGATTGCTTTTTCTCCATTCCCCCACACCCATTAGACTGTAAACGCTTTGCCTTCAGCCTTCCTGTTACTAACTTTGTTGGACCTATGCCTAGATTTCAATGGAGGGTCCTACCTCAAGGTATGGCTAATAGCCCTCCACTCTGTCAAAAATATGTCGCCCAAACCATTGATCCATTTTGCCTCCGTTGGCCTTCTCTCTATATTATTCATTATATGGATTATATTTTACTAGCAGGACCTGATGCCTCCCAACTTCATGCTGTTTCACAACAGCTTATAAAAGCTTTACAGCAGAAAGGCCTTCAAATTTCTCCTGATAAGGTTCAAATAAATTCCCCACATTTGTTTTTAGGCTTTGAATTATTTCCACATTAAGATTGTCTCTCAAAAGATACAACTAAAAAGAGACTCCTTTCATACCTTAAATGACTTCCAGCAACTCCTAGGGGAAATCAACTGGCTACGCCCCTATTTACATCTAACCACTGGTGAATTAAGGCCTCTGTTTGATCTCCTTAAAGGAGAAACTGATCCTTCTTCCCCTTGACATTTTACCCCAGAAGCCATTAATGCCTTGGGTTTGGTGGAGCAAGCTATCTCTGCCCAGTTCATTACCTATTTTTCCCCTGACAAGCCTTTACATTTCATAATCCTCCCTACCCCCTTTTCTCCTTCTGCATTCTTCTGGCAAGGCAACCCCCTTTTATGGGTTCATTTACCCGCCACCCCTCTCAAGGTCCTCCCCACCTATACGTCCTTAGTAGCACAACTGATTTGCTTGGGGAGGGAACAATCTCGAAAACTATTTGGGAAGGACCCCATACAATACATCCCAAGTATCCAGGTTACTTCAGAATGATGATCAATGGGCAATAAGGTGTGTGTCCTTCCAGGAAAGGATGGATAATCATTACCCACCAGATAAATTAGTCCCATTTCTACATAAAACACCTATTATTTTTCCAAATATTACCAAACATCTTCCAATCCTGGGTGTTGATCTGGTCTTTACTGATGGCTCTTCCAATGGCAGGGCCGCTTATTCTATTAATGGTAAAGTAACTCCACTGATTGCACCATATTCCTCAGCTCAATTAGTCGAGTTACAAGCCATTATTGAAGTCTTTAGGGTCTTACCACATTCGCCTTTTAATCTATACACTGACAGCTCATATCTAGCCTACTCTGTTCCCCTCTTAGAAACAGCCCCCTATATTAAGCCCACAACCAACACCGCCCCCCCCCCCGTTTTCCACTCTCCAGTCTCTCATTCATAACTGTATCCACCCCTTTTTTATAGGTCACATAAGGGCACACACTGGGTTGCCAGGACCCCTGACTCAAGGCAATAGACAGGTGGACCAAGCTACACAACTTATAGGTCTCATGCAGAATCCTGACCTTAAGTCATTGGACCCCCTACAACAAGCACAGGCAGCCCATAATTTACACCATCTCAATTCTCAGACACTTAGGCAAAAATTCCACATCACTAGGGAACAAGCCAGACAAATAGTCCGTCAATGCAAAGGATGTTTAACCTTCTTACCTGAGGCACATTTAGGAGTAAATCCCTGCAGGCTTATTCCTGGGGAAATATGGCAAATGGATGTTACCCACATGCCAACTTTTGGCAAACTAGTTTATCCATGTCACCATTGATACATATAGTGGATTTATCTTTGCCTCCCTCCAATCTGGGGAAGCCACAAAAAATGTAATTAATCATGTTCTCACTTGTCTAACAGTCCTCCCTCAACCTAAAACAATAAAGACAGATAATGGGCCCGGGTACACAAGTAACACATTTAAACAATTTTGCTCACAGCTCGGCATCAGACACATCACAGACATTCCCTATAATCCACAGGGACAAGGAATTGTTGAAAGAACTCACCAAACTCTCAAAAATACCATTACCAAACTACAGTCGAGTGGGAGAATACTATACCCACTTACAGGAAACTATAAAAATCTGCTTAATCATGCATTATTTGTAATAAACTTCCTTACATTAGATCAAGAAGGGAGATCTGCTGCAGACCGTCTATGGTACCCCTCCACTATTGATAACTATGCACAAGCCCTTTGGAAGGACCCCTTGACACTCAAATGGCAGGGACCTGACCCTGTGCTTATCTGAGGCAAGGGACACGCATGTGTCTATGATACACAAAGCAGCAACGCCAGGTGGCTACCTGAGAGATTAATAAAGTTATATAACCCACCCAGGGAAACCCTGAGAAATTCCTTAATTGTGCTCTGTTACAGGAAAGTCAGAATAATGGAGACCACCAAGATACTGGTCTTACTATTGACAACCTTACATTCACTGACTAATGCCACAAGAACAATATATCAGGTATTTAACTACACATGGCATATAATAAATGAGGCCAATGACGTTGTTACTGCCACCTCTCAGGTAAGTCATCAAACCCCCTGGCCCACTCTAGAAGTGGACCTATGTGCCCTCGCCTTAGGAGCCAACCCACTGTGGGGCACCCCAAACCATTTCTGGCCACACAGCAAACCCATAAATACTGGAGGTCAATACCTTCCCCAGTATGGGTGTGGCAGCATGGTTGATAGAACCCTTCTCACCATGGCCCCAATTTATGTCTGCCCCGGACCTTCCCATAGGCCAAGAACATCAAATTATTGCGGCTATAATGAAGATTATTTTTGTGCTTCCTGGGGATGTGAGACTACTGGAGATGAGTACTGGCATCCCTCCTCTCCATGGGACTATATTACAATAAAAAGAAAATACCCAACAGAGGAAAAAGACTTACCCAAGACCTTCCTTGGGAGGCAAGGAGGAATTAGGATACTACCCCTGAAAAAAATGTAACAATTGGTGCAACCCCATACTGATATCCTTCATGGAAAAGGGAAAGGAAGCACAATGGGAAAACCATAGAGGATTTGAGTGGGGCCTTAGGTTATATGTTTCTGGGACAGACCCTGGCTTCACTTTTAAAATTAAACTTCTTAAAAATCCCCCTCCAATTCTCTAAAGTTGCTATAGGACCAAATCCCGTTCTTCATCAGCCCCCTCCCAGCCAGGCTAAAAACATACACACACACACCCTCTCAATACCACAAGCTGTTACTGATGTCACTCTATTTCGACCTACCCTACCGTTAGGATTGCCTTCATCGGCAGACCTTATTCTGACCATAGTTAATGCCTCTATAGAGGCCATACATCAGACCAATATATCTGAATTTCAGGAATGCTGGGTATGTTATTCACCTCGACCCCCTTTTTATGAAGGGATAGCCTTATATGCAGAATTAACGGTGACCAATGACACCATGGCTTTATGGTGGCAACAGCAAGATGGGGTTGGCCTCATGGTCACCCAGGTATCTGGGTGTGGGGTGTGCCTCCTGGGTCCATCCATGCTTCCCCCTATAGAGCTTCAAACAACCTGCAATCTCACTCATGTTGTTAACTCTAGCTTTCTCTATATTGTTGCCCCTGCTGGCACTTACTTCGCATGCTCTACTGGTCTCACTCCTTATGTTGTAACTTCCACCTTCTTAGCTCACAAAGATTATTGTGTTCTTGTACAACTCTTCCCCAAGCTAACAATACATTTCAAAGATGAGTTCCTCCATTTTTGGGAGGGAGGAACATCTCCGTCATGTGCCAGACGGGAGCCTATCACTCTTGCTGTTATCCTGGGGTTGGGTGCTGCCAGAGCAGGCACAGGCATCACTTCATTAGTCACCTCCCAACAACAATATAATCAACTCTCTTTGGCAATAGATAAGGACTTGCAGGAATTACAAAAGGGTCTTCAAGACTTAAAGGACTCTATGGTATCTCTTTCTGAAGTAGTCCTCCAAAACAGACGTGGGCTAGACCTAGTCTTTCTACAAGAGGGGGGACTCTATGCTGCACTTAAGGAAGAATGTTGTTTTTATACGGACAAAACTGGCCTAATTCAAAATAGTATTGACAAGGTCCATTCCAGTTTGGAGGAACAAAAGCGTAACTGGGAAAAGCAGGAGTCAGGGTACCAAAACTGGTTCTCCTCTTCTCCTCTGTTTTCCACATTACTCCCCTCTATTCTTGGTCCCTTCATAGGACTCCTCCTTCTTCTTTCTTTTGGACCTTGGGCATTTAAATGACTAACTTCTTTTGTCAAAGAACAGGTTGATTCTGCCACCAGAAATTCGGTGTCTGTCCATTACCACAGATTGCAGCTACAAGAAGAAGAGGGCCAAACACATGAGGCACCCCTCAGCTCTCCTTCGGCCTGACTTGATTTTTCTCCCTTGGCTAACAATAGGTCATGGTTTCAATTCCCTAAATGGTTGTGAGGCTCCCAATGACGGGATTATTATGGTACCAAGCCCAGGGGCACACTGCTAAGCTATGGCTGCAGCCAGAGACGAGAATATTGTAGGGCCCATTCCCTGGAGGCCATCCACATAGCCTAAGACAGGCGGATCACCTTCCATGAGCTGTGATCGTGGACAATGACGGGATTGTTGTGGATCCAGGGGTGGAGGCAGCCCTCATAGCTTAAGACAGGCGGGCCATCTTCAGTAACTGGTGCTGGGACTGGAAGCATACCATATAGCCTAAGACAGGGTATCTCGCCCATTTCAATTATATAAAGAGGGAGGAAATGTCAGAGACCATGACCTGACTGCCCTAGGACAAAAGAAGAACTAACAGCCTTCATATGGCCCCTCACTGCCCTGAGGACAAAAGAGAACTAGCAGCCCTCATGCAGCCCCTCCCCCAGAACAAACAGCTGCTCTGGGAGACTTCACAAGAGAGATTCTGAGAAGATGCTCCACAAGATTACGGCCAGGTGGCCCTACTTCCTCCTTCCTTGTACCCCCTCCCCCTTTTTCCCCCCTTATTGCCCTACCTGTTGGTTGATTATAAAAGAGCTAAAAAATCCAACATTAAACGAGACCTTGACAAAACCTCCGCTTGGTCTCCTTCTTTTCCGTCCATTCTTTCAGGTTGCAGCCCTCCTCGACCACCCTGCATAACATTGGCCCCGCAGGTCGGGGGCACTGGTCCAAATTTCCCTAAGGGTTCTCCATAGCAGGGTTACTGGTGTTTACTATTGGGTAAATAAGGTCTCAGTAAGTCGTTGGTGTGTGTGTTGGGGATCCCAACTGTGCCTCTAGATATTTCTACTCAGCTTTTACAATATTTGCCCCCTCTTCCACAATGGTCCCTGAGCCTTGGTGAGTCTGTTAGCAGTCTGATTTAGTGTTGAGTTCTCTGTAGCCTCTGCGTTTCTGATTCAATGTGCTTTGATCACCCACAGTGTCTGTTGCTTTCCCCTGGAGACTGGTTGTCAGGTTATCCTTGATAATACAAGCTGAAGTTCCCTTCATCTCTTGGAGTATATCCTGTACTATCATTTTAAATGAGACATATTTCTGCTTTGTTATTTGTGTGCAGTTCTTCACTTAGAGAACAGGCTCTATAAACCAGTACTTTTTGCTGAAATTATCAACTCCTTACTTGGGCCCACAAAGTAATTAAAAGTAGGATGAAAGCCTGTTTTCTTTGGCTCCATTCTTTTTCTGTCTCCTTTACTTTGGATCTCTGCAAGTTAGAATGTTAATTGCTCAAGGAATATCTATCTAGAACCCAAGAATACCTAATCTTTCCCATATACCTTCAAAGCTGGAAAACAAAGATAAGAGGAACTAGGCAATTTCCTGTCAGAGTTCACTTGTCCTGTTCCAGACATCAAAACATACATAAAGTTATCGAATTGCTATTGCAAACCTGCAGTAAGCTTGGATATCAGGAATAGCATAGTCTTGAAGTGAAGGCCATCCATAATCCATAATGTCCAGACTGCACTCTGGAGCAGAAATAATCATCTCACTTTGTTCCTCCAACAGTCAGGACTTCTTATAAAGCAAGAACTGAGATAATTATCAAGTGGACCACATCATGAACAGGACGGCTTACTCGTGCAAACTTCTTGCACTTTGTTCCAATTCTTCCTCTACTTAAACCTAAAGCTTATGTCAATATCTCAAAGATGGACCGGATTCATTTATCTATTCCTCTTATCAAATGCATTGATAAAATCTCTCTATGCTTTTCAACATTGCACATTTCTTTAATTGGAACATAGGGGCAGATGGCCTGATGGAGCTGCTAGAACATAAGTTTTTAAATTCAACTTAGTTCTAAACACGCAGGTTATCCGGTCATAGAAAAAACTAAAAACATCCAAATGGAGCCTAGGGCTTAGTTTCTAGTAGTGTATCAGAGTTAGTGTTAGCTTTGACAAATGAACCATGCAAATTAACATACTGGCATGAAAAGGAGTTAGGAAAATGTGATATGTTCACAGTCTATACTATCATTACAATTTTTTCTGTAAAAATTATTTTCCTCCTTGTTCCTGTTCTGTCCTTTTACCCTTGCCTATGAATCCCTGCCTCCTAGCCACATCACGTTGCCTCAGGTGAACCCCCTTCTCCCTGCTTCTATTCCCAATCTGTGCTCATGCCTACACCAGCAAATCACTTCTACCCTCCTTGTTGTGGCACATCACTATCTAGCCAGTGAGTGCCCCTCTCCCCATCCCATTTCCATCCTGCACCAGCACCCACTAACCCTTCTTATCTGCCTTCTCACATTATGGCACTGCCAGTGAGCCCCTTCTCTCTGTGCCCTCTCAGAACTTTGTATACACTTGAAAATCATCCTAACTACCTAGTCACACCACACCTCTACCATTTACCCTTTACATAAGTCTCCCCCCAACTCTTTCATTCACAATTCACACATGGGCACAGTTTTTCACCCCAATGCCCCACCTCTGACCTTACTAGTACCTTGTGGGAGCTCCAGCATTCTCAATAAAGAAAGTATCTCCAGATGAACAAATCCCAATGAAAAACAAATGACACTAAAATCAAGTCAATATATTTCCACCAACAATGCCTGCTTTCATAGTAGAGGCATCCCATGAAAGCTACATAGAGGAAATTTCAAAGAATTCCAAAGCACAATTATGAAAAATACATATGATGAACTTTAAAATAACATGAATAAATGCCTGAATGAAATATAAGAAAGCATGAGTAAACAACTGGAAGGGCATAGACATTGAATGAATTCAAATAAGAAATAAAGAAAGACCTGTGTCAACAACTCCAAGAGAGCATAAACAGTTAAATGAAATGATAAAATCAAACAAGGATATGAATATAGAATTCAATGAAAAGATAGAAATACTGAAGGAAAAGTAAATGGAAATGAAAAGTGAAATAAGTCATGTGCCGGCCTGCAGCACAAAGGTTGAAACAAACCCCAAAGGAGGGAATGGGAATGAATTTGAGACAAGAACACAAGGAATGGAGCCAAGACAAGTTCTGATCAAGGCTCAGGTTTATTCATGCAGACACAAGCTTATATGCAGAAGATAAAAATTTTTCGATGATGCCTACATGCCTAGGGTCAGCTTTGCCAGGGCCATGTGGTAACACCCCTGTGTCTGGTGCCTATGTCTTATGTTAAATAATGCCTTTGTGACAGGCGCCACCTCAGCTGGGCTGCCTTCTCACCTAGGCTGCAGGATAAGGCGTTGTGTTAAGAAATTGAAGACCACCTGTAGCTTGCAGTTCCTCTGCAGCTCCCGACAAAGTCAAATAAAATTCCCCATGGAAATTCTTACCAATAGCAAAGAACATATGGAGGGCAAAATGCCAGGACTTCTGGGCAGGTAGAAGAAAGTTCAAAGCAACATAAAAGCGGAACATAAGAATCATTTGAGATACCATGAAAAGTCCAAATATACAAACAGAAGAAGGAAGAGCTTCAGGCCAAAAGAATATGAACTAATTTCATTAAAATTATAGAAAACAAACATCCTAGGCCTACGAAAAGATTTGCCCATCCACAAGAACCATATAGAATACCAAATAGACAAGACCAGAAAAGGTAGTCCTTACATTGTCTCATGTTTGAAAAATTGCACAAAACAAAGAAAAAGTGCTGAAAGATACAGTAAAGAAACAACAAATGATGTACAATAGTAGATCTATCACAATGACAGTCGATTTTTCAATGCAAACTCTAAAAGCCAAAATAGCATGCAATGATATATTACATGTATTATATTTTATTATTATTATTTTTAATTTCATCATCCCACCTTCATTTCTTTATTTGTGAGTTGGGTCATTTACAGTTGATGTTATTATTGAGATGCATTCATTCTTGTTATTTTGTTGGTTGGATTATTATTATTTTTAGATACATATATTTTTATTGACAACTTCTATACTTATAGAAATAAACCATATTCCCTCCCCCACTTTCCCCTTCACAGCTCTGTTCTCCATCATATCCCCTTCCTTGCTCCATCAATCTCTCTTTTAATTTGATGTCATCACCTTTTTCTCCTATCATGAGGGTCTTGTGTAGGTATTGCTAGGCACTGTGAGGTCATGGATAGGGAAGGCAATTTCTGTCTAGACAGTTGCATTGTAAGGAGTGGCCCCCTTCCTTTGGATCTTACATTCTTTCCACCACCTCTTCTGCAATGGACCCTGAGCCTTGGAGTGTGTAATAGAGATGTTGCAGTGCTAGAAACTCCTCTGCTCCTTCTTCTCAGCACTACGTTGCCTTTTGGGTCATCCCAATGGACATTGCTATTTGAAAACAGAAGCTTCTCTAACCAGAAGTGAGAGTATCACAATTTGGTGAGAACAACATATGCATTTATCTAGACAAGAGGAGGCTTTATACCCCTAAAGCTCATGAACTCCCCCACCATAAGCTTTTTTTTTCCTTTGGTCTTTGAAGTAGGGTCTCACTTTAGCCCAGGCTGACCTGGAACTCACTATATAGTCTCAGAGTGGCCTTGAACTCATGGTGATCCTCCTACCTTTGCCTCCCAAGCGCTGGGATTAAAGGTGTGTGCCACCATACCCAGCTATACCATAGGCTTTTGGTTTGATTTCCAGAACCAGGCATGTATTCCCTCTCATAGTGTAGGCCTTCAGTCCAAATAGAGAGCAGTTTGGTTTCCCTCAGAGCAGACATGCCATTATTGCACTCATTTGGTCATTTGGCCTGCTGGGCCAAACTTGAGGCTTCCAGTGTCCACTGTTTTTACCTCTTATGACTTCTGTCTCCCATAGGGCTGCATACAGTGCAGCTTTTTTCAGCTTTCAGTTGGCTGGTCTACAGAGGGAAGGTTTTAGCCCAGCACCAGCTTGAGTTTTCAGTGACTTTACTGCTCAGGCATGTGAAGTCTTCAGCAATAGGGTCTTACCATCTGCTTCTCAAGGGAAGCCAAGGGTCTTGGCAATAGCCTGTTAAGTTTTGGAGGCAACAGGGACCTCCATGGCTGACAAGTCACTGGAAGGTATCCCATTCCTGACACTAAAGATATTCCAGTAACAATCTATGGCTTCTGGGTGTGCCATTATTCAAAAAGTAGGTTTTCATATGTCTTATTTAGAATATTTTGAATTTTGATTGACCCCTCCTCTGCTCTTCTTTTACACAGTCTCTTCCCCTGGCCTGGCTGAGTCCTTTTCCTGCCCTATAATCTGTTCTTCTATTTACATATATACAATACCATCCCCTTAAGTCCTTCCCTTGCATGTATAGCAGCTAACACAGATTACTGTGCCCAGCAATTTATGTCTCATAACAGATGGAGAAAAAATTCATGATTAAAAACAAATTAAAGGAATTTATGACCACCAGCTCTACACAAGATACTGGAAGAGATATTTCCAACTGAAGATAAGGTAAATACATTTAAGAGGTTAGAGGGAAAACAAAATTTGCTGCTAAACCAGTTGTTAAGCAAATGAAAACAAAATACCAAACACTACAAAATCACTAGAAATAACTGGAATTAATTCCCACCCTTCAATAATAACTCTTGACTATTAACAGTCTCAATTCCTTAATTAACAGGCATAGACTAACAGACTGGGTCAGAAAATAGGATCTGTCCTTTTGCTATTTTCAAGAAACTCACATTTTTCTTAAAGAAAGCCACTACCTTAGGGTGAAAGGATGGAAAAATAAGTTCCTGACAAACAGAACCAAGAAAAAATCAGGAGTTGCTACTCTGCTATCTAACAAAAATAAACTTCAAACCAAAGCTTTCCAGCAAAGATAAAGAAAGACAGTTCAGTTGTCAAGGGAAAAATCCAGAGAGGATATTAGAACCCTTAATATATATGCACTAATTCAGAGCCACCCACTTTCACTAAATAAAGACATGAAGTTACAGATTAACTCTAACACATTTATAGTAGGTGATTTGAACATACCACCCTCTATAGTATGCATATTAACTAGAAAAAATAAACAGAAAAATACTGGAGCTAAATGATATCATACAGCAAATGTACCTAACAGATATGTACAGAAAATTTCATCCAAAAACTATAGAATGCACATTCTTCTTAGGAGTCCATGGGCTTACTTTAAAATAAATCATATATTAGACCATAAATCAAGTCTCAGTAAAATAACTCCTCATATTTTATCCAACTACAATACAATAAAGCAAGAAATTAACAAGAAAAACTATAGAAAATACACAAGCTTCTTGAGATTAAACAATACATTATTAAATTACAAATGAGACACTGAAGAAATAGAGGTTAAAATTTTAAAAATAAATTATAGATTTTAATGAAAATTAAAACATATACCAAAACCTATGGGAACAGTAAAGGCAGTTCTAAGAAGGAAATTTAGAGAGAAATCACAAATAAATAACTTAATGGCTACACTTGAAGGCTTTAGAAAAACAAGAGTAAATGTATTCCAAAAACAGTACACAAAAGAAATAATTAATTTCAAGGCAGAAATTAATGATATATAAATGAAAAACAATACAAATAATCAATGAAATGGGGAGTTGGTTCTTAGAAAAATTAAGCTGCTGAGCTCCTCCCTGGCAGGTAGGTAGTGCTGAGGAGGGAGCAGTCCCGCTGTTTCCTCCCAAGGGGTTGAGGAAGAAGGGATGAACATTGGACAACTCAGAACCTCTCCTAGTCACTGGAGAAAAACCACACTGAGTTGGGAGTCTTGTCGAAGTAGGAACTCGCTTTATTGTTACAGGTGGTTGCCTATATAATGTTGGGAACAAAGGTGGGGATTCTAGGATGGGGGAAAGGTAAGGGCCAATAGTAAACTGTGACTATTGAAATGATAATTCCAACTCCTGTGTGGAAGTAGAAGGCAAGAAGCCATTAGGCATCTTGCTGAGTCCTAGCTGGCCAGAGGTCGATCACCAAACTTTAGCTAGGCTCAGGAAGTTCCACTAGGCCTCACGCCTGGGCCTTTTAGGGCCCAACATCTCCCCCTTTTGTTTTTGTAAGAACACTAGTCACCATGGCCCCTGTCTTAGGTTGTCCTCCTCTGGGGATCTTACCTGTCACTGGGTACCATGTGTTTAGCTCACTGAGAACCCACTCCATGGCCTGTCTTAGGTTGTCTCAGTCTATCTGAGATCTTACCCGTCATTGGTCAGATGGAGGACAGAGGAGGTGGCAGTGGGTCATCTGAAGAACTTAATTCCTGAATTGTCAGCCTGTGATCTCACCCTGATGGATTTTTATTGCCTCTAAACACTGGTGAAAGAATTGTGTAATTTTTGTTAATTATACAAGGCCCAACAGTGAGGATAAGGAAGAGAGGATGGAGGGACCTAAGTAGAGGGAGGAGGAAGGGTAAGAAGCCATGTAAGCCCATCCACCCGGAGGAAACACTGGGCAAAGCTGGTCAGGGATAGGGAAGGTGGCTGAGCAATTTTTTAAGGTCATATGGGCAACTGTACTGTAAGCAGCCAGGGAGGCCCAGATCAGAGGCAAAGCCAGCTCCAGGCCCCAGTCAATGGGTTCCTCCATCTTACCCAGATAGAACTGTAGGTAACAGAGGACCAATGTTTTTGAAAAGGGGATAATTGTTTATCCTCTTTAGAAAAATTTAAAATATTTAGGGTACATAATGCCTTTTTTAGTTGGTCATGTGGGTGTAAGGATCCCCCCTTTTGTTTTTGTAATTGAGACTTGAGAGTCTGATTATCCTATCTTTAAAATTTTAGTTGTACTGTGGTAGTATAAGCCTTATATATGAGGTATAGAAAGTAGACATATCTCATATTTTAAATATCTAATTCTATAAATATCTCATATTTTAAATATTTAACATTTATAAACACAGGCAGAACCTGTCACCAGTCTTGAAACTAGTACCAATTGATTTATAGACTAACTCATTTAACCTAGAAATTTTTAGTACCTGTGTTTGAAAACATCTCTGATTAGTTTAGATACCTGTGTTGGTACAAATTACCCAGAGAACATTGGAAATAGAACCATAGAGTTTAATAATTTTTTTAAAGCAAAACAGCTAGCTAAATTTTAATATAACACTTGATACATCTTTTTGAAAGAAAAAAAACATTATTTGACAACCCATGATTTTGGCTTAATATTGATAGGTATAGGTTTTATGTACCACAGAAACTTTTATTAACATAAAACAATTTTATGTTTTACCCATGACTTAAATTTGATAAAGCTTAACTAAGCTATCCTAACATATCCCAGGAAGATGAAAGTTATCATTACTGAAATTAAATCACTTAAACTTAAGTGATTAAATCTAGTTATGACCATTCAATAGAATTAGCATAAATAAGACAGAAACTATTTTTAAAGTTACAATGTTTTTAGGTATGACTTCTTCACCTTTGGAAAATAACCACTTCCTTGTGAGCCTTTATCTTAAGAATAGTTAAAACCTTGATGAAAAGAGGAACCTAATTTACTTTACTGAGAGAGTCTTAAGGCCAGTTTTATAACCCTTAAATCATAACAAATTATCATCAGTGACCTGTTAATGAGTGAGGTCTTATCATAACACTCAGTTTCTCCATTGATTAAAATCTTGGCATCAGGTAAACATTATATTTAATCCAATTAAATGTTTTAATGAAGGGGCCCTTCCCCTGATATACACATTAGGTAAGTCTGATGCTTATCTTATGTAAGGAGTTTGTAACCTGGTCAAATACCTTGACTAAGTTTACCTATTTAACATTTTGTCTAGTGAGAAACTTTATCTAACAGATGTGACTTTAGGTGTTTAAAAGAGAAGAACTAAAGAGAACCACAGTTATATGCTGTACTCCTTTTTCTTTGTTAGAGACAATTGGCCATTTTGTCTCTAGTCAGAATCTGGAGGACACATGGCTTAAACTTGTATGGGGTCTGAGATAATGGGGATTTTATCTGTTTTTTTTTTTAGAGTCCAGCTTTCCATGAATTTAAGTAGCATATGTTGGAAAGCAAAATGAAATTACAGAGCAGAGAGATAAGCATCCTGACATTTCTTATCCTATTCTGAAGTTGTTTGTTTTTATATAGCAAATTTACCCATTTGCAAAACACAAGGTGATAGACACTTGTCTATGTTTAACCTGGTTCAACCTCCAATTACATCTGTACTTATGACTTTGTGACCCACCTAGCATAGGCATCACCTGTGTCTAATGTAAGATGAATTTAGATTAAGACTATGTCCCTATATAAACCTTTTAGAGTATCCTTAAGAATCTGTGAACAGTTGAAAAATCTCTAACTTTAGTCATGGCATTTTGGTTTAGCCTGAAAATTCTTTCCTACATACACACATCAGTCCATTATAAATTTAACCTTGATTAAACTCTCTGGCCCTGGGCAGCAGGATGCAGCCAGCCCTTATGTCAGTAGCCCAGTTCCAACAAAGTCCTCTGCAGTCTTTTCTTTCCCTTAGAAAGCTCATAAGCCAAGCCTTGAAGTTCAATGTTGTCTGTACTTAGCATTCTGAGACTCTCATCAGAGTAGCCCATAAAATTTGCTTACCACTCCAGAAGACACCTTCAGTTGCAAGCACCAAGTCCATGCCTATTCCTCCAAAACAAAAGTTCCAAAACATCAACATTCACATGGTCAGGTTCATCTCAGTCCATTCCTTGGTACCAAGTTCTGTATCAGACAGCTTCAAGTGTACTGAGATGAACTTCCAAACCAGGTACAGTTATGGAGGAAAGGATATTTACTGAAGCTTAAAGATCCAGGGGAGTTTCCATAGTGGAAGAAAAACCTGGCCTGCCTTCACAGGCTCAAGCAGAGAGAGAGAGGGAGAGAGAGAGCAAGAGAGAGAGAGAGAAGCACAAGCCTAAAGGTCAAAAGCCACACAGTGTGTCCACTAGGGACACATGACCCATTCAGAAATACAAAAGCTGCAGATGTAGCTTGCTGGGACCAAAAGTGAAAAGAAAGAGAAAAAGAATAAAGAGATGTTGACAAGCAAGTACAGGTTATAGAAGCAAAGTTTAGTGCATTAAATATGAAGACTGCCTCATAACTTATGAGGGTATACTCACCCGCACATGTACACCAATTTAACTCCTCAACGAGAATGCCTCACATGGGGCACTAGTCTGCCAGGTTCCTGGAGCCCCACATTAGGCCCCAGATGCTGGGCTCCTCCCAGGTAGGTAGTGCTGAGGATGGAGCAGGCCCACTGGTTCCTCCCAAGGGGTTGAGGAAGAAGGGGTAAATGTTGGATGACTCAGAACATCTCCTAATCACCGGGGAAAAACCACACTGAGTCGGGAGTCTTGTCGAAGTAGGAACTCACTTTATTGTTACAGGTGGTTGCCTATATAATGTTGGGAACAAAGGTGGGGATTCTAGGATGGGGGAAAGGTATGGGCCAATAGTAAACTGTGACTATTGAAATGATAATTCCAACTCCTGTGTGGAGGTAGCAGGCAAGAAGCCATTAGGTGTCTTGCTGAGTACTAGCTGGCCAGAGGCAGATCACCAAACTTTAGCTAGGCTCAGGAAGTTCCACTAGGCCTCATGCCCAGGCCTCTCAAGGCCCAACAATAAACAAAACTGACAAACCCTTGGTCAAACAAAAGAGAAAGAAAACCCAAATGAATAATATTAATCATGAAAGTGGAGACATTACAATAGAAATCAACAAAACTCCAAATCTCATAAGTACATACTTTATAAACCTATAATCCTGAGCTAAAGAGATGGTTTAGTGGTCATGGTGCTTGCCTACAAATGCTATTGACCCAGGTTCAATTCCTCAGTACCCACATAAGCCAGATGTACAAGGTCTGGATGTACAGATATAGATGTGTCTGGAGTTCATTTGCAATGGTCAGAAAGCCCTGGTGATTCTATTCTCTCCATGTGTCTATCTCTCTCCCCTCAAAATAAGTAAATAAAAAAAAACAGTAATAAAACTATAATCCACCAAATTTGATACCCTAAAATAAATGACTATATTTCTAGATGTACAAAATTGACCAAAATTAAATCAAGATAAGATCAGTAATATAAACAGACTTGTAGCAAGTAATAAGATTGAAGCAGGAATTTAAAAAATGAAAAGAATCTCCAGTTAAAAAAAATAAGTCTATGTCAAGATGGATTCACTACACAAGTCTTTATAACCTTTAAAGAAACACTAAATTCAATAGTTCTCCAACCATTCCATAAAGTAGAAAATAGGATACTTTGAAACTCTTTCTATTAAGCCAGTGTCACTCTGATACCAAAACACAGATATTATAGAGCAATCACTTTGATACACATAGATGCTTATAAAAATGCTTATAAAAATACTTACAAACTAAATTCAAGAACACATAAAGATCATACACCACAATATAGTAGGTTTCACTCTATAGACACAGGGATGGTTCAATATGACATAAATAATCAATAAATGGAACTTACTCAAGCAGAGAAATTACATAATTATCCCAATGAATGCAGAAAAGCCCTTGACAAAATCGAACAGTTCTTTCTGAAAAAAAGACATGAAGAAGATAGGGATGGAAGGAACATATCTCAGCTGAATAAAGGATATACACAGCCAGTCATGGTTGTTCATGTCTTTAATCCCAGCACTTGGGAGGCAGAGGTAAGAAGATCACTGTGAATTTGAGGCAAGCCTGAGACTACATAATGAATTTCATGTAGGCCTGAATTACAGTGAAAGCCTACCTCCAAAAAAGAAAAGAAATAACAAATGCTATATATGGCCCTACAGCCAACATCATGCCAAAAGGAAAAACATTTGAAGCATTCCACTAAGATCAGGAAAAAGACATGGATGCATACACTGTATTCCTATTCAACATAGTCCTTGAAGTCTAAGCTAAAGCAGTAAGACAAGTGAAGGAAATAAAAGGGATAATGTAGGAAGGAAAGCTGAAGTAGTCTTATTTGCATATGACATGAACCTATACATAAGGGACACTAAAGATTCCATCAAAAAATGACTATAGCTTATAAGCACTTATCAAAGTGGTAGAATACAAAATTAACATATAAAAATTAGTAACCTTCTTATAGACCATTAGTAAACATATGGAGAAAGAAACCAAAGAGCAATCCCATTCACCATAGTCAAAAATAAATAAATAAATAAAACTACCTTGGATTAAATCCAACCAAGGAAGTGAAAGTCCTCTACAATGATAACTTTAAAATACTGAAAAAGGACCCTGAAAAAGACACTAGAATAGAGAAAGGCTTCCCATGCTCATGGATCAGAAGAATTCATATTATGAAATGGTATCCTATCCAAAACAACATATAAATTCAATGTAATCTCAATCAAAATGCTGGTGTCATTCTTCTCAGAAATAGAAAAAATAATCCTAAATTCACATGGAAACACAAAAGACCCTGGATACCCAAAGCAATCTTCAGCAAAAGAATACTGCTGACAGCATCACCATAACTGATTTCTAATTGTAGTGTACATCCATAGTAAGAAAAATAGCATGGTACTGACATTACAACAAATGCAATGATCATATTTTGCAGTTTTTTAAAAAAGAGAAATGGTACACATTTATTAAAAAATATTTCCCCTACATAATGAAAAGGTTAGTAATTTTGCTGAATGTTTTGAGTTGCAAATTATTTCAAGGTATTTATTTCATGGATGTCATATCCATGAAGTGTTTGGACAAGGTAGGCTTTTTTTTTTTTTTAAAGTTAAGTACCAAAGGTAGTCTAGTCTAGAGAAATAATAAGTGTTAGCTTTTCTAATTTGTACTGTAACATCCTTATACTTTATATTTTAAGTGTACCTTTTTCTCAAACAACTTAGATATTTTTCCATACCATTTTTTTTTTCTGATGCAGAGTTCAGGTTAATTAATATTTTACTGCATCTGATAATGTATTATATGTTTAAAGCCTAGTGACTTCATTTTGACATTCTTGTGATTTCATATGCTGTATTCTTCAAGCAATAAAATTCTAATGTATTTTATTAAAAAAAAAAAAAGAACAAATGCAGAGTCAGGCATGGTGGCACATGCCTTTCATCCCAGCACTTGGGAGGCACAGGAGGAGGCTCAGCATGACTTCAAGGCCACTCTGAGACTACATAGTGAATTCCAAATCAGTCTTGGCTAAAGAGAGACCCTACCTCCAAAACAAACAAACAAACAAAGAAACAAACAAACAAAAAAAAACAAATGAAGAGATCAATGGAATAGAAGACCCAGATATCAATTCATGCAACTACAACCACTTGATTTTCAAGAAAAATGACAAATGCTCTTACACATTGGAGAATAGGCAGCATCTTCAACAAATAGTGCAGGGAAAACGGAGTATCTAATAAGTATCTAATAATAAGTATCTAATAAGAATACACAGCCTGTAAGAAAATAAACTTTAATTGGATGGATCAAAGAGTTTAATTTAAGATCTGAAACCATGAAACTAACCAAAGACATAGTAGGTAGGACACTAGAAGATATAGGTAAAGGTAATAAATAAAGGTAAGTATTTTCTGAATAGAAATAGTTTCTCAGGAAATAAGGTTAGCAATTGATATATGGACCATTTAAAACGAAAAATCCTTTGTACAGTACAAAAACTACTTAAATGAGCAAAAAGCAAAGAGATAGCATACAGAATGGAAAAATTCTTCTCTAACTACATATCTGACACAGGATTAATATCTAGACAATAAAAAGAACTCAAACCGGGCGTGGTGGTGCACACTTTTAATCCCAGCACTTGGGAGGCAGAGATAGGAAGATTACCATGAGTTTGAGGCCACCCTGAGACTCCATAGTGAATTCAGCCTGGGCCAAAGTGAAACCCTACCTTGAAAACCAAAAAACAAACAAACAAACAAACAAAAAAAGAACTCAAAACTCAAACTCACCGAAAATGAATAGCCCAATCAAAGCTGGGCTATACATCAGTTTCCAACAGATGAGTTCAAAAGGCTAATAAATATTTTAAGACATGTCCATCATCAGTAATCAGAAAAATACAAAATTAAAACCATTCTGAGATTCCAGCTCTGGTCAGAATGGCTAGTATGAAAAACACAAATGACAACAAATGCTGGGGGAGATGTACCCTTTTGCACTCTTGATGGGAATGCAAGCAGTGATAGTCATTATGGAAATCAATATACAGAAAATAGGACTGGAGAGATAGTTTACCAGCAAAAGGTGCTTGCTTGCAAAGCCCAACTGCCTGAGTTTGATTCACCAGTATCCACATAAATCCAGAAGCACAAAGTGGGGCATGCATTTGCAGTGGCAGGAGGCCCTGGTAGGCCCTGGTAAACCTGTACTCACTCTTTTTTTGTGCTACTTTCTCTATCTCTCAAATAAATAAATATAACTTAACAAATTGATCTACCATATGATGCAGCTCATATATACAGGCACAGTTGTGATCTTGCACACTTTGGACATGCTCTGTCCTGAAGATCTTGCATTCTCTGGAGCTGATGCCCTCAAGGGAGTGAGGATGCGCTCCTGTGGTCCAAACTTCTTGTCACTGGATGGAGCCTTTGGCTTCAAGGTAGATGATCTCTGTGATAGAGAAAGGGTCAGTAGCTAACTCTTGCTGATGAATTCCAGGCTTCACAGAACCCTAGTTGACTAAGTCATGGAAAAGAACCCAAGGAAAAGACCATAAAATAAAATTCACATGTGTGTTTTTGGAATAAAATCCATGGTCCCTGCTCCCTCCCAGGCATGTCCTTTCAAAAGAAGCACCACATTCTTAGCTCATCACTGCCCTCTGTTTGCACTGATACCTACACCACAGCTTGGAGGCTTTACTGGGACCTGTCCACTGAGAGAGAAAGGCTCTCCCATGGTCCAGGCTTTTTTCACAAGGGATTCTAGGACTAGCAGCCATAATGCTATCTCTTAAGCGTCTACAGAACTGTGACTCCTACTTTAGTGTCTAGCTCCATGTGTACAGCCCCTCACTCCAATCTTTCCAGCTTTATATCTCCTTATTTGTGGACAGTAAAGCCCTTCCAAAGTGGTGGACACAAGTCTCACCTCCACCGAGAGACACCCTGTCTCCTGCCAGATCTAGATCCCAATGTTCACCCACCGTGGAACACACACTGTGGGCCACCTGCAACAACTTTAAAATTTTTCTTTTTATTTATTTGCAAGCAGAGAGATAGACAAAGAAAGAGAATGGGCACACCAGGGCCTCCAGCCACTGCAAATGATCTCCAGATGCATGCGCCACTTTGTGCATCTGGCTTTACATGGGTACTGGGAGAATGGAAATTAGGATTTTTAGGTAAGTGCCTTAACTGCTGAGCCATTTCTCCAGACCTGCAATTACTTATATGTCATAAGCAGTGATGGGGTCAACCCTTTGCATCCCACACCTATTATAGTCCCCTTCACAGGATGGAAATTCAATGAGCATCCCCTCTCTGGCAGGCTGATGTGTTGATGTCTACAAAGCTATATCTGTCCCTCCTGCAGGGCAAAAGAGGGAAAGTAACTGCATTGACCTGAATGCCCTCTGTTCTGCTTATCATCTACTCTGAGGATGTGTGAAAGGCAGGGATGCTGAAACCATAGGCTCTTCCAGCAGTGCTCTGCGGGGTTTCAACTGTAACAGTACTGTGATAAACCCTGTCTTCAGCAGAATGGGTTATTATGCCACCCTGCTGAAAACCACAGAAAGCTGCATATGCATTCTCTCTTTCTTGCCTGGGAAAGCTACTTGTCTAACAGCAATGCTCAAAGCAGCTCCTAAAGTCTTTATGTATGAGAAGCCAGAGCTGTGGCATACCTACTTCTTTTTTTCTCTTCCCTTCTTTTTCTTCTTCCTCTTCCTCTCTAATTTCTCTCCCACTGTCTCTCCAGCTCTTTCATTGTCTACACTCCTCTGTTGCTTTGTCCTGTGTCTTGACCTCTTCCTCCTTTCTTTGTCCCATCTCCTTACTATATTATGTCTTGAAGAAATAACAGAGAGCACCTCATGGGACTTGAACGGCACTGCCCTTTCTACTTTTCTGGTTCTTGGGCAAGAAAAAGTCTGGGAGCTATTCAGAAGCCACCATTTAGGCCAAGAATGTCCTTTGTTTCCACAGAGTCCTATGAAGAGAAACCAGTCTCATCCTTCAAAGCTAGGAGGGAGCTCCCCATTCTAAAAACTAAGTTTGGATCTATGTGGGAGATGCTGTGATCACCTGCCTTTTTCTCTAATTCCCAACAGGGCAGAGGCTGCAAGAGGGACTTGTCCTGGAACTACCAGTGGGCCTACTCAACATCAGCATACATCACTCCAATGTGGGGATGCACATTTGGCTTACAAAGGTATGATTACAGCAGATCTTGTGGGGAGACAGTATGTAGACAGTAGTGAGCACAACCACCAGAGCCTTTTAAACTGTCAGGAGACAGGTAGATATACAAAACCACATACTCAAATTTCTGAAAGAATTGCATAATCCATGTAAACCCTTCATCATGTTCTTGGTAAACTCTGGGATCTTCTGATATACTCACACCTCCTTTCTTCAGAAAGGATTTATACCAGAAAAGTAGACTACCTGGGTTCAGAGACATTATTGCAGAACTCAACCTGAAGAGTTCCAAACAGTAATCCTGCATGGCACTATAGCACACAACCTTCTCACTACTCCAGCATCCACCCAGTTCACTCACCACTGCAGCATCTCAAAGATCTGGAAACATCTCTGGAGTACTACCATATGCACCCCCCACCCTCCCCACACACCAGCTTCCTACTGGTATTTAATAACCAGAACTTGCAGACTTGGCAATGAGTCATTACCTTGTATGGCAAAAATAATAGTTCCCTCCTTAGAAGAAAAATATGGAAAAGATATACTTTTCATCTTGACAGGTACTTATATTCTATGTGCCTATTTGTCAAGGATTCAAGTACTATAATAAATGTCAACTAATACCACATTTTAAAAACTTAATATTGCAAATATGAAAATCAAGCAATATCATTATTCACATATATCAAAGCATTAGCTTAAAACTTCATTTTATCCAAATACAAAAGTTAAGAAATTTTATACCAAATATGTGTCAGGGTGATAACCCCTTTTGCGTCAGGAATTACCACCACCCCATTTTATGCAAATGCCTATCATGGATTATCACCATTCCATTATTACCAGTATTGTAGTCTTGGTGCCTTTGAATCATTGATATCCAAGTGTAAAATCTCATTTGAGAGCTTGATTTTAGGGTCACTCCTCATAACCAGAGTCAAGTTTGGGCACTTAAGATGGACAACAGCAAGCAAATTATGTCCTACTGCAGACTTTAGATCTGTGAAGACAGAGACATGCTTTTCTCATTTTTTTCTCTTTAAATACAAAAACCCAGACATGTTATATTTTTGAAAACATAAAAAGATACTGAGAAGCAGAAAAAAAGGCTACCCAATTAGGGAGGTTGGGACCTGAGAAGTGGTACCAGTTCTCAGGGTTACATTTTCATTTCCTCTATTTCAGATTGGGATACTGACAAAAATGTAACCCAGAAACATCAATAACCACACATGAATGGCAGAGTGCTCAATAAGAGCCTAATGACAGCTCTAGGACAGCATAGGGAGATGGAAAAGTCTCGACAGTAGCCAGTCTCCTCTAACTTAGCACCACAGAAAAGGCTGCTCTTCCACCAACAAAGATTGAACAGGGCATCTTGACTCACACCCTTGCATATCATAATGAAGTAGTCCTATCCACACCCTCCAGGGCTGTGTCAGGGTACTTGGGCAAGGAACTGAGACATTTGTCTCTGTTGATGAAGAACACATGAGAGATCTGCCCTTTGATCCTTCCTAGCAATGATGAAACTCTTCCTCTGCCCACGAAGAAACCAGAAGAGGCTGAAGGAAATCATCACCACTCAAAATGATGTATGTGAAGGCTTGGTCCTCAGGTTGGTACTCCTAGGAATGTTCTGGAAAGGGATTATGTGATGCCAATCTCTTCCTCACTCTATTGCATACTGGTCATGAGGTGAGCAACTTTGCTTTAACCCACACTCCAGCCATGATATTCTGCCAAAGCAACTAGCCAGGTAATCATGGACTGGAACTTCCAAAACTGTGAGACAAGGTAAGTCTCTTCCCTTTATGAATTGATATATTCCAAACTGAGGTCTCACAACGTGTTTTTGTCAGGTCCAGGAGAACTCCTGTTTTTTCCCACTGTCATTCCTTTCTTCCTTAATCCAGAAGGTCTTAACATCCTGACACGGCTGTGTCCTACACAAAGTAAAGGCCTGGGAGTGCCTGCATTCTCAGCAGGACCAAAGTTTGAGCATCTCACAGAGCATGTGTTCTCAACTACACTATAAGACCACTGGGAGACCACACTAGTACTTATTATGTGACACCCCTAGCACCGAGCATTAAAAGAGAATGGTAACCATATACCAGGTGCCTTGTGAGCCATATGTGTACACTGTCCATGGTTTATTATAATGGTACAGAAATAAAACAAGCAGGCTTTCAGCCCTTGAGACACCACCACACTCAGTGCAAGGATTCTATAGCAAATAAAATCCACTGTATTACCTTCATCTTTCATTGGAGGAGGGAGGAAGAGAGGGAGAAAGAGATTATAATTTGTGAGTGATAAAACTTTTACCAAATTCTCCAAAGTTTTGGAACAAGCCTGTGTTCCAGAAGGTTACTTGGGTTTCTGAGTCTTAGCTGGGGAATAGTCTGACTTGTCTTCAATGGATAAAATTCCTAGAGAAGTAAAAGGGCAGCCAGAGTTTGGAAGCAAGGCAGGGTCTTGGGGAGAATCCAAGAGAGGACTAGAAAATGTGGCCTACTTGACGGGGTAGTGGAGTCTCATTGAAGGAACCTAGTATTGTGTAGGGAAGAGAAAGACACTTAGGGGAAGGGCAGGATAAGTATGTAGAGAAAGGCCAAGAGCAAATATAATATTTTGTCTTAACAGAGTCCTACAAGAGGGGCACCTCTAGTTCTATTTTTCCTCTTTTATGCTTGGTGGATTTTACGTGGCTAGAGGAAAAACTACAAAAACTCATTTCAGTTGCTTATCACCTTCATTCATTAGTTATTTGCTTTGGTCTATATAAATACCTCTTGTCTCCAAATAAAGGACTCTTAATAAGCCATGCTCTTCTTCTTCTCCTTCCCTGGCCTCTTCTCCTCCATATTTCTTGGCAATATTTCTTCTATAGCTAGATCTTGTGAGATGAGGCCTAGGAGAGACTTAATCTCTCAGGGAAGAATCCACACTCCAGGAACCACCTCTTTTGGCCTTTGTTTACTGGGTTCTACCTTTCTTTCAGCTCAGAAGCTGAGGAGCCTGCTGGGAATCTTCCAGTTGTGTAGCAGTCAGCTAAACCTCTGCAGTAAGACTGCAAACATCTAGGGCCACTCTACCAGGCAGGTTGAGGAGGCTAGACTCAAGCACAGGAATCCTGGGTAGCTCATGATGGGTTGGATTATCCCTACAGGTATAGTGACAGTGATGCCAGACCCTCATGGTCTCATCTGTGGCTAGGCACATCTGGAGGAAGATGCTTGTCCAACACATTTAGGATTATTGCACTCAGCAGGACTAAAAGCTCCATTTTTACAGATAAGGCAAATGTCTTTGGGATTCATTCATGGTCTTTAATTAGAACAAGTGGAAGAGCCAAACAATAAAATGAAGCTAATGATTCACTGACATCTAATCAGTTCCAAAAAATAACAAATACCCTTACAGTGAGGCCAGGCTTGATGGTTGTTGTTGTCAGAAATTGCCCAACCAAGTGCAGGTTTTGGGAAAAAGGGGTTTATTTTGGCTTACAAACTTGAGGGTAAGCTCCATGATGGCATGGGAAAACGACATGAGCAGAGAGAGGGTGGACATCACCTCCTGGCCAACATCAGGTAGACAACAGTAGCAGCATAGTGTGCCAAAACAAACACTGGCAAGGGAACACTGGCTATAACACCAATAAGCCCACCCCAAGCAATACACTGCCTCCAGGAGGCTTAATTCCCAAATATTCATCAGGGGAACCTAGCATTCAGAACACATAAGTTTAAGAGGGGCACCTGGATCAAACCACCAAAGTGGTGTTTTCTAAAGTGCATTTAACTAACTGAATAAAGCATTGTAATGATCATGCTAATATGCCTAAATATGTTTCCTAAGAATTTATGATAACATAAGGGATATATACCAAAGCATGCTGGGTATGACCAAACACTCATGAGATCAACATCAGCTGACCTGGCTCTAGAAGGGGCACTTATTTAGTACTTATTTGGGGAATCTAAATCCCTGAAAGACTTGGTGCAGGCAGTGTATTAGAACATGCACCCACAGCTAGGAAATGAGGAATAAGGTCCTACAGACCTACAGCCCAACCAGTTCAGGGTGTCTCTATCCAAGCCCTATCTGGTAAAGGACATAGGCTAAGCAATATGGTCCCTACAACTCTGCTTCAATCCCTAGCAGAGTAACTGGACCTATATGTTAGGCTCTACTAGAAAGCTAGAGAAAACTAACAAAGCTGTACTTCACAGCAACTAGGCCAGAGAGAGATTTCTGAGCAACATCTAGCAATGTCTAAATTATGGCTTTCTGAGCAATGCAGAGAGGTCTGCATCTTCCAGCCTGGGGTTCTAGGAGAATCTTGCTTCTCAGAAGAGTGGATTGTTATGCAAATATGGCCAGTCTATAATTCTGCTGATCTCTGTGGTCTTAAAAAAATTGTAGAGCTACATGCTTTGTAATTTTAATCACTTTGCAATTACTTCAATCATAATTAAGTAAAGGTGGAAATTAAGTTCCAGTCATTTGATGGGAGAAAAATCATACTCTAGCCAGACTTCCTATTCCTTATACTATAAATTCAAATCCTTACTGCTATGGTTTAGATGTGGTTTAACTATGCCCTACAAGAGCACATGAATTCTAATTCCCCTGTGAGTATTAAGAAGGTAGAAATTTCACCACACTATGGTGTTTTATAGTACAATCTTCCAGAGTTAATTAGGGTTAGATAAAGTGTAGATCCCATGATTGTATCCCATGGCTTCATAAGAAAAGGGAAAGGGACTAGCATATCCATGTCTGTTCTCAAGGGATTCTTTGTACCACCTTGCAACTCTTTTAGTAAGCAGCCTTTTACCAAAAGTTGTCCTCAGTCTTAGAACCATGGCCCTAAATAAACTTCTCTTCTTTATAACTTCTTCAGTCTATAGCTTTGAGTTGCTGGCAGCAGAAAACATGTGTAACACCCTTTCCATTACTCACAAGGTCTAAAGCCACCTATCTTGGGCCCTTTATTTCTTGGTACTCAGTCTGTAACCAGCCTCTGCTGACAGCATGACAACTTTTGTGCCTGTCTGTCTGGTTCAATGGATGCTTTGATATGAATCTCACTAAGGTCAAATGTGACTCTCCTGGGCTCTTCAGGTTTATTTCTCTCTAGAGCTAGGGACATCTGGTGAAATATTCTTGGCCTAAGAATTAATATATTATTGAAGGAAGGTATTAACTTGGCACAGATTTCCCATTTCTAGGCTAAGACATCAAACTTGTAGAGCCAAGAACTCTTCCTGAGAGTGCTGTATTTTTGTGTTGATATCTGGAAGCCATAATTCACAGAGATGCAGAGAAAGGAGGAAGCCTGCCACTTGAGCTGTGTTCTTTCACACAGCCAACTATTAGCACTCTGACAATCCACAGTACTCAGGTCTTACACCCAGCTGAGCATGATTAGACCTGGAGAAGTCTGAAGATGGGAGCCAAATGAAGAGTAGCTGTTCTGAGACTTCTTTGTGTTAGGCATAGGCAAGGCCCAATATCCCTATCCTGAGTAGAGAGGTGAGGTTCTGACTCTCAGAAGTCAGGTTGTCTGCATAAGGCCATGTGTGGCTGGGTCATGGCTGTGATGATAGGAGACTAGAAAAGGAGAAAGGAAGAAGCTGAGTGCTGCTGGCAGACACTGCTGTGGAATCAGATCAGAGGACTGGGAATATGAAGGATGCAATGCCTTCTGACCCTTGGGTTTGGAAAAAGAATGTGAGCAGCTGGGGATGATGGATGAAGTCATGCTAGGTGGAGACTTTGTTTACCTTTACATTCATCTCTTTATAAAACATCTATACAAACATGTAAGCAAAGAACAGTGAAGAATGCTAAACTTAACTCTTCCAGCTTCAAAGTATTCTACTCACACTAGGCTTGGTGTTGCATGCCTTTAACCCCAGCACTTGGGAGGTCAAGATAGGGGGAATCTTTGTGAATTCAAGGCCATCCTTGGACTACATAGTGAATTTCAGGTCAACTTGGGCTTGAGTGAGACCCTACTTCCGAAAAATAAACAAACAAAAAAGTACTCTACTCACACTTGTCTTACTTCATCCACCCATCCACATTTTCATCTTCTGCAGATTTTAAAGGAAATGTAATGTGATTATAAATAATTTCTCATGCATTATTAATAAATAAAAATTTAGTTAATGACCACAATCTTACAATTATAGCTAATAAAATACATAACAATTCAATAAATACTTGGCTTACGTTTAAATCCCTGGATGTCCTCAAAAATAGAAAAAGGAGTGACTAGGGACTTCTTATTGTTGTCATACTTAAGGGGGATCAACACCGGACCTTTAACTCTGTCACACCTCCCAGCATTTCCCTTTTCTCATGCAATCTCTTTTGTTATAAAAACTGGGTCATTTGTTCCTGCAGAATTTTGCACATTCTAGGTTTGGCTAAGTGTAACCCAACTTCCATGTCTCCTGGGCATTCACCCAGAGGCCTGAGGAGACTGGCTCACTGGTGGGCAGGATTGTTTCACAGATGACTCTGTGTCCCTGATGCACTGTCAGATTTGGTAAAAAAGAAAGAAAGAAGAAAAAATAGAGGAAAGAAGGAAGAAGAGAGGGAGAAAAGGAGGGAGGGAGGACAGAAGGAAGGAAGGAAGGAAGGAAGGAAGGAAGGAAGGAAGGAAGGAAGGAAGGAAGGAAGGAAGGAAGGAAGGAAGGGAGGGAAGGAAAAAAGGAAAGAAGGAAGGAAGAAAGATTTAAATGATCTGAAGGAAACCAGAGTATCAGTGTAAGACTGTTGTGGCAGATTTTAGATGTGTTTTCTAAAGTGATGAGAGGAAGAGAGAGTGGTGATAAACTCTGGGCATGTATCATCCTGGTGACCATGAGTTACACCTTGATAGCAGTGTTGACTATGTATTGAAGGATGGCTTGCTAAATGTTTACCATTCTGAAGTTTCCTTTAAAAACAACAATTATGTTGATGATTCTGCAGACTGACTGACTGATTTAACCTTCATGATTGTGAAAAATGAATGTTTCAGATCTAGAAGTACGTGGTCCCCTGTAACACTATGAGGACTAAGCACTCCCTCAGTTGGGTCTTGCTGTATAGCCCAATAGTAGATGTTGGACAATTCTTACTCATGGCATGGCAGCATATCACAATCTGAAAGTGTGCAGAGGAACCATGGGCTCTGCTGTGTGACTGATGAGCATGTCTTCACTGTAACAGCCTGTTGGAGGCCCAGCAACCCATACATTAGGACCATAGAGTATAATCTGCATGCTCAAATATGGTAGTAACCATGGCACAGCAAGAGTCTAAGGGACCTAAAGGTAAGCAGGTATGGAAATATGAGAAGATGGAGGAGATATCATCTGGAAGGGTAGAAAGACAAGAAAACTTTGTATAAGGAGAAGTCTGGGAATTGGGTTAGGTATGAAGAGAAGTTGGGGTGCCAGGAACTTGTGAGAAGGAAATGCAGAGTGATGCACAGAGCTGTGTATTCCACCAGCATGGAGGTTACCAAGGTGAGAAACCACCAAGGCCCCATCACAAATCACCAGATGTTTCAGCAAGAGGCATCAGATCTATTCTTAACTTTCAGCCTTCAAGGATTTATGCAAATGTATTTCTAACATTCAGAGTTCAGATTCAAGAAAGGTTGACTTTGTAAACAGTTTTTCATCTGAAGCTTTCTCTAAGCATCTAAGCTTGAAGGCCCTAATTAAATAATCAGCATGGCTGAAGTGGAGCCAGGCACACACCAGCTTACATTAGATGAAGCCAGAAATAGAGACTAATCTGGGCCATACCACACAATCATCAGGGTCTACCCTGGGAGAAGCAGAGTAAAGGGAAACATTTTAGTTGAACACTTAACCCAGCCAGCTGCCTCTTCTGTATAAAAGTAGATGGGTAGTGTGGGAGGCTCCTGAGGTAAGCTAGAGTGTGTGATGACTCCTGCAATGCTAGAGTTGTCCTAGAAATCCATAGGGATGCTCACCTGACTAGTATGCTGGAGAGCACCATGCCAACCTCTAGGACACCAACTCACTGCCATCCCCACAATTCTCACATCCAGGATTGCAAACTGCCCTCCATGCAGAGAATAATTACAGAATTCGATGCCCAAGTGTGTGTGTTTTCGCATGTCCACACACATTGCACCTTTGTATCCCAGGCTTACCACAAGAATGTTTTGCTTTCTCTTAATTTTGCCAGTATATTTTTTTCTTTGTCTTTTAACAACTATTGTGTCTACATTCAAAATTCTCTTACTGCATGAACTTGTACCCCTTCAACCCTCTGCTCTTCTAGGAATTCAGGATTACTGTTAGATATTTATCACACATGTTCATTAGTGCACAATTGCTCAGTAGGAGTTAGGAGGAGATCAAAAGAGACACTATTTCCCACTTTGCCTCTTCTTTAAGTCCTTTCTTTCCTAAGCAGTCTAACCATGTAATACCAATTTCTGCCTTCTGTATGTACCTGTTTATACCTGCACATGTCTCTACAGAACTGGCCTCCTATGCTACTCTGCTGCCTTGACAGTGTTCCAGACCCATCTTGATGCAAAGATGACTGCTTTCCTACCTTTCTATTCCTCAATTCATGTATAATATATGGGGAGAGGAAAGTTTGTAAATGTTGGCTAAGTTAATGAAAAAGTGAGGCTCTGAATCAATAATTCTGCTCAAAGTTGCAAAGAATAGCTACAATTTAATATGTCAGTTGTATTTTTTAATTAGAAAATTATCTCATTTTAGCAAATTAATCAATAAGAATCCTATAATCAAAGAAATATAGTATCACTTCTTGGTATTTACCTAAAAGAGTTGAAAGCTTAAACCCCAAGCAATCTGTACATAGATGCTTATAGAATCTTTATCTATAACCACGGATAAAGACAGCCTAGGACAAATAAGCTATCCAGCAAGTGAATGAATGGGTCAATAAGCTGTGCTGCAGAGAGACAATGGAATGTCATTCAGCGCTAAGAAGCAATGGCATAATAAGTCATGAAATGCCATGGAGAGACAGAGGTGCATGTGACTAGGTGAAAGAAGCCAGTCTGAGAGGCCTCATGATGTGCAGCTCCAATTCTTTGGCATTTTGGAAAAGGCAGCACTATAGAAACAGTAAAATGTTCTGTGGTTGTCAGGGGCAGTGAGGCAGTGAAACTAGTCATTGTAATCGTATCATAGACACATGTCATTGTAAACATCTCCAAATCCACAAAACGTACAAAATCAGGAGTGAACCCTGACATAAACATAAGAAAAAGAAAAAGAAGCATGTTATGAAAGCAGCATACTTTCTGTCAATGATAAGAACAATGTTAATTTCTAAGCACTCACTTTATTCTGCACCTTATGAAGGGTTTAGCTTGGAAAAAGTGAGTCTCAGCCATGACAATATGACTGGCATATGGTAGCATACTAACCAGCGATTTCTGCTCTGAACCATGAACATCCAGTGTTCTGTCCCAGCTACTACTCTTCTCTGTTTCTTAATCTGGAGGACCATCAAATGGATACAAGAACCCAGATGTCCTGTTAACAGCACTACATGAATTGAAAGGACTCCAGATAGCCTGGTTATGGTTACTCAGATCCTTGATTGCAGACCTTTTGTCTTGGGAATGGCAGGCAGCAGTGTGTTTAGCTCAACTTCATGACTGGCAAACACAATATGCCTCAAAATAGCAGATTACACATATATGCACACACATGTACACACATACAAAACTCCTCTGATTCATATGTTTGGTTTATCAAGGAATAAAGGAATTAAAAAACATGAAATGGACATTCAGCCATGCACAGTGGAATAAGACTTTGGCCAGTAACCATGGAGTATAGGTGTATGGGAAGCTGTCCCATCCAGGGTTGTATAAGAACATTCTAATATGTTCCTACAATAACAAACTCCCCACTCCCCTGGGGGTACATTGTTCACTGTCCTGTCTTATCACTCACATCAAATTTGCCCAAATATTTTTACTACTGTTTTATGCCCAAGATAAAGAAGGCATGGAGGGAGAAGGTGGCTCAAGTTGCTGTATGTTGTTTTGGCCTTTGACAGGTGGACAGGCCAGACAAACCACCTAGAAACCAGAGCAAGATAATATCTTTACCCAATAGACATTTTATTCCAGACCCAAAACACACTGTGGCAAGACACATTTCTCTGACTCGTGAACAGAAGGAGGGAAAGAAACAGAAGGGAAAAAGTTAATCTTAGAAGTTGCCATGTAATGCATATAATGTTCAAAAGCCAGTCTAGAAGTTTTGCATCTCACAAAGATGTGATGACTGAAACACAGTGTTCACTCTTCTCCAGACCCTCAGCAGTCCACCAGCTCCCAGCTAGTATGGGTTGAAGCCACCAACCAGCTGGGTAGATAGGGCTGTGGAGCTAACTATTGTTACCAGTCAGGCTGCTGTGAAGGTGATGCCTACATACCCTTCTCTTTATCGCTTCTGGAGAATGAAGCTCAAGACTTCAGGAGAAGAAGTTATTTTATTATCCTCTAGGTGCAATAGGAATTAAAGGGCAGTTTCCTGACAATCCCAGATCTATTTATATGAAGAAAGGCTGAGCATACACAGGCACCAGGGCAATGGAGGTTCTAGTCCAAGCCGGCCAGTTCTGAGGAACTGTGACCTTGGTATAATCATAATCTAAGGTAGTGAAAAAATGGATAATATCTACTCACCTTCAACGTTCACAGTGGCTGTGCAGGCTCCACCACATTCCTAATATGGAGTTTGTGGCACAGAGAGATTTACAACCTTTGCCTGTGTGACAAAGCCACTAACTAGCAGAGCCTGAACCTTCTACTGTCATGTTGTTTAAGTCCCAGGAACTACAAGCTCCTCATCAGATGTCTTTCCCTAGAGAATCTGACAGCACTGACAGTTCCCCATTGTACTTTATTCCTCATACTGATCCTAAATAAAGAAGTCCATACCATCTCACTTCCTCACAGTGGAAAACATAGAGCTGGAAATGCCCTAGATTATACTGCAGCCATTGGAATATTCAGACTTTTTTCCTTCACCCCAACTTCCTTTTGCCCTGTTACTGTAACTGAAGTTTTTAGCATAAAGCCTGAGCTCCAGTAGCCTCAAAAAGTTAGGCTCAGCCAGCCATCCCAAACATGCCATTTAGGGAGAAAAGTAATAATGAAAAGCAGAGAAAAGAAATTTATTCAATATGGCCACGGCCACCCTGACAAGAGGAATAGATAAAGGAGTCCAGGGGCACCAGTACCATGTTCAAGGTCCTAACCTGAGCCCTCCACTTAAATACAGGTAGAATGGGGCAAAGGGAAAGAGGTACACATCTAAAGAAGCTTTTATTACTCAAGAAGACAACATGGTTACCATAATGATAACTTCTGCTCCAGGTACAGCCTCACACTCATAGATAATTACCCTCATTTGGAGAATGGTCTGCCCTGAGAGGTTTTGGTCTTTCTGGAAGGCAACAGAAGAAGAAAGCATAAGGACAATTATTTATCTCTGTGCCCTCAGCCCTGAGGAGGGATGAGACAGCTTAGACAGACAGAAAGATACTCTCTGAGTGATCAACATACTAACCTGCAGAGGTGAACAGGTGAGCCAAAGTAAAGGCCATAGATTCAAAATGAATATATCTTTGGTTTTGTTATCCTGTGGGCCCACCTAAGAAGTCAAGGCTTTTAAGCAAAAATAACTTCCAAATGCTTATTTCATTGTAGCACTCCAGGCCCAGAGCTAGATCATGGTTACATCCAAGAGCAATAAAGTACTAACTAATCCTGAATGATTATCTCTGCTTTGCTGCTCAAATGTACGCCTTCTATCATTAATATTGGTTAGAAGTAAGATGTTAATGAATATGTGTTCCATTGCCACAGTGTGGCTGTTTTGTTTACTGATCCAGGCTCTGAGGGAGTGAAGAAAAGGCCAGGTGTGGTGGTGCAAGCTTTTAATCTCAATACATGGGAGGCAGAGTTAGGAGGATCACTGTGATTCAAGGCCAGTCTGAGACTACATAATGAATTCCAGGTCAGCCTGGGCTAGAGGGAGACCTACCACGAAAGACAAAAACAGAAAACAAAACAAAACCAAAAACAAACAAACACAACTGGTCCAGAGCAGAAAGCACAGTGCCATCCACATGCCTTGATGATCTCAACACAGAGGAGGAGCCAAGGCAGTAGAGAAATATTGGGTGTACAATGAGAAGGTTGTTGTTGTGTACATGATAGTAGAAAATTGCTGAAGAGGCAGAGACAGGAGAATTAGTTCAATACCAGCCTAAGTGTAGGATGAGGCACACTGTTCACCTGTCCTCATAATATCTGGCTATTCCTGTCACCTCCACACCTGACTCTAAGGTTACATTTTGGTCACTTTATATCAGTTCAGGTGTTCTGTCCATGTCTGTATATAAAAGGAGGCAAAGATAAGAGGGCACTTGGAAAGACCCTGGACAATTTATCAGGAAGGGAAATTTTTAACAAACTAGACTACAAGGAAGTCTGATGGCAGAAAGAAGGCAGAAGCCAGGACTAAACACTAGGAGGAGTGTGAGATCCCAGTCATAGTGAATAAGAGCAGCAACAATCATCCCCAATGTAAGAAATGAAATTAGAAGGGGCCATCTATCCTGAAAGAAACTCCTATGGCTTGGAAAAGAGCCAGCCTTGCTCTGAATCAGGTTGGCACAGGATGAAGAATGGAAGACTCACAGAGGACCCAGATGGGAAACAAGTAGGGGGCTCTAAGCCTGCATTCAGTTGGCTGGTATGGAGAGGAGGTGAGGTCTAGACCATGTCTTCTCCTTTGAACAGAAACTCTGATGTGCAGCAGATGGTAGGAGCTTCTTGGCCATACAGACTTGTACCCCTCAAGCCTTCCAGCCCATGTTCTCCTTTGAGGTCAAGTCCTCTTTCATTCGTCTAATCTCTCTCCCAACAGTGACCTGGAGGAAGGATTCTTCCTTTTCATCCATGACATTGATTGATAAGCAGTGAATCCTATGAAACAATATTGAAACAGCATAAATCTGTCTAGATCTCAGAAAGTTTTCCTGACTTCCTCTCTTCTTTGGCTTCCTGACAGGGCTCTTCAAAAATCAGAAACAGTAAAAGATACATATACTTATGAAAAGGGGTGCATTCAATTAGCTTACACAATAGGAGGCTGGCTAACCAACAATCAAACAATTGGCATGCTGAAAAGGCAGAGAACCTGGTTAGTCTAAGACATCAGAAACCTCAGAAAAAGTAGGGACAATGATGTAGTCCCAGTCTGATGCTGAAGGCCTGGAAGTCCTTTGGAGCCACTGATGTGCTTCATTTGGAAAGGCTAGAAAAGCTGCTTTGGTGTATGTCTGTGATAGAAACAGTGGCCAACACACTCAGAACCATGGAGCTTGCATGGGCTGCCTGATTTCCCCTTCTTCTAGATCTTATTTCACCCTAAACTCCAGCCTATTGGATAGTACTGCCTACCTTCAGGATAGGCCCTTTCCCCTCAGTTACTGCCTACATGTAAACCCTTGTTTCTGGAAAGACCTTCAGTGACATGCCCAGAAGTGGGCTTTTATTAGTCCCTGAGATGTCTCTCAATCCATCAGTTAGCAAGCAGGATTAACTATCACACTGCCTCAGGTGTTGTACAGTACCCATCCTCCATGGACTGGGGTTCTAAGACAGAAAAAGAACCACTTTCCCAATGTGAGCTCACTAGCCTAGGACCAGAGTTCTCTTCCTCATTGTGCATATGGCCATCATCAGATACAGGCCAAGGGACTCTGTCAGCTGCAAGAAATTTTGGAACGCATCCTGTGCAGGCCAGGTCCAGCCCTGTGCCTGTTGGAGAAGCCAAGCCCTTGCTTCAGCCCCAGAGTCATCTTATCTCCAAGGCTCTCTGTGGCTGCCCTTATGTTTTCCTCACAGGCTCCTGGTAAACTTTCATAGTTGGGTATGTGTGGAACATGCATGGTGGGAAAATTTGTGTCTTTCATATCGAGAGAAGCAAGGAGGGTCTGGTGTCTTTCCCACTCAGACTGCCTAAGGGTTGATAATAGTGTTTCATGCTGTGCATACCAAGCCCCTGACCCAGCCACAGGCATGTTCTTACAGGATAAAGCTGCAGATACCATATGCAGAAGAGAATGTGCTGAGATACAGCAGTTGGCAACCAGCAGCAGTAAAGCACCCCAAAGAGCCCACTAGCTATAAACTTCATGACAAAAGAGGTTGCCAAGTCTTCAGGGTGGACCTGAGCAGCACAAGGCTAGCCTACTCCACAAGAAAGCAACAAAAACAATTTTGAGGTGGAAGTATCAAAACGTTCTGGTACAGAGAGAAGACTCTCTCTGCCTGGCACTTCAGGGATCCAGGCTATAAACCCATGTTTCTATATTCTTCCTCTGATCACTTGAAATGTCTGCTGTGGTCTGTGTCTATTGTCTGTTAGATGGGAGAGATAGTACTTTTGCGTATGTGTGAATGCGAATATCACATAAGGAATTATCAGAAATTGTTATGTGCAAATAGCCCAGAGCTGGAGATACCTGTGATACAAACTTCTGAAGACAAGGCCAATGTATCAGCAAGTCAAAGAATATAAAGCTACTATGGAAGGAAGGGTGTTGGCAGTCCTACATTATTACTGAAAGAGGTAGCAGAAAAAAAGAAAAGATAAACAATTTTAAATAAACAATAAGTAATAAACTGGATTAAAATTAGAGATTAAACAGCTTCAGATATTGAGGATGAGGTGAATCTGCAGAAGGAAGGCATCCTGAGGAACTAAATAACTCCCTTTGAGAGTAGACTGGCATATAGTCTAGAACTACAGAATGTGGGAAGGAATGAAATGAGAACTGACATTCACAGAGGAACTGTGGTCTGAATGAGTGCATCCTACCCCCACACCAGATCCAAGGGATGCAATCCTTACCCCATGGGACATATTAGGAGGTAAGGCCCTTGTAAGGTATAAGGTTATGAAAGGGTCCCAGCAAGATACCTCACCCTTTCTACCAAGACCCAAGCATGACAATGTCATCAGGACACTACACCTGCTGTCACCTTCACCTTGTACTTCCCAACCTCCAAGATTTGAGTGATAAGATTCTGTTGTTTGTTGGCCATCTAGTCTGTGCCATTTTGTTACAGCATCTTAGAGGGACTGACACTGGCTGAGAGTACCATATATAGCCTTTACAGGTATCAGCTGAAGAATTGCAAACACAACTCCATTAGTCCCCACCGTAAAGTTGTAACTTCAAGAGCTTATACAACTTGTTAGGTAGTTCAGAATCAGGCATGTGGACCAGATCTCCCACTTCCCAGTTCAGCAGATCTTGCTGACAAGATGGTTTCAGTTCTTTCTTTTTGTGGTTAAAAAAAAAAATTCAATATAAAGTCTCTGAATAAATTTTAAGTGTAAGTACGTTTAGCTACAGAGCCTGTCTATAAGATTTTTTCATCTTACATAACTAAAACTTTATTCTTATTAGACTACCCCCCCCATTTCCCTTATTTCTAGCTCTTAGCAACTATCAACCGGCATTATACTCTGTTTCTGTGAATTTGATCATTTTAGATGCCTCATAGATGAGCTCATGTAGTATTTGATCTTCTGTGTCTGGCTCATTTTGCTTAACAAAATGTCCTCAAGGCTCATGTACAGTATAAATTGCAGGATATCCTTATTTTTCATTCTGAATAATATTCCATAATATCACATATGTGGCATATATGTGTGTGTGTGTGTGTGTGTGTCAGAATTTCTTTATGCATGCATCCATTGATGGATTTGTAGATTGCTTTCATATCTCAGTTGTGACTAGTGTTACAATGGATATAGAGTACAGACACCCAAAATTGGATCTATCGGATCATATGATAGTTATGTTCTTTAATCTTTTGAGAACTCTCCACAGTTTTCCTCAAAGGCTGCATCATTTTATATTCCTGCCCAACAGTGCACAATGATTCTTATTTATCCATGGTCTCCCTGATACTTATCTTTTGTGGGGTTTTTGGTTTGTATGATGTTTGATGTTACATTGCTAATAGCAATCCTAACAGGTGTGAGGTGAAATCTCCTTGTGGTTTTTATTTCCCTGACAATGTGTGAAACCAAACATCTTGTGAAATATTGTTGGCCATTTGGAGGGAAGTCTACTTGTGTCCTTTACTCATTTCTCAATCCATTGATTTGGGAGGTTTTGCTACAGGATTTGAAAATGGTTTATTTATCTTTGTAGTCAAGGTTTGAGAAGCCTGGGCTGCTGCCACACATACCATGCTAACTTTGCTCTGCCCAGTCTGCCAGCCCTTTGGGATTAAAGAGAAAAAGACCTGTTTTCAAAGACCTTTTTGCACTCAGCAATATTAATACAGGAAGCCATGCCTACAAAATGAGGCAACACGGAATAAACATGCTGGCGAGCAAAGATATTCCAATAAACCAAATTGACCTTCTTCAGCTCCTGCAGTCCAAATACCAGAGGCACTTGGCAGATCATTGGTGAGCCAGTAGCTTGCAGAATCAGCTACAAGTCCCTTAGGTACCTTTCACTTCTTTGTAGGCCTAGAGCTACAGCCAGAGAGCTCAGCATGGAGAAAAGTCAACAGGCTTTGGTGAGGCCTGCAGGGTGAACAACCATCTGGCAAGTTTGGGTAAGCCTGCTCTTTGCCTTGAATATTCTGCACCTTGAAATCTCTTTTAAACTCTTACAACACTCCTCCAAATAGACTGGAAATACTTTGTTTAGTATTAAATGGGTGTGGGTGCACCACAGATTTGATTTTTCTTCTTGTTTTTCTGCTTTGCATTTCTGTTCTTCATATTTTGTTGTTTGTTTGAAACAGGGTATATTTTTGTAGGTCAACTGATCTTGAACTCATTATAGAACCCAAGCTGGTCTGCAACTTCTGATTTTGCCTAAGACCCCAACTGCCTGATGGACTAACAAAAGGGAAATTTTGTTACCAGTGTTTGGGCCTTTTAAAATATAGAGCTGTTTTAGCTAGATCTTTGCTTCCTATAATATAAACCACAAAAGAAATTCCTCCAACTCCCAAATACTTTGATTTGAAAACAACAATCATCTTAATTTCTATGAAGATAATAATGAAGCAGTGGAAACATAAAATTTTGTTGCTCTCTTGCCCAAATATGAACTAGACTTGGCTCACATATTCATATATTCCACAATCAGTGCCAATATGATAGTTATGTTCTTTAATCTTTTGAGAACTCTCCACAGTTTTCCTCAAAGGCTGCATCATTTTATATTCCTGCCCAACAGTGCACAAAGATCTTGGTAAATTCAATCCAATCTATTCACTTCCTATCAAAGAAAATAAGGAGACTTACCTGCCAAATTCTCTGTGTACCTTGTATACAGCACTCCTGCCTACAGAGGGTAAAATTTGCTTACCTGTGGTGTGGTGGTTTGATTCAGGTGTCCCACATAAACTTAGATGTTCTGAATGCTAGGTTCCCAACTGATAGAGATTTGAGAATTAACACTTGGAGGCAGTGTATTGTTGGGGGCAGGCCTTATGAGTATTATAGCCAGTTTCCCCTTGCCATTGTTTGGCCCACTCTCCTGTCCCTGTTTTCTACCTGATGTTGGGCAGGAAGGGATATCAGCCCTCTCATGCCATTGTTTTCTCCTGCCATGATGGAGCTTCCCCTCCAGTCTGTTAGCCAAAATAAACTTTTTTTCCCCCCCACAAGCTGTTCTCAGTTGGGTAATTTCTGCCAGCAATGTGAAACTGACTGCAACATGTGGCTTTGAGGCCTGTACTGGTGAAAATTTTTACTTTTTAGTTTCTCATTAGCTTGCAGATTGACTTAATGAGATTTTTGACTTAGAGTTGGAAGGTGATAACTGGTTTATATAGAGGCTCACAAGGTGGCTGATATTCTTTCTTACGTTCTTATACTTACCACCCACCTAAAAACGTACAATAATATATGCTATGAAATGCAAATATACAATAACTAAATTTCAAATCATTCTGCCAAAGAACAGGAAAAAATATACATCCTTATCAAAGATGCTTAGTTATACCAACTGACTGTTCATTGTTCATGTTCTTTGTTGCTAACCCAATTGTTTTGTTTAAATGACAACATTTATTGGGACAAGTAATCAAATCAAATAGCATGAACCATATACCTCAACAAGGAGGGGCCAGGGGAAGGGGGATAGGATATGGAAGAGCCTAACAATGGTAGCAACTTGACTGTATCCGCTGAGTAAAAAACTAATTAATAAAAAAATAAATAAATTATAAAAAAGATTATCTTATTTTAAAAATGCATACACTTCATAATTTTTATTACTGCTGTCATTTCTCATGCATAACATCATCTATAGACTCTATTATTGTCAGCCATTCTTCTTCAGCATGACTGGGTCCCAGATTGCTCTATGAAAGTGAAAGGCTGTGGGATTCAGTGCCCTTTTTGGCTGAAGGAAGGAGAGTTTTGTCATCATAGGAACATCCATCTTTCTGCTCCACTGGACATGGATTTACAGGCATTTTGTCATATTCCTGTGGCTACATCTCTGGGACTAAGCAGGTACTTGTGTAAGCTATTAAGCTTCCTTCACTAACCAGCTAGATGAAGGCACTGGTTTGAACAAGATACAAGATCTTCTCGGGCTTTCATCAGGCATTGCTGATTTCTCCTTTGCTTCTGGAAGGAATCCACTGAAACATACAGCATCACTTTTCTGAGCTAACTGAGGCCTGGCATGCAAGGGCTCCCTGGCCATTTAAAGTGTGAGCTTTCACTTGGAGTAAAAGACTACTTCATTCTAGGTGCTATGGTGGGGGAGGCTGTTAGGAAATAAAGGTGAATAAGGTATCCCTTAGTTTGTGTCTGAATCAAATTCAGAGAATTTCATTGGGCAGCATCCCAGGTAAGACTGAGACAGAGCTTGTTTTGACACAGGTTATCATGGGGAAAAGGAGAGGATTCTTTATAGCTTATTCTTGTTTCTGTATTAGGCCTTGGAATATCAGAAAGTAGTTTGAGTACTACACAGAGATCCTTAGGGATGGCTACCTACCAGAGAACACAACAAGTGCAAGGATACAGAATACACTTCATTTCTGTAGCACGTGGTCCCCATGGCCTTGAGATTGGGGTCTAGCATACCTTCTTTGTACCAGAATTGCTGAAATTTGTTTTCACAAGGGATTCTAAGGATTTGGGGAAGTTAATTCATGGTGTTGTCCCTACTGTTTTGGAAATTATTCACTTTTTCCCAACCACACTGAAAATGTATTATACAGGACCCATGTCTTTAGGTGCTCAGGGGTGCCAAGTTTAAAGATGCGGATACCACCAGGCTCTTTATGCCAGATGCCAAGGTTTTCAGAGAAAATTGACAAAATGTTATACAGAAAAATATACTCTATAGAAAATACAATATGAGGATGTGCATACTAGCCTTCTAGAAACTTGCACTGAGGAGAGCACAGACTGGTCCATACTAACAACTCTGAAACAGAAGAGGGAAGCCAACACAGGGCATTACAGATAAGCTTTATGAGACAGAATCAAGTGAGATGATAATCATGTTAGATGGAGAATGGCCAAGTGTAAGAGAGAATGATGGGATGAAAATGGAAGGATATTGAAATGTTGGCATCAATGGAATTTGAATTAGGGAATATTGGTAACCTGAATGTGGCTGTTACTGATGAGATTATGATCTTCTTGCTTCTTGCTGATGTTGAAAGGCAAGAAAAGATTCAGATTGGGATCCAAGTATCTCCTTCACCTGTACAAATTCATTATTCATTACTATTTCACCAAAGACCAAAACACACTTTTAAAACATAGATCTCTATGCTCTTTCCTCATTATTCATTTTAAAAATACATAACTTATACTTCATTTTTCTTCTTTGAAAACTTCAAATAACAAGAAAGCTTTTATTATTGAAATCCCTAATACCTTTCTGCTTAAAATGGAATCAAAATCATGGACCTGAGGGAGCATGAGTGCTTCATCAGACAGGATTCCATTCCTAGAGGCCACCATTGTTGTACAGATTAAAGTCATCAAAGGAAACTACATGTGGGAATGCAAGGTGACTATGGAAAAGTGGAGTCATTTATTCCTCTACTCATACACCACTTATTTATTAAGTAGAAAGTTGTATGGATATATCATATGTTAGTACCATCATTTCCCTCCTCCATGACATGGTTCTGCTGAGAGCTCTGCTCAGTGGGATTGCTGGTATTCCTCCTAAGTTTGTGGGTTATGAGATGTGAGAGCATCAGTAAGCTATTGTAAGGGTGGTGGGGGGACATTCCCTTCTACTCTGTGGTTCTTAGAATCTGTGGTAGCTTTACTATATGGCCCCCAATATATTCAGTGTTTTATTAGCTTGTAGTTTGGATCTGCAGCCATGTGGCTGGAGGCAGTGTCACTGGGTGGATCTTAGAATACAGCCTTAAGGTGGGGTGGTGTGTTTGAGATTCCAATCTATAGGTATGCAAAGTGTGCCTAGCTGGAGTTCCTGAAGTATGCCGCGCTGTGTGGCTTTTGGCTTCTGCTTCTCCCTCTGTCTAAACCTGTGAAGGCAAGCCAGCTTTCTCTGCCATCATGGAACTTCTCCTGATTCTGTAAGTGTCAATAAATATCCCTTCCTACATAATTGTGCCTAGTCTGGAAGCTCATCTCAGCAAACCTGGAGCAACAGAAGTTGGTACCACAATGTGGGATGAGATGAATCTGACCATGTAGATTTTGGTATTTTGGAAACTTTGTTTTGAAGGAATGGGCATGAACTCTGTGCTTGCTATAAATATGCCTTCTGGAGGGGTAAGCCAAGTTTGATGGATTATTCTGATTAGAGTTTGAGAATGCTACATGCAGACAGTGTAGAACTTTGAGGCTTTATGAGTTTTCTAAGGGGAAGGAAAGACTGAAGAGGACTTTATTGGAACTGGGCTACTGGCCTAAGGGCTGGCTGCATTCTATTTCCCAGGCCCAGAGAGTTTGATCAAGGTTAAGTTTGTAATGGATTGGTATGCTTGGCTAAAGATGCTGGACTAGGAAATTTTAAGATTTTAAATTAGAAAACCTCAAGCAAGTTAAAATTACAGGCACTGAACTAGTTTTAGGTTACTGAAGCTGTCCAATCATAGAAATACAAACTCTTTTGGAAACAGTTGATTAAGGAACCTTCTTTTCAAGGTTATGATTTATTTTGTCCATGAATTAAGAGTATGGTTGTATACTGCATACCTGGTATTAGTTTTGGAAGCATGAAAAATGCATGGAGTGGTCATGAAGCACACCCAATTCCAGGAGTAACTGATGTGACATGAGGCAGGGCGTTTGATTCTGATAGGCTGAAAGAGCCTTTGGAAGATAGACTGTGGTTTTCATAGAGACCAGAATATGTTTGGGATATTCCAGGACTGTGAAAGGGGTACCATGGAGTGCACTATTAGCCTAGGATGGTAGTTTTCTCTGGATACTCTGCCCAGCTGGAGGGGAGGAATTGGAAAATCCAAAAATTGTCAGTCTCTGGTTATAGTGGACCTAAACTGTAGAAGTTTTATGGCAGTTGAGTTTGCATTGTTTTAATCTCTCCCTGCCAACTTACGCCAGTTGAAAATGTTTACTCTGTGCCTTTATATATCTAAAGTATTTAACTTGTTTGATTTTACATGACTCACTATCTTAAGTTGGTCAAGACTGTATGGACCTTTGAAATTGGATGGAATACACTTTACAACGTGTGATGGTTTTAAATATATTCAATAAATATCCCTTCTTCATAGCTGTGCCTGATCTGGAAGTTCATCTCAACAAACTTGAAGCTGTCTGCTACAGAATATTTGTGCCCTCACTTCTGCAAAATTATCTGACCTGTGGTGGGTATGTTTTAAGTCTACTTGGGTGTTTTGTTTTCAGCAGGTTCTGAATTTCTGCTTTGGAGCATTTTGAGTATCCTCAGTATCTGTCTCCATGACCCTGGTGCTGGTTGACAGGTTCACTATTGAAACAGCACTCTTTCTCATCTCACCAATGATTTTGTGGTTTCACCTGGATCCTGGCTGATGTGCAATGGGTGGTTTATCTCCTCATTTTAGCTGCCTTCTGAAAAATAAAAACAGATTCTCCACAGGAGACTGAGGTCAGCATAAGTTCAATAGGATAAGCATTATTAACACAGATTTTGGTGGGTGTAGCCTCTCTTTTGGTTAAAGAGTAGTGGGACTCTCTTGTTAGAGTACATGATTTTTGTCTCCATGGGATTCTGATTCAGTTCTTACCTTCAGCTAAGAGTTCCTTTCCACCGTGCAGATCTTTTAGCCAATCAGAAAGCCATTGGTTACCTACCTAGGTTTGGTACCACTATTGCACAGGTATGTCCATCTTGTCTGTCTGGTTGCTTTTGTAAAGCAGTGCCTCCTGTTTGTACACAATTGGTGATTTTCCCCCAGCAGCTAATGTAGCATTTTCCATCACTGTATAGGCAGACCATCTTGGAATTGACTTCCTTCCAGATTCTAGCCAGATCTCTTGATGTTCTGTGCCAAAAGCATTTAGTTTCTTCAGCAATAGAGCCTTACATTTTTACCTCAGGTGGGTAGCCAAGTGATTTTCCAGAAGGCTGTCTTATTTGGGGGACATCATCGGTTTCTCTGATCAATAGCTCAGTGTGCATTATAACTGAATTCTGATACTGGGAGCTACAGGCCAGAGCCAAATGTTTTAGGGTTAGGCTTCATCCCACCCTCTTCAGGGCCCTTCTTGCCTCCTGTTGAGGGTTGTGTCATTTAGTCTGCTATCCACAAAAAAACCCCCACTTTTCTATAGAATGAATTCATCTTGAAGGCAAGCACCTTAGCCAATAAGCCATTTCTCCAGCCCAAATAAATTCATTTTACATTTAGTTTTGTGTGTATTTTCCATGCACTCTCTTTACCTTTCCCCAACAAACTTCCATCTCTATTATCTGACCCTCCAGTTGTCTGTCAGGTATGCCTGCCATCTTGCAATTCAAGGATACACCACTTCTTTAATAGTCTCCGCCAAAAGCACTAGGCCACAGGGATTTATCTGTGACTTTAGGATAGAGTCCTTGCCTCTGCTTCAAATCATGGCAGGCCCAACATATTTCCCAGTAGTGAAATGACCAGCCACCTAACTGGCCCAGGACTCAGGCCCTTTTCAGTTTGGAGGTTTCTCTATAAGCTACTGCATTAATCATCTGAGACGGTTTCCATGGATGTCTTGCTGATAGAAACATTAAGTTAGTAAATTGAGAGGAGAAACAGCAAAACAGAAGTCAACATTTTTGGGACCCAAGGCTAGTGACTCACTCACCTATTTCTATCTGTGTCCAGGCATATGGGCTTCACTGGAGACAGTAAATATAGAGGATTATGTATTAAAGAGCAAATACAAAATGGATGAAAGGTCACATGCAGTTGATCTGCAGGTTGGCCTGGCGCACATCTTGCTCACAGACATTTCTCCATTGTCTGAGTGTCACTGTTGCCTCTAGCATATGGGTTCTGAGAAGGAAACATGCATTACAGGCCTACAAAACAGTTGCAAAGGCTTCTCACAATACAACAAGTGAGATGGACCAGTGTCTCACCTCTTCCTAAACCAGACAGGTCTCAGCTTCTAATCCGATTGATCCAGGCCTCTCTATTTTGTTTTTCCTGCTCTAACCTCTAGCCTCTCAGCATACCTGTTTTGAAAAAAAAAAGTTATTTATCTATTTTATCTATTTATTTATCTATTTTTTAAAGCAGTGTTTTTTTTTTTAAATTTATTTTTATTGAAGAGATAGAGAGAGAGAGAGAGAGAATAGGCATGCCAGAATCTTTAGCCACTGAAAACTCCATTCACATGTGCCACCTTGTGCATCTTGCTTACATGAGTCCTGGAGAATCAAACCTGGGTCCTTTGGCTTTGCAGGCAAATGCCTTAACTGCTAAACCATCTCTCCAGCCCTTATTTATTATTTTATTTATTTATTATTTTATTTATTATTTATTTAGTTATCTATTCATTCATTTATTTTAGAGAGAGAGAAGAAAGAGATGGAGAGAGAGAATGGGTAACCAGGGCCTCTAGCCACTGCAAATGAACTCCAGACACACGTGCCATCTTGTGCATCTGGCTTACATGGGTATTGGGAAATTAAACCTGAATCCTTAGGCTTCACAGGCAAGTGCCTTTTCTAAGCCATCTCTCCAGCCCACTCTCAGCATATCTTGTATGTGCTTATGCAGTTATTCCACATATCCCTAGGGAGTAGTGGTGTGTAGCTTTGGCCCTTGCAGATCTTGGATTTGGTCTCATAAATTTTTATAATCTTCAAAATCTGGATAGTTCCTGGATTTTGCTAATTTTCAATATTTTCAGATTTTCTCAAACCTTTCCTCTAGCTTTCCTATTCTCTATTTTTACTTGTAGTAAACCAGACAATTTTCTAGTTTCCTCTCAAATAATTCACTTCTATAGGAAAGCATTAGAAAGTGGGAAGTCTTTTACTAAGGACACTGTAAGGATGTGACAGAAGAGGTGTCCATCCACCTCAAAGACAGCAGTTAAAACAATGACAAAAATGTCCTGCAATTGTTTTCCTTTCTGTTTCTCTGTGTGTGTGTGTGTTGGTGTGTATACATGTTTGCATGTGTGTGGACACCCCTTTCTCTTGCTTCCTTAGTGTTGAAACAAATTGTAATGAATATGCCAGGCCAGGAACATGGTCCCAGCCATGGAATAGGTCTTCAACACAGCCAACAGTCTCTCTCTCTAGAGTTTACTTCACAACAGTAGCTTCCCATAATCCTGCCACAAACCTCTTCCCTCTACCTGCCCTTCCTCCTCCACTTTAATGTATTCTGCTCATAAAAGACCCTCTATCAAGGCACTGTTTTCAGCATTGCCAATCCTAGCTTGAGTAGTCATAAAGAATACAAGTATCCATATGTAAAATTATCTTTCAAAGTTTGAACAAAGGGAAACTCAAGAATGAAAATTCCAGGAGATAGCTTGCTTATAAAAAGCAGTCAATCAACTGTATGCTTCAAAAAATTCAGGCACAATAGAAAAAGACAGGGGGACATTTATAGGTTGGAGGATACTGAATAATGATATGATGTAGTACATGACAAGCCTTTACTAGAAAAACATCAATGCTTCAAAGTACATTACACATTGACAAAATTAAAGTGTAGCTGGTGAATTTAAGTTCTATATTAAAAGGCTAAGAGTGATAGCAACGGTGTGGAAGTAAATAAGACTGTTTGTCCCTAGTAAATATGCAATTAAATATTTTGAATAAAGAACATGATGTATGGCATATGATTTACTATGAAATAAGTGCTCAGATAGGGGAAAAATAAGTGCATATCTAGAGAAGCACCTGGGGGAAAAAGTCTTCAAAATAGATGAATCTGAGTGAAAGGTGCAGTTGTAACTTTTTCCTATTCTGGAAGATCATGATAACATTAAAATTGTTTCAAATAAATGCAGTTTTGAAAAATTACCCATGGACTCTATCCCCAGGTATTACAATCATTTTGATAATTTTCTGAGTTTACTTTTCATAGAGGCCAGCATCACCTGCAGTTCCTATGAGTTGTGGGTGGCAAATTCCTAGAGGACAGTGATATGTGGATTACTATTGATCTCTATCCCTGGTTCTAAGGTAGTACAAATGAAAAACTTTCTCTAAGTATCCAGGCCAGGCAGAGCCTTTTGGGAAAATCACTGGGCAAGTCTTTTGGAGATGCTACCATGTACTGATTAGTTCTAACTCCATGAAAGATCCAGTGTACCAGATACATGTCCATACTCAGGTATCTGGGAAATTTCTAGAACCCACCTGTCCCAGGATACCTACAAACAGAGATAGTGCCCACCTCTCTGAGGCCACCATGATGCTGCTCCAAAATTTCTACTTGAAAGTCCCTCCCACTATATCGATCCTACAGGGCACACTAGGGGCTAGAATAATGGAGCTTCAGCACTTCAGGACATCCTTTGTGGTAGGGAACCAAAGCCTTTTTGTTTTTTTGACTATATTATATCTACAACATGAGGTACAGCTGATTCAGAGCAAGGAGGTAACCTTGACTCAGAGGGGGTAGGGGCTCATCCTAAAAACAACTGGAGTCCTAGGTGTGTAAAGATTACTGTGTCAAAGTTTTATGAATGGTTTATCAGGAAAAGAGCCAGTCTCCCAGATAATTAGCCCATGTAGTGTTGGACAGTGCTACATGAGCTACTGGGGGAATGTGGCCAACATCTTTCCAAGCAACTCTAAGTGATTCAGAAGCCAACAACATGATGTGTTGCTCACATAACAGCAATAGTGTCACACAGCCATTGTAGGTTACCAACTCCTCTTGGATTGGCTATCAGATCTGCTCAGTGGAAAGGAAACCATATCTGGAATTGGGAAACAAGTCAAAATCATATCCAGATAATGATTCTGCTTTTAATTGTCAATATCCCACTAATCTTGGGCTATAAGACGGTATACATCCTTTTAATTCTCTCTAAATTAATAATGGTTATACCATTTAACTGGTGCTGACTTCACTCTACATTGAAGAATCTGCTTCTCTTTTTCAGATGAGAGCTGGAACTGACAGATAAATGAACCAGTGCACCCCACCCTGGCCCCAGCTGAAACCACAGAGGGGAATTAGGGAAATGAGCAAGAGTGTTGATTTCTTAGTGAATCTGATATCAGCACAAGGGCAAGGGAGATAGACACTGAGGACACTCAACCTACCAAACCAGAGATCCAGAGGCTCATCACTCATCATCACTCATCACTTCCCATCACTGAAGCTGACTTAAAATGCCCCCAGAATGGCTCAGGGAATTTTGCATAAGACGGGGTGGAAAGATTGTCAGAGCTACAAGTGGAAATATTTTGCCCAGAGACATTGTCTCTCTCCCCCACATGACCCACAATCCCTATGGGGTTGACTTGCATCCCCAGTGAGGAAGGCCTCTTCTGAAAAGGGGCAGGGAGAAGGAATAGAATGACTTAAACTAAAAATCATTAGACAGAAAGAAATACAAAGATCAAAACAGAAATTAATGAAATAAAAAGACAAATATTCAATGAAACAGAGTTGGTTATTTAAAAGGATAAAGAAAACTGACAAATCCTTAGCCAAGCCATTATAGAGAAGATCAAATTATTAAAATTAGAGATGGGCCTCTTCCTCTCGGTCCAATATTGAACTTGAGTTGGAAGAGGCGAGTCTGGTCTCAAAATGGAGGTAAAACCCCCAGCCTGACTCTGGCCGTTGCCGCCGCCGCGGGGGGGGGGGGGGCATGATCCAAAAGAACCAGAGCCGTTGAGAAAGCTGTTTATTGGTGGTCTGAGCTTTGAAACTACAGATGACAGTTTGAGAGAACATTTTGAGAAATGGGGCACACTCACAGATTATGTGGTCATGAGAGACCCCCAAACAAAGCGTTCCAGAGGCTTTGGCTTTGTGACTTACTCATCTGTTGAAGAGGTGGATGCAGCAATGTGTGCTCGGCCACACAAGGTTGATGGGCATGTAGTGGAACCAAAAAGAGCTGTTTCTAGAGAGGATTCTGTAAAACCTGGTGCCCATTTGACAGTGAAGAAAATTTTTGTTGGTGGCATTAAAGAAGATACAGAAGAGTATAATCTGACTACTTTGAAAAGTATGGCAAAATTGAAACCATAGAAGTGATGGAAGACAGGCAGAGTGGAAAAAAGAGAGGATTTGCTTTTGTAACTTTTGATGATCATGATATAGTTGATAAAATTGTTGTTCAGAAATATCACACTATTAATGGGCATAAGTGAAAAAGGCCCTTTCTAAGCAAGAGATGCAGTCGGCTGGGTCAAGAGAGGTCGTGGAGGTGGATCTGGCAACTTTATGGGTCGTGGTGGAATCTTAGGAGGTGGTGGAGGTAATTTTGGTTGTGGTTGAAACTTTGGTGGAAGAGGTGGCTATGGTGGTGGAGGTGGTGGCAGCAGAGGGAGTTATGGTGGAGGTGATGGTGGTTATAATGGATTTGAAGGTGATGGTGGCAACTATGGTGGTGGTCCTGGTTATCGTAGTAGAGGAGGCTATGGTGGTGGTGGACCAGGATATGGAAACCAAGCTGGTGGAAATGGTGGTGGAGGAGGAGGATACGATGGTTACAATGAAGGAGGAAATTTTGGTGGATGTAACTATGGTGGAGGAGGGAACTACAATGATTTCGGAAATTATAGTGGACAGCAGCAGTCAAATTATGGACCCATGAAAGGGGGCAGTTTTGGTGGAAGAAGCTCTGGCAGTCCCTATGGTGGTGGTTATGGATCTGGTGGCGGAAGTGGTGGATATGGTAGCAGAAGGTTTTAAAAACAGCAGAAAAGGGCTACAGTTCTTAGCAGGAGAGAGAGCGAGGAGTTGTCAGGAAAGCTGCAGGTTACTTTGAGACAGTCGTCCCAAATGCATTAGAGGAAATGTAAAAATCTACCACAGAAGGAGCGATGATCTATAGTCAGAAAAGTTACTGCAGTTTAAACAGGAAACCCTTCTTGTTCAGGACTGTCGTAGACACAGTTTGCAAAAAGTGCAGCTATTGATAAAATGCAATGTAGTGTCAATTAGATGTACATTCCTGAGGTCTTTCATCAATTGTAGCTTTGTCTTTCTTTTTCTTTCATTACATCAGTATATTACCCTGTAAATTGTGGTAGTAGTACCAGGAATAAAAAATTAAGGAATTTTTAACTTTTCAATATTTGTGTAGTTCAGTTTTTCTACATTTTAGTACAGAAACTTAACAAAATGCAGTTTTGAAGGTGTTTCCTTGTGAGTTAATGAGTAAAGAAGATCATTGTTAATTACTATTTTGTACAAATTTTGCTAAAGTTAACTGTAAAGAAACACCTACTGACTTGCAGTTTAAGGGGGAATTTATTCTCCTTACTTCCAAACCATGCTATGAATGGGTGCTGACGTGTGGAGAGAGTAGATACCTGTATGTTTGCAATGCGTGTTTTATAATATTTAGGATTAGGTATTTAATAAATTAGCACATTTGTGAACTTAATAGCATTAAGATTACTTTCAAATGAAAAATCTCAAAATTTCTTTTTGGTTTTTGTGCATTTTCTTTCAAAATGTAATCATGATTTTAGTGTGTAGACTTACTGAGTCCTAGCTGTTATAACATCTCCATTCTACATTTACATTGGTCACATTTAAAGTGCTGCCATGGTTTTTGGGTGTAAAACATGGGCTGCCCTCTTTAAATTCTGGAAAGGGGTAGTGGATGTTTTCCATTCCCACTTTTAACCTTGATGCAGGACCACTAAGTCTGCTTTGTGTAAGCAAACTAGTAGGTACCGATTTTGTTGTTAATTCATCTTAAAACCCAGATGTTCACAAATCCTGAGTCACTTTCCTTGGTTTAGCTTTTCCCAAGTTTTTAGAAGAAAAGAATAAAAATCACTCATTGAACCCTTAACTGGCTGGCATGCTTTCCTGTTTGTGCTCTATACATATTTAGATGAATGAAACCAAGGCTAGTTTAGATATCATTGTCTTAAAAACTAATGCAGCAGAAACATAGCACAGTTGCTAAGTACAAGCTTCACACTTCCCAAAGATCTGAAATTAAATTTGGATAATTGTGAGTTCCCAAAGAACATGGTATTCTCTGTATATATTTCAACCTAAAACATGTTGGTGCGAGTACACTTTGTTTGGAAAACCCTGGTTGAGAAGAGTTTTAGAAATAAGGTTTTATGGGCTGGAGAGATGGCGTAGTGGTTAAGTGCTTGCCTGTGAAGCCTAAGGACCCCAGTTCAAGGCTTGGTTCCCCAGGTCCCATGTTAGCCAGATGCACAAGGGGGCACACGCGTCTGGAGTTCGTTTGCAGAGGCTGGAGGCCCTGGCACACCCATTCTCTCTCTTTCCCTCCATCTGTCTTTCTCTCTGTGTCTGTCGCTCTCAAATAAATAAATAAAAAATTTAAAAAAATTTAAAAAAGAAAGAAGGTTTTATATATATGAAAAGCAATGCTTACTGTCTTGCACCAGTCTAGTGTTTTAACAATTTCATTCAAGCCCTGAGTATGTGCCCTACTGTTACTCTTTCTTTGGCAGTTGAATGTTTGAATACAAATTTTTACTTGGTTTTTAAAGTACTGAGTAAAATAAGCAATAAAAAGGGGATGGGGCGTGCTAGTGTTTGACAGTGCTCTCTGTTGCTCTAATTCTGTGCTTCTGTGCAGCATTAATATTTGGATGCATGCAATTCCAGCATGGAACTCGGTCTTCACATAATACTGCAGTTTTTCCAGAAAACACTCAGCAATAAATGTAACAGCCAACATTCCATTGTTAATGGGCATATGTGAAAAAGCAGTGTAGAAAATAGGCTATAGAAAATGGTTAAGTCCTTAAATAACAAGTGTGGTTATTCACTGGACACTGTCAATGTTCATAATTTAAACCTGGGTACCTGGTCAAAATGCTTGGGGAAGATTTCATTAAAATTGAGCTAAATTGTAAAAAGAAAAAAAATTAGAAATGAAAATGGAAACATTACACATAACACTGAAATTCAGAGATTATTAGGGCATACTTTGAAAATACATATAACACCAAATTGAATAACTTTGAAGACATGGATAAATTTATATATATAATGTACCAACATGAAACCAAAAGGATATAAAGAGCTTTAGTGGGTCTATATCAAATAATGAGACTAAAACAGCAATGAAAAGTCTGTGAATTGAAAGAATTGGGCCCTGATGGATGTCTACCCGACCATTAAAGGAGTAATAACACCAATGTTCTTCAAACTATTTCATAAAATATACAGTGAAAGACAATTATTCTCCAAAGTCAATATTAACTCAATGCCAAGCCAGATGTGAACATAACAAAGAAGGAAAACTATAAACAAGATCACAGATATTCTTGTGCATCTGCATTTTTTGCATCAATAGTCACAGTAACCTAGTTACAGCTTTAGTGTAGGTGTCTGTCAACAGATGAACTGATCAAAAATGTTTTTAATTGACACAATGGAGTTTTATCTAACCACAAAGAGGAATGAAATTATATCATTTCTAGACAGTGGATGCAACCATTGATCATCATTTGCAGGGGGGACAAACCCAGCAGACTGGCCTTTTTTTATGAGAGAGAGAGGGGCATACACCACCTTGTGTGTTTACCCACCTTGTGTGTCTGGCTTATGTGGAATCTGAAGAGTCAAACATGGGTCTGTAGCCTTTTCAGGCAAGCACATTAACTGCTAAACTATCTTCCCAGCCCTTGATCATTATTTTAAATGAAACAAACCAGACCCTAAAAGACAAATTTTCCATAGTACATAGTATATCAATAAAGGCTCTCTAAAGGAACAGAACTGATTGAGTGAAACAAAACATACACACACACACACACATATATATATATGTTACAAAAATATATAATATATAGTGATTATTTTAATTGTCAAAGTTCCACTAGTAAGAGTAATTATTAGGTTAGCTCACAAGATACCACCTGGGAAGACCAAAAATAGCTATCCAGAAATTGGACAATTGCATCAGTTGCATAACCCAGCAGCTGCTGTGTCCACAAGGCTGCATGCAGGCTATGTTCCAATGATCTCAGAGAATAGCCAAGTAATAGATGTATGCACAAAGCAGGTAGCATGAGCAGATAGACCAAATTTTTTACAAAAATGTTCTATGATCTCCTGGACCTTACTTATATACAGTCCCTCATGGGAAGGGCTACCTACTCTGAGGAAGGATTTTCTTTCTCAGTTAATCCTTCCTCAAAACACCCTCACAGATCCACCAAAGATACTCACCTCTCCCCTGATCCTACTCTGATCAAGTTGACAACAGAACTTAACCATCACAAGTTCACCTCTTGTCAGTTTGACACCAAACTCTCCTTCAATCATGCTTGATATCCAAATAAAGACAATAATACTGCCATAATTTTACCTCATATATTATCCCATATACATCCAGAAATGTTCTATTTCCCTCCATTCCAATACATTGCAAAATTCTTTGAGAAATACTTATCTCTAACATTCAATAACTTAAATATGGTTTAACAACACTTAACTACTGATATTATCTCAACTGTAATTAATTACATAGTAGAGAAATAGAGGAAAGAAAGAAGGCTGTCTCCCATATGCTGCTGACACAGACCTGAGTGGAATCCAGAAGAGAGCCAGTACCCAGACATTTAGCCTTTCTAGTGCTGGAAAGTGCTACATGAGCTATTGGGGAAAATGACCTACAATGGTGTGAGCAGGCAGGTGTCTAAGCTACTCAGAAGAAACCAGCCTGACAAGAAGTACACAGCAGTGCAATGGTGGCACACAGCCTTGGTGAGTAACCAATAGTTTTCTGATTGACTAAGAGATCTACTCAATGGAAAGGAACCCATAATTGTAACTGGGAACCATGTCTGAATCTTATGGTGACAAAGATTATGCTATCCATTGACAGCCTTCCACTAGTCTTTGGCTAAAAGAGGGACTACGTCCATCAAAATCTCCCTAAATTAATAACACTTATCCAATTTAACCTATGCTGACTTCACTGTCCTCTATTGGAGAATCTGTTTTCATTTTCATTTTCAGAAGGTAGTCAGACCTGAGGAGATAAACCACTCTTCACATCTCAGTCAAGTTCCAGGTGAAACCACAGAAGAATTGGGGAGACAAACAAGTGTTCTGCCTCCATGGTGAGTCTGACAATCACCATCAGGGTGAAGGAGATAGAAGCTGAGAATACTCAACACATTCCAAAGAATAAATCTGGAGGCTTGTAAGAGCTCATCACTGAAATGGACTAAAACACACCCACCAAGGCTCAGGGAATTTTTCAGAATAGGAAATAGAAAGTTTGTAACAGCCATAAGTTGGAATGTCATGCCCAGAGGCATTGCCTTCCCCCAAATAATTGATAGCTGCTCCAACAATACTTAACTCACAACCCCATGGGGAATACCAGAAATCCTACTGAGGAGGGACCCCAGTGGAATGAGGGCAGGGATGAGGGAAAAGATGGTACCAACACATGATGTATCCAAAGTATGTTATTAATGAAAAAATATTAAAAGGGGGGAAAAGATGTCTTAATATTTGTGTACATACACATAAACAGTTTTAACAAATAGGACAAAAACCCTCATGGATATTATAATCATCATTAGTGTAACTGGTCATATACCCTTAGCTCATATAATGTCTCCTGCAACCTATTCTGCCTTAGCTCCACCCTCTGCAAGCATCTCAGCAGGTTTTGGCTTGTTCATTAGAGGGATAATCTAGAACTTTCTTCCTGAAGGTTCTGGATTGCTGTAGTTTCCCACTGACCTTGATCACCAGACATGGAAACACTAAGAGGAAGAGAAGTCCAATTTTACCCTGGTAATCTGGATCAATCACCCATGATAGTACTGTAATTATTTTCTTGTCCTATTGACTCAAGGGCATTAGGATCCCAAAGTGGCTAAGGGGAAGTCTTAGCTTTCAGTTCAATGGAGTGATTTTTGTGCTTCCTGGCAAAAGCACTCCCTTCTCTGGAACCAAGACTTCCAGGCCAGCAGAACATAAGGTTACAGGAAAAGAAAGTAAAATTTAGCTAGTGGGTCACTTGAGGTGATGGTGAATGGTACCATCCTGATTTTCACCCCTTCATTCCTGGATCTATGAATCCTGGCTACAGGAGAAACAGTGTCATATGTTGGATGCTGATTTAGAGCATCAACTCAGGATATTCCACCTAGTTAGTGCTATTAACTATGTCTTTTAAAGTCCTATGTTGTTCTTTACAGTAAGTATGCTCATCTCATCTTTGACAATTCAGTGCTGCCTCATGACCCTTCTAACTTTAGGATCCAATTAGAGTCATTGTTTATATATCTTCTACCTCTGTAAACATGGCACTATCAGGTTTGCATTACAGAAAGAGTAATCACTAAGATCTGCAAGTATGCTGGTGCTCCCCTAACAAATCTGTTTCTTATAGTCTTAGAGAAAGACTTTTCCATTGTGAAGGATTAGGTATTATATGACAAGTCCACTCCAGCTTTCCAATTTTCTTGAGCCTTTTAATCCTTTCATCAATCTTAAGCCAAAGGATATCAGAAAGTTCCAGCTCCTTCATGGTAGGCCATCTTTTGACCCATCCTTCATCCAGCCAATCAAATAAACTCTTGACCCCATTTTCTAAATTGTGTGAGAAATATTAATAAACCTAGAATCTCAATGGGCTCTCAATATCAATAAATCCAGCTTGATTTAGCTTTTTGTTCCTTCTCCATCATTGTACACTCTTCAAATCTATTCCTACACATATTTCCCAGACTTCTGCTTGAATAAGTTAGAAAACTCATGAAATTCTGTAGAGGTGTATTGTACCTGCTTGTGGGTCATACTTTCTACATTACCACTAGGGGCCTGCTTAGCCTGGTTATAGTTAGTCTGGTTATAGGGCTAGAGGTGAAGATGGGTGGGCACTAAGGACATTGGCATTGTCTTGCTTGGCACCACCTTCAGGGAAGATCATGCCAGTTCTACAGACAATATAGAATTAATTCCCTAAGGCAGCAGTAAAGAGGGCAATACTGAAAGAACTGGGGGTGGATATATTTGCTCCTAAAGGTGGGGCAGCTACTTCTTCAGGAAAAACAACCCCATCAGAATCCAAGAGTTCAATGCCCTCAGAATTACCAGGACCTTTATATGTTATGGTATAATCTAGCACATTTTATTTATTTATTTATTTGAGAGTGTCCGACAGAGAGAGAAAGAGGGAGAGAGAGAGAAACAATGGGTGCATTAGGGCCTCCAGCCACTGCAAACGAACTCCAAATGCATGCATGCTTATGTGGTATTGGGGAATCAAGCCTTGAACCAGGATCCTTAGGCTTCACAGGTAAGCGCTTAACTGCTAAGCCATCTCTCCAGCCCTCTAGTACTAATTATATATATATATATGTTGTTTTATTGACAACTTCTATACTTACAGATAACAAACTATGGTATTTTCCTCCCCTTCCCTCCTTTCCCCTTTATAACTCTGCTCTCCATCATATCCCCTCCCTCTATCCACTAGTCTCTCTTTTAATTTGATGTCATCATCTTTTTCTCCTATTATGAGGGTCTTGTGTAGGTATTGCTAGGCACTGAGAGGTCTTGGATATTGGGCCAATTTCTGTCCTGACAGTTGTATGCAAGGAGTGGTACCCTTCCTTTGGCTCTTACATTCTTTCTGCCACCTCTTCCACAATGGATGAGCCTTGGAGGGTGTAAGTTATTTTAGTGCTGGACACTCCTTTGTCCCTGCTTCTCAGCACTATGTTGCCTTTTTGTTCAACCCAGTGGTCATTAACATCTGAAAAAGGAAGCTTCTCTAACTAGAAGTGAGATTAGCATTAATATATGAATATGAACATTATATTTTATATGTCATGTTATGGTGTAATCTATTAGGATTTGAACATTATTAACACTTGTCTTACAGCCTAATGGGATTTAAATCAGTAAATGCCCAATGTTCTCTTGAGGAAAATATGTGCTCTTTTGTTCAGTGGGACATTATCTATGTGACTGCTATTTTTTAAGTTCTCTATTTCCTTCTTGATCCTTGTCTATTCATTTTATGTGAGGGGAAGTACTGAAGTGTCTTAAAGTTTCTCCTTTCTGTTAGTTTTGCTTCATATATCTATCAACTCTGATGTTTGGTACAGATTACATTTGTAAGTGTTTTGGTGAATTGGTCAATATATGTCTTTTTCGTAACAGTTTTGGAATTTTGTTTATTTGTGAGGAATATAATGATCCTGCTCTCATTTAGTTGTATTGCCAAATTCTGCTGAGGCCACCTTGGAGTGTAGACCCTGCTCCTTCCTGGAGCCCTCTGGGTGTCAGCACATGATTCTGCTTCTTTGGTGGCATACTGTGCTCATTCCTAGCATTAGTAAGGTAGTCTGAAATTCTTCCACAGATCAGATTGACTTAGACCCAGTGTTGAGGTAAGATCAAATTGGAAAGCTAGGTGGTGATACACATTACTTCTCAGCTTATACTGTTGCATCACTTAATATAGCCTGAAGGAAAAGAGGAACTTATAAATGTTCTTTGTGCATTTCTCAGAGGTAAGTAAACAAATAGAATGTATTCAGGGATGCTAAGTTAATGTGATGACACTTTGCTCAGTGCTTCAGTGGATTGAAGAAAATGTAAGCTTTGCCTTAGAACTGACTCCTTATGGCTCAAAAAACTATAAAGTCCACGAAAACATCAAACCCCATAAAGCACCACAATATGGCAGGGATTAAATCAAATCTCATAGTTATTACTCTAAACATTAATGGCCTTAATTCACCCATCAAGAGACACAAGTTAACAGGGTGGATCAGAAAATTGGACCCCTCAATCAGTTGTCTTCAAGAAACCCATATCACCATGAGTTCGAGCCCTCCCTGAGACTACATAATGAATTCCAGGTCAGCCTGGGCTAGACAAGACCCTACCTCAAAACAAACAAACAAATAAAACCTACTTGCCAACACAACAGACATAAACACTAACACCATCATAGTTGAGGGCTTCAATACTCCACTATCATCAACAGATAGATTATCAAATAGAAAATCAACAAGAAAGTAAGAGAGCTCAACAAAACCATAGATCAACTAGACCAACAGACACCTACAGAACATTCTACCCCTCTTCTCAGCAGTACATGGAACCTTCTCCAAAATAGATCAAATACTGGGACATAAATGTCAGACCACAATGCTATAAATCTAGAAATTAACAATAAGGAACTCCATCAGCTCTTAGAGACTGAACAAAACACTTTTAAATAATAAATAGGCAGTGGATGGAATAAAAAATGAAATTGTAAAATTTCTGGATTTAATGACAATGAGAGCATATCATACCAAAACTTATGGGACACAATGAAAGCAGTCCTTAGGGGAAATTTCATAGCACTAAATGCCTTCATAACAAAGGCAGAGAGATCCAAAATCAATAACTTAACCTTCTAAAGGCATTGTAAAAACAAGAAGACTCCAACCCAAAAACTCCATGCAGAAAGACATAATCAAGATGAGAGCAGAAATTAACGAATTGGAAACTAAGAAAACAATTAAGAAATTGATGAAACAAAAAGTGTGTTCTTTGACAAAATAAAAAAGATTGTTAAACTTCTGGATAATTTTATCAAGTAAAAAAAAAGAGAAGCTTCAAATTAACAAAATTAAAAATAAAAAAGGAGTGGGCTGAAGAGATGGCTTAGCAGTTAAGCACTTGCCTGTGAAGCCTAAGGACTGTGGTTCGAGGCTCAATTCTCCAAGACCCACGTTAGCCAGATACACAAGGGGGCACATGTATCTGCAGTTCATTTGCAGTGGCTGGAGGCCCTGGTGCACCCATTCTCTCTCTCTCTCTCATTCTGTGTCACTCTAAAATAAATAAATAAAACTAAAACTAAAATAAAAATAAAAAGGAGAGACCAAGCAGACATAACTGGAATTGGAAGAATCATCAGGACTTACTTCCAAATTCTCTACTCCACACAACTGGATAATCTGGAAGAAAATGGTAAATTCCTGGACATATACCACCTACAAAAACTAAACTCAGAGAAGATTAATCTCCTAAACAAACCTATCACACCCATAGAGATTAAAAAGGTAATCAAAAATACTCCCTCCAAAAAAGTCTAGGACCAGAATGCTGCTCAGCCAAATCCTATCAAATATTCATGGAAGAGCTGATACTAATTTTTCTCAACCTGTTCCACATGATCAGCGAATAGTGAAAGCTCTCAAACTACTTTTGTGAAGGTAGTATCACAATAATTCCAAAATCAGACAGAGATACAACATGAAAAGAAAACTATAGACCTGTATCCCTCATGGACTTAGACACAAAGATCCTGAACAGAATCCTTGCAAATAGAATTCAACAACACATCACAAGTATTATCCACCTTATCAAGTAGGCTTTATCCCAGGAACGCAGGGTTGGTTCAACACATGGAAATCTGTCAATGTAATATACCACATAAATAACCCTAATCAGAAAAACCACATGATCTTTTCAATAGATGCAGAAAAGGCCTTTGACAAAATAAAACATAACTTCATGATCAAAACATTGGAGAGATAGGCATGGATGGTGTATACCTACCTCAACATAACAAAGGCTATATATAAAGCACCTAAAGCTCAAATAATACTTAATAGGGAAAGACTCAAGGAATTCCCATTGATATCAGGAACAAGACAGGGGAGCCCACTCCTATCTCTGCTCTTAAACACAGTACTAGAAGTCCTAGCCCAAGCAATAGAAAGGAGAAAGAAATAAACCAGATACAAACTGGAAAGGAAGAAGATGACATGATCCTATACATAAGTGACCCAATAGCCACCATGTCAAAACTCTTAAAGGTGATTAATACCTTCAGCAAAGTGCCATGATACAAAATCAATGCACAAAATCAGTAGCCTTTCTATATGCAAAGGACAAATTACAGAGAAAAAAATTAGCAACACATTTTCAATAGCAACAACAACAACAAAAATACCATGGAATAACACTAACCAAGGGTATGAAATATATATATAATGAAAACATAAAAAAGAAATTGAGGAGGACTTGAGAAAATGGAAAGGACTCTTATGCTACTGGATAGGCAGAACTAACATCGTGAAAATTGCAGTCCTACCAAAAGCAATATACAGATTTAATGCAATACCAGTAAAAATTCCAGCATTATTATTCACAGAGATAGGAAAAATTACTCCAAAATTCATATGGAATGGAAGCAGACCTCATATATCCAAACATATCTTCAGCAAAAGAAAAACCTCTGGAGGCATCACCACACCTGATCTAAAGCTATATTACAAAGCCATAGTAACAAAAATATAATGGTATTGACATAAAAACAGGAATATAAACCAATGGGACAGAATTGAGTTTCCAGACTTTAGGTCATAATACTATAGCTACCTTGATCTTTGAACAAGGCCCTAATAATGTAGACTGGATAAAAGATAGCATCTTAGCTGGGCATGGTGGCACATGCCCTTAATCCCAGTACTCAGGAGGCAGATGTAAGAGGATCACTGTGAGTTTGAGGCCACCCTGAGACTAACTACATAGTTAATTCCAGACCAGCCTGAGCCAGAGTGAGACCCTACCTCAAACCACCCCCCAAAAAAGGTATCATCTTCAACAAATGGACAAACTAGATAATCATACAGAGAAAAATAAAACTAAACCCATACATCTCACCATGCACAAAAATCAAGTTCAAATGGACCAAAGGCTTCAATATAAGACCTGAAACTCTTCTATTGCCATAAGAAAAATATAGGAGGACCTTTCCATCATTTAGGAGTGGGATAAAACTTTCTGAATAAAACACAAGTAGCTCAGGAACTTAAACAAGCATTTAATCTTTAGGATCTCATGAAGGTGAATATTTTTCTCACAGACAAACATACCATAAGCAGAGCCAATTGACTACCCACAAAATGGGAGAGAAGTTTTGCTGGCTATACAACTGACAGAGGCCTAATTTCTAGAATCTACAAAGAACTTAAACAATTAAAAAAACCCAAAAAACAAAAAAACAGCTCACAATATGGAACAGATACCTGAATAGGGAATTCTCAGAGGAAGAAATACAAATGGAAAACACACACTTAAGAAAATGTTCAACACCCCTAGCCATCAGGGAAATGCACATTAAAACAACTATGAGATTCCACCTTGCCCCAGTAAGGATAGCAAACATAAAATTAAATAAAAACAAATGTTGGGGAGGATGTGGAGAAATAGGAACCCTCATTCGCTGTTAGTGAGAATGTAAGCTGGTACAACCACTATGGAAAGCAATATGGAGACTCCTAAAAAGGTTGACTATAGAGTTACCAACAGACCTACTTATTCCCTTACCCTAAAAGTGCCATGCCTCAGTCCAGTGATATTTTCTCCACTGTATTTATAGCTACTAAATTAATAATAGCTAAGAACTGGAATCAACCCAGATGCCAACCACTGCATGAATGGACAACCAAGATGTGGTTTATCTACATGATGAAATTCTACTCAGCAGCTAGAAAAAAATAACACAATGAAGTTTGTATAAAAATGGTCAAACTTGGAACAGATCATACTCAGTGAACTCACCCAACCACAGAAAGACAATCATCATATGGTTTTGCTCATCTGCAACTCCTAACCTGGATCAGCCCAAGATGGTGACATACATAATGGGCTTCTTGAGGACTAGATAATAAGGAGGCTAGGGCTTAAGGGGAGGGTAAGTGTGTGTTTGGGGGAGGGAAGACAAAACTGAATGCAAATGAAACTGGTATCATAAAATACTATATCCTAGAAGATATACCAAAAGGTTGAACCCTCATCAGTACTTTAGAGGGAGCACCTGAATTGAAGGGCCTGGAGAGGGTGAGATAAAGCCTAACCTTAAATTTCTCCTGTTTCTTTTTTCTTCCTGGTTTTTCTTTTTCTTCCTTCCTTCCTTCCTTCCTTCCTTCCTTCCTTCCTTCCTTCCCTCCTTCCTTCCTTCTTTCCTAATTTATTTCTTTTCCTTTGGCACTGGCCTGTAACTATCATTACCAGGATGTGACTAACACCCACCAGAAACTGTTGATCAGAGAGACCTACAAAATTTCCAAAAACAAGAGATACTTCTGTTAGAGCTCTTAATTACCCACCAGAGGTTAATGATAAGACCCTACTGCTGAAGACACCATATGCTGTCAGTATAGGGATGGAGAGATCTGGCTGGAATTTGGAACAGAGCCAGTCTCCAAAAAGGTAGCCTGTCTAGTGTTAGAATGTACTACATGAGCTATTGAGGGAAAGTGGCCAACATCTGTCTGAGAAATTCAAGGTCTAATCTACTCAGAAGCAAACAACCTGACATGATCCTCACACAAGTACAATAGTGGCCATAGCCATTGTGGGTAACCAACTGCTCTTGGACTGGCTACCGGATATTCTCAGTGGAAAGAAACCCTTATCTGGAACTGGGAAACAAGTCAGAATCATATCCAGATAATGAGTTTGCTCTCCAATATCAAGCTCCTACTAATCGTGGACCACAAGAGGGCCTACCCCCATTACATTATCTCTAAACTAATAATGAGTATCCCTTTTAACCTGTGATGACTTCACTCTCTATTGGAGAATCTGTTTTGCTTTTTCCAATGGAAGCAGGACCTGAAGAGAGAAATGACCTCTTGCAGTTCATGAGGGGCCCAGCTGAAACCATAGAGGGATTGGGGAAATGAGCAAAAATGCTGCTTTCTTGGTGAATCTGATATCAGCACAAGGGTGAAGGAGATAGATACTAAGGACACTCAACACTTTCCAAGCCAGAGGTCCAGAAGCTCCTGTGAGCTCATCACTGAAGTAGACTTAAAATGAACCCAACATGACTCAGGCAATTTTGTGGAAGATGGGGCAGAAAGATTATTAGAGCCTGAAGTTGGGACAATATGCACAGAGACATTGCCTTTTCCCCATAACTGATGGGTGCCCCTACAATGCACTACCCACAATCTCCATGGCATTACTGGCATCCCTAAAGAGGATAATCCCTTTGGAAGGGGAAAGGAATGAAAATAAGGATGGTACTGTTTACATACTATGTCCATAACTAATAAAATAAATAAAAAAAGAGAGAGTGCAGTTGTGAAGGGGAAAGTGTGGGGAGAGGGAATTAGCATGAGTTCATGTCTATAATTATTGAAGTTGTCAATAAAAATACATTTTAAGAAAAACCGTGCTGACTTCACTCTCCATTGGAGAATCCTCTTCTCTTCCTTGGAATGGAACAAAACCCAAGGAGATAAGCTACCCACCAAACTTCAGCTAAGCCCTAGCTGAAACCACAGAGGAATTGTGGAGATGAGCAAGAGATGCTGCTTTCTCACTGAACCTGATAATTTAGCTCTAGGGTGAAGGAAATAGACACTGAAGATGCTCAACACCTACCAAAGCAGAGATCCAGAGGTTCCTAAGAATTCAACAATGAAGTAGACTTAAAACACACCCAGCATGGCTCAGGGAATTTTGCAGAAAAATGGGGCAGATATATTATTAGAGTCACAAGTTGGAACATTATGCCCTGAGCATTGCTTCTCCAGACTGCTACTCCACCTATAATCCCCACAAAGATAACCTGCGACCACAATGAGGAGGGCCCCCTTGGAAGGGGGTCGGGGATAAGGAAGGTAAACACAGAAGGGATCTCATCATAAGCGTTTCATTTTCTAATAAGCAAAGCCACGCTAGAGCTGAAGATTCTCCTCATCTGACTAGCTCTGTGGGAAAACTTTACTTCCTCTGTAAGGAAAACAAAAGAAACAACTGTTTTCATTAAAAAAAAAAAAAAAAAAAAGCTCTGCAAAAGAAAATGGAACACAATCTCACATGATAGGTAAATCAAAACCAAAAACTATGTATAGTGCTGGAGGTATATCATAGAGATTAAGGTGCTTGCCTGCAAAGCCAAAGGACCACGGTTTGATTCCCCAGGACCCATATAAGCCAGATGCACAAAATGGCACAAGTGTCTAGAGTTCTTTTGCAGTGCTGGAGGCCCTGGAGAGCCCATTCTCTCTGTCTCTGTCTCTCTCAATCAAATAAATAAACATTTTAAAATAATAACAATAGAAGAACTAGCTTCTAGTGCTGAGCCCAGAGGAACTGAGGAGATCAGGGCTGTCTGGTATCAGCTGTCCAGATTCTGGGAAGATGAGAAAGCAGACACCGGTAATGTGGAAAAATTTGAGATCCTTCCACCGGCTTTTTCCCTTCTGTTTTTGCCCACCCATGCTTCCTTCACAAATAATGCTGACACCCCCTCCACCACAAACAGTGTAAACTGTAATTATAGAACCAAAACAGGCATGATGGACTGAACATAACAGATGCATGCAGGTCAGGAGGGGGCTGAAATGGGTATGATGAAATCATCAGCCAGCCAGCCAAGAAGGGGCAATAATTGGGTACCACCAAATTTTATCTGGATTGTGGGGTAAGCAAATTTAAAAAGGTAGAAACAAATCTCTTTCTTTGGGAAAATCAAAGCTGCCTATGACATATGTTAAGCACAGAGGAAGGATGAGAGAGTGAGTGCAGTGCTGAATCCTGCTAGTGGCCCTTTTACCTCATGACAAAGAGGAAACTGGGGCCATAACTGCTGACCACAGGGTCCACTTAAGAGCAAAGAACATGGTAAAGGCATGAGATGGGAACTTCAAAAGGTAAGTTTCCCAATCATGCTTTAGCCTACTTGCTAGTAGCTTAGCAGGTAGTGAGGAATCACCTGCATAACTCTGCTTCCTTCACCTACAGGCTCCTGGAAAGAGGACAGGAAGCCAGGCATCTGTTAAAGCACCAGTAGATCTGAATGCAGACATTTTATATTAGCAAATCTCTTTTAGGTCCACTGTATGATGATTATCTCAAAAGTCCCTTCTTCCTCTGACACTGTAAGTTCCATCATGCCATCTACTACATGAGGTGCTGCACTGTGTCCTTACAAGGCAAAGATGAAAAAGCAAGAAGTTGGGACACAAGCAAAACATATGAAGGATCAAATCTCTATCTGGCAGTTGGTAGATGTGTAAGGCTTTCATTTATCATTAAAAAAAGATGAAAATGGACTTCAGGTTAAGATGGTAGGTACCACGTCAAAGCAGTCTGGGGTAAAAAGACCAAAAAAAACTCAGCAAAATACACACTTTTACTAAAAAGTGAGGTGTATAGGAAATTGAAGTGGCAGCGGAGAAGTAGAAGAGATCCAGAGCATCCAGAGCCCACACAGGCTGGCAAAAGCAGCCCTGGCAGGTCCGCCAACCACAACAGCGGCGGCAGTGCACCAGAAAGCTGCCAGGCTTGGCTCAAGCCACAGGAAAAGCCAGGTAAGGGGAGTGTCCACTCACACCAGGGCTCTCCACAACTCAGGAAACGTGAAGGGAGAGCAGCAGTGAGCAACAGCAGAGCAGATCACAAGGTAGAAGGACACGTGGAACAGTGAGAGAACCAGAGCAGCTGTGGCTCCCTACCCTCCCCCACCACCTGAGCCCAGCTCCAGCGAACAGAGAAGCGGTCCTGGAACCCGGCCACACCAACTTGAGCCGACAGTGGGACCCAGGCAGGAGCAGAGTCCGGCACTGGTAACAGTGGCCCCAGCAGCAGCATACCCAGCAGCAGCAGCTTCAGAGGCAGCAGCGGAAGATCCAACAGCAACAGCTTCAGTGTCAGCAGAGCCAGTGGACCCAGCAGCCCCAGCTTCAGGCAGCATTGGAGGCTCCAGCAGTGGCAGCTACAGCAGCAGCAGCAGACACAGCAGCAGCAGTGGACACACCAGTAGCAGCTTCAGCAGCACTTTTGACAGACCCAGCAGCAGCAGCTTTAGCAGCAGCAGTTCCAGCAGTGGGGGTGCCGACCTGCAGGGCCACACTTTCCAGGCTCGATTTGCACCTCAGGAAAAGCCAGTACCCAGCTCCAGAAATCAGAACAGCAGCGCAATGACCCAGGCAGCAGCTTGACTGAGACCAAAATCATACAAGGTAAATGGGATTGCACAAGGGAAGGGTCTCACTTGGTCAAAAGCTGACTTGGATCCCTCAACAGACCATAAATCTTAACCTCTTTGTTGATAGAGGATCTTAACCTCTTTGTTGTTAATAACTACTCTTGCATACATACTTGGGGCTGTTTTTGATTGAATGTGGACAGTGTTTAGTTAACTTTTAGAATCTACCTGTATTTTATTCCACTCAGCCTACTTGAATACTCCCATAGCAGGGAAACTCAACCCCTAGGAACACCTTTGTAGATATTTGAGAGTCTTAAGAGCCACACCTAACACCTTAAGCTCCTACCCTGAAAATATATAACATCAAATCAATTGATGCAGCTAAGAATACCCAGCTAGCTAGAAAATACAAGCATTAACTTAATCCAAGATGCAAAAATATATACATTATAACAAAAGAAATACTAAAAAGCAAGACAATATAAATCCACCTAAAAGAATTAATGCATCAGATATGACCTCAAGTGAGAACGAGTTGGAGGAAATGCCTGAGAAAGATTTCAAAGGAATGATTGTAAATATGTTCAAATAGATCAAAGAACAAATCAAAAGAATCAAAGAAGAAACCAAAGAGAAAATAAAAGGAATCAAAGAGGAGATCAAAGAAGATTCAGGATACCAATTTAATGAAATAAAGAAGGCAATACAAGACATAAGTAAGGAAACAGAAATAATAAAGGAAAACCAGTCAATGAAGCAATGAAGAACACAGTTAATGAAATACAAAACTCTGTAGAAAATCCCACTAGTAAAATGGATGAAGGAAAGGACAGAATATCTAAGCTAGAAGACCAGGTGGCAGATCTAATACAGTCCAACAAAGAGAAACACAAACTTATAGAAAAGTATGAGTGGGAATTTCAAGATATTCCGGACACTATGAAAAGATCCAATATAAGAATTCAGGCCATAGAAGAAGGAGATGAATTTCACTCCAAAGGCATAGTAGGCGTCTTCAACAAAATCATAGAAGAAAATTTCCCCCAAATTGGGAAAGAGGTGCCAATGCAGATACAGGAAGCCTTTACAACCCCAGTCAGACAAAACATGGAAAGAACCTCTTCTCGCCATATTATAATCAAACTTCCAAACACACAAACCAAAGAAAAAATATTGAAAGCAGTTAGAGAGAAAAATCAAGTTACCTACAAAGGCAAGCCCATCAGGATTACAGCAGATTATTCAACACAAACTTTAAAAGCCAGAAGGGCTTGGAGTGATATATTCCAAGTTCTAAATATAACAACTGTCAACCAAGGTTACTTTATCCTGCAAAGCTATCCCTTCAAATAGAAGGAGAAATAAGGACATTCCATGACAAAAGCGGGTTGAAGGAATATTTGAAGACAAAACCAGCTCTATAGAAAATACTTGATAGAATCCTCCATGCTGAAGAAAAGGAAAAGCACACATATAAGGAAGCTAGAAAAAAAAGAAAAAGAAAAAAAGAGCAATACTCAAATACTAGTTAACCCAAGAGAGCACAGACAGAACCAAAACCACAAAAAAAAAGCAAACATAAATACACACCTTTCAATAATATCTCTTAATATCAACTGCCTCAATACCCAACCAAAAGACATAGATTTGCAGACTGGGTTAAAAAGCAGGATCCTATAATTTGTTGTCTCCAAGAGACTCACAATTCTAGAAAGGATAGACATTATTATTATCTTAGGGTGAAAGGTTGGAAAATGGTGTTTCAAGCAAATGGGTTTAGAAAACAAGCAGGGGTTGCTATCTTAATATATGACAAGGTTGATGTTAGTCCAACATTAGTCGAGAAAGATAAGGAAGGTCACTTTATATTGATTAAGGGCACACTCCATCCAACAGGAGGACATTACAATCCTAAACATATATGCACCTAACATGGAGGCTCCCAAATTCATCAAATAAACACTATTAGAACTAAGATCACAGATAACACCAAACACAATGGTGGTGGGTGACTTTAACATCCCACTCTCATCAATTCAGAGGTCATCCCAGGAAAAAATAAACAGAGAGGCATCTGGACTAAATGAGGGCATAGAAGAAATGGACCTAACAGATATATACAGGACATTTCATCCAAAGGCTACAGAATACACATTTTTTTCATCAGCACATGGAACATTGTCTAAAATAGACCATATATTAGGACACAAAGCAAATCTTAACAAATTCTGGAAAACTGAAATAATTCCTTGCATTCTATCTGACCACATTGGAATTAAACTACAAATCAGTAACAAGAAAGGCTATAGAGCATACAAAAATCATGGAAACTAAACAATACACTACTACATGATGAATGGGTCAATGAAGAAATCAAGAAGGAAATAAAAAAAATTAATAGACTCAAACGATAATGAGAACACAAAATATCAAAATCTCTGGAACACAATAAGGCAGTTCTAAGAGGTAAATTTATAGCCTTAAGTGCCTATTTTAATAAATTAGAAAGGTCACAAGTAAACGACCTAATGCTTCACCATTAAGCCTTGGAAAAAGAAGAACAAGGCAAACCAAAATTCAGTAGATGGGAAGAAATAATAAAGATTAAGGCAAAAATTAATGAAATAGAAACAAAAATAAAACAATCCAAAGAATTAATGAAACAAAGAGTGGGTTCTTTGAAAGGATAAACAAGATCAATAAACCCTTAGCAAATCTGACCAAAAGAGACACAAATTAAAAATCAGAGATGAAAAAGGTAACATCACAACACATTCCAGAGAAATTCAGAAAATCATAGGGACATACTATAAAATCATATACTCCACAAAGTATGAAAATCTGAAAGAAATGGATGTTTTCCTTGATTTATATGACCTACCTAAATTAAATCAAAATGAGATTAATCACTTAAATAGACCTATAACAAACATGGAGATCTGAAAAGTTATCAATAATCTCCCAACTAAAAAAAGCCCAGGCCCAGATTTACCAGACCTTTAAGGAAGAGTTGCTTCTTAAGCTTTTCCAGGAAATAGAAAAAGAAGGAATTCTACCAAACTCCTTCTATGAGGCCAGCATCACCCTGATACCAAAACCAGGCAAAGATAGAACAAAAAAAGAAAATTACAGACCAATCTCCCTCGTGAACATAGTTGCAAAAATTCTCAACAAAATATTGACAAGAAGAATACAAGAGTGTAAAAGAAAGATCATTCACCCTGACCAAGTAGGCTTTATCCCAGAGATGCAGGGATGGTTCAACATATGCAAATCTATAAATGTAATACATTATATAAACGAGTTGAATGACAAAATCACATGATCATCTCATTAGAAGCAAAGAAAGCATTTGACAAAATCCAACATCCCTTCATGATAAAACTCCTACAGAGACTGGGAATAGAAGGAACATATCTCAATATAATAAAAGCTACTTATGACAAGCCTACAGCCAACATATTACAAAATGGGGAAAAATTGGAAGCTTTTCCACTAAAATCAGGAACAAGACAAGGGTGTCCACTGTCCCCACTATTATTAAATATAGTTTTGGAAGTCTTAGCCATAGCAATAAGGCAAGAGACACACATAAAAGGATACAAATTGGAAAGGAAGAGATCAAGTTATCATTATTTGCAGATGACATGATTCTATACATAAAGGACCCTAAAAACTCTACTAGCAAACTGTTAGAGCTGATCAAAACCTACAGCCATGTAGCAGGATACAAAATAAATACACAGAAATCAGTAGCCTTCATATATGCTAACAACAAACACACAGAGGATGAAATCAGAGAATCACTCCCATTCACAATAGCATCAAAAATAAATAAATAAAAAGGTACCTTGGAATAAACTTAACCAAGGAAGTAAAGAATCTCTACAATGAGAACTTTAAAACACTCAAGTGAGAAATTGCAGAAGACACTAGAAAGTGGAGAAACATCCCTCTTCCTGGATTGGAAGAATTAATATTGTGAAAATGGCAATCTTACCTAAAGCAATCTGGATTTTTAATGCAATCCCTATCAAAATTCCAAAGGCATTCTTCATGGAAATAGAAAAAACAATCCAAAAAATTCATATGGAATCACAAAAAACCTCGAATATGTAAAATAGTACTGAGCAACAAAAATAAGGCTTGTGGTATCACCATACCTGATTTTAACCTATACTACAGAGCCATAGTAACAAAAACAGCATGGTACTGGCATAAAAACAGCCATGTAGATCAGTGGAACAGAATAGATGACCCAGATGTAAGCCCAAGTCGCTATAGCCACTTGATATTTGATAAAAATGCCACAAATACTCAGTGGAGAAGAGACAGCCTCTTCAGCAAATGGTGTTTTGAAAACTGGATATATATCTGCAGAAGGATGAAAATAGATTCTTCTCTCTCTCCATGCACAAGAATTAAGTCCAAATGGATTAAAGACCTTAACATCAGACCTGAAACTCTGAAACTTCTAGAGGAAAAAGTAGGGGAAACCCTTCAACATGTTGTTCTTGGCAAAGACTTTCTGAATACAACCCCAATTGCTGAGGCAATAAAACCACAGATTAATCACTGGGACCTCATGAAATTACAAATATTTTGCATTTCAAAGGACACAGTGAAAAGAGCAAAGAGGCAAACTACAGAATGGGAAAAAATCTTCACCAGCTATATATCTGATAGAGGATTAATATCTAGGATATACAAAGAACTCAAAAAGTTAAATAATAAGGAATCAAACAAGCCAATCAAAAAATGGGCTATGGATCTCAATAGAGCATTCAAAGGAAGAAATATGAATGGCATATAAGCATGTAAAAAAAATGTTCTATGTCACTAGTCATTAGGGAAATGCAGATTAAAACTACATTGAGATTCCATCTCATTCCTGTCAGAATGGCCACCATCATGAAAACAAATGACCATAAATGTTGGCGGGGATGTGGAAAAAGCGGAACACTTCTACACTGCTGGTGGGAATGCAATTTGGCCCAGCCATTGTGGAAATCTGTGTGGAGGTTCCTAAAATAGCTAAAGATTGATCTACCATATGACCCAGGTATAGCACTCCTGGACATATATCCAAAGGACTCATCTCATTTCCTTAGAAGTACATGCTCCACCATGTTTATTGCTGCTCAATTTATAATAGCTGGGATATGGAACCAGACTAGATGTCCCTCTACTGATGAGTGGATAATGAAGATGTGGCACATTTATACAATGGAGTTCTACTCAGTGGTAAAGAAAAATGAAGTTATGAAATTTGCAGAAAAATGGATGGACCTTGAAAGGAGTATACTGAGTGAGGTAACCCAGGCACAGAAATCCAAGTGCCACATGTTCTCTCTCATATGTGGGTCCTAGCTACAGATGATTGGGCTTCTGTTTGAGAAGGAAAATAATTAGTATCATGTTAAAAAGGAGATATAAATGGAAGAGAAAGGAAGGGAGAAGGGTACTTAATAGGTTGATATTGTGTATATGTAAGTACAATGATTGAGATGGGGAGGTAATATGATGGAGAATGGAATTTTAAAGGGGAAAGTGTGGGTGGGAGAGGGAATTTCCATGGGATATTTTTTATAATCATGGAAAATGTTAATAAAAATTTTAAAAAATTTTAAAAAGATGAAAATGGCAAAATCCTTAGAGAAAGGGAAAATAATTAAACAGGTCATGTGACCTCATCCTCTGGTTACTGACAAGTGTGGATCTTTTAAGAGAGAAAAATGTCTCTCTCTCTTTCTCTCTCTCATAGTATAAAGAGACAATTACTACTGACACTCTTGAGTCTATTCTAAACAGGTAGAGCAGACACATTGGAAGATTATTGCTGTAATTGTCTGGCCTCCCTTCCTTCCCTCACACCTCCCAGGGTATAGGTTGCCCCTGGGTTCTCACCTGCATTTCAACTAAACTTAAAGTGAGTAGGTACTGTAGGAGCTGATAGTAGATGAGCTTAGATGAATAATTAGACATTACTTTTGTTTGAAAAGGAGGAGAAAATTTGTCAAACATAAGCACTACCAACCTCTGCTAGCCTGGCTTCAGCTGGTGATAGGACAGCCCTGAGAGTCTTGAATTCTACTATTTAGTGGTTCTTTAATACTGAATGAAACACAAACCTCTTCTATGTGTGGGTGTTTACATGAAGAACCACTTGCTTGTCTCTCCTGACTAAATCCTGTCTGGTGGATGCAGTATTTCTTGTTACTGTTTAAAACTCAGAAAACAAACAAACAAACAAACAAACAAAAAAAACAGGTGGTTTCTGTTCCTGGAGCTTCCTGTTGGGCACATTTCTTATCTCCACCTTCCCTTGAGTGTTTTCATGTTGCATAGCCTGATCACACCCCTAGACTCACTTTCTCTCTTACCGTGTGATAATGCATGGTTAGCAAATGTCTCTATACCATAGGGCAAGTGCTCTGTAATCAAGTCAGGAAGGCTCCTTCCAAAGAAGGCCAGGGCAAGACAACTTCTTTCCACTCCCTGGGTGGTTTAAGAAACTCAGGTGTACAGACTGGAGTTTACTAGAAGTGCTAGTCCTCTCAGAAAATCAAAAAGCACCCCCCAACACCACAAAAAAAATTTGTTTCAAACGTCCCCAATATCAGTGTATCCTAAGCTTTAGTGGGACCTCTTGTGGACCTGCTGGAACCCAGGACAGAAGTGTGAACTTTCTCCCACTCCTGCATGGCCAGTGGGAAGGGTCATCTTGCAGTCTCCCTTGCTCATGTGCTTCCAACTCTGGCAATTCAAGGGAGGCTAATTCTCTCAGAGAGTACTCGCTGCTTCTTCAGTAGCAGAAGGGAAACAGAGTCCCAGTTCTGCCTCCAGAGGGCTTCCATTACCACAGTGTTTACCACTTCCAGAGGGCTTCACCACCTCCCACTTCCAGAGGACTTAACCACCTCATGTTTACCACCTCCACACCACCCCTTGTGTTACCACTTCCAGAGGACTTCACCACCTTGTGTTTACCACCTTCAGGGGACTTCCACAACCTTGTATTTACCACCTCCAAAGGGCTCTGCCATCTTGTGTTTTACTCCTTTCTGTTATGCCCACAAGTCTGCAGTCTTGGTAATTTATCACAGCTAATTCTTAATCTTCTGAATCTGAGCATGACTGATTACTATAGCCCTGATAACCCATTCAGTATTCAAATGAGGACAGGTGGACACAGAGGAGACTGAACTGCTGCAATGAAGCATCTTGCTCCTTCAAAGCTACATTGAAATTATGGCCTCTGTCGCCTTGGAGTCCCTTGGATCTTGATTCTACTTCTTATCATACAAGGGTGGTTTCATATGAAAGGCACATGTTACTCTCCTCCCACAGTGACAGGTATTATAGGTGTGTTCTTGGCATCAACAGTGGCCTGGCTGGCCGTGGGTTAGAGGTGGAAGTCTGATAAATCTCATACTGTGTCATATTAATTTCTCTTTCCTTCTTTTCTGCCAGGGCCTGATGACCATTTACCCCAGGTTTGGTGTGGCTTCAGGACTGGTCCTGAAAGCACAAGCACGTAGCCTTGCTTTGGCAAGACATTAACAAGATGGACACCTAATTTTATGGTTGGCTTGGTCCTGAGGTTTATGGGCCTGAAAGGGGTAAAAATGCCCAATATCCCACATACAAACAACTGAGAAGTATGCAGGGAGTTGTTATCTCTACTCAATGCTGTACTCAGTCTATTAAAATGTTCATTTCATCTAGAAACATCCCTAGACATACTCAGAATAATACTTGGCCAAGTTTGACCATCTCAAGCTAGTCAAGCTCACAAATGAAGTTAACAACTGCTGCTATGGAGTCTAGGGGACTGTGAATATGGCCAAAGGTCTTTCAGGGACCAAAAGAAGTTTGACTTTTTCCAAAATTAATAAGGGTTGGCCAGCATGGAATCCTCTGCAGGCCAGGACCCATGGGAAGCAGCAAGGAGGAAGGACTGTTTCCATACTTGAGAGCCATGTAGGGCTCAGGCCCTTGGAGTCACATAGAAAACCTAGCTCCATTTCCATTACTTACTATCTGAAGATCTTGGGCACAGATCCACTGCACAGTTTAAGTGAAACTTGGCCACCATTTTTACCATAAAGGTATCATCATGGGGTAAGATGTGAGGGGTGTCTTCATGTCTCAGCACAATATCAGGAAGTCATTTAGTGACATCCAGCTATACTTTTGCTTCAGCCCTAATGATTCCAGGAACACTGGCTTTGAGAAATGTGGTGGGTTTGACTGGTCATTTGGGCAACAGAGAACATCCATCCAAGACCACAGTATCACAGTTTAGGGGAAGCTTTAAAGCATGAAGCTAGAAGGAGTGAGGCTTTTCTGGCATCACAGGTAGACACACTCAGCTTGTTACTAACAGAGCACACCCTGAGGCCTCATCACAAAGTGCTTAGGGGCAGTCAGAATTAGAGGCTGGGCACAAGTATGTCCTTCAGGCACTACTTTTTTTTTTGCTTCCTCTTAACATTGGTAACTTTCTTAATCCTGGAGCCTGCTAAGTTTCCAGAACCTGAATATTTTGGCCATATTCTATGAATTTGTATTCTGTTCAGGGAAAAGTATTTCTCCCACACCTTGTTTCAACAGGCTACCATTCTTATCTTGTTGGCCCATGGCAGGAAAATGAATTTTTCAATTAATCAGATAAATTCATAAAGATTATGGTAGTTTTGGGGTTACTGGATCCTAAGAAAAGCATACAATTGGGTCAGGAAGATTCAAAATCAAAATTTGAATGCCAGTGATGAATTAATATCAGGTTGATAAATAAAATGTTTTGGGAGACCTCAATATAAGAACTGAAACTCTTCTCTTACTGGAAGAAAAAAATAGGAGGTATTCTCCATGATATAAGAGTAGGGAAAGACTTCCTGAACAAAACCCCAATAGCCCAGGAAATTAAACAATCACTCAACCAATGGGATCTCATAAAGCTAAAAAAGCTTTTGCACAAACACAACATAAGCAGAGCTAATAATTACCCACTGGGTCTTTGCCAGCTATACTACTGACAGAAGCCTAATAACTAGAAACTACAAATAACTCAGAAAACAAAACAATTAAAAAAAAAACCTCTCTCCAAAAATAAGACAGAGAATGGAATAGGGAGTTCTCAGCGGAAGAATTACAAATGGCTAAAACACCCTTAAGAACATGTTCAACACCCTTAACCATTACAGAAATGCAAATTAAAACAACCATGAGTTTCCATCTTACTCCAGTAAGGATGGCATTCATTAAAATATCTAAAAACAAATAGTGAGGATATGGGGAAAGAGAAATCCTCATCCACTGTTGGTGAGAATGTAAACTTGTACAACCACTGTGGAAATCAATGTGGAGACTACTGGAAAGAATGAACATAGAGCTATGAACAGACCCAGTTTTCCCTTACTGGGCATTTATCCTAAATATCCCATGCTTCATTATAGAGATTATTTGCTCAACTATGTTTATAGCTGCTGAATTCATTCTAGCTAAGAACTAGAATCAACCCAGGTGCCCATTATTGGATAACAAAATTGTGGTACATTTACACAATGGAATTCTACTCAGCAGTAATAAAAAAATGATACAATGAAATTTGTAGAAAAATGGACAGACTTGGAACAGATCATAGTCAATGAACCTGGACTTGCTTGAGTTGCGGACATACCTAACGGACAATTCAAGGCCCTGAAAATAGGGATGGAAGGGTCAGGGGAAGAGAAATGGAGGGGGAAAACAAACACAAAACTAAATCTAAAATCAACTAGTACCATAGAAACCTTTATCCTTGGAGATAGAACAAAAGATATAACCCTCAAAAGGAGTAAGGGAAGAGCACTGGAAAAGAAGGGTCCTGGAGAAGGTGAATGAAGCCTAAACTTAGATTTTTTTTTTTTTTTGTCTCTGGCCTGTAACTTCTAGTATCAGAAATTGTTGTTACTCACATTGAGCTGTTGATCACAGAGACCTATGAGGTTCCCAAATCAAGACAGCTTTCTGACAAAGCACCCATATGAGGCAAAAGCTAAGACCCCATTGCTGAAGATACCATATGCTGCTGACACAGAGTATGGAGAGAGCTGGCTGGAATATGGGAGCGCACCAGTCCCCAGACAGTTAGCCTGTCTGGTACAGGAAAGTGCAACATGAGATGATGGGGGAAGGTGGCCAACAATACACAGAGCAACCAGAGGTCTAAGCTATTCAGAAGCAAACACCCTGACAGGATGTACACAGCAGTGCGATAGTGGCACACAGTTTCAGTGGGTAATAGCTTTCTGATTGGCTAAGAGATCTGCTTAGTGTAAAGGAACCCATACCTGGAACTGGGAACTAGATCAGAATCCTATGGAGACACAGACTATGCTCTTCAGTGTCACGATCTCACTAAACTTTGGCTAAAGGAGGGGTGACACACATCAAATTATCCCTAAATTAATGATGCTTATCCTATTTAAGCTATGCTGACTTCACTGTCCATTGGAGAATCTGTTTTTCTTCTCAGAAGGTAGTGAGACTGATAAGATAAACTACCCCTCATATTTCAGCAAGCCACTGCTGAAACCACAGAAGAATTGGGGAGGTGAGCAAGAGTGCTGCTTGCGTGCTGAACCTGATAATCAGCATCAGAGTGTAGGCAACAGACCCTGAGGATACTCAGCACCTACCAAAGCAGAGAACAGAGGCTCATAAGAGCTCATCACTGAAATAGACTTAAAACTCACCCACCATGGCTCAGAAAATTTTGCAGAAGAGGGGCCAGAATGATTTTAAGAGCCACAGGTTGAGATAGTATGCTCAGCAATATTCCCTTTCCACCAAAACAACTGTCTGCTGCTCCCACAACACATAAACCACAACTCCATAGAGGATGCCTGCAACCCCACTGAGGAGTGTTTCCAGTGGAATGAGGCAGGGACGAAGGAAAAGCAGGTATGAACACATGATGTATTCATACAAAATATGTTGTTAATAATAATAATAATAGGACTTCAGATCAAGATGCCATCTGGCTAACCATGCCCCAAGGGAAGAATAGGCAAGACCCTTAAGTTTCGGGGGGGGGGGTATCTCTTGTTTAGGGTTTTGCTGGTTCTAGTAAGCTTCCAGTGGGAGGGTGTGGAGGAGCAAAATAGGGAATCTGCTAATTTCCACACTCTCAGGTAGCCCACCAGTACCCCAATTCACTCAAGCAGCTGTCCTAGCTGCAGTCCCAGTAGGAGGTCCCTCCTTCACTAATTATAGGCAAGTTCACCCAAGCTAGCAAGCTAGATCCTCTGCCCTAGGATTTCCTGCCACCAGGCAGAGCTCCCTGTGTGCAATTGAATTACAAGTCATCGTTCCTGCCCAGCCTTGCTGAACCCCTCATGCAATCACCATTCCCACCCAGACAGGCTGACCCCCACCCATGCATGTGATTGCAAATCCCACTCAGCCTTGTGAATCCCATGGGCATGAACAATTGTCATTCCTGCCCAGCCCTGCTGACCCACAGAGCATGCATGATTGCTGTTCCCACCCAGTCTTTCAGAACCCCGTGACCAATTGGGTGGTGAGGATGTGAAGAATTAGGAACCCTAATCCACTGTTGATGGTAAGGTAAGATGGTACAATCACATTGGAAAGCAATATGGAGACTCCTGAAAGAGCTGACTATAGAGTTACCAACAGACCCAGTTATTCCCTTACTGGGTATGTACCCTAAAAGCTTTAAACCTCAGTCCAGAGAGATTTGCTCAACCATGTTTATAGTGGCTCAATTCATAATAGCTAAGAGTTGGAATCAAGCCAGATGTCCACCACTAAAGAATGGATAACTAAGATGTGGTATATCTATACAATAGAATTCTACACAGCAGTAAGAAAAAAAATGACACAATGAAATTTGAGGAAACATGGTTGAACCTGGAACAGATCATTCTCAGTGGACTTACCCAATCACAGAAAGATAATCACTGCATAGTCTCACTCATCTACAGCACCTAACCTGAATCTATCCAAGATGCCAAAATACCCAGCAAGCACCTTGAGGACTAGACAATAGAGTGGGTAGGAAGGGAGGAGAGGGAGGGGAGGGCAAGGTAGGGCCTGGGAGACACAAATCTAGACCCAAATGGCAATGATACCATAAAATTCTACATCCTAAAAGGTAGACCAAATATTGAACCTTCACCAGGCCCTTAGAGGGAACACCTGAGCCACAAGGCACTGGAGAGGGTATGATGAAGACTGACCTTAATCTTCTACAGCTTCTCTCTCTCTCCCTCTCTCCCTCCCTCTCTCTCTCTCTCTCTCTCTCTCTCTCTCTCTCTCTCTCTTTCTCTCTCTCTGCTCTCTAACTCTTTTATATTAGTTATCTTGTTCTTCCTTTCCTTAGTGGGCAATGATCTGTAAGTCCCAGTACCAGCATGTGGGTAACATCTACAATTACTTGTTGATCAGAGAGACCTACAAGTTTTCCCACAAGAAGACAGAATTATCTCAGAGTACTTGATGACCCACCAAAGGTTAATGGTAAGACTAAACTGCCAAAGACACCATATGCTGTTGGGAGGGAGCTTGGAATGACCTAGCTGGAAACTGGAAACGAGTCAGTCCCCAGACAGTCAGCTTGTCTAGTGCTAAAGGTGTTACATGATTGAGTGGGGGAAAATAAATATCTGTCTAAGCAACTCATGGTCTAAACTACTCAACAGCAATCAAACTGATGTGATGCACACACATATGCAATAGTGGCACACAGCCATGGTGATTACCCACTGATTTAGCTAATAGGTCCACTCAGTGGAATGGAAAACATACCTGGAATGGGAAAACAAGTCAGAACCATATCCAAAACAAGCCTGCTCTCCAGTATGAAGCTTCCCCCAATAATGGACTACAAGAGGTACAACACCTATTAAATTCTCTGTAAAATAATAATGGGCATCCATGTACCTTGCACAGACACCAATATATCAGAGGATTTGCTTCTTTTTCAGATGGATACCGAACCTGAGGAGAGAATCAGCCCATCGCACCCCACCTGTGCACCAGCTGCAGCCATAGAATTAGTGGGCTAATGAGCAAGAGATGACTTCTTGGTGAACCTGCTATCAGCAAAAGGGTGAAGGAGAAAGACACAAAGAACACTCAACTCCTACCAAATCAGATATCCAGAGGCACAGAGACTCCCAAGACCTCCTGTCACTAAAATAGACTTAAAATCAACCCACATGGCTCAGGGAAATTCACAGAAGAAGGGGTGGAAATATTGTTAAAGCCATAAGTTGGATCATTATGCACAGTGACATTGCCTCTCCCACATAACTGAAGGCCACCCCCACAATGCAACACCCACAATCTGCAGGGGGGACTACATGGAAGAGGCTAATGATGTACCATCATGGCTGTATACACACTATATGCATAAGTAATAAAAAATAATAATAATAAAGAGTGCTTTTCCTGACTCCCTTGATCTATAGCACAGAATTCTGTATAGTGGGTACAAAGAACAAATACTCTGTTGGGGTCTAGTATCTAAGGCTGGTTAAGCTACCTATGGGAAGCTGCTTCCATCTGTCTAATTTAAGGCTCCCTAGGTGATCAGACATGTTTGTACTTGAAAAGCTCTTCTCTCTTCCCAGTGTCTGTCCAGAATGCTGACAAGGGTTTGGAATTTTTTGTTAAGAGGTTTGAAAACAAAACAACTGTCATCAGAATGCTTCTTGACTTTCTTGCTGAGTGTTCCTCAAAGGCTCCCATTAGATAGAGTGGCTATTTCTGAAGCCTAACTCCACACCTCAGATAACCTTCTTCTTGTCAGGTTCCCCCTCATCCTGGAAGGGAAACAGTCTGCCCTCAGGCATTATGAGAACCCAGATTTTCACCCTTCAGGAAGACCCACCTGCAGCTAGCTCTTGTCCTTCGTACATAATCTTCAACCTCCCATCTTCTAGACTCATCAGCTCTTGAATTATGGAAGTAATGGACAGATGGATAAGGGAGGTTATTACACAGAAAAGAAAATTATCATTCAATGAATAAAGCAGACATTAACTTAATGTACAAAGCATTTTTTGGTGCTGAAAATATAGTGGAGTGCAGGCTTTGCCCACCACAGAAGTCAGTGTGGAGTTAACAAGGAAGTACACCTTTGTTGATATAAACACATTTACTGTGGATGGGCCCACATCACAGTTCTTATTTGATGCTCATGTGTATGTTGAGATTAGTTACTCAGGAGATGCTTGCAAACTTCTACAATATTTGACAGCCATGTCAAGCACTGGAAACATGGATGCTCAGCACTGACTTCATGGACTAATGCATACTGTGTGTGTGTGTGTGAATCTCCAGGAGGAAACAGATAAGGAGCACAGTGATCATGTGCTAAAGGGCATACATAAGCATTATAGACCCTGTGATTTTGGGCTTTCCAAGGACATTTCCTATATTGAGAATGCATTGCAATTATCATCTTAGAGAACGGCAGGTTGGGAGCTAGAGAGATGGCTTACTGGTTATGATGTTTTCCTGCAAAGCCTAAGGACCTAGGTTTTGTTGGGAGCTATGAACCAAACCTCGGCCATGTTGACAGAAACCACCACATAGCAAGTTAAGTTTCTATTTCCTCATCTAATGATCTATTACTAGAAATGAAGGAGCTGTTACGCCTGGGTGACAGCCTCTCCTGGTGCTGCTGGTAATTGATGAAGAAACAAAGAAATTACATTTAACCAGTAACCCTGTGATCTCTGGCCTGGTTATGATTCCTTCCCCCTACAACCCATAAAAACCTATGTGTAAAAATAAACTTTGAGACCTTGACAAATACCTAGCTTGGTCTCCTTCTTGTGTTTGTTTGCCTCCCCCATTCAGGTTAGCTTCTCCCCAAGTCCTTGTTCAACTCCCTGCTGGCCAGGGCAAGTGGCGCCCGAACATGAGGCCCAGGGTATGAATTAAAAACCTGAATGTCACTTGAGTAGACAGCCATCCCACCATTGGATCGCCACCCCACCATGGGGGTGAGTGAAGATCCACATAGAGGTCACTGCAGGCAGTCCGCGCCTGTAATACAGACCTGCACTGTGATCGACGCAGAAAAAGCCCACCTGAGAAACTGATCCATTTGAGGAAAATGATGAAGTTTAGGCAATTAAAGTAAAGACTATTTAGTCAAATTTTAAGACACAAGGGTTGCGGGTTTTCTCTTTCTACTTCTTTTCCTCCTTTTACTTTCGGTTGGTGCCATCGTGTGGAATTGCAACATAGCGACATGGCAAATGAAGCCTCTTGGCCAGGGCTACCCTCTGGTATTGGCTGAAGGCCCCTAGCTCCCTGTGCAAATCCCAACAGCCTGTTCAGGAGTTGGCAAAGACCTCCTATCTAGCCTCTCTTCCTATCAACAAAACTGGGTACACAACAGCCAGTAAATCCCCTTAGAGCAGCTGCCAGCTCTTCCAATTGCAGTTAGGCTTACGGAAGGCCCACCGGGAGATCACCCGTGCCGGTTCTCTGACCTGGAACATTGCCCTTTGGTCTTGCCGTTTCTCCACTTTCCTTTTCTATCATGGGACAGACACTAAGTAAACAGGAACTTTTTATCTGGGGGCTAAAAGACACCCTCAAGACTCATGGAGCAAAAGTTAAGAAAAAAGATCTTGTACATTTTTTCCTCTTCTTAGAAGATTTATGTCCATGGTTTCCCGAGGAAGGTACCATTGATGAAAAAAGATGAGGGAGAGTGGGAGATTCTTTAAAAGATTATTATAGGAGACTTCCGATTAAGATGGCAGTGTAGGTACCACACCAAAGAAGCCTAAGGGGGAAAAAAGACAAAAAAAACCTAAGCAAAATACACACTTTTACTAAAAAGTGAGGTGTATAGGAAATAGAAGAGGCTTCAGAGAAGTAGAAGAGATCCAGAGCATCCAGAGCCCACACAGGCCGGCAAAAGTGGCTCCGGCAGCTTGGCCAACTGCTGCGGCAGTGGCACACCAGAAAGCTTCCAGGCTTGGCTCGAGCTGCAGGAAAAGCCAGGTGTGGGAAGCTTCCACTCACACCAGCACTCTCCGCAACTCAGGAAACGTGAAGCGAGAGCGGCAGTGAGCAACAGAGGAGCAGACGGCGAGGTAGAAGAACACGTGGAACAAGAGAACCAGAGCAGCTGCGGCTCCCTCCCCTCCCCCACCGCCTGAGCCCAGCTCCAGAGAACAGAGCAGTCGTCCCGGGACCCAGCCACGCCAACTTGAGCTGACAGTGGGACCCAAACAGGAGCAGAGTTCGGCAGCAACATCAGTGGCTCCGGCACCGGTAACAGTGGCCCCAGCAGTAGCAGCTCCACTTGCAGCAGCAGCGGCAGACCCAGTAGCAGCAGACCCAGGAGCGGCAGCAGTGGCAGATCCAGCAGCAGCAGCTTCACCAGGAGTGGTGACTCCAGCAGTGGCAGCTACAGCAGCAGCAAAGGCAGCAGCAGCAGTGGGCCCAGCAGCAGCAGCTTCAGCAGCAGCAATTCCAGCAGCAGGGGTGCTGATCTTCAGGGCCACACTTGCCAGGCTTGGTTTTCCCCACAGGAAAAGCCAGTGCCCAGCTCCAGAAATCAGAACAGCAGCCCAACGACCCAGGGAGAAACTTGACTGAGACCAAAATCATCCAAGGTAACTGGGATTGCATCAGGGAAGGGTCTCACTTGGTTGCAAGCTGACTTGGATCCCTCGAAAGACCAGAAATCTTAACCTCTTTGTTGATAGAGGATCTGGTCATTATAATAACTACTCTTGCAAACATACTCGGGGCTGTTTTTGATTGAATGTGTACAGTGTTTAGTTAAACTTTAGAATCTACCTGTATTTTATTCCACTCAGCCTGCTTGAATACTCCTATAGCAGGGAAGCTCAACCCCTAAGAACACCTTTCTAGATTCTCTGAGAGTCTAAGAGCCACACCTAACACCTTAAGCTCCTACCCTGAAAATATATTACATCAAATAAATTGATACAGCTAAGAATACCCAGATAGCTAGAAAATCCAAGCATTAACTAAATCCAAGAGGCAAAAATATATACATTATAACACAAGAAACACTGAAAAGCAAGACAATATAAATGCACCAAAAAGTATTAATGCATCAGAAATGTCCTCCAGTGAGAACGAGTTAGAGGGAATGCCTGAGAAAGAGTTCAAAGGAATGATTATAAATATGTTCAAAGAGGTCAAAGAACAAATCAAAAGAATCAAAGAGGAAATCAAAGAGGAAATCAAAGGAATCAAAGAAGATGCAGGGTGACAATTTAATGAAATAAAGAAGGCAACACAAGACATAAATAAGGAAATAGAAATAATAAAGAAAAACCAGTCAGAATTACTAGCAATGAAGAACACAGTTAATGAAATAAAAAACTCTGTAGAAAATCTCACCAGTAGGATGGATGCAGGAGAGGACAGAATATCTAAGCTAGAAGACCAGGTGGCAGATCTAATACAGGCCAACAAAGAGAAACACAAACTTATAGAAAAGTATGAGTGGTAATTTCAAGATATTCGGGACACTATGAAAAGATCAAATATTAGAATTCAGGGCATAGTAGAAGGAGAAGAATTCCACTCCAAAGGTATAGTAGGTGTCTTCAACAAAATCATAGAAGAAAATTTCCCCCAAATTGGGAAAGAGGTGCCAATGCAGATACAGGAAGCCTTTAGAACCCCAGTCAAACAAAACCCAGAAAGAACCTCTCCTCGCCATATTATAATCAAACTTCCAAACACACACACCAAAGAAAAAATATTGAAAGCAGTTAGAGAGAAAAATCAAGTTACCTACAAAAGCAAGCCCATCAGGATTACAGCAGATTATTCAACACAAACTTTTAAAGCCAGAAGGGCTTGGGGTGATATATTCCAAGTTCTGAAAGATAACAACTGTCAACCAAGGTTACTTTATCCTGCAAAGTTATCCATTCAAATAGAAGGAGAAATAAGGACATTCCATGACAAAAGCAGGTTAAAAGCATTTTTGATGACAAAACCAGCTCTACAGAAAATACTTGATAGAAGCCTCCATGCTGAAGAAAAGGAAAAGCACACATGTAAGGTACCTAAAAAAACAAGCAATACTCAAATACTAGTTAACAGAAGAGAGCACAGGTGGAACCAACCCCACACACACACACACAAAAAAAAGGCAAACATAAATACACACCTTTCAATAATATCTCTTAATACCAATGGCCTCAATGCCCAACGAAAAGACATAGGTTTGCAAACTGGGTTAAAAGGCAGGATCCTACAATTTGTTTTTTTCCAAGAAACACACCTTTCTACAAAGGATAATATCTTGGGGTGAAAGTTTGGAAAACGGTGTTTCAAGCAAATGGGCCTAGAAAACAAGCAGGGGTTGCTATCCTAATATCTGACAGGGTAGACTTTAGTCCAACGTTAATCAAGAAAGATAAGGAAGGTCACTTTATATTGACTACGGGCACACTCCAACAGGAGGACATTACAATCCTAAACATATATGCACCTACCATGGGGGCTCCCAAATTCGTCAAACAAACACTATGAGAACTAAGGTCACAGATAACACCAAACACAGTGGTGGTGGGTGAATTTAACACCCCACTCTCATCAATTGACAGGTCATCCAAGGAAAAAATAAACAGAGAGGCAACTGCACTACATGAGGTCATAGAAGGAATGGACTTAACAGATATATACAGGACATTTCATCCAAAGGCTGCAGAATATACATTCTTTTCAGCAGCACATGGAACATTCTCTAAAATAGACCATATATTAGGACACAAAGCAAATCTTAACAAATTCAGGAAAATTGAAATAATTCCTTGCATTCTATCTGACAACAATGGAATTAAACTACAAATCAGTAGCAAGAAAGGCTATAGAGCATAAACAAAATCATGGAAACTAAACAATACACTACTACATGATGAATGGGTCAATGAAGAAATCAATAAGGAAATCAAAAAATTTATAGAGTCAAATGATAATGAGAACACATCATATCAAAATCTCTGGTACACAATGAAGGCCGTTCTAACAGGTAAATTTATAGAGTTAAGTGCCTATCTTAAGAAATTAGAAAGGTCGCAAGTAAACGACCTAATGCTTCACCTTAAATCCTTGGAAAAGAAGAACAAGGCAAACCAAAAATCAGCAGGCAGAACGAAATAATAAAGATTAGGGCAGAAATTAATGAAATAGAAACAAACAAACAAACAAACAAAAAAACAATCCAAAGAATTAATGAAACAAAGAGTTGGTTCTTTGAAAGGATAAACAAGATTGATAAACCCTTAGCAAATCTGACCAAAAGAAAGAGAGAAGACATACAAATTACTAAAATCAGAAAACAACAAGGTAACATCACAACAGATTCCAGAGAAGTTCAAAAAATCATAGGGACATACTATAAAAGCATATACTCCACAAAGTATGAAAATCTGAAAGAAATGGATGATTTCCTTGATTTATATGACCTACCTATATTAAGTCAAAATGAGATTAATCACTTAAATAAACCTATAACAAACATGGAGATCCGAACAGTTATCAATAATCTCCCAACTAAAAAAGGCTAGGCCTGGATGGATTCACTGCTGAATTTTACCAGACTTTTAAGGAAGAGGTAACACCATTGCTTCTAAAGCTTTTCCATGAAATAGAAAAAGAAGGAATTCTACCAAACTCCTTCTATGAGGCCAGCATCACCCTGATACCAAAACCAGGCAAAGATAGAACAAGAAAAGAAAATTACAGACCAATCTCCTTCATGAACATAGATGCAAAACTTCTCAACAAAATATTGGCAAGCAGAATACAAGAGTATAAAAGAAAGATCATTCATCCTGACCAAGTAGGCTTTATCCCAGAGATGCAGGATGGTTGAACATACGCAAATCTATAAATGTAGTACATTACATAAATGGATTGAAGGACAAAAATCACATGATCATCTCATTAGATGCAGAGAAAGCATTTGACAAAATCCAACATCCCTTCATGATAAAAGTCCTATAGAGACTGGGAATAGAAGGAACATATCTCAACAAGAAAGGCTATTTATGACAAGCCTACAGCCAACATATTACTAAATGGGGAAAAACTGGAAGCTTTTCCACTAAAATCAGGAACAAGTCAAGGGTGTCCACTGTCCCCACTTTTATTTAATATAGTGCTGGAAGTCTTAGCCATAGCAATAAGGCAAGAGACACACATAAAAGGGATACAAATTGGAAAGGAAGAGATAAAGTTATCGTTATTTGCAGATGACATGGTTCTATACATAAAGGACCCTAAAGACTCAACTAGCAAACTGTTAGAGCTGATCAAAACCTACAGCAATGTAGCAGGATACAAAATAAATACACAGAAATCAGTAGCCTTCATATATGCTAAAAAAAAAACACACACACAGAGGATGAAATCAGAGAATCACTCCCATTCACAATTGCATCAAAAAAAATAAAGTATCTTGGAATAAACCTAACAAAGGAAGTACAGAATCCCTACAATGAGAACTTTAAAACACTCATGCGAGAAATTACAGAAAACACTAGAAAGTGGAGAAACATCCCTTGTTCCTGGATTGGAAGAATCAATATTGTGAAAATGGCAATCTTACCTAAAGCAATCTACACATTTAATGCAATCCCTATCAAAATTACAAGGCTTTCTTCATGGAAATAGAAAAAACAATCCAAATATTCATTTGGAATCACAAAAAACCTCGAATATCTAAAATAATACTGAGCAACAAAAAAGAGGCTGGTGGTATCACCATACCTGATTTTAACCTATACTACAGAGCCTTAGTAACAAAAACAGCATGGTACTGGCACAAAAACAGACATGTAGATCTGTGGAACAGAATAGAGGACCCAGATATAAGCCCAAGTAGCTATAGTCACTTGATATTTGATAAAAAGCCACAAATACTCAGTGGAGAAGAGACAGCCTCTTCAGCAAATGGTGTTTTGAAAACTGGATATATATGTGCAGAAGGATGAAAATAGATTCTTCTCTCTCGCCATGCACAAGAATTAAGTCCAAACGGATTAAAGACCTTAACATCAGACCTGAAAGTCTGAAACTGCTAGAGGAAAAAGTAGGGGAAACCCTTCAACATATTGGTCTTGGCAAAGACTTTCTGAATACAATCCCAATCGCCCAGACAATAAAATCATAGATTAATCACTGGGATCTCATGAAATTACAAAGATTTTGCACTGCAAAGGACACAGTGAAAAAATCAAAGAGGCAACCTACAGAATGGGAAAAAATCTTCGCCAGCTATATATCTGATAGAGGATTAATATCTAGAATATACAAAGAACTCAAAGATTAAATATTAAGGAATCAAACAAGCCAATCAAAAACTGGGCTATGGAGCTAAATAGAGCATTCTCAAAGGAAGAAATACGAATGGCATATAAGCATCTAAAAAAATGTTCTGCGTCACTAGTCATTAGGGAAATGCAGATTAAAACTACATTGAGATTCCATGTCACTCCTATCAAATTGGCCACCATCATGAAAACAAATGATCATAAATGTTGGTGGGGATGTGGAAAAAGAGGAACCCTTCTACACTGCTGGTGGGAATGCAATCTGGTCCAGCCATTGTGGAAAACAGTGTGGAGGATCCTAAAACAGCTAGTGATTGATCTACCATATGACCCAGCTATAGCACTCCTAGGCATATATCTAAAGGACTCATCTCATTTCCTTAGAAGTACGTGCTCAACCATGTTTATTGCTGCTCAATTTATAATAGCTGGGAAATGGAACCAGCCTAGACGTCCCTCAACAGATGAGTGGATAGTGAAGATGTGGCACATTTATACAATGGAGTTCTACTCAGCAGTAAAGAAAAATGAAGTTATGAAATTTGCAGAAAAATGGATGGACCTGAAAGGATTATACTAAGTGAGGTAACCCAGGCCCAGAAAGCCAAGCGCCACATGTTCTCTCTCATATGTGGATCCTAGCTACAGATGATTGGGCTTCTGCGTGAGAATGAGAATACTTAGTAGTAGAGGCCAGTAAGGTAAAAAGGAGACATAAAGGGTAGAGAAAGGAAGGGAGGAGGATACTTAATAGGTTGGTATTGTATATAGGTAATTACAATGATTGTAATGGGGAGGTAGTATGATGGAGAATGGAATTTCAAATGGTAAAGTGTGAGGGTGGGGAGGGAGGGAATTACCATGGGATATATTTGGAATCATGGATAATGTTAATAAAAATTAAAAAATAAAAAAAATAAAGATTTTTAACATGTTTTTCAGTTTTAATGAATTAGCACAGTATAATTTGAATCATATTCCCATCTTATTGCCCTTTTTGTCCCCCTCCCCCTCCTCTTTCCCACACTCTTAGTCCACTGAGCACCCTCCTTGTTCTAAGTAGTCTTTATTCTATACTGATGTCTCAACTATTTTGTCCACTGTCCTCTATGTCAAAATGCCAAGATATTTGAAAGTCTTTCAGGGGCAATGACAACTCCTATGAGGTCATGAATGCACCAGTTGGTTCATGACCAAAGGATAATGTACCAAAATACTTCTTCCCATCCTATAGGTCTTAATTCTTTTTCCCCTATTTTCCATAATGCCCCCTGAGCTTTGGAAGGCACTAATTTTCTTATTTTCTAAATTGAATGCATGGTTTATACATTTAAACATTGATTAATGTTATTCTTATATTTGGTTAGAGAAATTCCCTTTCTGGAAGAGGATGAAAGGAAGAGAAATCCTAGTACTTATCTTTGGAAGAGTCATATCTATAAGACCTAGAAGTTCTCAGGAAACATGCCAGAAAATGTTGCAGAGAAATAGTGAGGGCTGATATTTTTCCCAGTTAAGGAAGTGTCTCTATGGATATGGCAGTACACACTGAGGAGACTCAAAACTCATCAAAACTGAGTAGAAGAGATGATTGGGAACTCATCATAAAGGTTTGGTTGGCATTGACTCTTTATTACATGTTACCTCCCCATGGAAGAACCAATTAGACCAACTGGGGCAAATCTAGTGCAGTGACAAGGAACAAGTGGGATACATGTGTGTGCTCACATATGCATGTGGGCGTACACACACACACACACACACACACACACACACACACACAAAATGTTGGTCAATGGTACCATCAGGGGATATTGTTCAGAGACAAGGGGGATGCTTTCAGAATCAAAATTAAGCCATTTTATGTAAGCAAATTTTGATCTGAGTTTGAGGACCGTCTAAGCTACATAGACAGTCCTGTCTCAAAGCCAACAATAGAAATGGAAGCTATTTTTTCCAGCCCTTCCAAATGTAACTAAATCATGAAAGTTGGTTTTTATGCAGTTACTTGGCACTAAATCTGTTATAGTGGAATTAATTTTAGTACTCCATATATACAACTATTTAACAGGAAATATTTTGATTTTTTAAAATTTTTCTTGAAATTTACTTTCATATATTTGATTTTTTTCTTTTTGTCTTCTTTCATTATTTATTATTATTATTATTAACAGCATATTTTGTATGGATACATCATGGGTTGGTATGCTCTTTCCCCTTGTTCCTGCTTCAATCCTGCTGGTGATGCTCTTCAGCGGGGTTGCAGGTATTCCCTATGGGAATGTGGCTTAGGCATTGTTGGAGCAGCAGTCAGTTACTTTTGAGGGGAGGGAATGCCTCTGAGCATGATATCTCAACCTGTGGCTCTTACAATCTTTCCACCCTCTCTTCCACAAGATTCACTGAGCCATGGTGGGTGAGATTTAAGTCTTCAGTGATGAGCCCTTAGGAGCCTCTGGATCTCTGCTTTAGTAGGTAGGTATTGAGTATCCTCAGGCATTGATTATCAGGTTCACCGTGGAAGCAGCATTCATGCTCATCTCCCCAATTCCTTGTTAGTTTCAGCTGTGACTTGGCTGAAGTGCATCTCTTCAGGTCTTTCTACCCTCTGAAAAGGAAGAACAGAAAGATGTCAGCATAGTTTAAATAGGATAAGTATTATTAATTTAGGGAGAATTTGATATATGTAATCCCTCTTTTAGCCAACAACTAATGAGAGTTTGACACTGGAGAGCATAATATTTGTCTCCATAGGATTCTAATCTGGTTTCCAATTCCAGATATGGGTTTCTTTACACTCAGTGGATCTCTTAGCCAATCAGAAAGCTGTTGGTTACCCACTGAGGCTTTGTGCCACTGTTTCCCAGGCATGTACATCCTGTCAGGGTATTTGCTGCTGAGAACCTTAGACCTGTGGTTGCTCAGATATAACGTGAACAGTAGTAACGGGTGCATCTGAAAACAAGGGCCCTGGATAGGGCTGAAGCTTAAAAAAATGTGTGTGTGTGTGTGTGTGTGTGTGTGTGTGTGTGTGTGTGTGTGTGTGTCTGGCCTGTAACTCCAGTACCAGAAATCACTTGCTATGCATAATGAGCTATTGATGGGAGAGACCTACCAGGTCCCCAAAACAAGACAAGTTTCTGTCAAAGTACTTGATTAGATGCCTGGGGCAAAGGTAAGACCCTATTGCTAAAGACACCATATGCTGCTGACACAGAGCATGGAGAAACCTGCCTGGAATCCAGAAGAGAGCCAGTCCCTAGATAGTTAACATGTCTAGTGTTGGAAAGTGCTACATGAGCTACTGGGAGAAAGTGGCTACTCAGAAACAAACACCCTGACAGTATGTACCTCTAGATTTTCTGACTTTGAGTTTTTCTTGTACTACAATTTATAATGACACTTCTAGTTTGGGCTTATATATCTGTCTCTTTTTGCCTGCATGCTTCTGCATTGAGAAGTCCCTTTCTGATGTACTGGTTTATCATTGGTCCAGATAATCTACAAATTCAGATTGGCCTGTGTCCTAGTTCCCTCAGTGTTGAGGAGTGGTCACATACAGCATAGCAACTGAAGCAGTACTCAGAAGCTGTTGTTCTAAAAAAAACTTTGACCACTCACTGGATTCCATAAGATAGGAAATGTAGAATGGACACCTGATATCTCTGCCTTCATTTTGTATTTGCCTGTCTCTTTATTTTGGGTTAAAGGCACAGATATAAGCCATTGCTCCTGAATCCCTTGGGATTTCACTAATAGAATAATTTTATGGTCTGGGCATGGTGGTACATGCTTTTAATCTCAGGACTTGGGAGGCAGAGGTCAGAAGGCCGTTGTGAGTTCAAGGCCTCCTTGAGACTACATAGTGAATTCCAGGTCAGCTTGAGCTACATTAAGACCATACCTCCATAAACAACAAGCACAAAAAATCTCATGGGACAGAGCACTTCTACACCAGATGTTAGATCTGTCTATTAGGGAGAGGTAGTACCCCGGAGTCTCATGCATTATCTTATAGAAGTGGAACTGAGTAAATAAACCATGACCCATCCCTTAGCCTGCATTGCCCTTGTCCCAGTTTTTCCTCCACTTAACCCTAAATCTCATAATAGTACCTCAAAAATAAAACTGAGGGTCAATGGACCTCTTTATTCTTCTTTCCAATGTGATTCAGTAAATCTTCTCTCTCTGCTTTTCACTGTCCTAATGTCTATTGGGCCAGCTGACTGAGCCAAGCCTATGTTAAAATTTTATAATTAGGGCTGGAGAGGGCTTAGCAGTTAAGGTGCTTGCCCATGAAGCTTAAGGACCGATGTTTGACTCTCCAGATCCCACATTAGCCAGAAGCACAAAGGTGAGGCAAGCACAAGGTGGCACATGGCTACTAGGTAGTGTAAGTGGTTGGAATTTAATTGCAGTCTGAGACCCTGGTGTGTCAAGTCTCTCTCTCTCTCTCTCTCCCCATCAGTCTCTCTCTCTGTCTGAAATAAAAAATAAATAATTTAAACTTCTTACTACATGAATAATTATAATAATAATTACCACTTATATGGTGCTTTTTGTGCCAGCATTTGTCTGCAGTCCTTATATGCCCTACTTAATGTAATCCTTGGGACAATTGTGTGGTACAGATGGCTTTCTACCCCATCTTTTAATAATATCATAAAAGATAAAGTGACTTTCTCAAGGTCATGTGTCCTGAAAATTTCATTCTATTAATCATTAGGTTTCTTCTGGAGTGAAGCCATTGGCCTATGCTCTGTGAGAGGTATGTACTCTGCACCAAAAAAAAAAAAAAAAAAACAAGTGAAAAGAAATGCAAAACCTACCAACTTAATCATCCAGAGGACATTCTAGAGTTAGTTATGGTATTACATTTATCTTCCTTGTGACAATACCCCTGCATCAGCACTAAAATGTTTGAAGTGCATATCTATAATCCCATCATTTAGGAAGCAATGACAGGAAGATCAGGAGTTCAAAGGTAGCTTTGACTACTTGTCTCACAAAGCTGAGGGGAAAAAAAAAGTGTTCCTTGAGCACATAACAGCAGTGGTTTGTGTCCATATGTATGTCTACATTTCTGTGCATGTCATCATTGGAAGTTTGTATTGGTTGGAGGAGGGCTTGATGGGATTCATTGATCCATAAATGAGCAATGAGAGCCTCATGACACACTGTAGCTGAGCCATGAGTTTCTTTGTGTGACCAGTCAGCTTCAGTGACTCCATGGAAAGTAGAGTGCAAGTCTGTCCTATTAAATTCTGAAGTGCTTTCTTAGTTTGTCCTTTGTTTAATACACTAAAAAGTGTGTGTGTGTGTGTGTGTGTGTGTGTGTGTGTGTGTGTACAAGTGTATGACGTCTGTGGTCTGTGTGATATGGTAATGTATTTGCCGTTTGTAGTGTATGAATGTAGTATATATGATAGAAGTACGATGTGCTGTGTGTGTGTGTTTGTGATATGTGTCATGGTTTATGTGTTATATGTATATGGTATATGTAGATTATGTATGGAGTATGTGGAGAGTGATAGGTGTGTTTGTGTGTGGGGTGGGGTGTGTATTTGAAGATGTGCTTTGGGTTCATGATTGGGTTGCCAGGACTCAGAGAAATATCACCTCTACCTTGGACAAATCACCCTACTACTTACACTGCCACTTTACGACATTAACAAAACAGTGATAAAGATCATGGGTGCCTCATGGGGTAGTTCTGAGACTTAAATGATACAAATGCACAAACTTTGCACAAACTACTGTAGGGATCTGATTTCTCCAGAGACACTGTTCCCCCAGTTTACACATTTTAATTTCTCCCAGCAACTCTCCTGATGACTATGCTTCAGCTGTTTTCTGAAATGACTATTCCACAGTTTACTTTATTCTATCAGCCCACTGCCCCTCTGGTTGTGCTTGAGCTCAGGCCACCTGATGCCCTGAGGACACCAGAACACAAAAGCCTCTCAGCAGACATCAGGTTTGATGGGTGAGTGACTGCTCAGCCACAGCCACCATACAGGTGCTGTTCAACCAGGGATACCAGAATGGGCACAGTTATTTACCTCACATCAGGATAGGCAATCCTTACCAGTATCTCACAGAAAGGCCGATGAGAATGCCATGCCCCGAGGGGTAGGAAAGATCAACTTTACCTTTGGAACCTTGGAAAGCAGTGCAGTTTACACCTATTCCCACAACCAGCCAACATAGGGAGAAGTGATAAACATTTGTTACTTTAATTATAAATTCAAGTAGCATAATGTTTACTATTTTTATATTTTCACAGTGCTGCAGATGGAATTGGCTTCTACCATCTAGGCAAACCTCTCACTAGGCTGCTCACCCCCCGCCCAGCCTCCTAACCATTTTTCCATGCACACATTCTAGTGATATTAAATTAAATCCCCTAAGTCTGCAATCAGTGTGAGGCTTCTTATCTTTTCTGAGCTCATCTCAAAAGTACTGGCATTTCTAGGTGCTAGAGGTCCATTATGCCAGAATTAAAAATACTTAAGCATATATGCATGAGTGCACACACACATGTTATAAATACTTGTAATCATTCCCACATGACAGGTGTTGAAGACATATACATAATATTCAGTCAGCCATCAGTATTCCTTGAATGTGGAAGGCATGATATGATGGTGTTGGGATAGTCACAGAATCTGCCTCAATGATATTGAATGCTCACTAAATGCTGGTGCCTTCTACAGTTGTCTAAGGGGAAGGTTAACAACTATCCTCCACCTTTCTGCCTCTTTGTTTCTCCTCCTGATCTTACCATTTCATCTGTTAGACATCTGTCTCCATGAAGTATTATAAGCAATCTCTCATTCCTGCATCCTCACACCACAGTCTTGCCTGCTGTGTGGGTTATCTTTTCTTCTAATTTCCAATATTTTGAGCTTTCCTCAAATACTCAGGAATATGCCTGACACAGCACAATTATAAATTGTGATAAATTTCCCCTTTATTCCCCTGAGATCCAATTAAGAAAGCTTGAAGCAGAAGCTTATTGTCAGGCTTCAGCACTGTGATGCAGCAGCAAGTGTGCTCCCTTCCAGGTTTCTCCAGGTAGCTGGGCCATGTGGGCCCCTCTCCTTTTTTCCTGCCTTATGGTCCTCCAAGACCCATGTAGGAGAATATTTTTTCTCTCCTTTGGATTTGTTCCACTCCTATGTGTTCATAATTTATATAAGTAATTAAACTGTAGGAGGTTCAACAGCAAGAATGATAGATAGCTTGCAAACTTGCTACCATACAGAAAGTCATTCAAATTCACTTTATGTGATTCAATATACAATATTTTAGTCCAAATCTGAATACAGATTATATTGCAATACTCAGTGGACAATTTCCTTTGTTTTACATTAAAATTGTGAAATTTCTGAGGTAAAGGGCAAGACTAATACTAGAGTTATCTTTCTACAAGAGGGGGCTAATGTGTATTTGGAGCTTTCTAACTCAGTGCTTGAGGAAAGTCTGGTGTCTTCTACATCTTGGTTTCCTGTGCCATTTGCCAGCCCTACCATGACTCAGGGTGACTATCCCTTCTCAAAGTAATTGCCTTAAGACCTCAATGTGGAAGCTGGTACCTGTGTATTTCAGAGAAGCCCACGGAGGCTGTAATGACCCAATAGTCTCCTGTCCACAGGAGGGGGACAGCTTTACTGGGCTCTGCTAGATAGTCTGTAGAGATTGGCAGGTACAGTGAAGGGTGGTGAGGAATTGAGAAGCAAGATCAAAAGGGGGAATAGCTTGGAGAAGCAGACAGAATGATGAAACCTCTCTGGAAATAAAGCAAAAAATCAGAATGGACTGACATTCTGGTTAAATGGATAGAAACAGAAGGTAAGAGAGAAAAATTAAGAAAAGGAAGGATAAGAAATGTTGAATAACCATACAAAAGGGAAAAAAAGATAAAATCCTAAAGCACCACACAAATACAAACACACACACAGAGAGGGTGGGGAATCACAACAGGACAAAAAACAACCATAGAATGAAATGTGGCAGCTCTTATGTTACTATGGTTATCAGTATGAACAGTATGCCATTATCATTGGCGAAAAGTCTGAATATTATTTTTGTCAGATAATTTTACATGTCTTAAGATATTAAAAATCAACATTCCCCAAGTGCTAAATTTTTCTACTAAATAAGTATTCTCTATATGACTACATTCTTCCTCACTCATTTGCTTAAATTCATTTTTAAATTTTAATTTGTGAGGTACAAATTTGTTGTCAACCTCCACACATGTACGCAATGTACTCTGATCATAATCCTCTCAAATATCCTCCTTTGCCCCTTCTCCATGTTCCCTCCGCTGAAACCCTTTTTCCCAACTAGTCCCTCTCTATTTTGATGGTATGACTTTTTTTTATTTTAACCCTGCTCCACTATCCATGACTACATGTTCATTAAGAAAATCTTGTACAGGTAGCAAAAGCTGCTGCGAAAGCCAGGCTTGGTGGCACACTCCTTTAATCCCAGCACTAATAAGGCAGAGGTAGGAGGATCGCCATAAATTCAAGGCTACCCTGAGACTACAGAGTGGATTCCCAATCAGCTTGATCACAAGCTGATGGAAATTTGAGAGGTGGAAACTTGCTAGTGAAGGTGTGTTGTTAGGGGTGGCCTTAGAATTGTTATATCCAGCTTCCCCTTGACAGGACTTGGCTCACTCTTCTGCTGCTGTTTTTCACCTGTTGTGGCAGAGGTAACTCTAACATCTGCTTATGCTATCTTTTTCCCTGCCATCATATAAATAAAAATATTTACAAAAGTAAATATTTTACTCCTATCAGCTGCTTTTGGTTGGGTGTTTAATTCTAGCAATATGAAGATAACTGAGCAACTTGCTGCTAGAAATTGACTTTGGCTTTTGGCCTTTTGGAACTGATTTATGGGAGGAATATGGAATATGAAATATGGAATATAGAATATAGAATATGGAAGTATCTGAAACCTTCATCTAAGAGACACCTTGTAGTGTTGAAGATCAAGTTTGGTGGACCATTTTTGTCACAGTTGAAAGAACTAAATATAATACAACTGTGAATTGTGCAGGCATAGCTTATGAAGGGAAGAAAGAACTTTTTCAGGACTGAAAGTCTTTCTTCATTATTCCTGTATTCTGAAAACTTGTGCTGGGTTGTGTTGTATAGATAGGGACCGGTATGAGCAGAAGTATATGACACTGAAAGAAACAAAAGTTTCAGGCTGTAGATAATGCCCGTTCATCTGTAATTGCTAGAGAAATTATTAGAATTGAGGAATTGAGATTGGGCCAGCTGTTCCATATTGGGACAGCAGAAAGAATGCTGACTCTTTCAGGAACAAGGGGCCTGCATGCTAAAGAAATGTCCTGCTCTTTAAAGTTGGCTTTATTCCGCCCTGGCTTAAATTTGGTAGCCCACCTGGTACTATGGGAGTATGACAAATAAGGCAGGAAAGAGGGGATCTTTGAATTTGCAATGAGGTTTTTTTTATTATTATTATTTTATTTTAGAGAGAGCAAGAGACTGAGAGAAAACAGAAATAGAGAACTGGTGTTCCAGGGCCTCAGCCACACCAATTGAACTCCAGATGCTCATGCCAACTAGAGCACATGTGTGACCTTGTGCTTGTCTCACCTTTGTGCATCTGGCTAACATGGGTCCTTAGTCTTTGCAGGCAAGCACTTTAACCACTAAGCTGTATCTCCAGCCACAGGATTTTTTTTTTTTTTTGAAATATCAACTGGGCTTCTTGCACTACCTGTGTGTAGGCCCAATGGAGCCCATGGATGAACCATAGGTTGCAGTAAAAGCATCAGGAAATGCCAGGACTATGAGACAGTTGCCAAGGATATCTGCTTGCTTAGTATGTTGTTCCCCAGGGTGTGAGCAGCCCAACTGGAGGGGCAAAACTGCAACTCCAGAGATTTTGTCACTGATTAGAAATGTCAGACTTGGAGTTACAAGGTTTGTTTTAGATTATGTATTGTTTCAACCTTTTCTTTCAATGCCAAATGCCATCTTTTGCAATGTGAATGTTCATTCTGTGCCAGTATGCCTTTTTGCTTTACAGCTCACAGTTAAGATATTTTGGACTATGGGGATGTTGGAATAAGATCAAGATTGATGAAACTATGAGGACTTTAGAGTTAGATGAATACACTACATTTTACTTCATGGGTGTGATATCTTCAGCAATAAGGCTTTATCATTGAGTTCTGGTGGATAAAGAAGAGCTTTGGTAATAGTCTTTATTGGAGATCTTCAGGGGCATCCCTAACCAACTACTCACTGGTTCCAGTACCATTGCTGCTGGCTTGGGACAGCCTGGACTATGTGTATTGTGGAAGCAGACCTTTTGCTCTTAATTCTTGATGGACTGGACCTTGGGTCCCCAAATCCATGTTCCTCTGAGCCAGAGGGTACATGGGCCACTTTGGGATCTGGCTTCTTTCACCTGGCTCCCAAGCTTCCCAGTTCCTGGTTCCTAAACCCCCAAATCCCCTATGCTGAAGAGTGTATGCAACAAGAAGAAGTAGACCTGAGCTTCCAGTTACCAACCTCCCAGTTCCCCAGGTAATTTTGATGTACTGGCAATCTCCACAGTCTGCACATCTGCAGTTATAACCCCATCCTATTCCAATCCAGTTCATATTTAAATTAGAACACTCACTTAAGATCCTGCAAGTAAAAATACTTGTTTAATCCTCAATAAAAGAAGACTTTTACCACAAGACAGGTAGACCACGACACACACACATACACACACACAAAGTCAGAAAACATGAGAGATCCCTGCCAAGGATGCCTAGTGCCACAGTGGAAGCCTGAAGTGAGAAAACATTGAGAAAATAACAGATATTGAATCAAAAAATGAAAACACAATAAGCTATATGATTTAATCAATACCAATACAGATTTAATGCAATGACAATAATAATTCTAGCATCAGTCTTCACAAACATACAAAAAAATGTGTTCTCAGAAGACATATAGAATGGCAGGCCTCAGATATTCAAACATATCCTCAGCAATGGTATCAACATACACAATCTAAAACTATACTACAAAGCCATAGTAACAAAAATAGTATGGTACTGGCATAAAAACAGACATACAGACCAATGGGACAAAATTGAAGACACAGCACTAATGTCAAGTAACTATAGCTACTTGATCTTTGACAAAGGTGCCAATTATTTATACTGGATAAAAGACGCCAACTTCAACATTTGGTCCTGGGCAAATTGGATAACCACATGTAGACAAAAGAAGCTAGGCCCACTCATCTCACCATACAGGAAAACCAACTTCAAGGTCCTTAAAGACTTCAATGTAAGACCTAAAACAATTCAACTACTGGAAGAAAAAATAGGAGGTATTTTCTACCATATAGGTATGGGAAAAGATTTCCTGAACAATAACCCTCAAAAGATGGTATCTCATGAAGGTAAAATGTTCTTGCATAGACAAACATAAGCAGAGCAAATAGATTACCCAACAAATGGGAGAAATTTTTTTGCTAACTATATCACTGACAGAATCTAGAATTGACAAAGAACTTAAAAAACTAAATAATAAAAATTCAAACAGCCCACTCAAGAAATGGGGTAGAAAACTGAATAGGGAATTCTCAAAAGAAGAAATACAAATGGCTACCTCACACTTAAGAATTTGTGCAACCTCCCTAAACATCAGGGAAATGCAAATTAAAACAACCATGAGATTCCCCTTTACTAAAGATGGCAATCATTAAAACAACAACAACAACGAAATGCTGGGTGTGGTGGTGCATGCCTTTAACCCCAGCACTTGGGAGGCTGAGGTTAGGAGGGTTGCTGTAAGTTCAAGGCCACCCTGAGACTACATACTGAATTCCAGGTCAGCGTGAGCTAGAGAGAGACCCTACCTCTAATAACAAAAATAAAAATAAAAAAATCAAAATATAAGAAAAGTTGGTGAAAACGTGGAGAAAGAAGACCCCTCATTCACTGTTGGTAGAAAAGCAAGCTTGAACAAACACTATGGAAATCAACATGGAGATTCATGAAAAAGATGAGTATAGCACTACCAAGAGACCCAAGTATGCCCTTCCTGGGCATTTATCCTAAATGCTCCACCCTTCATTGCAGAGATATTTGCTCAAGTAATGCTTATACCTGGTCAGTTCATAATAGCTAAGAACTGGAATCAACCCAGGTGCCCATCATTGGACCAACGGATAACTACAGTAAGAAAAAAATATTCAATGAAATTTGTAGAAAAATGGATGTGAGAGAGGGATAAAGAGGGTGACTGGACCCCTGAAGGTACAAAAAAGAGAAAAGTTTACACTTGCTAAAAATCAAAGATAATCTGACTTATTATCTCCTTCTTAGTGGCCTAGACCTGTTTTTCTACAAATGTTGACCCCTCCTAGGAGGGAGGTCTTTTATAGGATTTAAACATTGTGGTTAATCAAATTCATCTCTCAAACTTGGCACCAGGGCTAGCTTCTTCCTGAGACATTCCCTACTCCTAACCAATCAGCTGTCCCACTGGTTCATCTGAGCTAGAAGACAGCCTGCCATCATAAGATTATAAATATCTTTGCAAGGGGTATACAGGCTCTCTGACCACTTGAAAAATTCCAGCTGTGGATAAGTTTTTCCCTTGCCTGGGCCTGAGCTGGGCCAGCCAGGAGGGACACCTAGACCTTACTCTCCACATGGGCTCCTTTATCTCCTCCAGGTCACCACATGACAGGAGCTCCTTGAACTTTCTCTTCTCTCTTTTCTTTCTGCTTTCTTTTCTTTTTGCTTTATTTTTTTTTTCAGACCCTCCATGTGGGATCTCTAGCCACGTGACTATCTTTCCTTGGCTCTGTACTTACCTCAATAAATGTAACAATTTAATAATTATCCTTCTTAGTCTTCATTATTATTCAATTCTTTAATTAAACAAACTTAAGGTTTGGGGTTCAAGGACTTTCCTAGCCCCTTTCACTCCACTATAGATGGACTTAGAACAGATCATACTCAGTGAACACACACAATCACATAAAAACAAACACCACATGTTCTCACTCATCTGTAGTTCCTAACCTCGATCAGCCTAAGTTGTTGGCCTATCAGAAAGGTAAATTGAAGCCCAGACAGTAAGGATGGAAGGATTTGGGGGAAGGGTAAGAGGATGGTGGGGAAAATAAGCACAAAACTAAACCCAAAATGTACTAATACTATAGAAAACTTTATCCTTGAAGGTTGACTAACAATATAACCCTCAATAATAGTATAGAGGTAGCAACCAAAACAAAGGACCATGGAGAGGTTGGGATGAAGTCCAACCTTAAAAATTTTTGGTTCTTCAGCCTAGATGTCCCTCAACTGATGAGTGGATAATGAAGATGTGGCACATTTATACAATGGAGTTCTACTAAGCAGTAAAGAAAAATGAAGTTATGAAATTTGCAGAAAAATGGATGGACCTGGAAAGGAGTATACTAAGTGAGGTAACCCAGGCCCAGAAAGCCAAGCGCCACATGTTCTCTCTCATATGTGGATCCTAGCTACAGATGACTGGGCTTCTGCGTGGGAATGAAAATACTTAGTAGCAGAGGACAGTAAGTTAACAAGGAGACATAAAGGGAAGAGAAAGGAAGGGAGGAGAGTACTTAATAGGTTGGTATTGTGTATATGTAAGTATAATGATTGAGATGGGGAAGTAATATGATGGAGAATGGAATTTCAAAGGGGAAAGTGTGTGTGGGGGAGAATTTCCATGGGATTTTTTTTAATAATCATGGAAAATGCTAATAAAAATTTTTAAAAAATTTAAAAAAGAATTAAAAAAATTCTTTTTTGGTTCTTTCCAGGTGTGATGGCTCATGCCTTTAATCCCAGCACTTGGGAGGCAGAGGTAGAAGGATTTCCATGAGTTCAAGGCCACCCTAAGACTACATAGTGAATTCCAGGCCGGCCTGTGCTAGAGTGAGACCCTACCTCGAAATACCAAAAAAAAAAAAAAAAAAAAGTTTTTGTTTCTCACCTGTTACTTGCAATACCATAAATAGTTGCTACCCATATTAAAGTTTTGAATGGAGAGACCTACAAGATCCCCAAAACAATATAGGCTTCTGCCAAAACCCTTGATTACCCTACTGAGGTAAAAGGTAAGACCCGATTGCTGAAGACGCCATATGCTCCTGACACCTGACTGGAATCCAGAACAGAGTCAGTCCCCAGACAGTTAGCATTTTTAGTGCTAGATAGCACTACATGAGTTACTGGGGGAAAGTGGCCAACAGTGGTTTCAACAAGCAGGGGTTAAAGCTACTCAGAAGCAACCAGCCTGACAAGAAGTTCAATGGTGGCACCTAGCCTTGGGGGGCAATCGATGGCTTTCTGATTGGCTAAGAAATCCACTCAGTGGAAAGGAACCCATACCTGAAATTGAGAACTAGGTCTCAACCTTATGGAGACAAAGATTACGCTCTCCAATGTCAAGTTTCCACTAGTCTTTGTCTAAAAGAGGGGCTACATCCATCAACCTCTCCCTAAATTAGTAATGTTTATCCAGTGGAATTTATGCTGACTACACTCTCCATTGCAGAATCTGTTTTCTTTTTCAGAAGCAGTGAGACCCAAGGACATAAACTACTCCAAATCACAACTGAAACCACAGAGGAATTGGGGAGATGAGCAAGAGTGCTGCTTCCATGATGAACCTGACAATCAGTGCCAGGGTGAAGGAGACAGACCATGTGGATACTCATCACCTACCAAAGCAGAGATCCAGAGGCTCCTAAGAGCTCATCACTGAAGTAGACTTAAAAATAACCAACCATGGCTCAGGGAATTTTGAAGAAGAGGGAGCAAAATGATTGTAAGAGCCACAGGTTGTGACATCATGCCCAGAGGCATACCCTCCCCCCCCCAAAATAACTGACTGCTGCTCCCACATAAACCACAACCCCATGAGGAATACCTGCAACCCTACTGAGGAGTGTCCCCAACATAATGGGGCCAGGGATGAGGTAAAAGAGGGTACCAATACATGATGCAGCCATATGAAGTATGTTGATAATAATAACAACAACATAAAAATAATATGTCATGTTATTGGGCTGTGTGGAGAAGACTGAAGAAGAAAATAGAGGCCTGACCTCAGTAAGCAGATCTGGATACCATGCAGTGCAAAACAATTTTCTACCTGGACTTTGAGGGAAATACTGCATGGTAATTTCCCAGGATGGACTAAGAAGTTGGTGAAGAGGATGGTATAAGTAGCAATTGGGCAAACTGTACTTGCTTTCTCAAAATTAGAGAATTTCCTGTGTTCTTTTAGGATCTACTCAAGTGCTTGATCACCCAACCAGTTAAACCATTGGGAAACACTGCTAGTTCATGAAGCAGCCAGAACCAATGAGGAGAGGGGAGGGTCAGAACAGGGAGCCAGGCCTAGAGAATGCAATTCTTGTTGTTCCTTATAGCTAAGACTGTGCCATTTTTCTTCTGATTGTCACAGTTTATAAAGGGATCAAGAAGTACTATTGTATATTTCCAAAGAAGTCATTGAGGATGACCCTAGAAACCCACTAACTAGACAATGATTATAAATTTGACCCTAGAAGATGTTGTCCTCAACAAAAGTCTGAAACACCAGAAATCTTGGTGTCTTATTTAATGAACTCACCAGTGCTCAAAAAGCCTTTTCCTTCTGGGACTAGAAACAAATCTGCTAACCTTGTTGCCATTGCCAACATAGAACAGGGAGGGCCCAAAACAAAATTAGTTAATCAATTCAATTTAGCCTCAAAGAAAAATGACAGAAATATTTGTATAAATTAATGAGCTGTATCTAAAATTCTTACAGTGACACAAAGGACTGAGAATAGAGCAGATAATTCTGACAGATACAAATACAATTAAAATATATTTATCTGCTATCACACCAGGCAACATGCTATTGACTCAAGAATGAGCAAACCAACAGCACATGAAGATAAAATCATCTGACTTTTGACAAAAAGAATGTCATCACAATGCAGTAGGGGAAAGAAAGAGTACTATTTTAAGTAGACCATACTTGAATAACATGTGTGTGTTTGGGTGTGTGTATTTATGCTCATCAATTATGCTCATCACATCATACACAGAAATCAATCCTTGAATATTGTGGTTGTAAACCAAAAAGGTGATTTCCTCACCTTGAAATAGACCATCTTGAATAGGATAAGAAAAGACTAACTATAAAAGAAAGTACATGGAAAGTAGAAGTCAGGCTCTATTAAACTAAAGCTTCAAGCAATTGCAAAGTAACCTAAGCCAAAATAACCCTGCAGCCAAACAGTCAAAAGCTTTACAATATACTCAGATATACACTCACACAAATATGTGCACACATGTCTCATCATGCACACACACAAATACACATGCATATAGTTATATAGTTTGGAGACACTGAATATTGTTACAGTGGACCAACATACGGAGGGAATCTCAGGATGAAGATAAGAAACCAAATCTTGATAGATTTGAGAGGCATAGATGGGTTATGAACAACTTCATATAGCAAGGGAAGGGAAGTGACTTTGTAGAGGCCTCAACCATTACCTACAATAACTATCTGCATGATTGTAGGCAATATTTAAAAATTTTATCCATTTATGTCATGGTTATCCTAGTTAGTAAGTGACAAATATCTATTGAACTCCTGCTACAGACCAGTTGCCAAGTTGCAGAAGTAATTTCATGACTCACAAAAATGTCAGAAATTAGGTAAAACAAATACTTAGTACTTGGAAAAATAATATCTGCAAGAGAAAGGTATAGTTCGCAATAGAGCTCTGAGATAGGGTATAAATGTGCTCATTCAAATTGTACCTTTGATGAGTCCAAGAAGTAAGAATAGCTATCATTTGAAGCTTGCCCTAGTGGATATTAGCTGTTGCACAGCTTTTGGTAGCTGGTGCACATATGTTCAATTCCTTTTCTTTAATTAAGAACATATGTTGTATTGATACATCATGTGTTGGCATTATCTGTTCCATCCTCAGTTCCCCATTGTGCCTTGTCAGTGGGGTTTCTTGGTATTACCTATGGGGTTTTGGGTTATGGATTGTGGGAGCAATGCCTCTCATGACAACTTGTTGCTCTTACAATCTTTCTACCCCCCTTTCCACAAAATTCTATGAGCCTTGGTGGGTGTGTTTTAAGCCTACTTCAATGATGAGCTCTTCTTAGAAGCCTCTAGATTTCTGCTTTGGTATGTGTTGAGTATCCTCAATTTTTGTCTTCACGCTGGGACTGATTGCTAGTCTAACTGTGGAAGCAAAACCCTGCTTGTCTTCCCAGTTCCTCTGTGGTTTCACCTGGGCCTTGGCTGAGCTGCAAGGGGTAATTTATCTCCTTGGTCTTGTTACCTTCTGAAAAAGAAGAACAGACGCTACAATAGAGAGTGAAGACAGCATAGTTTAAATGGTACAAGCCTCATTAATTTAGAGGGAACTTGATGTATGTAATCCCTCTTTTAGCCAAAGACTAGTGAGAACTTGACACTGGAAAACATAATCTTTGTTTCCACAGGATTCTGATCTGGTTCCCAGTTCCAGGTATGGAATCCTTTACACTGAGCTAATCTCTCAGCCAATCAGAAAGCTATTGGTTACCCACTGAGGCTGTGTGCCACTATTGCACTGCTGTGTATAGCCTGTCAGGGTATTTGCTTCTGAGTCACTTAGACCTCTGATTGCTCAGACTCTTGTTCATCACTTTCCCCTAGTACCTCATGTAGCACTTTTCTGCAGTAGACAGGCTAACTGTCTTGGAACTGGCTCTTTTCTGAATTCCAGCCAGGTCTCTCCATGCTCTGTATCAGCAGCATATGAGGTCTTACCTTTTGCTTCAGGTGGATAATTAAATACTTTGACTGAAAGCTGTCTTGATTTGGGGACCTTGTAGGTCTCTCTGATCAACAGCTCAGTATGGGTACCAACCAACCTCTGGTACTGGAAGTTACAGGCCAGAGACAGAAAAATAAAATTTTTTTAAGCTTAGGCTTCATTACACCCTCTCTAGGGCCCTACTTTTCAGGTACTACCCCCTTACTCCTTTTGAGGGTTATATCTTTTGGAAAGTTTTCTATAGTATCAGCTCATTTTGGATTTAATTTTGTGTTCGTTTCCGCCCTTCTATCCCCCCCCCCAAACCCTTCCATCCCTATTGTCTGGGCCTTGAGTTGCTTATCAGATATGTTAGCAACTTGAGGTTAGAAACTGAAGATAAATGACACCATGTGGCATTTGTTTTTCTGATTGTGTGAGCTCACTGAGTATGATCTGTTCCAAGTCTGTCCATTTTTTCTTTCTTTTTTACAAATTTCATCTTTTTTTTTTTCCTACTGCTGAGTAGACTTCTATTGTGTACCACCTCTTTGTTATCCATTCATCCAGTGATAGGCATCTGGGTTTATTCCAGTTCCTTTTATCTTAAGTTCTACTGTAATCATCATAAATGCATGATCAATTGATTACAAGTAATTTTATGCAGATGAATCATTTCTGGGAAAGTTTGTGCAGGGCTCTTTTTTTTGGGGGGGGGGGCGTTCCAAGGTAGGGTCTCTCTCTACTCAGGCTAAACTGGATTTCAGTTTGTAATTTCAGGGTGGCCTTGTACTCACAGCAATCCTCCTAACCTTTGCCTCCAAAGTGCTAGGATTAAAGGTTTGTGCCACCACACTGGGCTCAATAGCTATGTTTCCTGTGGACCCTTGGAGTTTTATTTCTTTAAAAATATTTACTTATTTATTTGGATGTTGCGGGAAGGTGGGTGCATCAGAGCCCCTTGCCTCAGCAAATAAATGTGAGACTTGTGCCACTTATTTTGCATATGGTTTACATGGCAGCTTGAGAATGGAACTCAAGCCAGAAGGTTTTGTAAGTAAATGCCTTTAACTACTGAGTTATCTTTCTAGACCCAGGTGATTTCTTTTATAAAATTTTTAAATGAAAAATCAGAATCATCCTCAAAATAAAAACTGGTTCTTTTTTCCTGTGTGCTTTGCATCTTTTGAGACACTCCTATTAATCTGTTCTTCTACTTAAATATATACAATACCATCCAATTAAGTTCCCCCTTCCTTTCTATTCCTGTTTTATCCCCTTTCTAGTGTACAGTCCTCTGCTAATGAGTTTTATTTCTACTCACATAGAAGTCCAATCATTTGTTTCTAGGATCCACATATGAGAGAAAACAAGAGACGTTTGGCTTCCTGGGCCTAGGTTACCTCATTAAGTATAATCCTTTCCAGATACATGACTTCATACATTTCTATAATGTATTTTGATCTTTTTACCCTCTGTTATTCCATCTTGTCATTCATGGATACTGTTTAACACCCATATTATTCTTATTGCTTTTTGGTGGCTGGGCATGAGGGGTGCTTGCATGAACATGGGTAGAACATTATTTATTATGAAATGGGTAACTTACCCAGTGGATATACCACTTATGAACATAACTCCTCATTCCCAGGAACTATTAAGTGCATTATCTATGCACTTAATATAGGAGATATGGGACCTGAGGAACCATAACCCCATCAATGATGACAGGCTCAGACTTGTGCAGCAAACCAGACTGTTATGGCCTTATGAGTATAATGGCCAAGCCATGTCCAGAATTCAGCATCTAAAACTACCTTATCCTCTTCTTGCTCTTGTATTCCTTTTATTCCCACTTCTGCAAGGTTCCCTGAACCTTAAACAGGTGGTTTAGATGTTTTATGATTGATCATACACTAGTTACCTATTCTCTACAATTTGGCCAGCTATTTATGTCTGTACTAAACTCTTCTGATTATAATAAGAAACTTGTATGATCGAAGCAGAAAGTAAAACTATAATCTACAGGAACACAAAAGAATATTTCCAGAAGACGTCCAGCCAAGATGGGGACTGCCTAGCTGCCCTGCAGATCCTGGGGAAAGAATGGCAAGACATTAAGAGTTCACTGGGTCTTTTAAGGGAGAGCAATCACCAATAGATTTCCAGTGGGAGGGCACAGAGGGGGAAAAAACAAGGAATCGTTGATTCCCTTGTGGGCGGGTAGCCCATCCTTCCTTCAAGTAGCTGCCATATCCACGGTGCTGTGCCAATCTATCCCGGTGTGTGGAAGCTTAGACTGCTTTACCCACTTGCTAACTTACTGCTCTGGCTGCTGCACGTTCAGAGAGCCCAGGCCAACAGCAAAGGCCAAGCAAGCTCAGACTGTGTCTGTCACTTGCACCAGCTCAGGTGCCATCTCCTACCTGTCTGCCACACCTGCCATCCAGGATTGTCCTCTTGCAGGGGAGTTCAGAATGCTTCTGGGTCCCAGTGTTACCCTGCCAGAGTTTGAGCTGCTTCAGTGTTTGGTGCCTCAGTGTCCATAATAGCGAGAGTGCAGGCAGCTATGGCACATTACCACTTGAGAGCTCAGGCAACATTGGTGCCCTGGCCAGGCAGTCGATCAGGCAGCATTGGCAAGTGAGAGCCAAAGCTCAGGGTGCATGGCAACTGCCTCAGTCTACCTCAGATTCCCATTGTGCATGAGCCCAGGCTGATCCACCCACCTAAGTGCCCATACACTGTGATGGGCAGAACACAGTGCAAAAGAATTAACATGGAAAAGCAAATGCAAGAACATCCAGTTAGATCATCCAGTCCTACAATGAACATCTGTAATAAAAACATGGAAAAGTCATTAGGATGAGAACACCAAACTGAAGCTATGAGCAATGCCAACCTGACCAAGCTATGCTGTCATCATTAAAGTAGACCTAATAGATTAAAAAAAAAAAAAAGGAAGGAGTTCAAAGACAGTTAAGAGATTTGAAGGAGAGTAAAAAAATAAAAATTAATCTCAAAAAAATCAGCTGGCTATGCTAAATGAAGACATAAAGAAATGTAAGGATGAATTCCAAGAACTATCAAGAAAATCAGAAAATGATGTGAAAAGAGAGCTTGACAGAAGGATGTAAATTATACACAGAAAAGTAGAAGAAAATGCAAACTTAATTGAACAAGTCCAAAACTCTCTAGAAGCTCACAAGAATACAGTCAGCCATGTGGAGGATAGAAACTCTGATTGGGAAGACAAGATGGAAGAAACAGTTTGAGAGTTCAAAAATTTCACTAGATTCAAAACTTTCTGAGAAGAGTACATGAGGGAATTGTGGAATGCACTTCAACATCCTAACATCAGGATCATTGGAAAACCAGAAGGAGAAGAAATTCAGACCAAAGGCATGGAGAACTTATTTAGCAAAATGATTGAAGAAAACTTCCCCAGTCTCCTAAAAGAAAGACCCATAAAGATACAAGAAGTCAGCAGAACTCCAAACAGACTGGACCAAAGGAGAAACTCTCCAAGACATATGGCCATTAAGACTCTAAAGATTGATACCAAAGAGAAATTACTAAAAGCTGCTAGGGAACAGCACACCACTTTCAAAGGTAACCACATCAGAATTACTCCAGACTTCTCAATGGAAACTCTGAAACCTAGAAGGGCCTGGAATGAAACATTGCAAAGTATAAGACATATGGCTTCCAACCCAAACTACTCTATCCAGCAAATTTATCCCTCATAATAGATGGTGAAAGAAAAACTTTCCATGACAAAACTCAGCTTTACAATAATATGAACAAAAAAAACAAACCTACAGAGAGTATTTCCAGAAATTCTCCACAGAGAAAAAACAAATAATGAAATTCAAATGCCTACAAGAAGCCGATCACAATAACCAAACTCAGAGTAGGCACAAAAACTTAAAAGTCCATGAAAACACCAACACACATCTACCATCACAATATGGCAGGGATCAAATCAAATCTCACAGTGACCTATCAAGAGACACAAGCCAACAGGATTGATCAAAAAATTAGAGCCCCGCAAACTGTTGCCTTCAAGAAACCCACCTCACCACTAAATATAGATACCTCCTCAGGGTGAAAGAGTGGAAAACAATATTCCAAGCAAATGGTAATATGAAACAAGCAGGCATAGCTACATTAATATCAGATAAAATAGACTTCAAACCAAAACTAATCAAAAAAGACAAAGAAGGCCACTTCCTACTTATCAAGGGAATGATCCAACAAGAGGATATTACAATCATAAATCTGTATGCACCAAACACTGGGGCACCACAGTTCATAAAACAAAACCTACCTGACAATAAAACAGAAATAACCACCAACACCATCATAGCTGGGGACTGCAATACACCATTATCAGTAATAGACAGATCATCTAAACAGAAACTCAACAGGGAAGTAAGAGAGTTCAACAAAACCATAGATGACTTAGACCTAATGTACATCTACAGAACTTTCCATCCCAAATCCACAGACTACACATTCTTCTCAGCAGTCCATCGAACACTCTCAAAAATAGACCATATACTGGGTCACCAATACTGCCTCCACATATTTAGGAAGATTGACATAATTCCCTGCATGTATCAGATCACAAAGCTATATTGCTAGAAAACAACAAAAGACCCACCATGAATCCCAGCAGCACCTGGAACCTGAACAGCATACTTTTAAACAAAAAATGGATAGTGGATGAAATAAAAAATGAAATTGCAAAATTCCTGGAATTGAATGACAATGAGAACACATCATACCAAAACTTATTGGACACAATGAAGGCAGTCCTCAGAGGAAAATTTATAGCACACAATGCCTTCATGAAAAAGAAACAAAGATCCCAAATCAATAGCCCAACCATCCACCTAAAGGCACTGGAAAAACAAGAAAAATCCAACCCAAAGAGCTCCAAAAGGAAAGAAATCATTAAAATCAGAGGAGAAATTAATGAATTGGAAACCTAGGAAATGCTTAAGAAAATTGACAAAACAAAGAGCTGGTGCTTTGAAAAAAAAAACAAAAACAAAAACAAAAACCAAGATTGACAAACCCCTGGCCAATCTGATCAAGAAAAAAAAGATAAGACTTCCGGTTATGATGGCGGTGTAGGTACCACGCCAAAGCAATCTGGGGGGAAAAAAGACCAAAACTCCTCAGCAAAATACACACTTTAACTAAAAAGTGAGATGTATAGGAAATTGAAGTGGCAGCAGAGAATTAAGAGAGATCCAGAGAATTCAGAGCCCGCACAGGCCAGCAAAAGTGGCCCCAGCAGCTCCACCAACCGCAGCGGTGATGGCCACCAGACTCGGCTCCAGCTGCGGGAAAAGACAGGTGCGGGAGCTTCCCCTCACACTGTGCTCTCCGCAACTCAGGAAACATGAGGGGAGAGTGGCAGTGAGCAGCGGAGGAGCAGAACATAAGGTAGAAGAACACGTGGAACAGCGAGAGAACCAGAGCAGCTGCGGCTCCCTCCCCTCCCCCACTGCCTGAGCACAGCTCCAGGGAACAGAGCAGCATCCCAGGACCCGGCCATGCCAACTAGAGCGGACAGTGGGACCCAAGCAGGAGCAGAGTTCGGCAGCAACATCAGCAGCTCCGGAAACGGTATCAGCGGCCCCAGCAACAGCAGACCCAGCAGTGGCAACAACACCAGACCCAGAAGCAGAAGCAGTTCCAGCAGCGGGGGTGCTGATCTGCAGGGCCACAGTGGCCAGGCTTGGTTTGCCCCACAGGAAAAGCCAGTGCCCAGCTCCAGAAATCAGAACAGCAGCCCGACGACCCAGGCAGCAACTTGACTGAGACCAAACTCATCCAAGGTAACTGGGTTTGCACCAGGGAAGAGTCTCACTTGGTCACAAGCTGACTGGGATCCCTCAACAGACCGGAAATCTTACCCCTAAGTTGATAGAGGATCTGGTTGTTATAATAACTACTCTGGCCTACATACTTCGGGCTGTTTTTGACTGAATGTGTACAGTGTTTAGTTAACTTTTAGAATCTACCTGTACTTTATTCCACTCAGCCTACATGAGTACTCCCATAGCATGGAAACTCAACCCCTAGGAGCACCTTTTTAGATACTCTCAGAGTCTTAAGAGCCACATCTAACACCTTAAGCTACTACTCTGAAAATATATAACATCAAATCAATTGATACAGCTAAGAATACCCAGCTAGCTAGAAAATCCAAGCATTAACTTAATCCAAGATGCAAAAAATATATACATTATAACACAGGAAACACTAAAAAGCAAGACAATATAAATCCACCTAAAAGTATTAATGCATCAGAAATGACCTCCAGTGAGAACGAGTTAGAGGAAATGCCTGAAAAAGATTTCAAAAGAATGAAATCAAAAAATTTATAGAGTCAAATGATAATGAGAACACACCATATCAAAATTTCTGGGACACAATGAAGGCAGTTCTAAGAGGTAAATTTATAGCCTTATGTGCGTATATTAAGAAATTAGAAAGGTCGCAAGTAAACAACCTAATGCTTCACCTTAAAGTCTTGGAAAAAGAAGAAAAAGGCAAACCACAAATCAGTAGGTGGGAAGAAATAATAAAGATTAAGACAGAAATTAATGAAATAGAAACAAAAAGAACAATCCAAAGAATTAATGAAACAAAGAGTTGGTTCTTTGAAAGGATAAAGAAGATTGATAAACCCTTAGAAAATCTGACCAAAAGAAAGAGAGAAGAGACACAAATTAATAAAATCAGAGATGAACAAGTTAACATAGCAACAGATTCCAGAGAAATTCAAAAAATCATGGGGACATACTATAAAAGCATATATTCCACAAAGTATGAAAATCTGAAAGAAATGGATGAATTCATTGATCTATATGACCTACCTAAATTAAATCAAAATGAGATTAATCACTTAAATAGACCTATAACAAACATGGAGATCCAAAAGGTATCAATAATCTCCCAACTAAAAAAAGCCTAGGCCTGGATGGATTCGCTGCTGAATTTTACCAAACTTTTAAGGAAGAGCTAACACCATTGCTTCTAAAGCTTTTCCATGAAATAGAAAAAGAAGGAATTCTACCAAACTCCTTCTATGAGGCCAGCATCACCCTGATACCAAAACCAAGCAAAGATATAACAAAAAAAGAAAATTACAGACCAATCTCCCTCATGAACATAGATGCAAAAATTCTCAACAAAATATTGGCAAACAGAATACAAGAGTATATCAAAAAGATCATTCACCCTGACTAAGTAGGCTTTATCCCAGAGATGCAGGGATGGTTCAATATACACAAATCTATAAATGAAATACATTACATAAAAGGGTTGAAGGACAAAAATCACATGATCATCTCATTAGACGCAGAGAAAGCATTTGACAAAATCCAACATCCCTTCATGATAAAAGTCCTACAGAGACTGGAAATAGAAGGAACATATCTCAATATAATAAAGGCTATTTATGACAAGCCTACAGCCAACATATTACTAAATGGGGAAAAACTGGAAGCTTTTCCACTAAAATCAGAAACAAGACAAGGGTGTCCACTGTCCCCCCTTTTATTTAATATAGCTTTGGAAGTCTTAGCCATAGCAATAAGGCAAGAGACACACATAAAAGGGATACAAATTGGAAAGGAAGAGATCAAGTTATCATTATTTGCAGATGACATGATTCTACACAAAAAGGACCCTAAAGACTCTACTAGCAAACTGTTAGAGCTGATCAAAACCTACAGCAATGTAGTAGGATACAAAATAAATACACAGAAATCAGTAGCCTTCATATATGCTAACAACAAACACACAAAGGATGAAATCAGAGAATCACTCCCGTTCACAATTGCATCAAAAAAAAATAAAGTACCTTGGAATAAACCTAACCAAGGAAGTAAATAATCTTTACAATGAGAACTTTAAAACACTGAAGCGAGAAATTGCAGAAGACACTAGAAAGTGGAGAAACATCCTTTGTTCCTGGATTGGAAGAATCAATATTGTCAAAATGGCCATCTTACCTAAAGTAATCTACACATTTAATGCAATCCTTATCAAAATTACAAGGCTTTCTTCATGGAAATAGAAAAAACAATCCAAAAATTCATTTGGAATCACAAAAAACCTTGAATACCTAAAATAACACTGAGCAACAAAAATGAGGCTGGTGGTATCACCATACCTGATTTTAACCTATACTACAGAGCCATAGTAACAAAAACAGCATGGTACTGGCACAAAAACAGACATGTAGATCAGTGGAACAGAATAGAGGACCCAGATGTAAGCCCAAGTAGCTATAGCCACCTGATATTCAATAAAAATGCCAATAATACTCAGTGGAGAAGAGACAGCCTCTTCAGCAAATGGTGTTTTGAAAACTGGATATATATGTGCAGAAGGATGAAAATAGATTCTTCTCTCTCGCCATGCACAAGAATTAAGTTCAAATGGATTAAAGACCTTAACATCAGACCTGAAACTCTGAAACTGCTAAAGGAAAAAGTAGGGGAAACCCTTCAACATATTGGTCTTGGCAAAGACTTTCTGAATACAACCCCAATTGCTGAGGCAATAAAACCACAGATTAATCACTGGGACTGCATGAAATTTCAAAGATTTTGCACTGCAAAGGATACAGTAAAAAGAGCAAAGAGGCAACCTACAGAATGGGAAAAAATCTTCTCCAGCTCTATGTCTGATAGAGGATTAATATCTAGGATATACAAAGAACTCAAAAAGTTAAATAATATGGAATCAAACAAGCCAATCAAAAAGTGGGCTATGGAGCTAAATAGAGAGTTCGCAAAGGAAGAAATACGAATGGATATAAGCATCTAAAAAATGTTCTACGTCACTAGTCATCAGGGAAATGCAGATTAAAACTACATTGAGATTCCATCTCACTCCTGTCAGATTGGCCACCATCATGAAAACAAATGATCATACATGTTGCCGGGGATGTGGAAAAAAAGGAACCCTTCTACACTGCTGGTGGGAATGCAATCTGGTCCAGCCATTGTGGAAAACAGTGTGGAGGATCCTAAAACAGCTAGTGATTGATCTACCATATGACCCAGCTATAGCACTCCTAGGCATATATCTAAAGGACTCATCTCATTTCCTTAGAAGTACGTGCTCAACCATGTTTATTGCTGCTCAATTTATAATAGCTGGGAAATGGAACCAGCCTAGATGAACCTCAACAGATGAGTGGATAATGAAGATGTGACACATTTATACAATAGAGTTCTACTCAGCGGTAAAGAAAAATGAAGTTATGAAATTTGCAGAAAAATGGATGGACCTGGAATGGATTATACTAAGTGAGGTAACCCAGGCACAGAAAGCCAAGCGCCACATGTTCTCTCTCATATGTGGATCCTAGCTACAGATGATTGGGCTTCTGCGTGAGAATGAAAATACTTAGTAGCAGAGGCCAATAAGGTAAAAAGGATACATCTAAGATAGAGAACGGAAGGGAGGAGGATACTTAATAGGTTGATATTGTATATATGTAATTACAATGATTGTAATGGGGAGGTAATATTATGGAGAATGGAATTTCAAATGGTAAAGTGTGAGGGTGGGGAGGGAGGGAATTACCATGGGATATATTTTATAATCATGGAAAATGTTAATAAAAATTTAAAAAAAAACAATGAACAATGACAGCAACAACAAAAAAGATAAGCTTCAAATTAACAAAATTCAAAATGAAAGAGGAGAGATCATAACAGACTTAAATGAAATTGGGAGAATCATCATGACTTATTTCAAAAACCACTACTCAACAAAACTGGATAATGTGGAGGAGATGGATAAATTCCTGGATGCATACCATCTATCAAAGCCAACCTCAGAGCAGATTAATCATCTCAATGAACCTATCACACTCATGGAGATTGAAAAACTAAAAAAAAATAGGGCTGGAGAGATGGCTTAGTGGTTAAGCGCTTGCCTGTGAAGCCTATGGACCCTGGCTCGAGGCTCGGTTCCCCAGGTCCCACGTTAGCCAGATGCACAAGGGGGCGCACGCGTCTGGAGTTCGTTTGCAGAGGCTGGAAGCCCTGGCGCGCCCCTTCTCTCTCTCTCCCTCTATCTGTCTTTCTCTCTGTGTCTGTCACTCTCAAATAAATAAATTAAAAAAATAATTAAAAAAAAAGAAAGAAAAACTAAAAAAAATAAACCTCTGCAAAAAGAGGAAGCCAGGACCAGATGACTTCTCAGCTGAATTCTATCTAACCTTCATGGAAGAACTCAAACTTATCTTCCTCAAACTGTGCCACACAATTGGAGAACAGGGAAAATTACCCAACTCCTTTTATGAAGCTAGTATCACCCTAACTCCAAAAACAGGTGGAAATGCCACAGGAAAAGAAAACTACCGGCCTATTTCCCTGATGAACTTAGATGCAAAGATAGTGAACAAAATCCTTGCAAACCGAATCCAAGAGCACATCAAAAGCATTATCCACCTTGACCAAATGGGATTCATCACAGGAACACAGGGTGGTTTAACATACAGAAATCTGTCAATGTAATACACCACATAAACAAAGTTAAACATAAAAACCACATGATCAATTTGATAGATGCAGAAAAGGCATTTGACAAGATACAATATTGCCACGGACTGACTCTCGGAGAGATCAGGACCAAGGGAGAACAAGGGCGAAGGCTCAAGGAGAATTCGGGATTCGGCAAGGAAATGACAGACAGACACACTCTAAGTTGAATATGCTGCTGCAATTTACTGAAGGTTTCATGAAGGTTTTATACAGATTGAACAAGGAAACTTAGCAAGCCAACAAGTGATCTCAGAAATCATTAATCTAAACATTAAGTATTGTTTTATTCTAAGCACCCATGTAATATTTATCAGGCAGGAAATGTACCCATTTTTTTTTTAAGGAGGACGTCTCGCACTACTGACCACAGCTTTACATGAATAGAAGCTTGGGGCAAGAGGTATAAGGTGAACAATAGGTTATTTATTTCTTATAAACCGAGCAGAGAGCCATCTCTTTCCACTTATTAGATTATTTATATAATTCTCATATTCATTATAAAAGTGTTTCTATCCAAAAGACCACCAATATTTTAAGGCTGGTTTAATGCTTTCTAGGAATTCTTTTCTTTCTTATCTAGAGTATAAGCACCAAGGCTTACGTGTCCTTGCTAAGCGTTCCATAAATGGAAGAGAATGCCATAGCCTCCTTTTTTCTTCATAATTCACCCATCTATTACTGAATTTATCATATCCTCCCTCATAGGGGAGAGGAACTAAGTAGATTCCAGCTCTAGGAGTCCACCATCTGCCCTTGATCAAGTACTGAACATATCCCCCAGGAAGTTTCCTGGTGGGAATGCCTAAGTTTTGTAACTCCTTTTCTGCAGAACTGTCATGCTTCTTATGAACATTACCGATCAACATTTCTACTTTCATATTCTCAGGCTCAGTATCGTTCTCAAACATCATAAGCTGTTTTTGTTCTACACCATCAAAAAATTGTCCTAAAGTTAATTTTTTATTCTTAGTAGAGTTATACATTCCCTCCATTGCCCTAATTATAGGAGGGGCACATTCAATGCTTAGATTGTGTCTTGTACTTTGATTGTGTGCATGAATACCAGTAAGTTTAGCGTAGAACTAGCTGTTCTTTGACAAACAACCAGAAAAAAGCAGAAAAGAAATAAAGCACAGAAAATAGCCCACTGGTGCCAGCAATTAGGTCGTCATGACTTCTTATAGGCAGCAGGGACCATGACAGTAACTGACTGCCAAGGGGTCACCGGGGGCATCCCTCCGAGGAGTGCTGGCCCTCTGTCCTCAGCTCTCTTCCAGTGTAGAGGCATCTTTGCTACACAGGCGAGGTCGCTGTGGATGTAGCAGTTCCCCCTTTTTTGTTTTTAAAATAAAGCTCAAAGACTTCTTGTTTCACGGCAGCCACAGAGCTGAAAAGGCATTTAAGAAGAATAGGAAACAGAAAGACCACTAAAAGTATTAATAAAAGCAGCACGCCAATCAAAACAAAGTATTGAATCCAATCCAGAGGATTAAGAGAACGAACTTGTTGTTCCAAAATCCTAGCTAGAGTTTCTAAGCCTCCCATTTGTAGATGAGACTGACTAATGGCAGAAATATCTTTTTGTAATGTATCTATATCATGAGTAACATCATTATCCTTCCATACTCCTTGCAAATGAGCCTTTACCTTATCCCATGTCTCTGATGAATTATATGGAAGAGGTGTAACACAAATTGACTGAAAACCAGCATGACACCTAGTAGATAATGTAGTTTTTAAATTAGTTAGATCTTGTCCCAGAGCCAGAACCACCTCCTCAAGAATATTTATTTTTGTTTCCAATTTAGTATCTATGGCAGCCTGTTCCATCAGGGCAGAAGTAATGTTTTTATTTAAAGCATTAACATAATGAGCTGTATGAATTTCTTCAACCAGTGCAGTGGTAGAAAGAGAGAAAGTGGTGAGTATCGAAATTAAAGCTGCAATACCAAGAATCAAAGCAGCGACAAATCTCCTTGGCTGCAACAATGCATTAAAAGTTTTTAGCACTTGAAGAGTAGAATTATCATACCAGGGGTCAGCACCTAATTCTACTGGCAACATTACATAAGGAGGTCATCTAACAATGAGCACTACTTCTAATTTTTTTGTGTCACCTGAGGAAATACAATTGGTAAGCTTACAAGAATAACAATGAACATGATAAGATTTTCCTACTTTACTAATATTGACAAGATTTTGTTGAGCAATTAATAAGGCATTAGGATAAGCAGCACAAGCTCTAAGCCCAAAAGGTGTAAGTTTTGTAGTATTAGGCTGTCTCTTAAGAAGCATATTTGCAGCAGCAACCAACCTGAATAAATCTGAATGGGTTTTAGATATATTTTCTTTTTTAGCTACCCAGGTTGGTTCCACATAACCTCAAGAAAACCATCTTTTTATTTTTTCCCCTAGCATGTTTCCTAATTCAAATCCATTAAATTTATCCTTATTATTCTTTTTTTTAAAATTTATTTATTTGAGAGCGACAGACATAGAGAGAAAGACAGAGGGGGAGAGAGAGAATGGGCGCGCCAGGGCTTCCAGCCTCTGCAAACAAACTCCAGACGCGTGCGCCCCCTTGTGCATCTGGCTAACGTGGGACCTGGGGAACCGAGCCTTGTACCGGGGTCCTTAGGCTTCACAGGCAAGCGCTTAACCGCTAAGCCATCTCTCCAGCCCAATCCTTATTATTCTTAATGTACCTGTTATATGTGCCTTTTCCTGCAGAAATAGAATAATCCCATATTTCAACATCAGAGCCCCTTGGATTATAATATGTAGCAGCATTTGGAAAGCCACAAGTTAACCAAGTAGGATATTTTGTGAGAGAAGAATCCCAATACTGATCCTTATCTCTATACTTCAATATACAGGATGGCAAAGGCAATTCTGTAACTTGCTGCTATGTCTCATTATAACCAGGAAAACCTAAAGTCTGTATTTGTAGAACCCACATCCATCTCTTATCGCTATCTGTTTTATCTGGAGCGTCCGTCAGGAACGTCCGATAGCTGGTGCACAAACAGCCCACTGGTATCCCTCGTCCTTGAAGCACAAAGCAGATTGGCAAAGAATCTGCTCTAGCCTCAAAATTAATAAAAGAGGAGGTACTCAGTCTGACTTCAGAATCCTGAGCTCCGCCTATGCGCACAGAATCATTGGTTAAAATCTTTATAGGCTCCTGATCCAACCAACCCACAGGCTGTAACAAAGGGGGGTTAGGAACATATGCCCAATAGGGAATTCCTTGAATTTTAGTCGGCGCGGAGAGCAGAGACAAAAATGCCACAAAATACATGTAAGCAGTCAGGGGTTTTCCCTGGCTGATTATTAATTCTTTTGCTTCTCGAGTGCGAGTTCTTATCTTCGTCCATGTCAAATCATGTCCCTGTGTCGTTTTTAGTTTCAGTTTCTCCATCTGTCGGAGCAGCTGTTTGTTGTTCCTCTTTAGCCGTCTCCTGTGCCTGCGTAAAGTGTGGCGGACGAGCCTGTCAGGGATCCAGATGGGAGAGTCCGCATCCTGTGGGAAAATACAAGCATACCCTCCTCCCGAGGTTATTAAGACATCCGGTCCTTTCCAGGAACCGGTCAGCAAGTCTTTTCAAAGCACTTTTGGTAATGGAGCCGAAGGCTCTTGAGACCAATGTAACATTGTTGGAGTTTTCTTTTGCTCATTTGTATTTAAATGATTTATAACAAACAGGCTATGGGAAAGAATATGATGAGGAGAAAAATATTTATTAGCAGCTTGTAGCCTTTCAATTTGTAATTTCAAAATTTGGTGAGCTCTCTCAATTATAGCTTGTCCTTGAGGATTATAAGGAATTCCTGTAGTATGAACAATTTTCCACTGTAAGCAAAAATCATTAAAAGCTTTTGATGTGTATGTTGGGCCATTGTCTGTTTTTATTTGTGAAGGAATTCCCATTACCTGAAAACATTGAGTTAAATGATGTATTACATCATTTATTGCTTCTCCTGTCCTTGTAGTAGCAAAAATAAAATGAGAGAAAGTATCTATAGTCACATGTACATAGCCCACTTTTCCGAAAGATTGTGTGTAACATTGGGCTTTAATCCCCTGGGATTAACTAAAAATTTTTGCGGGTGGTGGACAGGGGGACAATGTCCACATTGTTTAACTATTTGCCTAGCTTGTTCCCTAGTAATATTAAACATTCTCTTTAAAGCTAAGGCATTCTGATGATGTATTCTATGTCTTTCTTGTGCTTCTACCACTGTACAGATAGTTGACCTAGTCAGCATATCTGCCATAGCATTCCCATAAGCCAGAGGTCCTGGCAAGTTTGAATGGCCCCTAATGTGGCCAATATAGAACTTTTCTTTTCTTGAATGGATTAAGTTCTGTAAATCTTTTAACAAAGGTAAAATTGTGGAGTTCACCGCTAAAAGGGCAGTCTCTACTGCTGGAAACAAATTCACTACATACTTTGAATCTGAGTACAAATTAAAAGGTTGAGAGAAATTTTTTTTAAAATTTTTTTTAAAATTATTTATTTATTTATTTGAGAGTGACAGACACAGAGAGAAAGACAGATAGAGGGAGAGAGAGAGAATGGGCGCGCCAGGGCTTCCAGACTCTGCAAACGAACTCCAGACGTGTGTGCCCCCTTGTGCATCTGGCTAATGTGGGACCTGGGGAACCGAGCCTCGAACCGGGGTCCTTAGGCTTCACAGGCAAGCGCTTAACCGCTAAGCCATCTCTCCAGCCCGAGAGAAATTTTTAAATGTTAAAATTACTGCTCTAATTTCTGCCTGTTGAGTAGATATCTGACCTGTTTCCTCTACCAAAGGCTCACTTTCAGGTACATAAACCACAGCTCTCCCTGTTGAAGATCCATCTGCAAAAACAACCACAGCTTGTTCAAGTGGCTCTAAAGAGCAAAAGCGAGGGAAGATAAATTCTACAGATTTTGCAAATTCTATAATAGGATGTTTTGGATAATGATACATAATTTGTCCGGTATAACCCTGTAGAGCCAAAATCCAATCTTTATTATTTTGTACTAACTGTTCTACCTGACTCTTATTATATGGGGTAATGAGAATTTGTGGCTCTTTTCCAAATAACTCTCTGGATCTTTGTCTGCCTTTAACAATTAACAAAGAACACATAAATGGGTAGTCTGTAAGCATTTTTGTTTGTGCATGTGGTAAATGCAACCATTCCAATACCCCATGCTGCCATAAGCAAGCAGTGGGTGTATAAGGAGTAGCAAAAATGAGCAAATGCCAAAGTAAATTATAAGATATTTGCTTCACCTTGGCAGCAGTAAGAGCTTCTTCCACTAACTCCAATGCTTTTAATGCTTCTGGAGTTAGAGACCTTGATGACTTTGGATCAGGATCCCCATGTAAAGTGCTAAAAAGAGGGCTTAAAGCTCCGGTGGTTATTTTCAAATGTGGACGAATCCAATTAATGTCTCCCAATAATTTTTGAAAATCATTTAAAGTTTTTAACTTATCTCTTCTGATGGTAGCTTTCTGTGTTTGAATATAATCATTATGAATCCATTGTCCTAAATAACTTAATGGCTTATTTCTTTGTATTTTTTCAGGTGCTATAATTAAACCATGAGCAGTTAACTGTGCTATGGTATCTTCAAGTAAATTTTCTAATGTCTCCCTATTGGGGTGTGCTAACAAAATATCATCCATATAATGTATTATATAAGCTGTAGAATATTTTTTCCTAACTAATTTTAATGCCTGATCCACAAATTTTTGGCATAAGGTGGGGTTATTTTTCATACCTTGAGGCAATGTTTTCCACTGATATCTCTTATAGGGCCTCTGAAAATTAGGTGATGGCACACTAAATGTAAAACATGGGCTGTCTGCAGGATTTAGCTGTATAGTAAAGAAGCAATCTTGTAAATCTATGATAATTATTTGCCAGCCATCTGGAATTGCTACCGGAGAAGGGAGGCCTGGCTGTAATGCCCCCATATCTTCCATAATGGCATTAACAGCTCTCAGGTCTTGCAATAGTCTCCATTTACCAGATTTCTTTTTTATAACAAAAACTGGAGTATTTCATGGGCTATTGGATTCTATAATGTGCCCTCTTTCTAATTGTTCTCGAACTAATTGCTCCAGAGCCTGTAACTTTTCCTGAGTAAGGGGCCATTGACTAACTCACACAGGCTCAGTCGTTAACCATTTAATCTTATCTGCAAATAAATTTTCTGCAGTGGCCCCTATATAAAATGCTGTTTGCTCATATGTTCAGCTGTAACCAGTCTTAGATCCATGTTTTCTAACATGTCCCTACCCCAGAGAGAAAAAGGCAGGGAGGGTAAAACATAAGGTTGTATATAACCCTATTTTTCTTCATCCTCCCACATTAGCAGGGCTGTACTCTGTATGACTCCAGAGGCCGAGCCCAGGCCCAACAATGACGATTCTGTTTTATGCACAGGCCAACTTGAAGGCCAGTCAGAGGCTGAAATATATGTCCTATCAGCCCCAGTATCTAAAAGTCCTTTAAATTTTCTTCCATTTATTTTAATAACCTTAAAGGGCCTTTCATTTAGTTCCTGTACCCAGGCCACCACATCTGTGGAGCCAAATTGACCCATATCCCTTTCCTTCTTCAGGATAGGATTAGGTAAGTTAACATAGGGTAGCAGCAATAACTGTGCTATTCTTTGTCCTTTATGTATTTGAATTGTCTCTGATAATGGTCTGACCATGATTTTTATATCATTCTGCGAATCAGCATCTATAACACCTGGCAGAACTTCAAAGTTCTTTTGATAATTAGAACTCCTTCCAATAATCAGTCCAACTGTTTGAGGCAATAATTGTCCTGAAACAGCTGTAGGAACCAATGTTATTCCATCCCATTTAGAGAGAATCATGTCTTTACTACTTGCAAGGTCTAGCCCTGCACTCCCTGGCGTAGCCCTAGGAAGTTGATGAATAGTAAACTCTGGAGCAAGAGGATCTAATTTTAATTCTGTCTGCTCTTGAGGGGGAGCTCCCTTTTGTTCTGGGCTAGGAGCTTGCCCTTCTCCTAGTTTTTTGATTTATTTCTCTCTCTTTTTTTTTTTCCATTCAGGGGGGTCCCATCCTTATGGAACTTAGACTTACATTCATTTTTCCAATGCTTTCCTTTCTTGCACCTGGGACATAATCCAGGAGGAGGTCCCTTGTTATTGGGACCTGAACTTTGTTGTCTGCAGTCCTTCTGCAGATGTCCTGTCTTATTACATTTGAAACATACAGGACCAGGTTCTTGTGGGGAGGCTTTTCCTCCCCCATATGTCTTTTTTACATAGGCACTGAATATCTGTCCCTTCATGGCTGCAGCGTAGGCCATTCCCTGTACCATCGCTGGTGAGGCATCCAAACAGGCTTTAATGTAATCCTGTATTTGTCCTGTCTTTCTTATGAGTCTGATTAAATCCTGGCACAGCGCATTAACTTTTTCCCAAGCCAATTGTTTAAGGAGAAGATTAGTTAAGAAAAGCATAAATTCTTCTAAAACTTTTGTGGACACATTAAACCCATTTTTTGCCAACATGCACTGTACCATGACCCCCAACATCTTTTCATTTCTACTCATTGAATGCCCCATGATTTCCTTGTGATTACTCACTCTTAACCGGTGACCCTTTACCGGGGGGACTGCAGTTCCCTGGTGAGAGCCGATCCTAAGTTCTGAGGAAAGAGAGAAAGAAAGCTTACCTGTCCTTCAGGTCCCTGTTCGGGCGCCACCTGCCGCGGACTGACACTCTGGGAGATCAGGACCAAGGGAGAACAAGGGCGAAGGCTCAAGGAGAACTCGGGATTCGGCAAGGAAATGACAGACAGACACACTCTAAGTTGAATATGCTGCTGCAATTTACTGAAGGTTTCATGAAGGTTTTATACAGATTGAACAAGGAAACTTAGCAAGCCAACAAGTGATCTCAGAAATCATTAACCTAAACATTCTTAAGTATTGTTTTATTCTAAGCACCCATGTAATATTTATCAGGCAGGAAATGTACTCATTTTTTTTTTTAAGGAGGACGTCTCGCACTACTGACCACAGCTTTACATGAACAGAAGCTTGGGGCAAGAGGTATAAGGTGAACAATAGGTTATTTATTTCTTATAAACCGAGCAGAGAGCCATCTCTTTCCACTTATTAGATTATTTATATAATTCTCATATTCATTATAAAAGTGTTTCTATCCAAAAGACCACCAATATTTTAAGGCTGGTTTAATGCTTTCCAGGAATTCTTTTCTTTCTTATCTAGAGTATAAGCACCAAGGCTTACGTGTCCTTGCTAAGCATTCCATAAATGGAAGAGAATGCCATAGCCTCCTTTTTTCTTCATAATTCACCCATCTATTACCGAATTTATCATATCCTCCCTCATAGGGGAGTGGAACTAAGTAGATTCCAGCTCTAGGAGTCCACCATCTGCCCTTGATCAAGTACTGAACATATCCCCCAGGAAGTTTCCTGGTGGGAATGCCTAAGTTTTGTAACTCCTTTTCTGCAGAACTGTCATGCTTCTTATGAACATTACCGATCAACATTTCTACTTTCATATTCTCAGGCTCAGTATCGTTCTCAAACATCATAAGCTGTTTTTGTTCTACACCATCAAAAAATTGTCCTAAAGTTAATTTTTTATTCTTAGTAGAGTTATACATTCCCTCCATTGCCCTAATTATAGGAGGGGCACATTCAATGCTTAGATTGTGTCTTGTACTTTGATTGTGTGCATGAATACCAATAAGCATAGCATAGAACTAGCTGTTCTTTGACAAACAACCAGAAGAAAGCAGAAACGAAATAAAGCACAGAAAATAGCCCACTGGCACCAGCAATTAGGTCGTCGTGATTTCTTATAGGCAGCAGGAACTATGATAGTAACTAACTGCCAAGGGGTCACTGGGAGCATCCCTCCGAGGAGTGCTGGCCCTCTGTCCTCAGCTCTCTTCCAGTGTAGAGGCATCTTTGCTACACAGGCGAGGTCGCTGTGGACGTAGCACAATATCATTTCATTATCAAAATATTGGAGAGAATTGGCATGGTTGGTTCATATCTTAACATAATAAAGGCAATATACAAAGCTCCGAAGGCCCAAATAATACTTAATGGAGAGAGATTGGAGTAATTTCCATTAAGATCAGGAACAAGACAGGGTTGTCCTCTCTCACCTTTGCTTTTCAATATAGTACTGGAAGTTCTAGCTCAAACAATGACAGGCGAAGGAAATAAGAGGGATACAATTTGGAAAGGAAGAAGTTAAGTTAGCTCTCTTTGTTGATGACATGATTGTATATGTAAGAGACCCGAGAGACTCCATCCTAAAACTCCTGAAGGTGATTAACTCCTATAGCAAAGTAGTAGGATACAAAATCGATGCACAAAAATCGGTAGCATTTCTGTATGCACATGACAAAGATACAGAGAAAGAAATAAGGGACATAGTCCCATTTTCAATGGCAAAAAAAAAAAAATAATAATAATAATACCTTGGAATAATGTTAACCAAGGAAGTAAAAGATCTATACAATTAAAATATAAAAACACTCAAAAAAGAAATTGAGGAGGACTTGAGAAGATGGAAAGACCTCCCATACTCCTGGATAGGCAGAATTAACATTTTGAAGATGACAGTCCTACCAAAGGCAATATATAGATTTAACGCAATTCCAGTTAAAATCCCTACAGGATTTCTAGTACATCAAAGTTACCTGGGGAACTGGGAGGTTGGTAACTGGGAGTTCAGGTCTACTTCTTGTTGCATACACTCTTCAGCATAGGGGATCTGGGGGTTTAGGAACAAGGAACTGTGAAGCTTGGGAGCCAGCTGGGAAAAAAAAAAAAAAAAACTCAAAGCATTCCACTAAGATCAAAACTAAAACAAGGATGTCTACTCCCTTAACTTCTATTCAACAGAATATATGAGGCTCAGCTAGTGCAACAAGACAGGAGAAGGAAATAGATGAGATATAAACAGGAAAGGTTGAAGTTAAAGAATTCTTATTTGCAGATGATATCATTACATATATAAAGCATGCTATAGACTCCACCTGAATACTACTAGAGCTGATAAACACATTTAGCAAAGTTGTAGGATACAAAATTGACATAAAAATGAATAGGTTTCTTATACTCCCATGACAAACATATGAAGAAGGAAATCAAGAAAACAGTCTCATTCACATTATAAGGGTCCTCATAGAACAGAGAATACATGTAAGCAACCTTGAAGTCCAGTAGCTTAGCATATTATGCTATTGTGGCAGCGAAGAGGGAAGCCTGGATGATAAGGAGGCCCTGAGGAACTGAAGAAAAAGAAAACAAAAAACATCTGCAGCAGGCTGGTCAGTATCCTTGAGCCTTCTTTCACCTCTCCTTTGTAACCTTGTTCTACCTATAGATAGAAGTAAACAATCATATGTGTTCATCATTTTGTGTCGGGAGCCATTTGGCAGCAAAACTATAGCAAAACTATTGCAACTTTAGCAAGACTGTACCACCTACATGTAAGCAAGATTATGTATATTCAGTGTTGGAAGCCATTTGGCTGGCCTTGATAGTCTTTTGTACTGAGAAGTGATTGAAGTGTAAAAACTCCATAACAGGAAGGCATTTTTGATAGAAACTTGTGTGAAGCTCATGGAATTTTTGTCCATGGGAAAACTGTTTGTAAGAAGATATAAAAAGGAATGCTGTGAAATAAGTGACTCTTCAGTCCTTGCTTCAGTCCTGGACTGGAGTCCTTGCTTTCATTCTCTCTCCTGTCTTTCTTTAATCCTCACTCCCCATCAGGCTCAAACTCTTTCAGCCAGCAGGCTCCAGCAATTTTGTATGTTGTTCTTTATTATAAAAGGTGTAAAAAACCTTGAATCAGGGCTCAGGCTCTTTGCTGGTTATGCTGCATCATTATTAGCTGGCCGATAAAGCTATTTTCTTGTTATCTTGGTGCCTTGGTCATTATTCTCCCATTTCAACATTAGCCTAAAATTTACCTTAAAATGAAACTAACTGTGAAAGTGAAAGATTTTTATAATGAAAAGTTTAGAAACTGAGGAAAGAAATTGAGAAATTTCCATTGCTGGAAGATGGAAAGACCTCCCATGTTAATGGATTGGAGGAATCAATAGCATAAAAATGGCCATACTACCACAAATACAACAAATTCAATGCACTCCAAATCAAAACTCTAACATTCTTCACAGATACAGAATACAATGCTAAAATTCATATGTAAACACAAGAGACCTTGGGTAGCCAAAGTAGTCTTGAGCAAGAAAGAATACTCCTAGAAGCATCAGCATACCTGATGTTAAGTAACTACTGCTAAACTATAGCAAAAACAACAACAACAAAAAAAAAAAACTTGGTACTGGAGCAGATATAGACATTTAGATCAATGGAATAGAAAATCGTACCCATACATTGTACTCATAGTCCATACAACTACAACCTTCAGATTTTTGACAGCAATGTTAAGAAAAACCACACTAGAGAAGATGTAGTATGTTTGACAAATGGAGCTGAGAAAACAGGATATCTGTAAGTAGGATAATGCAGCTATCTCACTCAGCAAGAAAATCAACTCCAAATAGATCAAAAACCTCAATGAAGGCCCAAAACTCTGAAATTTCAAAAGGAAAAAGTAGGGAGTATATTATAAGATATAGGCATAGGTAATTTTCTGAATAGGATGCTAGTCACTTGGGAAATAAGAGGAATAATTGGCAAATGGACCTCATAAAATTAAAAATCACTTGTACAGTGAAAGAAATGGTTGGCTGAACCTACAGAATGGGAGAATTCTTGCCAGCTGTACATATGACATAGTATAAATATTTAGAATATCAAAGAACTAAAAACAAAACCCAAATATCATTAAAACAACAAACCCAATAAAAAATGAACTATAATATTGAACTGAGAGTTCTCAAAAGAAGAAATACAGATATGGAGAGATGGCTTAGCAGTTAAGGTGCTTTCTTGCAAAGCCTAATGACCCAGGTTCAATTCCCAGTACTCACATGAGCCAGATGCAGAAGGTGGCATATGCACCTGGAATTAGTTTTCAGTGGCTACAGGCCCTAGCACACCCATTCTCTCTTTTTTCCTCTTTCTCTCTGTCTCTCAAATAAATAAGGAAATAAAATATTTTTTTTCAAAGTTAAGAAGAAATACAAATGGCTATAAATATATTTTTTAAAATTCTTCTATGTGTCAACCATCAGAGAAATGCAAGTTTAAACTACTTTGGAGATTACATCTCACCCCAGCCACAATGGTTAGCAATAAAACAAACAATGAGGATTTGGGGAATATGGGACCCTTACTCATTGTTAGTGACAAAAACTAGTGCAGCCATTATGGAAATCCATGTGGCCGTTTCTTAAAATTTTTTAAGTTGTGCTATCATATGATCCAGCTATATGGATCCTGACCAAAGGACTACATCCTACTGCTGAGATATTTGCTCAACCATGTTTATTGCTCTGTCCTCAATAGCTAGTAAATGGAAACAGCTTAGTTACTGATCAACTAACTAATTGATTATGAAGATGTGGTACATATCCACAGTGAAGTTTTATTAACATTTAATGAAAAATGAAATTCACAGTAAAGTAAATATAATGGAAAAGATTACACTGACTAAGAAATACAAAGGGCACATGTTTTCTCTCATATGGGGATCCTAGCTTCGAATTTCTAGATTAGTGAGTATAAATTTAAATAAGTGTCTATAAAATGCCAGGAAGCTAGAAAGAGACTGTTGGAGGAGGAGCTTGTGAGGGTATAGTAAAATTCATGTGACAAAATGGTAAAGGTGGGTAAATAGTAGAAATGCCAGATTTAAGCAAGAATAGGATTGGGGAGATGAGGGATATAAGGGTAAGGTAGTGAGATGAATATAGATTGAGAACATAGGAATAAGCCACATGGAAAGGTTACTACTTACTTGGTAAGCTAATTTAAAACATAAATTTAAAAATGTGGCTGAATGAAGGTTCCCTATATTGGTGGGTAAAGTAGCTCTCAGAAGCCATAAGTCATTAATCACAAATTTAATCCCAGGGATAAGATACTTCCTAATGAATTTTTTCTCAGGGAGGACCTGAGGCTTCTACCAATATGCATTGTTCTTGGTTGCCCATCAAAACTCGATAACAAGTCCCTATTGTTGAAGTAACCACACATTTTATTGGAGGACATTAAGCAACTAAGCTGGAAATTTACTCCCTGCCAACTAGTTTTCTTCATATAAAGAGGTGCTAAGCATGCTACTGTGAGCAAAGCCATCAACATTCTCACCTGCTTGAGGACGCTGAGCACTCCACAAATGACCAGACAGGCAAGATAAGCCCACTAGTGCAATAGTGGCCTGAATATTATGAGAGTAGCCAACTATTTTCTGACTAGAGTTCTGGCTCACTCCACAGGAGGAAATTCATGCCTGGTACTGTAAACATGGCCAAAAGTCTGTGAATAGTGACATAGGCCCTAGAGTGTGTCATTTTTTTCTTACTGTTGTATAAAATTCTATTGTGTAGATATACCACAGCTTAGTTATCCATTCTTCTAGTGATGAATATCTGGGTTGATTCCAGCTCTTAGCTATTACAAATTGAGCAGCTACAAACATGATTGAGCAAATCTCTCTGGCCCGTGGTTTGAATGTTCTAGGGTAGATGCCTGGTAAGGGAATAGCTGGGTCTGTTGGTATCCCTATAGTCAGCAATTTCAGGAGTCTCCATATTGGTTTCCAAAATGGTTGTACCATCTTACACTCCCACCAACAGTGGATGAGTATTGCTACTTCTCCACATCCTCACCAGCATTTATTTTCATTTGATTTTTTGATGTTTGCTATCCTAATTGGGGTAAGGTGGAATCTCATAGTAGTTTTAATTTGCATTTCTCTGATGATAGAGATGATGACAGTTTTCTTAAGTGTGTGTTTGCCATTTGTATCTCATCCTCTGTGAATTGCCTGTTCAGCTGTTTGCCCCATTTTGTGAGTGGGGTGTTTGACTTCTTACTGTTTAGATTTTTTAGTTTTTTGTAGATTCTAGAGATTAAGCCTCTGTCAGTTGGATAACCCACAAATATTTTCTCCCATTCTGTGGGTAATCTATTGGCTTTGCTTATTATATGCTTGTCTGTAAAGAAACTCCAGCTTCATGTGATCCCATTGGTTGAGTGTCTGTTTGAGATCGTGAGCTACTGGAGTTTTGTTCAGGAAGTCTTTTTCCATTCCTATATCATGGAAAGTACTTCCTAAATTTTCTTCCAGTAGCATTCGAGTTTCTGGTCTTATATTGAGGTCTTTGATCTATTTGGACTTGAGTGTAGTGCATGGTGAAATGTGTGGATCATTTGTTGAAGATGCTGTCTTATTTCCAGCCTATATTGTTTGGGCCTTTGTCGAATATCAAGTAGCTATCATTGTTTGACCCAAAGTCTGTGTTCTCAAGTCTATTCCATTTGTCTATACTCCTGTTTTTATGCCAGTACTATGCTGTTTTTATTACTATGGTTTTGTAATACAGCTTTACATCAGGTATGATGATACCTCCAGAGATATTTCTTTTGCTGAGGATATGTTTGGATACGAGAGTCCTTATGTCTTTCCATATGAAGTTTGAGATTATTTTTTCTATGCCTGTGAAGAACACTGTAGGGATTTTAACTGGAATTGCACTAAATCTATATATTACCTTTGATAGGATTGCCATCTTCACAATCTTAATGCTGCCTATCCAGGCTCATGGGAGGTCTTTCCAGATTCTCAAGTCTTCCTCAATTTCTTTTTTGAGTGTTTTAGTGTTTTTGTTGTATAGACCTTTTACTTCCTTGGTCAACATTATTCCAAGGTATTTTGTTGTTGTTGTTGCTATTGAAAAGGGGACCCTGCCCCTTATTTCTTTCTCTGTTACTTTGTTATTGGCATAATAAAAGGCTACTGATATTTGTGCATTGATTTTGTATCCTGCTATTTTGCTATAGGAGTTAATCACCTTCAGTAGTTTTGGGATGGAGTCTCTCGGGTCTCTTACATATACAATCATGTCATCAACAAATAGAGGTAATTTAACTTCTTCTTTTCCAAATTGTATCCCTTTTGTTTCTTTCTCCTATCTTATTGCTTGTGCTAGTACTTTCTGTACTATATTGAAAAGCAGATGTGAGAGAAGACAACCCTGTCTCATTCCTTATCTCAATGGGAATTCCTCCAGTTTCTGTCCATTCAGTTTTATTTCTGCCTTAGGAGCTTTGTATATTGCCTTTATTATGTAAAGATATAAAACATCAAGCCAATTCTCTCCAATGTTTGATCATGAAGTGATGTTGTATCTTGTCAAAAGCCTTTTCTGCATCTATCGAAATGATCATGTGGTTTTTATGTTTATCCTTGTTTATGAGTCCCACTTGGTCAAGATGGATAATGCTTTTGATGTGTTGTTGGATTTGGTTTGAGAGAATTTCGTTCAGGATCTTTGCATCTAAGGTCATCAGGGAAATATGCCAGTAGATTTCTTTTCTTGTAGTATCTCTACCTGGTTTTGGAATTAGGGTGATACTAGCTTCATAAAAGGAGTTGGGTAACTTTCCCTGTTCTCCAATTGTGTGGCATAGTTTAAGGAAGATTGATTTGAGTTCTTCCATGAAGGTTTGTTAGAATTCAGCTGAGCAGTCATCTGGTTTTGGATTCTTCTTTTGTGGGTTTTTTTTTTTTATTACTTTTTCAATATCCATGAGTGTGATGGGTTCATTGAGGAGACTAATCTGCTCTGAGTTTAGCTTTGATTGATCATATGCATCCAGGAATTTATCCATCTCCTCCACATTGTCCAGTTTTGTGGAGTAGAGGTTTTTGAAATAAGTCCTGATGATTTTCCCAATTTCACTTATGTTTGTTGTGATCTCTCCTTTTTCATTTTCAATTTTGTTAATTTGAAGCTTATCTTTTTTTTCTTGATCAGATTGGCCAGGGGTTTGCCAATCTTGTTTATTTTTTAGAAGAACCTGCTCTTCTTTTTGTCAATTGTCTTAATTTTTCCTTGGTTTCCAATTCATTAATTTCTGCTCTGATTTTAATTATTTCTTTCCTTTTAGAACTCTTTGGGTTGGATTTTTCTTGCTTTTCCAGTGCATTTCAGTGGATGCTTAGGTTATTGATTTGGGATGTCCCTGTCTTTTTTATGATGGCATTTAGAGGTATGAATTTTCCCCTAAGGACCACCTTCATTGTGTCTCGTAAGTTTTGGGATGATGTGTTCTCATTTTCATTCAATTGCAGAAGTTTCACAATTTCAGTTTTTATTTCATCCACCATCCATTTATTGTTTAAAAGTGTGCTTTTCAGTTTCCAGGTGCTGCTGGGATTCTTGACAGGTCTTTTGTTGTTGATTTCTAGCAATGTAGCATTGTGATCTGATATCATGCAGTGATGATGTCAATCTTCCTAAATATGTGGAAGCAGTCTTTGTAACCCAGTATATGGTCTATTTTAGAGAATGTTCCATGGGCTGCTGAGAAGAACCTATACTCTGTGGATTTAGGATGGAAAGTTCTGTTGATGTGATCTATGGTTTTGTTGAACTCTCTTACTTCCCTGTTGAGTTTCTGTTTGGATGATCTGTCTATTACTGATAATGGTGTATTGAAGTCCCCAGCTATGATGGTGCTTGTGGTTATTTCTGTTTTATCGTCAGGTAGGTCTTGTTTTATGAACTGTGGTGCCCCTGTGTTTGGTAATACAGATTTATGATTGTAATATCCTCTTGAGGGATCATTCCCTTGATAAGTAGGAAGTGACCTTCTTTGTCTTTTTTGATTAGTTTTGGTTTGAAGTCTATTTTATCTAATATTAATGTCGCTATGCCTGTTTGTTTCTTATTCCCATTTGCTTGGAATATTGTTTTCTACTCTTTCACCCTGAGGAGGTGTCTGTATTTAGTGGTGAGGTGGGTTTCTTGAAGGCAACAGTTTGAGGGGTCTAATTTTTTGACCCATCCTGTTGGCTTGTGCCTCTTGATAGGTGAATTAAGGCCATTGATATTTAGGGTAATGACTGTGACATTTGATTTGATCCCTGCCATGTTATGATGGTAGATGTGTGTTGGTGTTTTCATGGAATTTTAAGTTTTTGTGTCTACTCTGAGTTTGGTTATTGTGATCTGCTTCTGTATTTGAATTTGATTATTTGTTTCTTCTCTGTGGAGAATTTCTGGAAATACTCTGTGTAGGTTTGGTTTTTTTGTTCATATAATTGTAAAGCTGAGTTTTGTCATGGAAAGTTTTTCTTTTACCATCAAGTATAAGGGATACTTTTGCTGGGTAGAGTAGTTTGGGTTGGAATCCACATGTCTTAGACTTTGCAATGTTTCATTACAGGCCCTTCTAGGTTTCAGGGTTTCCATTAAGAAGTCTGGAGTAATTCTGATGTGGTTACCTTTGAAAGTGGTGTGCTGTTTTCCCTAGCTGCTTTTAGGAATTTCTCTTTGATGTCAATATTTAGAGTATTAACGACAATATGTCTTGGAGAGTTTCTCTTTTGGTCCAGTCTGTTTGGAGTTCTGTGGCTTTTTGTGTCTTTATGTGCCTTTCTTTTAAGAGACTGGGGAAGTTTTCTTCAATTATTTTGTTAAATAAGTTCTCCTTGCTTTTGTCTGAATTTCTTCTTCTTCTGGTATTGCAATGATCCTGAAATTAGGACCTTTAAGTGTATACAACAATTCCCTCATGTTGTGTTCACAGGAGCTTTTGAACTTACTGAAATTTTTTAACTCTCAAACTGTTTCTTCCATCTTTTCTTCCCAATCAGAGTTTCTATCCTCCACTTCGCTGACTCTATTCTTGAGAGCTTCTAGAGAGTTTTGGACTTGTTCAAATAAGTTTGCATTTTCTTCTACTTTTCTATGTATAATTTCCTTCCTTCTGACAAGCTCCCTTTTCACATCATTTTCTGATTTTATTGATGATTCTTGGAATTCATCCTTACATTTCTTTATGTCTTCACTTAGCATGGCAATTTATTTTTAAGATCTTCTTTTTTTTTTTTTTTTAACTCTCCCTCAAACTCTTAACTCTCTTTAAACTCCTTCCAATTTCTTATCTATTAGTTCTAATTTAGTTATGGCAGCATCCACACGATTATCAGTCCTTTGTTGCTTTCCTGCAAGTTCTACCAGTAGGTTGTTCAGGGTTGCATTGCTCATTGCTTCAATTTGATGTTCTCATTCTAATAACTCTTCTATGTTTTGGTTATATGCATTCATTGTAGGACTGGGTGATCTAATTGGATTTTCTTGCATTTGATTTTTCATGTTATTTCTTTTGTGCTGGTATCTGCCCATCACAGTGTATGGGCATGTAGGTGGCTGGGTCAGCCTGTATTCAAGCACAATGGGAATGTGAGGCGGTCTGGAGCAGTTTCCAAGCAGCCTGGGCTTTGGCTCTCACTTGCCAAAGCTGCCTATCTACTGCCTGTCAGGGTGGCCAAAGTTGCCTGAATTCTCAAGAGGTAATGTGCCAATGCTGCCTGCATTCAAGCTAGGAGGGACACTGAGGTACCAGGCACTGAAGCAGCCCAAACTCTGGCTGGGAACACTGGGACCCAGAAGCAGCTGAGCTCCCCTGCCACAGGACAATGGTGGGTGGCCAGCACAGCAGACAGTTAGGGGATTGCAGCTGAGCTGGCACAAGTGAGAGACACAGTCTGAGCTGTGTGGCAGTTATGTGGGACTGGGCTCGCTGAACATGCAATGGCAGGAACATTATGTGAGTGAGTGGGCAGAGCAGTCTAAACTACATGCAGGGATCAATCTGCATGCTGCTGTGCTGTGGATAAGGGGAGGGATGGGCTACCCACTCCTGGGGGAATAGGGGATTCCCTGTTATTTCTAGGAGTCTCTGAATGCTCAGTGGCCGGAGCAGTAGGTGGGTTAGTGTGCAGAGCAATGTAAGCTTCCACACGCAGGGATTAATTGGCTCACAGAGGCAATGTTGGCAGACATGGCAGATATTTGGGGGGAGGGGTGGGTTACCTGCCTGTGAGGGGATCCATGATTCCCTGTTTCCCCCCCCCCCCTCTGTGCCCTCCCACTGACAATCTATTGGAGATTGCTCTCCCCCCAAAACACCAGTGAACACTTAATGTCTTGCCTTTCTTTCCCTGGGATTTGCAGCACAGCTAGGCATTCACCATCTTGGCTGGAAGTCTCTCTCTCTTTATAGTTCTGGTAGAAATTTTCTGTGAATCAATATAGGCCATGTTTTTTATTGATATGGGAGTTTTTTAAATTACTGCTCTGATCTCATTAGTTTTTATAGATATGCTTAAGTTATTGATATAATTTGGGTAGGTCTTGTGCATCTAGAAATTCATCCAATTATTTTAAGATTATCTAAATTGCTTAAGTGTAGATTTTTTAAAAGTATGACCACATGATTTCTTGAATTTGTTGGTATCTGTTGTAATGTTCCCCTTTTCATCGCTAATTTTATCAATTTGAGCTTTCTCTGTATTTTTGTTAATTTGGCTAAGTATTTGTCAATCTTATTTATATTTGGAAAGAAAGAACTCCTTGTTTCTTCTTTGTATCTTTAAACATCTTTTGTTTATCTTTTGTCTTTAAAATTTGTTTATTAATTCTGTGCTGATCTTAATTATTTCTTCCCCATCTACTTCTTATAGATTTGCTTGTTCTTTTTTTTTTTTTCAAGGAATTCAGGTTGATTGTTAATTTATTTATTTGAGATCTCTCTGATTCTTTTAAATTTTTGTTTATCTTTATTTATTTATTTGAGAGTGACAGAGAGACAGGGAGAGAAAGAGACAGAGAGAGAATATGAGTGCACCAGGGCTTCCAGCCACTATAAATGAACTCCAGACATGTGCATCCCCTTGTACGTTTGGCTTACATTGGTCCTGGGGAATCGAGCCTCAAACTGGGGTCTTTAGGCTTCACAGGCAAGCGCTTAACCACTAAGCCATCTCTCCAGCCCTCTCTGATTTTTTTTTTTTTAATGTAGGTACTTAAAACTATTAACTTCCCTCTTAGGACTGTCTTCATTGTATTTCATAGATTTTGGTATGTTGTGTTTTCATTTTCATTCAATTGAAAGAATTTTTTATTTCATTCTTTATTTCTTCAATGACCCATTCATCACTCAAAGTGCTTTGCTTATTTATGTTATTTTATGTAATTTCTCTTGTTATTAAGTCCTTGCTCTATTTCATTGTGATTTGACATAGAATTATTTAAATTTTCCTATTATATGAGAGGTCTCCAGAACAACATAACAAAGAGAACAAAATGTTGTTAGGTGGATTTATAGGAGTAGCTTAGAGCAATCAAACAATAGCTGTCATAGGCTTGAGAATTAAGGAGCCCCTGATAGTGGCTCAGTGTACATGGGTCATTACTTCAGCAGTCCCAATCTGGCAATGAAGGCCTGAAGGATTCCTGGAGAGCTTCTAGTCTTTGGTTTATGTTGGAAAACAGAAAAGTAACTGAATCCCAATGCCAAGGAAGGCTAACTCAACAGGGATATATACATGCACTAATAAATATCAGGGAATAGTCAGGTAAAAGGCTACAGACAATAGCACAGACAGCCAGGTGGACAAAGAAACTGTGTTTTCTCAGAACTTCCTTATATATAGCGCACCCACTGGGACAACTGCCCACTCTAGAGGGAGGACTTTGTCTTTCAGTTAATCCTTCCTAGAAACAGAATGTCTGTGGATTTCTAGTCTGTTCAAGTTGACAACAAATCTTATCCCTCACAGCTATACTCATTGAGATTTTCCTTATGTGATATATTTTTGATAAGGTTTCATAGCCTGCTGAGAAAAATGTGTGTTCTGTAGTGTTTGGGTGTAATATCCTGCAAATGGCTGCTACATTCATTTAATATATGTCATTTAACTTCAGTATTTATCTTTTAGTTTTGTATTTTTAGTTTTTACCCAGAAGAACTGTCTTCTGAGGAGAATTCTATATTGAGCACGTTGTTGCTGTGTTGTGGTTAATATCTGACTTTGTAACTAGCAGCATTTGCTTTGTGAAATTAGGTGCCCCTATGATAGTGTGTATATGCTTAAAAGTATAATATCATCTTGATGGATTGTACCTTTAATCTGTATAAAGTGATCTTCTTTATCTCTTTTGATTAATTTTACTTTGTATTCTATTTTTGTCAGATATTATAATCATGGCACCTACTTATTTCCTTGTTTCATTTGTTTAAAATATCTTTTTCCATCCTTTCCACCTAAGTTAGTATCTATCTCTCATTGCAATGTGTGCTTCTTAGAGGTAGAAAAAACTATGAATTCTATTTTTTTAAATATTTGTTTATAAATTTGAGAGGAAAAGAGACAGACATAAATAGATAACGGGTATGCCAAGGTCTCTAGCTACTGCAACAAACTCCAGACTCAAGTGCCACCTTATGTATCTGGCTTATATGGGTACTGAGGAATAGAACCTGGATCCTGCGGTTTCATAGGTAAGCACCTTAAACAAGCAATTTCTCCAGCCTTGAATCTTGTTTTTAATTCAGTCTGCAAATCTGTGTCTTTTAATTGGAGACTTGAAACCTTTACTTTCAGGGTTATTATTGAAGGATTTGTATGGATTCATGACATTTTATTCATTTTGTAATGTTCATTGTTCTGTAGTTATCAATTGCTTAACTGCTATCCCAGCAGTTTTGTCCCTGTGGTTACTTGGATGTGTTTATTCTTTTCTTCACTCTTTCCAGTATCCTCTACAGAGCTGTTTCTGCAATTAAAAATTCCTTTAGTCTGCTTTTATCATAAAATGTGTTTTTTTCTCTTTCATTTATGAATGAAAATAATTTAGCCATGTACAGTACTATGGGTGGTAGGTTTGATCTCTGGAGATTTGAAATACATAATTCCAAGTCCTTAACATTTCTATTGAAAAGTTTGTGATAATTTTGACAGGTCCATCTTTATATATGACCTGAAGTTCTCTATTATAACTCTCTATAATCTTTATATGTTTTGCACATTTAAGGTTTTCTATCTGCTGTGGCCAAAGTGATGTCAAGCGTCTGTTCATGTCATGCTTTGCCATCTAAAACATTTCCCCTCAAGACTATAAAACAAAATAAAAACTTTCCTACTATCAGCTGCTTTTAGTCAAATGCTTTGTCCCAGCAACATGAAGCTAATTATAACAGGTAGACAGGAGAGAGAGAAAGAAAGAAAGGTATGCTATCAGACGATGTAAAATAAGTCCATCCCTTGTAAGGCTGAGAATCCTGAGAACCCCTGAAAATCAGAACAGACTATGTTCTTTCTAAGAGGAATATGTAGAGTAAGGAGAAGAAATACTGAACAAAATAAGAAACAGTATACATAAAACAAAAACAAATTACACTCACACAAAAGGATGTTATAGAGGGTAAGAGCAGAGTGGGAGCTCAGCTGGACTGGTAAGATGATATTGGAAATAGATTAGGTATATATGAAGAACTAGGTGGAAATATAGGAACTGAAAACTGTCTGGCCTGATATTTGACTCTTGTCTTCGCTTTCTTTGCTCCTGGATGGTGTCTTCTCCACTAGGACTTGCTCTCTTGCCTTAGCTTGTTAACAGTTTCATTCCACTTTCAGAGTCTTAATCTGTGGTCAGACCATTGCACAGAGTTTCAAACTTCCTTTTCTCTGGAACCAAGTCTGTGAGTCTGAGTAGCTCTGTGGTTATTCCTTGTTCAGGAGTTCTCTTGTTGCAGTTTCATTCATTTCCAGAGTCTGGGAGACTGCAGGCTGTGGCAGGAGTGGGGGAGGGAGAGCGTGTGCATTAGGAGACTCTTAACTACAAATTTCCAAGCCCCTCATCTGGTGCTTACCTGTGCTCTCCTTGGGACCTTTTAGCTTCAGATTTAGTTTGCCAGGTTGTTTCCTCTGTGGCCATTGAGCTCCTTTCTCTTTTCAAGTGATCTCTCTTCTACTTGATGTCTTTTTGTGTTTGTTTGTTTTTCATTTCTGACCCATACAGAACAGAATATTGATGGGTCCAATATTGTGCAACTCTTTGGCAGTGAAGTCATGTGAATGCAATGACCACTTGTCTGGAAGATAGTATTTTGTGGTACTCTTCCTCATCCCCTGGTTCTTATACTCGTTATGCCTCCTGCTCTGCAGTGTTCCATGATCCTTAAAAAGCATGGCAGAGATTTCTTAATTAGCACCAAGCTCCTAATATTTACTTATCCTCAGTCCTTTGACAAGTTTTTCATTCTCCTATAGTCATTATCAATTCATAAACAAGCTTTTCAATGTCCCTACTTTGGTTGTTTTGTGAAGTTATGAAAAAAGCAGTAATTACTGTGTTTCTGTGGTATCTGTGAAACTTTTGACAAAAACCTCTAAATTTCATAGATAAAATATTGAAGTGCTAAGTCAGCTTGCTTCTGAGATTTGGTATGGGCAAAGGAAGTCTTCAGCCTGTGCTTTCAATTTTCTGGATAGTTTTCATGTACATGGACAAGTCTGTGTTTCATCTTTTGTTCTGAGAGAAGCCCAGGCCAAGTTTCAAACCTGACCACCAAAGTATGAACTCCCTTTTCTTTATCCTTTATACTCTCAGTGACTGCTTTCAACACATTAGTCTCCTAATGTCTTCCTTCCCAGCCTTCTCTTTTGCCTTTGACTGATCTGTTTGATCAGAGGGATAGAGGACAGAAAAGCAGCTTTCCTCCATTGACCTAAATATTTTGGCTGTCTATAAATTAATGTTGACATACGAGATTTAAGAGGAAAGAAACTGCTTATTTATATGTGTTTATGGAAGATACATGGAAGTCTCACACTTGATTGTTCAGTTTAAGAAGACGTTTGGAGGCTTCTGGTCAAGATAGCATCCACCTAACAGCTCCACAACTCCCAGGAAGGAGAGGCAAGGAATTAAGGGGTCACTAGGACTGTTAGGGGAGAGCAATCTCTAACAGATCACCAGGGAGAGGGAGAGAAGGGGCAAAAAAGGAATTGGCTGATTCCCACACTCTCGGGTAACCCACCAGACCTACCAATACCTCCAAACAACTGTCCTAGCAAGAGTCCAAGCCTCAGGCTACTACGGCATTAACTGCAGGCAGACAACCAAGCCAGTAGTTTCACCTGCATGGCTAGGCACAGGCAATTGCCAGGTTCCACAACTCCCCACTCCATGCCTTCTCAGATTATCCCCCCATCTTCTGACCGCCCCACCCTCAGACTTAGGTCCCTGGCTGCCCTGCCCTGGCCCTCTGTGACTTTGGAACTGGTCCACTTCAACAAGGCCCCCATCAACCCAACCCCTTTGACCTCACCCTAGCAACTTTAGATCCACCCTGCCCACTCTGCACTGCTCCGACCTTGGCCCTGGCAACTTCAGACCTGCTCTGCTGTACCCCACCCCTCCCCCAGGGGACTTCACACTCCCCACTCTGCCCTGCCCACACTGACTTGGACCAGCTCTGCTGGGCCCCTGCCCCACACCCTGCGAATTCAGACCTGGTCTGCTCTAACTGACTCTGCCCCTACAGGATTCTTGACCCTTGCCAGTCTGCCCTATACCTGGAGAGACTTGGTGCTGCTTGACCTATCCCTCCTCACTTCAGATCCACTCCCTCCCTGCCAATCTAAGCACCCCATGAAGCTGCACCACCTCCCCACCCATCCCTACAACATACCCATTCTCCCTGCTCCCACACTAAGATGGGCAGACTGCAACACAAAAGGAATAACATACAACATCAAATGCAAGTAAATCCGGTAAGATCTCCCAGTCCTACAATGGGTGTCTCTAATCAAAACACAGAAGAGACAATATAATCAGAACCCCAAAGTGAATTTATGAGCAATGCAAGCCTGAGCAAGCTATTGGTAGAACTTGCAGAAAAGCAACAAAGGACTGATAATCCTGTGGATACTGCCATCACTAGAATAAACATAACAGATAAGATAATAGAAGGGGGTTCAAACAGAGTTAAAGGATATAAAGGAAAGTGGGAAAAAAAAGAGTACCTAAAATACCAGCTGGCTATGCTAAATGAAGACATAAAGAAATGCAAGGAGGAATTCCAAGAAGCATCAAGAAAATCAGAGAATGATGTGAAAAGGGAACTTGACAGAGAGATGGAAACCATACACAGAAAAGTAGTAGAAAATGTAAACCCAATTAAACAAGCTCAAAACTCTACAGAAGCTCTCAAGAATACAGTCAGCCATGGGGAGGATAGAAACTTAGTCCTGGAAGCTAAAACAGAAGAAACAGTTTCAGAGTGCAAAAGTTTCAATAAGTTCAAAGATATTTTTGAACAGAACATGAAGAAAATGTGAGATATCCTCAAATGTCCTAACATTCAGAACATGGGAATACCAGAAGGGGAAGAAATTCAGACCAAAGGCATAGAAAAAATATTTAACAAAATAAATGAAGAAAACTTTCCCACTCTCTAAAAAGAAAGGCCCATCAAGATATAAGAAGCTAAGAGAACTCCAAACAAATTGTACCAAAGGAGAAACTCTCCAAGACATATTGTCATTAAGACTCTAAACATTGATACCAAAGAGAAAATCCTAAACATTGACATCAAAGAGAAACCAGCTAGGGTAAAACAACACATCACATTTAAAGGTAACCCTATCAGAATCACTTCAGACTTCTCATTGAAAACCTGAAAGCCAGAGGGGCCTGGAATGGAGCACTGCAAATTCTTAGAACCTATGGCTTCCAACCCAAACTACTCTATCCAGCAAAAGTATCCCTCATAATAGATGGTGAAAGAAAAACCTTCCATGACAAAACTCAGCTTTACAACTATATGATCACAAAACCAAGCCTACAGAGTATTTCAGGAAATTCTCCACACAAATGAATCAAAGAGTCAACCTCAAGTGCCTACAAAAAGCAGATCACAGTAAGATAATTCAGAGAAGGCACAAAAAAATTCAAAGTCCTTGAAAACACCTAACCAAATAAATGAACAAATTATGGCAGGAATAAAATCAAACCTCACAGTCATTACCCTAAATATCAATGGCCCCTTAATTAAACCATCAAGACATACAAGATAACATGGTAGATCAGAAAATTAGGCCCTTCAATATGTAACCTTCAAGAAACCCACCTCAGATTTCCAGTTAAGATGGTGGTGTAGGTACCACCACACCAAAGCAGCCTAGGCAAGAAAAAGCAAAAAAAAAAAAAAAAAAAAAAAAAAAAAAAAAAAAAAAAACACTTTTACTAAAAAGTGGGGTGTATAGGAAATTGAGACAGCAGCAAAGTAGGAGATATCCAGAGCATCCAGAGCCCACACAGGCTGGCAGAAATGGCTCCGGCAGGTCCATGGGACTGGAGTGCAGTGGCGGTGCACTAGCCAGCCTCCAGGCTTGGCTTCAGCCACAGGAAAGCCAAGTGAGGGGATTTTTCACTCACACTGGAGCTCTCTACAAACTCACAAAATGTAGAGGGAGAATGGCAGTGAACAATGGAGAAGCAGATCACAAGGTAGAAGAACACATAGAACAGTGAGAGAACTAGAGCAGTATCAGCTTCCCCCCTCCCCCACCGCCAGTGCCCAGCTCCAGTGAACAGAGCAGTGGTCCAGGGACCCAGGCATGCCTAATTGAACTAACAGTGGGACTGAAACTGGAGCAGCATAACTGAGATGAAAATCATCCCAAAAGGTAACTGGGATTACAGCAGGTCAGTACCTGCCTAATAAACTAAGTATATAGGCCTGAACCAGAAATGCTAATGGAACTTTCCATATCAGGACAAATTATATGTTAAATCTGCTGGATGGCCAGATTTGCCATTCTTAAATAAGCTGTATTTTGGGCTTGTTATTTGATGCTTCCTTACTTATAGTGGCTTTGTTTCCTCTTCTTTTATACATTAAGGAAGGGTCTCACCTGGTCACAAGCTGACTTGGAACCCACTACAGACCAGAAATCTTAACCTCCTTGTTGTCAGGTTTAAGGGAGTGCATGAGGCACCACACAGCCTAAGGGACAGACGGAGGATCTGGTTGTCACAATACCTACTCTTGTATAAATACTCTGTGCTGTATTTCATTGAAAGTGTACACTGTTTAGTTAAATTTTAGAAACTATCTGCATTTAGTTCCACTCAGCCTACTCGAATTTATTATAGCAGGCAAACCCAACACCTAGGGTCACTTTTGTAGATACTTTGAGAGTCTTGAGAGCCACACCTAAAGCCTTAAGCTTCTACTGTGAAGATTGATTGATACATCTCATAATACCCAGGTAACTAGAAAATCCAATCATTAAATAATCCAGGATGCAAACATATATGCATTATAACACATATAACATATTAATCAAGACAATATAAATCCACCAAAAAGTACTAATGCATCAGAAATGAACTTTAGTGAGAACGAGTTAGAGGAAATGCCTAAGAAAGATTTTAAAGAATGATTATAAATATGTTCAAAGAACTAAAAGAAGAAATCAAAGGAAAAGAAGAAGACACGGGATACCAATTTAATGAAATAAAGAGGTCACTACTAGGCAGAAATAAGGAAGTAGAAGTAATAAAGAAAAAACAGTTAGAATTACTAGCCATAAAGAACACAGTTAATAAAATAAAAAAACTCTGTAGAAAATCTCACCAGTAGAATGGATGAAGGAGAGGACAGCATATCTAAGCTAGAATACCAGGTGGCAGATCTAATATAGTCCAACAAAGAGAAATACAAACTAATAGAAAAGTATGAGTGGGAATTTCAAGATATTTAGGACACTATGAAAAGATCAAACAATAAGAATTCAGGGCATGGTAGAAGGAGAAGAATTTCACTTGAAAGGCATATTAGGCATCTTCAACAAAATCATAGAAGAAAACATCCCCCAAATTGGGAAAGAGTACTAATGCAGATACAGGAATCCCTTAGAACACCAGCCAGGCAAAATCTGGAAAGAACCTCTCCAAGCTATATTATAATCAGACTACCAAAAGACACAAGGCAAAGAAAAAATAATGAAAGCAGTCAGAGAGAAAAATCAAGTTATCTACAAAGACAAGCCTATCGGGATTATAGCAGATTACTCAACAAAAACTTAAAAGCCAAAAGGGCATGGAGTGATGTATTCCAAGATCTGAAAGATAACAACTGTCAACCAAGGTTATTATATCCTGTAAAGCTATCCATTCAAATAGACAGAGAAATAAGGACATTCCACAATAAAAACAGGCTAAAGGAGTATTTGAAGACAAAACCAGCTCTACATAAAATGGGACAAAAAAATGGCAAAAATAAACACACACCTTTCAATAGTATCTCTTAATATCAATGCCCCAACCAAAAGACATAGGTATGAAGTTTGGGTTAAAAAGCAGGATCATTCAATTTGTTGCCTCCAAGAAATCCACCTTTCTACAAATGATGGACACTCTCTTAGGGTGAAAGGTTGGAAAATGGTATTTAAAGCAAATGGACCTAGAAAACAAGCAGGGGTTGCTATTCTAATATATGACAAGATAGACTTCAGTCCAACATTAGTTAAGAAAGATAAGGAAGGTCACTTTGTGTTGATTAAAGGCACCATCAAACAGGAGGACATTACAATTCTAAACATATATGCACCTAATATGAGGGCCCCCAAATTCATCAAACAAATGCTATTAGAACTAAGGTCACAGATAACACCAAACCCACTGGTAGTGGGTGACTTCAAAACCCCACTCTCATCAATTGACAGGTCAGCCCAGGAAAAAATAAACAGAGAGTCATCTGGACTAAATGAGGTCATAGAAGGAATGGACCTAACAGATATATATAGGACATTTCATCCAAATACTGCAGAATATACATTCATTTCAGAAGCACATGGAACATTCTCTAAAATAGACCACATATTAGGACAAACACCAAATCTTAACAAATACAGGAAAATTGAAATATTTCCTTGCATTCTATCTGACCACAGTGGAATCAAACTACAAATCAATAGCAAGAAAGTCTACAGAGCATACACAAAATCATGGAAATTAAACAGAACACTACTAAATGATGAATGGGCCAATGAAGAAATCAAGAAGGAAATCAAAAAATTTACAGAGTCAAATGAAAATGAGAGCACAACATACCAAACTCTCTGGGACCCAATGAAGGCAGTCCTAAGAGGTAAATATATAGCTTTAAGTGCCTATATTAAGAATTAGAAAAGTCACAAGAAAATGACCTAATGCTTTACCTTAAAGCCTTGGAAAAAGAAGAACAAGACAAACCAAAAATCAGTAGATGGGAAGAAATAATAAAGATTAGGGCAAGAATTTATGAAATAGAAACCAAAAAGCAATCCAAAGAATCAGTGAAACAAAGAGTTGGTTCCTTGAAGGGATAAACAAGATTGAAAAACCCTTAGTAAATCCAACCAAAAGAAAGAGAGAAAAGACAAGAATTAATAAAATTAGAGATGAAAAAAGTAACATCAAAATAGATTCCAGAGAAATTCAAAACATCATAGGGACATACTATAAAAGTATATACTCCACAAAGTATGAAAATCTGAAAGAAATAGATGATTTCCTTGATGTATATGACCTACCTAAATTAAATCAAAATGAGATTAATCACATAAATAGACCTATAACAAGCATGGAGGTCCAAGCACTTATCAAAAATCACCCAAGTAAAACAAGCCCAGGTCTAGGTGGAATCACTGCTTCAGGAAAAAACTAGCACTATTGCTTCTTAAGCTTTTCCATGAAATAGAAAAAGAAGGAATCCTACCAAACTCCTTCTATGAAGCCAACATCACCCTGATACCCAAACTAGGCAAAGATAGAACAAAAAAGAAAATTACACACCAATCTCTCCATGAACACAGATGCAAAAATTCTCAACAAAATATTGACAAACAGAATACAAGAGTATAAAGGAAAGATCATTCACCCTGACCAAGTAGGCTTTATCCCAGAGATACAGAGATGGTTCAACATACACACTGATAAAGGTAATACATTATAAATATGGGTTGAAGGACAAAAATCACATGATCATCTCATTAGACACAGAGAAAGCATTTGACAAAATCCAAATGGCTTTCATGATAAAAGACCTACAGAGACTGGGAATAGAAGGAACATATCTCAATAAAATAACGGCTATTTATGAAAAGCATAAACCAGCATATTAGTAAATCAAGAAAACTAGAAGCTGTTCCACTAAAATCAGGAACAAGACAAGGGTATCCACTGTGCCCATTTTACTTAAGATAGTTCTGGAAGTCTTAGAATAAGGCAAGAGACACACATAAAAGGGATACAAATTGGAAAGGAAGAGATCAAGTTATCATTATTTGCTGATGACATGATTCCATATATAAAGGACCCTAAGTACTCCACCAGCAAACTGTTAGAGCTGATAAACACCTACAGCCATGTAACAGGGTACAAAAGCAATACACAGAAATCAGTAGCCTTCCTCTATGCTAAGAACAAACACACAGAAGATGAAATCAGAGATGCACTCCCATTCACAGTTGCGTCAATGACCATAAAGTACCTTGGGATAAACCTAACCAAGGAAGTAAAGGATCTCTACAATGAAAACTTTAAAACACTCAAGTGAGAAATTGCAGAAGTTACTAAGAAATGGAAAAACATTCCTTATTCCTGCATAGGAAGAATCAATATCGTGAAAATGGCAATCTTACTAAGAGCACAAGAATTAAGTCCAAATGGATTAGAGATCTTAACATCTTTCCAGGAACTCTGAAACTGCTAAAGGAAAAAGTAGGGAAAACCCTTCAACATATTGGTCTTGGCAAAGATATTCTGATTATAACCACAATTGCTCAGGCAATAAAACCACACATTAACCACTGGGACCTCATGAAATTACAAAGATTTTGTACTGCAAAGGAAACTGTGAATAAAGCAAAGAGGCAACCTACAGATGGGGAAAAAATCTTTGCCAGCTATTTATCTTATAGAGGATTAATATTTAGGATATACAAAGAACTCAATAAGTTCAATAATAAGAAATCAAATAAACCAATTAAAAATTGGCTATGGAGCTAAATAGAGAGTTCTCAAAAGAAGAAATATGTATAGTGTATAAGAATCTTTAAAAATTGATCTACATCCCTAGTCATCAGGGAAATTCAGATTAAAATTACATTGAAATTCCATCTCACTTCTGTCAGATTGGCTACCATCATTAAAACAAATGATCATAAATGCTGGTGGGTTGTGGAAAAAGAGGAACCCTTCTACACTGCTGGTGGGAATGCAATCTGGACTAGCCATTGTGGAAATCAGTGTGGAAGTCCCTAAAACAGCTAAAGATTTATTACCACATGACCCAGTTATAGCACTCCTAGGCATATTTCCTAAGGACTCACTCATTTCCTTAGAAGTACGTGCTCAACCATGTTTATTGCTGCTCAATTCACAATAGCTGGGAAATGGAACCAGCCAAATGTCCCTCAACTTATGAATGGATAATGATGATATGGCACATTTATATAATGGAGTTCTACTCAGCAGTAAAGAAAACTGAAGTTATGATATTTGAAGGAATGGGATGGATCTGGAAAGGATTATACTAAGTGAGGTAACCCAGGCCCAGAAAGCCAAGCACCACATGTTCTCTCTCATATGTGCATCCTAGCTCCTCATGATTGGCCTTCTGTGTGAGAAGGAAAAGACTCAGTAGCAGGGTCCAGTAAGCTAAAAAAGAGATACAAAGGGAAGAGAAAGGCAGGGAGGAGGATACTTAATAGGTTGGTATTATATATAAGTAAGTAGAATAGATTAACAGGATGAAAAGGGCCAAAGTGAGGTCAGGGAAAGAGATTGAGTCAAGGAAAGGTGGAGGGAGGGCTAATCAAGATCCAAGAGAATATAAAGAAATCATATGGAATACTGTGGTTTTGGACAATGGAACACTCAGGAGCCATAGGTGGTGGCTTGAAAATTTTCAGTTCCAGGGATGGGATACCTTCCAGTGAGTTGTTGTCCAGGGAGGTCCCTGATTCCCCCAAAACATTATAGGCCATTGCCAAGGCCCTTAGTTTCCCAACAGGAATAGATGGTAAGACCCTATTGCTGAAGACTCCACATACTTGGGCTGCAAGGCCACTGAGAAATCCTGTTGGAACTGAGCTGATAACCTCCTCCATGTAGACCAGCTGACTGAAAGCTGGAAGAAGCCATTCTACATGCATTTCAACAGGGGAAAGAGATACCACCAGTGAAAATGCTCAACAGTGGACACTGCAAACCTTATAATTGGCCAGCCAGGTCAAATGAGCCAACAGGTGCAATAGTGGCACGTCTATCATGGTGGAAAACAACTGCCATCTGATTAGACTGGAGGCCTGCTCCATGGGAGGGAATACAGCCATGATTTTGAAAATTTAAAACAGGGGTAGTTATGAGCCCTAGGGGTGTAACATCTGCTTATGTCTGGATAACTGTACATACTATACTTATTAAACTGCCCAGTAAGCAGTTTTCTTAATAGTCATACCCTTATATTAATGCTACTCTCACTTTGGGTAGAGAATCTTCTCTTTTCAGATGGCAGTGACCATGAAACAACTCAGAACGTATCATAGTGCTGGAAGCAAGTGACTGGAGTACTAAGTAACATCTAGATCACACCTTCCAAGGCACAGGGTCTAATGCAGAAGAGGTGTAAAAGAATGTATGAGCCAAAGGAAGGGTAAGACTCCTTACAATATGCTTCCTCCAGACATAAAATGGCCTGGATATCCATGACCTCATAGTGTCTGACACTACCTACACAAGACCATCATAAGAGGAGGAAAAGATCATGACATCAAAATTAAAGGGAGACTGATTGAGATGGGGAAGGGCTATTGAGATGGCACTAAAAATAATCAAAAAAAGACAAAGGACACTTCCTACTGATCAAGGGAACAATCCAGCAAGAGGATATTACAATCATCAATGTTTATGCACCAAACACAGGTGCACCACAATTCATAAAACAAAACCTATTGGGCAGTAAGGCAGAAGTAACCACCAACACCATCATAGTTGGGGATTTCAATACACCATTATCAGCAATATATAGATCATCCAAACAAATTTAACAGGGAAGTGAGAGAGCTCAACAAAACCATAGAACATTTAGACCTAATGGACATCTACAGAACATTCCACCCCAAACCCACAGACTACACATCCTTTTCAGCAGCCCATGGAACCTTGTCTAAAATAGGTCATATACTGGGTCAGAAAGCCTGCCTCCATATATTGAGAAGATTTACAAAATCCCCTGCATGATATGAGATCACAATGCAATATTGCTAGTAATAAACAGCAGAACACCCACCAAAAATCCCATCGGCTCCTGGAAACACACTTTTAAACAATAATGGGGTAGTGCAAAAATAAAAAATGAAATTGAGAAATTTCTAGAAATAAATTGCAACAAACACATCATACCAAAACTTATGGGACACAGTGAAGGAATTCTTAGGGGAAAATTCATAGCACTAAATGCCATCATACCAAAGACAGAGAGATCCTAACCATCCACCTAAAGGAACTGGAAAAGCAAGAAGAATCCCACCCAAAAAGCTCCAGATGGAAAGAAATAATTAAGACCAGAGCAGAAATTAATGAGTTGGAAACTAAGAAAACAATTAAGAAAGTTGATGAAACAAAGAGATGGTTCTTTGAAAAAATAAACAAGTGTGCTGGCCTGCAGCACAGAGATCGAAATGGGCCTCAAAGAAGGAAGTGGGAATGAACCTGAGACAAGAACACAAGGAATGGAGCCAAGACAAGTTCTGATCAAGGCTCGGCTTTATTCAGGCAGACATCTCTTATATATAGAAGATAGAACATTTTTGACAATGCTTACATGCCTAAGGTCAGTTTTGCCAGGGTTAATCCAGGTTAATCCCTCTATCAGGTGCCCACTCCGCCTAGGCTGTATGCTAAACAATGGTTAGGATCAGGAGATTAGGAGATTAGAGATCACCCTTGGCTCCCAAGGTCAAAGAGCAGCTGCAGATCACGAGGTCTGCTTTGTAAGAGATAAGAGAACACCCTTGGCTCTCAAAGTCAAAAGAGCAGCTGCAGCTCCCAACATCTCCTCCCTTCTTTTTATACTAAAGAGGGGGAGACCCGCTATTCAGCAGTGGGCTTTTAACCAACTGGGGGAGTAATGACCTGACTCCTCCCATGGGCTGTCATTTTTTTGTCCCACAATCTTGGCCCTTGGTACCTTTTGGGGAGGGGAGGCAGGGCCTGTGTGATCATAATAGGTGTGGTACCAACCTCCATGCAAGTCAGGTTTTACTCTCAGGGAATTCAGAAGCTGTCAGAAAGTGACCTTTCCTTGGTGCTTTGCCTCGCACCCATGTTGGTATCTATATCATAATCACTTTGTTGTGAGTTGATATGCATAGGTCTGAATCCTATGCAGCTCCTAAAGGAGGGGAGTCAAGGATGTGTTCTATAATGCATACCTCTTTTTCTCCCCCTTCTTAATTTATTAAAAGAAGTGACTGTGCCTGTCTTAGGTTGTCAGTGGCAGAAGGACATCCTTACCCATCTCTGACTACCAGTTGGATAAATTTAGGGAGAATTAGTATAAGGTCTGAGGGAGCCAAGGACATGTTCTATAGTGTATATCTCGGACCTCTGCGCGAACATTCACAATACACTTCATTAGACACTTGAAGTAAATAGGCAATAGGCATAAGAGAAGCAGAAGGCAAACTCCCACAGCTTCAAAGCTGCCTATCCAGGAACTTAGAGAGTTCCAACCAGGCAACACAGACTTAATTGTAGCAAGTAAATCATCAGCAGCCTTAGTGGCGTCAAAATTATGATGACTGTTCTGTATAGCCAGAATTTCTGAATGTAAATTAATCAAATCTAATGAAATGTTATCATGGTGCCAATTCCTTCTAAATGCATTTTGACTTTTACCCAGTCTTCATAACTAGTGATGTAAGTTTTAGAGGTGATTCGGATCCATTGGTGATCTGCATGGCATTCCAATTGAGCTCTAATCTTCATACCTTGAATTTGCTCTCCTAAATAAGTCACTACATCAAACAAAGCATCTATTTTTTCTTCTATCTTCTTATCTGTGGCTACTTGAGCTCCTAAAGCAACAGAAACATTTTTAGCTAGATTATTAACAAAGTGTGCAGTATGAACTTCTTGTGTAAGAGCAACAGCAGAAGTAGTAATAGAAGCTAATAATGTAATGAATGCAACAATCACAGCAATAATTAAACCTACAACTCTCTTTTGTCTACTTAAACTATTTTTTACCTCCTCTAGAATTTAAATACCCTTGTCAGAATACCAACGCTTCAAAAGATTAACAGGAATCATAACAAATGTAGGTTGTTTGACCATCATTACAGTTTCAGAATTATGAGAAACACAATTGGATAGACTACCATTATCACAGGTAACATTAAACATTCCTTCAGACACATGATACCAAGTAATTTTTACACTTCCTAACATCAGGGTATAAGGTGGTGTAATGCAGGCCAGAACAGTTCCCTTTGGAAGACTATTTGAATTATTGCTGTCAGATGTCACCTTGACACCTCCCATATCAGCAGCAATTTTCCACATGAAAGTTTGCTGATGTCCATTGTCGGACCACCACAATCCTGAGGACAGTCCAGTAGCCCAATCACTAACCCATACAGTTTTATTCCCCACAGAACCTGCTGATCCTGACCAATCCTTTACATATCTAGTGGATCCAGAAACATTATACCTGATAAATTTTTTCCCTACACATTTACTCCAATGTATAGATTTATTGAACCAAGATATATTTCCTTCACAGGGAATAAAGTCCTCTGGTGGACTATCCCCTGTAACTTGATTTCCATAGGGAAGTCAAATAGAAATTCTACTTGTTTGAACCTGCTTTATCTTCTTTGTACCTTGTATGTGCTCTTGTACATGCTTTACAGTAATGTTTCTTTCCTTTAATTCAAAACATTGAACTATGCTGGTCTTAGAAAAGCATAGTGGAATGCCTAGACCATGCCCTGAATATGAACTCATAATTACTTGATGTAATTTTATATTTTTACTAGATGGCATGCCTAGCAACTGAGTGTTATTGACTCGAACTATGATTTCTTTTTTCTCCCAGGTCACTGGGTGTAATATAGGAGGGTCAGGAACATAGGTGCAGTAGAGGTCACTATAAGCGAGATGTAGATGACTCCATATTATCAGGATCAGCAGTGTCCTCTTGTTTGATCTCCTGGCCTGCATACTGGACCAAGCATTCTGGCAACCATCTGGTTCCATTTTCTTTCTGTGAAAAAATACAAAAAGATGCTCATCCCCATATTAATACAGGGTTGGGTCCACTCCATTTGTTAGTCAGTGGATCTTTCCACATTACTTTAGCATAATTAGTCTTGGTTTGTGCATGCCAAAAACAGTCAGTGGCAGAAAACTTTTTTGCATCCAAAAGTAAAAAAATTAAAATAAATAAAGTATGATTTAACCATTTTGTTGCTGATCCCTGTGTCATTTCCCCCTTTTTAGTTTTTTGTAACCAGATTTTTAATGTTCCATTTGCTCATTCAATGATACCTCACCCTTGGTGGTTATAGGGAATTCCAGTAACATGCTCAATATTAAAAGAAGAATAAAAGTGCTTAAATCCTGCACTTATATATACTGGTCTATTATCTGTTTTAAGTTGTTTAGGTACTCCTAAAATATTAAAAAAGAGTGAAGACAATGAGCAATAACATGTTTAGCAGCTTCTCCCATTTGAGCATAAGCACAAATGAAACCAGAATAAGTGTCAATAGAAACATGTACAAATTTCATTTTTCCAAACTCAGGAACATGTGTTATATCCATTTGCCATAAATGGCCAGGAGTCAAACCTCGTGGATTGATGCCATGATGTGGCACAGGTAAAAATGTGAGACATTGTTGACAGTTTTTAACAATGTGTTGTGCTTGTTCACGTGTAATTTTATATTTAAGACGTAGAGTACTAGTGTTAAGATGATGATGCTTATGAACATTAATAGCTTCTTCCACAGAAAAAGTTCTACTAGCCTCGTCTGTAACAGCATTTCCCAGAGCTAAGGGTCTGGGGAGGCCAGAATGAGCATGAAGATGTTCTACATAGAAAGGTGCTGAGCACTGGAGAATCAAAATCTGAACCTGTGCAAACAAATGATACACAGTAGAAGAAGTACTTATTCTACTACAGGTTTCTAAATAAGGAACTGAGTGGACACTATATTGGCTATCAGTGTAAATATTAACAGATATAGTAGCAGTATTTTGCAATAAAGCTTTAAAGGCTGCCAGTTTTACAAATTGCTCAGATTTATAAGGAGTATTAAAAGTATATGTTTGTCCATTTAAGGAATAAGCAGCTAGGCCAGAAGAAGATCCATCTGTAAAGGCTAACATAACATCCTTGATAGGAGAAAATTGTGTATTGCAAGGAAAAATGACTTGATGTTGCATGAAGAACTGATTTAATTTATGTTTAGGGAAATGATTATCAATGCTTCCTGCAAAACCTGCCATGGATCATGTCCAAGTATCTGAAAAGGCAAAAAGCCAAGAAACCTGTTTTGAATAATAAGGTTGACAGATAACCTGTGGTTCTATACTAAAATATTTAATAGATTCATCCCTTCCTTCCATCACTACTTTAGCAACCTCTTCATAATAAGGAGTGACAGTTCTTGGAGGAGAAGATGCAAGATGTACCCATAGTATAGGAGCACCTTGCCACAACAATCCTGTTGAAGTATAGGGGGTAGGAAATACAAGTAACCACAACTCTTTACTATAGTCAACATAAGTGATAAATTGTTCTTCTATAGCCTTTTGTACTGTAACTAATGCTTTAGAAGCTTCAGGTGTAAGAGAGTGAAAAGAAGAAGGATTAGAATCCCCCTGTAGTATATTAAATAAAGGTTTTATTTCATGAGTAGTAAGTTTTAAATAAGGCCTAATCCAGTTAATATCTTCTAACAATTTCTGAAAATCATTTCAAGTGGTAAGATTCTGTGTTTTAAGAGTAACTTTCTGTGGTTTAATTTGTTTGGGATATAAATAAAACCCAAGATAAGAAAAAGGGAAATCTTGTTGTGCCTTTTCAGGTGCAATTTTTATCCCCATACAGTGAGCTGTTGTTCCATGTAGGGAAAACAAGTCAAAACATCTGTCTTTTCCTTTCCAGCTAATAAAATGTCATCCATATAATGAATAATATATATTTGAGGAAATTTGCTTCTTGTAGAAGCCAAAGCTTTATCCACAAATTTCTGACATAAAGTTGGACTATTAGCCATGCCTTGAGGGAGAACTTTCCATTGATATCTTTTCATAGGCTCCTTAGAATTACTAGAAGGAACACTAAAAGCAAAACAGCAGCAATATTGTGGATGTAAAGGTATAGTATAAAAAAGCAATCTTTAAAGTCAATAATAACTTTAGAAAAGTCAGCCAGAATAGCTACAGGACTAGGCAGACCAGGTTGCAATGCTCCCATTGAATGCATAGTAACATTCACAGCTCTCAGATCTTGCATTAACCTCCATTTTCCTGATTTCTTTTTAATGACAAAAATTGTAGTATTCCAGGGTGAAGATGATTCCTCTATATGCCCTGCCTCTAGTTGCTCTTGAACTAAATTTCGAGCAGCTATCAGTTTTTCCTGTGTCAAATGTCACTGATCCACCCATACAGGATCATCAGATTTCCAAGATAGGCTCTGCATGGGGTGGCACAGTCTGACCAATAGACACTAGGGGAAATACCCCAGCCCTTGCATTATATTTGCATTAGAAGCTACTTGAATAGGTAATGAGTCACCTTGTCCCCATTTTCCTAATCCCTTACCAGGCAAGTAACCCTGTCTAAGCATTTGAGCAGTAACAACTTCATTAGGACTACACATTAATTTCATTTGACTCAAAACATCTCTTCCCCACAGGTTTAAAGGCAAACTGTCTATAAAGTAAGGTTTACAATACCCAGTATTTCCTTCCTCATCTTCCCAAAGCAATTCTGCAGCACTCTGCTCAGGACAAGAGTATTGTCCAATACCTCTCAATTGAGTCCCTGTAGGATGTTTAGGCCAAGAAGCAGGCCAATGATTGCCAGACAAAATAGTAACATCAGATCCAGTGTCTATTAACCCTTTAAAATGCTTCCCATTTAATTTTAAAGTTAATTTTGGACGTTCCTTACTGATAGGTTGAACCCAGTAAGCATCTGAGGAGCCAAATCCTTGAGTCCCTCGACCCTGAACATTAGTGACCCTTCCCATCCTTATCATTGGAAGGAGCAACAATTGAGCTATGCTCTGACTGGGAAATATTGTAAAAATGGTTTTTGGAAAAGACACCATAATTTTAAGTTCTCCTGTGAAATCTGCATCAATAACTCCAGATGCTACTTGTAATCCCTGCATAGTACTGCTACTTCTTCCCAAGATCAAGCCGACACTGTCCTTTGGTACTGGGCCACATACTCCATTAGGCAGTGCTTGAAATCCGACTTCTGGAGTCAATACTGTGTAGGTGGAGGAACTGAGGTCGAGTCCTGCACTCCCTAGGGTGGCTCGGAGAAGTTGGGAGACTGGCTGTAACTGGCTGTTTGAGGAAAGGACTGTATTGCCCCATAAACTTGTCTTTGTGGGGCCTGGGGCTGGCCCCTCCTCCCATTTGCCTGCTGCTGGATAATAGGGTTGCCATCTCTATGTGTTTTAGATCTACATTCATTTGCCCAGTGTTTTCCTCTTTTGCACTTTGGGCAAAGACCAGGAGATGGATTATTGAAATTTCCATTATTTCTTTTAATTGGACAATCTTTATTCATATGTCCTATTTTTCTATAAGAAAAGCACTTGCCAGATCTTGCTGCATTGGTGGCTATTTGAAAAGAAATTTCTTGTAAGGCTGCAGCCATGGCTATCCCCTGCATATAGCTAGAACCAATATCAGCACATAGTCTAATATATCCTTGTAGATCAACTTTCTTTCTATAAGGCCGTATAGCTGCTTTGCAAGCACTATTTGCATTTTCATAAGCAAGCTGTTTTACAAAGTCCATACCAGCACCAGCATCTCCAAATACTCTCTCTGCCGTTTTTATCAGTCTATCTACAAAATCAGCATAATTCTCATCAGGACCTTGTATAATCTTAGTTAAATTCTTCCCCACAGCTTCTCCTTTTGAAGAAAGATTAAGCCATGCTTTACAAGCTGCTGCAGCTATTTGTTGATAAATAGTAGGGGGGTGTACAATTTGATTGTTATTCCCAGCATACTTTCCTTCCCCAGTAAGCATATCAACATTCCAATTATCATTTCCTGCCTGTTGATACAACATTGCAGTCTTTTTGCATAGTCATAAAATTCTACTTTCCAAATTAAATATTCTCCTCCTGATAAACAAGCTTTGCTTATAGATTTCCAATCATCTGCTGTTAGAACTTTCCCTGCCAACAGTTCTATAATTGACATTGTATGTAGTGACGTAGGTCCATACTGTGCACAAGCTGTTTTTAATTCTTTTATATCTTTAAAATTAAAGGAAGCATATTGCCTCATCATTTGATCACCCTGTCGAAATTCAGTTACTGGATAAGCGAATGGGAAAGCTCGTACTTCCTCATCACCTTCTTCCCTGGATTTCTGTATTACCCTTTCTAAGGGAGAGCAATTAATAGCAGGCTAAGTAGGATGCAATGAAGATATGTGGACAATTTCAGAAGGCTTCGTAATAATACTGTCTAACTCATCTCTTAACATTCTTTTTTCTTTCTCTAGGTTTACTCTCTCCTTTAAAGCTGCCACCTCATTCTTTAATTCTGATATATATACTTGTGTGGGGGGCATGGGGACAGAGGGACACAGTGGTTTCCAATCTGCATGAGAATTAGTGGCCTCTTTCTCTAATTCTGCCACTTGTTCTAATTCCTCCTCTTCCTCATCACTATTTTTCTTAGAAATTTGTAAGGATTGTAATATTTTATTCAATTCTTTGTGAGTTACATGTGTCCCTTTTTCAGGACTTTGATTTTTAATTTCTTCAATAACATCTAGAGTGTGATCTAATATTTGCTTCACTAAACTATCTTTTGTATCTGAATCCAAGGCATCCTTTACCAAGGACCATAAGGAAAAAGCAATTACCAGAACCTTACTAAGACCATGAGTTTGTAAAAAGACATTTAATTCTTTCCCTACTTTATCCCAAACATCTGAATCAAAATTTCCCTGTTCTATAAACCAAGGGTTTGTTTTATTAATAAGATCAAAAAATTTGCTTAAAGAACTTGATGCAATCCCAATTCCTTGTGCTTTTAAAATATCTTTTACTACAGCAATTATCTCCTTTTTACTCTTTGCTTGTCCCATAATTGCACCAATTTACCTTATTCCAGAAGACTGAGCAGGCGACCACAGTCCTCTTTTAAATTTCACTTTCTTCCGCAGATCCTGAGTTGATGTTGGCATTCCTCACTGAGTCCCTCGTATTCAGGTCCCTTGTTCCAGAAGCCATGATGTGCCGGCCTGCGGCACAAAGATCGAAACGGGCCTCGAAGGAGGGAGTGAGAATGAACCTGAGACAAGAACACAAGGAATGGAGCCAAGACAAGTTCTGATCAAGGCTCGGCTTTATTCAGGCAGACATCGCTTATATATAGAAGATAGAACATTTTTAACAATGCTTACATGCCTAAGGTCAGTTTCACCAGGGTTAGTCCAGGTTAATCCCTCTATCAGGCACCCACTCCACCTAGGCTATATACAAAACAATGCTTAGGATCAGGTGCTTACTCTATCTAGGCTGTATACTAAACAATGGTTAGGATCAGGAGATTAGGAGATTAAAGATCACCCTTAGCTCCCAAAGTCAAAAGAGCAGCTGTGGCTCCCAACAAACAAGATTGACAATCCCTGCCCAATTTGATCAAGAAAAAAAAAAAAAAAGAGGCACTTCAAATTAACAAAATTCGAAATGATAAAGGAGAGATCACAATAGACATAACTGAAATTGGGAGAATCATCATCAGGTCTTATATCAAAAGCCTCTACTCCACAAACTTGGAAATTATGGAGGAAATGGATAAATTCCTAGACACATGCTATCTACCAAAGCTAACCTTAGAGTAGATCAATCTCCTAAACCAACCTATCATACCATCAAGATTGGAAAGGTAATTTTAAAAAAAAACCTCTTCAAAAAGAAGAGTCCAGGACCAGATGGCTTCTCATCTGAATTCTATCAAACCTTCATGGAAGAATTAAAAGCAATCTTTCTCAAACACATTTGGAGAACATGGAAAGCTCCCAAACTCCTTCTATGAAGCTACTATCACCCTAATACAAAACCAGGCAGAGAAAAGAAAACTAGAGATCTATTTCCCTGATGAACTTTGACTCAAATATCCTGAACAAAATCCTTGCAAACTGAATTCAAGAACACATCAAATCCATCATCTACCTTGATCAAGTGGGCTTCATCCCAGGAATTCAGGGATGGTTCAACGTATGGAAATCTGTCAATGTAATACATCACTTAAACAAAGCTAAACACAAAAACCACATGATCATTTCTATACATGCAAAAAAGGCCTTTGACAAAATACACATCATTTCATGATCAAAGCATTGGAGAGAATCAGTATGGTCAGTTTATATCTTAATACAATAAAGGCTATATACAAAGCTCCTAAAGCCTGAATAATATTTAATGGACAGAGACTGGAGGAATTCCCACTGGGATCAGGAGCAAGACAGGGGTGTCCACTCTCACCTCTGCTCTTCAATACAGTACTGGAAGACCTAGCTCAAGCAATGAGACAGGAGAAAGAAAATAAAGAGGATACAATTTGGAAAGGACGAAATTAAGTTAACACTATTCACAGACAACATGATTCTATACATAAGAGACCCAAGAGGCTTCATCTCAAAACTCTTAAAGGTGATAAGCTCCTTCAGGAAAGTAGTAAGATACAAAACAATGCACAAAAATCAGTAGCCTTTCTATATGCAAATGACAAAGATACAGAGAAAGAAATAAGTAACATATTTCCATTTCAATATCAACAAAAATAAAAAACCTTGAGATAGCATTAAACATGGAAAAATCTATATAATGAAAACACTCAAAAAAATTAAGGTGGACTTAAGAAAATGGAAAGACCTCCCATGCTCCTGGATAAGCAGAACCAACATAGTGAAAATGGCAATCATACCAAAGGCAATCTACAGGTTACATGCAATTCCCAATCCCAACAATGTTTGTCACACAGATAGAAAAATTAATCTCAAAATTAATATGGAAAAGCAGAAGTCCTCAAATATTCAAGTATATCCTCAGCAAAAGAAACACTGCTGGAGGCATCACCATACGTGATCTAAAGCTATATTACAAAGCCATAGTAATAAATACAGCATGGTACAGGCATAAAAACAGGAGTGTAGACCAATGGAATAGAATTGAGGACCCAGACTTTGGGTCAAGTAATTACAGCTACTTGATATTTGACAAAGGCCCTAACAATATAGGCTAAAAAACATACAGCATCTTCAACAAATGGTGTTGGACAAACTGGATAACCCTATGCAGGAATTTGAAACTTGATCCACACATCTTGCCATGCATATCAATCAAGTCCAAGTGAATCAAAGACCTCAATATGACACCAGAAACTTGGCTACTACTTGAACAAAAGTTAGGAGGAACAATCCATGATAGAGGAATAGAAAAAGACTTCCTGAACAAAACCCCAGTAGCACAGGATCTTAAACAATCACTCAATCAATGGGATCTTATGAAGCTGCCGGAGACGGCAAGCATGCCATTTCAGGATCATGAGGAATCGAGCGCTAAAGAGCTGCTTGACATAGTTCCAGCCCAGCTGTCTCTTCCTTGAAGTCCAATGTGGCCCCTATATAGAAAAATCTTTGGCTCTCTAAGCTACAGAAATATGTGGTTTTCTGTATAATGTTTGTCTTTCTCTGTCTTTCACTTGGTGTCCCAATCTCTAAGTTTACTTTTCCAGTAAAAATTGGTGTCGGTAAAGTGTTGGTCAATGTATCTGAAAGAGGCTCTGGCATAGAATTGGAAAAACAAGAAAATGGGTCAAAGATAATTGTTTTCCTTAAAGGCCTTAAAGAAAGTCAGGCATGGAGTACAGTACACTTAGGAGGAAACAATGCACCTCCTGGAACAATGTAAACATTGTTATATGATTAATTTTTCTAAATGGTGGCAATTGCAATTGACTCTACCAGGAATCCTTACAGAAAAACAACTGAAGTCAGAAATAGTTCAATTGGGAGGACCAAAGTCTAAGTATTGGAGGGATGTGAAAAGGAAAATTCAAAATAAATAATTAAAGGATAAATGGATCTGCTGGATCAGTGATTCATGATGGGAAGCCCCATTTGTGGTTGTTTTACCTCTCACCTTTAATAGAGTAATTGAAAGTAGAAGTCCAGGAAATCACAAGTGCTTGACCTCACATACATGGGGAAAATGTGAAAACAGTTAATCATTACAGGTGCCTGACGACTTTACTTGAGGTGAATAATTATGGGATTGTTTGATGATAAGGAATAACAAAAAGTTTCTATGAATTCTGTGAAATTGTCCCTGTCTTGAAGTTTGTTCTTGCATGACATGATCAGAAAATAAAAGACAGACTAAAAGCTGTGGCAGCAGAGAAGCAGAGTGATATAGAAACATGGAAGCATAGAAACAGGGAAAAACAGAAAAAAAAGACAAAAAAAAAATAGAAAAAGAAAAAACAAGAAAAAAATAAAAAATATAAAGAGAAAAATAAAAAAAAAAAGAAACAGAAAAGGAGGCAGAGAGAAAAAGATAGAAAACTCAGCTGCCTTCAGCATTAGCCTGTCAGCTTGCACCTGACTTCGAGTCATTATTTTGCGGCTCCCTTTCACATCTCTCTTTGGGGACCCTCCTTCAAGCCAGGGTTGGACCCCAGCATGAAGCTAAAATTTTCTTCATGAACATACAATAAGCAGAGCCAATAGATTTCTCACAGAATGGGAGAAAATATCTGTTGAATATCCAACTGACAGAAGCCTACTTTATACAATCTACAAAGAACTGAAAAACCTAAACAATAAATAGTAAAATAACCACTCACAAAATGGGACAAGAACCTGGACAGGCAGTTCACAAAGGAAGAAATACAAATGGCAAACACACACCTAAGGAAATGTTCAACATCCCTAATCATCAGGGAAATGCAAATTGAAACTTATGTGAGATTCCACCTTGGACCAGTAAGGATAGCAAACATCAAAAACTCAAATGCTCACAAATGCTGGTGAACATGTGGAGAAATAGGAACCTCCATCCACTGTTGGTGTGAATGGTACAACAATTTTGGAAAGCAATATGGAGACTCCTAAAAAAAAACTATTGAGTTACCAACATACCCAGTTATACCCTTACTCTGCAAGTACCCTAAAAGCTCCATGCCTCAGCTCAGAGATATTTGCTCAACCATGTTTATAGCTGCTCAATTAATAATAGCTAAGAGCTGGAATCTACCCAGATGTCCATCATTAGATGAATGGATAACTAACATGTGGTTTATCTATATGATGGAATTCTACACAGAAGTAAGGAAAAACGACACAATGAAATATGAAGAAAAATGGTCGAATCTGGCACAGATCATTCTCAGTGAAGTCATCCAATCACAGAAAGATAATCACCACATATTCTCACTCATCTACAGCAACTAACCTGAATCTGCACAAATCACCTACATACCTACCAAGCATCTCGAGGACTGGACAATAGAGAGGGTGGGGAGGGAGAGGAGGGTAAAGGAGAGTGTGGGGGAAACAAAACTGGACCCAAACAGCATGGTTCCATAAAACTCTACATCCTTAAAGACAGACCAAATAGTTGAACCTTCACCAGGTCTTCAGAGGGAACACTGGATTCACAAGGCCCTAGAGAGGGTACAATGAAAGCTGACCTTTATCTCCTCTTATTTCTGCTTCTCTTTCTCTCTCACTTTTTCTCTTATCTCTCATCTGCCTATCTCTTTTATATCACTTATCCTTTTTTTCTTTCTCTTCTTGGGTGCTAACCTGTAACTCCTGGTATCATCCACAATGAACTTTTGATCACAAAGACCTATGAGGTCTCCCAAAAGAAGACATATTTATGTCAGAATGCTTAGGTTAGTAGTAAGACCCTACTGCTGAAGACACCATACACTGTTGACATATATCATGGAGTGACATGGCTGGAAGCTGGAAGAGAGTCAGTAACCAGAGAGTTAACGTTTCTAGTGCCAGGAGGTGCTACATGAAAGACTGGAGGAAAATAAACAGTATCTGTCCAAGCAATGCATGGTCTCACCTACTTAGTAGCAAACAACATGATGTGATGCTCATACAAGTGGAATAGTGGTGCATAGCCATGGTGGGAAACAAACTGCTCTCGATCTGGCCAACTGATCTGCTCAGTGGAATGGAACCTATAGCTAGAGCTGGGAAACAAGTCATAACCATATCCAAATAAGCTTGCTCTCCATTAAATTCTCTCTAAAAAACAATGGTTATCACATTTACTTGTGCTAACTTTACTCTCTGTTGGATAATCTGCTTCTCTTTTTCAGATAGACACAGATTCTCAAGACAGAACCACTCCATCATACCTTAAAAGTGCCCCAGATTAAACTAGAATAATTGGGGAAACATGCGAGAATTCTGTTTTCTTGGTGAGCCAGGAACCAGAACTATGGTGAAGGAGATAGACACAGAGAACAATCCACCCCTACCAAACCAGATATCCAGTCATACAGAAGCACCCAAGATCTCAACATGAAAGCAGACCTAATATGACTCCAACCTGGCTCAGAGAAATTTGCAGAAGTGGGGATGGAAAGAATGTCAGAGCCACATGTTAGGCCATGACACACAAAGACATTTCCTCCTACTCCAAACTAAAGGCTAACTCCACAAGGCATGGCCCATATACCCCAACAAGGACGATCCCTGTGGAGGCGGTAAGACAGGGAGGAGCCTAACAATGGTACCAACTTGACCTATTCACTGACTACAAAAACAAAAAACAGGAGTTTAGAACTTCCAGAAGTGGTAGAGGAAAGCTATGGGAGATAGGTGTTGAGTAAATGTTGCCTTCTTATGCAGATAAAATCTCTCAGGTGACAATGTTTGAAGCAAACTTCTTACTAAACACACTACTTTTCACTGACAGATGTTCTTTATACAAATAATTTCCTTTTAAATTTTTTTTAAATTTTTTATTTATTTATTTGAGAGTGACAGACACAGAGAGAAAGACAGACAGAGGAAGAGAGAGAGAATGGGCACACCAGGGCTTCCAGCCTCTGCAAACGAACCGATCCTCGAACCGGGGTCCTTAGGCTTCACAGGCAAGCGCTTAACCGTTAAGCCATCTCTCCAGCCCAATAATTTCCTTTTAAAAGAGCTTTACTTTTCAAAATTCACATATGTTTGCAAGTTTTTAGTATAACTGGCCCCAAATATGCCTAGGAAGTATTTTTGGGGTGGCATATTTTTTTGACATCTTCTATACTTACAGACAATAAACCATGATAATTCCCTCCCCGGCCCCACTTTCTCCTTCACAGGTCCACTCGCCATCATATCCCTTCCTTCTCTCCATTATTTTCTTTTTTATTTTGACATTACCATCTTTTCCTCCTATTACAAGGGTCTTGTGAAGGTAGTACTAGGCACTGCAAGGTTGTGGATATCGATGACAGTTTTTGTCTGGGCAATTGCATTGTAAGCAGTCATACCCTTTCTTTGGCCCTTACATTCTTTCCACCACCTCTTCCACAATGGACCCTGAACCATGGAGCATGTGATAGAGATATTTCAGTGCTGAACACTCCTCCATCATTTCTTCTTAGCACTATGGTACTTTTTGTGACAGCTCAGTGGTCACGGCCATCTAAAAAGAGAAGCTTATCTAACCAAAAGTGAGGGTATCATTAAGATGTGGGTATTAACATTAGGTAAAATGCTCACATGGCAGTTTTGTGAATCATCATTGAGCCACACAAGAGAAGGTGTACACTCCCAGTGTTCATGACTCCCTCCCATAGGGCAGGCCTCCCGTCCAATTAGAAAGCAGTTGGTTTCCTCCATAACAGACATGCCACTATTACACCTGTTTGGTCTTTTGACCTGGTTGGCCAAACTTGAGGTTTGCAGTGTCCACTGTTTTCACTGTGGATGACTTCTGTCTCCCCTAAGGCTGCAGGCAGTACAGCTTTTCCCAGCTTTCTGTCAGCTGATCTACAGGGAGGAGATTTTCAGCTCATCCCCAGCTTGATTTCTCAATGACCTTGCAGCAAAGGCATGTGGTGTCTTCAGCAATAGGGTTTTACCATTTATTTCTTGTGGGAAACCAAGAGTGACGGCAATATCCTGTAATATTTCCAGGGAAGCAAGAACCTCCTAGATCATCAACTCATTGGAAGGTATCCCATCCATGTCAATGAAATTTTTCTCATAGAGTTTTTAGTATCCTTTATATACAGAATTATATCATCTGCAAATAATGATAATTTGATCTCTTCCTTTCCAATTTTTATCCCTTTTATGAGAGTTTTTTGTCTTATCACTATAGTCAAGACTTCTAGTACTATATTAAATAAAAGTGTGGACAGTGGATAACCTTGCCTTGTTCCTGAATTTAGTGGAAAAGTTTCAAGGTTTTCCCCATTTGGTATTATGTTGTCTGTAAGTTTGACATAAATAGCCTTTATTGTATTGAGAGATGTTCCTTCTATTCCCATTTTCTGTAGGATTTTTTAGCATGAAGGGACTTTGGATTTTGTTGAATGCCTTTTTGTATATATTGAGATGATCATGTGATTTTTTTCCCCTTCTGTCCATTTATATAGTGCATTAGATTTATCAATTTGTGTAAGTTGAACCACCCATGCATCTCTGGAATAAAGCTTACTTGGTTAGAGTTAATGATCTTTTTGATATATTCTTGTAATCTATTTGCTGGTATCTTGTTGAGAATTTTCACATCTGTGTTCATGAGGGTGATTGGTCTGTAATTTTCTTTCTTTTTTTTTTCTTCTGTCATTGTCTGGTTTTGGTATCAGGGTGATGCTGGCTTCATAGAAAGAGTTTGGCAGCAGTCCTTCTTTTTCTATCTTATGGAAAAGTTTGAAAAGCATTGGTGTTCACTTTTTTATGAAGGTCTAGTAAAATTCACCAGTGAATCAATCTGAGCCTAGACTGTTTTTAGTTGGGAAGTTTTTATAACTGCTTTGCTACCCATGCTTGTTATGGGTCTATTTATATGGCTTATCTCATCTTTATTTAATTTTTGTAGATCATATAAATATAGGAAATCTTCCATTTCTTTTAGATTTTCTTTTTTTTCTTTTTTTTTTGGTTTTCCGAGGTAGGGTCTCACTGTATCCCAGGCTGACCTGAAATTCACTCTGTAGTCTCAGGGTGGCCTCGAACTCACAGCAATCCTCCTACCTCTGCCTCCTGAGTGCTGGGATTAAAGGTGTGCGCCACTACGCCTGGCTCTTTTAGATTTTCAAACTTAGGTGAGAAGATGTTCTTAAAGTATGTCCTTATGATTTTCTGAATTTCTTTGATATCTCTATTGGTGCCTTTTCCACCTCTTATTTCATTAATTTTCAACTCTTCTCTCTTTCTTCTCTCTTTCTTTTGGCCAGATTTGCTAAGGGTTTATCAATTTTGCTCATCCTTTCGAAGAACCAACTCTTTGTTTCATTGATTTGTTTTGTAAGTTTTTGTTTGTTTCTATGTCATTAATTTATGCTGTAATATTTATTATTTCTTCATGTCTACTGATTTTTGGTTTGCCTTGTTCTTCTATTTCCAAGGCATAAGGTGAAGCATTAAGTTGTTTACATGCAACCATCCTAATTTCTTAATATAGGAGCTTCAAGCTACAAATTTCCTTCTCAGGACTGCCTTCATTGTGTCCCAAATATTTTGGTATGTTGGGTTCTCATTATCATTTGATTCAGTGTTTTTTTTTTTTTTTAATTTTCTTCAATGATCCATTCATTATTCAGTAGTATACTATTTAGTCTCCACGATATTATGTATGCTCTGTAGTTTTTCTTGTTGCTGATGTATAGTTTGATCCCACTCTGATCAGATAGAGTAGAAGAAATTATTTCAGTTTTCCTGTATTTGTTAAGATTTGCTTTGTGTCCTAATATATGGTCTATTGTAGAGAGTATTCCATGTGATGCTGAGGAAAATTTGTATTCTGCAGTATTTGCAGGAAATGTTCTGTAGATATCTGTTAGGTCCATTTGTTCTATGACCTCATTTAATCCATATATCTCTCTGTTTATTTTTTGCCAGTATGACTTGTCAATTGATGAGAGTGGGGTAGTGAAGTCACCCATTACAATTGTGCTTAGTGTTATCTGTGACATTAAGTCTATTAGTGTTTGATGAAATTTTGAACACCCATGTTAAGTGCATATATATTTAAAAGTGTAATGTCTTCCTGTTGAATTTCCCCCTTAATCAATATTAAGTGACCTTACTTATCTTTCTTCACTAATGTTGGTTTTAAGTCTATCCTGTCAGATATTAAAATAGCAACACCTGCTTTTTTCCTAGGCCCATGTGCTTGAAATGACATTTTCCATTCATTCATCCTAAGATATTGTCTGTCTTTTTTGGAGAGGTGAGTTTCTTGGAGGCAACAATCAGAAGGATACTGCTTTTCAATCCCATCTGTAAGCCTGTCTCTTTTGGTTGGGGCAATGAGACCATTGATACTAAGAGTTACCATTGAAATTCTTGCCATTCTTCTTGTTTTTTAGTGTTTCCTGTTTTCCCTTTACTCTCTTGTATTAACTGTTATTCAAGTATGGTTTAGTTTTTCCTTTTTCCTCATATGTGTGCTTTCCTTTCTCCTTAGCTTGGAGGATCCCTTCAAGCATGATGAAAAGAGATGACTTTGTTATTATATATTCCTTTAGTCTGTTTTTGTTGTGGAATGTCCTTATTTCTCCATAAATTTGAGTGGATATATTTGCTGTATAAAGTATTCTTGGTTGACAGCTGTTATATTTCAGAACTTGGAATACATTATCACAGGTTCTTCTGGCTTTTAAAGTTTCTGTTGAGTAATCTGCTGTTGTCCTGATGGGCTTACCTTTATAACTGACTTGCTTTTTCTCTCTAACTGCTTTCAATGCATGTTCTTTGATTTGCATGTTTGGTAGTTTAATTATAACATGGAGAAGAGAGGCTGTTTCTAGGTTTCATTTGTTTCGTGTTCTAAAAGCTTCCTTTATCTGTATTGGCATTTCTTTCCCAATTTGGGAAAATTTTTCTTCAATGATTTTGTTGAAAATGCTTATTATGCCTTTGAAGAAATTCTTCTTCTGCTATGCCATGTTTGATCTTTTCATATTGTCCCCAAATCTTGAAATTCCCATTCATACCTTCCTATTAATTTGTCTTTCCCTTTGTTGGACTATATTAGATCTGCCACCTGGTCTTCTAGTTTAGATATTCTGTTTTTGCCATCCATTCTATTGGTGAGACTTTCTACAGGGTTTTTATTGTTTTTTTAATTTGACTTACTCTGCTTTTCATTGTTAATATTTCTGACTGGTGTTGTTCAATGTTTCTTTTTCCTTACTCATGTCTTCTACTGGCCTCATTTCATTAAATTGGTTTTTGTGTCATCTTTGAATACTTTATTTCTTCTTTGATATTTTTGAACATAGTTATATAATTATTTGTTTAAAATATTTCTCAGGCATTTCATCTAAATCAGTCTCACTGGAGGTCATTTCTGATGGATTTATAATTTTTGGTGGGATTACATAGTCTCGATATTTTGTGTTTCTTGTATTATAACATAGAGATTTTTGCACCTTGGATTGATTTGATCCTTGGGGTTTTAATTATCTTCAGTATTCTTACATATATAAGTCTGATATTATATATCTTCAGTGTAGGAGCTCAAATTGCTAGGTGTGGCTCATATAAAAACTCTTAAGAGTAACAGCAAAAATTATCCTAAGTATTGGGTTTGCCTGCTAAGTGAGTATTCTAGCAGGCTGAGTAGACAGGCAAATTCTAAAATTGAACTGAATAATATACACATTCAATCAATACCATAACAGAGTATTTATGCAAGAGTGTACTAAAACAAACAGAACCTCTAACAAAGTCAAAGTCCCTAAGGATACATGTTGCCCCACACCTGTCAAATTGGAGACTGATGTTTCTGGTCACTTGTGGCCAGTGAAACCCTGCCTCCATGAATGACAGAAGAACAGACAAAGGCATTAAAAGTCAGGAAGCAACAATTTAAGAATGGCAAATTCAACCATCCATCAGATTTAACACATAATCTACCCTGGAATGGAAGATGTGACTAGCATTTTTTATGTAGATCTATACACCAGGTTTTGTGTTATGTACTGACCTTGTATAAGTAGAACCTGGTACCTGTTTCGATGCCTTTGGTCTCAGCTATGCTGTATGCCTTCTTGGTTCCCTCTTTGCTGCCCTGTGAGCTCAGGTAGGCTGGCTGGGTTGCTGTGTTGCTGTTCTGATAGCCTGTGCTGGGTGCTATGTAGGTGAGTTCCCTTTCCCAAGTCTATTGTGGATGCTGGCACTTGTGCTGGTGATGTGGGGAGGGGAGGCCATGTAATGTGTCTGAAGTTGTCCTGCTGGTCCCCATAATCCTCTTCCTCACAAGCTGCTCAGTTTGTCCTTGCTGTCTTCACCTTCAGGTTTCTTGAGTTTTCAAGGAGGCTGGTACGAGTGGAAAATCTCTTCACCTAGTTTTTCCTGCTGCTCAGGCAGAGCAGGCAGCAGTAGAGACCAGCACTGCTGCTGGATCAGCTTCTGGAGCTGCTTCTGCCTGCTTCTGTGATCTCTAGAAGCTGTGGTTCTCGCCTACTTCTCTGCTGTGGTTGATAATTTCTTATATACCTTTACTTTTCAGTAGTAGAGTGTATTTTGCTTTGTTTATTTGTTTAATTCACCACTATGCTGCCATCTTACCCAGCAGCCCTAGGGTGTATTTGTAATCTTGTCCTTTTACCATGGGGTACATTTATCCAAGCCTCAACAAAGGCAAACCCTTAGCAGAATTAGTCTCTCCATTTCCTATAAACTTTGTTTAAAAACTCCAGGACCAAAAATAAAAAGATATAAGAAGGAAAACATGCCATATTTACAAACATGTTATGTTCTGAGAACTCTGGCTTCATACATGGTAATCTTTCACACATTCTGAGGCCCCAGTGCAGTAGCAGTGACAGAACTCAGCAGAAAAGATGATTTCCACAGATACTCTATAGCATCCTTGACAAAAATTCCATTTGTAGAAGAAAAATATGAAAAATAGTATCCCAAATCGTAAGTGAACTTACTCTCCAAGTCCATCTTTTGTCACTTGTTATCTTGTGTTAAAATTTTGTTACCAGATTAAAGTTTTGAAGACAGCTCCCTTGTGAATGTGGAACTGGGTAGTGTTCTTTTTATGGGTTCTTAGATTAGTTAATAAAAGAATTTAGAAATGGAGCCAGAATGAAGCTTGAGAGAAATTTTATTAGCTGTTGAAAGAAAAACAAGAGAGTAGGGAAACTAATCTCTGCAGTTGCTGGGAGGAGGGAGGTGGATAATATGAACAGAGAAAGTCACGTTTTTTGAGTTAGGGTCCAGAAAACAGTCAGGTTTATCAATAGAGGTCGGTAATCAGCTGTGTGGGAGGGGGGAGGTGAGGTAGAGGAGGCTCTTCTTAGAGAATCTGGACAAGCATTCCTAGGATTTTGGCCAGGATCCAAAAAAGAGATAAAAGGAAGAAAATTAAAAATTACGCTTTTTGAGTCAAAATTCAAAAAAAAAAGTAGTCAGGCTTAAAAGTAAAAATCTACAAACAAGTTGCTTGAGGGAGGGGCTTCTGGGGGTTAAGTACATTATCTTATTAAGGCATAACTATTTCTCTCACCACCCTAGCATGTCTTTAGCTGAGGGTCTGTCGCTTGTTAACTCCTTTTTTTAAAGCCAAAATTAAGAATTTTAATTGACAACATCCATAATTATAGACAATAAACCATGACAATCGCCTCTGCACTTTCCACTTTGCAATCCACTCTCCATCATATACTGCCCCTCTTTCAATCAGTCTTCCTTTTATTTTCATGTCACCATCTTTTCTTATTATGAGGGGCTTGTGTAGGTAGTGCCAGGCACTGCAAGGTCCTGGGTATCCAGGAATTTTGTGTCTGGAAGAGTGCATTGCAAGGAGCTCTATCCTTCCTTTGTCTCTAACATTCTTCCCACTACCTCTTCCTCAACAGACTCTGAGCCTTGCCAGGTGTGAAAGAGATGTTTCAGTGTTGAAAATTCCCCTGTCATTTCTTCTGAGCACTGTAGAGCCTTTAAAAAAATTTTTTTTTAAATTTTTATTAACATTTTCCATGACTATAAAAAAAATATCCCATGGTAATTCCCTCCCTCCCCCCTGACACTTACCCCGTTGAAATTCCATTCTACATCACATTACCTCCCCATCTCAATCATTGTACTTACATATATGCAATATCAACCTATTAAGTATCCCCCCCTTCCTTTCTCTTCCCTTTATGTCTCTTTTTTAACTTACTGGCCTCTGCTACTAAGTATTTTCCTTCTCATGCAGAAGCCCAATCATCTGTAGCTAGGATCCACATATGAGAGAGAACATGTGGCACTTGGCTTTCTGGGCCTGGGTTACCTCACTTAGTATAATCCTTTCCAGGTCCATCCATTTTCCTGCAAATTTCATAACTTCATTTTTGTTTACCGCTGAGTAGAACTCCATTGTATAAATTTGCCACATCTTCATTATTCACTCATCAGTTGAGGGACATCTAGGCTGGTTCCATTTCCCAGCTATTATAAATTGAGCAGCAATAAACATGGTTGAGCATGTACTTCTAACGAAATGAGATGAGTCCTTCAGATATATGCCTAGGAGTGCTATAGCTGGGTCATATGGTAGATCAATCTTTAGCTGTTTTAGGAACCTCCATACTGATTTCTACAATGGCTGGACCAGATTGCATTCCCACCAGCAGTGTAGAAGGGTTCCTCTTGTTCCACATCCCCACCAACATTTATGATCATTTGTTTTCATGATGGTGGCCAATCTGACAGGAGTGAGATGGAATCTCAATGTAGGTTTAATCTGCATTTCCCTGATGACTAGTGACATAGAACATTTTTTTTAGATGCTTATATGCCATTCATATTTCTTCCTTTGAGAATGCTCTATTTAGCTCCATAGCCCATTTTTTGATTGGCGTGTTTGATTCCTTATTATTTAACTTTTTGAGTTCTTTGTATATCCTAGATATTAATCCTCTATCAGATAGATAGCTGGTGAAGATTTTTTCCCATTCTGTAGGTTGCCTCTTTGCTTTTTTCACTGTGTCCTTTGCAGTGCAAAATCTTTGTAATTTCATGAGGTCCCAGTGATTAATCTATGGTTTTATTGCCTGAGCAATTGGGGTTGCATTCACAAAGTCTTTGCCAAGACCAACATGTTGAAGGGTTTCCCCTACTTTTTCCTCCAGCAGTTTCAGAGTTTCAGGTCTGATGTTAAGGTCTTTAATCCATTTGGACTTAATTCTTGTACGTGGCGAGAGAGAAGAATCTATTTTCATCCTTTTGCAGATATATATCCAGTTTTCAAAACACCATTTGCTGAAGAGGCTGTCTCTTCTCCAATGAGTATTTTTGGCATTTTTATCGAATATCAGGTGGCTATAGCTACTTGGGCTTATATCTGGGTCCTCTATTCTGTTCCACTGATCTACATGTCTGTTTTTGTGCCAGTACCATGCTCTTTTTGTTACTATGGCTCTGTAGTATAGGTTAAAATCAGGGATGGTGATACCACCAGCCTTATTTTTGTTGCTGAGTATTATTTTAGATATTCGTGGTTTTTTGTGATTCCATATAAACTTTTGGATTGTTTTTTGTATTTCCATGAAGAAAGCCTTTGGAATTTTGATAGGGATTGCATTAAATGTGTAGATTGCTTTAGGTAAGATTGCCATTTTCACAATATTGATTCTTCCAATCCAGGAACAAGTGATGTTTCTCCACTTTCTAGTGTCTTCTGCAATTTCTCGCTTGAGTGTTTTAGAGTTCTCATTGTGGAGATTCTTTACTTCCTTGGTTAGGTTTATTCCAAGATACTTTATTTATTTATTTTTTTTTTTGATGCAATTGTGAATGGGAGTGATTCTCTGATTTCATCCTCTATGTGTGTTTTCTTATAGCATATATGAAGGCTACTGATTTCTGTGTATTTATTTTGTATCCTGCTACATTGCTGTAGGTTTTGATCAGCTCTATCAGTTTGCTAGTAGAGTCTTTAGGGTCCTTTATGTATAGAATCATGTCATCTGCAAATAATGATAACTTGATTTCTTCCTTTCCAATTTGTATCCCTTTTATGTGTGTCTCTTGCCTTATTGCTATGGCTAAGACTTCCAAAACTATATTAAATAGAAGTGGGGACAGTGGACACCCTTGTCTTGTTCCTGATTTTAGTGGAAAAGCTTCCAGTTTTCCCCATTTAGTAATATGTTGGCTGTAGGCTTGTCATAAATAGCCTTTATTATATTGAGATATGTTCCTTCTATTCCCAGTCTCTGTAGGACTTTTATCATGAAGGGATGTTGGATTTTGTCAAGTGCTTTCTCTGCGTCTAGTGAGATAATCATGTGATTTTTGTCCTTCAACCCCTTTATGTAATGTATTACATTTATAGATTTGCATATGTTGAACCATTCATGCATCTCTGGGATAAAGCCTACTTGGTCAGGGTGAATGATCTTTTTGATATACTCTTGTGTTCTGTTTGCCAATATTTTGTTGAGCCTGTAGAACCTTTTGAAACATTGCAGAGGTCATTTCCACGTGAAAAGAGAAGTTTCTGTAACCAAAAGTGAGAGTAGCATTAATATATTGGTATGAAATTTAAGAGAAGTGCTTACTGGGCAGTTTGGTGAACATAATATATGCATTTAGCCAGACAGCAGGAGATATTATACCCCTAGGGCTCATGAATTCTTCAGTCATGTTTTGTTGATGAAATTTAGAGTCCCCATTTAAGGTACATATATGTTTGGTTGAGTTAACCCTTTCAGGATGGGACCATGAGCTAATATTTTACTGTTGTAGTTACCTTCGTGTTACTGAGACAAAGCATCCACGTAAAATCAGCTGAGGGAAGAAAGATTTTTATTTTGGCTTACAGTCTCAAGGAAAAGCTTCATCATAGCATGGAAAAGTATGGCATGAGAGAGATTGAACATCATTTGGACTTTCCCAGAAGGTGGAAAACAGTAGCAGAATAGTGAGCTAAGCTCTGGCAAGGGCGAGGGGTGGCTATAATACTCTAAAGCCTGTCCTCAACAACAAGTCCATTCCAGGAAGGCTCCACCTCCCAAATTTCCATTAGCTTGGGACTAAGCATTCAAAAGACGTGAGATTATGATGGGGGGGTATGTGATTCAAGTCACCACTTTTGAGTATATCAGAGTATCAAATTTTCCCCAGAGCCAAAGTTAAAACTCAAATTCTATTCTTTTGACCAGGATGAAGTAGTTTTTTTCTCAAAACAAAGCTCTTATTGTTCCACCTTCTTTCCTTTACCAGGGACAGTGATGGGGGATCCAAAGCTGATTGTGAGGGAGTGGTCCATCCTCAGTGGCCTCCAAGCTGGCTAATGCCTATCTAGCTACATAACATTCTGATCTCAGAGCACTTCCCCATGTCTGTTATCAGGAGCCAGTATTGCTTCAGGAGAGCTCTATTGTCATTTACTGGGCATTTGCCGGGCATGACATGCACTTTTTATGTGTTATTTATCACTCACATGAATCAATGGTAGGAAGAAAATGTTGCTGAGTCCTTTCCAAAACTCAAGGAAACTGAAAGTGACTCAGTGATCTGACCAATTTTGAATAGGCAGGAAGCAAACCTGGGACATGTTATATTAGTGAGTGTGTGCCAAATGCCAGTGCCTGGAAGAGTGCCTGTGTCCAGATGAGAGAAAAGTGAGTTAATGAATGAATGAACATGGTGTGGAAGATACTGGGAACAAAGGATGCTTTTTGTCTAGTCTTAAGGCAGAAGTGTGACCCTTTCAGGCAGGGGCATTCCAATGTTGAGTCATTGATAGCTCTGTAGAAGCCCTGTTACTTTTCCTGCTGTCTTTGTCTTGAAGGACAGCTCACTTTGGAAGGCTGAAATCTACCCACCTGAAGGAGTTTGTAAACCTTTACTCTGGAAGCATCTCTTCACCTCAGTTAAAAGAGAACTAAACCCTTGGAAACTAGTCCATTCCTGGGTCTGGCCATGTGTCTAGCCCAGATGCAAACATTTATAGATGGTTTAATGTCTATGAGGTTCTATAAATAGGTGGATTCCCAGGCAGGCCACAGGGGACATAATTTTGATGTGTTGTACAGTCATCAGCTTTCCAAAGAATTGCTGAGAACCTGGAATGCAGAAAACACATATCGGTTAAGATGTAGACAAGAATTTACTTTTCTTCCTTGGCCTAGTAAAAAGAATAGAAGTAGACAAGGTGTTTCTTCATGCAGCTATTGGTAGTATATTGGTAGTATCTTTATCTAAATACAGGCCAAAGGACCTGGTGTTCAACACATAGAGCTCTAGATAAGGGTCTAGCTGATGCTGCACTGTATATTTTCTTTGACTCCTCAGATAATGTATTCCCTGGTTTCCTCTTCTCCACCACATTGTGAGAATAGGATTTGGGGCAAGCAAAAGCAGATGTAAATAGATGGAAGTACATTTCTCAAGCCCGATGATAAAGTTAACAGTTGTTACAGTTAAATGCTGCTATATAGCAAACCATGACATACAACAACTATGATGGTGTTGCTGGCCAGGTCTTTGGGAAATTCTCTAGGTGACCACTCCGATTCACATAGCCTACACAGGAGTTACCTGCAAGTATCAGCTAGACCTGACATGGAGAATATAAGTGGCTTTATTCATGCTTGGGCATCTGGATTTCAGAAGAAAACTGAACTTTTACAATTATCACCCCAAGCTTTCCAAGACATTGCTTTCAGAGAACAAACATCTGGAGAACAAGTGCTGTCATAGACAAAAGTGAGAGCTAACTGTTTCTGAAAATGTGGAAAGAGAAACAGGTCCATGGTCACTGTTACCATATATTAGTAGTCAACTTCCCTTGTGAGGGAACTTCTGATGAGTCACACAGACTTGGACATAGATGCATCCAAATGTCTTCACAGCTACTCCTCAGGTTCTGATCAGGGCAGTGCTAGCTCAGTGGTCCAAATGAATTGACTTTTTTTCCTCTTCTTTTAAAGGCAGTTCATCAGGAGAAAGGATCTCACAGTGGGAATATTATGAGTTTTGAAACAGTAACAAAAGAGGCATGAAAAAATTGACCATGACTTTGAGGCATGGGCTGCTCCTTTTACTGTAATATTTATATGACCTGAAGAGCCCTGCCTGAATTAATAAGAAAAACAACCTTGGCTAATAGCTCATGTCATGTTCATGACATAGTATCCCAATGCCCTGTGCAAAGCACCACACTTATCCAATGGCAATAGGTTCAGGTAGGTCACCTACCTCCTCTATGTTTCTTGTCAACACCATCTCCTATGATGGAAATAATCATTCCTAGAACCTTGTCTTGAGGTTGTGAGGTCACAGCCATCTTCACGTTATGGATCATCTGGAACTTGGATACATTTTATGGGGGTAAGTGAGCTCATGGATCACAACCCACAGTTTTTTTAACAGAAATGGATTTGTGTGCTGTGGAGATCAGATGCTGTTACCTTTGGACTTCTAAGACGAAACAACATAGCATACCCTAGGGAGCACATGCAGGAGACACAGGATGGCAAGGAAGAACAGGAGGACACTGATCTTCTCTGAGGACAGACAAAATGCCTAGGAAGAGCATCCAGAGTGAAGCCAGTCTGGTATGCCTCTGAACAGGCAAGAACCATACTTTTCCATACTTGATAGAATCTTTTCAGAGTCCTAGAACATCTGAAATTTTTCAGTTACTAAAATAAAACAGTTTTTTTTTTTAAATTATTTATTTATTTATTTGAGAGCGACAGACACAGAGAGAGAGACAGATAGAGGGAGAGAGAGAGAATGGGCGCGCCAGGGCTTCAAGCCTCTGCAAACGAACTCCAGACGCGTGTGCCCCCTTGTGCATCTGGCTAACATGGGACCTGGGGAACCGAGCCTCGAACCGGGGTCCTTAGGCTTCACAGGCAAGCACTTAACCGCTAAGCCATCTCTCCAGCCCTAAAATAAAACAGTTTTTATTCTCACATCTCTTCTTAGAGATTTTCCCATCACTACTCAAATCTGATGAGGCAAATCTGGCCACGCTTCCCATGGGACAGATGTCTGGTTACCAAGTATGAATAGATGGCAATTGTGATGCTTCCAAATAAATATCAAATAAATCTGCCTGCCAGAGGCCATGCCAGCAGGAGTAACACCCACAGCAAACAGGCATCTCCACAAAGTGTCCTACTTCAACATTCACAGCCTTACAAGAGACTGGACTGGAGCACATTAAATGTCTGCCCACCTTTTGCCCAAGCCAGCATCAGTTCGGTAGCCCAAATGTGCTGAACTATTTCCTCTTCTTTTAAGAGCTAATCATCAGGAAACCAGGCAAGCTTCACAAGGGTAGTGCTTGTGATGAGCTGGGGCTGTGAAAAACGGAATGTGAGCCTCTCTCTTTCTCCTTCTTTGCTATGTTGTTTATCACCAGAGAGCAGTTTGAGATTTCTTGAGTACTCCTTGATGGAGCCTAGGGTTTCTGGTATTTACAACTTGGGGGCTGTTTTCAATATGACAGGGGTGAGGTCTGGGGAGTGGGTTAGGAAGAGAAAGGTGAACATAGCTTGGAGGGGGCATAGAACACAGAAATGAGAAACTTGAAGAATAAAAGGTCTGACAAAGGAAAGGTAAGAAGAGATGACATAGTGTGTGGGGATAATGGGATTGGCAGGGGAGTAGAGAATTTTTTTAAGTGTTTCAATGAGAAAAGAAAGAAAAGCCATCTTGGAGGAAAGAGATAAAAGACAAATATGATTTTGCAAGGGGACTTCTCAAGAATAAAAACAAGAAGGAGTCAGAACGGAAGGGTGATAGGGCAGTGAGTAGGGTCACTACATGCAGATGTGGAGGGTATGGGCTGGCCATAAGGAACTGTACCTGTTCTATCTTCTGATCTTCATTTCACAGACAACCATGGTTGTATTATATGGTCAAAATGAGAGTAAGTTGGTTTTTCCTTCTCCTGGACCAATGCTCAACCCCAGGATCCCTGGCCTCTATACTTCAGCACTTTGGCATGTGTTCTTCTTAAAGCCAAAATCTGCAATAGAGTGGCCAATCTAGAAAAATGATGAAAGCCCCAGAAGACAGGCCAGCTGTCCTGAGCATGTGACCAAATACAATAGGATCTAGATGTCTATGGCAGGTATGCCAGGGGCAAAGGCTACACTGTGGTTAAAAATTTTAATGCCTAGTGAATGTTTCCTCTTTCTGCCTGTCATTAAAATATTGTAAACATTATAGGGTCTAGAATCACCTAGCTGAAAAATATCTGGGCATGTATGTAGGGGATCTTCTAGGTTAAGTAAATTGAGGTGGGAAGATACATCATAACTGTCACCTGGGCTGGGCTCCCAACCTGAATAAAAAGGAGAAATTCAGTTGAATACCAGCAGTCATTTTTCTCTGCTTCTTTTATTTTATTTTTCTTTATTAATTTGCAAAGAGAGAGAAAGAGATAAGAGGGGCAGACAGAGAAAATGGGTAGACCAGGGCCTTCAGTCACTGCAAGCCAACACCATATGCCTGTGCCACTTTGAGCATCTGGCTTTTTAAGTGGGTACTGGAGAATCAAACTGGTATTGTTAGGCTTTGCAGGTTTTAACCCTTGAGCCACCTCTCTAGCTCTCTATGATTCTTGATTGCAGATTGAATGTGACCAGCTGCCTTTTGCTACAGCTACTATACTTTCCCCACATGGTGGACTATATCCACTCAAACTGAAATCCAGAACAAACCCTCTTTCCTTTAAGTTGCTTATTTTCAGGTACTTGATCACCACAATAAGAAAAGAGTCAACTTATGCAGAAAATTTGTACTGAGAATGGGGCTGTTGCTGTGATAAGCCTGCTTTTGTGGTCTGTAGGCCTTTGGAACTTGTTTGGGGAAGGAATGTGGAATATTTTGGAACTTTGGGCTAGAAAAGACCTAGAATCCTGTAAGCAGAATTTAATGGGCTACTTTGGTAGGAATTTAAAAGACCAGAAGGTTGAGAGAAATGCAAACCATAGAAGACAAGTTTGTGAGGCTTTACAGGGGAACAAGGGCTTCTTGGGAACTAAGCTAGAGATAATTCATGTTAGATTCTTGCAAAGATTCTGATTGTACCCTGTCCATGTCCTGAAAACTTAAATGAGGCTGGATTAAAAAGTAACAGACTAATTTGTTTTTCAGTGGAAATCTCAAGACAAGATAGTAATCATATTATGTCATGATTAATGATTACTGCTCTGATTCAGTTCTATAGTGAAAGAAAGAGAAACATGTGGAATAAAAATTTGGAAAAAAAATGTGGTTTAGTGGAAAAAGAGAGTTGTTTGTTATGTTGACAAGCATGTACTTGTGATTGTAAATATTGTCAACTTGATTTCAAATCACCTAAGAGACAAATCACTAGGCCTGTCTGTGAGAGATTTTTCTAGATTAGGGTAATTGATGTGGGAAGACTCTACCTCTCTAGGGAGAGCCATTCTGTCAGCTGGGATCCCAGACTGAATAAAAAAGAGAAATCAAGCTGAGTATCAATGTTCATCACTCACTGCTGCCTGACTAAGGATGCAGTGTAACAGCTCCTCCCTGTTCCTGTTCTAATGCCTTCCCCTTCATTATGGACTGCAACCCCTGAAACTGTAAGCCAGAACAAACTTTTTGTTTCTTGCCATGTATTTTATCACAGCATCCCCATCAAGTCAGAACTGGTGCTAGAATCACAGGAATCAAATTGGGGTGAAGGGAATCTCAGAGTCAATGATCACTTGATTATGAATCAGAGGTTCATGCTCAGATCTGACCCTTCCTAGTAGACTGACTATCATCAGCATCTCTGCACCTCAGTGTTTCCTTCTATAAAGTGGTCTGTGCTGGTCATATGACAGACTTCTGTGAGCATTCAAGCCATGTGTCTCTCCTCAGCCAGTTGGAAATCTTGGGGGCAATAAATAAGTGTTTGTGAAGAACCTAATGACCGTGGGGTCACACACTGCATGGGAAAGGATTCCAGTCACTCAGGCCATGAGGAATGAACAGCTTCCATCTACACTGTGGTTCAAATTCAGCCTCATAAAACACCCCTGCCTGTTGTCTGACTTTATTTACTATGTTCCTATGTGAGTCCCTCATGGTGAGGGGAGCCCTTAGCGGGTTATTGCTCAGAAAGGTTTCTGGAAACAGGAAGGTATCATTTCCCACTGGAAGCCTCTTCCTTTGCTGGGTGACCTAGGCACTTTATCCTGTAGACTTCTTAAGATCCTGTGTGTTAAGACAAGTGAACTCAACCCCATAGCTCTTTTGCTTTGGAAGTGATTGTGACAAAGGAAGTGACTCCAAAAATAACTCGTATGGTTCATTTAGCTAATATCCTTCCTTAAGCCATGTTCTGCCTTTGCCACCCCATATTTCCTCACAGAATGCCCTTCTGAGAATAGGGAACCCTGGAATGGTGAGACTTACCCTTCCTCTTCTGAGAGTCTTCTTTCTTCAGCCACTCTACCACTCGGCCACTTTCCCACCTTCATTACACCATTAGCCACTACTCTTTTTGCTAGAAAATGTAGGTCTGCTAAGCTCACAGCTATTCCAGGACAACTGCAAATTGTAAGCACATGGAGCACAAATCAAGATGACCACTTGGCAAAAGTGTTTCCCTTTTTAACAATGTCACCACTGAGACTTGAGGTCAACATTCAGAATCCAAGGACTTGAGCAACATCAGAGTAATCTTTGCTACTTGCAGCTCTGACCCTGAAGATGCTGGTTAAACTCTCAGAAAGCACCTTCCCAAAGCTAACCACAGGCATACAAATCACTGAGTTAGGAGCCACCTTGTCATGACACAGTGAGACTCCCTCTTTTCTGTCAAATTAAAAAATATTTTTAAAAGTTAATCATGGCTAGAGGGATGGCACTAGTAGCAGCTCTGTGTACTGGAGGATCATGTGGACTGATTAGTGGAGGGTCCATGGTGTGTATCTATGTGCTTTGTCTTCATCAAGTGCATAGGGAAGACTTATTCATCTAACTAAAAAATGGATAAACACTTGGACTACAATAAAATAAAGAGTAGAGGAACATACACACATACTAGAAAGTATAAATATCTTTCTGAGTTAACTGGAATTGTCACCATTATCAAGATAGTGAGCAACAGTATAGGCTATGAATCTAGATAGGAAACCATGAGAGGGGAAGAGGTATACAGAAAAGGAAAAGACAATGGGTCACATGGGACATGAAAGTAGAGGAAAATAGGTGGGAGGAAGAAGATTGCAAGGAGTATGAGGGACAAGAGAAGGATAAAGGGAAACAAAAAATGTATGAAACATGTCATAAAGAAACCTAACTATACATATATCTTTATACTAAAATTCAATTTAACTTACTTTAACAAACAAAAATCCCAACAAAAATGGAGTCAAGATTAACTGGTTAGTATGCATCAATAGGTCAAATAGGATGAGAGAAGGTAGGATATAAGTCTTATAGAACCATCTTCTGATTCACAAGGACCCCAAGAGTATACATTAAGTAGTTAGTAAGAAAAATCTTGTTAGAATACTGAAGAGATGGCACAGTGGTTAAGGCACTTGCCTGTAATGCCTAATTTGTCCTGGGTTCAATTCCCTAGGACCCATGTAAAGCCAGATGCACAAAGTAGTGCATGAATCTGGAGGCTGTTTAGAGTGGCTAGCAGCCCTGGAGCACCCATACTCACACACAAACTCTCTCTCTCATTGTTTGAAAATAATGAACTCATCACTTTCTTTAAAAGCTCATTAGAGTTTAAAAGTAAGGAAATAGACCAAGTTTTCTAAATAAAGGACTTTTAGTCTTCATTATAAAGTTATGTTTGAAGCTTGAAAAGCTAATCAAAGGTAATTTAGCCAACACTCCCTCCCAAAGTGGAGAAAAGTGAAACATATAAGTCCCCCTTCCTTCTCCCCTATACTGGTGATTGAACCTAGAACCTCAATGTATGCTACAAGGATTGTACCACTGAAACATTCCTAAGCTCTCTTTTCACTTCTTATTTTGATACAGAATTACACTAAATTGTCCAGAGGAAGATTGAACTTGAGATCCTCCTGCCTCAATCTAGTAATCAAGTAGATAGGATTTCAATCCTATGCCACTAGGTTGCCACCATATATATATTGGGCTATTCTATATTTTACAGAATTTCTTGGTTAGTTATCATAAATTAGTAACTTTTAGTCATTTGTACTCTTAAAAATACTGTTAAAACTAAATCTAAAATAAACCGGTACCATTGAAATCTTTATCAAGTAAACTAACAAATAACAGGGTTACCTCAACAGAAGTAATAGGGGAATACCTGAAAAGTAGGGCCCTAGGGAGAGTGGCATGAAGCCTAAGCTTAAAAAAACACTTTTTGTCTCTGACCTATAACTACCAGTACCAGAAATCAGTTGTTACCCACAATGAGCTGGTGATTGCAGAGAATTACTAGGTCCCCAAAACAAGACAGATTTCTGTCAAAGCACTTGATTACCTCCCTGAGGCAAAATGTAAGACCCTATTGCTGAAGACACAGAGCATAGAGGGACCTGGCTGGAATCTGGAAGGAAGCCAGTCCCTAGATGGCCCATCTAGTGCTGGGAAGGGCTACATGAACTACTGGGGAAAAGGGGCCAACAATGTCCTGAGTAACCAGAGGTCTAGCTACTCAGAAGCAAACACCCTGACAGGGTGTACATGCCAGTACAATAGTGGCACACACCCTTGGTGGGTCACCAGTAGCTTTCTGATTGGCTAAGAGATCCACTCAGTGTAAAGGAACCCATATCTGGAATTGGGAACCAGATCAGAATCCTACCAAGACAGAATATGGTCTCCAGTGTCAAGCTCTCACTAGTCCTTGGCTAAAAGAGAGGTTACCCTAAATTAGTAATCATTATCCTATTTAAACCATACTGACTTCCCTCTCCATTGAAGAATCTGTTCTTTATCAGGTGGTAGTGAGACCAGAGGAGGCCCAGTCTGGTAGAAAAGGTCACAGGCTGGAGACTAGGGTCAGGATTTCACTCGAAGTTTGAAGGACACTGCAGAATTCTTTCATACATGGGAAGGTTAGTCTTTATTCTATTAAAAATTTGAAGGCTGAAGAGATATCTGAGTGGTAGAATACTTTCCTTGAATGTTCAAGATCCTAAAATCATTCCCCAGTATTTGGGAGGAAATTGAAAGACTTAACTGTTAAGGGAAGCTTATAAACATCTTGTTCAATGACAGTCTGCTTTACTTAAAGTTCTTTGATTTCAGTATTAAGCTAATCTCATCCATAAACACTTTCACAGACAAATCAGAATAATATTCAACAAAATATCTACATATTTTGTGAATGGGTCAAGTTGACATGCAACCTTAATTATGAAAAGTTTATGCCTTATGAACTTGGTACCCAGAAACATCTGCTTAACTTAGATTTATAGCTCTAGAAAATGTCAATAATGTGATCATACTTTTCCCTAGTATAGTACAACTATCATGTATGCCACTAAGATGCAATTAACACCTCTTGGAGAGAGTTTGGTGGTTTGAATGTGAATATATGTATCCCATAGCCCAAGATATTTTTGATGATGTGTTGGGCTCCTTCCCACTCAGGTAGTGCTGAGGGAAGAAACAGGCTTGCTGATTCTTTCCTAGGGGTTGAGGGGATGATGAGCATCAGATGACCCAGAAACTTCTCCTGGCCACCACACTGAGTTGGGAGTCCTTTCGAAGCAGGAGCTCAACTTTATGTTACAGGCAGGTGTTTATATAATGTTGAGAAAGAAGGTGGGGACTTTAGGGTGGGGTGAGATGTAAGGACCAATAGCACACTGCAACCTTTGAGATGATTGGTTGTAAGCGCGCATGAGCGGGGGACTCTAACTTCCTGTGCGGAAGTGGCAGACCAGAGGCCATTTGGCCCCCTGCTGAGTTCTAAAGTGCCCACAAGTAGGAATTCTAATTTCCTGTGTGGAAATGGCAGGCCAGGGACCAAGGCCCCTGCTGAGTCCTAGCTGGGTGGAGGGAGTTAGGCTCAGGAAGTTCCATTAGGCCTCACGTCCGGGCCTCTCAAGGCCCAACATCTCCCCTTTTGTTTTTGTAAGAGCATTAGTCACCATGGCCCCTGTCTTAGGTTGTCACCCTCTGGGGATCTTACCTGTCATTGGGTACCATGTGTTTAGCTCGTTGAGAACCCACTCCATGGCCTGTCTTAGGTTGTCCCATTCTGGGGATCTTACCCATCATTGGTCACATGGAGGGCAAAGGAGGTGGCCATGGGTCATCTAAGGAACTTAATTCCTGTGTTGCCAGCCTGTGATAATGTATTTCAGCCTGATGAAGCTTTATTGTCTCCAGCTGCTGATGAATAAATTGTGTAATTTTCTTAATTACACAAGGCCCGAGAGTGAGGATAAGGAGGAGAAAGAGAAGGAGAAGGATGGGGAGGGGTCCAGGTAGAGGGAGGAGGTAGGGTAAGAAGTCATGTAAGCAGCAGGTTGTCCTGGAGGTCCTGTCACCTCCTCTCCAAGTCTTCCTGGAGGTTTTTAATCTTGTCCTGGACAATTCCCAATTTATTGGTGTTAAAGCAGCATTTTTCCTGTAAAAACAAAAATACGCCTCCCTATTTGGTGTTAGTAGGTCTACTCCTCTCCTGTTTTGTCGTAGTATCTTAGTCAGGGAATCTAGCTTCCAGAAATGATATCTACACCTGGGATTAAGGTGGTTGGGGCACAAAGGCCCATCCAACTGGTGGGCAGAAAGTCATAGGCCATCCCACCTCCACAAACATAAGTCATTCCAGAAGGCAGGCAGTGTTGAGCACTGGGCTCAGTTGTGTTAAAATTATAGAAGGAAGGATGAATGTATTTCACATCTATACTGGAAATATTAGGGGAAGGCGGGGCCCAAATGCCCAGAGGAAACATTGGGAAAAGCTGGACGGGGATGGGGAAGGTGGCTGAGCAGTTTTTTAAGGTCATATGGACAACTGTACTGCAAGTAGCCAGAGAAGCCTAGATTGGAGGCAAAGCTAGCAATCCTCCGCAAGGGAGGGAGTTATTCAATTTAGCAGGATAAAGTACCATTTTAGGAATAGTCCTCAGGGGCAGGACACTCCCTAGAGAAGTGATTGTCAGTGTCCCCTTGTTGGGACAAATATTTTAGGTCTCTTGCTGGTACCCAAATGGGTCTTTTTTCATCTTGAGGGAAGACACATCTAAACCCTCTTCCTGCTGTGAGGAGTGGATCAGGCCCTCTCCAGGCCCCAATCAATGGGTTCCTCCATCTTACCCAGATAGAACTGTAGGTAACAGATGAGGACCAATGTTTTTGAAAAGGGGATAACTGTTTATTTTCTTTAGGAAAGTTTAAAATGTTTAGGGTAAATAATGCCTTTTTTAGTTGGTCATGTGGGGGTAAGGATTCCCCCTTTTGTTTTCGTAATTGAGTCTTGAGAGTTTGATTATATCTTTTAACTATAGCTTGGCCCTGGGGGTTGTATGGGATGCCTGTGGAATGTGAGACTTTCCAGGTCTGGAGAAAATCTATAAAGGCCTTGCTTATGAAGGAGGGGCCATTGTCTGTTTTAATTTGATCAGGCAGCCCAAGAGTGGCAAAACATTGAAGAATATGACTAATGGCATGTTTAGATTTTTCCCCAGCATGGGCTGATGCCCAGCAGGCACGGGAGAAGGTATCAACTGAACGAAAGATATATTTAAGCTTTCCAAATGGAGAATAGTGTGTGACATCAATTTGCCAAAGATGATTAGGGCGGAGCCCTCGAGGATTATTTCCTGTATTTTGAAGGGGGGGGGGGTACTTGGAGGAAAGTCTGACAGGGCTTACTAGTCCGGACAATTTTTTTTTAAGGTTCCTGACTGGTACCTGTGGAAACCTGTGCTTGAGACCTCTCCAGTTGACATGGGTCAATAAGTGGAAGCGCGTAGTTCCTGTAATAGTATTACATTGAGGCATAGAAGCCATTTTATCAGCCAAATTGTTTCCTTGAGAGAGAAATCCCAGTAAGTTTTGATGACCCCTCAGATGTTGAAGAAAAATGGGATTGATTTTTTGTTTGAGTAGGGAACGAGCTTGAATCATCAAAGGTGATATAGGGTTGGAATCCAGTCTAATATGGGCCTCAACCAGGTTGGGTAATAAATTAACAACATAAAGGCTGTCAGAAAATAAGTTGAATGGCTCTTGAATAGTGTCCAAAGCTAGAATGACAGCAAATAGTTCTTTGAATTGTGTTGACCCCTCAACCTCATGGGAGACTGACTTTATGGGGATAGGCTCTTTTTTCTGTTTTAAGGGAGGGTTAATGACTAGGGAAGCCCCCAGGTGCCATCCATTGGTAAACATGGTAAGAAACTCAGGGTTAGGTTGAAACAGGAAAAGCCTGGGGGGCTTCCATTTTAACCTGGAGAAAGAACTTATCCATTTGTGGGAGCCATAATGGCAATCAATTTTACCTAGAGGCCCCTCGAGAGCCATAGCAACTCTGTTATTATTTCTCTGAAGCCAGGTGAAATCAGTTATCTTAAAGGGAGTGACAATAAGGTGAGGTTCTGTGCCAAACAACTGGACAGAGGTGTCTTTGCCCTTGATAATGTAATCAGCAATCTGGTTGGTTATAGAATAAACTCTGGGGATCCCACCGATTGAGAGGTGGATCCATTGGATGGGCTCACCTTCCTGGGGCAACAGTGTGGTGCATAAGGTTTCCCCAGGGAATATGTAGAGTGAGATGGGCAAATTAGGATTGAACCTCTTTAAAGTTGAAGTATTTATAGCCTGTTGTACCTTATAAAAAATTTGTTGATGACAAGGGGACAAAATTACCTGAGAAAATAAGTTAAGATCCTTTAGGAGGTTATAGAAAGGGGACAGCTCTTCAGTAGTTATGGGTATCCAAGGCCTCATCCAGTTAATTTCTCCAAGGAGCTTCTGGAGTTGAGGCAAGGTGTAAGAATCCTGAATATATAGTTGTGGTTTAACAGGTGAAACTGTATCTAAGGTAAGGGTCGAGCCCAAGATCTTAAAGGGAGGCATGGTTTGAACTTTCTCAGGACCTATTTTAAAGCTGTGAGTATGAAGGATAGTTAGACATTGGTGGGTAAGGTCTTGGAGTATGGAGGAATCTAGGCACCCAAGAATAATATCATCCATGTAAATATAATACAGGGTATTGGGGAAATTGATAAGAGAAGAGAAAATGGATGACAGGTAATATTGACAAATGGGTAGGCTATTAACCACAGTCCATTCAAATCTCCTATCTGGGCCACAAAAATCAACAGAGGGTACAGAGAATGTAATTTTTTCCATGTCTCCTGGATGGAGAGGGATAGAGAAGAAGCAATCTTTAATGTTAATGATAGTAATATGGTATATATTGGGAATAGCTGGGATCCATGGGAGTCCCCTCTGGGGGGTTCCAAAGGGGATCATGTGTTCATTGATCTTTCTTAAATCATGTAAAAATCTCCAGGACCCATTAGGCTTTTTTATGACAAAGACAGGAGAGTTCCAGGGACTAGTGGAGGGACGGATATGTCTGGCCTCCAACTGTTGATCAATAACTATGTGGAGTTGGTGTAACTTAGAAGAAGGGAGTGGCCACTGCTCAACCCATATAGGGTCTCCGGTCTCCACTGGATTTTAAATGGGGGCGGGGGACTGGGCAGTGGCCCTTAGGATTGGGGGTATTCATTGGAGTAATTGTGATGACATTTCCTCCCTTCCTCAAACCGTTGTTGATATATATATTCTTTTTATTTAAAAAATCATTATAAAAGGCCTTATGGTCAGTAGTGATGAAAGCCTCGGCATCTCCAAGGATGTCTTGTCCTAGTAAGTTATCAGTGAGCCCAGTCACCACGATAGGATGGACTTTTCCCTTGTCTCCACCTGGGTCAGTCCAAGGGAGCCACATGGCAGTCTCCCAGGAGGTGGATTGCCCACCAACTCCCAGTAGGGGAGGGCCGGGCACAAGCTGCCAGGAGGGGGGCACTTCCTCCTTTCTCAGGACCGTTCGGTCTGCTCCAGTGTCGATGAGAAGTTTGAATTTTTTATTGCCAATATTTAAAATAATTTTGGGTCTAAGGCTGGGAACTAGGGGGACAGTCCAATGGGCTTTGATAGATTCTTTTCCTTTATTTAATGGGGTTGGGGGGATCCCCAGGAGGAGTTTAAAGGCTTTCCCTGTATGTTAAACTTTGATTGGTAGTCCCTAGCCCAATGAAACCCCTTATTGCATTTAGGGCAGCGGGTGCGAGGGGCATTGGTCATCCCCCAAGAGGGCAGGGGAGGCTTTGTCTTGTTGGGGCACTTCTTTTTAAAGTGACCCATGTGTCCACACCCGAAACATTTTGACTTTTTAGGATTTAACTGTAATGCGTAGGTCACATCAGTTAAATCTCCCTGTTTATTTTCCTGAAGGGTGGCAGCCATGGCCCTAGCCTGATGGAAGATAGTGCCAACATCCTTGGTGGCTACAATCCATCTACTTGTGGAGTTGTCCTTGAGACCCACACAGGCAAGGAGGTGATCAGTTGTCATCCCTTCCCAGACCAACCTTTTAGTAAATTGATCTCGTAATGCCCCCAGGGGAAATTTTCTTTGGAGACTTTTTTCCACCCTACCCATAAATGAGGCCAAGTCCTCAGATGGTTTTTCAGTAATACTCATAAGGGGGGTTTCAGAGGGTCCTTCATCAAGCTTTTTCCATGCCGCCAAGCCCAGTGCCCTGACCTGGTCCATATACTGGTCAGGTATAGCCGCCTGTTGACTGCCTGTAGCATATTGATCAGAGATACCAGAGAGCATCCCAAAAGTTATTGGCACAGGGGGCTGTTGATTTTGGTTTCGTTCTGCCTGTGCATGGCATTCATCTTTAAAATAGGCACACCAGTTAAGGTATAGGGGACCCAACAAGACAGCCCTGACTAGATTTTTCCAATCATGGGTTGTACAGGGTTGATGGGCAAGTCCCTGTAATAGGGTCTCAGCCCAAGGAGAGTTGGGTCCATCCTCTGAGACTGCCTTTTTAAGCTCCTTAAGGTCCTGAGCTTCCCATGGATACCAAGCAGCAGGGCAATTGCCCCCAGGATTTAGATTGACGGGAAATAAAAAAGTAGTTTTATTTTCTGGTGGCTTGGCAACTGAATATGAAGGAGGGGACGAGGGGGTCCAAAAAGGGTTAGTTGATGGAGGAGGTGGAGGAGGTCCCCCAGAAGGCCAGTGAGCACTCTCAAAGGGATCGAGTGAGGAGTGTAAAGGTGTATCCTCTTTCGGGGTTTTTAAAGCTGTATCTGCAGGAGGAGTAGCCAGATCAACCTGTATATTATCTTTTTCTTCTGTCTTTTGTTTATGTTTGGTTAGTCTTGAGGGAAGCAGGCCTTGAGGGCCAAGATCGTAGGGAGGACCCCTGAGGGGAGTATTTGACCCTCTTCCACATGTGCCCGACAAACAAGGGCCTCTACCCTATTCTATGTGTCCCAGTCAAAGAGATTTCCTTCTGGAAGCCACGGCACCAGCTTGAAAAGGCAATCCCAGGCCTGTCGAGCCTGATTATCAGTCAAATTAAGCCCTTTACTCTTTAGGAGTGCCCTGAGAGATTTTAAGGCAGGATTGGATTTAGAGGTAGATTGTCCCTTATTATAAAGTTAAGAGAGAGATGTCCATAAAACTAGGGCAACAACAACCCACATACACCCGAGTATAACACAACTGCAAGGATCCAAAAGATAGGTAAACATGTTGTACAAAAGCTGCAGATGCAGCTTGTCTGCGAAATGAAAGTGAAAGGGAAGAGAAAGAGAATGAAGAGATGTTGACAAGTAAGTACAGGTTGTAGAAGCAAAGTTTAGCGCAGTAAATATGAAGACTGCCTCATAACTCATGAGGGTACGCTCACCCGCACACACCAATTACCTCCTCAACGACTGCCTCTCATGGGGTGCACTAGTCTGTCGGGGTCCCAGAGCCCCACGTTGGGCACCAGATGTTGGGCTCCTTCCTGCTCAGATAGTTCAGAGGGAAGAACCAGGCCTGCTGGTTCTTTCCTAGGTGTAGAGGGGATGATGAGCATCGGATGACCCAGAAACCTCTCCTGGCCACCAGAGAAAAACCACACTGAGTCGGGAGTCCTTTCGAAGCAGGAGCTCAACTTTATTGTTACAGGCAGGTGTTTATATAATGTTGAGAAAGAAGGCGGAGAGTTTAGGGTGGGGTGAGATGTAAGGGCAATAGCACACTGTGACCTTTGAGATGATTGGTTATAAGTGCACATGAGTGGTAGACTCTAACTTCCTGTGCTGAAGTGGCAGGCCAGAGGCCATTTGGCCCCCTGCTGAGTTCTAAGTGCCCACAGGCAGGAATTCTAATTTCCTGTGTGGAAATGGCAGGACAGGGGCCAAGGCCCCTGCTGAGTCCTAGCTGGGCGGAGGCAGTTAGGCTCAGGAAGTTCCATTAGGCCTCATGTCCGGGCCTCTCATGGCCCAAAAATGATGCTTGCAAGTTAAATCTCTAGCTGTCTGCTGGAGATGTGTCACAGATGGTGGATTTAAGTCTAGCCTTAAAGTATGGTCAGGTCCAGTTTTGAGCTCTGGCTGTTCAGATTTGCTGACTGCTGGTGCTTTTTAGTATTGGTTTATCTTTCTCTGCAATGTATGCATCTTGATGTGAGTCAGTTTCTTCTGCCATTGTTCATCTTTTCCCTAGATTATGCAATCCAAAAATAAGCCCTTTCCTCCCATACTCTGTTTGTGGTTTTGTGTTTGTCCACCAAAGTGAAGGGAACTGTAACAGGGAGGTTGAAAGCTATTCAGTGATGTTTATTTCTTTTTTATTTTTATTAACATTTTCCATGATGATAAAAAAATATCCCATGGTAACTCCCTCTTTCCCCCCCCACACATTCCCCTTTGAAATTCCATTCTCCATCATATTTCCTCCTCATCTCAATCATTGTACTTACATATATACAATACCAACTTATTAAGTACCCTCCTCCCTACCTTATCTTCCCTTTATATCTCCTTTTTAACTTATTGGCCTCTGCTATTAAGTATTTTCCTTCTCATGCAGAAGCCCAGTCATCTGTAGCTAGGATCCACATATGAGAGAGAACATTTGGCACTTGGCTTTCTGGGCCTGGGTTACCTCACTTAGAATAATCCTTTCCAGGTCCATCCATTTTTCTGCAAATTTCATAACTTCATTTTTCTTTACCACTGAGTAGAACTCCGTTGTATAAATGTGCCACATCTTCATTATCCACTCATCAGTAGAGGGACATCTAGGCTGGTTCCATTTCCCAGCTATTATAAATTGAGCAGCAATAAACATGGTTGAGCATGTAGATCTAAGGAAATGAGATGATTCCTTCGGATATATGCCTAGGAGTGCTATAGCTGGGTCCTGTGGTAGATCAATCTTTAGCTGTTTTAGGAACCTCCATACTGATTTCTACAATGGCTGGACAAGATTGCATTTCCACCAGCAGTGTAGAATGGTTCCTCTTTTTCCACATCCCCACCAACATTTATGATCATTTGTTTTCTTGATGGTGGCCAATCTGACAGGAGTGAGATGGAATCTCAATGTAGTTTTAATCTGCATTTTCCTGATGACTAGTGACATAGAACATTTTTTTAGATACTTATATGCCATTCATATTTCTTCCTTTGAGAATGCTCTATTTGGCTCCATAGCCCATTTTTTGATTGGCTTGTTTGATTCCTTATCATTTAACTTTTTGAGTTCTTTATATATCCTAGATATTAACCTTCTATCAGATATATAGCTGGCGGAGATTTTTTCCCATTCTGTAGGTTGCCTCTTTGCTTTTTTCACTGTGTCCTTTGCAGTGCAAAATCATTGTAATTTCATGAGGTCCCAGTGATTAATCTGTGGTTTTATTGCCTGAACTATTGGGGTTGTATTCAGAAAGTCTTTGCCAAGAACAACATGTTGAAGAGTTTCCCCTATTTTTTCCTCTAGCAGTTTCAGAGTTTCAGGTCTGATGTTAAGGTCTTTAATCCATTTGGACTTAATTCTTGTGCATGGCAAGAGAGAAGAATCTATTTTCATCCTTCTGCACATATATATACAGTTTTCAAAACACCATTTGCTGAAGAGGCTGTCTCTTCTCCAATGAGTATTTTTGGCATTGTTATCAAATATTAGGTGGCTATAGCTACTTGGGCTTATATCTGGGTCCTCTATTCTGTTCCACTGATCTACATGTCTGTTTTTGTGCCAGTACCATGCTCTTTTTGTTACTATGGCTCTGTAGTATAGGTTAAAATCAGGGATGGTGATACCACCAGCCTTATGTTTGTTACTCAGTATTATTTTAGATATTTGAGGTTTTTTGTGATTCCAAATGAATTTTTGGATTTTTTTTTCTATTTCCATGAAAAATGCCTTTGGAATTTTGATAGGGATTGCATTAAATGTGTAGATTGCTTTACATAAGATTGCCATTTTCACAATATTGATTTTTCCAATCTAGCAACAGGGGATGTTTCTCCATTTTCTAGTGTCTTCTGCAATTTCTCACTTGAGTGTTTTACAGTTCTCATTGTAGAGTATCTATACTTCCTTTCTTAGGCTTATTCCAAGGTACTTTATTATTATTATTATTTTTGATGAAATTGTGAATGGAAGTGATTCTCTGATTTTATCCTCTGTGTGCTTGTTGTTAGCATATATGAAGGCTACTGATTTCTGTGTATTTATTTTGTATCCTGCTACATGGCTGTAGGTTTTTATCAGCTCTAACAGTTTGCTAGTAAGGTTTTTATGGTCCTTTATGCAAATAATGATAACTTGATCTCTTCCTTTCCAATTTTTATCCCTTTTATGTGTGTCTCTTGCCTCATTGCTATGGCTAATACTTCCAAAACTATATTAAATAAAAGTGGGGACAGTGGACACCCTTGTCTTGCTCCTGATTTTAGTAGAAAGGCTTCCAATTTTTCCCCATTTAGTAATATGTTGGCTGTAGGCTTGTCATAAATAGCCTTTATTATATTGAGATAGGTTCCTTCTATTCCCAGTCTCTGTAAGACTTTTATCATGAAGGGATGTTGGATTTTGTCAAATGATTTCTCTGCATCTAATGAGATGATCATGTGATTTTTGTCCTTCAACCCGTTTATATAATATATTATATTTATAGATTTGCATATGTTGAACCATCCCTGGATCTCAGATAAAGCCAACTTGGTCAGGTGAATGATCTTTCTTGTATACTCTTGTACTCTGTTTGCCAATATTTTGTTGAGAATTTTTGCATCTATGTTCATGAGGGAGATTTGTTTGTAATTTTCTTTTTTTGTTCTATCTTTGCCTGGTTTTGGTATCAGGTGATGCTGGCCTCATAGAAGGAGTTTGGTAGAATTCCTTCTTTTTCTATTTCCTGGAAAAGCTAAAGAAGCAATGGTGTTAGCTCTTCCTTAAAGGTCTGGTAAAATTAAGCAGTAAATGCATCTGGGCCTGGACTTTTTTTAGTTGGGTTATTATTGATAAATGTTTGGATCTCCATGTTTGTTATAGGTCTACTTAAGTGATTGATCTCATTTTGGTTTAATATAAGTAGGTCATATAAATCAAGGAAATCATCCATTTCTTTCAGATTTTCATACTTTGTGGAATATATGCTTTTATAGTATGTCCCTATGGTTTTTTGAATTTCTCTGTCATCTGTTGTGATGTTAAATTTTTCATCTCTGATTTTATTAATTTGTGTCTCTTTTCTCTTTCTTTTGGTCAGATTTGCTAAGGGTTTATCAATCTTGTTTATCCTTTCTAAGAACCAACTCTTTGTTTCATTAATTCTTTGGATTTTTTTGTTGTTGTTGTTTCAATTTCATTAATTTCTGCCCTAATCTTTATTATTTCTTCCCATCCACTGATATTTGGTTTGCCTTGTTCTTCTTTTTCCAAGGCTTAAATGTGAAGCATTAGGTCGTTTACTTGCGACCTTTCTAATTTCTCAATATAGGCTCTTAAGCCTATATATTTACCTCTTAGGACTGCCTTCATTGTGTCCCAGAGATTTTGATATGTTGTGTTCTCATTATTGTTTGACTCTGTAAATTTTTTGATTTCCTTCGTGATTTCTTCATTGACCTATTCATCATTTAGTAGTGTATTGTTTAGTTTCCATGTTTTTGTGTGTGCTCTATAGCCTTTCTTGCTACTGATTTGTAGTTTAATTCCATTGAGGCCAGATAGAATGCAAGGAATTATTTCAATTTACCTGAATTTGTTAAGATTTGCTTTGTGTCCTAATATATGGTCTATTTTAGAGAATTTTCCCTGTGCTGCTGAAAAGAATTTATATTCTGCAACATTTGGATGAAATGTCCTATATATATCTGTTAGGTCCATTCCTTCTATGACCTCATTTAGTTCAGATGCCTCTCTGTTTATTTTTTTCCAGGATGACCTGTCAATTTATGACAGTGGGGTGCTAAAGTCACCCACCACCACTATGTTTGGTGTTATCTGTGACCTTAATTCTAATAGTGTTTGTTTGACAAATTTGGGAGCTCCCTATTAGGTGCATATATGTTTAGGATTGCAATGTCCCCCTGTTGGAGTGTGCCCTTAATCAATATAAAGTAACCTTCCTTATCTTTCTTGACTAATGCTGGACTATATTCTGTCTTGTCAGATATTAGGATTGCAACCCCTCTTGTTTTCTAGGCCCATTTTCTTGAAGCACTGTCTTCCAACCTTTCACCCTAAGATAATATCTATCCTTTGCAGAAAGGTGAGTTTCTTGGAGACAACAAATTGTAGGATCCTGCTTTTTAACCCAGTCTGCAAACCTGTCTTTTGTTTGGGGCATTGAGGCCATTGATATTAGGAGATATTATTGAAAGGTGTGTATTTATGTTTGCCATTTTTTTGGGTGTGTGGTTCCGGTTCTACCTATGCTCCCTTGTGTAAACTAGCATTTGAGTATTGCTTGTTTTTCTAGGTTCCTTATATGTGTAATTTTCCTTTTCTTCAGCATGGAGGATTCTATCAAGTATTTTCTGTAGAGCTGGTTTTGAATTCAAATACTCCTTTAGCCTGCTTTTGTCATGGAATGTTCTTATTTCTCTGTTTATTTGAATGGATTGCTTTGCAGGACAAAGTAACCTTGGTTGACAGTTGTTATCTTTCAGATCTTGGAATATATCACTCCAAGCCCTTCTGGCTTTTAAAGTTTATGTTGAATAATCTGCTGTAATCCTTATGGGCTTGCCTTTTATAGGTAAATTGATTTTTCTTTCTAATTGCTTTCAATATTTTTTCTTTGGCTTGTGTGTTTGGAAATTTGATTATAATATGGAGAGGAGAGGATCTTTCTAGGTTTTGTCTGGCTGGGGTTGTAAAGGCTTCCTGTATCTGCATTGGCACCTCTTTCCCAATTTGGGGGAAATTTTCTTCCATGATTTTGTTAAAGATTCCTAGTATGCCTTTGGAGTGGAATTCTACTTCTAATATGCCCTGAATTCTTATATTTGATCTTTTTATAGTGTCCCGAATATCTTGAAATTCCCACTCATACTTTTCTATAATTTTATCTTCCTCTTTGTTGGACTGTATTAGATCTGCCACCTGGTCTTCTAGCTTAGATATTCTGTCCTCTCCTTTATCCATTGTACTGGTGAGATTTTCTACAGAGTTTTGTATTTCATTAACTGTGTTCTTTATTGCTAGTAATTCTGACTGATTTTTCTTTATTATTTCTATTTCCTTATTTATGTCTTGTATTGCCTTCTTTATTTCATTAAATTGGTGTCCTGCATTTTCTTTGATTTCCTCTTTGATTCCTTTGATTTGTTCTTTGACCTCTTTGAACATATTTACAATCATTCTTTTGAAATCTTTCTCAGGCCTTTCCTCCAACTCGTCACTGGAGGTCCTTTCTGATGCATTAATACTTTTATGTGGATTTATGTCATCTTGCTTTTTAGTGTTTCTTGTGTTATAATGTATATATTTTTGCATCTTGGATTAAGTTAATGTTTGGATTTTCTAGCTAGCTGGGTATTCTTAGCTGTATCAAATGATTTGATGTTATATATCTTCACAATAGGAGCTTAAGGTGTTAGGTGTGGCTCTTAAGACTCACAGAATATCTACAAAGGTGTTTCTAGGGGATGAGTTTCCCTGCTATGGGAGTATTCAAGTAGGCTGAGTGGAATAAAATACAGGCAGATTCTAAAAGTTACCTATACACTGTACACGTTCAATCAAAAACAGCCCCAAGTATGTATGCAAGAGTAGTTATTATAACAACCAGATCCTCTGTCAACTAAGAGGTTACGATTTCTGGTCTGTTGAGGGATCCAAGTCAGCTTGTGACCAAGTGAGACCCTTCCCTGGTGCAATCCCAGTTACCTTGGATGATTTTGGTCTCAGTCAAGCTGCTGCCTGGGTTGTTGGGCTGCTGTTCTGATTTCTGGAGCTGGGCACTGCCTTTTCCTGCTGGGAAAATCGAGCCTGGCAACTGTGGCCCTGCAGATTGGCACCCCCATTGCTGGAACTGCTGCTGCTAATGGTGCTGATGCTGGGTCTGTTGCTGCTGCTGCTGAAGCTGTTGCTTCTGGGTCCACTGCTGCTGCTGCCTCTGCTGTTGCTGTAGCTGCCACTGCTGGGTCCACCGCCACTGCTGCCACTGAAGCTGCTGCTGCTGGATCTGCCGCTGCTGCCTCTGAAGCTGCTGCTGCTGGGGCACTGTTACCGGTGCTAGAGCTGCTGATGTTGCTTGTGGACTCTACTCCTGCTTGGGTCCTGCTGTTTACTCAAGTTGTCATGGCTGGTCCTGGGACCGTTCCTCTGTTCGCTTGCGCTGGGCTCAGGTGTTTGGGGAGGGGAGGGAGCCGCAGGTGCTCTAGTTCTCTCCCTGTTCCATGTGTTCTTCTACCTCGTGTTCTGCTCCTCCGTTGTTCATTGCTGCTCTCCCTTCATGTTTCTTGAGTTGTGGAGAGTTCCGGTGTGAGTGGAAGCTCCCCTCACCTGGCTTTTCCTACAGCTAGAGCTGAGCCTGGCAGCTTTCTGGTGTGCCGCTGCCACCGCCTCTGTTGGCAGAGCTGTCGGGCCCACTTTTGCTGGCCTGTGCAGGCTCTGGATCCTCTGGATCTCTTCTACTTCTCCACTGCCACTTCAATTTCCTATTCACCTCACTTTTTAATAAAAGTGTGTAATTTGCTGAGTTTTTTTGGTCTTCTTCCCCCCTAGGCTGCTTTGGCATGGTACCTACATCACCATCTTAACTGTAAGTCTCTGATTTCTTGATATGTCAAATTTTGGAATATAAAGTTCAATATACTTAAATGCTATGATAAAAATCTATATGTCTTATGCTGCTTGATAGGGAGACAAGATACTGAAGAGATATAGAATAAAATAGCAAGTAATGCACATGGCAATTATAGTCTTCACTTCTGTAACTGGTGATCTGGTCATTTTTGCAATGTAGAACACCCTTCTCTACTATCAATTATGAATTCCCTTTAGTCAGAGTCTTGGCTGCTTACCTGGCAAAATAACCCACATCTCTTTGTTTCTCAAGCATCTGAAGTCCTGACTGAATTAGATTTGTAATCACATGGCATAGTAATATTAAGAAATACCCTAGGGGATCTCCTGTATTATTGTCATATTCTTTATTAGCTCCATTGTGGAGTCATAGTCCAGGACCAATCACCCATCCAGTATACTAGCTCCCTTCTTTACCTATTGATTCAGAAGCACATGGAGCCCAAAGTGTCTTAAGACAACCTTAAATTCCAGCTCAGTGGAATTATGATTGCTTTCTTGGGGACTTACACCTCCCTCTGTATCTAATATCTCTAGTTAAGAAGAGTGTAAAATGGTAGCAACAGGGAGCAAGTGACTTCCTTCTCTTGCTTGTGGGAAACCAATGGAGATAAGGGGTAGTGTGATACCTACTTTATCTTCTGACTTCTGTGTTAATATGCAAAATATGTGCATTTATGGATCCCCCTCATCTTTTCCTTCTATGCAGGGCTAACAGCTATTCCTCTTATTTCTTAATTTGGACCTTCTCCCAGATTAGAAATGAAACTGAAACAAGACAGGTTGAAAGCAAAGAAGCATATCTCACTTTTGCATGTACATGGGGCCCTCAAGAGAAATAAGCATGGCAAAGACTTCCATGTCTTCATATATAGGACAATGAATTGTGACAAAATGACAAAGCAGAAGGAACAGAAAGCCCTGGGAAATCAGCTGAGGACAGATACAAGATGCTGGACCTGATCTACTGATAGAACCACTGCTGAGCCAATTCCCAGACACTGGCTAGAGACTTGACACATATTTCTCAAATGAACTATATGGCTTTCCAGAGGTAAGAAAGAGCAATCTGGTCACCCTTTGCAACTCCTGCCTCTCAGATCTCTTCAGTTGGAAATAATTAGTGAGGCAGACCAGTGTGTTTTGGGTTTCTACCTTTAATTTCTTTACCTTTCTGCTGAAGGGAAATGGACTGTGGAGGTCTTTCAGGAAGGAAGAATCCAGATATAGAAATACCCACAAAGGAGATATTTCTTGGCTCATGACTCTCTGTTTTGAAGACAAAAACAGAGGGCCATGAGCCAAGAAGTACAAGTAGTTTGTAGAACTAGAAAAGGCAAGTAAGTGGGTTCACCCTAGAGTTCCAGAATAATCAGCACTATACACACCTTAATGTAGTCCAGTGAGACCCTGTCAGACACTGTTCACATCTATGCTGATGGATTTTTGATTTAAGTAAGTAGATATGTGTCCCTGTTGCAGCAGGAATGGGAAACAAACACAGGGGTGATGGATAAATTTGTCCTGTATTATAGAAGGCCACCAAAAGTTGGAGCTATTTACTAGCACAGTTAAGTTAAACTAAGTAGAACGTTTAGACACTAATAAATAATGTCACCATCTTGGATAGTGTCATAGGGAAACAGTTTTCTTTCCTTGATCACAAACCCTTCTGTTTGCTGGCTTCCAGAATGGAGTCTGTCACTTGCAGATTCCTATTCTCTGTTGTCCAACGCATACATGACTCAACACTCTTGGTGTGGCATTTTGGCAGCTATATCTAACTCAGTCCTCACTCTGGGAACAAGAAAGCTGCTGGCTGCCAATGTGAGGCACCCTAATGCCTTAATTAGTACTCTTTTTTTCAGCCCATTTCAATGTCTCCAGCTTTTGACAGATGCATGCCGTTAAGCTGACCTGACAAGAGTGCCTGATAATGGCAGAGCTATGTGATAATTATGGGGTCCTGCTCTCCTCTGCCTCAATTAATGTTTTCATGTCAATTAAACATCACTGCTGGAAACCTCTCTTGGTTTGTACTCATCAGCAGTTCCCTGGCCCAGAACCTAATACATGATCAATGAGTATCTGTTGCATAGATGAATTCCAAAGTTAGCTATCTGGAAGAGTCAGACTTACTTTTGGCCATGTCCCCTCAGCCATTGAAAACCTTCTTCCCTAGAGAACCAGTCAGAGAAGTTGCAAGAGCTCCTAGTATGCCACAGTGCTAAGTATATGTGGCTGGAGAAATTCTGTAAAAAGGAATAATAAAGCAACCCAGATATTTTTTTCTTTTCTTCTTTTTTTATTAATTAGTTTTGTACTTAGTGAATACAGTCAAGTTGGTACCATTGTTAGCCTTCTCCCTGTCTTGACCCCTCCCCCTGACCTCTCCTTGTGCAGGTATATGGGTTGTGCATTGTGGGGTTAGCCATAAGTTATGGGTAGGAGGAAATATCTCTGTATATCATGACCCAATGTGTGAATCTGATGTTCTTTCTGCCCCCTCCTCCACAAATTTCCCTGAGCCATATTGGGTTCATTTTAGGTCTGCTTCAGTGATGAGGTCTTGGGAGGCTCTGTGTCTCTGGATATCTGATTTGGTAGGAGTTGATTGTTCTCTGTGTCTATCTCCTTCACCCTTGTGCTGGTACCAGGTTCACCAAGAAAACAGCACTCTAGCTTGTTTATTTATTTATTTATTTATTTAAGAGTGACAGAGAGAGAGAGAGAGAGAATGGGCATGCCAGAGCTTCCAGCCACTGCAAACAAACTCCAGACATGTGTGCCCCCTTGTGCATCTGGCTGACGTGGGTCCTGGTGAATCGAGCCTTGAACCAGGTCCTTAGGCTTCACAGGCAAGAGCTAACTGCTAAGCCATCTCTCCAGCCCACCCTTGTTTTTTTTTTGCCAATTACTTTTAGTTTCAGATGGGGCCCTTCTGAGGTAAGACAGGGTGGTTCTTTCCTTAGGATCTGCATTCATCTGAAAAAGAGAAGTAGAGTCTCCAATAGAGAGTAAAGTTAGCACTAGATAAATGGGATAACCATTATTTTTTTAGAGAGAATTTAATAGGTGTAGGCTCTCTTGTAGCCTAGGATTGGTGGGAGCTTGATAATGGAGAGCAGGCTCATTTTTGGATATGGTTCTGACTTGTTTTCCAGCTCCAGCTATGGGTTCTGTTCCACTGAGCAGATCGGTTAGCCAAATCAAGCGCAGTTGGTTCCCCAGCAAGGCTGTGCACCACTATTGCCCTTGTGTAAGCATCATGACAGGTTATTTGCTGCTAAGTAGACTAAACCATGAGTTACTTGGGCAGATATTGGTCATTTTCACACAGTTGCCCATGTAGTACCTTCTGGCACTAGACACACTGACTGTCTGTGAACTGACTCTCTTCGAGCTTGACAGACTATTCTGGTTAGAGTTGAAAACCCTTAATGCAGTAAGAACTATGAACTATGAGGTTTGGCTTATGAGGGTGAGAAAGAGCCTTGGTTAGCACTTTGTATGAGAAACTTACCATTAAGGCCATGTCCTGAGAGGTTGTGCAGGGTTGCTTTGCATAGAAATGAACTGGTGTGAGCAGAGGTATATGGAACAGAAAGAAAAATCTTTGGATGCACTGCTGCCCATTCAGCTGCAATTGAGAGATTACGAATATACATACATACATACATATATATATATATATATATATATATATTATATGTATATAATATATATATATATATTATATATATGTAATTTAACATTTGTAAGTACAGGCAAAACATGTTAAAAGTCCTGGAGACAATTTTTAATAACAAAAATATAATTATTAACTCTAACTTTCATTTAGTTTTAGTGCCCTGGTGAGAGCCATCACACATCGTGGGTGTACACACATATTGCTTTTCATAGTTAATTAGAAGGGCCATTGTCAGTGCTGGGCTGCAGGCTGGCCTCAAACTCTTGATTTTTTTTTTTGTCTCTGTTTCTTGGGAAATTTTCTACTGGGATGTTTTACCACATCTGGCAGAACCTTGTGAATCTTACAAATGTCCTGACTTGCTTGAGGTCCCTAGGGAGTAAGCAGAAAATAATAGGCCTCCTCTCCCTTTCATTAATGTGCCAGTTTCACTGACAAAACTGATATTAAATGCCTTATACTGTCTTGACATAGTTGAGCCCTGGCACTTAAGGTCTTATAGCTCTATCAGAAAATTGAGAAGCTTGAGGGTCTAACCAATGGCTCTGGAGAGAGAGAAATCACTAGTCAAAAAACCAGATGTATCTTCACATTACTGCCAACAACTTTTTCCATGGGAGAACATTAAAACATCTTTTCAGAAAATGATCTCAGATTATCATCTTGGAGCACAAGCATATCAAGACCATGGATTTCTAAATGTAATTCATTGTGTATTCAACAGTGTTCATCACCAGAGAGTTCATTCTCCAGAGAACAAGAACATATGTGATAGAAGTGCAAAAATACTGGGTCAATAACCAGAGATTATTGCCATCCACATGTCAGTATTGAAGAGAAGCCTTTTGAAGCTAATGAACACAGCAAAATGTTGAACATTTCCTCCAAATGTCCTCAAACAAATAGTACTACAGAAAACTCCAAGAATAGATATGATGAACATACCTGAACTGAATCATCAAACCTAAACAGACAACGTAGAATTCCCACTGGAGAAGAACCTTACAAATGTCAGGACTGAGAAGTCTTTCAAGGCATTTCCCAACCTTAATCCAATTCAGAGAACTCTCACTGGGAAGGAACAATCTAAATGTGGAGAGTATAAAGAATATTTTGCCTTTTCAAAACTTTCATCCCCCCCCAAAAAAAAATCCATAATGAAAAGAACCCACACAAATGTAAGAAATGTAGAATATATTTCAATAGCTGCCCACACCTCAGTGAACATCAGGAAAGAAGATAACTTCTACAAATACAAAGAATGTGGTAGGTCCTTAGTGGTTGTAACTAAAAGACCATTATAAAATCCCTACTAGAGAGAAGCCTTTCCAATGTAAGGAATGTGACAAATCCTTTATCCATAGCTCAAATCTTAGAAGACATCAGAAAATTCATACTGGAGAGAAACCTTAGAAATGCAAGGAATGTGACAAATCCTTTACCCATAGCTCAAATCTTAGAAGCCACCAGAAAGTCCATACAGGAGAGAAACCTTACAAATGTAAGGACTGTGGTAAGTCTTTTATCCAGTGTTCACAACTTAGAAGCCATAATAAAGAACAAAATCAAAACTAGTATGTTAATTATTTGTATATTTCAGTGGAATAGTATATTACTATATGGACAGACCTACCTAGGTTCTTCAGAAATATTTTGAATTTTCAACATAAGAGGTTTTCAAAGGCAACTATAGAGTAATGATCTCTTGTATTTCTATTTAAAAGAAAAATAATGTTTTTAAAATGTTGGACTTCCCTGCCAGTGTTTCTTCATTGTTTTATTAAAAATAATTTGAGAGAGAAAGAGGAAGACAGAGAGAGAATGAGCATGTTAGGGCCTCCAGCCACTATAAATTAACTCCAGACACATGCACCACCTTGTGCCATCTGGCTTATGTGGGTACTGGGGAAATGAACCTGGGTCCTCTGGCATTGCAGCCAAGTTCATTAACTGCTAAGTCACATGTACAGCCCTCTTTAATTCTTTTAATCAGCATTTTGACTTTGTCACATATACTATGTTTTAAAATGTTTTTTAAATGATTTCTATGCTTATTTTCATAAAAGTGATATGTTATATTTCAATGTGGAACATTAATGAAATATGTTTTCCTGTCACTGTCTTTGACCATTTAACTCTTTGATGTGTTGATACAGGGACTACTGGTCTTGGAGCCTGTTGAAAGCTGGGTGGGCTAAGGATACTCTGGATCCAGGGAGCAGCCAGATCTGGTACATGAGCATAGCCTCCTGTACCTGGGTGTAGTGAGAAGTGGGTATGCATAATACCTGCTGGACTCAGGGAACAGACAGCATTGACATATATGCAAGGTTTCCTGTTCACAAAGTGCAACAAATAGTTGTGTGGGTATGGGACTCCTTTGCCCAAGGCATGGTTGATTCAGATACAGAACTTTCTGGTGCCAGAACACAGTGATCAGTTGGTGAGTGTAGAGTTTTATTTACCCATGATTAAGTGAGAAGTGTTACAGGGAAAGAGCCTTCTAGTTCCTGTGTGTGGTGGATAGTGATGCCACACAGGGCCTCCTTTACCAGGGGCACATTGAGGAGTAGGGAGACATAGTACCTGCTGGATCTGGGGCATGGCAAGCAGTGGCACAAGCACAGGGCTTCCTAGACACAAAGTGCAATATATGGTGGTGTGGGGTCATGGCCTACCTACCCAGTGTTCAGCAAGAGATGGCACAGTCACAGGGGTTCTTTCCTCAGGACTTAGCAAGTAGTGATGCACACATAGAACTTCCATTTCATAGGGAATGGTGAATGTTGATATCATTGGGATATCATATACCTGAATTACTACACCTGTCCATCTCTCCATAGACCTCTGGTAAAATTAGGCATTGTGTCTATGCCAGCATTCACTGTGTTCCACGGCTAAGAGGCTGTTTCCATGACACCTGTAATTATACCTTTGGTCCAGCAGGCCATCTCTCACCATCTCTTACCACATCCTGGGTAAAAGAAATTCTGAGTGTAATACTATTCACCACAGCTCACATCTTCTTTCTGACCCTTCTTCATGACTTTCCCAGGGCCCTTGAAGGGCTAATGTATATGCCCTGTGTAGGGCCAATCACTCATATGTCATTTATTTGCAGCACTTGACCAGCTATAATTATGTACATTAAATACCTCCACTGCCACCCCTTCACTGAGAAAGAAAAGAAAAATAAAGCTTTTCAGACCAGAGCATAATTGATCTATGAGTATAAATAAAACATTTAGGATAAGAGATGGACAACACATCTGTTTAGTTATATAGTCATAGTTGGGTTTTCCTTGTGACCTATATTCTCCTTAGCCATGGGCTATTGACTTGGTTTCAGTACCAGACACAAATTCCATTATGTGATATGTGTCCCAAGTGCAGTTATGGAGTGGATGGTTATTTCCATAGCCATCACACTACTACTTCAACAAAAGGCATGTCTTTCCTAGTGGGTCAGTATTGCAGAATGCAATATTACTCTTGGGTGACATCATTGCTGACTTTTCTTTGCCAGCAGTCTGAAATACACCTTCTGTAATTATGAAAAGTAGCCAGAATGAATGAATACTCTGTCTCAGCTCCAACTTGATGGCTGTGTGTCCTGCAAACAACTTGTATGGTGTGTTCAGCAATAGGGCCTTACCTTTTAGTTTGGGTGGGCAGCTAAGAACCATGGTAATCCTCTTGTTTGGGAGAATTGTGAAGATAGCTTGACCACCAACTCACTGCAAGGTATTCCATGCCTAGCAAATGATTAGTAACAGTGTATTATCTATTGCCATATTGTAGTTCCATTCCAAATATATGTATGAATACACACACACACACACACACACACACACACACACACACACACATATATTGGGAAAATTCAGCCATTTGAAAATATACTACCTAGTAAACTATAGATATATAGATATACTACAGTAAACGTTTATCAGTTAAACTTCTGTAACCATTTTACATTATTCTACCAATAAACTCAAATCAAGCCATCTGTCAAAAATTTAAGTTAATTGAGCCTGTAAGGCAATTTAAAATCAGAGTTGGATTTTGGAATTTCTTTGGTACTTAAAAATATATGACTAATGCTAGGCATGGTGCCACATGCCCTTAATCCCAGAACTCGGGAGGCAGAGGTACGAGGATCTCCATGAGTTCAAGGCCACCCTGAGACTACATAGTGAATTCCAGGTCAGGCTTGGCTAGAGTGAGACCCTATCTTGAAAAACCAAAACAGAAAAAGAAAAACCAATATGTATGTATGAATGTGTATACATACACACACACACACACACACACACACACACACACATATATATATACACATACATACATACATACATACATACATACATACATACTGTGGTAGCAGGTCTGAACAAGCACTTCTGGTTTTAAAGCTCAAAACTTAAAACAGTAGTTAGTTACCCAAAGATGGGAAGGCTTCCTTAACTCCCTAAGAACAAAAGTTACAGTGAAATAAGTTAGATTATTTGATTTATAAAACACATTTATAAACACAGCAATGACCATTGAGTGGAAATAGTTTTAAAAAGAAAAATAGGTAATTAATTAATAAATCTTAATCTCATTAAGACTCAATTTCTCTTATAGTTAAAAGTTTAACAGAAGCATCACTAGCTTAATTAAGCACTTTGAAGGCAGTTTTTATAACTGTGGCCCTGAGCAAAACAACATCCATGATTTGAACTTTGTAACCTGCTGATTTGAGGCATTCTTATTTTTCTTTTTCCTCTCTTTTCTTCCCATTCTTTTATTGATATATTTATTGATTTATTTTTGAGACAAGCTAAAGAGACTAGCCTTTTTTTTTAATGAGAGAGAGAGAGAGAGAGAGAGAGAGAGAGAGGGAGGGAGAGAATTGTTGTGTCAAGCTCTCTAGCCACTGCAATTTAACTCCAGATGCTTGTGCCTCCTTGTGTGAATGTATGACATTGCATCACTGTGCATCTGGCTTAAGTGAGACCTGGAGAATTGAGCATGAGTACGTAGGCTTCTCAGGCAAGCACCTTAACTCTGGATTAAACCTGTAGGTGTCAGGAAAGTCTGATAAATTCTAAGGTCTACATGAGCAGGGAGGGTCCAAATTCCCTCACAGGTTGAGCCTCTGGGAATTTCCTATAACTCTTCTTGATTCTTTACGCCAGAGTTATAATTTATTCTCTAATCTAGATCTGTCTAGTAAGTCACAATTGAAGGGTCCAAGTCTTTGTGTCTGGCTGTGGTATTGGGTCTTCTTGCCACCATCCTGCTGCTGTTTGCCCTCTAGCATGAGTCACAGACTTGCTGTGCCTGTGCACCTCACAAAATATCCCAATATGCAGACCACCACATGAAGTGCCATCAACATGAGCCCCTGCCTGCAAAATCTGTTTGAATCTATGTTCCAAAGACCTGTTGTAGACACAAGTTAGTACAGTCCAAGACTACAGACCAAACCAGAACAGCCAGAATCTGCATTTCCCACAAATTACCATTGGTCATTATTATCTAAAATTCAGGTCAATGTTCCACAAAGCAATCACAAAATATCTCTTGACTAAACTCTTCTACACACAGCATTTACATTTTGCTATTGGCTTTATAAGAGAAAACAAAAGTTGTAATATATGTATCCCACAGATATTTCTCATATCTACAATTTACAAAGTTTTAAATTTGTACAGCTTACAAGCAGAGAAGAGTTTTACCGAAGAAAATGGAGAATTAGAGAAGTAACATATCATGTCTCTTGCCACAAGGAAGTCAGGAATCAGAATGCTTGCCCTCTGACATTCTCATGGCAATTGTACCAAAAAATGATACAAGAATTTTGGGTTCCAGGCCCAGAAAGCCAAGCTCCACACATTCTCTTTCATATGTGGATCCTAGCTACAGATGATTGGGCTTCTGTGTGAGAAGGAAAAAACTCAGTAGCAGAGGCCAGTAAGCTAAAAAAGAGATACAAAGGGAAGAGAAAGGAAGGGAGGACTTAATAGGCTGGTGTTGTATATATGTAAGTAGAAGAATAGATTAATGGGAGTGAAAAGGCCCAAAGTGAGGTCACGGGAAGAGGTTGAGTAAAGGAAAGGTGGAGCAAGGGCTAATCAAAATCCAAGAGGATATAAATAAATAATGCGGGATCCTCCAGTTATGGACAATGGAACACTCAGGAGCTGTAGATCGTTGCTAGAAAATTTTCAGTGCCAGAGATTGGATACCTTCCAGTGAGTTGTTGGCCAGGGAGGTCCCTGATACCCCCCAAACATTATATGCCATTGCCAAAGCCCTTAGTTTCCCAACAGGAATAGATGGTAAGACCCTATTGCTGAAGACTCCACATACTTGGGCTATAAGGCCACTGAGAAATTCTGCTGGAACTGAGCTGATAACCTCCTGCATGTAGACCAGCCAACAGAAAGCTGGAAGAAGCCATTCTACATGCAGTTCAATGGGAGAAAGAGATAACACCAGTGAAGATACTCAACAGTGGACACTGCAAGCCTTATAATTGGCCAGCCAGGCCAAATGAGCCAATGGGTGCAATAGTGGCATGTCTGTCATGGTGGAAGCCAACTGCCCTCCAATTGGACTGGAGGCCCACTCCTTGGGAGCAAATACATCCCTGATATTGAAAACTTAAAAGAGGTGTAGTCATGAGCCCTTGGGGTGTAACATCTGCTGATGTCTGGATAAGTGTATATACTATGCTTATCAAATTGCCCAGTAAGCACTCCTCTTAATATTTGTACCCTTATATTAATGTTACTCTCACTTTGGGTAGAGAATCTTCTCTTTTCAGATGGTAGTGACATTAGGATGACTCAGAAGTTATCATGGTGCTGGAAAGAAGTGACTAGAGTACCGAGTAACATCTCGATCACACCTTCCAAGGCTCAGTGTCTAATGCGGATGAGGTGGTGGAAAGAATGTAAGAGCCAAAAGAAGAGTAGGACTCTGAACAACGTGCTCCCTCCAGACATAAAATGGCCTCAACATCCATGACCTCATAGTGCCTGACACTACCTACACAACACCATCATAAGAGGAGGGAAAGATTATGATATCAAAATAAAAGAGAGACTTATTGACATGGGGAGGGGATATGATGGAGAACGGAATTTCAAAGGGAAAAAGGAGGGGGGAAGGGAGGGTATTACCATGGGATATTTTTTATAATCATGGAAAATGTTTAAAAATTTTTGAAAAAAAATTAAATTAAATTAAAAAAAGAAAAAAAAAATTGGGCTCCTTGTATACCAATGCATCAATAAATTGGGATGTTCCCCAATCTTGTCCTATAACTTTGAAGAATAAAATCCATTGACCAGAGGATAAAGTTCATAAAGATTTTATTATAGTTTAAATCTTCAGGAGGATGAAGAGAAAGTGCTTCTGAAATATCTCTATCACACATTGCAAGGCCCAGGATCCATTGCAGGAGAGTTAGCATAAAGAATTTAAGAGCCAAAGGAAGGGCAGGACTCTTTACAACATGCTCCTCCCAAGACAAAATGGTCTGGATGTCCATGACCTTACAGTGCCTGACACTACCTACACAAGACCATCATAATAGGAGGAAAAGATCATGACATCAAAATAAAAGAGAGACTGATTGAGAAGGGGAGAGGACATGATGGGAAGTGGACTTTCAAGGAGGAAAGTAAGGAGAGAGAGGGAATTAAAATGGGATATTGTTTACAATTATGGAAGCTGTCGATAAAAAATTAAAAAAAAATAATTTAAGAAAAAGAAAGAGAAGAGTGCTTAAACCTAGAACATAAGAGAAGAAAGCAAGGGAGAGCTCTTATCCAGGCAGGCAAGAGGAGGTTTGAGAAGCCCCATGAGGGAAGAAAACAGAGCTCTTGCCCACAGAGGCAAGAGGGGGTCTGAGAACCTCACCTCAAGACTTAGATCTCGGTGCTTTTTAATGGGGAGTGGCAACATGAGGAAGACCAGTTCAACAGGTTTCTGTGAAGAAAGACAATATTTTACAGCTTTGCCAGTAATTTTAAGTCTTCTAAGAAGGGTGCAAGCTTAATCTAGAAATTTTTCCTAGAATGTAATATCCAGGTTTCTGTAAGCTTAGTGACATTCTCTGCTTTTAATCAAGTAATACAAAACCGTTACTTCTGGGATTTTGTTACCCTGGCTGCCTAGCCAATTTCTGTCTTCTACCACCTTGAACTACACATCTTTGTCTAGCCAATGCACTGCCTGCAGATTCCTTTGACTGTACTTCTCAGCTCATGCACTTCCCTTTTTGCCACCTTGGTGCGTCAGACCTTGTACTGTGCTCCTCTTGGAGCTTCCGGTCTCCCACTGTGCTTCCCTCAGAATGCCATGACTGTGCCTCTTGACCTGAGTGTACTTCCTTTTCTCAGGCTATGGTGCAACAGCCTGCAGACTCCTCAGACTGTGCCCTTCAAAACTCACACACAGCTGTCTCCACTAGGCTAAACAGATGAAAACCAGAAGGACCTCAAAAGAAAGATAACTGAACTGAAGGTGAGCCAAAAAATAGAGGATTTCAGTAACCAGCTGGTTAAGCTTAATCAAGACATCAGTAAATACAAAAATGAGTTTGAAGAAGCAGTAAGAAGAGCAAAACATGACCTGAAATTGGAACTGAATAACAGGATGGATACTTTACAAGAAACAACCAAAAATACAAACAAAATTCAACCAGTAAAAACCTCTCTATAAATCCTCACTTACAAACTTAATCAGGTGGAGGACAGAACCTCAAAGTTGAAATACAAGGCAGAAGAAACAAATCAGGAGTCCAAGCATTCTGATAAGTTCAAAAAGTGTTGTGAACAGAAAATAAGGGAACCATGGGGTGTCCTAAAACAACCTGACATCCAGATCATGGGTATACCAGAAGGAGAAAAAACTTCAGGCAAAAGCATGGAGAACTTATTTAACAAAATTATTGAAGAAAAATTTCCCGCCTTTTCAAAAGAGAGTACTATCCAAATACAAGAACCTAACAGAACTCCAAACAGAATTGTCCAAAGAAAGAACTGTCCAAGGCACATCATCATTAAAACTCTAAACAAAAACAACAAGGGAGAGTGCTAAAATCAACAAGAGAGAAAACAGAAAAAATTACATACAAAGGCAAACCCATAAGAATTACCTCAGATTTCTCAATGGAAACCTTGAAACCCAGAAGGGGCTGGAATGGAGCACTTCAAAGTCTAAAATATTGTGGCTTCCAACACAAACTACTGTACCCAGTGAAAGTATTACTCACAAACTATGATGAAAGGAAAACTTTCCATGATAAAAGCCAGATCTGTGATTATGTGAACACAAAGCCAAACCTACAGAGACTACTTAGGTTATAATCCACACAGAATTGTTGAACAACCAACCTCAAGAGCCTACAAGAAGAAGCCCACAATAACCAAAAACTAGATCAGGTTCAAAAAAGTACAAAGCCCAAGAAAGCACCAAACCCCATAAAGCACCCCATTATGGCAGGGATTAACTCAAACCTCACATTTATAACTTTAAATACTAATGGTCTAACTCACACAAGAAAAGATACAAGTTAACAGGGCAGATCAGAAAAATGGACCGTATTATCTGTGGTCTTCAAGAAATACATGTCACTATTAAAGACAGACACTTCCTCAGGGTGAAAGTATGGTGTGGTGATTTGATTCAGGTGTTCCCCATAAACTAGGTTCCCAGCTGATGGAGATTTGGGAATTAATGCCTCCTGGAATCAGTGTATTGTAGGGGACAGGCTTATGGGTGTTCTAGCCAGTATGCCTTGCTAGTATTTGGCACACTCTCTTGTTGCTATTGTCCATTTGATATTGCCAGGGAAGTGATGTCTACCTGTTGCTCATGCCATCATTTTCCCCTGCCATCATGGAATATCCCCGCAAGCCTGTAAGCCAAAATAAACCCGTCCCCCCATAAGCTGCTCTTGATAAGGTAATTTCTTCCAGAAATGCAAATCTGATTGCAACAGTTAGAAAATGATATTCCAAGCAAATGTAAATAAAAATAAATGAGGTATTGCTGTATTAATATCTGATAAAATAGACTTCAAACCAAAAGTAATCAAAAAGGACACAAAAGGGCTGGAGAGATGGCTTAGTTCTTAAGGCATTTGCCTGCAAAGCCAAAGGAGCCAAGCTAACCTCCCCAGGACCCACATATAGCTAGATGCACAAGAGGGCACATGCATCTGGAGTTCATTAGCAGTGGCTGGAGGCCCTGATGTGCCCATTTCTCCCTCCTTCTCTCTCAAATAAATAAATGAAAAAATTTTTAAAAATTAAAGAAAAGGACAAACAAGCCCACATCCTACAAGAGGACATCATATTCATAAATGTATATGTACCAACCACAAGTTCACCACAGTTTATAAAACAAAACCTACTTCACAACAAAACAGAAATAAACACAACACCAGCATAGTGGGAACTTCAATACTCCATTATCATCAATATAAAGATCATCCAAGCAGAAAATCAAGAGGGAGATAATAGAGCTCAATAACACCATATATCAAATAGACCTAACAGACATCAAAAGAACATTCCATTCCACCACAATTCTACAGAATACATATTCTTCTCAGCAGCCCAAATAGATCAAAATAGATCATATATTAGACCATAAATCATGCCTTCATAAACTCAGAAAAATTGAAGTAACTTTCTGAATATATCAAATCACAATACTTTAAAAGTAGAAATTAACAAGAAGAAACACATCAGAAATTCCACCAACTCCTAGAGACTGAACAATATACTTTTAAACAATTGGTGGGTTGTGGAAGAAATCAAAACGAAAGTATAAAATTTCTACAATTAAATTATAACAAAAACATAACATACTGAAACTTATGGGATACAATGAAGGCAGTGCCAAAGGAGAAACTGATAGCACTAAATGTCTTTATAATAAAGATGGAGAGATTCCAAATTAATAACATAAGTACCTACCTAAAGGAATTAAAGAAAAACAAGAATAACCCATCCTTAAGAGCTCTAGATAGAAAGAAATAATCAATATCTGAGCAGAAATTAATGAATTGGAAACTAAGGAAACAAGAAAATTGATGAATGAAGAGCTGGATCTTTGAAAAAAATAAACAAGATTAATAAACCCTTGACCAATGTGATCAAACAAAAAAAAAAAAAAAAAAAAAGAAAGAAAGGGCTGGAGAGATGGCTTAGCAGTTAACTGCTTTAAGGGCCCTGGTTCAAGGCTCACTTCCCTAGGACCCACATCAGCCAGATGCACAAGGGGGGCGCACGTGTCTGGAGTTTGTTTGCAGTGGCTAGACGCCCTGGCATGCCTATTCTCTCTCTCTCTCTCTCTCTCTGCCCCTTTCTCTCTCTCTCTGTCACTCTTAAATAAATAAATAAAAATTTAAAAAAAATCTAAAAAAAGGAAAGGCTCAAAATAAAAAAATCAGAAATGAAAAGTGAGATATTACAACAGACATCAATGAAATTGGAAGAATCATTAGGATATACTTCCAAAATTTCTACTTTGCAAAACAGGATAATCTGGAAGAAATGAATGAATTCCTCATCACATCCCACCTAACAAAACTAAATTCAGAACATATTAATTTTATAAACAAATGTATCACATCCATCAAGACTAAAAATGTAATCAAAAACTTTCTCCAAAAGAAAAGTCTCGTACCACATGGCTTCTCAGGCAACTTCCTTCAAACTTTCACTAAAGAACTTAAGCCACTTTTTCTCAAACTGTGTCACATAATTGTACAACAGGTAATGCTCCCCAACTCCTTTTAAGAAGCTAGCATTATGCTAATATCAAAACTAGACAGAGATACAAGAAGAAAAGAACACTTTATAGGCCTATATCCCTGCTAAAAATTAGTTGAAAATACCCTGAACAAAATCCTTCTAAACTGAATTCAACAACACATCAAAAGCATTATTCACCTTGATCAAGCAGGCTTCATCCCATGGATCCAGGGACAATTCAACATATGTAAGCCAGTCAATGCAATACACCACATAAATAAATTTAAAAGAACCACATGATCATTTCAATAGATGCAGCAAAGGCCTTTGACAAAATATAGCATCACTTCATAGTCAAGATGCTGGAGAAAATATAGAGGGTTTATATCAATTAAAGGCACCTACTACCCAAATAAATACCTAAGCCCAAATAATACTTAATGGGGAAAGACTCAAGAAGTTCTCATAGAGATTGGGAACAAAAAAGGAGTGCCCACTCTCACCATTGCTCTTTCAATAGTGCTAGAAGTACTAGCCCATACAATAAGACATGGAAAGGTATAAAAGGGATAAAAATTAGAAATGAAGAATTAAAATTATCCCAATTTGCACATGACATGATCTGTACATAAGTGATACGAAAGTCTCCATCTCAAAACTCTAAATGTGATGGATTCCTTCAGAAAAGTGACAGGATACAAAATCAACACATAAAAATCAGTAGCCTTTCTATATGCAAAGGACAAATATACAGAGAAAGACGTCCGCATGGCTGTCCCATTTTTAACAGCCACAGAATATCAATACCTTGAAATAACATAAACAAAGGATGTGAAATTTATAGTGAAAACATAAAAACACTCCAAAAAGAAATAGAGGAGAACATGAGAAGATGGAAATATGTCCCATCTAATTTTACTAGATAGGTAAAATTAATATTGTGAAAATGGCAATTCTACCAAAAGCTATATACACATTTAATGCAGTACTAATAAAAACTATAGCATTGTTCTTCACTTAGGTAGAAAGAATTATTTGAAAATTCATATGGAATGGCATAAGATCTCAGATATCCAAACATATCCTCAACAAAAGGAACATCTTTGGAGTTAACACCATACTTGATCTAATGCTATATTACAAAGCCATAGTAACAAAAACAGGATGGTACTGGCATGAAAACAGATACATAGACCAATGGAACAGAATTTAAGACCCAGCCCTTTGGTCAAGTACTTATAGTGACTTGATATTTTACAAAGGCACCAATAATGTACACTGGAGAAAAGATAGGAAATTAAATAGTCACTCAACCAGTGGACTCACATGACACTAAAAAGCTTTTGCATAGACAAACATACCATAATCAGAGCCAGTAGATTACCTACAGAATGGGAGCAAGTTTTTATGAGGTATAACACTGACTTAGGTCTAATATCTATAATCTACAAAGAACTCAAAAGGCTAAAAAATTAAAAAAAAATCAAACACAATAAAAAAAATGGGGTAGAGAACTGAATAGGGAGTTCTCAGAAGAAGAAATACAAATGGCTAATACACATTTAAGGAAATACTCAACATCCCTAACTGTCGGGGAAATGCATATTAAAACAACTATCAGATTCCACATTCCTTCAGTCAGGATGGCAATCATTCAAAAATCAAATGACAAAAAATGTTGACAAGGATGTGGGGAATGAGGCATCCTCATTCACTGTTAATAGGAATTCAAGCTTGTAAAACCATCACATAAGTCAATATGGAGACTCTTGAAAAAAATAAAAATAGAGCTACCTATAGACCCAGTTATTTAATTATGGGCATTTACCCTAAATTCTCCATGCTTCACTACAGAGATATTTGCTCAGCCATGCTTACAGCTGCTCAATTTATAATAGCTAAGAACTAGAATGAACCCAGGTGCCCATCATTGGATGAATGGATAACAAATTTGTGGTACATTTACACAATGGAATTCTACTCAGCAGTAAGAAAAAATGATGCAATGAAATCTGTATGAAAGTGGATGGACTTGGAACAGATCATACTCAGTAAACAGACACAATCACAGAAAGACAAATGCCATATGTTCCTATTCATCTGTGGTTCCTAACCTGGATCAGCTTGAGTTGCTGTTATACCTGACAAGTGACTCCAGGCCCTTACAATAGGGATGGAAGGGCTTCGGTAAGGGGAAGGAGAGGTTGATGGAAATAAACACAAACCAAACCCAAAATGAACTGGTACCATAGAAACCTTTCCCCTTGAAGGTAGACTAAAAGATTTAACCCTCAACTGGAGTATGGGCAAAATGTTGGGAAAGAAGGACCCTGGAGAGGGTAGGATGAACTCTAACGTTAAACATTTGGCTCTGGCCTGTAATTCCCAGTGACAAAAATCAGTTGCTACCCACATTGAGCTGTTGATCTGAGAAAACTATGAAGTCCCCAAAACAAGACAGACATCTATCAAAGCACTTGTTTACCTTCCTGAGATAAAAATACAAATATTGCTGAAGACACCATATGTTGCTGACTCAGAATACAGAGAGTCTGGGCTGGACTCCAGATGAGAGCCAGTCCCCAGATGGTTAGCTTGTCTAGTACTACAAGGTACCATATGAGCTACTGGGGGAAGTGGCCAACAATGGTGTGAGCAAGCTGGTCTAAGCTACTCTGAAACAACCAGCCTGACAAGTACACACCAGTGCCATGGTGGCACCCAGCCATGATGGGTAACCAATGGCTTTCTGATTGGCTAAGAGCTCCACTCAGTGGAAAGAATCCCATAGCCGGAACTGGGAACCAGGTCAGGATCCTATGAAGACAAAGATTGTGGTCTCCAATGACAAGTTCCCACTAGTCTATGGCTAAAAGAGGGGTACATTCATCAAAAATCTCCCTAAATTAATAATACCTACCCCCATTTAACCTATGCTTATTTCACTCTCTGTTGGAGAATCTGTTTTTCTTTATCAGAAGGTAGTGAAACCTGATGAGATAAACCACCCCTCACATTTCAGCTAAGGCCCAGGTGAAATCACACAGGAACTGGGAAGGCAAGCCAGAATGCTGCTTCCAAGGTAAGATTGACAATCAGTATCAAGGTGCAGGAGACAGAAGATGATGATATTCCCCACATACCAAAGCAGAAATCCAGAGCCTCCTGAGTGCTCATCACTGAAGGCGACTTAAAACACATCCACCATGGCTCAGGGAATTTTGCAGAATGGGGTGCATAAATATTGTAAGAGCCACAGGTCATACCCAGAGGCATTGCCTGTTCTTCAATAACTGACTGCTCTCACAACTTATAACCCACAACCCATGGGGAGTACTAGCAACCCCACTGAGGAGGACTCTCAGCAGAATTGGGGCAGGGCTGAGGGAAAAGACAGTACTAACACATGATGTATCCATTCAAAATCTATTCTTAATTTAAAAAAAATGAAGCCAAAGACCTATGGAGTTATTTACTATTCATCCAGCCACAGTCTGCCTCAGCATGTTAATCAGCATGTGCTCCCTAAGGTTAGGAGGAAGCAGGTTCTAAGACTCCATAGATAGTTCTTGGCCATCTCCTTGCCCTTAAACAAACCTATGCAGCAATATATATGGCCACTTCTCCCCATACATGCAATATTTTCCATAGGTAATCTCTAATCAGGCACATGTAAAAGCTTTCCTTTTGGACTACTTCCAGCCAGAAATGGCTGTATTTAAATTTGCATCCCCCACCCTTTGTCCAATATCCTATGTTAGTATTGCATTATTCAAATCTTTTATTTTTATAATCCTTATGATGTGTCAATCTTGTTTTAAAAAATAATTTAATTTAATTGAGAGAGAGATAGAGGCAGAGAGGAAGAGAGAGTACATGGTCATACCATGGTCTTTATCCACTGTAAATGAACTCCAGATGCATGTGCCACCTTGTGCATCTGGCTTATGTGGGTCCTGGGTAATCGAACCTGGGTCCTTTGGCTTCAAAAGCAAACACCTTAATTTCTAAGCCATCTCTCTATCCCTAATCTTGCTTTATAGTGAAGAAAAGACTAAGATTTGTGATAATTAAAGATTTTTTAATTTTTTTAAACCTATAGATAGCTAGTTTTGACAGCTGTATGATCAGACATGTGTGCTTTGTCTTCTTTCTATACAAAAAGGCAGGGCTGCTCTTCTTTACACTTGAGGTGGTGATGCTTTGAGTGCTTGCACAACATTCTTTCCTTGCACTCAGTGATCCCTCATGGAAGGCCTGCACCTCAGCAAGGCCAGAGTATCATGAGTCTGCATAGATAAGCAAGATGGTCCCTTCCCTGGGACCATCTAGGGATCCTCAGCCAGCAATATCTTGGGTTGCAAATATACAAAGGAACAAGTTTTGCAGAAGCAGAAGAAAGTGGAACTTGGGGAGGCTAGGAAAGCAGTAGCTACAAATCTCTCCTTGAGGGAAGAAGAGGTTTGTGAAAGAGAGCATTAACTATCGGTATAGGAGGAAAACTTACCACAGAAAGAACAAGTGGAGAAAAAAGAGCCCCTCAGTTATGGAAGAAAGTCTTCTTCATTTCTTCGTCTGACTTTCCCCAGCATCTCCCTTGGGTTTAGTGTGCTAAGTTTTGGGGCTGTGGATATAAATAGGTCATGGAGTTTGCTTCCTGCCAGGAGTGCTATGATGGAGGGTCTGCCAGATATGGCCAGATTTATGACAATACAGAGAACCTTGGGACAGCTTCACCTGGAGTTAATAATTGGGCTCACCCTTGTAGAGAAGGAGTTGACCCCAAGATGGGGAAGGAGGAGGAATTTCATTTGCAAGGATCAAGATATTAAAGGCGTGGGACTGCAAAAACTGACAGTGAGTTCAGATAGAGTGAAGGTCAGAGTCAGGCAAACTGAGGCCAGAAACTGAGGCAGAAGCCAGAATAAAGGACAGGGGTTGATTATTTAGACAGCAGACAAATTCTTTTAAAAAATATTTTATTTACTTATTCATTTGAAGGAGAGAGAGAGAGAGAAGGAGGGAGAACATGTGTGCCAGGGCCTCTAGCCACTGCAAACAAACTCTGGACACATGCTCCCCCTTGTGCATATGGCTTATATGTGTCCTGGGGAGTCAAACCTGGGTCCTTAGGTTTCTCAGGCAAACATATTAACTGCTAGCCATTTCCCTATCCCCCCGCAGACAGCTTCTGAAAGAGTCTGATCAGGCTTGTATGAGAGCCATTTTCTCTCTCAATAATGATGATGGTAATGATGATGATAATGACAACTCAGGGTTGCTGTAAAGGACAGGTGCTAGAGCTCTAAATTAAACTCTTAATCCATGAGATGTCACTGCAATTGGGATTACATGAGAAGGAAAAAGTATAGGGAAGGGAAAGTGCTATTAGTTTTGTTGCCTCTTAGCCCCACCCAAGCATCCTGAGATGAGCTTGCTCCATGATATGTTTATTGCATCTGGGTCTCCTAACAACCCTGAGGAGATTTTCCAAGCCATCTGTAGTTGCTCCCAAGCCTACAGGATTGAAGCTGCAGCCTGAAAGATAGTGTGGCTCTATGAGGATTGTGGTGAAGCACCTTCACCTTTGCTGACCACACCAGTAAACTGTGTACAGGTCTTTGAAAAGTAACCCACTCCTGTGACAGGATGAAGTCCTTGTCAAGTTGTCGTGTTCTCTGTGAAACTCTTCTAGGTAGGAGGTGACCAGCAGGCCTGGTTTAATGTGATGAAGGGGATTCCTTATGCTAGACTTCCAGAGCAAACAAAGAACATCCCAGCAACCTTGGTAGCTGTTTTAGTCTATTTGAGCTTGCTGTAACACAATGCTTGAGACTGGGTACTGTTCTGGATTATGGGAAGTACATAGAAGGCTGTATCTGATGAGGGCCTTTTTGATGTGACATCCACAATGATGGAGATCATAATAGACTAAGAGAGTGGAATGGAGCAAGCACTATCTTGGGTCTGCCTTTCTCTTCCTATGAGCAATCAATGCCTTCACAGGGGTCCCATTTAACTCTAGCTACTATCAACATACGAATTTAAGGATTGAGCTTCCAATATAGGAACTGGGGAAGGGCAATATTCAAGCCATTGCAGTGCTGCTCTCTGATTCCCTGCATTTACTTGTCAGCCTCACCCACACAGTGAGTCTCTCCAACAACCACCCCCCAGCTGCTTTACATTATGGTAAATAGCATAAGTCTATACAGTTGTACAAGGTCAGCTTCACTCATGATGTTCTCCCAGCACCTGTTTCTTGCTTGGTACATACTGAGATTCAACTCACACCTATACAACAAATAAACAATGCAGCCTTCTGGTTCCGCGAACATTGATCTTCCATCCTCTCTCTTTCCCTATTGTACCTCCCCTCTTCTGTCTGCTGTTGCCTTCCTTCTTTATTCTATATTCCTCACTTTATATCATCCTTGGGGCTGGCCTTTCCTTCTTGGCTTTTGGGCTCTAGTACTGCCTTGCTTTCTCTCCTGTTTCAACTCTTGAGTCCAATTAGCTCAAGTGAATACATATGTTACACAAAATTTCTGGCACACGTAATGTAATCTGTTAAACAAACAAAAATCAGGCTTGCCCAATGTTGGCAAGCCAATAGTTTACATATTTACACCATCTTTTTTATTTTTTTTTTCTGAGGTAGGGTCTCGCTTTGTCCCAGGCTGACTTGGAATTAACTATGAGATCTCAGGATGGCAGTGAACTCGTGGTGATCCTCCTACCTCTGCCTCCTGAGTTCTGGGATTAAATTTTTCCTCAGAGAGTCATTGGCAACACCTTGTGTCCTCTCAAGTCCTTCCCCTCTGACTGACTCCCTTCCCACACCCAATCTCCTTCTCTGTCTTTCACTACTATGTCTCTTGAGTTGTCATTAGACTTTTATAAAAGACATAATATGGAACAGCTTCTCGGTACACAGATACAAACATACAGTGCAATAAGAGGTAGATAATGAAATAAATTATTAAAAATTTATAGTAAGCATTGAGTTGCATATAAATCACTCCAAATGAATACTAAAATATTGTCAGAATATGGCTTGCATAAAAATACCCTTGTATATGTCTTTTATAAAATGTTCTGCAAATTAAATGATTGAACTATCTTGTTGCATACACACACCAAGATAAAAGAATACATTCTTTTTTTTCACCTGCTGGTTAATCTTGGAAGGCATGGTATCAGCTCTGAAAATATTAACTTCTTTCACTTCCAGTTAATGCTGATTCTGCAATGAGTGTGGTGATAGATTATCAATGCTAGTGGCAACTTTTCTGCCTAGAGCCTTTCTGGGACAGAGAGAGGCTCATAAATCACTGCCTATTTATAGTGATACATGAGGAAGGTAGAGAAAAGGTGCTGTAGAGATTGCCTGGAAAGATCACTCCAATGCCAGAATGAGCAAAAGTAGAGGAGTTTATTACCCAGGGGCCAAGAAGCTTGAGGTAACCCTCCAAAGAAGCTTTGGCCCTGAGCTGAGATTTTATTTCAGTTTATTAGTTTTCATAGCCAAAGGGAAGGGTAAGTGAACAAACAAGATGTGACAATTTGCATATCCATCATATCTGCAGTTAGGCCACACTAACAATGAATTTCATTGTACTTTTTTTAGCCTAAACTGTTTTCTTATCATCACTTTGGGCCCTTTCTGGACAGTTCCTTCTTTGTTTTTTGTTGTTTTTGTTGTTGTTGTTTTTGTTTTCCATCTGCTGCCAAAGATGTGTTCTAGCTCTTCAGCAATTAACTCTTACAGTAACTCAGTTCAAATTTTAGCTTCTTTTCTACAATATTCCCTTCTCTTTATCATCATAACACCTTATGAGTTTGTATGTAATGGTTGCTACCTGACATATCACCTGTATTTTAATTATTTGCATCCTATATTGGATGAACCTGGACAGAACATTTAGAACATAGGATTTTTAAAATTAGTCCCAGCATGATTACTATGAAAGGCTCCATTAAAGGAGCTAGACAATGTCCCCATGTTGTCCACATAGGGGCCAGGCACAAGATCTAGAGTACATCACCTGTAACACCTCCAGAGTCTTGGGTAAGAATAACCTTGAGGGCCAAGCATGTGTCAGTTGTCATTGGGAATAGTGACACTGTAACCATTAAATATTATACTTAGCTTTCAACAGCCAGAACTGGCTCATGATCATTATCCTTGAAAATATTGATGGCAACACAAAAGAATTATTATAATCAGAGAAAGAGAGCCAGGAGGGCCTTCTTTGTAGAGGATTATTATTCAACAGGAGTGACTGTGACTAATCTTATTGTAAGGAGGAGAAAAGAGGACATTCCTGAAATACAGGAAGGGGGGTGGGTTGTACCACATTTCACAAAAGAAACAGCTATTCCTGTGGAAGGAAAAGGATGTAATACGAGACAATAGTAAATAACTGTATTTGTTCAGGGGTGAAAAACATAAAAGTCTCTTGGAACCAAAGTTTGCCTATGTATCCCATGAGGTTATAAAATGCGCTAATTGGTCCAGCAAATGGAAGGAGTTAGGATCCCACACATGTGTCTGATTGGGTAAGAATCATCTCATGTTGCAGTCCTCAGGCTTCTGTAATGCATGGAGTAGAGCCACAGTAATTTGGGGGGGGGGGGCTCGTCCGGGATACAAACCTGGGAGCCACAGTGTTTTTGACAGAGACATATGTCCTCCAGAGCTTGACTTTGAGGGGACACGCTGGGTCCCTGGTGACCTGTTAACTGCTACAATTGGCTAAGGATACTGTTTTCTATATTCTGGTGTGCTGAGGTTATATCACTTGGAAGAAGGGTGTGGGCCCAATATCCAAGTATAGTGGGTCCCCTTGTGTTACAAATTTTAAGGAAGTATCATCAGTGGTAGGAGAATCTGGCTTACCTCTATAAATCTAAGCAAAGAGATGTCATCAAACAACCAGTACCACCAACATTAGCAAGTACAAATAGACAGAATTTTAAATTGATTTTACATAAGGCTAGGCTCTACATGTATTTTAAGGCTAGGCTCTGAGATCTGTCCTTAGTGATATGCGTCCTTTTAATCAGACATATCAAGGAGAGATTGGACTAATACAAGTCAATAACTATCAGGTAAACATAATCAGTGAGGACAATTTTGGATCTTTGATTTAAAGGCAAACAGTTGCTGACTAATCAGGGCCAGGCAGAGGCAGGAGTCGTGAGTTAATAGTTTAGTACTGTAAGCCAGCATCAAGCAGGGCAGTCTATTTGTCTGAATCTTGATTTATGTTGTAATTTCTTGTAGTTATATTCTCTTACTTGGTGTTTAAGACCATGTAGGCAGCAAAAATTAACTATGTATTATATTTTAAAGGTCATTCATGGCTCTGTAGGAGAGACTTTAGGTAACTGTGAGGAGTCCTATGACTCTCAGAATTGTCATCTTCTGGGATAAAGTCAAGGCCGTGATGACCAAGGGGATCTCTCTCTTTTGGGAAGTTTGGAAGACTGATTTTCCTCTGATGTGACTCTCCTATTGCAGATATATTGATTTGGAGTCCATCTCCAAGGAACAGTGTCTTCCCTGATCAAGATGGCAAGCAACTTACCAGTGGCTAGAAGTTAGCAAGTGTCCCATTGCCTCCTATAGCCTTCTGACCTGGAAACCGGAACCAAAATATTGGTTATCCTTTTAAGTCTAATGTTTCCAAATGACCTTGGCTTCTACATATGATTATTAATCACTCAGATAGACTGGGCATATATATTATTAATCACTCAGATAGACTGTACATGATTAGCAAAACAGATTTAGCTAAAAAGGTACCTGGTTAGAAAAGCAGACCTGGTCAGAGAATGATACAATAGTTTAAAATTGTTCTGATTAGCATTTAAGTTTAAATTTTTTCAAATTTTTTATTTATTTATTTGAGAGCGACAGACACAGAGAGAAAGACAGGTAGAGGGAGAGAGAGAGAATGCGCCAGGGCTTCCAGCCTCTGCAAACGAACTCCAGATGTGTGTGCCCCCTTGTGCATCTGGCTAACGTGGGACCTGGGGAACCAAGCCTCGAACCGGGGTCCTTAGGCTTCACAGGCAAGCGCTTAACCACTAAGCCACCTCTCCAGCCCAGCATTTAAGTTTAGTTGTCAGGTGACAGTGTGAGCTATATCTGGAACATGGAAAACATACATATTTTAACTTTTAACTATCTGTCAATTATAAGTATAGGCAGAAAATATTGGTAGTCCTGGAAAAAAATATTTTATCCACAACACTAAATCAACTTATCTGTTCAAGAAACTATATGTCAGTAAAAGATAAGACAGTATAAAAAATTGGCGTCTGTGTTTGGAAACAACTTTGACTAGTCTGTATACCTATGTAGGTACCAATTACCCCACAAACTGGAACCAGAATAGCAGCATTTAAGATCATTTCTCTAGAGCAAGCATTAATATATCTTAAGCATTAATATATCTATATGCAATGAACTTAAGATTCAAGAACTTTGGGCTGGAGAGATGGCTTGGTGGTTAAGTGCTTGCCTGTAAAGCCTAAGGACCCTGGTTCGAGGCTCGATTCCTCAGGACCCACGTTAGCCAGATGCACAAGGGGTGCTTGCATCTGGAGTTCCTTTGCAGTGGCTAGAGGCCCTGGCATGCACATTCTCTATCTATCTATCTGACTCTTTCTCTCTGTGTCTGTCACTCTCAAATAAATAAATAAATAATTAAAAAAAAGATTCAAGAACTGAGAAAATTAGGGGTAAGATGGCAGTATAGGAACCATGCCAAACCACCATAGGGAGGGATTTAAGCAAAACCCAGGCAAAATACACTCTTCTTCTGAAAGGTAAAGGAGTATAGGTTATTCTTAGACACACCAAAGCTGGAGAGACCAAGACCTACCAGAAAGGAGGAAAATGGACATAGACCTACTGAAGTGCTCATGGCCTATGATCTGTGCACCACCTGGTGCTGTCCTGCCAGGACGCATCAGAAACAGAGACCAAACAATAGAATTTCAACTTCATCAGACTTCTTGCAAAGTTAAGAAATCTGAAGGAAAATAGCTGAGATCAACTAGACCTACTAAAAGTGTGAACAAATCCAAGTGTCTGAACTCTCCCATCCCCCACCATCAGAACCATGAACCTCCAGCATTCAGCCCCCAATAGCAGTATAGCCAGCAGAGCTAACCAGAGGTAGAGCTGCACAGCACAACACAGAGGGATCAAGGTGGGCACTCAGCATTGGTGACATTGGAAGCCACCCCAAAAGGTAATGAGGCTGAAGAAAAAAAAAAAAAAGTTACACAGGCCTGCACTACAACAGCTAATCTCTCTTTCCTTGTCAAAGAAGGTGATGGGGTATATATTTCTGGTTGGCTTTTCCATCTTAAAATAAACTGTATTTAAGGGTTGAATATTGTTACATTTGATGCTTTCATATATATATGGGGCTTTTGTTTCTTGGTTCTGTCATTATTGGAGGCAGGGTCTGATCAGGATCCAGGTTGACCAGGCAACTCATCTCTCAATAAAAGATAGACTTAGTAGCAGAGGCCAGTAAGTTAAAAAGGAGACATAAAGGGAAGAGAAAGGAAGGGAGGAGGGTACTTAATAAGTTGATATTGTATATATGTAAGTACAATGATTGTGATGGGGAGGTAATATGATGGAGAATGGAATTTCAAAGGGGAAAGTGGGGGGGGGAGGGAATTACCATGGGATATTTTTTTATAATCATGGAAAATGCTAATAAAAATTTTAAAAAACAAAAAAAAGAAAGTTCCAGTTCTCCACTGACAAAAAATAAATAAATGAAAGATAGACACCATCTTAGGGTAAAAGGATAGAAAATGGCATTTCAAGTGAATGGGCCTAGGAAACAAGCAAAGGTTGCTATCCTAATATCTGACAGGATAGACTTCAAATCAACATTAGTGAAGAAAGATAAAGGTCATTTAATACTGACTAAAGGAACACTCCAGAAGGAGGACATTACAACCCTAAACATATATGCACCTAACATGGGGGCTCCCAGTTTCATCAAACAAAAACTATTAGAGTTAAGGTCACAGATAACATCAAACACAATTGTTATGGGAGACTTCAATACCCCACTCTCATCAATTGACAGGTCATCCCAGCAAAAAATAAACAGATACATCTGAATTAAATGATGCCATGGAACAATTGGACCTAACAGATATCTACAGAACATTCCATGCAAATGCTGAAGAACATACATTTTTTTCAGCAGCACATGGAACATTCTCTCAAACAGACCATATATTAGGACACACAGCAAATCTCCACAAATATAGGAAAATTGAAATAATTCCTTGTACTCTGACCACAATGGGATTAAATAGCAAATCAGCAACAAGAAAAGCTACAGAGCTTACAGAAATTCATGGAGACTGAACAGTGCACTATTGAATAGTCAAAGGGTCATTGAAGTAATCAAAAAAGAAATCAGTAAATTTATAGAATCAAATAATGATGGCAATGCAACATACCAAGTCCTTTGGGACACAATGAAGGCAGTCCTAGGAGAGAAATTTCTAGCTCTAAGTGCCTATATTTAGAAATTAGAGGGCTGGAGACATGGCTTAGTGGTTAAGCGCTTGCCTGTGAAGCCTAAGGACTCTGGTTAAAGGCATGATTCCCCAGGACCCATGTTAGCCAGACGCATAAGAGGGCACATGCATCTGAAGTATATTTGCAGTGGCTGCAGGCCCTGGTGCACCCATTCTCTCTCTCTCTCTCTCTCTCTCTCTCTCTCTCTGCCTCTTTCTCTCAAATAAATAAAAATTTAAAAAATTTAGAAAAAGAAATTAGAAGTTCACAAATAAACAGCTTAATGCTTCACCTTAAGGCCTTGGAAAAAGAAGAACAAGGCAAACCAAAAATCAGTAGATGAGAAGAAATCATAAAGATTAGGGCAGAAATTAATAAAATAGAAACCCAAAAAATAATCCAAAGAATCAATGAAGCAAAGAATTGGTTCTTTGAAAGGATAAATAAGATTGATAAAACCTTAGCAAATTTGAACAGAAGAAAAAGAAAAGAGACAAAAATTAATAAAATCAGAGATGAAAAAAGCACCATTATAATGGATACCAAAGAATTCAGACAATTATAAGGACATACTTTAAGAATATATATAACTCTAATTTTGAAAACCTGAAAAAATGGATGATTTTCTTGATTCATATGACCTAACAAAATTAAACCATGATGACACAAACCATTTAAATAGGCCTATAACATGTACAGAGACATAAGCAGTTATAAAAAGTCTCTCAGCTTAAAAAAAAAAAAAAAAAAAAAAAAAGCTCAGGCCCAAATAGATTTACTGGTGAATTTACCATCATGGAAGAACTAACACCAATACTTCTCAAAATTTTCCATAAAACAGAAAAGGAAGGAAGTCTTCTAAGGTCCTTCTGCGAAGAGAGCATCACCCTCATACCAAAACCAGGCAAAGACAGAACAAAAAAATAAAATTACAGACCAATTTCCATTATGAACATAGCTGCAAAAATTCTGAACAAAATATTGCCAAACAGAATATAAGAATACATCAAAAAGATTATTCATCCCAAACAACTTGGCTTAATCCCAAGGATGCAGGGATGGTTCAACATAAGCTAATAAATAAATGTAATATGTCATATAAATGGTCTAAAGGACAAAAATCACATGATCATCTCAATAGGCTGCTCTCAAATTTGACTGAAGACCCACTCTATGGGAGGGAATACAGGCCTGGTACTGAAAACCTAATCAAAAGCCTATGGCAGGGGAGGTTATGAGCCTTAGAGGTATAAAACCTGCTCTTGTCTGGATAAATGCATATATTCCTTTCACCAAATTGTCCTGAAAGCACTATACTTAATGTTCATACTCATATACTAATGCTACCCCCACTTCTGGTTAGTGAAGCTTCTCTTTTCAGCTGGTGATGACCACTAGGATGACCCAAAAGGCAACATAGTGTTGAGAAGAGATGGAGGAGTATCCACTATTGAAACATCTCACATCCTTCAAAGCTCAGTGTCCATTAAGGAAAACATGGGAGAAAGAATGTAAGAGCCAATTGAAGGGCACCACTCCTTACATACAACTGTCCAGACATAATTTGGTTTCAATATCCAAGATCTCACATTGGCTAGCAATACCCACACAATACCCTCATAATAGGAGAAAAAGATGATGGTATCAAATTAAAAGAGAGACTAATGGAGAGCAAAGTTATGAAGGAGGAAGTGGGGGAGGGGAGGGGAGGGGAAGGAAATACCATGGTTTGTTGTGTGTAAGTATAGAAGTTGTCATTAAAATATATATATATATATTTAAAAAATGAGACTAATTACATATAGCTTAAGAATAAAGTCAACCCTGATCATTGTTGAGCTAAATAAGTCTTATTTTAACATACATTAGAGATATTATGATAGACATAAAGTGAGTTCTTTATTAACTACCTTTAATCATTGGACCATTTTTAAGTTTAACATAAGACAGTATTTATGATTGGTAGGGTATATGAATCTTAGACAAACTGTATTATCATTGCTTGTATATTGCAGGCATTCCTAGGACAGGTGGAGTTTCCTCAGTTTTTCTAAAAAGAACAAAGTTACAATGACTAAATCACCTTTTAGATTCAGACAATGATCTCAGCAATAATCACCAAGTAAAACAACATGAACAAGACAGGGATCATCATAAGGTTATAGTGTATTGTTTTCTTTTGTTTTTATTTAGTCTTTATTAAGATAAAATAACCTTATTAAATATTAAAAGGTTGATAGACAGAAAAACACAGCAAACTTAATTGAGAAATTGAATGCCAGTCTTATACAACATTATAACAGTTATTATGACCAAATTAACATCAGTAATTTAAATTTACAACCTAAATATCATACTATAATGCAACCAGCCTGTGCCATCCTTTGTTAGTCTGATATAAGATCTAGGATAATAGTCATCTTAATCTCAAGTAGTCTGTAATCTGATTAAGTCTTTGAAGACTTACTTAATCAATTTTGTCTTTAAGCCTTCTGTTTAAGTTTACTCATATCTTCATCTACATCCTTTTACCTTACAATGTGTGTCACCATTCTACAACAATCTTCTTTACCAAACACTTGCTTCAATCAAATACTTTATCCAGCATTTAAAATTTCTTCTTCAGTTTATACTTTTATCTAGTTCATTATAATTACCAGCAAAACTTTTTTTTTAATTTATTTATTTGAGAGCGACAGACACAGAGAGAAAGACAGATAGAGGGAGAGAGAGAGAATGGGCGTGCCAGGGCTTCCAGCCTCTGCAAACGAACTCCAGACGCGTGCGCCCCCTTGTGCATCTGGCTAACGTGGGACCTGGGGAACCGAGCCTCGAACCGGGGTCCTTAGGCTTCACAGGCAAGCGCTTAACCGCTAAGCCATCTCTCCAGCCCCAGCAAAACTTTTATTGTACTTATCATAAGACTTTTTAATATAACCATTTAACTGGGGTTTTTTGCCCTTAAAAGGCTCTTTGAAATAACCTTTTATAAAAGAGTAAATCAGACTTGACTTACATTATTTACTCAGAATATACATATAGATTTTATAACTTGTTGATTTTTGGAACCTATTTTTATCAGCTTTCTGAAACACATGTTTTTTTAATGTTTTTTTTTATTTTTATGTATTTATTTGAGACTGACAGGTAGAGAGAGAAAGAGGCAGAGAGAGAGAGAGAGGAAGGGAGAGAGCATGGTCATGCGAGGGCACCCAGCCACAGCAAAATGAACTCCAGCTGCACGTGCCCCCTTGTGAATCTAGCTAACATGGGTCCTTGGGAACTGAGCCCCAAATTCGGGTCCTTAGGCTCCACAGGCAAGCGCTTAACCACTAAGCAATCTCTCCAGCCCTGAAACACATGTTTTTGAAAATATGAAAGCAGATTAGAACATTATTACAAGTTTTAGAAATTTTCTGACAAACTCAATCTAAACACAAACCTTGCAGCTGTTGTCTATTAACAGTTCTATAGATGCATACAGAGATAAAGTAAAGTTAAAAAGAGTTAAACATGTCTTATAAGAAGCCCCTATGTATCTTCAGCAATTTGTGACTTGCCCATCATCATGTTGGGACCAGAACCCTGAGAATCCCTGTGCCTGTAGATCCCCTTGGCTCTGCAAGGTAAGGAAGTCAAAAAAGCAGAGCCATCAGTGATTTTCCTAGGGGTGGCATAAGCTCAGAGAGGTTTGTGCCTTGCCTCCCTGTTCAATGAGACTTGTGTGTCAGATTCTCCCTCCTATCCCAGGGCTCTCTGGCCATCATGTATGTAAAGCCCTGCAGAGAAAATACTAAGTGACACCATGAAATTGCTCATGTGTAGTCCCCATTTTGTCCTTGACTTGGAGAGCCACCCCAGCTGCAGTATGTCAGAGCAAGGCAGATGAGTTTCCCCAGGTTTCTAGCATTTGCCTGGGACTTACCTCAGAATTTAGCTATTCCTGATTGACTTTTACCCCTGGGGAGCACAAGGGAACAGCATAACCCTTATAACCCTTATCTACAAGTATGGAGGGGCTTTCTCTCCTCATCTGGAAGGTATAAGATTGGGTTTAGAGCTTGAGTGACTTTCATCATGTTCAGAAGCATTTGTAAAAACTTGCAGTGAGACTTTTTGTTTTCGTTTATAATTTTTAATTATTTATGAGAAATAAAGAGACAGATAGAGAGAAGGAGAATGTGCATTCCAGTACCTCTAGCCACTATATACAAACTTCAGACACATATGCCCCCTTGTGCACCTGGCTTATATGGGTCCTGGGGAATTGAACCCAGGTCCTTAGGCTTCATTCACAGGCCAGTGCCATAACTGCTAAGCCATTTCCCCAGTCCTCTTTTAAAATTTTTATTAGTTATGGACATACTCAGTATGTAAAAAGCAAATGTTGGTACCATCTGTACCCTCATCTCTACCCCCCTCCAAAGGGATCCTCCTCATTGAGAATGACAGTTATTCCCCATGGGGACTATGGGTCATGCAGTGTGGGGGCAGCTGTCAGTTATGGGGAAGAGGCAATGTCTCTGTGCATAATGTCCCAACTTGTGGTTCTAACAATCTTTCCTGAGCCATGTTGGGATCGTTTTAAGTCTACTTCAGTGATGGCCTCTTAGGAGCCTCTGGATCACTGGTTTTGTAGATGTTGAGTGTCCTCAGTGTCTATCTCTTTCACTCTTGTACTGATATCAGGTTCATTGAGAAAACAGCACTCTTGCTCATTCCCCAAATTCCTCTACGGTTTCAGCTAGGGCCCTGGTGAAGTGCAATGGGCCTTTTCTCTCCTCAGGTCCTGCTTCTGTCTGAAAAAGAGAAGCAGATTCTCCAACAGACAGTAAAGTCGGAAAAGGTTAAATGAGATAACCAATATTAGTTTAGAAAGAATTTAATGGGTGTAGGTCCTATTGTAGCTGAAGATTAGTGGTATCTTGATATTGGAGAGCAAACATGTTATCTGGATATGGTTCTGACTTGTTTCCCAGTTCCAGATATGGGTTTCTTTCTACTGAATGGATCTGTTAACCAATACAATTGCAGTTGGTTACCTACCATGGCTGTGTGCCACTATTGCACTTGTGTGAGCATCAAGTTGTTTGCTTCTGAGTGGCTTAGATGTCAAGTTGCTCCAACAGATGTTAGCCACTTTTCCCCAGTAGCTAATGTAGTACCTTCAAGCACTAAACAGGCTATCTGGGGGATGGCTCTCATTCAGATTCCAGCCAGGTTTCTCCACGTTCTACATGAGCAGCATATGGTTCCTTAAGCATTAACCTCAGGTAGGTAATCAAGTGCTCTGACAAAGTTTGTCTTCTTTTGGGAAACCTTTCAGGTCTCTCTCATTCTCTGATCAACAGCTCATTGTGGGTGTTAACCACATGCTGGTACTGGGAGTCAAAGGCCAGCACCATGTGAAAAGAAATAAGAAAAAGAATGAAAGTATTAAAAAGAAAGCAAAAAGGGGGAAAATAAGAGAAACAGGAGAAAATTAAAGTTAGGTTTTATCTCACCTTGTCCATGGCCCTTTGATTCAGGTCCCAGAGAGGGTTCAGCCTTTTAGCCTGCCTTCCAAGATATAGGATTTTGTGGTAACAGTTCCATTTGGGTTCAGTTTTGTGTTCCCCCCTCATCCTTGCCCTCCTCTTAAGCCCTACCCTCCCTATTATCTGGTCCTTAAGATGCCTATTAGGTATGTTAGCATCTCAGGCTGATCCAAGTTAAGATAATCAGATGAGTTAGACTATGCGATGATTGTCTTTCTGTGATTGGGTGAGTTTTCTGAGTATTATCTGTTCCATGCTTGACTATTTTTCTACAAATTACATTGTACCATATTTTTAAAACTTCCTTGCAGAATTCCATTGTGTAGATATATTACATCTTGGTTATCCATTTATCCATTGATGGGCATCTGGGTTGACTGCATTTCCTGGCTATTACGAATTGAGCAGCTATAAAAATAGTTGAGAAAATATCTCTGGACTAAATTATGAAGATTGTAGGGTATATGCCATTAAGGGAATTACTGGATCTGTTGATAACTCTAGTCAACCTTTGTAGGAGTCTCCATATTGCTTTCCATAGTGATTGTACAGCTTACATTCCCACCACCAGTTCCTATAATGAGGGTTCCTATTTCTCCACATCCTTGCCAACATTTGTTTTCATTTGACTTTTAATGTTTGCTATCCTTATTGGGGTAATGTGGAATCCCATAGTTGTTTTAATTTACATTTCCCTAGTGGATAGGGATGTTGAACATTGTCTTAAATGTGTATTTGCTATTTGTATTTATTCCTCTGAGAATTCCCTATTCAGTTCTCTTCCCCACTTTGTGAGTTGGTTATTTGATATTTTATTGTTTAGGTTTCTGTGTTCTTTATAGATTCGAGAAATTAGGCCTCTATCAATTGCATAGTAGGCAAAAATTTTCTTCCATTCTGTGGGTTATCAATTGGTTCTGCTTATGACAGATTTTTCTGTGAGAAAACTTTTCAGCTTCATGAGATACCAGTAGATGAGTGATTATTTAAGTTCCTGAGCAACTGGGGTTTTGTTAAAGAAATCTTTTCCCACTCCTATATCATGAAGAATACCTCAGTAGTAGAAGAGTTTCAGGTCTTATATTGAGGTCTTTGATAAATTTTGACTTGATTTTGGTGCATGGAAAGATGTGTGGGACTAGTTTCATTTTTTCTGCATATGTCTATCCAGTTTGTCCAGCACCATTTGTTGAAGATGCTGTCTTTTCCCCAGTCTACATTTTAGGGCTATAGTTATCTGAACTAAAGTCCAGATCATCAATTCTGTTCCATTGGTCTACATTCCTGTTTTTATGCCAATACCATACTGTTTTTGTTCACATGGCTTTGTAATACAGCTATCAATAAGGTATGGTGATGTTTCTAGTGGTATTTCTTTTGCTGAATATATGTTTGTATAGCTGCCATTCTGTATGAATTTTGAGATCATTTTTTTTTCTACCTCTGTGAAAAATGATGCTGGAATATTTTTGGTATTGCATTAAATCTGTATATTGCTTTGGGTAGGATTACCATTTTCACAATGCTAATTCTGCCTATGCAGGAATATGGGAGGTGTTTCCATCTTCTCAATTCCTCATCTATTTCTTTCTTGAGAATTTTTAATATTGTATACATCTTTCACACCCTTGGTTTGTTATTCCAAAGTACTTTTTGTTGTTGCTATTGAAAGTGGGATAGTGGAACAGAAAGCTGCCAGGCTCAGCTCCAGCCGCAGAAAATGCCAGGTGCGGGGATTTTCCACTCACACCAGCGCTTTCTGCAACCCAGGAAACATGAAGGAAGAGCAACAGTGAGCAACGGAGGAGCAGACCATGAGGTAGAAAGCACACGTGGAACAGAGAGAACTAGAGCAGCTGTGGCTCCCTCCCCACCCCCATCACCTGAGCCCAGCTCCGGTGAACAGAGCAGTGTCCTGGGACCCAGCCACGCCAACTTGAGCCAACAGTGGGACCCAAGCAGGAGCAGAGTTCAGCAGAAACATCAGTGGTTCCAGCACCAGTAACAGCGGCCCCAGCAGTAGCAGCTCCAGTCGTGGCAGCAGCAGCAGAAACAGCAACAGCAGACCCAGGAACAGCAGCACTGGCAGATCCTGCAGCAGCAGCTTCAGTGGCGGCAGCAGCAGTGAACACAGCAGCAGCAGCTTCACCAGCATTGGTGGCTCCAGCAGTGGCAGCTACAGCAGCAGCAGAGGCAGCAGCAGCAGTGGGCCCAGCAGGAGCAGCTTCAGCAGCAGTAGTTCAAGCAGCAGGGGTGCTGATTTGCAGGGCCACACTTGCCAGGCTCGGTTTGCCCTGCAGCAAAAGCCAGTGCCCAGCTCCAGAAATCAGAACAGCAGCCTGAAGACCCAGGCAGCAACTTGACTGAGACCAAAATCATCCAAGGTAACTGGGATTGCACCTGGGAAGGTTCTCACTTGGTCACAAGCTGACTTGGATCCCTCAACAGACCAGAAATCTTAACCTCTTTGTTGATAGAGGATCTGATCATTATAATAACTACTCTTGCATACATACTTGGGGCTGTTTTTGATTGAATGTGTACAGTGTTTAGTTAAATTTTAGAATCTACCTGTAATTTATTCCACTCAGCCTGCTTGAACACTCCTATAGCAGGGAAACTCAACCCCTAGGAACACTGTTGTAGATACTCTGAGAGTCTTAAGAGCCACACCTAACACCTTAAGCTCCTACCCTGAAAATATATAATATCAAATCAATTGATACAGCTAAGAATACCCAGATAGCTAGAAAATCCAAGCTTTAACTTAATACAAGATGCAAAAATGTATACATTATAACACAAGAAACACTAAAAAGCAAGATGATATAAATGCACATAAAAGAATTAATGCATTTCCGGTCAAGATGGCGACATCCTAGCTGCATTACAGACAACACGGGATAAAAAAGGCAAGTATTCAAGGGAAATTAGGAACTTTTTGCAAGAGGGAGGGCACAGATTGGGGTAAAAGCGGGAAGCACACAAACCCGCGACCCACGCCCCACCACCCCGCCAGCCGCGACCCACCACAACCCGCCACATCGGGGGCGGCCCGGCGCCCCGGCGCCCATGTGGCCCGCGTGGACCAAGCCCCACGCGCCCCGGCGTGAGCCACAAACCCTGCGCCCCACACCTGCCCAACCACCGCCCCTTCCCTCCCACGCGCCCCACAATCCCTATCCACACGTGACAGGCGCGCCCCGAGTGCCCCGCACGCAGACATGCCCCACAACCCCCGCGACCCCCGTGCCCCATCCCCGCGCGCCTGGAGCCCCCTGTACGCCCCGTCCCCCCCGCGGGCCACACACTCCTATCCACACGTGGCAGGCGCTCCCCAAGCGCCCTGCGGCGTCCCGAACCCGGGCGTCCAAGCGTGTCCTGCAACCTGTGCCCCCCGCACACCCCAAGACCCCCGCGCCCCACCCCTGCGCTCCTTGAGTCCCCCCGCATGCCCCAATGGCCCCCCGCAGTATCCTGCGCCCCCTCTTACTTCAGCACAATCCGCGCCCCCACGTGACTCGCAACACCCTCCCCCCCATGACCCACCCGCGCCCCCCACCCCCCACGAGTCCAGAGCAAGCCGTGGCCCCGCCCCCCCCACACGTCCCGCGTTCCTAGCCGCTCACCCACGCGCCGCCCCCCACCGCACACCCCGCGCCCCCACCCCACGCATCCAGCGCGCCCCGAACCTCGTGCGCCCCGTGGCGCCCCCTGCCCCCCATCACCCCGCCCCGCCCCAGCGCCTCCCACCCCCACACCCCGCGCGCCCCTCGTCCCCCGCCGCACACGGCGCACATGACCCGAGCGCGCCCCTGTGTGCCCAGGCCTGCCCCACGCCCCCACGCCCCCCCATGCGCCCCTCGACCCCTGCGACCACCCAGCGCCCAACCCCCACATGCCTTGTGCCCCCTCCAGCGCCCCGCCCCCCCCGTGCTTCCCATGCCCTGGTGTGCGTCAGCATGCCCCGCCCCCCTCCGCGCCCCCGTGCGACCCTCGCGAGTCCCCTGCGCACCACACCCCCCCACGCATACAGAGCACCCCTTGGCATCCCGTGGCATCCCACACCCCGTTGTGCCCCGAGCCCCCTCTCCCCTCACACCCAGCGCCCCCCATGCACCCTGAACCCCCCACACACACCCCTAGCCCCCCACGCACCGTGGCGTCCCACGTGTCCCGTGCCTCCCGCACACTCCCCCGTGCTCCCATGCGTACGCCGCGTGCCCCACGCCCCCCCCCGCGCCCCCGGGGCCCCCGCGCCCCCACTCACCCCGCATAACCCCCTGTGTGCGCCCCCCCATGCCCACGTCGCGCCCCTCACCCCGCCAACCAACCAGAGCACCCCACGCCCCCCAGGGCACCTCACCCCACACACCCTTAGCCCTGCCACCTCCCGCACGCCCCACCCTCATTGCCCGGTGCCCCGGCATGCCCCGCGCCCCACCGCCCCACGTCCCACTCACTCCATACACCCTGTCGCACCCCGCGCCCCTGTCCACCCACCCGCCCACGCACCCTCCACACGTCCCACGTGGCTGTGCTCTGATCAGGCACCCACCAGTCATATCTGCCAGCCTGCTGCACTGAAGCTGAGACCTCCTACCTAGCCCTTGTTCTCTGATCTTGTGAGTAGACCAGCCATGTGGTGCTAGGTTCGCAGGCCTGTGGGGGCCAAACCTGCCGTGAATAGGTGGCTGCCAGATCCCCTGCTGCTGTGATCACATCACTTGCAGCCAGTCAGCCTCAGCTGTGTCCTGATTCCGTACCCACATTATCTGCCTCTGCACTACAATTGCATGTGCAGCGGGCCCACTCCCACAGCAAGAGCCACACAAGTCCACACTGAGTCACTAGCGCCAGCACAGGTGCCATCCCCTAACTGTACATCACCACCCATCCCCCGCTCCCCTGAGGCGGGAGAGCACAGACTATTTACAGACCTCAGTGTACCCAGCCAGAGTCTGGGCAGATTCAGGGCTTTCTACATCAGTCCCCTTTCAAGCTCAAGGGCAGGCAGCTTTGGTGCATTACTGGGTGAGAATTCAGGCAAACTTGGCGCCTCTGTCAGGCAGTTAGATAGGCGGCTTAGGCAAGAGAGAGCAAAAACCCAGGCTGCTTGCAACTGACCCAGGCTGCCTTGGATTCGCATTAAGCTAGATCCCAGGCTGCTCCACCCACCTACCTGCCCATACACTGACATGGGTAGAGCACAGCGCAAAAGAAATAACACGAAAAATAAAATGGAAGAAAATCCAGACAGAACACCCAGTCCAACAAGGATCACAACTAACCAAAACATAGAAGAGTGTTTAGGATCAGAACATCAAGTGGAAGCAATGAACAATGCAACCCTGACCAAACTACTGCTAAAACTGATAGGAAAGCTACAAAGGATAGATAATTGTATGGATGCTAAGATCACTAAGCTAGAGCAATATGATAACACTGGAAGGAATTCAAAGAGAGCTAAGAGAGTTGAGGGAGAGCGAAAAAGAAGAGGACCTTAAAAATCAGATGGCCACACTAAATGAAAACATAAAGAAATGCAAAGATGATTTCCAAGAATCATCAAGAAATCAGAAAATGAGACAAAAAGGAAGCTGGACAAAGTGATGGAAGTGATATATAGGAAAGTAGTAGAAAATGCAAACTTAATTGAACAAGTCCAAAACTCACTAGAGGCTCTCAAGAATAGAGTCAGCGAAGTGGAAGATAGAAATTCTGATCTGGAAGACAGGATGGAAGAAACAGTTCGAGAGTCCAAAAATTTCAGTAAGTTCAAAAGTTCCTGTGAACAGAACATGAGAGAATTCTGGGATACACTTAAACGTCCTAATATCAGAATCATTGGAATACCAGAACAAGAAGAATTTCAGACCAAAGGCATGGAGAACTTATTTAACACAATAATTGAAGAAAACTTCCCCCGTCTCTTAAAAGAAAGGCCCATCAAGATTCAAGAAGCAAACAGAAATCCTAACTGACTAGACCAAAGGAGAAACTTCCCAAGACATATTATCATTAAGACTCTAAACATTGACACCAAGGAAAAAATCCTAAAAGCAGCTAGGGAAAAACAGCACACCACTTTCAAAGGAAACTCCATCAGAATTACTTCAGACTTCTCAATGGAAACCCTGAAAGCTAGAAGGGCCTGGAATGAAACTCTCCAAACTCTAAGAAACTATGGCTTCCAATGCAAACTACTCTACCCGGCAAAAGTCTCCCTTATAATAGATGGTGAAAGGAAAACTTTCCATGACAAAACTCAGCTTTACAATTATATGAACACAAAACCAAACCTACAGAAAGTACTCCAGGAAATTCTCCACAGAGAAGAAACAAATAACCAAACACAAATGACTACAAGAAGCAGATAACAAAAACCAAACCTAGAGTAGATAGAAAAAAAAAAAAAATTAAATTCCATGGAAATGCCAACACACCTCTACCACCACAATATGACTGGGATCAAATCAAATCTCACAGTCATAACCCTAAACATTAATGGCCATCAAGAGACACAGGCTAACAGGGTGGATCAAAAAATTAGACCCCTCAATCTGCTGCCTTCAAGAAACCCACCTTACCACTAAAGACAGAAACCTCTGCAGGGAGAAAGGGTAGAAAACAATATTCCAGGCAAATGGGAAAGAGAAACAAGAAGGTGTAGCAATATTAATATCAGATAAAGATGACTTCAAACCAAAAACAATCAAAAAAGACAAAGAAGGCTACTTCCTACTTATACAGGGAACAATCCGTCAAGAGGATATTACAATCATAAATTGTATGCACCAAACAAAGGGGCACCACAGTTCATAAAACAAAACCTACTTGACAATAAAACAGAAATAACCACCAACACCATCATAGATGGGGGCTTCAACACACCATTATCAGTAATAGACAGATCATCCAAACAGAAGCTCAACAGGGAAGTAAGAAAGCTCAACAAAACGATAGAGCACTTAGACCTAACAGACATCTACAGAACTTTCCATCCCAAATCCACAGACTACACATTCCTCTCAGCAGCCCATGGAACATTCTCTAAAATAGACCATATACTGGGTCACAAAAATAGCCTCCACATATTTAGGAAAATCGACATAATTCCCTGCATGATATCAGATCATAATGCTATATTCCTAGAAATCAACAACAAAAAAACCAACAAGAACACCAAGGGCAACTGGAAGCTGAATAGCACACTCTTAAACAATAAATGGATAGTGGATTAAATAAAAAATGAAATTGCAAAATTCCTGGAATCGAATGACAATGAGAACACATCATACCCAAACTAATGGGACACAATGAAGGCAGTCCTCAGGGGAAAATTCATAGCACTCAATGCCTTCATAAAAAAGACAGAAAGATCCCAAATCAATAGACTAACCATCCACCTAAAGGCATTGGAAAAGCATGAAAAATCCAACCCAAAGAGCTCCAGAATGAACGAAATAATTAAAATCAGAGCAGAAATTAATGAATTGTAAACCAAGGAAACAATTAAGGCAATTGACAAAACAAAGAGCTGGTTCTTTGAAAAAATAAACAAGATTGACAAACCTCTGGCCAATTTGATCAAGCAAAAAAGGGAGAGACTCCAAATTAACAAAATTCAAAATGAAAAAGGAGAGATCACAACAGACATGAGTGAAATTGGCAGAATCATCAGGACTTATTTCAAAAACCTCTACTCCTCAAAATTGGAAAATGTGGAGGAGATGAATAAATTCCTGGATGCATATCATCTACCAAAGCTAAACTCAGAGCAGATCAACCACCTCAACGAACCCATCACACTCATGGAGATTGAAAAAGTAATAAAAAACCTCCCAAAAGAGAAGAGTCCAGGACCAGATGGATTCCCAGCCGAATTTTATCAAACCTTCATGGAAGAACTCAAACCAATCTTCCTAAAACTGTGCCACACAATTGAAGAACAGGGAAGGCTACCCAACTCCTTCTATGAAGCTAGTATCACCCTAATCTCAAAACCAGGCAGAGATGCCACAAGAAAAGAAAACTATCGGCCTATTACCCTAATGAACATAGACGCAAAGATCCTCAACAAAATACTCGCAAACTGAATCCAACAACACATCAAAAGCATTATCCACCTTGACCAAGTGGGATTTATCCCAGGAACACAAGGGTGGTTCAACATACGAAAATCTGTCAATGTAATACACCACATAAACAAGCTTAAACAAAAAAATCACATGATCATTTCGATAGATGCAGAAAAGGCCTTTGACAAGATACAACATCACTTCATGATCAAAACATTGGAGAGAATCGGCATGGCCGGTTCACATCTTACCATAGTAAAGGCAATATACAAAGCTCCAAAGGCCCAAATAATACTTAATAGAGAGAGACTTGAGGAATTCCCATTGAGATCAGGAACAAGACAAGGATGTCCATTCTCACCTCTGCTTTTCAAGATAGTTCTGGAAGTCCTCGCCCAAGCATTAAGGCAGGAGAAGGAAATAAAAGGGATACAATTTGGAAAGGAAGAAGTTAAGTTAGCTCTATTAGCTGATGACATGATTGTATATGTAAGACCCGAGAGACTCCATCCCAAAACTCCTGAAGGTGATTAACTCCTACAGCAAAGTAGCAGGATACAAAATCAATGCACAAAAATTGGTAGCATTTCTGTATGCAAATGACAAAGACACAGAAAAAGAAATAAAGGACATAGTCCCATTTTCAATAGCAACAAAAAAAATAAAATACCTTATAATAATGTTAATCAAGGAAGTAAAAAATCTATACAAGGAAAATATAAAAACTCTCAATAAAGAAAGTGAGGAGGACTTGAAAAGATGGAAAGACCTCCCATGCTCCATTGTTTACTCTGCAGGATTGTGGGCCACTCAACTTTCTACCTAACCCTTTAAAATCAGAAGTCCAAAGTGCCAAGAGGCAATTTCATTCTATATTCCTGGAGGGTTCTCATGAACCCTCATAACCCTGGGAAAATGCAGCTCCTTTTATAGACCAGGACTATTTAAATCATAAATCCTATAGTATATTGTACATTGTATAGTATTGTATTGTATATTGTATAGTATTGTATTGTATAGTATATTGTATGTGTTATGGGGCGGGGGAAGGTATCACATGCTTGTAGGCATATGTGTCACCAAAGGTTAGCTTTAGGTGTCTTCCATGATCACTTTCAACCTTATTTGTTGAGGCAGGATATCTCACTTCAACACAAAGCTTTCATCTTTGATTAGTCTAGCTAGTTAGCTTGCTTCAGTGATTCCTTGAGTAGATTCCTACTGAGTTCTAGGATTATAAGCAGGTTGGCACACAGGATCAGTATTTGCATGGGTCCTTGGGACCTGAACTCAGATCCTCATATTTTTGTAGTAAGTGCTTTACCAACTGAGCCATCTGCCCAGCCTAAAGAAAACAAAATTTCTTAAGTGGTTCCATAAATATGTCACCAGTGATCTCTGGGTCTTTCTTTGTCCTTAGCATACTGAAAAAAGGCACACAAAATTAGTTATGCAGAAGGACACTTTATTGGGAGAAAAATATAATAATTGTTTGATTATACTGCCAAAGAAGCAGCAGGGCCACTGGAATGAACAGAACTTGAAGGCCCTACAAAGTGGACTGGGGCTTCCCTTTATAGGATTTTTAGGGGAGGATGGATCTGCTGCTAGGAATGGAGTTTGGGTGACCCTCTGGTTTGATTTACAAGTTTGGATTATATAATATTTTTATTTAGTTCACATATTACTTCTTAAGGTACATCTGATTTTAATTATATGTAGGCCCAGTAATACATAGGCATAAAATGGTAAATAAAGGATTCTCCCTAAAAGTTTACTTAAAGGACAAAGTTTGCCTTCCTGTGCATATACCTAAAGACAACTAAAACTGGTTGGCCCTTGCTGTTCTGATCCCAGATCTATGTATGAATGTATTTGAATGGGTACTGATAATGAAGAGTGAACTAAAGGAAGAGTGGATTGGAGTATGTGCAACTAGTACAGATGGTGATCCCAGGTTCCCAACAGGTTTCTAGGTACATTGTTTAGAGGAAGAGTATGTTTACTGGTCAAGCCAAGCAGTGTCTTGGTGGCAAAGCTATTCCCTATGCTTGCTTGCCTCAGATCATAAGCACATTTACTCTTTAGCCCATCCCATCATTCCTAGCTTATTCTATTTATTGATGTCATAGTGCCACATAAAGGTTCCTGATTCGGTGTAGCCACTGCATACTGGGGAAGATGTACCATTCTTTTATAATATTGGATTTGAGGTTCTTTGAGATCATGCCAACTCTGTTTGCCTAGAAGCTCCGACAGATCGTCTCTCTCATCTTACTGGAAAGTAAATACTTTGGTATGATTCAATGTATACACCACCTTATGACACTAAATCAATAAAGGAGACTTTAGGGACCCAGGAGTAACCTAAATTCTCCAATATTGGTGTTGTCTGTCTGTCAGGATGAGCCAGGGTCATTCTGGCCAAGAAGTTTTCCCTTCTTTGGGAAGCCAGGAGGACTGGATTTTCCTGAGTTGTGACTCTCCTGATTCATACTGTACACTGATTTTTTGTTGTTGTTGTTGTTTCTGGGTCCCTGTATCCTCCCTGATCAGGAATATAGGTGACATACCACGGGGCCAGTGTAGAAGTGTCCTATCATCTCCAGTGGCTTCATGACCTGGGGAAGGTGCCAAAATATTGGTCTTTTTAGCTCCAACGACTCCAGCTGGCTTTGGCTTCTACATAGGTTATTAATACACTTAAAAGTAAGTTACACCAACCTTGAAGGGTGTACAAAAATAGCACATTTGATTATTGAAACCTATCCAGTTAAAGAATGACATCAAACTGGATGTGGTGGCACACACCTTTAATCCCAGCACTCGGGAGGCAGAGGTAGGAGGATTGCTATGAGTTCGAGGTCACCCAAAGACTACATAGTGAATTTCAGGTCAGCCTGAGCTTGTACAAGACCCTACCTCAGAAAACCAAAACAAAAAAAAAAAAAAGAGAGAGTAACATCAATGTTTTAAGTTATTGTGTTTACCCTCTGAGTTTCATAATTCTGTGATAGCACACAACATATCTGAAGCAGAGACATGAGACATGCCTTATCCTTTAAATATCTAATAGCTTTAAATGCAGGTAGGAATTGTTATCAGTCTTGAAAACAAGGCAAATCTAAACCAATTAATTTAACCTAGAAATTGTCAACAAAAAGACAAGTAAGACAATATGAAATCTTGGCACCTCTATTTGAAAACATCTTTGATTAGTCTACATACCTGTGTGGGTACTAATTACCCAGAGAATGTTGGAAACCGAACTATAGCTTGAAATTAGTTCTTTCAGATGAAGACCATTGTTTGAGCATGGGGCTTTACCATAAAGCAGGGAATATGTCTTAACAGTTAATTTTGTTGTAAGCACTGGACTTGAGATGTCAGGAATGAGAAAGTTACTTTACATATAATAGAGCAGAATCTGTTGATTTTGAGCCAAAACTGCTAAAGTTTGATACAACCCTTGACAAATCTGTTTTCAAAGAGAAAGCACCGTTTTACAACCAAGCTTAATCTGATAGCAATTGAGTTTATGTATATATAATAGAAATTTTTATTAACATAAACCAATTTTTATGTCTTTCCCATGACTTAAAGTTAATAAAAGCTTATGCAAGCTATCCCAACATATTTTATCTAACAGGAAGATAAAAGTTTTTTATGTTTATTTATTTGAAAGTGGCAGACAGAGAAAGAGGCAGAGAGAGAGAGAGAGGGAGAGAGAATGGGCATGCCAGGGCCTCCAGCCACTGCAAATGAACTCCAGATCCATGTGCCCCCTTGTGCATCTGGCTAATGTAGGTCCTGGGGAATTGAGCCTTGAACCGGGGTCCTTAGGCTTCACAGGAAAGTGCTTAACCACTAAGCCATCTCTCCAGCCTGGAAGATAAAAGTTAATATAACTGAATTTAAATCACTTAAACCTAAGTGAATAAATCTAGTGACTACCATTTGATAAAATTAGCATAAATAAAACAGGAGCTATCTTTAAAGTCACAATGTCTTTAGGTATGAGTACCTTATACATGGAAATTAATCATGTATACCTGAACCTCTGTCATAACGTTTAATTTCTTCAATAGTTAAAACCTGGGAAAATAAAGGTACCTAATTTACTTTATTAAGACTCTGAAAGCCAGTTTTTATAACTCTTAAACCATGAACAAATTGGCATTATGAAGTGTGGTACTTAATTTCTCTAGTGGTTAAAATCTTGGCACCATGTGAACATATGTTAGATTTTATCCAATTAAATATTTCAATGAAGGTGCCCTTCCCTGAGCAACCTTCATTTCTGTTATGATGTTCTGGCTAAGTCTATCCTTTTTACTTTATCTCCCTTTCTCATCCCTTTTTCTTTTTCTTGGCTTCCTGACACACAGAAGTTGCCATCTGTATCAAATGTTTAAAGTTCTTATCTGGTTTGGCTATAAACTTTGTAATTTCTTACAAATATCAGGTGTTGACTGACTTAAAATTTTATCTTTAAGAAGAAGTTCCTCCTCCATGGTATCTGAAGTTACATTAGTATGTTTTCTAATTGTCTGTGGAGTGAAGAAATGGGTGATTCCTATTCTCCCTGTATTACCTAAATGAGCCCAGTTTTTAAGGAGACCAGGTAGCAGAGACTTTTGGGGTATACTGGAAGTTGACTGTCCCATTTACAATTAAGTGGAGGAAAGTGAAAGAAGAATCTAGAGTCAGGTTATGCCCCATCCTATCTCAAATCTTCTTGTTGGAGGGGGCATCCCTCTGAAAGAAGAATATTTAGGGTGAATGGACCCTTGAAGGTGAAAATCACAGGAAAGTTTGTACTTGCTAGAAATCAAATATTATCTGACTTTTATCTCCTGCTTAGTTCCCTAGAGACCTATTTAGTCCACAATCAGAACCCTTCCTGGGAGGGAGGTCTTTCACAGTATGTAAACATTGTGGTTGGTCAAGTTCAACCCTTGGAACTTGGTGCCAGAGCTAATCTCTTCCTGAGAAAGTTCCTGCCCCTAAGCAACCAGCTATCCCTCTGGTTCACCTGAGCTAGCCTACCACTAAAGGTTATAAGTACCTATACAAGGGGAAAATAGACTCCTTCATTCTCTCTGATAACTTGGGAACTTTGAGCTGTAGGTGAGATTTTCCCTTGGCTGGGCCTGGGCTGGGAGGGGCTCGGCCGAGGCCCTAGCCCATGCCTAATCAGGAGGACCCCCTAGCTCTTAATCTCCACCTGGGATCTTTATCAGCTACCCATATGGCAAGAGCTCCTTGAACTTTCTTTTCTCTTTTCTTTCTTTCCATGCTTTTTACCCCAGGATCTCTAGCCATGTTGGTTCCTTTCCTTTCCTCAATAAATATAATAATATCCTCTCAGTTTTCTTTTTGGTTCAATTCTTTGACTAAAATTAGAAACAAACCCAGGGTTTGGGGTGCAAGGACTCTCCTGGACCCTTATCATCCTGTTGGGGACCCAGATGGGACAATCTTGAGAAGAAAAGTTATGATTATTATATTATGGGAGAAGATAGGAAGTGCATTTTATGGCTGTATGACTTGGGGTATTTCTACTGCTTCTTTCCACTTTTGGGAAAACCTTCTTGCTTTCTTTTCTGGCTGGAGGCTAAGATCTCTGGTTAAGCTGAGAGGAATGAATGGCATTGGAAGGCAGGCTCAGCTACCTGTCCTGGCTTCTCAGCCTGGTCTGCTCCACCCTGCTAGGATTGGAGCCCTATTGAAATGCATCATTGCCTTAGACAAATTGGTATAGTAAAAGGCAGGACTCTTTTGTAAAGGTGACAACTTTTGTAGGGACATGCACTGAGTTGAGCTTCTCAGACCTCAAGGCTGAACTTCTCCAGAGCTTGGAAGCTGGTTCTGCTGAGCTGACAAGGAGGGACCTCATGGCAACATGGAGGCTCCAGAATGAAAAACCTCTGAACTGGATGTCTTCTAGTTTTTTTTTTTTTTTTTTCCTTTTTCCATTACAAACCATGGTGCCACAAGACACATAGCTGCCTGTGGGCGGTGGGGGGTGGAAGGATGGAGCTATGAATCCAGCTCTAGGCTCCATCCACCTGAAGCACAGGCCTAGACCTCACCACCAGCCAGAGTGTGGGTCTCTGGCTGCCTAAATAAAGCAACAACTGAAAATGCTCCAGCCAACCCCAAGCCTAAGCACTTGGCTGTGAAGGGTTTATCAACAGAACTGGGTCCCAATGACAAGCTTACTTACACCTATGGAGCTGAGGACTGCAGCTGTGTCAACTGGATGTGGAAGGTAACCATGCTGTCTTTGCCTCAGGACAGGGACACAATAGGAAAACCATGCCAGATGGTGCTCACTAAGTGCTATGAGTTTCTGCTAAAGTGCTCTATGAATATATCTTTACATAACTGTAAATCATTTATTCATGCAGGTATTATAAACAGTAATATGCGCTAAACCTATTATCCTAGCTACTTTGGAAGCTGAAGCAAAAGGATCACCAATGTAAGGTTCCAATATGATAGCTTGACTGCACATTTTTAAGCCATGTGACTTTTAAATTGCTTAGTGAAAGTAAGTACATAATTTTAATTTGAACCATGCCCAATATTTCCTCTTTTTTTTTTGGGTTTTAAACAAATAAGACATTGTTTATTTAATTGCTGATGAGAAAGCTAAGGGTTTAGTGTTCCTGTATGGAGGGAAGAAATATGTACATCAGGCAGGTACATGGGCACAAGAATCAACTCCAGGCTCAGGAGCATGCAGAGACCAGATGTGTAATACTCTGGAGAATGAGGCACTACTCAAATTTCTCAGAGATGAGGCCCTTCTATGCCAGTGGTAGGCCACTGAGGCTGAGATGAAGTGAAGTATGGAGGAGCTGTAAGGGCACAGGGAGTTTGAGTTCCTAGTCTTTATTGAAAACTTTTTCACCTCTACTGTAGTCCTTAAGGTTTAGGCAAGGGGAATGAGAATGCTGTCATCTTCATGTCCCTGGTGAACTTGCAAAACACTGGTGGCAGTGCTAGTGACTGGCTTAGGATCATGAATTCACAAATGACTCAAACCTGAACAGATGGGAACAAAGCCCTGGATCTGTTGGTCACCAGGTATGTGATTTTGGATAAATCAGTACCTCTGAGGATGAAATTTCCTAACAATGAAAAATGAATAAACCTGTCTTCTTCAATCATTTGTGGTGAGAATAAAATGAAAGCAGAAATAAAATTAAGGTACTATATAGAGTGATAGTTTCTGTTTGTGAAACTCTCAGACCCCATAGAATCCAAATTTGAAAAATCTTGGTTTTTGTCTTGAATATCCTTGAACTTACAGGCAGATGAACATAGTAGTAATGATGAATCTAATGACTCTGTGGGTGAGGGAGGAAACTTGAGGATAAGTTTACTGATGAGGTTGGAGAAGATGATTATAAGGGTCCACTGGGAATAGGAATTCACAAGTCTCATGAATTTGTTGCCTTTCTTAATTGCATAACTATAGAAAACAAGTGTATATTGTAACAAGAAAAACAGGTTCAAAAGAAAATTTCAGCAATATAAGAAAAGACTAGGCCATAGAAAAAATTACCATTTTGGTAACAGACAGATTTTCATAGAAAGATTACATTTTTCTTTGGAGGTGGAGGAGGGATAATGAACATTATCTGTCACTGGGCTACAGATTCCAGAAGCAAAAGGCAAAACTATCAAAAGAGTAGAATGACTGAACATTTACCAACTCTGTTTCAGTTTGTTTATGACAGGCATAGATTTCACCTCAGCAGGAGGACTGGAAGTGAGTTGTACATGAAAATAGTTTCTAACACAAGCTGACATCTGGTGGAAAGATACAAGCCAGGTCTGGCTTCTGACCCATTCACTCCAAGATGGATTATTTTTCTTGGAAAAGAAAGGGCAGGAAAGTTTCACCCAGTTACTAATGTCCCCTCCACCCTGTTACTGATTGTCCTTTTATCAGCAGCAGGATGGCAACTGATGCCAAACTTTATTCTAAAATGTTAGTTTCTGTGGAAACAGTGGGTTCTTTGGGAGAGTCTCCAGGGAATCATTGTTCTCACACTTCATAAAATCCTGTCCCTGGATACAGAAAGAGCTTGTCAGTGGTTTCCTAGATGACTGCAACTTCCTCTCTAAAAAAGGCATGTAAAGGGAAAAGTGTGGGGTGGGGAGGGAGGGTATTACCATGGGATATTTTTTATAATCATGGAAAATGTGAATAAAAATTGTGAAAAGAAAAAAAAAAGACAAACAACAACAACAACAAAAAAGGCATGCACTGCTTGGTCTGTAGCTCACCCTCAGTGCCCCAGAACACTGGGAAAAAAAAATGCCAGAGAGACTTTATCCATGCCTTATTGAAGGTGCAAGTATAAAAGATGAAGGCTATAGGGTCTGTTTGTAGCTCAAGGGTTGTGAGGGTTTATCTCTGATCTAGGGTTTCCAGATTTACAGGATTTAGAATCCCTTTGGAAACAAATCTCTTGGGAAGACCCACCTTAATTGTGGACAGAGCCATTCCTTGGGCTTTAAGTACTAGACTATTTGAAAGGGAAAGAGACAGCTGAACACTAATCACTTTCTCTTTCCTCCATGCTGATGTGACAATGTGGTGCTGGCTGTCTGCTCCTGCCATTCTTTCCCCACCTTGATGAAACTTCCCTTCAAAACCCACCAATAATAAATTAATTAATACAAGAATATAATTCATCTATGCAGGACCCTTGGTTAATGTCCCAGCCCACACATGAAGGAAGGGAAGAAGGAAGGGAAGGGAGGGAGGAAAGAAGAAAGGTATGAAAATGAAGCTAAAAAAAAAAAAAAGAACAAAAGCTAAAATCTGGAAGACTACACTAATATTGAAGACTCATGTGGAAGATTACATGACCAAAGTTGAGGACTTCCAATATTACTGAGGAGTTAGTGCTGTGTTCACAAAAGGTCTGACATTAAATTACATAATTACATTTAGACAATTAAAAAAGTTGTTAAGTAGAAAGCCTGGAGTAGTGGATCATGACATAATCCCAGCACACTCACTAGGTTGAGTCAGGAGGGTTGACATGAGTTCAAGACCATCCTAGACTATATAGTGAGTGTTGTAGTCAGGTTTGCATAGCTGGCAGAGATCACCTGACCAAGAACAGCTTTTGGAAATAAAATGCTTTATTTTGGCTTATAGACTCGAAGGGGAAGCTCCATGATGGCAGGAGAAAATGATGGCATGAACAGAGGGTAGCTATCACCCCTGGCCAACGTAAGGTGTGTGCCAAACACTAGCAAGGGGAAACTGGCTATAATACTCATAAGCCCTCCCCCAACAATACGCTGCCTCCAGCAGGCATTAATTCCCAAATCTCCTTCAGCTGGGAACCTAATATTCAGAATTCCTAACTTAATGGGGGGCACCTGATTCAAACCACCACAGTGAGTACCAGGGAAGCCTACGTACATAGCAAGATGTTGTCTTACAAAATTGTTAAGTAGAAATAGTGTTGAGGAATATGTTTTAGATAGCATACAGATCACACCCTTGAGGTCATACCTTTGAGATTCTCTGACTATGTGATTGCTTAGCTGGCAAAACAGTTATTAGCCTTTACAGTTTAGATCTTACTATCTCACACAACAATGAGCACTTACAGAAGCTCTTATTCCTTCACAACATGGGAAACTTGGGAACTCTGAGCTATTTCTTCCCCCTTTCTTTGAGAACCAACCATAGCTCAGTACTCTGAGACTATAGACTGATTCAAAGAGGTTATTCTACATATTAGCCCACTGTCAACTAACTTGCTAGCTTAATTGCAATAAATCTTTCCAATGATCTAGTCTGGGAGATTTTATATTTGAATCAGTAATATCACCTAGCAATTGTTCACATTTCAGATCTTTTGAATCAAAATTTCTGTGGATGGGGTTTAATGATACAGTCCCTTCTATGGCTCTGAGCACAGATAAGGCTATCAGAAATTTCACCCAATCCATGTTCAATGCCACCATTCTAGTCCTGTCCTCAATGAGAATAGAGCTGAACTCAAGGCTCCTGACCAAGTAGATCTTGTAAAATATGCCTGTTCTAGCCTCTTCATCAAGTCTGCCAGTGCTATGCATTCCTGAAGGAAACAGTGGAGTCTGTATAGCCAGTAAATGCAAGGATTGAGAGTTTGGAAGGTATACATCAGGAGTGTTTCCAAGGTGGCTCAGTAAGCCAGGGGCAGAAAGACTGGCAGCATACAAATTCCATTTTTAATTTAGTACACTTAATTGTGTTTATACAGTAGTAAAATATATTAAATACATTTAATTGTGTTTAAATATCCACTACCTCTCCTTGCACCTATTTATTTGCCTTTCTTCCTTGCTTTCACTGGTACATCCCATAACATTCATGTTACTACTTCACCAGTGAAAATATCTTGTCTAGCAGGTCAACTATAGATTACAGAGTCCACAGCTGAGTAGGACTATTGGTGGCTTTTCTCCTTCAGCAGCTTACACAGCACCTTCTGGTACAAAAGAAAGCTTGCCAGCAGGGAGGGAGATTATTTGCTGTCTTGATGAAAGTAAAGTGTGATATGGAATTGAAAAATAATTTAATTTAAATTTGTATTTCTCTGCAATCAATAAATGACATTCTTTCTATAAACTGTGCCTGGTTTGGAGGTTCATCCCAGTGACCTGAAACTGATTACTACATACCCTGAGGGTGATTTTCAGAGATCAGAGGTCCTAAACAGAACTCTGATGCTCTGTGAAGCACCTGAGAAAAGGTCCAGCCCTAGATTTCTGCTGGGGTTTAATGACACTATCCCCTGAAACAGTTTCAGGGACCCAAACATTTAACATGGGAGGGGGTCCTGAGAGTGTTTTCCCTTCTTTCCATTGCACTCTGGGAGCTGCATTTCTGGATACAACTTACTCAGTTCTTAGAGATCCTTAGCAGATACACTTGGTTTGTATGGCCTTCTTTACATTGATGAGGTTTTATCCTAGGAATCTAATGGAATGTCCACAGCTCTGGTGTTCAGGCACCTGACTCATTTTTCACATCCTATTACTTCAAAGTGGCCAAAATAAGCCAAACATGTTGGTCAATTTGTACCTGCCAAGGGCTTATCCTGTTTGGGCATTGTTATAAGGAATATCTAGCCTCATTTATGCACCTACTAAATGCAAAGCAAAGATAAAAAAATTTCTTGTGGCAATTTGATATCTACCCTAAACTTATATATTTTGTATACTTGGTCTTCATATGGGGGCAATTTGGGAAATAGAACCTTCTTAGAGGAGCTGTGTTTATGGATATGGGCTTATGAGTGTTATAACCAGCTCCTTCATGCTAGAATCAGGTCCATTTTCCTGCTAATGTTTTCCACCTTCTGTAGCTGAAGTAATCTCCAGCTTCAGCTCACGCCATATTTCCTCCTGCCATAATAAGGCTTCTGCTCAAGGCTGTAAAGCCAAAATAGAAACTTCTCTCCCACCAGCTGTTTTTGCTCATGTACTTTATCCCAGCAAAGAGAAGTTAACTACAACAAATGCCAAAAGGTGATTGAGCTACCCAAAATTTAAAGTCTGGATAAGAATGAGCAAAGGCATTATATTAGTTACTTTTCTTTTGGCTGTTACCAATACCTAATTTTTTAAAAAGCAATGCAAGGAAGTAAGAGTTAATTTTGGCTTACATTTTGAGGGGATACAGTTCATTATGGTGGTGAAGATGTGCTGGCATGAACATGAAGCAGTTGGTCACACTGCAGTTAGGAAGCAGAAAGAGACAGGTATGCTGGTGTAGCACTCACTTTCTTTTGTTTTTATTTTTTATGTGGTCTGGAAACCTGGGATATGAAATTGTGCTGCCCACAATCAGGCACTCCGTTTCTCAGCTAAAACCTTTCTAGAAATAGTCCTATACACATATGTGCAATTCCATGGTGATTCTTAATTTAATCACCCATGAGAGTTGATAAGAGAAAGTTGGAGAGATGACTTAGCAGTTAAGGTACTGGCCTATAAAGCTAAAGAATCCAGGTTCCTTTCCCCACTACCCATGTAAGACAGATGCACAAAGTGTGTTTAACTGGAGTTCATTTGCAGTGGCTAGAGATCCTGGCATGCCCATTCTATATATCTGCCTCTCTCAAATAATAAATAAATAAATAAACTTCCACAAGTGTATAAACTCAGTATGTGAATTATATGTTGTGTTAGTTATTTTCCCATTGCTGAGAAAAAAAAAAATACCTGATCAGAGAAGGAAGCGTTTGCTTCAGCTTACAGTTTCAGGCTATAGTCCACCTTGGCAATGAAGACATGGCAGCAGGAGCTTGAAATGGAGCATGTAATATTTAGTTCACAATGAGGAAGCACTATCTCTCTCCTTTTTATTCAATCCAGGACTCCAGCCTATCAAATAGTGCTGCCCACAGTTAAGGAGGGTCTTCCCACCTCAATCTAATAAAGATAATCCTTACAGGTGACACCAGGCAATATAAACCATCAATTATATCAATTAATCTTTTTAAAAAGTAAGGTCTTTAAAATTGAAGCAGACTGAATTTTCAAAGTTGACTCTAACCTATCATGAATAATGTCTGGTAGTATGATGCAGAGGCAAACACATTTCTTTAAATGCTCACATGTTGAAAAATGCTTAGGCAAATGAGTTAAATGGTTATTGGTAATATATGGAAGAATTCTTCTAACTTCTTACTCAAAGATTATCCTTTCTGCCCTTGGTGGCATAGACTGTACTTAATCTGTCAGCATGGCTGTTTGGCTCAGGTTTTGGGGGCTAGAAATCTTTCCCACCTCTTGATGGATGAAAGCCTTAGTCACAGGACCTTTTCTTCTTCTTCTTCTTCTTCTTTCCTCCTCCTCCTCCTCCTCCCCCCTTCTCCTTCTCCTCCTCTTCTTCCCCTCCCTCTCTTCCTCCTCCTCCTCTTCCTCCTTCTTCTTCTTCTTCTTACTGGTTTTTTAAGGTAGGGGGTCTCACACTAGCCCAAGCTGAACTGGAACTCATTATGTAGTCTCATGCTGGCTTCAAACTCACAGCAATCCCCAACGTTGTCCTGTCCAGTGCAAGGATTAGAGGTGTGTACCACCATGCCTGACCTTTTCTAATTATTTAAATATTCCTTAACTATTTTCAGAGTACAAACTTTCTTCTTGTTAAATTGACTTACAATTTGATTAAATTTATTTATGTATTTTATTTTCATGACAAATTGAAATGTTGTTTATTTATTTTGGATTCTCATTGTAATTAAGTAAGAAGGCAAAATACTTTTTATATTTACTTATGCCCCACAACCTTGATGAACTCATTTAGCAGTAATTGTTTCAACAGACTTTATGTTTGAGTGCAGTTTTTAGATTCATAGTAAAATTGAGCAGAGAAAATGAAGAGTTCCCTATATCTCTACCCTTACACAGGCAGAATTTATCCTACCACATGTTCGACCAGAGTGGTACATTTGACATAATTGATTAGCCTGCATTAACATATTATTATCACATAGACTCTATGCATTAAAGTTCATGTTATCTACCTATTATCTATCTATCTATCTATCTATCTATCTATCTATCTATCTATCATCATCATCATCATCATCATCGCCATCGACATCTATCTATCATGTATCTCTCTACTATTTTTGTTTTTTTCAACGGAGTGTCTCAATCTAGCCCAGGCTGATCTGGAACTCACTCTGTAATCCCAGGTTGGCCTTGAACTCATGGCAATCCTCCTACCCCTGCCTCCCAAGCACTGGGATTAAAGTCTTGTACCACCACTTCTGACCTGTCTATTTATTTATCATCTATGTATATATGTATGTGTAGATTTGGACAAATGTAAAATGTCATGAATCCCCTGTGCTCCATGTACACATCCTTCCAACACCAAATCTTCTGACAACTATTGAGTTTTTTTCAGTCTCCACAGCTCAACTTTATGCAGAATGTCATATAGTGAGAATATTATATTTGGAATTAGGGTCTCAGTCTGTATCTCAGGCTCTTCTTCAATCATGCCTTTTCAGACCGACTTCTTTCACTCAGTAATATGTACTTAAAGTCCACATGTGCTATACCATGGCTTATTAGCTTATTTGATTTTGAATTCAATGTGATTCCATTATCTGTGAATACCATAGTTTGCAGATATATTCATCAACCAAGGACATCTTGGTTGCTTCTAAGTTTGGGAAGTTATGACTAAAAATACTATAAACATTTTTAACATCTTCAATTTTTTTTTTTAGAGATAGCAAGAGCAAGAGTGCATGCATGCCTGTGTGTGTGCACAGGAGAGAGAGACAGAGACAGAGACAGAGAGAGAGACAGAGAGATAGAGACACAGAGAGATTTCTGGTCAAGATGATGTCTGCCTAACCTCATTCCTGGGGAAGGAAAGCAAGACCTTTAGGGTTCATTGCATTTTTTAGGGGTTTGCAGATCCTAGTAGACCTCCAGTGGGAGGGTATGAAGGAGCAAAGTTGGAATTCTGATGGTTCTCATCCTAGCTGAGTCCAAGTCGCAGGTTCCTTCTGCACTAAACACAAGCTAATTGGACCCAGTCAAGCAGGCTACCTTAGCTCCATACACAGATGCCATACCACTCACCAGTGTTCCCCCTACCCCCCACCAATGTGCATGGACTAGGAGGAACTTTCCATGATATAGGAGTAGGAGAAGACTTCCTGGAAAAAAACCCAGTAGCACAGGAAATTAAACAATCACTCATCCATTGGGATCTCATAAAGCTGAAAAGTTTTTTGACAGATAAACATACAATATAGTACACACAGAGGGAGAAAGTTTTTACAACAGACAGGGGTCTACTTTCTAGAATCTATAAAGAACTCAAAAATCTAAGCAATAAAAAAGTCCAACAACCCACTCACAAAATGGGGCAGAGAACTGTACAGGGTGTTCTCAGAGGAAGAAATACAAATGGCAAATGCACACTTAATAAAATGTTCATCATCCCTAATCATCAGGGAAAGGCAAATTAAAACAGCTATGAGATTCCACCTTACCCCAGCAAGGATAGCAAGCATAAAAAAATCTAATGCTAGTGAGGAGGTATACAAATAGGAACCCTCATTCACTGTTGGTGGGAATGAAGCTGGTAAAACCACTATGAAAAGTAATATGGAGACTCCTAAAAAGATTGACTATAGAATTACCAACAGACCCAGTTTTTCCCTTAATGGACATTTACTCTAAAAGCTCCATGCCTCAGTTCAGAAAGATTTGCTCAACCATGTTTATAGCTGCTTAATTCATAATAGCTAACAGCTAGTATCAAATCAGATGTCCATCATTAGACAAATAGATATCCAAGATGTCATATATCTACATGATGGAATTCTACACAGCAGTAAGGAAAAATGACACAATGAAATTTGAAGAAAAATGGTTGAATTTGTAACAGATCATTCTCAGTGAACTTACCCAATCACAAAAGGACAATCATCACATGGTCTCACTCATCTATGGCTCCTAACCTGAATCTGCCCAAGATACTGACATACCTAATAAGCATCTCAAAGACCAGACAATATGGAGGGTAGGGAGGGAGGAATGGGGGAAGGTGGGAGAGGAGGGCACAAAACTGGACCCAAATGGCAATGGTACCATAAAGTTCTATATCCTGAAAGACAGACTGAAAGGCTGAATCTTCATCATGTCTTTAGAGGGAATACCTCAATCACAAGGCCCTGGAGAGGGACTGACCTTAATCTTCTCCTGTTTCTCTGTCTCTGTCTCTCTCTCTCTCCCTCTTATCTCTTTCTCTTTTATATTACCTCTCTTTTTCTTTCTTCTTTTCTCTTGGTGCTGACCTTTAGCTGCTAGTAACAGCATGCAGTTAATATCCACAATGAGCTATTGATCAGAGAGACCTACAAGATTTCCCAAAAGAAGACAGATTTCTGTCAGAGTACTTGATGACCCTCCAAAGGTTAATGGTAAGACCCTACTACTGAAGACACCATATGTTGTTGGTACCAAACATAGAGTGATCTGGCTTGAATCTGGAACAGAGTCAGTCCCCAGACAGTTAGTTTGTCTAGTGCCAGGAAATGCTACAGAGTGACTTGGGGAAAATGACCAACATCTTTCCAGGCAACTTGTGGTCTAAACTACTCAGCAGCAAACAACCTGATGTGATGCTCACACAAGTGCAGTTGTGACACACAGCCACGGTAAGTAACCAACTGCTCTTGATTTGGCTAATGGATCCATTCAATGGAATGGAACCCATAGATGCTTATGGGAAACAAGTCAGAACCATATCCAAAAAAACAAGCCCACTTTCCAATATCAATCTCCCACCAACTGTGGGCTACCAGAAGGCCTATACCTATTAAATTCTCTCTAAAATAATAATGGTTATCTCATTTATCTAGTGATGACTTCACTCTCCATTGGAGAATTTTCTTCTCTTTTTCAAGTGGATGCAGAACCTGAGGAGAGACTCAGCCCATTGCATATCACCAGGGCCCAAGCTGAAACCAGAGGAACTGGGGAAATGAGCAAGAGTTCTGCTTTCTTGGTGAACATCCTACATGGGTGAAGGAGGTAGACACATCGAACATTCAACTCCTACCATACCAAGTATACAGAGAGAGAGAGGCTCCCAAGACCTCATCACTGAAGTAGACCTAAAAGAAACCCAACGTGGCTCATGGAAATTCATGGAAGAGGGGGTGGAAAGATTGCTAGAGTTACATGTTGGGACATTATGCACAGAGACATTGCCTCTTCCCCATAACTGATAGCTAACCCCAAAATGCACAATCCACATTCCTCAACAAGGATGGTCCCTTTGGAGGAGGGAGGACAGGGAGGGGACTGATGATGGTATCAACATGGCTGTATACACACTGTATACATAACTAAGAGAGAGAGAGAGAGAAGGAGAGAGAGAGAGAATTGGTGCACCAGGGCCCTAGCCACTGCAATTGAACACCAGAGATTGTCCCACCTACTGGGCATGTGTGACCGTATGTTTGCCTCACCTTTGTGCTTCTGGCTTACATGGGATCTGGAGAGAGCAAACATGAGTCCTAGGCTTCACTGGCCAGAACCTTAACTGCTAAGTAAGTCATCTCTCCAGCAGGCTTTTATGCATACATAAATGTTCACCTTATTTACTAAAATATTGTGCATATTTTAATGTGAAGTGTCCCTAATAGGCTCATATATTTTGAATACTTGGTCCCCAAGTGGGTGCAATTTGGAAAAGTTGTCAGGCCTTTTGGAGGTGGAGCCTTGCTAGAGGAAGTGTATTGCTGATGGCTGGAATTGGGTAATATAGCACAACTCCAAGTCCAATTTGTAGGCTACTTTATTCCTGCTGCTGTAGAGATGTAATGCCTCGCTCTTAACATGCTTTCTCCAACATGACAAAACTTCCTCTCAGAATGTAATCCAAGCTTGCGCGATGACGTGGGCAGGCGTGCGTGTTGACAGTTTGCGTCTCTGTTACTCAGCGGAGCGGCCGGGGCCGGACGACACAGCGGGCGGGGAGTTGCAGAGCCGCCGAGCACGGCTGGCTAACTGCTGCAGCCATTGCACAGACAGCGTCAGTCACACGCTGCGGGGTTCCCTGCGACCGCTCGCCGTGCTGCCGGCCTCGGTGAGTTTTTGGATGAAGCCATTAAATTAATTTCTTGCCATCATGAGCAGAAGCAAGCTCGACAACAACTTTTATAGTGTGGAGATTGGAGATTCGACATTCACAGTCCCGAAACAATACCCGAATTTAAAACCTATAGGCTCAGGAGCTCAAGGAATAGTATGTGCAGCTTATGATGCCATTCTTGAAAGAAATGTCGCAATCAAGAAGCTAAATCGGCCATTTCAGAATCAAACTCATACCAAGCGGGCCTACAGAGAGCTAGTTCTTATGAAATGTGTTAATCACAAAAATATTATTGGCCTTTTGAATGTTTTCACACCACAAAAATCCCTGGAAGAATTTCAAGATGTTTACATAGTCATGGAGCTCATGGATGCAAATCTTTGCCAAATGATACAGATGGAACTAGATCATGAAAGAATGTCCTACCTTCTCACAAATGCTGTGTGGAATCAAGCACCTTCACTCTGCTGGAATTATTCATCCGGACTTAAAGCCTAGTAACATAGTAGTAACATCAGACTGAACTTTGAAGATTCTTGATTTTGTACTGACCAGAACTGCAGGAACAAGTTTCATGATAATGCCTTATGTAGTGACTCGCTATTACAGAGCACCAGAGGTCATCCTAGGTATGGGCTACAAGGAAAATGTTGACATTTGGTCAGTTGGGTGCATCATGGGAGAAATGATCAAAGGTGGTGTTTTGTTCCTAGGTACAGATCATATTGATCAATGGAATAAAGTTATTGAACAGCTTGGAACACCCTGTCCTGAATTCATGAAGAAACTACAGCCAACAGTAAGGACTTATGTTGAAAACAGACCTAAATATGCTGGATATAGCTTTGAGAAACTATTCCCTGATGTACTTTTCCCAGCTGACTCAGAACACAACAAACTAAAAGCTAGTCAGGCAAGAGATTTGTTATCCAAAATGCTAGTAATAGATGCATCCAAAAGGATCTCTGTAGATGAAGCTCTCTAGCACCCGTACATCAATGTCTGGTATGACCCTTCTGAAGCAGAAGCCCCACCACCAAAGATCCCTGACAAGCAGTTAGATGAAAGGGAACACACAATAAAAGAATGGAAAGAACTGATATACAAGGAAGTGATGGACTTGAAGGAGAGAACCAAGAATGGAGTCATCCGGGGGCAACCTTCTCCTTTAGCACAGGTGCAGCAGTGATCAATGGCTCTCAGCATCACCCATCGTCATCGCCGTCTGTCAATGATGTGTCTTCAATGTCACAAATCCGACTTCGGCTTCGGATACAGACAGCAGTTTAGAAGCCTCAGCGGGACCTCTGGGCTGCTGTAGATGACTACTTGGGCCTTGTGGGGGTGGGAGGGATGGGGAGTCGGTTAGTCATTGATAGAACTACTTTAAAAACAATTCAGTGGTCTTATTTTTGAGTGATATTTTTTCAAAAAGTGTAGAATTCATTTTGTAGTAAAGTAGTTTATTTTTTTTAAATTTCATGTGATGTAATTTAAAGCCTAAGTTGTGTTTTTAAACAGCAACAAAACTGTATTGTATTTTTTTCCTGTAATTAACTATATAATGTAAACCTAATTATTTTATCATGGTTTTAATTTTTTGCATATTTGCTTTATCTTATGCTGCTGATTTTGTTTACTGAATTTGTAAGATTTTGTTTATCAAAGCAACTATTATGTGGTGACTTTGGCCTATATCATGAATTATTTAAGATTTTTATAGTTTTTTATTAGATTTATTTCAGATGTTTATTCATGATGCTATCCTTCAGGGTTATGTGCTTATCCATGAAATAACCCCCGAGGAGTAAGGGAAAATAACCTGTAGCCAGTTATATTCAGGAATAACTACTGTAAATGATGAACGTGTCAAGAGACCTCCCAATATCTACTACTTGCCAATCTTGATTGAGTTACAGCATTTGGTTGGCAATCCTATCTGAATTTTGGCAGAACCCCATCATCTAAATGACAGAATAACTCAGAACATGTTTTTAAAAATCCTGGGTGCATACCACCACCTTCTTAATTTCCCCATCCTACCCAACAAAAAGTCAAGGCATATGATTGATGTATTCTGCACATCTGTGGCATGCTCAAAGCTTATAGTCACATAAAGTTAAGATACTTCATGAATAGTACGTTTCAATGCAGTTAAACAGATGGTTCACTTCTAGCTATGAGTCTGTGTCTATAAATACTGAGCTAATCAGGTCCCGGCAGTGGTCTAGAATCTGGTCTTTCACCTTGTGCAGCCTTGGGCCTCTGGACCTTTCTAGGTCCCTATTTCTTGGAAGATCAGCCCGTTGAACACCAGTTCATGGTGTTTCTGGCCATTTGATTCTACTTTTAACATAATCACATTTATACTAGCTGTCAGGAGGTTCCAAAGCCTACCTAAATTTGTGTAGGTGACATAACTGAGCAATATACCGTTCATCTAAAAGTAGTAGCACACAGCCATATGTAGGATATCATTTTCTAGGGACTGTTTCTTCACAATGAGCAGAGCAGGCATAGTGGTGGTTATTTAGTCTGAGTGTTTGATTTTTTATACCTAATTTCCAATATAACATGCAGTGTGGACATTGAGTACTGTAAGAATGGTGCTGCTCCTGACAACTGTGTGTTAATTGTTTACATTTTATATGTGCAGAATTGTTTCTCTGTAACTGAATTTTTCCTAAGTAAAGTGTCATTGAGGTCTCATTATTTCTGAAATGATGTCTGTAGTGGCCCCAGGCACCTTTTGTTACTGTCTGGAAAGAGGGATTTCATGTGGTGAGTTGGGAAATGCATACTTCCATGAGCGGCAAGGTTCCAGGTAGAAGCCCATTGGAGCTCCTGACCCATCGACGGGAGCAAAAACAGATGCAGCTCAACAAGTGTCTGCACGTTTGCTTGGCAATTTATTCATGTATTTAGTACAAAATTCCTTTTGAGTAAGATATTTTAGGTCATTGTTAATGTGCAATATTTAAGATTAAAATACATTAGTCCTTTTATATACATCGAAATAGTTTAACATGGTTTAAAGTCATAATTTCTTGTCACACCCTTCCCCCCCACACACACTTGATTCCTTTCCTACACGTACAAAATGGTGTGATAATTTTATTAAGCATATTTGAGTTTGAGGCTGCCTCTTGAGTTGTAGAAACACAGGATTGGAGTGAGGATTTTAGCAGAAACTTGAGCATGAATGTGTTCTTATTTTATGTTTGTTTTACAGATAACTTGCTTTGTAGAATAGATTATGTCACTATTGCACTTTAACAGCTGACATGCTTTTATTAGTTTCCCATGTTTTATGTTTGCTTGCTGATGGGCCATCTTTCTTGATACGGATTTTGATTAAGCAAGAAAAACCAGTTCTAACTGGATGATTTGTTGTAAATGCCAGCTCCTACTTGCCAAACATCATGTTTCAGTTGAAGTAAAAAAAAAAAAAAAAACCAAAAAAAAAAAAACTTAATGTAAACTAAAATACTTAACAAAATTATATCCTAAAAGCAAGGTCTGTTTAATGTTGTATGCCCTAGCTTTTTTAAAATATATTGTCTAAATACAACTTACCCTCTTTGCTTAAATCTGTTAAGTTAAATATGTATTAGTACTTTTGTTTTTTTTTAAAGAAATTACAAATAACATTTATGTTAAGCATCACTTATCTAAGCCACCCTATATTGGCTTTTCAGTTTTACTTATACTTAATACATCCACTGTCTTACTGCCAGAAATTTATTTAACTGAGAATTATCATTTGACTTTGTAGGTTAGGAAAGAGACACTGACTCTTTTCTCCATGTCTTCCTGGTTAAAATTCTCTTACCCTCTAATGTATGTTCACCACCTGTAAGATGATCATACTGTTGGGATTGCTTAATTTTAATATTAATAAGTAGAGCTTCTCAACTTGCTGAACGATTCTCATTGCATCATGCCCCTACAGCTGCTGATTGCTAACTCAAGAGAGCGCGTGCACGAGGAGCAAAGGCACAGTGTGTTCACACCAGACTATAAGAGAAGCTTGACTGGGCGGAAAGCAACAGTTAGTTCACTTAGAACTCTGATTACTCTTTCTGCTGCCCAAGTAGATGAGATTGAAGAGTGCACCAGTGTCTGGTAGTGAAATAAGTGGCAAGCAAGGGTGGCTGTTTCCTGGGTTACAAATGCAACTTGGTTTATACTACGGGCCAGTGTCTGCCACATACATGAAGACGTAACTATTCAGTGTTGCCTGGACATTAGCCTGCATAGCATTTGGAGGTAAAAACATAGTGTATTTTCAGAAATACTATTGTAGTTTGTGAGTGTTGCTCATTAGTGACACATTACCTGTAGAGTGGATGCATGATGCCCCGTAAACCCCAGTAAACTCTTACCCCAGCACCACCGTCTGTCATTCACAGCCCTCGTCAACATTGCCTCTTATGGCCTGTTGCATTTCAGTGTGCATCATGTTTCTACTGATCTCTCTTGGGTTTTTCCTGGATCACAGGAAACAAATTTGTCCCAATAGCAAAAAAAGATGAGGTAAAGGGCATTAGAGCAGAAATGTATAGTTTGGAGTAAGATTGGAAAAACTTATGTCCTAATTGATTTCAAAGTAACTGCTCTTAGCTGAAGTGCTCTTAAGGAGAGTCTAGTAAGAGTACCACTTTCTGGCCATTTCTGGTTTTAGATTCTCTTCTTGAAACTTCTGAGAAATATTACCTGTGGATTAGTTTTGCACAATGTTATATTCTCACAATAACTTAAAATATACCTCAAAAGGGGTCCAACTGAAACTAAGGACAATTGGCAAAACAAGCAAGGGTGATGTTTTCCTGATGAACCGGATACCAGCACAAAGGGGAAGGAGACCAACACAGAGAAAAATCAACTCCTACCAAATCAGAGAGTCAGAGCCTCAGAGGCCCCCAACACCGCAGTATTGAAGTAGACCAAAAATGAACCCAACATGCCTCAGGGAAATTTTGCGGACGAGGGGGCGGAAAGAATGTCAGAGTCACATGTTGGGTCATGATATGCAGAGACATTTATTGTACCAATAACTGTGGGCTAACTCCACAATGCACGACCCATTTACATCAACAAAGAGGGTCCAATGGGAGGGGGTAGATCATGGATGAGCCTAAACAATGGTACCAAACTGCCTGTATTTGCTGAAAAGAAAACTAATAAATTAAATTTAAAATAAAATAAAATACAAAAAAAATTAAACTAAGTTTTTATTGAACTACCTCACACTAATTTTCTATGCTTTCCCAAGTAAACTGTTGCCCTTACTGTAGATCTGTACTGAGTGTGAATCATAAATGTGTGTTGAATACTTTCTAGCCAATGTTGACAAAACACCAGGATGTATGGAAAATACATACCTTGCATCAGTAAGAGACACTCACATGTAAAATCTTTCACTGTATATCTTGGAAAATTGTGTTAGATGTGCTTGTTGACATTATTACTGTTTTTGTAACTAGAAACCTGTTCTTTTTTTTTTTTTTTTTTTTTTTTTTTTGGTTTTTTGAGGTAGGGTCTCACTCTGGCTCAGGCTGACCTGGAATACACTATGTAGTCTCAGGGTGGCCTCGAACTCTCAGCGATCCTCCTACCTCTGCCTCCCAAGTGCTGGGATTAAAGGCGTGCGCCACCACGCCCGGCTGAAACCTGTTCTTAATATCAGTCCACTCTTTACATTTTGCAAAAGGAGTAAATCTTAGTAAATTTTACGAAGAAATATATTACTTTTGTAGGCCCAATATTTGATATATTTTTGAGAAGTTGTTGATCTTATAGCTGAATGACGAGGTTAAACTAGAGTAGCTGTCTACCCGGACTATGACATCTATTTTCTCATTACATTTGGTCCTTTCAATGAGTTTTTAAACCTGAAAACCTAAGCATAATAATTGACACTTGCTTTTCTCCTCGTACTTGTCATTCCTTCTCCATCCTCTCCTTCCCGTGTTCCATTTCCTCTCCTTTCCTCTCTAGGCAAAACAAATGGGGCACTTGGTAGGGAATGCTGAGCTCATTATTGTGGGTTTGAGTCATCCATGCCCTGGTCATTAAACATGCACGACTGGAATGTAAACAATGTTCTCTAGTATGTCCACTGGTTATAATATTTTAAATAAAAAAGAAAAAGTGTTATGAAAGTTAAAAAAAAATGTAAGCCAAAATGAACCCTTTCCTCTTATAAGCTGCTTTTTATTGGTTATTTTGTCCCAAAAACAAGAATAAAACTGATACAAATATCTAGGAGTTCAATTGCTGGGAGGAAAATTATGAGTATGTTATTTTTGTATAAATTAAATTTTCTTCTAAGCCGGGCGTGGTGGCGCACGCCTTTAATCCCAGCACTCGGGAGGCAGAGGTAGGAGGATCGCCATGAGTTCGAGGCCATCCTGAGACTACATAGTGAATTCCAGGTCAGCCTGAGCCAGAGTGAGACCCTACCTCGAAAAACCAAAAAAAAAAATAAATAAAAATAAAAAGTTTTTCTTCTAAAGTAATTATAGCATTTTACATTCTACTACCAATGACTGAGCATTTCTGTTTCTTCACATTTTCATTAGCATTTGGTATTATCAATGCTCTAGAGTATGACCATTATAATGAATGCATATCATAATCATTGGTTTAACTTGCATTTCCTTGATGACGTATGATGTGCCTCTGGCTCATTTTCCTAGTTAGGTTGATTCTGTTGTTTATTTGAGTCTTAGAAGTTCTTCGTATATTTTGGGTAGCAGTCCCTTATCTGTTGTTTTGAGTATTTGCTTTCAACCTTATTTTTGGAATTAGGCTCTCTATCTATATCCCAGGCTGTCTTTGAATCATAATACTCTTGCTTCAGTCTCCCCAATAGCTGACATTTCAAACATATGCCATCATACATGAATTGTAGCTTGGTTTTCATTCTATCTTTGCAAATAAGTAAATCTTAATTTTAATATGATTCAGTTTTTCAATTCTTTCTCTTATGGGCTGTGTTTTTTATTTTGCAATTAAAATGTCATTTAAGTCCACCTAAATATATATTTTTAATTGAAAGACTTATTGTGCCAATGGGATGTTTAATTTGCAATATGTAGCTCATCAACTTCAAATCCCTCAATAACAGAAAATAAAATAATATGTGGGAAATAAATAAACTGTAGAAGTACTGCAGTGTGGATAACATATAGGGAAAAGAATTGCCAGAATTTATTTCCAAATAGATCAAATTCATAGTCCCAGAAATACTGGGGAAAGTAATATGGTCTTGTTTGGGCAGCATGCAAGGGAGGCTATGACTTCCCGCACATGGTCTTTTGAAATAAAAGTCCTTTAAATGGGGTTGTATTTCCACACCTTTGAATTTTTCATGAATGACATCTTGCCTGTAAGACATCTTTCCTATTGTCATCATCCTGGTGAACATTACGTTTTTCTTTATGCATATATGTGTGGTGTATGTTCATGTGTGTGCAGTTACACATGTGCAAGGGTGTACATACACATGCATGTGGAGGTCAGAGGATACTTTGACCTTCCTTTCAGGCACTGCACATCATTTTGGAGATAGTCCCTCACAGGCCTGGAGATCTCCAAGTGAGCTAGACCCAGAGATCTGCCTGTCCCAAGCTCCACAGTGCTAGGATAACAAGCATGAGTCACCATATGTGGCATTTTTATGTGGGTTCTAAGGGTCAATCTCAGGTCCTCATGCTTACATAGCAAGCATTTTGCTAACTAAGCCATCTCCCCCACACCCATTTTTCTCTTTGATGGTACTAATCTCTTTAACAATGGCAGCTACTTTATTGATCTGCACCCACCTTATCTAAAACCTTAAATGTATTTACACTTGTTTCCTTGTTAAAGTACATGGGTTCTGGTGTTTTCATATAATTCTGCTCTGCTTTTTGCTTTGGATTCTCACTAGAAAGCCAGCTAAGTACAGCTAGTAATAACCATGTGAGATTCTGAATACTATAATGTCTTGAAATATCCTCCATTACTTTTGAAGTCAGCTAACTCAGATTTTCTGGAATGTAATACAAATGGTCTCTAACCCAATTTTTAAAAGTCTTTATTCTCCTCTGAAACTTCATGAGTACAATTTTTACTGATTTCATGTACACAAAGTCACTATAGCTGGGGTAAAAGGAGAAAAGTCTATATTTACAACTAGTAACAGAGCTTGGCATCATCCATGTGGTAATAGTTTATAGTTTAAGGCATGAAGAATACAGGAGTAATGGCCTTATTGCCATTTGGGCCAAGGTTCAAGAAAAATATATGAAGTCAAACAATGCATAGCAGAGAAGACCCTGCAGGAAGGTCTTTAGAAACTGTGGTGGTTTGATTCAGGTGTCCCCCATAAACCTAGGTGTTCTGAATGCTAGGTTCCCAGCTGATGGATATTTGGGAATTAATGCCTCCTGCAGGGAGTGTATTGTTGGGGGCGGGCTTATGGGCTTTATAGCCAGTTTCCCCATGCCAGTGTTTGGCACACCCTCCTGTTGCTGTGGTCCATCTTATGTTGGCCAGGGGGTGATGTCCACCCTCTGCTCATGCCATCGTTTTCCCCTGCCATCGTGAAGCTTCCCCTCGAGCCTGTAAGCCAAAATAAACCTCTTTTTCCCAGAAGCTACTCTTGGTTGGGTGATTTCTACCAGCAATGCGAACCGGACTGCAACAGTAAAGTGGTACCTAGGAGTGGGATTGCTGCTAGACACCTGACTGTGTGGCTTCAGCCTTTTGGAGCTGATTTTCAAGAGGAATGTGGAAGGAGTTGAAACCTTGGCCTAAGAGATGCCTTGCAGTGCTGTAAGTACAGCTTGATGGTCTATCCTGGTCAGAGCTGAAAGACCTGAAGGCAGTAAGAACTATGGACTGTGAGGTATGGCTTATGAGGGTGAGAAAAAGCTTTGCCTGGACTGGGCTAGCAGTTTGTGTGAGAAGCTTGCTCGTGTGCCCATGTCCTGAGAAGTTGTGCAGGGTTGCTTTGCGTAGAAATGAACTGGTGTGTGCAGAGGGATATGGCACAGAAAGGAAAATCTTTGGGTGAACTGCTGCCCGTTCAGCTGCAACAGAGAGATTACAACCTTTGAGACTGGGCTAGCTGACCTGTGCTAGGGCAACAAGAAGAATGTAGACTCTTTTGAAGGGGCCTGAATGCTCAAGGAGTGTCCTGTTCTTCAAAGTCTGCTTTATTCCCCCCTGGATTAACAAATTGGCACCCTACCTGGTATTGTGGAGTATAAGAAATGCTGGAAAAAGGGTCATTGAGTTTGCAACACGGTCTTGTGTTTTGGAAATGGCCTTGAAGATGGACCGTGGCTTGCAGTGGAGACCCAGTGGAGATGCCAGGACCATATGGCTGCCGAGGAGCTGCCGGCCCAGGTGAAGTTTCCCAGGACTGTGAGTAGCCTAGCTGGAGGGGCGGAATTGGAATGCCAGAGACTTGTTGCTGGTTAGAATTATCGGACTTGAAGATTTGTCACTGGTTTGAGTTGCTGGACTTGAAGCTACAGAGTTTGATATTTGCCCTGGTTGTTTTAAATCTTGTATTGGTTGAATGTTTCTTTGCTATGCCCAATGCCATCTATTGCAGTGTGAGTATTTATTCTGTGCCATTCTGGGTTTTTTAAGGTTATTTTTTTGGTATTATGGCTCAGTTAAAAGATCTTGAACTATGGGGATGTATGAACATCATTGAGATTGATAAAAACTATGGGGACTTTTAAAGTCAGACTGAATGCATTGTATTTTACATCATGTATGGATATCAGTTTATGGGGGCCAGGGGCGGAATGTGGTGGTTTGATTCAGGTGTCCCCCATAAACCTAGGTGTTCTGAATGCTAGGTTCCCAGCTGATGGATATTTGGGAATTAATGCCTCCTGGAGGGAGTGTATTGTTGGGGGCGGGCTTATGGGCTTTATAGCCAGTTTCCCCATGCCAGTGTTTGGCACACCCTCCTGTTGCTGTGGTCCATCTTATGTTGGCCAGGGGGTGATGTCCACCCTCTGCTCATGCCATCGTTTTCCCCTGCCATCGTGAAGCTTCCCCTCGAGCCTGTAAGCCAAAATAAACCTCTTTTTCCCAGAAGCTACTCTTGGTTGGGTGATTTCTACCAGCAATGCGAACCGGACTGCAACAGAAACCAATATGTTAAGCTGTGAACATGAAGCTACTTTACAGAATGTTAGAGAAGCCAAGGATGTGGAACATGAGCTGAGAAACACTGCAAGCTCTGAGTTCTGAGTCCAAATGTGTTCGACAAAAACAAGATGATAGGATTGTGGTTATTCATGCTTGCTGGAGTCCAGATAATGCCATCACATACCCTCAATGACAAGTAGCTTGGCACATTTTAGGACTTTCCCTTCTGGGTTTCAGTCTTTCCTCATTATCCTTTTGTTCCTTGTTTTGGAAAGGGAATGTTTGTGCCATTGTATATTAGAGGTATGTAATTTGTTATTATTATACCTTACAGATTATACCATAATTATACCATAATTTACAGTTTGCTTTGAGTCCCAGAAAAGACCTTGGACTTTGGACTTTGAACTTTGGAAGAGTGTTGAGACTACTAAGACTCTGGGTATTTTTGAAGCTGGATTGAATGCATTTTGTATAATGAGCTAGTAGGGGCCAGGGTGAAATGTTATGGTTTGAATGTGAAATATTCCCCATAGGATCATAGGTTGAACTTTTGGTGCACAGTTGGTAGTACTATTTGGGGAGCTGGAATCTTCAGGTTGTAGGGTCTAATTGGAGGACGTAAGTCACTGGATGGATATAACTTAGCTCTGATTCCAGCCTGATCTCTTTCTGTTTCTTGCCTAGGGCCAAAATGAGAAGCCACTGCTGCAAGCTCCTGACACATGGATCAACTAACTCTACCTAACATGCCTTCCCTACTGTGATGTGTCTTTACATAGTAAGCCAATATAAAACTCTTTCCTTTCTTAAGGTGCTTCTGTCAGGAATTTTGCCAGTATGAGGTTGTATAGCCATAGCAAGAATGAACACCCTTCTCTTTATATGATGTTAGCCCAAAGGCTTTTAGTAAATTGAAGAAGTTCTCCTTTATCCATAGAGGAGTGGGAACTATCATGATGAGTACATGTTGTATTTTGTCAAATGTGCTATCCACTTTCCTTGACATAATCATTTGATTTTTTTTCTTTGACTTACTGATATGCTACATTACATTATTGAATATTATACAGTCAGTCTTGCATACTTGGGATAAATTTCATTCAGTGATTTTATATAATATTTTTACACAATGTTGGATTCAATAATTTGTAATATTTTATTAAGGTTTTTACATGTGGGTTCATGAGAAACACTAATTTGTAATTTTCTTATATTTTTGTCTGACTTTGGTATCCAGGTGATATTTGTCTCAAAGAATGTGTTAGGATAGATCCCCTCTGTTTCTATCTCCCTAAAGAATTGGCACAGTTCTTCCTTAAATGCTTAGTAGAACCCATCCTAACCTGGTACTTACTGCTATAGAAGATTTTACTTCCTGAAATTTTCTGAATCCATTTATTTAATAAGCATAGGCTTTTTCAGCCTATTTATGTTTGTGTGAATGTTTAATATATGTGATGTAATATATCGGGGCATTTATCTTATGTCATCAAATTTATGGGCAGATTCTTCATAGATATCTTTGACTTTCCTTCTAATGTGCATCTTACACGAAGCAGAGTCCCTGCTTAATTTACTAATATTAGTAACATGTGTCTTCTCTAAGTTTTCTTAGTTTGTCTGTGTGGCAGCTCATGAAAATTTATTATTTATTCAAAGATAACTTATATAACTTGACTTACTTTGCCTATTTCTTGTTTTCAATTTCACTGATTTCTCTATAATTTATTTATTTTCTTCTGTTCTCTCTTTCTCACTCTCTATATGCATATATATATATATATATATATATATATAAATTTTATTAAATTAAATTTATTAAATTTATTTGTAAGTTAGTTTAGAGAAAAAATATGTGTTCTTCTTGCCTTTAATCTTATTAACATTCTCTAGGACCACATGTAAAATTTAGGATTATCAAATGTTATTTAAAGGCAGATTAGCCACTTTCACAGAACTCTTTGAGTTCTACATGTTGTTTGTTTGTTTTGAGGTAAGGTCTCATTCTAGCAAAGGCTGACCTGGAATTCACTATGGAGTCTGAGGCTGTCCTCCAACTCACAGTGATTCTTCTACTTCTGCCTACAAAGTGCTGGGATTAAAGGCCTGTGCCACCATGCCTGGAGAGCTCTACATGTATTGATTACAATATCACGTGGTTTCTGTTTATATATTTGTTATAGAAATTGGCATCTGTGTCAGTCTGGTCTAGCAACAGAGTAGTGATATGCTCAAATGACTTTGGAAAATGGACATTTCCAAAATAGGAAAAGGTGCTAAAGAGCACAGGGATAATAAGGTGATGATATTTGTATGCCAAAGTTACCACCTCAAATCCTTTAATAGGCCAATATATAAGATAGTCATTTTCCTGCCTTAACTGATCTCAGATATCATTATTTTATTTATTCCTTGACAACTTCATAAGTTGTGACCAAGAGGACAGTATCAGAATTGGTGATGGTTTGAATGTAATTTGTCCCTTATAGCTTCATATCACTTCATGTGTTTGAGCTGCTGGTGGTGCAGTTGAGGACGGCTTTGGAGCCTTTAGGAGGAAGTCTTCTGGAGTCTTGGTGGAGGAAGTATGTCACCAGGAGTGAGGCTTTGGGGTGTTACAACCTAGCCTTGCTTGCTGTACTCAGTTCACATTTGCTAGTTTTTCCATGTTGTTGTGAAGATATGATGCCTGGATATATGCTCCTGCCATGCTTTCTTTCCCGCATTAGACTCCTTGAAACTACAAGTTGAAATAAACCCTTTACTTCCATAAACTGTTTCTGGTCAGGTGTTTTGTCTCAGCAAGTAGAAGATAACTGCTGAAGAACCACACAGATCTAAGCTGTTATTTTGTTCCTAGGAGAGATTTCAACATCACCTGGTTTCCTTTCTGCCTTGACAAATGCATGGCATCTTGCAAAGCATTGACAATATCTGTAGGGTTAACAAAATTTGCCAGAGGCCTATAGCCAGGTCAGTTAGTGGGATTTTGTGAACATCATCTATCTATCTAAACTTTAAGACTTTTCTTACAACTTTAGTTCATAGTCTCTAAGCTAAATTTACTTCTTTCTTTAATAAACATAATTTTTTAAGTTCAGAAGGAAAAAAAGAAGAATTACTTTCTTTGAGAGATGTAAGCATTTGGGATAGACTTCAAAGTGGTTTTTGAATACAGAGATTGGAAAGTACAGGAAGAGAATGAGAGAGGAGAGGCAATATACCACATAATGCAGCATAAAACTTATAATGAAGGACTCCTACTGTTTGCACACTTTGTCCTCCAAGAGTTCCTGTGTGGAAGGCTTGTCCTCAGCATGTGAGTTTTGAGATGGACAACCCTTGAGAGATAGACTCTACTGGGAAGCGTTTTAGTTACTAGAGATGTGCCCTCAGAACAGATCAAAGCAATTCTCAGCATCCTAGTTAGTTTTAACAAGAGTGAATTGTTATTAAAAAGTGAAACTGGGCTGGAGAGATGGCTTAGCAGTTAAGTGCTTGCTTGTGAAACCTATGGACCCCGGTTCGAGGCTCGATTCCCCGGAACCCATGTTAGCCAGATGCACAAGGGGGTGCACGTGTCTGGAGTTCGTTTGCAGTGGCTGGAAACCCTGGCATGCCCATTCCTTCTCTCTCTCTATCTGCCTCTTTCTCTCTGTCACTTTCAAATAAATACATAAAAATAAACAAAAAAAGTGAAACTGACTCCTTGTTTTAAAAAATATTTTATTTACCTATCTATTTTATGAGAGAGAGGGAGGGAGAGAGGAAAAAGCAGATAAAGAGAGAATGGGAGTATTATAGTCTCTAGCCACTGTAAAGGCACTCTAGACATATGTGGCGCTTTGTGCATCTGGCTTACATGGATACAGGGGAATCGAACCTGGGTACTTAGGCTTCATTGGCAAGTGCCTTAACTGCAAAGCCATCTCTCTAGCCTCTTGACTTCTTATTGATCCTGGTTTCCTATATCTCCACTTAATCTCTTCTTCCCATGTGTGCCTTGTGCTCCCACCATGATGTCATCACATATGATGTGATGCAGTCACAAAAGTCCTCACCAGAAGAGAGCAGATGTTTATTACCATGCTTCTGAGTCTTAAAAGCAAAACAAAACAAAAAAAAACTCATTTCTTTCTTTATTCCTCAGATTCAGATATTTTCTTAACAATGAAAACAGACTAAGATAGATGCACTATAGATAATTACACTGAGATTCCAACCTATCCTGTCTAGATAGAAGTAAGAGTTCTGTGTATCATGTGTGGAGAGGCAGGCTGACTTGCATGATAAATGATAAGGGAAAATAGCACCCTCTCTTTAGAAAAATATCATGATCCTCATCTTAGAAGTGTTTTTCTTAGGAGAAAAATAATCTCATGACCACCATACTGTGGGTTCCTCTGTCCTCCAGGACGTAGCCATGGTCCCCTGAAGGTGCCCAGGCAATCGTGGTGGGTGAGCGCTTGACAACAGAATATAGCTGAACAGGTCTCTAAGTTTATTGTCATGGAAATGGGTTTATAAGCATCTGAGGGTGGGGGAAAAAGTCATAAGTGGGTTTAAATGCTGCTAGCCTCCAGCATGTAGGCAATGGCAGGGGTCAGGTGATCTAGGGTCTCAGGGGGATGGGCTGTGTGAAGGGTGATAAATCATTTTCTAGGCAACTGGCCAAAGGTTACAGGGCTATGGGCAGAGCTTAAGTTCAGATGTGCTAGGCTTGGAAAGGGAGTGGCCTCCTGTAGCCTGGGGGTCTTTAGCCATGCCCAGAAGCCCAGGCCCCTCTCCTGAAGGCTCCAATCTGTGCCTGGCAGTGCCTGACACCATGCGACATTTACATTTTTTTTTTTTAAATTCTTTTGAGGTAAGGTTTCACTCTAGCCCAGGCTCACCTGGAATTCACTATGTAGTCTCAGGATGGCCTTGAACTCACAGTTTTCCCCCTACCTTTGCCTCCTGAGTTCTGGGATTAAAGACATGCACTACCATACCCAACATTACATTTTCTTAAGTGGTTTAGCTTCTAAAAGTCTTAGAGTTAAATATTGACCCATATGCAGAAAACATATAGGTGTCCATAAACAGTAACTAACTCTGTAGAACACAAGATTGTGTTTTATGAAATAAATTCACTCTTGATTGTACTTTAGATTGCTTTCATTTTTACTGTTTTTTGTCTTTCTTACTCTGCATATTTTACGTAATAATTTGACCTTCTGAACTTTATACATGTTCATAAGTATCCCTAAATACTTTCTTGAATAAAGCAAGGTACAAATAAGTCCATAAATTATATAGCCAAATGATATGATTCATAAGAAGTTATGCTGTTGTTTATAAGGCTTTCACAATCAAACCCCATGGATCTATCTATGGTGAAAGACAGCCAAAGCTTTTCAATTTAAGTATCTATGACCAAGGAACTTGATACTCTTCTGATGTTATCTTAAATAACCCTCAAAGTAGTCTCATAAGCTCGACATTCATTTTCATTTATCATACATGAGAACATCAAGTTTGAGTGATTGCATTAATGTAATGTCTTAAATATTATGGTAGAAAATAGCAGGCTTTCTAATTACAGAAACTTGTACTCAAAACTCAGGTCTTAGTTCTCAATAGCTTGTTGAGATTGTTACGTACACTTCTCTGAAATTCAACTTCCCACTGCACAAAGGGTTAAATTACATGAGTGCACTAGGATACTATCTATGTTCCTTCTCTCCTTTATAAGATTATTTCATTAAGTGATGTGAGTCAGGTGTGAATCCATTCTCTGTCCTTTTAAAATGAGTGTGAGTACCAGAAATTACATTTCAGAAATTTCACCCTGGGCCAGTGAGAAATGAATATTAGCCTTGTTGCTGGTTTGGCTCATTTAGTGCATAAATATTTGCGGAGCACATACTATGTAACAAGCAATGTCTATGGTCCTGAATACTTAGTCCCTCAGTGTGAGATGTTTTACACATTCTTACAAAGAAGCTATGGAAGACTTCCAGTCAATATGGCTTCTTCCTAACCAAGCCACAACTCCTGGGAAGGAGAGGCAAGGCATGAAGAGTTCACTGGGTTTTTAGGGAAGAGGAATCTCTAATAGATCACCAGTGGGAGGGTACTGAAGGGGAAAAAAGAAAATCAGCTGATTCCCATGCACTTGGGTAACCCACCCAGACCCCCAACTCCCCACCCCACAGGCAGCCATCTTAGCCAGGGTAGCAGCCTCAGGATACTCCTGTACTAACTGCAGGCAAGGAACTCAGGCCATAGTAGTCCACCTGAGCCACTGGACACAGGTGATCACCTGGGTCCCCCTGTCTGCTGGGGTCCCCCTGTCTGCCCACCAGCCCGTGCTTCATCAGATCCTGTATGATCCACTCCGCCCCCCTGTAACTAGGACCCTATCTGTTCTGCTCCACCCCCCATGACTTTGGACCCTCTCCATTCTGCCCCACCCCCTGCAACATCAGTCTCTCTCTGCTTTTCCCCACCCCCCAGGATTTTGAATTCTCTCCGCTTTGTCCCACCACCCTGCAAATTTGAACACTCACCATTCTGCCCCACTTCCCCATGACTTCAGACACTCTCTGTCCCACCCTGCCCTTGGGACTTCAGATCCTCTCCTTTCCAACCCACCTCCTCCACAGTGACTTTGGACCCTCTCCACTTAGCCCTGCCTCTCCCATAACTTCCAACACTCTCTGCTCTGCTTCACCTTCCCATGACTTTGGACCCTCTCTGCCCCATCCCGCACCTTCTGGGCACTAGTTCCTGCTCCTGTGAAATGGCACCACTTCCCAGCTCATTGTGAAGACAGTCCCATTCTCCCTACCAACACACTGTGATGTGCAGACCACAGTGCAAAAGGAATAAAATAAAAAATCAAATGCAAGTAAATCCATTAAGATCACCCAGTCCTATAATGGATGTCACTAATCAAAATATAGAAGAGACTCTATGATCAGAACCCAAAATGAAGTTATGAGTAATGCAACCCTGACCAAGCTACTGGTAGAACTTGCAGAAAAGCAACAAAGGACTAATAATCGTGTGGATACTGCCATCACTAGACTAGATCTAATAGATAAGAAAATAGATGCGTCCAAAAACAGTAAAAGGATATGAAGGAAAGCCAAAAAAAAAAAAAAAAAAAAGAACCTCAAAAACCAGTTGGATATGCTAAATGAAGAGATAAAGAAATGCAAGGATGAATTCCAAGAAGCATCAAGAAAATCAGAAAATGATATGAAAAGGGAACTTGACAGAGGGATAGAAACCATTAATGGAAAAAATAGTAGAAAATTAAAATCTAATTTAAAAAGCCCAAAACTCTCAAGAATAGAGTCAGCTACACAGAGAATAGAAACTCAGATCTGGAAGACAAAACAGAAGGAACAGTCTGAGAGTTCATAAGCTTCAATAAGTTCAAAAAATTCTGTGAACAGAACAAGAGGGAATCGTGGGATACCCTTAAACATCCTAAAATTTGGATCATGGGACTATCAGAGGGGAAAAACTCAGACCAAAGGCATGGAGAACTTTTTAAAATAAAATTATTGAAGAAAATTTTCCCACTTTTTCAAAAGAAAGGCACATCAAAATACAAGAAGCTAACAAAACTCCAAATAGATTGGACCAAAGGAGGAACCCTCCAAGACATATTTTCTTTAAGACTTTAAATATTGACATCAAAGAGAACAATGCTAAAAGCAGCTATACAAAAACAGAACATCATATTCAAAGGTAACCCAATCAGAATTCAGACTTCTCAATGGAAACCCTGAAAGCCAGAAGGGCCTGTAATGGGACACTGCAAACTCTAAGAATCTATGGCTTCCAACCCAAACTACTTTACTCTACCCAGCAAAAGTATCCCTTATAATAGATGGTGAAAGAAAAACTTCCCATGACAAAACTCAGCTTTACAACTATATGAACACAAAAGCAAACATACAGGGAGTATTTCAGGAAATTCTACACACAGAAGAATCAAATAATCAACTTCAAGTATACACAAGAAGCAGATCACATTAATCATACTCAGAGCAAGCACATAAAACTTCAAAGTCCATGAAAACACCAAACCACTAAAACCAACACAATATGGCAGGTATCAAATCAAACCTCACAGTCATTACCCTAAATAAAAATTACCTTAATTAACCCATCAAGAGACACAAGTAACATGGTAGACCTAGAAACCAAACAGCACACCACACATTTAAACAATAAATGGGTAGTGGATGAAATAAAAACTTAAGTTGCAAAATTTCTGGAAATGAATGAAAATGAGAACACACCAGACCAAAACTTATGAGACACAATGAAGGTGATCCTCAGGGGACAGTTCATAGCACTAAACACCTTCATAACAAGGACAGAGAGTTCCCAAATCAATAACCTAACCATCCACCTAAAGGCACTGGAAAAACAAGAAGAGTCCAACCCAAAAAAGCTCCAGATGGGGAAAAAAAAATTAATAAAGATCAGAGCAGAAATTAATGAATTGGAAACTGAGAAAACAAGTTAGAAAATTCATGTAACAAAGAGTTGGTTCTTTGGGGAAAAAAAATAAACAAGATTAACAAACCCCTAGCCAATTTGATCAAGAAAAAAAAAAAAAAAAAAAAAGATGCTTCAAGTTAATAAAATTATAAAAGTAAAAGGAGAGACCACAACACATGATCAAAATTGGGGAAATCATTAGGTCTTTCTTCATAAACCTCTGCTGAAAAAAATAAAATAAAATAAAAAGTGGATAATATTGAGGGAATGAATAAATTCCTAGACAAATACTATCCACCAAAGCTAAACTCAGAGCAGATTAACCTCCTAAGCAAACCTATCACACCCATGAAGATTGAAAAGGAGGCTGGAGAGATGGATTAGTGGTTATGCGCTTGCCTGTGAAGCCTAAGGACCCTGGCTCGAGGCTCAATTCTTCAGGACCCACATTAGCCAGATGCACAAAGGGGTCCCAGCATCTGGAGTTCGTTTGCAGTGGCTGGAGGCCCTGGCGCACCCATTCTCTCTTTCTCTCTCTGTCTCTTTGTCTCTCTGTCTGTCACTCTTAAATAAATAAATTAAAAAATTTAAAAATAAAGATTGGAAAGGTAATCAAAAAACTCCCCAAAAAGAAGAGTCTAGAAACTGATGGTTTCTCAGCTGAATTCTATCAAACCTTTATGGAAAGAACTGAAACCAATCTTTCTCAAACTGTGCCACATAATCAGAGAGCATGGAAAGCTCCCCAACTCCTTCTATGAAGCTAGTATTACTCTAATACCAAAACCAGGCAGAGATGCCACAAGAAAAGAAAACTACAAGCCTATTTCCTTGATGGGCTTAGATGCAAAGATCCTGAAAAAAATCCTCACAACTGAATCCAACAACACATCAAAAGCATTATCTATCTTGATCAAGTGGGCTTTATCCCAGGAATGCAGGTATGGTTCAACATAAGGAAATCTGTCAATATAATACATTACATAAAAATGTATAAAACCAAAAACCACATGATCATTTCAATAGAGGCAGAAAAGGCCTTTGACAAAATACAACATCACTTCATGATCAAAACATTGGAGAGAATTGGAATGGTCGGTCAGTTTATATCACATCATAATAAAGGCTATATATAAAGCTCCTTAAGCCCAAATAGTACTTATTGGAGAGAGACTAAAGAAATTCCCACTGAGATCAGGAACAAGACAGGGGTGTCCACTTTCACTTTTGTTCTTCCATATGGAAGGTCTAGCTCAAGCATTAAGACAGGAGAAGTAAATAAATAAAAGGGATACAATTTGGAAAGGAAGATGTTAAGTTAGCTCTATTCGCAAACAACATATTGCTATACGTAAGAGACCCAAGAACCCCACTCCAAGAAAAAAGGTGATGAACTCCTTCAGCAAAGTAGCAGGATACAAAATCAATGCACAAAAATCAGTAGCCTTTCTATATGCAAATGACAAAGATACAGAGAAATAAGCGACACTGTCCCATTTTCAATAGCAACAAAAAAGTAAAGTAACTTGGATTAACATTAACCAATGAAGTGAAAGATCTATACAATGAAAACATAAAAACACTCAAGAAAGAAACTGAGGAGGACTTGAGTAAATGGAAAGACCTCCCATGCTCCTGGATAGGCAGAGTCAACATTGTGAAAATGGTAATCCTACCGAAGATAATGTACAGATTTAATGCAATTCTAACCAAAATCTCAATATTGCTCTTCACAGGGATAGAAAAAAATGATCTCAAAATTTATATAAAAATGCAGAAGGCCTCAGATATCCAAGCATATCCTCAGCCAAACAAGCACCTCTGGAGGCATCACCATAAATTATCTATAGCTATATTACAAAACCATAGTAATAAAATCAGCCTGGTACTGGCATAAAAACAGGACTATTAGACAGACATGGTGGTGCACGCCATTAATCCAAGCACTCGGGAGGCAGAGGTAGGAGGATTGCCATGAGTGCAAGGCCACCCTGAGACTACATAGTTAATTCCAGGTCAGCCTGAGCCAGAGTGAGACCCTACCTCAAAAAACCAAAATAAACAAACAAACATACACAAAAAATAGGAGTATAAATCAATGGAGTAGAATCGAGGACCCAGACTTTGGTCAAGTAACTACAGCTACTTGATATTTGAACAAGTCCCTAACAATATAGGCTGAAAAAAAGACAGCACCTTCAACAAATGGTGATGGACAAACTAGATAACCATACACAGGAAATTGAAACTTCATCCACACATCTCAACATGCATAAAAATCATGTCCAAATGGATCAAAAACTTCAACATGAGACCAAAAACTTGGCTACTCCTGGAAGAAAATATAGGAGGAAAATTCCATGACATAGGAATGGGAAAAGACTTCCTGAACAAAACCCTAGTAGCACAGAACCTTAAACAATCACTCAACCAATGGTTTCTTATGAAGCTGAAACATTTCTTCACAGAAAAACATACCATTAGCAGAGCCAGTAGATTACCCACAGAATGGGAGAAAATATTTGGTGAATATCCAACTGACAGAGGCCTAATTTCTAGAATCTACAAAGAACTCAAAAACACAAACTATAAAAGTCAAACAATCTACTCACAAAATGGGGCAAAGAACTGGATAGGCAGTTCACAGAAGAAGAAATACAAATGGCAAATACACACTTAAGAAAATGTTCACCATCCCTAATAATCAGGGAAATGCAAATTAAAACAGCTAGGATATTCCATGTTACCCCGGTGAGGATAGCAAACATCAAAAAATCAAATGAAAATAAATGCTGGCAAGGATGTGCAGAAATAGAAACCCTCATCCACTGTTGGTGCAAATGTAAGATTGTACAATTACTTTGGAAAGCAATGTGGAGACTCCTAAAAGAGCTGCCTATAAAGTTTCCAGAAGACCCAGTTATTCCCTTTCTGGTCATGTACCCTAAAAGCTCCACACCTCAGTTCAGAGAGATTCAACCATCTTTATAGCTGCTCAATTCATAATAGCTAAGAGCTGGAATCAACCCAAGATGTGAATCATTAGATGAATGGATAACTAAGATGTAGTATATCTACACAATGGAATTCTACACAACAGTAAGGAAAAATGACACAATGAAATTTGAAGAAAAATGTTCGAACTTGGAACAGATCATTCTCAGTGAACTTTCCCAATCACAGAAATATAATTGCTACATAATCTCACTCATCTATAGCTCCTAACCTGAATCTACCCAAATTCCTAACATACCTAGCAATCATCATGAGGACTGGACACTGGGGGGAGGGGAGCAGAGGGTGGGAGCAGGGGGCACAAAACTGGACCAAAACAGCAATGATACCATAAAATTCTACATCCTAAAAGACAGACCAAATGGTTGAACCTTCAACCAGGCCCTTAAAGGGAACACCTGATTCACAAGGCCCTAAAGAGGGTATAATAAAAACTGACCTTTATCTCCTCCTGTTTCTGTTTCTCTCTCTCCTTTTTCTCTCTCAACTCTCTATTTCTTTTAAGTCACTTATATTTTTCTTCCTTCTCTTCTTGGGTGCTGACCTAAAACTCCCAGTACCAGCAGGTGGGTATCATCCACACTGAGGTTTTGTTCAGAGAGACTTACAAGGTTTCCCAAAAGAAGACAGATTTCTGTCAGAGTGCTTGATGACCCACCAAAGGTTTGTGGTAAGATCCTACTGCTGAAGACATCATACGCTGTTGACATGTAATATGAAGTGACATGGCTTGATGCTGGAAGGGACTCAGTCCCCAAACAGTTGGCATGCCTAATACTGGAAGCTGCTACATGAGCCACTAGGAGAAAATGACCAATATTTGTACAAGCAACTCATGTACTTAGCAGCAAACAACCTGGTGTGATGTTCACACAAGTGTAATAGTGGTGCACAAGTCATGGTGAGGAATCAACTGCTCTTGATTTGGCTAACTGATCTGCTTAGTGGCATGGATCCCATAGCTGGAGCTGGGAAACAATTCAGCACCATATCCAAAATAGAGCCAACTCTCCATTATTAAGCTCACACCAATTGTGGGCTACAAATGGGCCTATACCTGTTAAGCTTTCTCTAAAAAATAATGTTTATCACATTTATCTTGTGCTAACTTTACTCTCTGTTGGAGAATCTGCTTCTCTTTTTCATATAGACATAGATCCTAAGGAGAGAACCACCCCATCATACCTCAAAATGGCCCCAGCTGAAACTAAGAGTAATTTGGAAAACATGGAAGAGGGTTCTTTTCTTGGCAAACTGGGTACCAGCACAATGATGAAGGCAATAGACACACAGAGCAATCAACCCCTACCAAACAAGATATCTAGAGACACAGAGGCTCACAAGATCTCAACACTGAAGCAGACCTGAAATGAACCCAACATGGCTCAGGGAAATTTGCCAAAGAGGGGGTGGAAAGAATATCAGAGCCACACTTTGGGTCATGATATGCATAGATATTTCCTCCTACACAAAAGTGATGGCTAATCCCATAATGCAAGACCCACGTACCCCAACAAGGAGGGTCCCTGTTGCGGGGGGGGGGGGAGGACATGGAGGAGGGTGACAATGGTACAAACTTAATTGTATTCCTGAGTAAAAACAAAAAAAGTGTCATAAAGGGAACTGGTCCATTTGCTCAAAAAAAAAAAAAAAAAAAAAGCCATTGAATAGGTAATGACAGTAACATATAAGTTTCCAGCATCAAATTAATTACCCCTCTCCTCATTTTGGGGGAAGCTATGATACCAAGAAAGAACCTCAGCAGTTCTGCCTTGAGCCAGCAAGTTATGATTCACTGTATCACATATTTTATGAAGTCCACCCTAAGTACCAAGTAGACAAACAGATACAAGGGGTTTTACTTAAATTCTGATGCTTCCCTGTGCTGCTTCTCCCTATACAATTCTAGGAATACATTGCTCACAGGAGAGTTTGGGGAGGTGTGGGAATGTGAGAAGCAGGTTTATTTCTCACCCCTTCTGAGTAACTATTTTGATCATTAATCCATACAGATCACTGCCTCTGGTTTTACTCCACTGTCTCTGTTTCTCACCTGACTCTTAGGTGGTCTGTATCCATACCTCTTTACCTCAGTCATCTCTGAGAGTCATTCACTGTGTTATATGACATGGTTCATCGGTGAGAATGGTAGTGACCCTCATTAACTAGCACCTAGTAGTTCTAAAGCATCAAAGAAGGCAGGACACATGTCTGAAAAAAAATGAAGGGATATTTCATCATGGGGTCATGTCTGGAGTCAAGTGGTTGCTGCCCAGAGGAGGGGAGATTCCTTCATCTTCATAGACCGTTACTTACTGGGAAGTGGCTATGATCCACTAACGAGGCAAAAACAACTTTTTTACTTTTTATATGCTCTGAAATCCATGTATCTTGTACTCTCCAGGATATTTTGTATCATCTGTGTGGTGGTTTCAATTAGATGTCCAACTTAAACTCATGTGTTTTGAATGCTTGGTTCACCACTGATGGTAATTTTGTAAGTAATGTCTTGCTGGGTGAGATATGTTGTTGGGAGTTGGATTAGGGGTGAAATAGCCAGCCCCCCTTGCTAGAATCCATATTGCTCTCCTGCTGTGCATTTTCACTTGCTTTAGAAGAGGTGATATCCAGCCTCCTCTCATAGTATGTTTTACCCTGCCATCTTGAAGCTTTCCTTCAAGACTGCAAACCAAAATAAAGTTTTCCTCCCATCAGCTGCTTTTGGCTTATCCCCACAATGAGACAGTAACTGCAACAATCCGTCTTCAGAAACTATCTGGAAAAAGCCCTGGGGTGCCCCTTCTCTCTCTCTCTCTCTCTCTCTCAAATAAATAAATAATAAAATATATTTTTTAAAAGTCAGCCAATAGAAAAGGAGCTTCATGCTCAGTCCAAGTCTGAGTTCTGCATGTCCTGCAATCAAATCAGGCCATGTATTCAGCAAACAGGGTGTTATCATCCAGTACTGGCATGCAATCAACAGCAGTGGCAATAGTCTTTTTTTCTTTTTAAATCTTCGCAGACTTCACTGGCCAAGAAATTTTAGGAAGGTTGTATATTCCTGATACTGAAGTTTTCCTTTAACAAGCTCATGGATTATAGAAATGCCTTTCTCACTTGTGGAGGGTACTTTCTTTTAAACTCCTAAATTGCTGTATTTATAGTCCTTCCATATGATTTTACAATTCTGTAATACACTCAAAGATTAGCATTATATAAAGAAAAACCTTTTTACAGAGGGGGGCAGGATTTCTGAAGGCCCACCCTTATTTATACCAAGTAAATGTTAGTTCATGTTAGGAGTCAGAAGCTAAGGGGATGGTTGTGGTTTGAATAAAAATGTCCATGCCCCCTCTGTTTGAACAGTTGGTCCCCAGTTGGTGGTTCTGATTGTAAATGTTGTGTGGACTTCAGGAGTTGGAACTTTGCTAGAGGACGAGGGTTACCAGGGTTAGGCCTTGAGGTCTTATAACCCACTTTCGGCTCTTCCTCTGATTTCTCATCTGCTGATGAGACCTGATAAACTCTAGTCCTGCACGCTCCATGCTTCCCTGCAATGATTCAAATTCTCCTTGAAACTATAGGCCAAATTAAATTCTTTACTTAATTTGCTTCAGGCCAGGTATTTGTTCACAGTAACAATAGAGTTATTGATACACGATACTAAACAAAAAGTATTAGTAAGGGAGTGAGCAAGATAGCGACTGCCTAGCTGCGCTGCAGATACCGGGGAAAGAAAGGCAAGAAATTAAGGGTTATCAGGGTCTTCTTGCCAGTGGGAGGGCACAGAGTGGGGAAAAACAGGGAAGCATGCATCCCCCCTCGGGTGGGTAGTTTACACTCACACATGCAGCCGCCGTGCCCCGCCCCCAGTGCCCCGTGCACCGCACCCCGTGACCCGTGCTGCGCGGCTGTGCTCTGATTGTGCGCCCGCCAGCCCATCAAGCGCACACCAGCCTGCTGCGCTGACGTGGGGACCTCGGCCGTTGTGCTCTGATCGTGTGCATTGGCCAGCCAAGCTGTGCTCGGGTTGCACACCTGCAGGGGCCACCTCTGCCATGATTGGGTGGCTGCCAGACCCCCTGCTGCTGTGCTCCAATCTCTTGCCCACCAGCCAGCCTCTGCTGTGTCCTGATCTTGTGCCTGCATCAGCTGCCTCTGCACTACAATTGCATGTGCAGCAGGCCCAGTCCCACAGCAAGGGCCACACAAGGCCACACTTAGTCACTAGCACCAGGTGCCATCCCCTACCTGTCCGTTGCCACCCATCCCCCACTCCCCTGAGGCGGGAAAGTGCAGACTGTTGGCAGGTCCCAGGGTTCCCAGCCAGAGTTTGGGCAGCTTCAGGGCTTGCTACCTCAGTCCCCTTTCAAACTAGAAGGCAGGCAGCTTTGGTGAATTACTGGGTGAGAATTCAGGCAACTTTGGCACCCCTGTCAGGCAATAGATAGGCAGCTTTGGCAAGAGAGAGAAAAAAACCCAGACTGCTTGCAACTGCCCCAGGCTGCCTTGGATTCTCATTGAGCTACAGCCCAGGCTGCTCCACCCACCTACCTGCCCATACACTGACATGGGTAGACCACAGCGCAAAATAAATAACATGAAAAACAAAATGCAAGATAATCCAGACAATTCACCCAGTCCAACAAGGATTACATCTAACCAAAACATACAAGAGTGTTTAGGATCAGAACATCAAGTGGAAGCTATGAGCAAGCAACCCTGACCAACCTACTGCTAGAACTTGCAGGAACGCTACAAGGACAGATAATCATGTGGATGTTACCATAACTAAGCTAGAGCAATATGATAAGACACTGGAAGGAATTCAAAGAAAGCTAAGAGAGTTGAGGGAGAGTGAAAAAAAGAGGACTTTAAAAATCAGCTGGCCACACTAAATGAAAACATAAAGAAATGAAAGAATGATTTCCAAGAATCATGAAGAAAAGCAGAAAATGAGGTGAAAAGGAAGCTGGACAGAGCGATGAAAGTGATACATAAGAAAGTAGTAGAAAATGCAAACTTAATTGAACAAGTCCAAAACTCACTAGAGGCTCTGAAGAATAGAGTCAGCAAAGTGGAGGATAGAAACTCTGATCTGGAAGACAGGATGGAAGAAACAGTTTGAGAGTCCAAAAATTTCAGTAAGTTCAAAAGTTCCTGTGAACAGAACATGAAGGAATTGTGGGATACACTTAAACATCCTAATATCAGAATCATTGGAATACCAGAAGGAGAAGAATTTCAGACCAAAGACATGGAGAACTTATTTAATATAATAATTAAAGAAAACTTCCCCCATCTCTTAAAAGAAAGGCCATCAAGATACAAGAAGCAAACATAACTCCTAACTGACTAGACCAAAGGAGAAATTCCCCAAGACATATTATCATTAAGACTCTAAACATTGACATCAAAGAGAAAATCCTAAAAGCAGCTAGGGAAAAACAGCACACCACTTTCAAAGGAAACCCCATCAGAATTACTTCAGACTTCTCAATGGAAACCCTGAAAGCTAGAAGGGCCTGGAATGATACTCTCCAAACTATAAGAAACTATGGCACCCAGCCCAAATTACTCTACTGGGCAAAAGTCTCCCATATAATAGATGGTGAAAGGAAAACTTTCCATGACAAAACTCAGTTTCACAATTATATGAACACAAAACCAAACCTACAGAAAGTATTCCAGGAAATTCTCCACAGAGAGGAAACAAATAACCAAACACAAATGCCTACAAGAAGCAGATCACAGCAAACCAACCCAGAGTAGACAGAAAAAATTTCAAATTCCATGGAAATGCCAACACACCTCTACCACCACAATATGGCAGGGATCAAATCAAATCTCACAGTTATCACCCTAAATATTAATGGCCTTAATTCACCCATCAAGAGACACAAGCTAACAGGGTGGATCAAAAAAGTAGACCCCTCAATCTGCTGCCTTCAAGAAACCCACCTTGGGCTGGAGAGATGGCGTAGCGGTTAAGCGCTTGCCTGTGAAACCTAAAGACCTCGGTTCTAGGCTCGGTTCCCCAGGTCCCACGTTAGACAGATGCACAAGGGGGCTCACGCGTCTGGAGTTCGTTTGTAGAGGCTGGAAGCCCTGGCACACCCATTCTCTTTCTCCCTCTATCTGTCTTTCTCTCTATGTCTGTCACTCTCCAATAAATAAATAAATAAAATTTTAAAAATATTAGAAAAAAAGAAACCCACCTTGCCACTAAAGACAGAATCCTCCTCAGAGTGAAAGAGTGGAAAACAATATTCCAAGCAAATGGGAATAAGAAACAAGCAGGTGTAGCTATGTTAATAGCAGATAAAATTGACTTCAAACCAAAAACAGTCAAAAAAGACAAAGAAGGCTACTTCCTACTTATAAAGGGAACAATCCATCAAGAGGATATTATGATCATAAATCTATATGCACCAAACACAGGGGCACCACAGTTCATAAAACAAAACCTACTTGACAATAAAACAGAAATAACCACCAACAGCATCATAGCTGGGGACTTTAACACACCATTATCAGTAATAGACAGATCATCCAAACAGAAGCTCAACAGGGAAGTAAGAGAGCTCAACAAAACCATAGAGCACTTAGACCTAACAGACACCTACAGAACTTTCCATCCCAAATCCACAGGCTACACATTCTTCCCAGCAGCCCATGGAACATTCTTTAAAATAGACCATATACTGGGTCACAAAGACTGCCTCCACATATTTAGGAAAATCGACATAATTCCCTGCATGATATCAGATCATAATGCTATATTCCTAGAAGTCAACAACAAAAAAACCAACAAGAACACCAAGGGCAACTGGAAGCTGAATAGCACACTCTTAAACAATAAATGGATAGTGGATTAAATAAAAAATGAAATTGCAAAATTCCTGGAATTGAATGACAATGAGAACACATCATACCCAAACTTATGGGACACAATGAAGGCAGTCCTCAGGGGAAAATTCATAGCACTCAATGCCTTCATAAAAAAGACAGAAAGATCCCAAATCAATAGCCTAACCATCCACCTAAAGGCATTGGAAAAGCAAGAAAAATCCAACCCAAAGAGCTCCAGAATGAACGAAATAATTAAAATCAGAGCAGAAATTAATGAATTGGAAACCAAAGAAACAATTAAGGCAATTGACAAAACAAAGAGCTGGTTCTTTGAAAAAATAAACAAGATTGACAAACCTATGGCCAATTTGATCAAGCAAAAAAAGGAGAGATTCCAAATTAACAAAATTCAAAATGAAAAAGGAGAGATCACAACAGACATAAGTGAAATTGGGAAAATCATCAGGACTTATTTCAAAACCTCTATTCCACAAAACTGGAAAATGTGGAGAAGATGGATAAATTCCTAGACACATATCATCTACCAAAGATAAACTCAGAGCAGATTAATCACCTCAATGAACCCATCACACTCATGGATATTGAAAAAGTAATAAAAAAAACCTCCCAAAAAAGAAGAATCCAGGACCAGATGGATTCCCAGACGAATTTTTTCAAACCTTCATGGAAGAACTCAAACCAATCTTCCTAAAACTGTGCCACACAATTGAAGAACAGGGAAAGCTACCCAACTCATTCTATGAAGCTAGTATCACCCTAATCCCAAAACCAGGCAGAGATGCCACAAGAAAAGAAAACTATTGGCCTATTTCCCTAATGAACATAGACACAAAGATCCTCAACAAAATACTCGCAAACCGAATCCAACAACACATCAAAAGCATTATTCACCTTGACCAAGTGGGATTTATCCCAGGAACACAAGGGTGGTTCAACATACGAAAATCTGTCAATGTAATACACCACATAAACAAGCTTAAACAAAAAAACCACATGATCATTTCGATAGATGCAGAAAAGGCCTTTGACAAGATACAACATCACTTCATGATCAAAACATTGGAAAGAATTGGCAAGGCTGGTTCACATCTTAACATAATAAAGGCAATATACAAAGCTCCAAAGGCCAAAATAATACTTAACGGAGAGAGACTGGAGGAATTCCCATTGAGATCAGGAAAAAAACAGGAATGTCCTCTCTCACTTCTGCTTTTCAAAATAGTTCTGGAAGTCCTAGCTCAAGCAATAAGCCAGGAGAAGGAAATTAAAGGGACACAATTTGGAAAGGAAGAAGTTAAGCTAGCTCTATTTGCTGATGACATGATAGTACATGTAAGAGACCCGAGAGACTCCATCCCAAAACTCGTAAGGTGATTAACTCCTATAGCAAAGTAGCAGGATACAAAATCAATGCACAAAAATCGGTAGCATTTCTGTATGAAAATGACGAAGATACAGAAAAAGAAATAGAGGACATAGTCCCATTTTCAATAGCAACAAAAAAAATAAAATACCTTATAATAATGTTAACCAAGGAAGTAAAAAATCTATACAAGGAAAATATAAAAACTCTCAATAAAGAAATTGAGGAGGACTTGAGAAGATGGAAAGACCTCCCATGCTCCTGGATAGGCAGAATTAACATTGTGAAGATGACAATCCTACCAAAGGCAATATATAGATTTAACACAATTCCAATTAAAATCCCTACAGTGTTCTTCACAGACATAGAAAAAATGATCTCAAATTTCATATGGAAAGGCAGAAGGCCTCGCATATCCAAACATATCCTCAGCAAAAGAAATACCTCTGGTGGCATCACCATACCCGATATTAAGCTATATTACAAAGCTATAGTAATAAAAACAGCATTGTACTGGCATAAAAACAGGAGTATAGACCACTGGAATAGACTTGAGGACCCAGATTTTGGGCCAAGCAACTATAGCTACTTGATATTCGACAACGGCCCAAACAATATAGGCTGGAAAAAAGATAGCATCTTCAACAAATAGTGCTGGACAAACTGGATAACCACATGCAGGAAACTAAAACTTGATCCACACATTTCACCATGTACTACACTCAAATCCAGTTGGATCAAAGACCTCAGCATAAGACCAGAAACTTCAATACTACTGGAAGAAAATTTAGGAAGTACTTTCCATGATATAGGAATGGAAAAAAGACTTCCTGAACAAAACCCCAGTGGCTCAAGTTCTTAAACTGTCACTCAACCAATGGGATCATATGAAGCTGAAGAGTTTCCTTACAGACAAGCATATAATAAGCAAAGCCAATATAATAACCACAGAATGGGAGAAAATATTTTCAGGTTATCCAACTGACAGAGGCATTATCTCTAGAATTTACAAAGAACTTAAAAGTCTAAACAATAAGAAGACAAATACCCCATTCACAAAATGGGGCACAGAGTTGAACAGGCAATTCATAGAGGAAGATATACAAATGGTAAACACACACTTAAGAAAATGTTCATCATCCCTAATCATCAGAGAAATGCAAATTAAAATAAATATGAGATTCCACCTTACCCCAATAAGGATAGCCAACATCAAAAAATCAAATGAAAATAAATGCTGGCGAGGATGTGGAGAAGCAGGTATACTCATTCACTGTTGGTAGGAATGCCGGATGGTACAACCACTTTGGAAAGCAATATGGAGACTCCTGAAAAAGCTGACTATAGAAATACCAACAGACCCAGTTATACCCTTACTGGGCATCTACCCTGAAACCTTCAAACCACAGGCCAGAGAGATTTGCTCAACCATGTTTGTAGCAGCTCAATTCATAATAGCTAAAAGCTGGAATCAACCCAGATGTCCACCATTAGAAGAATGGATAACAAAGATGTGGTATATCTACACAATGGAATTCTATACAGCAGTAAGAAAAGACAACACAAAAAAATTTGAGGAAAAGTGGTTGAACCTGGAACAGATCATTCTCAGTGTACCTACCCAACCACAGAAAAAAAAAAAATCGACACATAGTCTCACTCATCTACAACACCTAACCTGAATCTACCAAAGATATTTTACGTACCCAGCAAGCACCTAATGGTCTTGACAATAGGATCGATCTGGAGGGAGGGGAGGGCATCAAAGGGTGGAAAACAGTAATCTGGACCCAAATGGCAATGGTACCATAAAATTCTACTTCCTAAAAGACAGACCCAATGGCTGATCCCTCACCAGGCCCTTACAGGAAACACGTGAACCATAAGACACTGGAGAGGGTAGGATCAAGTCTAATCTAAATCTTCCACATCTTCCCTCCCTCCCTCTCCCCCTCTCCCCTCTATCACTCTTCTCTCTAACTCTTGTATATTAGTTATGTTTTTCCTCAATTTCTTAGTGGACACTGACCTGTAACCCCCACTTCCAGCTTGGGGCTACCATCCACAATGAGCTTTTGATCAGAAAAACCTACAAGGTTTCCCAAAACAATGACAGACTTCTGTCAGAGTACTTGATGACCCACCAAAGGCCAGTGGTAAGACCCTATTGCTGAAGACTCCATATGCAGCTGACATGTAAAATGGAATGACATGGCGGGAAGCCAGGAGAAAGTCAGTCCCCAGATAGTCATGTGTCTAGTGCCAGAAGGTGTTGCATGGGCAACTGGGGGAAATGACCAATATCTGTCTAAGCAACTCATTGTCTAACCTAATTAGCAACAAATAACCTGATGTGATGCCCACACAAGTGCAGCCATGGTGGGGAACCAACTGCTCTTGATTTAGCTAACTGATCCCCTCAGTGGTACAAGACCCATAGCTGGAGCTTGGAAACAAGTCAGAACCATACCCAAACACAAGCCCATTCTCCAATATCAAGCTACCATCAATCATGGGGTACAAGAGGGCCTACACTTATCAAACTCTCTATCAAAAAAGTAAGTGCTATCTCAATTTTTCGGGTGCTAACTTACTCTCCATTGGAGAATCTGCTTCTCTTTTTCAGATAGATGCAGATCCTAAGGAGAGAGCCACCCCATCATACCTCAAAAGGGCCCTGGATAAAACTAAGCAAAATTGGCAAAATAAGCATGGGTGCTGTTTTCCTGATGAACTGGATACCAGCACAAGGGGTAAGGAGAACAACACAAAGAAAAATCAACTTCTACCAAATCAGAGAGCCAGAGCCTCAGAGGCCCCCAACACCTCATCAGTGAAGCAGACCAAAAACGAACCCAACTTGGCTCAGGGAAATTTTGCACAAGAGGGGGCGGAAAGAATGTCAGAGCCACATGTTGGGTCATGATATGCAGAGACATTTATTATACCAATAACTGTGGCCTAACTCCACAATGCACGACCCATATACCTCAACAAAGAGGGGCCAATGGAGAGGGTGTAGGGCACGGATGATCCTAATAATGGTACCAAACTGCCTGTATTTGCTGAATACAAAACTAATTAAAAAAAAAAAAAAAGAAGATATGGTGTACCTCCATGATGGAATTCCACACAGCAGTAAGGAAAACTGACACAATGAAATTTGAAGAAAAATGGTTGAATTTGGAACAGATCATTCTCAGCAAACTTACCCAATCACAGAAAGATAATCATCTCATGGTCTCACTCATCTGTGGCTCCTAACCTGAATCTGCATGAGATGCTGACATACCTACCTAATAATCATCTTGAGGACCAGGCAATAGGGAGGGTGGGGCAGAAGGGTAGGGTAAGGGTATGGGGGGCACAAAACTGGACCAAAATGGCAATGGTACCATAAAATTCTATATCCTAAAAGACTGACTATATTATTGAACTTTCATTGGGTCCTCAGAGGGAGCATCTGAACCACAGGGCCCTAGAGAGAGTATGTTGAAGACTAGCCTTAATCTCCTGTTTCTCTTCCTTCTCACTCCTTTTATCATTTATTTATTTATTTTTTTTATTTTTGGTTTTTCGAGGTAGAGTCTCACTGTAGCCCAGGCTGACCTGGGATTCACTATGGAGTCTCAGGGTGGCCTCAAACTCATGCGATCCTCCTACCTCTGCCTCCCAAGTGCTGGGATTAAAGGCATGCACCACCTCGCCCTGCTTCCCTCTTTCTTTTTTATATTACCTATATTTTTCTTTCTTCTTTTCCTTGGTGCTGGCCTGTAACTCTCAGCACCAGCATGCTTCCACAATGAGCTGTTTATCAGAGAGACCAGAAAGTTTCACAATAGAAGTGAGATTTCCGTCAGATTACTTGATGACCCACTAAAGGTAAGTAAGACCCTACTGCTGAAGACACCATTTGTAATTGGTACAAAACATGGAGTAACCTGGTTGGAATCTGGAAGAGAGTCAGTCTCCAGACAGTTAGCTCATCTAGTGCCAAAATATGTTACATGAGCAATTGGAGGAAAATGACCAACATCTGTCCAAGCAACTCGTGGTCTTGATTTGGCTATGGGATCTGTTCAGTGGAAGGGAACCCATAGCTGGTTCTGGGGAAAAAGTGAGAACCATATCCAAAAAATGATCCCAGTCTCCATTATCAAGCTCTGACCAATTGTGGGCTACAAGAGGTTCTACTCCTATTAAATTCTCTCTAAAATAATAAAGGTTATCCCATTTATCTTTGCTGAGTCCACTCTCTGTTGGAGAATTTGCTTCTCTTTTCCAGATGGATGCTGATCCTGAAGAAAGAATCTGCCCATCACACCTCACCAGGGCTTCAGCTGAAACCAAGAGTAACTGGGGAAATGAGAAAGAGTGCTGCTTTCTTGGTGAGCCTGGTACCAGAACTAGGTGAAGGAGATAGACACAGAGAACAATCAACTCCTACCAAACCAGATATCCAGAGACACAGAGGCTCCCAAGACCTCATCACTGAACTAGATCTAAAACAAACCCAACATGGCTCAGGGAAATTTGTGGAACAGAGCGTAGGATTGTCAGAGCCACATTTTCAAACATTATGCACAGAGACATTGCCTCTTACCCATAACTGATGCCTAACCCCACAAAGCACTACCCACTTTCCTCAACAAGGAGTTTCCCTGTGGAAAAGGGGAAGACAGGGAGGAGGGTAATAATGGTACCAACATGGCTCTATACACACTGTGTACATAACTAACAATAATTTTAAAAATAGAGAAAAACATCTGGAGAAAACATATATATTTATATGAAGTAACTTTAGGCCTGAGGTCCCATTTGTTTATATGAGAGTCTAAAATAGATAAGCTCAGTGTAGAAATTTGTTGATGCCATTTTACATAAGCTTGCATGCTTTGGTGAATATTGGATCCAAAAATATTTGGGGAAAATGAACAAATTGTATTATGTAGGAAGGTTCCAATAATGCATGCAATTTTGAGAATCTCATATGGTCCTAATGGAAGCTAGGGAGGTTGGAGGAAAGAGCTGAGACATGGTAATTTAGATGTAAATATAACATAGAGAGTAGTCATCTTAGGTTTCTTTTACCACAATTAATCTTCACATTTCCTAAGTGGTTGTCCTATCTCATCACTTGGAAGTGAGAACGCCTTTCTTTGGAAGAGTGAGAGCGATTTCTGACTTCCACCCTTACCATAAAGAAGTCTGTAAGGCTCAGGAACAAGCTCCAGTTTGAGAGTTCACTTCTTAGCAATACAGATACTTTCTTGTTCTGCCAGAGAATTAGTCCTAGAAATCTGGAAGTCCTATTCCAAGGTCAAATACATGTTAGCAGGACACTGAGGCCAGACTAGCAATAAGGGAAGTGACCATTCTGTTTCTTTATCCCTCAGGATCCTCTGGAGATAAGAGTGAGTAGTAACAAACAAGGATGAGTCAGTAGGAAGTGATAGAATGTCAGCGGTTGCTGTGAGGTTGTTTCTTTACAGTGAATAGTGGCTATGCATCAGTGCTATCAGTGGTTCAGAAGCAGATAGTGCAAGTTCCATGTTTTCTTACTTAAAAAAAATATATTATTTATTTATTTATTTGAGAGAGAGATAGAGATAAAGAATGTGCATGCCAGGGCCTCTAACAACTGCAAATAAACTACACATGCATGTGCCACCTTGTGCATCTGGCTTTTATGGATCCTGGGGAACCAAATCTGGGTCCTTTGGCAAGCATCTTACCTGATAAACCATCTCTCCAACCCTGTACTCTTTCCTTCCTTCATTCTTTCTTCCTTCCTTCCTTTCTTTCTTTCTTCCTTTCTTTCTTTCTTTATCCCTCCCTTCTCTTTCTCTCTCTCTCTCTCTCTCTCTCTCTCTCTCTCTGTTTCTGTGTATGCATGCTCATGTGTGTAAGTGAAGGTGTGTGCATGCATATGTGGAGGTCAAAGGACAACATCAGATATTGGGGGTTACCTTTAGTAGTTACCTTCTGTTGTTGAGACAAGATATCTGAGCAGAAGCACCTTGTGAAAGGAAAGGGCTATTTCCAGTTTCTAGGGAAAGGTTCATCATGGTGGGGAAAGCATGAGCAGACAGCCAGAGCATCACATCTTGTCATTAGCTGGGAGAAAGCAAGAGTGAAGTAGCTTGCATTGGCACTTAGGGCTAAGTTATAAATTATCAAGGCACGTCCCTCGTGATGCATCTCCTCCAGTAAGGTTCCACCTCCCAAAGGCTCCAACAACTAGGAATTAAAGGTAAAATTTAATCACAAACACACGAAGCTCTGGGGAATATTTCAGAATCAAACCACCCTATTACCTTCTACCTTACTTGAGATAGGGTCTATTGTTTACTGCTGTGTATGTCAGGCTAACTGACCTGTGAGCTTCCAGAGATTCTCTTGTGTCCACTTCTTATTACAACACAGAAGCACTGTGATTAAAGATGCTTGTGCTACTGCATACAACTTTATGTGGGCTCTGGGGGATCCAAACTTATGATCTCATTCTGGATACTTGTGCCAGAATCTTCATTGTTGGTCTTCCCAGTTGTTACCACTATGTATGGAATTGAGTTCACAATCAAAACAGGAATGGGGGTGAAGATTGATTTAATTTGTCACTTTCTAGCAAAAATGGATATTGCTTAAGATAGTTAAGTGATCTATTTACCTCCTATAATATATGTCATGTCAAAAATATTCTTGAATAGAAAATTAGACAAGGCAATATCTGACTAGTTTTTATAGATGAGCTGACAATACAGATGTCAGCTGAGAGTATTGGCTTTGAAAATCAGTTGATTAATTTTCATTCTCAAGTGTTACATATTGGAAAGATTACCAGTACATTTCAATAGAATGTCAAGTTGGGAGGGGTCTTTCAAGGACAAATATTAATAATTACACAGTTATAAATTGGCTAAATACATCATTAAGAGTATTTTTCACATTGGATTTTGAAGTTGGACTACTTGTTAAAAGAGATTAATTTCAAACATTAATACCAAGCAAAGAAAAGGAAAAGTATGTATGTGCACTGATAATGAAAATTCTGGAGCATTGTATTCCCTAAGAGTAGCATGTAAGGGACAAAAATACTGGCAAGCTGTCATAGACATGGCCACTGTTATGTGTAATCAGTTGTGTAAGTAAGGACAAGATGACTGCTCAGAAGGAGCTTGGTTGTGTAAAGGAGGAATTTCAAAGGGAAAGAACCATACAACTAATGTCCTCCAAAGTAACCTCTGATTTGGTAACTAAATGGGATAAAAGAGAGAATGAGGTGTAGCTTTCAGTCTCTTATGACTAGAGGCCAGAAAGGAAAGAGAATATAAATTAGATCTTTGCTAAAGTAATCCTTCCTTAAAAATGTTAACCCATGGAAAAGTCAGATAGTGAGGATGAAGAAAGTGAAGAAAAGGTGGTATAAGGTATCCTACAGGTCCAACTTTTAACATGGACAAAGGTAATTCATGATCCAATATGCATATAGAGGCCTCATTAGTGGCTCACTGCAGGACACTTTGATAGAGGATTCTCTGAGCTCCTTAAATTGGAAAATACATTTAAATAAGGAATAAAAGAATCTCTTCCAGCCTATGTGATGAACTGTGGTATATGGAGGTAGCTGGGGGTCAGTCTGAGTGCCATGGGGATGGAGAAACTGAACTGAATAATGTCAGCAGTCCTGACTGTCACATAGGTGAGAGATCAGGAATTGGATCTTTGAGCTTTGTTTTATCCATTCAGTGAACAGTCTGTTAAGACTGCGTTAATACCCCAAGGATCTATCTTACTCAGTCTTTTTCTCATTAGCATGTTATAGGAAACCATAGCAAAGTCAATAAACTCATTCAGTTTAGTCTTATCCTGCTGGCCAAGTAAATTTTCAAAATTCAGTCTTATTTGTCTGGCCAGGTGACTTGGAGACTTTGCCTGCTTCAAAGTCTTATCTCTGTGTTCTTATTCTCTCCCCTCTCTTTAGCAAGGCAGAGTTTGAATTCTCCAAGGCTGCTGAATCTTGCTTTTCTTCTGATCCTCCTTCTGGATGATGTCTAATCTAAGGGTTAACTCAGAGCAAACCATTAGCAGTGTTTACATGTGGAGCTTTCTCCAAGTATAGATTTCTCCCTACAAAATGAAGCACCAAATACTCTTATTGATTTTATACTGCCTTTAACATTAAGCCTTATTACCTGTGGATTATAGAAGGCAACATGTGATAATGACACCCATACAAACTGCCATACAAACATTACTCTCTTGAAGAAACACAAGGCAAGTGATACTGTTTGGACCTTGCTAATACTCCCCCCACCCCCGGGTCTTTCATTTTTTTTTTTTATTTTTCTTTTTTAAATTTAATTTATTAGTTTTCTTTTCAGCAAATACAAGCAGTTTGGTACCATTGTTTAGGCTCATCTATGATCTACCCCCTCCCATTGGACCCTCCTTGTTGATGTAAATGGGTCGTGCATTGTGGAGTTAGCCCACAGTTATTGGTATGATAAATGTCTCTGCAAATCATGACCCAACATGTGACTCTGACATTCTTTCTGCCCCCTCTTGTGCAAAATTTCCCTGAGCCAAGTTGGGTTCATTTTTGGTCTGCTTCAGTGCTGAGGTATTGGGGGCCTCTGAGGCTCTGGCTCTCTGATTTGGTAGGAGTTGATTTTTCTCTGTGTTGGTCCCCTTCCCCTTTGTGCTGGTATCTGGTTCACAGGAAAACATCACCCTTGCTTGTTTCACCCATTGTCCTTAGTTTCAGTCGGGCCCCTATTGAGGTATGTTGGGGCAGCTCTCTCCTTAGGATCTGCATCTATCTGAAAAAGTACAAGCAGATTCTCCAACGTAAGTTAGCACCCGGAAAATTGAGATAGCACTTACTTTTTTGATAGAGAGTTTGATAAGTGTAGGCCCTCTTGTACCCCATGATTGATGGTAGCTTGATATTGGAGAATGGGCTTGTGTTTGGGTATGGTTCTGACTTGTTTCCAAGCTCCAGCTATGGGTCTCGTACCACTGAGGGGATCAGTTAGCCAAATCAAGAGCAGTTGGTTCCCCACCATGGCTGTGTGCCACTATTGCACTTGTGTGGGCATCACATCAGGTTATGTGTTGCTAATTAGGTTAGACAATGAGTTGCTTAGACAGATATTGGTCATTTCCCCCAGTCGCCCATGCAACACCTTCTGGCACTAGACACATGACTGTCTGGGGACTGACTCTCTCCTGGCTTCCAGCCATGTCATTCCATTTTACATGTCAGCTGCATATGGAGTCTTCAGCAATAGGGTCTTACCACTGGCCTTTGGTGGGTCATCAAGTACTCTGACAGAAGTCTGTCATTGTTTTGGGAAACCTTGTAGGTTTTTCTGATCAAAAGCTCATTGTGGATGGTAGCCCCAAGCTGGAAGTGGGGGTTACAGGTCAGTGTCCACTAAGAAATTGAGGAAAAACATAACTAATATACAAGAGTTAGAGAGAAGAGTGATAGAGGGGAGAGGGGGAGAGAGAGGGAGGGAAGATGTAGAAGATTTAGGTTAGACTTGATCCTACCCTCTCCAGTGTCTTGTGGATCCGGTGCTCTTTATCCATTCCTCTAATGATGGACATCTGGGTTGGTTCCAGCTCTTAGGTATTATGAATTGAGCAGATGTAAACATGGTTGAGCAAATCTCTCTGAATTGAGGCATGGAACTTTAAGAGTAAATGCCCAGTAGGAGAATAACTGGGTCTGTTGGTAACTCTATAGTCTACCTTTTTAGGAGTCTCCATATTGCTTTCCATAGTGGTTGTACCATCTTACATTCCCACCAGCAATGAATGAGGGTTCCTATTTTTCAACATCCTCACCAGCATGTGTTTTCATTTGATTTTTTAAATGTTTGCTATCCTTATTAGGGTAAGATAGAATATGATATTTGTTTTAATTTGCATTTCCCTGATGATTAGGCATGATGAACATTTTTTTTAAGTCTGTGTTTGTCATTTGTATTTCTTCTTCTAAGAACTTCCTGTTTAGTACTCTACCCCTTTGGTGAGTGGGTTTTTTTAATTTTTAATTTTTAGGTTTCTGACTTCTTTGTAGAGTCTAAAAATTAGGCCTCTTCAGTTGTATTGGTGGCAAAAATTTTCCCCCATTTTGTGTATAATCTATTCACTATTCTTATTGCATGTCTGTTTGTTAAGAAAAATTTCATCTTCATAGCTGGGCGTGGGAGTGCATGCCTTTAGTCCCAGCACTCGGGAGGCAGAGATCGGAGGATCACCATGAGTTTGAGGCTACCCTGAGACTACACAGTTAATTCCAGGTTAGCCTGTACCAGAGTGAGATCCTACCTCAAAAAACCAGAAAAAAAAAAAAATCAGTTTTATGGGATCACAAAGGTTGAGTTATTGTTTAAGTTCCTGAACTACTGGGGTTTTGTTTAGAAAGTCTTTCCCTATTCCTATATTATGGAAAGTTTTTCCTATTTCTTATCCCAGTAGTAGCAATGTTTCTAGTGTTATATTGAGGTCATTGATCCATTTGTACCTGCTTTTTGTGCATGGTGAGATGTGTGGATCCAGTTTTATTTTCCTGCATGAGGTTATCCAGTTTGTCCAACACCATTTTTGAAGATACTGTCTTCTTTTCCAGCCTACATTGTTAGGGCCTTTGTCAAATATCAAATAGCTGTAGTTGTTTGAACCAACTCTGTGTCCTCAATTCTGTTCCATTGGTCTATAATCCTGTTTTTATACCAGTACCATGTTGTCTTTATTACTGTTGTTTTGTAATATTGCTTTTGACCAGGTATGGTGATGTGTTCAGAGGTGTTTCATTTGCTGAAAAAAATGCTTGGCTATCTGGGGCCTTCTGCCATTCAATAGGAATTTTGAAATTTTTTCTATCTCTGTGAAAAAAAATGTTGGGGTTTTTATTGGTATTGCATTAAATGTGTATATTGCCTTTGGTAAGATTGCCATTTTTACAATGTTAATTCTGCCTATCAAGAAGTATGGGAGGTCTTTCCAGTTTCTCAAGTCCTCCTCAATTTCTTTCTTATTTTTATGTTTTCAGTGTATAGTTCTTTCACATCCTTGATTAACATTATTCCAAGGTATTTTTGTTGTTGTTGCTATTGAAAATGGGACACTATCACTTATTTCTTTCTCTGTATCTTTGTCTTTTGCATATAGAAAAGCTACTGATTTTTGTGCATTGACACTGTATCCTGCTATGTTGATGAAGGAGTTAATCACCTTTTATGAGTTTTGAGATGGAAATTCTCAGGTCTTTTATGTACAGAAGCAGGTCTTCTGCAAATAGGGCTAAATTAACTTCTTCCTTTCCAACTTACATCCCTTTTATTTCTTTCTCCTGTTTTATTGCTTAAGCTAGGACTTCCTGTATTATGTTGAAGAGCAAAGGTGAGAGTGGACACCCCTGTCTTGTTCCTGAGCTCAATTGGAATTCTTTCAGTCTCTCCCTTTTAAGTATTATTTGGGCTATAAACCATCCATGCCTATTCCCTCCAAAGTTTTGTCATGAAGTGATTTTTGTATTTTGTAAGAGGCCTTTTCTGCATCTATTGTAATGATCATGTGGTTTTGTGTTTAAGTTTATTTATATGGTGTATAACATTGACAGATTTCCATATATTGAACTACACCTGTGTACCTGGAATGAAGCATACTTGATCAAGGTGGATAATGCTTTTGATGTGTTGTTGAATTTAGTTTGCAAGGATTTTGTTCAGGATTTTTGTGTCTAAGATCATCAGGGGAATAGGCCTATATATTTTTTTTTCTTGTGGCATCTCTGCCTGGTTGTGGTATTAGAGGGATACTATCTTCATAGAAGGAATTGGAGAGCTTTCCCTATTCTCCAATTATGTACCAGTTTGAGAAAAATTGGTTCTAGTTCTTCCATGAAGGTTTGGTTACTTCAATCTTCATGGGTATGATAGATTGGTTTAGGAGATTAATCTGCTCTGAGTTTAGCTTTGGTAGGTGGTATGTGCCCATGAATTTATCCATTTCCTCTATATTATCCAGTTTTGTGGAAAAGAGGTTTTTGAAGTAAGTCCTGATGATTCTCCCAATTTCAGTTATGTCTGTAGTGTTCCTTTTTTATTTCTAATTTTATTAATTTGAAGTATCTCTCTTTTTTTTTCTTGATCAGATTGGCCTGGAGTTTATCAATCTTGTTTATTTTTTCAAAGAGCCAGCCAATTTCATCAAGTTTTTAAATTGTTTTATTAGTTTTCAATTCATTAATTTGTGCTCTGATCTTATTTCTTTCCCTCTGGAGCTTTTTGGGTTGGATTCTTGTTTTTTCCAGAGCCTTTATGTGGATGATTAGGTTCTTGATTTGGGATCTCTGTCTTTGTTATGAAAGCATTTAGTCCTATGAATTTTCCCCTGAGGACTGCCTTCATTGTGTTCCATAAGTTCTGGTATGTTGTGTTCTCATTGTCATTTAGTTCTAGAAATTTTATAATTTCATTTTTTAATTCGCCCACTATCCATTCATTATTTAAAAGTGTGCTACTCAGTTTCCAGGGGGCTGATGGGATTCCTGGTGCATCTTTTGTTTCTAACTTCTAGCAATATAGCATTGTGATATGTTTTCATGTTATCAATTTTGTCTCTCTTCCTAAATATATGGAGTCAGGCTTTATGTCCCAGTATATGATCTATTTTAGAGAAGGTTCCATGGGCTGCTGAGAAGAATATGTAGTCTTTGGATTTGGGGTAGAATTATCTGTAGATGTCCATTAGGAGTATTTGATCTATGGTTCTGTTTACCTATCTTAATTCCTTGTTACTTTTCTGTTTAGATGATCTATCTATTGCTGATATTGGAGTATTGAAGTCCCAGAATATGATGGTGTTGGTGATTATTTCTATTTTATTGTCCTGTAGGCTTTGTTTTATGAATTTTTGTGTACCTGTGTTTGGTGTATAAAGATTGATGATTGTGATATCCTCTTGTTGGATCATTCCCTTGATAATTAAGAAGTGGCCATCTTTGTCTTTTTGATTAATTTTTTTTGAAGTCTATTTTTTTCAATAGCAGTATAGCAAAGTCTGTTTGTTTCTTATTTCCATTTGCTTGGAATCTCATTTTCTACCTGTTCACCTTGAGGAGGTGTCTGTCTTTAGTGGTGAGGTGGATTTCTTGCAGACAGCAACCTGAGAAGTCTAATTTTTTGATCCATCTTGTTAGCTTATGTCTCTTGTTTGGTGCATTAAGTCCATTAATGTTTAGGGTAGTAACTGTTAGGTTTGATTTAATCCCTGCCATGTTGTGGTGGTTTATGTGGTTTGGTGTTTTCTTGGACTTTGTAGTTTTTTTGTGCTTTCTCTGAGTTTGGTTATTATGCTCTGCTTCCTGTAGGCATTTGAGGTAGTTATTTGCTTCTTTTGTGTGAAGAATTCCCTGTAGCACTTTCTGCAGTTTTGGCTTTGTGTTCCTATAGTTGTAAAGCTGATTTTTATTGTTAAAAGTTTTCTTTCAACATCTATTATTGGGGATACTTTTGCTGGGTAGAGTAGTTTGGATTGGAAGTCATAGGTTCTTAGACTTTGAAGTGTTCCATTCCAGTCCCTTCTGGCTTTCAAGTTTTCCATTGAGAAGTTGAAGTAATTCTGATGGGCTTACCTTTATACCTTTATTGTGTTGTTTCACCCTATCTGCTTTTACAGATTTCTCTTTGTTATCAATATTTAGAGTCTTAACAATTTTATGTCTTGGAGACATATTATTTGTTTTGTGCTGTCATCTGCCCATCAGAATGTAGGAATCTTATTTAATTTAGAAGGAAGCTGTAGTCTACCCCTGAATTATCTTCAATGATTATTCATTTTTATGTTTGATTCTACTAGGTTTTTGATGCAATGGGGTGTGCCTTCTCAGAAGTAAGGATCCTGTGAGTGGAGGTCTGGGATCTGAAAAGTAGCTTGTTTTTCCATGGTTCATGGTATGGGATTGATGGTCAGGTGGCTGGAGGGGACAGGGGGTAGGGGAGAATGGGGCCAAGCAAACTGGTGTTGGGTCTGGGCTTCCAAGAGTGGATGATGGGAATGCACTGTGGTTCTGAGATGCTGAGAGGTTAGGGGATAGGACAGCAGGCCCCTTGGAACCCTGTAGCAGGAGGTGGATGGGACTGCCAGGTCCTGTGACAAGACAGGGTGGGAATATGGGGATATCATGCACATGAAGGTCCCCTGTGGGAAAGCTAGCCTACTGGCCTGCATCTCCACATGGGGGTGAGGTGTGGTGAGTAGGATAATGTTCACAAGTGGAGGTCCACTGAGGTAATGCTAGCCTACTGGCCTAGGTCCTCTCACGGGGGGTGGAGGTTGGTGGTGGCATTTGTGTGTGGAACTCAATGGTGGTAGGAACACCTAGGGTGCAGGGTGAACCTTAGCCTGCTGGCCTGGGTCCACACATGGAGGGTTGGGGGTCAATGAGTGGGGTGGCGTTCATGTGTGGAGCTATGCTAGCCTGCTGGTCTGGGTCCACTTAGTCTGTGGTTAGTGCACATGGAACCTGTGGCTGGGAAAGCAGCTATGATGGCTGCTTGAGGGGATTGGGGGACTGATGTGCTACCTGAGAGCATGGGAATCAGAGGATTCTTTAATTAGTTTCTCTGAGCCCTCCCACTGGTGGTCTACTAGGGTCTGCAAACTCCTAAAAACCCCAAATGAAACTTAAAGGTCTTGCTTTTCCTTCCCCGGGAGGTAAGACGTGGTGAGGCAGATGTCATCTTGACCAGAAGTCTCTTATTATCTATTTTGTTAGGGAAAAGATCAATAATCTTAGTTGAAGAGTTTACTTTAATTTTAGAGCTATAATACATTGTCCTTAAACCTAGCTATATCCATGTACCTTAAGAAGAAACCAATGGAATTTTTGTTAGCAAATCATAATCCCCTAAACCTTTTCTGTTGGAATTTTTCCTTTAAGATAGTTTTATTTTGAATGTCCCAGTAGATTTAAAAGTTTCCAAACCTAAGAGACTATTGGTGTACTACTGAAGAAAGAAGAAAAAATTGTTTCTAGGTCTCTTCATGACCCTGTTTGCAGTCATCATACAGAACAATGCATACATGGAGCTCTCTAGTATATCTGTATGATTTGGGGATTTTTAAGTGGTTCAAAGAAGACCTATTCTTGAACATACTTGGAACAGATTGTGCTAATCAAATTCATACCAGCACAAAAAGACAAATGTCACATGTTCTCCCCCATCTGTGGTTCCTAACCTGGAACAGCTTGAGTTGCAATCATGTCTGACAGACAACTTAAGGAACAGATAATAAGTATAGAAAGGGTTGGGTGGAAGGGAACTGGGAGAGGATGTTAGGGGAGATACACACAAAACTAAGCCCAGAATTAATTGGTACCACAGAAACTTTCCTCCTGGATAGTAGACTAAAAGACAGAACCCTCAGTAGGGCTATAGGGGGATTATCTGTTAAGAAGAGTACTGGAGAGAGTGGAATTAAGCCTAACCCTAAACAGAAACTGGTTTTAGCTCATGTTGAGCTATAGATCAGAGAGACCTATATGGACCCCAAAACAAGATAGGTTTTTGTCAAAGGACCTGATTACCTGAATGAGGGAAAAGGCAAGACCCCACTGCTGAAGATACCACATGGTGCCAACAAAGAACACTGAGAGATTGATCTGAAATCTGAAAGGAAGCCCATTCCCAGATGGTTAGCCCATATAGTGCTGGAAAGTGCTACATGAGCTACTCCAGGAAAATAGCCAGCAATATGAGCAAATAGGCAACACTGCTCTATGAAGCAACAGCACATATGTATACACATATGCAATGGTGGCACACAGCCTAGGTGGGTTACCAGTGACTTACTTTCTGATTGGCTAAGAGATCTGCTCAACGGAATGGTACCCATAGCTGGAACTGGGAACCAAGTCAGAATTCTATGGAGACCAAGATTAGGGACTCCTAATGAGAAACTACCACTAGTTTTTGGCCAGAAACTGCTAAGAGAAGTTTCTTACTTTAAGTAGACTTAAAATACACCCATCATAGCTTAGGGACTTGGCAGAACAAGAGGTAGAAAGATTATAAGAGCCACGGGTTGGGAGGGAGTACGCAGAGGCATTGCCACCATTGCAATGACTGACTGCCGCACTCACAACTCATAACCCAGTACCCCATGGTAAATACCAGCAATCTCACTGAGAAGGGCTTTCAGTGGAGAAGGGGCAAGCAGGAGGGAAATGATGGTACCAACGTATGATGTATCCATACAAAGTTTCTACTTAATAAAAGAAAATGTGAAAGTATATACTTAAAACATATAGGACTTCAAAGATTACTCAGTGGTTAAGGCACTTGTGTGCAAAGCTTAACAACCTAGGTTTGATTCCCCAGTACCCACCTAAAGCCAAATGCACAAAGTGACACATGCATCTGGAGTTCATTTGCAGCTGCTAGAGGCCCTGGTGCAAACCATTCCCTCTCTCCTCTCTGCTTGCAAATAAACAATTAAAAAAAATAGAAAAATATTGACACAAAGTTTTTATTTTGTTACTGAACTAAAAGTTAAGTGAAGTTTAACTCTGATAGGATAAAAGCATGTAGTATGAACCCTAAAGGAATATGTATATATCATAAACTAAAACATAACCAGGATCTGGAAAGAAAAAGGAGGGATTTCTAGATGCCACTAGATGGATTTTCAGGTCAATGAAATTATTTTGTGCCACAATGGCAAATATATGCCATTATATAATCCATCAAAATTCACAAAATGTTTGACTCCAAGAGTTACCCTTACAAAAAACATGGAGTTGGCAAACAGTATTATGCTTATCTTTATAACAGAGCTACCACATGAAATGTTGGATGATAAAGGAGACAGGAAGGGTGTACAACTCTATTCTTGATTTTTTTCTATTTCTGTAAGTTTAAAAGTGGTCTAGAAAAAATAAACCACAAATTACTTTTAAACTTTAAAAAATTTATTTATGGGGGTGGGAAAAAATGGGGGTGTTCCAGGGCCTCTGCCACTGCCACTACAAATGTACATCCACACTTGGTGCATCCAACTTTATGTGGATACTTGGGAATCAAACAGTTTTCACTTTGGCAAGATTTCATGAGTACTCTGTAAATGCTCACTTCTGCCTTCCCTCCTTGTAGCCCATGAGTTGTTGGTTGTTAATTTAAAGCTATTGTCAGGGTTATTAATCCCTCAACTTTTTCTCAAGGACTTTCTACCTGAATTCATTTTGATTTTATTTGAATTTGCTTTTATTGGATCTATTCTAACCAAATTCTTTTTTATTCAATACTTGATTACTGATTGATGAGAAGAGCAGGTGATCTGTGTTGAAAGGCCCAAATCTATTGTTCCACTTGGTTGTGAACTTCCCAAAGATGGGTATCCTTATAGACCCTTGTTACATTTGGTTCTAATTAGGAAATTTAGGGACCTACTTGTCATTCACTTATAAGAACAATGTGCTCAGCTGTTGATATGGTAATACTTGTTCCTCCTTATTTATTTCTACTTCTACTTATCAACTATACTGAAATTGGGTTTTTGATTGTATGTGTATCATGTCGTGTGTGTGTGTGTGTGTAGTGTATGTATATGTGTATGCAGATGTTTGTACCCCATACACTTGCATGCAGAGACTAGAAGAGAACACCAGGTGTCCTCCTCTATCACTCTTTTGTTTGTTTCTTTGGGATATACAGTTTTTCACTGACTCAGGAGCTGCCATTTTTGGTCAGACTAACTGACTATGGAGCCCAGTGATCCTCTTCTCTTTGTTCTCCAAAGGACTAGAATAACAGGTGTGTGTAGAGCCCAGTGATATCTCTGTTACTTATAGGCCTAGAGCTACATATGTGTGTAGCAATGCCCAGCTTTTGGCATATGTTCTGGGGAATAAACTCAATTTAGTATCAGGCCCTCTCAGACCCACTTGCCCAGCAAGTGATCTTAGGTAAGAAACATCTCTCCAGACTCCAGAAGTTGATAATTTTATGCTGTTTGTATTTCCATGAAATTCTGCAATTAATGTGGATGGATTGGATATAAACTAAATATATTAAATGTACTAATTAAATATCATTGTTCATTCATATAAAACCCTCATCTCACCTCTACATACTGTGGAATCTGTTTCACATGAACAGAAATGCACAGTCATTCAATCTTGTTCTTCTGGCTTGTCCTACAATTCTAAATTTTATTAGTTATGGACATATTTCAGTATGTAAACAGCACATGTTGGCACCATCCTTAACCTCAACTCTGCCCTCCCCCCATTCTCAATGGGGATGCTGCTTATTCCCATGGGGATTGCGGGTCATGCATTGTGGGGGTAGCCATCTGTTATGGGGAAGAGGCAATGTCTCTGTGCATAGTATCCCAACTTGTGGCTCTAACAATCTTTCAAATTCTCTTCTGCAAATTTTCCTGAGCCATGTTGGGTTCGCTTTAGATGTACTTCAGTGATGGGCTCTTAGGACCCTCTGTATCTATGTATCTCTGGTTTGGTAAGAGTTGAGTGTCCTCAGTGTCTATCTCCTTCACCCTTATTCACTGAAAAAGCAGCACTCTTGCTCATGTCCCCAATTCCTCTATGGCTTCAGCTGGGGCCCTGCTGAAGTGTGATGGGCTGTTTCTCTCCTCAACTCATTATGGCATTAGTCAGGGCATTGATTTGCAGGATTGTTCTGGAATGCAACACTTACAACAGCTTCCACCATGAAAACAATGTTATATCATGTGAAATGCACTCCAAGAAAGATCCAATCTGAAAAGTAAATTAAGGACTAGTAAATTTCCAGAAGAGGTCACTAGAGAAAGTTGATTAAGTCAGAACCCACAGCCCCAACCTCAGCCAGGCCACTTCCTTTCTCTGAATAAGTGGGTATCTCCAGTTTGATGATATTGTCTAGCAAAGATTAATGTTCTGATTATGGCTATACTTTGGGGCTGGAGGAAAGCAAGAAGCATGATATGTGTACAGAGCATTATGACATTACCTTCTCTTCTCTGCCATGAAATCCTTCTGCCTCTCTCTTAGAAAATCTGTTGTAACTCAGTAAAAACACTTAAATGCATGCACTATCTCTTGCCATCTAAAGTACGACTCAAAGCTTCCAGATACTTGTATATAGGCATCTCTTGGAATTGGAACAGCCTTACTGAGTCCACACACTCTTTATTTGAAATGACTCCAATGAAAGTGTATTCAAATAATATAGTACTAGTCAGCAATAGGAGGAATCAGTATCTGATAAACACAAAACTGAGATACATTTCATAAGCATTATACCAAGTATGAAAAAAAATTGCCAAGAATCTAAATGGTACAGTTTCATTTCTATGGATCTTCAGGATAAACAAAATGAATCTATGGTCAGCAAAATGAGATCATTTATTTCTTAAGGAGGATTTATGCTACCTGTTGTAATTATCTTCTCATTGATGTGATAAGCAGATATGGGAACACAGGGTTTATTAAGCCTACAGGTTCAAGGGATGCCTCACTATGACAGGGGAAGCAGAGGTTGAGCATAGGCTGAACATCACATCTTGCCACAGCAGCTGGCAGAAAGTTCAAGAGTTCTGAGTTTCTACCGGAAACATCTCCTTCAAACCACCACATTGCACTCCCCCATATACTCATAACCATCTCATGATGCAAAATTAATTCAATCCAACTTTCAAAGTTCCCATAGCATTTATCAATCCCAACACTGTTCAAAAGTCTAACATCTCATCTAAGATAGCCTCCTAACTGTGAGCCCATAAAGTCAAATTACAAGTTAAATACTTTCAGCACATAATGGAACTGAGTAAACATTCCCACTTTAAAAAAAAAAAAAAAGCACAGGAAAGGAAGATTGGGTAAATGAAAAATCAAAACCAAAGAAGGCAAACATCCAATCTTGCAGTCCCAAGTCTGACATCTGGGACCCATAATGAAATCCCCACAGTCCAAATCATGCCCTTCTAGCCTATGGTTTCCAGGCAGATCTACCGGTTCCAGAATGGGTAGCTTTCCTTGATGGTCATCTCAGTCCTGGTCTGTCTAAAATCTTGGAAACTCAGCTACAACTCATGGTCCATCTTCAGAGCCTCATGCTTTGCCCCCTCATGTCTTCTATTCAGGAATTATGACCCTGCTCTACATCAGCTAGGGATTGTCTCTTAAAAAAAAAAAAACTGTGTTGCAAATCTGATGATACTTTATTTCCTTAATTTATCATACTTCCAAATCCAGTAACAGGTGGACTACCAAATTTGTTAATCCAGTGGGGCATAAAGCAGATATTGAAGAGCAGAAAACTGCTTCAACATTCTTCCTTCAAGACCCCTAATTTCAAAAAAGCCAACACTTTTCTACTGTCCCAATGCAGAGAAGCTGACCAGTGGTAGTAATCTCCTAAACAATTACACCTAAAGCAAATGCAGTCTCTGGCTCGAAAACTTGTACATATTTCCTTCCTTGCCAATGTTTATATATGCTAAACACACCAGTCCATTACAAATTCAACTTTGCTGAAGTTCTCAGGAAATGGGCAGAGCTGCCATCCTCTAACACATCAACAAAGTTCTCCTTCCCCCCATATTAGCTTCTGCAGTTCTCTCTGTGGATAAACCCCTACCAGAATGGTCCATTAAGCTCTATACTTCAAGCACTGCAAAGATTCTCTTACTCCAAAGTTCCAAATCCTTCCATATTCCTCCTGAAAATATTTTCTAAAAGACTTTAGCTATGCCATAAAGCTTCTAGTAGTAATAACCCCACTTTTAGTAGCAATTTTTTTTTGCAGTTAAATTCTCATTTCTAGGACAAAACATCTGACCATGAACAGCTGGTGGGAAGTCTGTTCAGCTTACAGTTTGAGAGGAAGCTTCATGGTTGGAAAGGCAGAGGCTGAGAAGATGCTGGGCATCACATCTTGCCACAGCTGCTGTCAGAAAGCAGCAAGAGTAATCTAAGCTCCTACTGGCAAGGAGTACTGGTATATGGCACATTTAAACCCATCCCTAACAACACACTTCCTCCAGCAAGGTTCCACTTCCCAAACTGCCACTGATTAGAGAGCAAGTATTCAAAAACACATTAAGACATGGAGGAAATTTCATTCAGACTACCATACTACCTAAGAAAGATAAGGAAGGGAATTTTCTGGGTAAATTAATTTTAATTATATGGGGCTATACATATTCAATCAAAAATTAATTGAACTGTATCAAGTGTAAATTTTATTATATGCAAATTATTCCTCAATCACATTGATTAGAAAATAAATTAATGAGTTTATTAAACTCTTTCTGTGAATCTCACTAGTGAACTGACAAGAGAAAAGTCTTCTATCTGAGCAGATGAACCTCAGTAGATCCTCAGTAGAGATCACTTATTCTAAATGCCTGTGCATGGGATAAGCAGCTCTGATCATTGGCTTCCACAAAGGACTACTTCTTTCTCTCACAGAGAGTAATGATCCTAATTAGTTGTAGTATATTTCCAGAACTTCATCTTTGATGAACAAGACCAGATTAGAAGGAAGTACCAAAACTTCTCTGGTTTGTTATGATGTAGTTTTGCCCTTTCTTTCTTTTCTACTTTCCTATGAACCATGCATGATGCTGGACAGACTTAGAGTATCTCTTAGAAGAAGTGTTTTCAGGACTTCAATGGACTGAGAAGGGTGATGAGGAATAGGAGAAATGACAGGTTACTCATTCTCTTTGTTCCCTTTATCATTCTTATGCCCAGGCTATGTTGGTTCTTCTTTAATATGAAGTTAGTGTTGGCTAGGCTGAGTAGCCCCTATATAACCACTGTGGTGATACTTACAGCATTCTGAAATATTTGGTTGTCAGAAACTCACATGGATAATCCCATTACCATTTTTTTTTTTTTAAGGATAATGGCTTTTACACAAATACCTGATTGAGCTGACTTTAGCTCTTAATCACTTTCTGGAGAGAAAAGGAAACTTATAAACCAGAAACAAGGACTTCTAATGATATGAAATGTGATTCATGGCCAGTCACTTTAGCTGACCTTAAAGTATAATTCTATTATGGTAACATCCAAGATCAGGGGTGTCCAAGCCATAAGTTTGCATGTATCCCAGGATAACTATGGATATGGCCCAATACAAAATTGTAAGCTTACTTAAAACATTATAAGATTTCTTTATAACTCAATGGCATGGTTCTCAAATGTGAACTTCGTAGATGACAAAGTTGCAGTATATTACTCTCTCACCCAAAATAAATGTATGCATGTTTCTGTTATTTGTACACATATAGACTAAGTTTTGTGGTGGCATGTGGCTTCCAGTATGATATGTTCCATACACACACAGACAGTCAGATTGGCACCATGAGCTGTTACATGTGCTTATGATGACTTGTAAATGAAATATGACAATTCTCAATAAAGTTTGAACCTACCAATATAAACCAAAGATGTTTAATGTTCCTTAGAAGATGAGTAAATATTATTTGGTCATAAGGGATACTTATGCCTGCTCCACTCTACAACAGGTCCTCCTATAATCACTCTTGTTAGTAGCTATGCAAGGCCCCAAACCACTTTTTTTTTTTTTTACTATTTTCCTATCAATTTTCATAATAAAAGCAAATATATTCCCTTATATATTGTTATTTTTAATTTCAGTATGACTGAAGAAAAGGCTTCTTTAATGACATTAAAAAAAATACAACCAGGCTGGAGAGATGGCTTAGTAGTTAAGATGCTTTCCTGAAATACCTAAGGACTCATGTTCAACTCTCCATGTCCCACATAAGCCAGTGACACAAACACACAATGTCACATATGCATACATGGTGACACATGTAGCTGTTTTTCAATTGCAGTGGTGTGTCCATTCTCTTCCCTGCCCATTTCTCTAGCATAAAAAAGGGCTTGCATTAAAAAGAAGGTACAACTAAATCATAAAATCTATACAATGTTGTGTGTGTGTATCATTTTCTTTGCCAATTATCGACATATCTAGTATAGTTACTGAAGGTGCCCTGGTGATGGTAAGTAAAAAATAAAAGAGGGTGACTTGAAAAAAAATTAATAGAAGATGATGCAATTGGGGATTGAGAGATGGCTCAGTAATTAAATGAACTTGCTTGTAAAACCTGAAGACTTGGGTTCAGTTCCCCAGTATACATGTAAGGGCCAGACTTACAAGGTAGGGCTTTACCTGGAGTTCATTTGCAGTGGCAGGATGTCCTGGCTTTCTTTCTCTCTCTCTCTCTTTCTTTCCTTCCCTACCTCCATTTCTACTTCCTTTCTTCCCACTTTCAAATAAATAACTAACTAAATATTTTTTTCTAAAAAGAAGATGACAAAATGAGCATGGTGGCAAATGTCTTTAATCACAGCACTAGGGAGACAGAGGTAGGAAGATGGCTGTGAATTTGAGGCCAGCCTGGAACTACAGAGTGAGATCCAAGTCAGCCTGGGCTAAAATGAGACCCTACCTTGAAAAAACACAACCAAACAAAAAATATGATGATGCAATTGACAGCCAGCACCCATATTTAGTTAAATATCACTGCAGAGTATGTTGGGTTCAAAGTCAAACTTCTAAAACACTCAATGCTAGTCCCCAGAAGTAGTAGATAAATTTAATATTTTATCCATTAATCTTATATATACTGTCTCCATATATTCTTTGCTTTTCAGTTTTCTTTTAAAGCTGACATGTCAGTCATTGTCTTATTAGTAAGGCATCAGTCTCTGCCACCTCTGCATCAGTTGTCAGCAATTCTAACCCCTCTCTGCTCTTTCTTGGGTAGGATGAGTTCAATATGCTCATGTTTGAATACCTTTGAAGATTAGCCTTTATAAACAATTCCCAAATGTGTTGTAAGTTATTCCTTAGTTACCTACTATTTGAACATTTTACCTATAATATTGAAAATAAATAGACGTATTTTCCCTAGTAAAAGACAAGTTCCCTTTTTAGCTATACACATCTTGAGTGGGAGTTCACTCTGTGAGGTAAGTCAGTGCAAACCTTATTTGCCTGAGATTGTGTTTTTGTGTCACTGTCCTGTAAGTAACTCCCAGGCAAATGCCAAGAATACTTCTTCAACAAGTGTATATCAAGAAAACTTATGATCAAGAACATTAAAAATGGATGGCATAAATTGAGCAGCAATAAACATGGTTGAGCATGTACTTCTAAGGAAATGAGATGAGTCCTTTGGATATATGCCTAGGAGTGCTATAGCTGGGTCATATGGTAGATCAATCTCTAGCTGCTTTAGGAACCTCCACACTGTTTTAAAAATGGATGGACCTGGAAAGTATTATACTAAGTCAGGTAACCCAGGCCCAGAAAGCCAAGCGCCACATGTTCTCCCTCATATGGGGATCCTAGCTACAGATGACTGGGCTTCTGTGTGAGAATGAAAATACTTAGTAGCAGAGGCCAGTAAGTTGACAAGGAGACATAAAGGGTGGAGAAAGGAAGGGAGGAGGATACTTAATAGGTTGATATTGTATATATGTAATTACAATGATTGTAATGGGGAGGTAATATGATTGAGAATGGAATTTCAAACGGGAAAGTGTGGGGGTGGGGAGGGAGGGAATTACCATGGGATATATTTTATAATCATGGAAAATGTTAATAAAAATTAAAAAAAAAAAATGGATGGCATATCACTAATTTTCATCAGCACCATCAATGTCATAAGATTTTAAATAGTCATCAATTCCAGGAATTCCTTAAATGTTGACTGGATATGGTGACATCCTTTACTTTTCAGAAGTAAAATAGTTAGGTCAAAGTCAAATGTTGGAAAAATTTTATGATTGTGACCTGTGTCAAGCCATTTATAGTATCAAAGACAAACCATGTACCAAAACTTGAGGAAAAATTACATATTTAGCATTTTTAGTAGATTTAATCACTAAATCAAATGTGTCTTCAAGGTACAAGCAAACTTTACAATATAATGTCTCAAATTATAACAGCATTCCAGAAAAGATTGGAATTATGGCAAACTCAAATCAAAGCAATTTCATGCATTTCAACATATTGGCTAAAGATAGTCCTTTGAACAAAGAGCAATATGTAGCCTTGCTTTTCAAGTTGATATAAGAACTTGAGGCAGAAGGAAGGGGTAGTTGGGTAATAAAATTTATCATTTCCCCATTCATGTTTATGCTTAGCAAAAATAAATAAATAAATAAATAAATAAATAAATAGTTCTGAAAAGGCAGTAATAGGAAGGCATTGCAAAAAATCAAAAGAAAATTGAAAGCATGGGTGGTTAAGATGGCTTAGTGTTTAAGGAATTTGCTGGAAAAGCCAAAGGACCCAGGGTCAATTCCCCAGGTCTCATGTAAACCAGATGCACAAGGTGGCACATGCATCTGGAGTTCATTTGCAGAGCTTAGAGACACTACCATGCTAATTCTCTTTCTATCTGCTTCTCCCCCTCAAATAAATAGCCAAATAAAATTAAATTAAAGAATTTGAAAACAGGGCACTTCTAATTAAGATGGTGGCATAGGTGCCAAGCCAAAGCAGCCTAGTGGGGAAAAGCCAAAAGAAAAAAAATGCTCAAAGTACACACTTTTACTAAAAAGTGAGGTGTATAGGAAATTGAAAGAGTAGTGGAGAAGTAGGGCAGATCCAGAGCATCCAGAGCCCACGCAGGCCAGCAGTAGCAGCTCTGGCAGGTCTGTGCATGGGACCAAGGTGGCGGTGTGCCAGCCAGCCACCAGGCTCAGCTTGAGCCACAGGAAAAGCCAGGTGAGGGGATTTTCCACTCACATCGGAGTTCTCCACAAACTCAAGAAATGTGAAGGGAGAATGGCAGTGAACAATGGAGGAGCAGATCACAAGGTAGAAGAACACGTGGAACAGTGAGCAAACTAGAGCAACATGGGCAGCGTCCCCTCCCCCAGTGTCAGTGCCTAGCTCCCATGAACAGAGCAGCAGTTCAGGGACCCAGCCACGCCTATTTGAACTGAAGCACACTAAAGAGCGACAAAAGCAGGAGGCCAGCTAACTGAGACAAAACTCATCCCAAAAGATAACTGGGATTACACCAGGTAAGTACCCACCTAATAAACCTGGTATATAGGCCTGAACCAGAAGTGCGAAGTGCACATGCATATATGGATAAATTATATGTTAAATCAGATGGATGATCAAGTTTCCCATTCTTAAATAAGCTACATTTTGGGCTTGTTATTTGAGCTTCTGGATTTACAGTGGCTTTGTTTTGTCTTCTTTTATACATTAGGGAAGAGTCTCACCTAGTCACAAGCTGACATGGACCCCTCTACAGACCAGACATCTTAGCCTCCTTGTCAGGATTAAAGGAGTGGGTGAGGCACCACACAGCCTAAGGGACAGAGAAAGGATCTGGTTGTCATAATACCTACTTTTGGATAAATACTCTAAAATGGTTTTCATTGAAAGTGTACATTGTTTAGTTAAATTTTAGAAATTACCGGTATTTGGTTCTACTCAGCCTACTTGAATACTCTCATAGCAGGCAAACCCAACACCTAGGGTTGCTATTATAGATACCATGAGAGACATGAGGCCACATGTAACATCTTAAGCTCCTACTGTGAAAATATATAACATCAGATAGATTGATACATCTCATAATACCCAGCTAACTAGAAAATGCAATCATTAAATAACTCAGGTGCAAAAAATAAATACATTATAACACAAGAAACACCAAAAATCAAGACAATATAAATCCACCAAAAAGTATTAATGCATCAGAAATGAACTCCAGTTAGAACAAGTTAGAAGGAATGCTTGAGAAAGATTTCAAAAGAATGATTATAAATATGTTCAAAGACCTCAAAGAAGAAATAAGAAAGCAAAAAAGACACAGAACACCAATTTAATGAAATGAAGAGGTCAAGACTAGACAGAAATAAGGAAATAGAAATAATAAAGAAAAACCAGTTATAATTACTAGCAATAATGAATGAAGTTAATGAAATAATAATAATAAAAAAAAACTCTGTAGAAAATCTCACCAGTAGAATAGATGAAATGGACAGAATACCTAAGCTAGAAGACCAGGTGGCAAATCTAATACAGTCCAACAAAGAGAAAGACAAACTAATAGAAAAGTATCAGTGGGAATTTCAAGATATCTGTGACACTATGAAAAGATCAAACATAAGAATTTAGGGCATAGTAGAAGCAGAATTTCACTCCAAAACCATAGTAGGCATCTTCAACAAATGCAGATACAGGAATCCCTTAGAACACCAGCCAGACAAAGCCTGGAAAGAACATCTCCTCACCATATTTTAATCAAACTACCAAACATACAAACCAAGGAAAAAATATTGAAAGCAGTCAGAGAGAAAAATCAAGTTACACAACAGAAAGCCTATCATGATTACAGCAGATTACTCAACACAAACTTTAAAAGCCAGAAGGACATGGAGTGATGTATTCCAAATTCTGAAAGATAACAACTGTCAACCAAGGTTACTTTATCCTGCAAAGCTATCCATTCAAGTAGAAGGCGAAATAAGGACATTCCACAACAAAAGAAGGTTAAAGGAGTATTTGAAGACAAAACCAGCTCTACAGAACATACTTGAAAGAATTCTTCATGCTGAAGAAAAAGAAAAGCACACATATAAGGAACCACAAAAAAAAAAAAAATATGTTCAAATACTAGTTAACACAAGAGAGAAAAGATAAATCTGGAAGAATTACAGAAAAATGGCAAAATTAATACACACCTTTCAATAATATCTCTTAATATCAATGGCCTCAATGCCCCAACCAAAAGATATAGGTTTGCAGACAGGGCTAAAAAGCAAGATCCTTCAATTTGTTGCCTCCAAGAAACCTATCTATCTACAAAGGATTGACACTATCTTAGGGTGAAAGGTTGGAAAATGGTGTTTCAAGCAAATGGGCTAGAAAACAAGCAGGGGTTGCTATCCTAATATCAGACAAGGTAGACTTCAGTGCAACATTAGTTAAGAATGAAAAGAATGGCCACTTCATATTGATTAAAGATCCAACAGGAGGACATTACAATCCTAAGCATATATGCACCCAACATGGGGGCCCCCAAATTCATCAAACAAACAGTATTAGAACTAAGGTCACAGATAACACCAAACACAGTGGTAGTGGGTGAGTTCAACACCCCACTCTCATCTATTGACAGGTCATCCCAGGAAAAAATAAACAAAGAGGCATCTGGACTAAATGAGGTCATAGAAGGAATGGTCCTAAGAGATATAAAGAGGAGATTTCATCCAAATGCTGAAAAATATACATTCTTTTCAGCAGCACATGGAACATTCTCTAAAATAGACCATATATTAGACACAAAGCAAATCTTAACAAATTCAGGAAAATTGAAATAATTCCTTGCATTATATCTGACCACAGTGGAATCAAACTATAAATCAATAGCAAGAAAAGCTATAGAGCATACACAAAATCATGGAAACTAAACAGCACACTACTAAATGATGAATGGGTCAATGAAGAAATCAAGAAGGAAATAAAAAAATTTATAGAGTCAAATGATAATGAGAACACAACATACCAAAATCTCGGGGACACAATGAAGGCAGTCCTAAGAGGTAAGTTTATAGCTTTAAATGCCTATCTTAAGAAATTAGAAAGGTCAGAAGTAAACAACCTAATGCTTCACCTTTAAACCTTGGAAAAAGAAGAACAAGACAAACCAAAAATCATTAGACGGGATGAAATAATGAAGATCAGAGTGATAACTAATAACATAGAGACCAAAAAAAAAATCCAAAGAATTGGTGAAACAAAGAGTTGGTTCTTTGAAAGGATAAACAAGATTGATAAACCCTTAGCAAATCTGACCAAAAGAAAGAGAGAAGAGACACAAATTAATAAAATTAGAGATGAAAAGGTAACATCACAACAGATGCCAGAGAAATTCAAAAAATCATAGGGACATACTATAAAAGTACATACTCCACTAAGTATGAAAATCTGAAAGAAATGGATGATTTCCTGGATTTATATAGCCTACATAAATTTGATTTAATTTAGATGTTGATTTAGATGAGATTAGTCACTTAAATAGACCTATAACAAGCCAGGAGATCCAAGCAGTTATCAAAAACCTACCAACTAAAAAAAGCGCAGGCCCAGATGGATTCACTGCTGAATTTTACCACACCTTCAGGGAAGAATGAACACCATTGCTTCTTAAGCTTTTCCTTAAATTGAAAAAGAAGGAATCCTACCAAACACCTTCTATGAAGCCAGCATCATGCTGATACCAAAACCAGGCAAAGACAGAACCAAAACAGAAAATTACAGACCAGTCTCCCTCATGAACATAGATGCAAGAATTCTCAACAAAATATTGGCAAACAGAATACAAGAATATATCAGAAAGATCATTCACCCTGACCAAAGGCTTTATTCCAGAGATGCAGGGTTGGTTAAACATATGCAAATCAATAAATGCAATACATTATATAAGTCGGTTGTGGGACAAAAATTACATAATCATCTCATTAGATGCAGAGAAAGCATTTGACAAAATCTCACATCCCTACATGATAATAGTTCTACAGAGACTGGGAATAGAAGGAACATAACTTAATATAATCAAGGCAATTTATATCTAGCCTACAGCCAACATTTTACTAAATTGGCAAAAACTGGAAGCTTTTCCACTAAAATCAGGAATAAGACAAGGGTGTCCACTGTCCCCATTTGTATTTAAAACAGTTCTGGAAGTCTTAGCCATAGCAATAAGGCAAGAGACACACATAAAAGGGATACAAATTGGAAAGGAAAAGATGAAGTTATCATTACTTGCAGATGACATGATTATATATATAAAGGACCATAAAGACTCTACCAACAAACTGTTAGAGCTGATAAAAACCTACAGCCATATAGTAGGATACAAAATAAGTACACAGAAATCAGTAGCCTTCATGTATGCTAATAACAAACAGACAGAGGATGAAATCAGAGAATCACTCCCATTAACAATCGCATCAAAGAAAATAAACTTCCTTGGAATAAACCTACCCAAGGAACTAAAGGATCTCTACAATGAAAACTTTAAAACACTCAAGTGAGAAATTGCAGAGACACTAGAAAATGGGAAAAAAAATCCCCTGTTCCTGGAGTGGAAGAATCAACATTGTGAAAATGGCAATCTTACCAAAAGCAATCTACACATTTAATGCAATCCCCATCAAAATTCCAATGACATTCTGCACGGAAATAGAAAAAAACGATCTAAAAATTCATTTGGAATCACAAAAAACCTCAAATATCTAAAATAATACTGAGCAACCAAATAAGGCTGGGGGTATCACAATACCTGATTTTAACCTATACTACAAAGCCATGGTAACAAAAATAGCATAGAACTGGCACAAAAGCAGACCTGTAGACCAGTGGAACAGAATAGAGGACCAAGATGCAAGTCCAGGTAGCTATAGCCACCTAATATTCAATGAAAATGCCAAAAATACTCATTGGAGAAAAGACAGCCTCTTCAGCAAATGGTGTTGGAAAACTGGATATGTATCTATAGAAGGATGAAAATAGATTCTTCTCTCTCTCCATGCACAAGAATTAAGTCAAAATGGATTAAAGACCTTAATATCAGACCTGAAACTATGAAATTGCTAGAGGAAAAAGTAGGGGAAACCCTTCAACATATTGGTCTTGGAAAAGACATTCTGAATATAACTCTAATTGCTCAGGCAATAAAACCACACATTAACCACTTGGACCTCATGAAATTACAAAAATTTTGTACTGCAAAGGACACTGTGAATAAAGCTAAGAGGCAACCTAGATATTGGGAAAAAAATCTTTTCTAGCTATATATCTGATAAAGGATAAATATCTAGGATGTACAAAGAACTCAAAAATTTAAATAATAAGAAATCAAACAAGCCAATTAATAAATGGGCTATGGAGCTAAATAGAGAGTTCTCAAAAGAAGAAATATGGATGGCGTATAAGCATCTAAAAAAATGTCCTACATCCCTAGTATCAGGGAAATTCAGATTAAAACTGCATTGAGATTCCATCTCACTCCTATCAGATTGGCTACCATCATGAAAACAAATGATCATAAATACTGGCGGGGATGTGGAACCCTTCTACACTGTTGGAGGGAATGCAATCTGGTCCAGCCATTGTGGCAATCAGTGTGGAGGTTACTAAAACAGCTACAGATTGGTCAACCATATGACCCAGCTATGGCACTCCTAGGCATATATCTTAAGGACTCATATCATTTTATTAGAAGTACATGCTCTACCATATTTATTGCCTCTCAATTCATATTAGCTGGGAAATGGAACCAGTCTAGATGTCCCTCATCTGATGAGTGTAAAATGAAGATATTGCACATTTATACAATGGAGTTCTACTCAGAGGTAAAGAAAAATGAAGTTATGAAATTTTCAGGAAAATGGATGGATCTGGAAAGGATTATACTAAGTGAGATAACCCAGGCCCAGAAAGCCAAGCACCGCATGTTCTCTCTCATATATAGATCCTACCTATAGATGATTGGGCTTCTGTGTGAGAAGGAAAAATCTCAGTAGCAGAGGCCAGTAAGCTAAAAAAGAGATACAAAGGGAAGAGAAAGGAAGGGAGGAGGGTACTTAATAGGTTGGTATTGTATATATGTAAGTAGAATAGATTAATGGGGTGAAAAGTTCCAAAGTGAGGTCAGGGGAGGAGATTGAGTAAAGAAAAGGTGGAGGGAGGGCTAATCAAAAACTAAGAGGATATAAATAAATCATATGGAATCCTCCAGTTTTGGTCAATGGAACACTCAGGAGCCAAAGATCATTGCTAGAAAATTTTCAGTGCTAGAGGTGGGATACCTTTCAGTGAGTTGTTGGCCAGGGAGGTTCCTGATACCCCCAAAATATTATAGGCTTTTGCCGAGGCCCTTGGTTTCCCAACAGGAATTGATGGTAAGACCCTATTGCTGAAGACTCTTCATACTTGGGCTGCAAGGCCACTGAGAAATCCTGCTGGAACTAAGCTAATAACCTCCTCTATGTAGACCAGTGGACAGAAAGATAGAAGAAGCCATTCTACATGCAGTTCAATGGGAGAAAGAGATACCACCAGTGAAGATACTCAACAGTGGGCACTGCAAGCATTATCATTGGCCACCCCCGCCAAATAAGCCAATGGGTGCAATAGTGCCATGTCTGTCATGGTAGAAACCAACTGCCCTCAATTGGGACTGGAGGCCCACTCCTTGGAAGCGAATACATCCCTGATACTGAAAACTTAAAACAGGGGTAGTCATGAGCCCTAGGGGTGTAACATCTGCTGATGTCTGGATAAATGTATATACTATGCTTGTCAAATGACCCAGTAAACACTTCTCTTAGTATTCATACCCTTATATTAATGCTACTCTCACTTTGGGTAGAGAATCTTCTCTTTCAGATGGCAGTGACCTTGGGACAACTCAGAAGGTATCATGGTGCTGGAAAGAAGTGACTAGAGTACTGAGTACCACCTCGATCACACCTCCCAAGGCTCAGTGTCTAATGTGGAAGAGGTGGCAAAAAGAATGTAAGAGCCAAAGGAAGGGTAGGACTCTTTACAACATGCTCTCTCCAGTCGTAAAATAGCCTGGCAATCCATGACCTCATAGTGCCTGATATTACCTACACAAGACCATCATAAGAGGAGGAAAAGACGATGACTTCAAAATAAAAGAGAGATTGATTGAGATGGGGAGGGGATATGATGGAGAATGGACTTTCAAAGGGGAAAATGGGGAGAGGGAGGGTATTACCATGGGATAGTTTTTATAATCATGGAAAATGTTAATAAAAATTGAGAAAAAAGACAAAAAATAATTTGAAAATAAATTTCAATATTTCTGGGAAAAGAATAAATACTTTGCTACATTTTCAGCTATATTTTCAGACAACATAAATATGTTACCTGTCAATTTTCACATTGAATGTGTACAGGTGCAATCTGACATACAATTAAAAAAAACATTGATCATGACTCTTCATTATTCATTTATAGTTTCTATCTTCCCAAAGACAAATATGTTTTGCTTCATAATAACACCTTTTCCCTGAATCAGTTTTGTAAGTACATATGTTTGTGAGCAATTATTAAGAAGGAAATATCTGTTTAGCATCTTGTGATTTACTAAGAATTGAACTCCTTCCATCAAACTCAGTATTGATACATTAGTTTCTCAAATACAATATCAAATATCCTACTACATTTTGCTGTTCCCTTTCTTTTACTTTTAGAATATAATGTCTACTTAGAGATATAATTTTTTATTAGTGATAGCAAACTTAGGATCTGCTTTTTTAGAAGACTCAAAAAGAGGTGCCACATAATTTGAATTATTAAGAACATTTTAAAATCTGTTTTGGTAGATTTCAGATTTCATGAAAAATTATAAACATACCTTTTTGTTTTTTAGATCATTAACTGTTTGTATACTTTACATGTGACTCACAATAATACTTGTTTGTCCAATGTGGCCCAGAAAGGCCAAATGTTGTCTTCTTAGATCATGATGCTTATTAGCATGTGTTTTCTTCTTGTAATTTTGCTCTTCACACAACTCCCATACCTGTAATCAAAAACACTGACCTAAGGGTTATCAGAAGCACCTTCCAAGAGACCAATTTCTTGGTCCAAGCAAAGGTCTGTTGTTGGTTTTCATCATCATCGTCATCATCATCATCAATGAGGGTCCCAGATCCTCAGGGAAGAGCAGAGACTTGGCTGAAAGTATGAGATGGTCCTGACGCTACATTGTATACTCAGATTCTCTTTGTAAGTAGATAGTTCAGTTGGAGGAGTAGAGGAGTTGTTTCTCCATTCAAAGCACCTTTCATTTTGTGCTCAGGTACATTCTCAAAGTACATCTATGTGGACAGGATGCAAGGAAATGTCACTGCTTCTTATATTTGCCTTTGTAGACAATACCACTCGATGTATTTACTATAATGTTATTTATTTGTAGTGATATGAGGGGTCCATTGTTACTGATGATGTGGTCTGTAGCCTGGCGGTAGTGCGAAGAGATTTTATGCAGCAATACCTTAAACCCTGGCATAGTGACAGATTCCAGTAATACCAGCACCCTGATGCCTGAGATAGGAGGACTATTGAAAGTTCAAGACCAACTTTGGCTGCAAAGTTATATTCTGTCTCAAATAAAAGGGAAGTAGAGCTTCATAATTCTCCTGGAAACTACTGGCAGTTTTCCCAAGATAATTGGTTTTGTTTGTTTGTTGTTTTTTTAGAGACAGGGTCTCACCCAGCAGCCCAGGCTCGTCTCTAGCTCACTTTTTATCCCATGGTGGCTTCAGTCCTCTTGCCTTTGCTTCCCAAGTGCTTGTACTAAATGCATATGCCACCATGCTTGGCTTAATAAGCCTGAATTTTGTTTCACCCGGTCCTCTTTCTATTCTGGTTTGAGAGGTAAACACTTGTTCCTTCATCCACTCTTAGAATTGCTATCTGTCATGATGTCATGCAGTTGAATACTGTGCCAGTGCCAGCAGCACAACTTTGAATGTCCAAAACTCTGAGTTAAATAAACTTGGTTCAGGTGCTTTGTTGTACTGACATAAAGCTCTCTAACCTAGAAATCTTCAGTGGACATTGAATATCTTCTCTGTATTCCTTCTACCAGTTCTGTAACCTGGCCCTTTGCCTTTTATCTTTATGACCTTTATGTGACTGCACTTGTGATAGTTATGTTCTATTGTCAATGATTAGAATAGGATCAAGTAAAAGACATACTTCTTGGGTGGGTCTGTGAGAGTATTTCCAAAAAGTATGGATGAAGAAAGAGAGACTTTTCCCCCAGAGTAGAAGGTCCATCCATTAGAAGCTTTAAGAGGATGTGGCACCTTTTGCCTGGCTTCCCATGCCATTCACTGTTATATAGGTCTACCCTGCTGATGACAGATCCTGGACATTGAAATCCAACTTCATCAGCCTTACAACATGAATTGAAGACCAATAGCTATCATCCTCCAGGTCTTCAGTGTTGTATTAGAACTTCTGAAGCATACAGCTTTGTGGGCTGAATTTCTACCAGATTCTCTGGCTCTCCAGCTTGCGAACAGACATTGTTAGACAGACAGAACATATCCTTTAAGGCAATGTAATAAAACCCCTTTAACTTTCATTCTATTGTGTCTGTTCCTCTAAAGAGCTCTGACTAATATAGCACATACAGCTGTTGTAATATGTCAATGCAAAACACAGCTCTCACTTCAAATGGAATGAGATAGTTTATTCTGAGCCAAATATGAATGATCATGGCTCAGAAACATTGGTTTCAGTTGCTTCCAATAACATGTTTCACCATGGCAGCAAACACATTACATTGTGTTATGACAGAGAATGCCATAAATCAAGAAGTTCACCAACTACTTTTGGGAGGACCAGGGTAGACAAGTTAGCAAAGTGGAGAAAACTATTATGTTTGAATGCTATCGGATGACATACTTAGCTTTTGGGATGGCATAAGCTCACATAATAATATGTTAAGTTAAAATATCGCAAAGGTTTCACCAGAAACGTTGCTATATCAGACATAGAAGTAGGAAATCAATATGTTAAATATTCGGTCTGCAAGGTGATGCTATTGAGATGTAGTACACCCTTTAAGTAATGGGACCTGCTGAAAGGTTTTAAGGTCATTGGGAATGTGCCCTAGAAAGGAAATGCGGAACCCAGGCAACTCATCATTTGCTTGGATTCATGGTAATGAAAGGATTCCCTTATAACCAGCAATGTGAGGGATTCAGCTTGTTTACAACCTTGTAATGATTCTGAAGCCTTTGTTGGAGTGGGAGGGGATATTCTATATCAACCAAGATAGTCTAAAGAGACACTTGCACCCTCCCTTTGGTTTCATACCACCATCTTCTAGCACTTGAAAGACCAATGTATTTAATAGGCATGTAGGAGTCAGAACTGGAAGTTGACTTCCAAAAAAAAAAAAAAAAAAAAAGCTGGGGCTGCAGAGATGGCTTAGCAGTTAAAGTGCTTGTGTGAAGCCTAAGGACTAAGGTTCAATTCCCCAGTACTCATGTAATCAGATGCACATGGTAGCACATGCATGGGGACTTCATTTGCAGTGGCTAGAGGCCCTGGCACACCCATTCTCTCTCTCTCTCTCTCTCTCAAATAAATAAAAATACAATATTTTGAAAAACTTATCAAAAAATGTATAATGCTTACTTCTTACATTTCTTATGCCTATAAAATAAATAAACCTAGGAACAAAACTCTGCAAGGCAGGAGTCAGGAGGGGATCTCATTTATATCATCCCATAAAACCCCAGAGATGATTTCTCTTTCAAAAATGAGAGATCTTTAAGATCCTATGTTAGTTACCTTCTCATTGCTAGGGAAAAATACCTTAAAAATTAATTTAAAGGGGGAATGGTTCCTGGTAGCAGTCCATCATGGCAGGGAAAGCATCATGGTAGGAGCTTGAGGCAGTTGGTCACAGTCATCCTACAGTGAGGAAACAGAGAGTCATGAATGCTGGTGCTAAGTCAGCATCCTTCTTTTTTACAGCCTATGAAATGGTGCCACTCATTGTTAAGGTAGGTCTTCCTACCTAAATTAACCTAATCAAAATAATCCTTCACAAATATCACAGAGTTTAACCTGATCTAACCTCATAGGTATTACAGGTGACTTTAGGGCTTGTCAAGTTGACAGTCAATATAAATCAACAACGACGTCATTTTCTTTAGGTAAACTTGAATTAAAAACTGTCTCTGTAACAGGAAACAGAGACAATAAGAGGTCATATGGGACTCAGATCTATTTACCCCCAGCAGAGGACCTATTAACCTGCCTCACAGCTCAATTTACATATAATGTAGTTTTTATGTCATGGTTGTCTATAAGTTGTAAACTGACTACAGCTACACTGCAAAGAGAATAAAAGTTCTCCTCCAATTCCTACTTTGATCAAATCTACTTTGCTTTACCAGTTTCTCTTTCTGAAGATCTTGGGAATGCAGGGAAACTGAAGTGGTAGGTTTGTGGTAGGTTTATGGATATAACTGTTCAATAGCATTCTTCCTAGAATTTGCAATTGTCATGAACTTTTAGTTTTTCTAATAGGTGTGTACTGATATTTTATTATATACATAACAGTTTCTATTTCTATAATGGCTAGTTGTAATGTTTCATGTTTTCCATTTGTAATTCTCCATTGAGAGTCTCTCCATACTTTTCTTCTGCATAGTGAATTGTTTCATTTTGCCACATTTTCCCACCAAGATATATTGCCATTTGGGACAATCAATCAAGGGATGGAACTATGAGCTAAAGAAACCTTTTATTTTTATATTTTTTATATTTTTATAAGTTAATTAACTAAGAAGTTTTGTTATAGTGAGGTAACTAGAATTTTAGGGGAAAGGCCTCAGGTCTGATAGTCCCAACAAGCTATGCTTGGCCACACATCCTAATAAGCTAATCAAAGAGATGTGTAATGCTACAAAGCACAGAGAAGAGATTTAATTAGTACATTGGGAAAATGCATGAGTAAAGGGTTTTGATGACCCCAAGTTCATCTCAGGTCACTAGTCTGAGCTCTGGGTTTAAATAGAGGAAGAATAGTGGCAAAGGAAAAGAGATACACATAAATTAAGCAATCCTACTCCAGGTGTGATCTCATTGATCATTGGCTTAATTCTAAGACTGCAAGGAGGTACAAAGAAGTTCTCATAGCTGTTATCACTTGAAGGAATTAATCTGGTTTCTACCAGATAATTACTTCTGTTCTAGGACACAGCCTCACCATAGTTATCCCCTGTCCTATGATGTACTTTTCTTTATGGAATCCATGGTAGCTGCAAGTTTATAACAGAGATCTTAGTGCCTTTAACCTTGAAATGGAAGTAGACTGGTATTTTTCAGGTAACATGCCTGAGAGTCAAGCAGCACTCTGATCCAAAGATAAGGAGACAGCCACAAAATTAAGACAGAGCCTTGTAGAATGGCTTGTAAGGGAAGCAATAGATGATGGATCCCATGCCTTAATATTCTCACAGCATGGTCCCATGAGATACAGTGTGCCAGAAACACAAGGGGCTATAATTTGCATTGGTCTGGTCTTTTAGACGACTATAGTCTGGCACAACTCCCACACAGGGAGCCAGCTATGACGTTGTAGTGACATACATTGCTAAGGGATTCTGTGAAGTCGTGTGTGGTGTGTGTGTGTATGTGTGTGTGTGTGTGTGTGTGTGTGTGTGTACAGAGTGTGAATTTCTCAAGATCAGATATGCTGCATCTCAGTTTATGTGCTTCAGCTCTTGAAAATATATCAATGTCTTAGAGGGAAGCTTCTCTCTCCTTTGCTACAAGTCCCCCCCAGCCACTTCCACCATTCCCACACCCTTTCTCTCTTTCTTTCTCTCCTCTATACACTTGAATTTCTCCTGCCACCATCCTCCTCTCTCCCACCCTTCTTGTTTGTTGACTGGGCCACAAGCTCCTCTATCAATCTTCTGCTTAGTCATGTAGTATGGATGCTTCAGTTAAGTCCAAATGGATTGAAGACCTTAACATCAGACCTGAAACTCTGAAACTGCTAGAGGAAAAAGTAGGGGAATCCCTTCAACATATCAGTCTTGGCAATGACTTTCTGAATACAACCCCAATTGCTCAGGCAATAAAACCACAGATTAATCACTGGGACCTCATGAAATTACAAAGATTTTGCACTGCAAAGGACACAGTGAAAGAAGCAAAGAGGCAACCTACAGAATGGGAAAAAATCTTTGCCAGCTATATATCTGATAGAAGATTAATATCTAAGATATACAAAGAACTCAAAAAGTTAAATAATAAGGAATCAAACAAGCCAATCAAAAAATGGGCTATGGAGCTAAATAGAGAGTTCTCAAAGGAAGAAATACGAATGACATATAAGCATCTAAAAAAATGTTCTATGTCACTAGTCATCAGGGAAATGCAGATTAAAACTACATTGAGACTCCATCTCACTCCTGTCAGATTGGCCACCATCATGAAAACAAATGATCATAAATGTTGGCGGGGATGTGGAAAAAAAGGAACCCTTCTGCACTCTTGGTGGGAATGCAATCTGGTCCAGCCATTGTGGAAAACAGTGTGGAGGTTCCTAAAACAGCTACAGACTGATCTACCATATGACCCAGCTATAGCACTCCTAGGCATATATCAGAAGGAATCATCTCATTTCCTTAGAAGTACATGCTCAACCATGTTTATTGCTGCTCAATTTATAATAGCTGGGAAATGAAACCAGCCTAGATGTCTCTCAACAGATGAGTGGATAATGGAGATGTGGCACATTTATACAATGGAGTTCTACTCAGTGGTAAAGAAAATGAAGTTATGAAATTTGCAGAAAAATGGATGGACCTGGAAAGTATTATACTAAGTGAGGTAACCCAGGCCCAGAAAGCCAAGCGCCACACGTTTTCTCTCATATGTGGATCCTAGCTATAGATGATTGGGCTTCTGTGTGAGAAGGGTCCTCAACTGCTCTGCCGCCCTACCTCCTCCTGCACCTGCTGAACCTCCCGCTGACTTACCCTTCATGGAATTACAATCTGCCACATTAGCTTCTGTCTCTGACCTCTGTAGGGCACTTCAAGATACAAAACTTCAGCTACAGTTTCTCTGGGAACTTGATTCTGTCACAAAAGATCTTTCTGCTTTTTCTAATTCTTCCTCTAACAGCCATAGGCACAAAACAAAAACAGACTCACACACCTGGAATACTGGTGTTCTTGCCATTCCTGTGACTCGCAAACAGGCTCGCTATGATCCCACTTCTGCTCCCTCCCCCACTGCATCTGATGCAGACTCTGATGAAGAGTGCGCTCCCTAAGTTGCTCCAACTGGTGGGGATGCTGCCTCCTCTGAGTCTGAAGATAAAACTGCCCTGGCGCCTGAGGAGCCTATCTCCCAACCTAAATATAGAAGTCTTAATTTAAAATTTCTTGAGAGTCTGAAGGCGGCCATCTCCACTTAGGGGCCCACGGCTCCCTTTACTCTCACTCTTCTGTAAAGTTATACTGATAAATGCCTTATGCCTAATGACTGGTATCACCTTGCTCACGCGGCTCTCTCTGGCAGAGATTTTGTTCTATGGCGCACTGAATTTAATGAAAACTGCTCTGACCTTGTTCGCCATAATTTACAAAAGGCTGTTTCTAGAAATTGGACAAAACCAAAATTATTGGGGGAGCACCCCTATGATTACAATGAATGGCATGTGCGCTACCCCCCTGGACTTTTAGCCCAAATACAACAGGCAGGCTTCCCTGCCTGGCGACTCTTCCTTCCTAAAGGGGCCGCCACTGCCTCCCTGGCCAGCATTACATAAGGTCCAGAAGAGCCTTTCAGTGACTTTGTTAGCAGACTTAATGAAACTGTTGAATGCCTTTTTGGCATTGGGGAAACTAACACCCCCTTTATCAAACGCCTGGCCTTTGAAAATGCTAATCCTACTTGTCAGTCTATTCTCCATTCTCACAAGCGGGAGACCATATCTGATTATGTCAAATCATGTGCAGGTGTAGGCTCCTCCCACGCCATGAGTTTAGCAATTGGAGCTGCTCTCCGTTCTGCTGGCCTCACTCAGGGTACAAAAACATGTTATAATTGTAAACAACCTGGACACTTCTTTTGTGAATGCACTGCTCCTAAACAACCTTCCACTTCTCTTCGCCCTCCCCCTGCTACACCCTGTCCTCACTGCCAAAAGAGCAAACATTGGGCCTCTGAATGTTGCTCCAGGACTGTCATTCATGGCGGTCCTCTGTGGGCCTCTCAGGAAAAAACTCTTCCTGTCTCAGGAAACGCCCAATGGGAGCGGCTCCAGACCTCTACCGCACGGATAAAACTTGGGTCCGTCAGGTTTGTCCCTCCCTCTAGCCCACCGGAAAATCAGTGTCCATCCTCTGGCATGCCACAGCAGGCAGCGCAGGACTGGACCTCTGTGCCACCTCCCACACAGTATTTCCTCCTGAGACTTGTCCTCAAGTAATTGCAACAAATGTGTTCGGCACTATGCCCCCCAACATGTTTGGCCTTCTCCTAGGCAGGGCTAGCATTTCTCTCAAGGGCATTCAAGTCATCCCTGGAGTTATAGATAATGATTTCGCCGGCAATATCCAAGTTTTAGCAAGTTCCAAAAAGGAACTCATATAATCTTGCCTGGGGATCAAGTGGCCCAACTTGTCCTGTTGCACCTCACTTTTCTTTCTTTCTTCCTCCCTTCCTTCCTTCCTTCCTTCCTTCCTTCCTTCCTTCCTTCCTTCCTTCCTTTCTTCCTTTCTTTCTTTCTTTCTTTCTTTTTTTTTGAGCCATTGCTCTTTATTCTTTTTTTTTTTAATTTTTATTAACATTTTCCATGATTATAAAATATATCCCATGGTAATTCCCTCCCTCTCCACCCCCACACTTTCCCATTTGAAATTCCATTCTCCATCATATTACCTCCCCATCTCAATCATTGTACTTACATATATACAATACCAACCTATTAAGTATCCTCCTCCCTTCCTTTCTCTACCCTTTATGTCTCCTTTTTAACTTACTGGTGAAAGGCCCAAGAATTCAGAAGGCAGAAATACTATCACGCTCTAAAGGGAGCTTAAGCGGGCCCCTGCATACCTCAAACTCCAGGCTTTACTCTCTGTTGAAAGCAAGTAAAGAATCCCTCTTCTCATTATATCAGAGCCTGCTCCTAATATAAAACTAGGTAAAAAGGGCATGAGATAGCCCTCAAGAATGGGAAATGAGTAATGAAGTAAACCACTTATTTGGTTTCTGTAAATACCCTGCACCATAAGCCTTAATAGCCCACACTGTAAGCCTTAGTAGCCTGCACCATAAGCTGTAGCAGCCTGCCTCAGACCACCAAGGTCATAGGACACTGATACTACACTCTGCTACCCCCACCCAAGGACCTACGCAAATACTGACCTCTAAGGTCATAGGAGTCTGATACCACACTCTGCTACTCCCACCCAAGGACCTGCGCAAATGCTGACCACCAAAGTCATAAGAGACTGATTGGTCCACGAGGGGCTTGAACAAATTAAACTAATTGGCTTAGAAACTATGGAGTGACACAAACTGACTGGCTCGCACCCCGTGGGCTCCTGATATTAAAAAAATGATTGGTCTAATGCACAGGCTTTGTTAGAAACCCTATAAAAACTGTCCTGTTCCTGCATTTGGGGCTCTGCAGTCCTCTACCCCTGTGTGGTATACAACTGTGGGCCCCAGCATGCTTGGAATAAAATCCTCTTGCAGTTTGCATGAAGACCGCTTCTCGTGAGTGATTTGGGGTGTCGCCATATCCGGGCAGAGCGTGGGGTCCTCGTTTTGGGGGTCTTACATTTGGGGGCTCGTCCGGGATTTGTGACCACCCCTCACACCCGAGAACCGACTTGGAGGTGATGGGGACCCCCCGTGGAATGAATGTGTGCTGGCCAGTGTTTCTGTTCTGAGTATCTGTTTTCTGGGACATCTGAATATGTTTTCTGGGATGCGTGCTTTCAGTTTTTGGTTTGCAGCCATCCTCTGGGGCCGTAAGGAACAGAGGACTGTGATCAGTAGACGTGCTAGGAGGATCACAGGCTGCCACCCTGGGGGACGCCCCAGGAGGTAAGGAGAACCAGGGATGCCTGGTGGTCTCCTATTGTTGGTCAGAGGACCGAGGTCTGTTGTTGAGGCAGAGGGAGCCTCCGTGGCCGTCAGATCCTTTTGCCTGCTTGTGGCAGACGCAGACAGGCTGCTGATGTCTGAATCTGTTAGTCTCAGTTGTGTGCATTGTTCTCCTTTGTGTCTTTGTTTACAGTTTTTGTCATGTGACAGACGATGATAAATGCCCTTAACTTGACTCTTGACCATTGCACTGAAGTTAAGTCTAGGGCCCATAATTTGCCAGTTGAGGTTAAAAAGAGACCCTGACAAACGTTTTGTGCCTCTGAGTGGCCAACTTATAAGGTCGGATGGCCATCAGAAAGAACCTTTAATTCTGAGATTATTCTGGCTGTTAAAGATATTATTTTTCAGAATGGACCAGGCTCCCGTCCCAACCAGGAAGGATTTGATGTACAACCCCCCTCCATGGGTCAGGCCATGGCTGAATAAACCAAGGAACTCAAGCTCCAGAGTCCTGACTCTCGAAAATGCAAAAAAGCCCTCTCCTGAGGGAGCCAGACCTCCCCTTCACATCTATCCATAGATTAAAGAGCCTCAGGCTTGGCCGGAGACTCAGCCTGCCCCTCTGCCCTCCACACTTCCCAAGACTCCGTCCCCCGCCCTCCCCGAGCCTCCGCCTTCCAGCTTGCCCAGCTCACCCAGCTTGCCCAAGCTTCCTCCCTCTGCCCCTCCTGAGCCCCTGGAAATGGGAGGGCCAGCCGCAAAGACATGGAGCTGGAGAGATGCTACCCTGGAGGGAACAAATAAAATTGTAACACTGCCGCTATGCGAGGCAGGTCCTCCCATGCTGGGGGGCCAACTACAACCCCTCCAATATTGGCCTTTTTCCTCTGTAGATCTTTATAACTGAAAATCTAACCACCCCCCCTTTTTCAGAGGAACCCCAACGCCTCAGGAGGCTGATGGAATCTCTTATGTTTTCTCATCAGCCTACTTGGGACGATTGCCAACAGCTGTTGCAGACACTCTTCATGACTGAAGAATGAGAGAGAATTTTAATAGAGGCCAAAAAAAAAAAAAAATGTCCCTAGGGCCGACGGGCGGCCCACGCAGCTGCAGCATGAGATAGACATGGGGTTCCCTCTGTCTCGCCCTGTTTGGGACCACAATATGGCTGAAGGTAAGGAGAGCTTAAAATCTATCGCCAGGCTCTGATGGCGGGTCTCCAAGGTGCCTCCAGAAGGCCCACCAATTTGGCCAAGGTGAGAGAGATGATGCAGGGGCCAACAGAGTCTCCCTCAATGTTTCTTGAGAGGCTCATGGAAACATTTAGGAGGTTCACACCCTTTGACCCCACCTCTGAGATTCAAAAAGGCTCAGTAACATTAGCTTTCATAGGACAGTCAGCTCCTGATATCAGAAAGAAACTTCAGAGATTGGAGGGATTACAGGAAGCTGAGCTACATGATATAATAAAAAAGGCAGAAAAGGTATATTACAAAAGGGAGACAGAAGAAGAAAAGGAGCAAAGGAAAAAGAGAGAGAGAGAGAAGAATGTGAGGAGAGACATGAGAAAGAGAGAGAGGAAAGGGAGGATAGGCGCAATAGACAAGAGAAAAATCTGACCAGGATCCTGGCCACAATGGTACACAAAAAAAAGGAAAAAGAGAGAGAAATATTCAAAAGTTTAGGACAGGCCCTAGGCAGATAGGGAACCTGGGCAACAGAACCCAACTTGATAGAGATCAATGTGCCTGTTACAAGGAAAAAGGACACTGGGCAAAAGACTGCCCTAAGAAGAACAGCAAAAGACCTAGGGTCCTAACCCTTAAAAAATAAAGACTAGGGAGGATGGGGCTCAGAGCCCCTCCCTAAGCCCAAGGATTCAAGAACTCCCCAACCATCTTTGATGAAGCCCTACACAGGGAGCTAACCAATTTTAGAGTTCAACACCCCCAGGTAACCCTCCTTCAATATGTTGATGACTTACTTCTGGCAGGAGCTACCCAACAGGACTGTCTAAAAAGTACAAAAGCGTTACTACTGGAGCTGACTGACCTTGGTTACCGAGCCTCGGCTAAGAAGGCCCAAATATGCAAAAGAGAGGTAACATATTTGGGGTACTCCTTGCGGGATAGACAAAGATGGCTGACAGAGGCACAAAAGAGGACTATAATACAAATACCAGTTCTAACTACGGCCAGACAAGTTAGAGAGTTCCTGGAGACAGCTGGGTTCTGCAGGCTATGGATCCCAGGGTTTGCAACCCTAGCAGCCCCCATCTGTCCACTAACTAAAGAGAAAGGAAAATTCACTTGGACCTCTGAACACTAGGGGGCATTTGATGCCATCAAGAAGGCACTATTAAGTGCGCCTGCCCTAGCCCTCCCTGATGTGACTAAACCATTCACCCTTTATGTAGATGAGCATAAGGGGATAGCCCGGGGAGTCCTATCCCATTCCTTAGGGCCATGGAGAAGACCCGTTGCCTATCTATCAAAGAAACTTGACCCTGTGGCTAATGGATAGCCTATATGTCTAAAAGCCATAGCGGCAGTGTCCACGTTGATCAAAGATGCTGATAAACTAACTCCAGGGCAGAGGATAACTGTCATTGCCCCCATGCCCTGGAGAGCATTGTCTGGCAGCCCCAGACCAATGGATGACTAACGCCTGTATGACTCACTACCAGAGCCTGCTCCTCACCAACAGGATAACGTTTGCCCCACCTGCCATCCTCAACCCCGCTACTCTTCTGCCTGAAGAAACTGATGAGACAGTGACTCATGACTGTCATCAACTTCTGGTTGAGGAAACTGGGATCCAAAAGGATCTTACAGATGTCCCACTGACCGGAGGAACATTAACCTGGTTCACAGATGGAAGCAATTACATTGTAAAAGGTAAGAGGATGGCTGGGGCGGTGATAATAGACAGAACATGAACAGTCTGGGCCAGCAGTCTGCCAGAAGGAACTGCAGCACAAAAGGCTGAGCTCATGGCCCTCACACAGGCCTTACGACTAACTGAAGGAAAGTCTGCGAATATCTACATGGACAGCAGGTATGCGTTTGCTACTGCACACGTACATGGGGCCATCTACAAACAGAGAGGGCTACTTACTTCAGCAGGGAAAGAAATTAAAAACAAAAAAGAAATTCTAAGTTTGCTAGAAGCTCCACATCTACCCAAAAGACTGGCCATTATGCATTGCCCTGGCCACCAAAAAGCCAAAGATTTTATCTCCAAAGGAAACCAGATGGCTGACCAAATGGCCAAACAGGCTGCCCAGGGGTCAACCTTCTGCCCATAATAGAAAAGTCAAAAAACCAAAACAGTGAGCAACGATATACCCCAGGTGACTGGCAAGAAGTTAGAAAGTTAGGCCAGTTCTCCAAAACTCCGGAGGGGGCCTGTTTTACCTCAGAGGGAAAAGAGATTGTACCTCAAGCAAAGGAACTAAAGTACGTTCAACAAATACACCGCCTAACCCATCTGGGGGCCAAACATCTACAAAAACTGCTACAGACGTCTCCTTACCATATTCTGAGGTTGCCAGAGATACCTGGCTCAGTAGTCAAGCATTGTGTACCTTGCCAGAGGGTCAATACTAATCCCTCAAGAATGCCTCCTGGGAAGAGGCTAAGGGGAGACAGCCCAGGTACTCACTGGGAAGTGGACTTCACTGAGGTAAAACCAGCTAAGTATGGTAATAAGTATTTACTAGTTTTTGTAGACACTTTTTCAGGATGGATAGAGGCTTATCCTACCAAGAAAGAAACCTCAACCGTGGTGGCTAAGAAAATACTGGAAGAAATTTGGGATACCCAAGGTAATAGGATCAGACAATGGTCCAGCCTTTGTTGCGCAGGTAAGTCAAGGACTGACCAAAATATTGGGGATTGATTAAAAATTACATTGTGCATACAGACCCCAAAGTTCAGGACAGATAGAAAGGATAAATAGAACCATTAAAGAGACCCTCACCAAATTGACCGCAGAGACTGGCACTAATGATTAGATAGCTCTCCTACCCCTTGTGCTCTTTAGGGTCAGAAACACACCAGGACAATTTGGACTGACCCCCTATGAATTGCTATATGGGGGGCCTCCTCCACTGGTAGAAATAACCTCTATACATAGTACTGATGTGCCGCTTTCCCAGCCTCTGTTCTCTAGGCTCAAGGTGCTCAAGTGGGTGAGACAACGAGTGTGGGAGCGACTACGGGAGGCTTACTGAGGAGAAGGAGACTTACAGGTCCCACATCACTTCCAGGTGGGAGATTCGGTCTATGTCAGACGCCACTGCACAGGAAACCTTGAGACTCGATGGAAGGGCCCCTACCTCGTCCTATTGACCAACGATGGTTTGAGGGATGGTTCAACAAGTCCCCATGGATGACTACTCTGCTTTCCACCCTGATGGGACCCTTAATGGTTTTGCTCCTGATGCTTTCAGTTGGGCCTTACATACTTAATAAGATTTTTACTTTTGTTAGAAAACGAGTGAGCGCTGTCCAGATCATAATACTTAGACAATACAAGGGCCTTCAGGGCAAAGACAAAGCTTACATTTAGTCCTACCAAGTTTTAGGATTAGAACTATTAACAAGAGAAAAAGTGGGAAATGAAAGGCCCAAGAATTCAAAAGCCCAGAAATACTATCATGCTCCAAAGGGAGGTTAAGCAGGCACCTACATACCTCAAACTCCAGGCTTTACTCTCTGTTGAAAGCAAGTAAAAAATTCCTCTTCTCATTATATCAGAGCCTGCTCCTAATATAAAATTAGGTAAAAAGGGCATGAGATAGCCCTCAAGGATGGGAAATGAGTAATGAAGTAAACCACATATTTGGTTTCTGTAAATACCCTGCACCATAAGCCTTAATAGCCCACACTGTAAGCCTAGTACCCTGCACCATAAGCTGTAGCAGCCTGCCTCAGACCACCAAGGTCATAGGACACTGATACTGCACTCTGCTACCCCCACCCAAGGACCTGCGCAAATACTGACCTCCAAGGTCATAGGAGTCTGATACCACACTCTGCTACTCCCACCCAAGCACCTGTGCAAATGCTGACTACCAAGGTCATAAGAGACTGATTGGTCCACTAGGGGCTTGAACAAATTAAACTAATTGGCTTAGAAACTATGGAGTGACACAAACTGACTGGCTCGCACCCCGTGGGCTCCTGATATTAAAAAAATGATTGGTCTAATGCACAGGCTTTGTTAGAAACCCTGTAAAAACTGTCCCGTTCCTGCATTCGGGGCTCTGCAGTCCTATACCCTTGTGCGGTGTATGACTGTGGGCCCCAGCGCGCTTGGGATAAAATCCTCTTGCAGTTTGCATGAAGACCGCTTCTCGTGAGTGATTTGGGGTGTCACCATATCCGGGCAGAGTGTGGGGTCCTCGTTTTGGGGGTCTTACACTGGCCTCTGCTACTAAGTATTTTCATTCTCATGCAGAAGCACAATCATCTGTAGCTAGGATCCACATATGAGGGAGAACATGTGGCACTTGGCTTTCTGGGCCTAGGTTACCTCACTTAGTATAATACTTTCCAGGTCCATCCATTTTTCTGCAAATTTCATAACTTCATTTTTCTTTACCACTGAGTAGAACTCCATTGTATAAATGTGCCACATCTTCATTATCGACTCATCAGTTGAGGGACATCTAGGCTGGTTCCATTTCCCAGCTATTATAAATTGAGCAGCAATAAACATGGTTGAGCATGTACTTCTAAGGAAATGAGATGATTCCTTCTGATATATGCCTAGGAGTGCTATAGCTGGGTCATATGGTAGATCAATCTGTAGCTGTTTTAGGAACCTCCACACTGTTTTCCACAAAGGCTGGACCAGATTGCATTCCCACCAGCAGTGTAGAAGGGTTCCTGTTTTTCCACATCCCCACCAACATTTATGATCATTTGTTTTCATGATGGTGGCCAATCTGACAGCAGTGAGATGGAATCTCAATGTAGTTTTAATCTGCATTTCCCTGATGACTAGAGATGTAGAACATTTTTTTAGATGCTTATAGGCCATTCGTATTTCTTCCTTTGAGAATGCTCTATTTACCTCCATAGCCCATTTTTTGATTGGCTTCTTTGATTCCTTATTATTTGACTTTTTGAGTTCATTGTATATCCTAGATATTAATCCTCTATCAGATATATAGCTGGCGAAGATTTTTTCCCATTCTGTAGGTTGCCTCTTTGCTTTTTTCACGGTGTCCTTTGCAGTGCAAAATCTTTGTAATTTCATGAGGTCCCGGTGATTAACCTGTGGTTTTATTGCCTGAGCAATTGGGGTTGTACTCAGAAAGTCATTTCCAAGACTGATACATTGAAGGGATTCCCCTACTTTTTCCTCTAGCAGTTTCAGTTTCAGGTCTGATGTTAAGGTCTTTAATCCATTTGGACTTAATTCTTGTGCATGGTGAGAGAGAAGAATCTATTTTCATCCTTCTGCAGATATATATCCAGTTTTCAAAACACCATTTGCTGAAGAGGCTGTCTCTACTCCAATGAGTATTTTTGGCATTTTTATTGAATATCAGGTGGCTATAGCTACTTGGGCTTACATCTGGGTCCTCTATTCTGTTCCACTGATATACATGTCTGTTTTTGTGTCAGTACCATGCTGTTTTTGTTACTATGGCTCTGTAGTATAGGTTAAAATCAGGTATGGTGATACCACCAGCCTAATTTTTGTTGCTCAGTATTATTTTAGATATTTGAGGCTTTTTGTGATTCCAAAGGAATTTTTGGATTGTTTTTTCTATTTCCATGAAGAAAGCCTTTGGAATTTTGATAGGGATTGCATTAAATGTGTAGATTGCTTTAGGTAAGATTGACATTGTCACAATATTGATTCTTCTAATCCAGGAACAAGGGATGGTTCTCCACTTTCTAGTGTCTTCTGCAATTTCTCACTTGAGTGTTTTAAAGTTCTCATTGTAGAGAATATTTACTTCCTCACTTAGGTTTATTCCAAGGTACTTTATTTATTTATTTATTTTTTGATGCAACTGTGAATGGGAATGATTCTCTGAATTCTTCCTCTGTGTGTTTGTTGTTAGTATATATGAAGGCTACTGATTTCTGTGTATTTATTTTGTATCCTGCTACATTGCTGTAGGTTTTGATCAGCTCTAACAGTTTGCTAGTAGAGTCTTCAGTTTCCTTTATGTATAGAATCATGTCATCTGCAAATAATGATAACTTGATCTCTTCCTTTCCAATTTGTATTCCTTTTATGTGTGTCTCTTGCCTTATTTCTATGGCTAAGACTTCCAAAACTATATTAAATAAAAGTGGGGACAGTGGACAACCTTGTCTTGTTCCTGATTTTAGTGGAAAAGCTTCCAGGTTTTGCCCATTTAGTAATATGTTGGCTGTAGGCTTGTAATAAATAGCCTTTATTATATTGAGATATGTTCCTTCTATTCCCAGTCTCTGTAGGACTTTTACCATGAAGGGATGTTGGATTTTGTCAAATGCTTTCTCTCCATCCAATGAGATGATCATGTGATTTTGTCCTTCAACCCATTTATGTAATGTATTACATTTATAGATTTGCGTATGTTGAAGGATCCCTGCATCTCTGGGATAAAGCCTACTTGGTCAGGGTCAATGATCTTTTTGATATATTCTTGTATTCTGTTTGGCAATATTTTGTTGGGAATTTTTGCATCTATGTTCATGAGGGAGATTGGTCTGTAATTTTCTTTTTTTGTTCTATCTTTGCCTGGTTTTGGTATCAGGGTGATGCTGGCCTCATGGAAGAAGTTTGGTAGAATTCCTTCTTTTTCTATATCCTGGAAAAGCTTAAGAAGCAATGGTGTTAGTTCTTCCTTAAAAGTCTGGTAAAATTCAGCAGTGAATCCATCCGGGCCTGGGCTTTTTTTTGTTGGGAGATTACTGATAACTCTTTGGATCTCCATGTTTGTTATAGGTCTATTTAAGTGATTAATCTCATTTTGATTTAATTTAGGTAGGTCATATAGATAAAGGAAATCATCCATATTCAGATTTTCATACTTTGTGGAGTATATGCTTTTATAGTATGGCCCTATGATTTTTTTAATTTCTCTGGAATCTGTTGTGATGTTACCTTGTTCATCTCTGATTTTATTAATTTGTGTCTCCTCTCTCTTTCTTTTGGTCAGATTTGCTAAGGGTTTATCAATCTTGTTTTTCCTTTCAAAGAACCAGCCCTTTGTTTCATTAATTCTGTTGATTGCTTTTTGTTTGTTTGTTTCTATTTCATTAATTTCTGCCCTAATCTTTATTATTTCTTCCCGTCTACTGAATTTTGGTTTGCCTTGTTCTTCTTTTTCCAAGGCTTTAAGGCGAAGCATTAGGTCGTTTACTTGTAATCTTTCTAATTTCTTAATATAGGCACTTATGGCTATAAATTTACCTCTTAGAACTGCCTTCATTGTGTCCCAGAGATTTTGGTATGTTGTGTTCTCATTATCATTTGACTCTAGAAATTTTTTGATTTCCTTATTGATTTCTTCATTGACCCATTCATCATTTAGTAGTGTATTGTTTAGTTTCCATGATTTTGTGTATGCTCTATAGCCTTTCTTGCTACTGATTTGCAATTTAGTTCCATTGTATTCAGATAGAATGCAAAGAATCATTTCAACTTTCCTGAATTTGTTAAGATTTTATTTGTGTCCTAGTATATGGTGTATTTTAGAGAATGTCCATGTGCTGCTGAAAAGAATGTATATTCTGCAGCCTTTGGATGGAATGTCCTGTATATATCTGTTAAATCCATTCCTTCTATGACTTCATTTAGTCCAGATGCCTCTATGTTTATTTTTTCCTGTCATGTCCTGTGAATTGATGAGAGTGGGGTGTTAAAGTCACCCACCACCACTGTGTTTGGTGTTATCTGTGGCCTTAGTTCTAATAGTGTTTATTTGATGAATTTGGGAGCCCCCATGTAAGGTGCATATATGTTTAGGATTGTAATGTCCTCCTGTTAGAGTGTGCCCTTAATCAATATAAAGTGAGCTTCCTTATCTTTCTTGAGTAACGTTCGACTAAAATCTACCCTGTCCGATATTAGGATAGCAACCCCTGCTTTTTTTCTAGGCCCATTTGCTTGAAACACCGTCTTCCAACCTTTCACCCTAAGATAATGTCTATCCTTTGTGGAAAGGTGAGTTTCTTGGAGACAACAAATTATAGGATCCTGCTTTTTAACCCAGTCTGCGAATCTATGTCTTTTCATTGGGGCACTGAGGCCGTAGATATTAGGAGATATTATTGAAAGGTGTGTATGTATGTTTGCCTTTTTTTTTTTTTTTTTTTTTTTGTGGTTCTGGTTCTACCTGTGCTCTCTTCTGTTAACTAGTATTTGAGTATTGATTGTTTTTTTCTAGGTTCCTTATATGTGTGCTTTTCCTTTTGTTCAGCATGGAGGATTCTATCAAGTATTTTCTGTAGAGCTGGTTTTGTCTTCAAATACTCCTTTAGCCTGCTTTTTTCATGGAATGTCCTTATTTCTCCGTCTATTTGAATGGATAACTTTGCAGGATAAAGTAACCTTGGTTGACAGTTGTTATCTTTCAGAACTTGGAATATATAACTCCTAGCCCTTCTGGCTTTAAAAGTTTGTGTTGAATAATCTGCTGTAATCCTGATGGGCTTACTTTTGTAGGTAACTTGATTTTTCTCTCTAACTGATTTCAATATTTTTTCTTTGGTGTGTGTGTTTGGAAGCTTGATTATAATATGGCGAGGAGAGGTTCTTTCTGGGTTTTGTCTGGCTGGGGTTCTAAAGGCTTCCTGTATCTGCATTGGCACGTCTTTCCCAATTTGGGGGAAATTTTCTTCTATGATTTTGTTTGGAATGGAGTTCTTCTCCTTCTACTATGCCCTGAATTCTCATATTGGATCTTTTCATAGTGTCCCGGATATCTTGAAATTCCCACTCATACTTTTCTATAAATTTGTCTTTCTCTTTGTTGGACTGTATTAGGTCTGCCACCTGGTCTTCTAGCTTAGATATTCTGTCCTCTCCCTAATCCATCCTACTGGTGAGATTTTCTACAGAGTTTTTTATTTCATTAACTGTGTTCTTCATTGCTAGTAATTCTGACTGGTTTTTCTTTATTATTTCTATTTCCTTATTTATGTCTTTTATTGCCTTCTTTATTTCATTAAATTGGTGCCCTGCCTCTTCTTTGATTCCTTTGATTTCCTCTTTGATTTCTTCTTTGATTCTTTTGATGTGTTTTTTGACCTCTTTGAACATATTTATAATCATTCTTTTGAACTCTTTCTCAGGCATTTCCTCTAAATCTTTCTCACTGGAGTACATTTCTGATGCATTAATAGTTTTAGGTGGATTTATATCTTCTTGCTTTTTAGTGTTTCTTGTGTTATAATGTATATATTTTTGCATCTTGCATTAAGTTAATGCTTGTATTTTCTAGCTAGCTGTGTATTCTTAGCTATATCAATTGATTTGATGTTATATATTTTCAGGGTAGGAGCTTAAGGTGTTAGGTGTGGCTCTTAAGACTCTCAGAGTATCTACAAAGATGTTCTTAGGGGTTGAGTTTCCCTGCTATAGGAGTATTCAAGCAGGCTGAGTCGAATAAAATACAGATAGTTTCTAAAATTTAACTAAACACTGTACACATTCAATCACACACAGCCCCGAGTATGTATTGAAGAGTAGTTATTATAACGACCAGATCCTCTATCAACAAAGAAGTTAATATTTCTGGTCTGTTGAGGGATCCAAGTCAGCTTGCGACCAAGTGAGACCCTTCCCTGGTGCAATCCCAGTTACCTTGGATGATTTTGGTCTCAGTCAAGTTGCTGCCTGGGTTGTTGGGCTGCTGTTCTGATTTCTGGAGCTTGGCACTGGCTTTGCGGGGCAAACCGAGCCTGGCAAGTGTGGCCCTGCAGATCAGCACCCCTGCTGCTGGAACTGCTGGTACTCAAGCTGCCACTGCTGGGTCTGTAGCCACTGCTGCTGAAGGTGCTGCTGCTGGACCCATCACTGCTGCTGCCTCTGCCGCTGCTGTAGCTGCCACTGCTGGAGCCACCACTGCTGCTGAAGCTGCTGTTGCTGTGTCTGCCACTGCTGCCACTCCTGGTTCTGCTCCTGCTGGGTCTGCTGCTGCTGTTGTGACTGGAGGTGCTGCTGCTGGGGCCGCTGTTATTGGTTCCGGAGCTACTGATGTTGCTTCTGAACTCTGCTCTTGCTTGGGTCCCGCTGTCTGCTTAAGTTGGCATGGCTGGGTCTCAGGATCGCTGCTCTGTTCACCGGAGCTGGGCTCAGGCAGTGGGGTAGGGGAGGGAGCCGCAGCTGCTGTCATTCTCTCCCTGCTCCACGTGTTCCTCTACCTCGCAGTTTGCTCCTCCGTTGCTCACTGCCACTCTCCCTTCAGGTTTTCCTGAGTTGCAGAGAGCGCCCATGTGAGGGGAAGCTCCCGCACCTGGCTTTCCCTGTGGCTGAAGCCGAGCTTGGTGGCTTTCTGGTGCACCGCTGCCGCGGCGGTTGGCCAAGCTGCTGGAGCCGCTTTTGCCGGCCTGTGTGGGCTCTGGATGCTCTGGATCTCTTCTACTTCTCCGCTCCCGCTTCAATTTCCTATACACCTCACTTTTTAGTAAAAGTTTGTATTTTGCTGAGTGTTTTTTGGTCTTTTTCCCCCCTAGGCTGCTTTGGCATGGTACCTATGCCGCCATCTTAACCGGAAGTCCCCTCACTTTTCTTAACAATGATTATATGTCCCCAAGTCATGACAACAATCAACCTGGCTCTTCTGATGCTTATTGGGTGCACTCTGTTACACTGGATCACCCCACTTTAAGGTTGCTTCTTGATGGCAAGCCCTTTGATGGAATTGTGGACACTGGCGCTGACACCACCATAATCTCCCTCAAACATTAGCCTAAGTCCTGGCCCATGACTACCTCTCATACCCATCTACAGGGCATTGGACAATCCAATAACCCTCAACAGAGCTCTCGCATCCTTACTTGGACTGATGAGGAGGGTAACTCAGGACAAGTCACCCCCTTTGTTCTCCCAGGCCTGCCTGTCAACTTGTGGGGAAGAGACATTCTTTTGCAAATGAATGTGGTTCTTTGTAGCCCCATTAGTGTTGTAACTTCCCAAATGCTTAGTCAGGGTTTTGTTCCAGGGAACAAACTCAGAAAAAATTTACAAGGCATAACAGAGCCCATTTCTCCTCCCCAAAACCTCAATCACTCTGGCCTTGGGTATGCCCCCAAGTCTTCTTTTCCCTAGTGGCCATTGCCATCCCTGCACCCCATGCTGATAAAATTACTTGGAAAACCCAAAGCCCTATAGGGGTTGACCAATAGCTGTTTTCACATGAGAAAACAGAGGCTGCAATGTTGTTAGTGCAAGAATAACTTGCCGCTGGCCACATCGAGCCTTCTATCTCCCACTGGAACTCCCCTGTTTTTGTTATTCAGGAAAAGTCTGGCAAATGGCGCCTACTACAGGATCTAAGAGCTGTTAATAAAGCCATGGTCCCTATGGGGGCACTCCAACCAGGACTCCCTTCCCCGGTGGCCATCCCTTATGGTTCCTTCAAAATAGTTATTGATTTAAAGGATTGCTTTTTTTTTTTTTTTTACCATCCCTCTACACCCTGAGGATAGGCCCTGCTTTGCCTTTAGCATCCCACAAGTAAATTTCCGAAGCCCTATCCCTTGCTTTCAGTGGAAGATTTTACCCCAAGGTATGGCTAACAGTCCCACACTCTGTCACAAGTTCGTGGCCATGGCCATTGACTCTCTCAGGAAGACTTTCCCCTCTGTTTACATTCTTCATTACATGGATGATATTCTTTTAGCTGCCTGTAACCAAAACTTGCTTTCCTCCTGCCTCCAGAGCCTACTATCCAACTTACAATCCTATAGACTTCAAGTCACCCCTGACAAAGTTCAAACCGCTGACCCTTACCTGTATTTGGGCTATGAGCTCAAAAATCAACAGGTACTAACTCCCTGAATTCAACTTTGCACCACTCATCTCTCTACTCTCAATGACTTTCAGAAATTGCTTGAGGACATTCAATGGTTTAGACCCTATTCAAAGTTTCCTACTGCTACTCTTCTACCCCTCAATAACATCTTAAATGGAGATCCCAGCCCTACCTCTCCTAGACAACTTACCCCTCAGGCCCTTGCTGCCTTGAAAGAAATAAACAAGGCTATTTTCCTCCAGACTGCCTAACAAATAGATTATACCCTTCCCCTGGTTTTCATTGTTTGCTCTACTACCCATACACCTACTGGTGTATTTTGGCAAAGGTATCCTCATCACAAACGCAGCTCTCCCCAGCTTTGGGTTCACCTCTATTCTTCTCCTACTAAACTCATAGCCACTTATCCCTTTTTGGTTGCTCAGCTCATCATCAAAGCTCGCAAGCTCTCCCATCAACATTTTGGCAAAGATCCAGATACAATCCTCCTCCCCTACAGTCCTGACCAACTCAACTGGCTTCTCCAGACTAATGATGATTGGCCCATAGTGCTTTGTGCCTTTATGGGCATTATTGACAATCACTATCCTTCTGACCCCCTTATTCAGTTTGCCAACATTCACTCTTTTGTTTTTCCCCTTAATACTTCTCATGACCCTATCAAGGATGCTCCTTCTATATTCACTGATGGATCCGCTAACGGTACAGCTGATTACATGATAAACGGACAACCAACTTCGCTCCATACCCAATACTCCTCTGCCCAATTAGTAGAGCTTTGTGCTGTCCTTGAAGTTTTCAAACAATTCTCTTCACAGCCCTTCAACCTCTTTACTGACAGTGCTTATGTTGCTAAGTCAGTCCCCCTACTGGAAACAACACCCTGTATCAAGCCTTTCACTAATGCCTCTGCTTTGTTCCGCTCCCTTTGGGATCTCATTTGTGCTCGGTCTCACCCCTTCTATCTAGGCCACCTACGTGCTCATACTTCTCTGCCAGGCCCTCTGATGCAGGGCAATGCCGATGTGGATGCTGCTACCTGCCTTGCTCTCGTAGCCCTAACTGACCCTCTCTCCTTGGCACAACAGGCTCACAATATGCATCATTTAAATTCTCAAACCCTCTGCCTTGCCTTTAAGATTACCCGTGCTCAAGCTAGGGAAATAGTTAAGTCCTGTCCTGCTTGTACTGTCTCTTTACCAGTTCCCCATTTGGGAGTCAACCCACGTGGTCTTCTTCCCAATGAGATATGGCAAATGGATGTAACTCACTTCTCAGATTTTGGCAAGCTTAAATATGTTCATGTTACAATTGATACCGTTAGTGGTTTCATTTTCTCCTCTCTCCATGCTGGTGAAGCTTCAAAAAATGTCATCTCTCATGTTCTTCAATGTGTCTCCACGTTGGGAACTCCAAAAATCATTAAGACAAACAATGGTCCTGGATACACTGGCCATACCTTCGAAAATTTTTGCTCCATTCTTTGAGTAAAACATGTCACTGGCATTCCCTATAACCTTCAGGGACAGGGCATTGTGGAAAGGGCTAATCAAACCCTTAAGGCTACACTTAATAAATTAAAAATTCAGCCCTTTTATGGTATAAAAAATACTTCACAAAACATTTTGGCCCATGCTTTGTTTGTTCTTAATTTCTTAAGCCTTGACAGTTCTGGCAAATCAGCTGCTGATTGCCTTTGGCATCCCACCACTGCCTCCACTCACACACTCGTTAGGTGGCATGATCCCCTCACTTCCCAGTGGCATGGCCCTGATCCCATCCTCATTTGGGGGTGTGGCTCTGCTTGCATTTATGATCAACAAAATGATGGGCCTTGTTGGCTCCCAGAACGTCTAGTTCGTCAATGGACACCACCCTCACCCCTTGAAAATTCACCCTCTCCCAGGGAGGGCTCCCCGCACCCCTGAGGTTTTGTCTTTTCTTTTTCAGGACTATGGATGTTCCTGCCTTCGTTGGCCTCTTTCTCCTGGCATCTGGATTGATCACCGCTGACTATCGACCCATGAATCACACCTGGACTGTGCTCAGTGAAGTTGGTGATGTGATCTGGACCCACTCTATGGTTTCCCAGACCATCCCTTGGCTGACCCTAACTCCAGACCTCTGCAAAATGGCCCCCTGCAGCCTGAATGCTTGGGGACTCGGCACCATTTTCACACAACATACTGCTCCTGAAATTGATCTTCACCACTCTTATGGTGAAGGGGGATATTATAATTCTTACCAGAGGTCTTACTTACAATCTTTCTCCCTCTATGTTGCCCCTGACCTAGGTGCCGAACCTTCACCCTAGTTTGCGGGTGTACCCCATATCTCCTCCCTCATTGGCACTTGTCTAAACTTAAAATGATCTGAGTGACTCCCCTCCAACAGGAACTGCATAGGAGTCAGACCTATGCATATTGATTCACAAGTGTGAGTACAATGTGGGCACCAACATGGGTGTGAGGCATAGCACCACAAGGGAAGGTCCTTATCTGACCTCTTCTGGATTCCCTGAGAGGTATACCTGGCTTGCATGAAGGTTAGTACCATAACTGTTATCACTAAGGCTGTGCCTTGCTCTCCGGCCACATAGGCCCTGCCTCCCCTCCCCAAAAGGTACCAAGGGCCAATGATTGTGGGAAAAAAGACATCCCATGGGAGGAGTCAGGTCCCTACTCCCCCAGTTGGTTAATGCCCACCGCTGCCAAGTGGGCCTCCCCCGCTTTTGTATAAAAGAAGGGAGGAGATAGTCATAAGTATGTTAGGTCAAATGCTGAGGTAGGTGACAAATGACAGATATTTTTAGGGATCCCGTGTTAACATGGCTATGGACCTGCAATATCCTGCTCTCCACAATCACAGAAGTTCTATTCCATTAATCAGACTCACCGAATCTTTAAAACAGGTGGTTTTTCTTTTGAGATCTTTAGTTCCACAGTTCCACCTGTTGTATAAGCATCATATTTCATGCACGTGGAAGCCAAATATTGTTTAATGTCCCATAGCCCTGGGGAGGTCATTCCTAAGTCCTTCATCATATCAAATTTTGTCATTAGGAGCTAAGTCTATTTTTTAACTTTTTACTCTTTGCATATAATATAACATAACATTGGCATGAGTCATATAGTAGGAGTATTACACTTAACTCTAAAATAATCAAGAACACAGTATGGTATGAAGAAAAGGCAGCTAGATGAAGGAAAAAAAAAAACACATTTTTAACTAGATTGACAATATGTTTCCTCCTGTGTCTAAAGTTATTTGTACGCCATGAAACATTTTATTTGATGTTTGGAATATTTGAATAAGTTAATATCTTTTAATTTTAGTTTTTCTATTGGCTACTTTTACATAACCATAAACCTTATGAGGACTAACTTGTTTTAATGTTTAGAAAAGTCTGACCTTTCCTGTCTTATGATTTTAGTAGTGTATTGGATTTTAGTTTGGGAAAGTGAACAAAAGTCACTTAACAGAGGAGATCAGGTAATTTATTAGCTATTTTACCAAAACTGTCTTTTACATGTACCAGATATTATTTGTGACAAGACTAGAAATGAAGCTGACTTGTAATCAGGATTACATAGATTTTGTAGGCATAGCCATTTTTTTAAAATTATTTATTTACATAGGGATAGAGAAAGAGGTAGGGAGAGACAATAGGCATACTAGGGCCTCCAATCACTGCAGACAAACTCTAGATGCATGTACCACCTTTTCACCTGACTTCTGTGTTCTTCGGGAATCAAACTTGGGTCCTTTGGTTTTCAGGCAAACACCTTAAGTGTTAAACCATCTTTCCAACCCCCAAATTTTAGTTATTATTTTATAATCAGAAAAATAAATGAGACTACAATAGGAGGCACTTTATAATATTGCTCATTTACTTTTTATTGGGAAAATATGAATATTACTTAATTTTATTACCTGAGTTAACTTTACTATAGGATGTATTAAATATTCACATAATAAAGAAACATGGTCTCTTAATATGTAAAACACTATGAATAGTATTATAATTCTATTGCTTGTTTTTGTGTTATTTAGATAATAAGAATTAGCCAACTCCATGGCAATCTCTAACAAGGAAAAAAGGTGTTGGGAGATTAATTTATTTTCCTTTAGCCTAATATGACCATGATGTTCACATTTTGGAGTAGACATTATCTTGACCCAGAAGCGATGTCAACTTATTGAGAAGGCTAAGACAGTGAAAAGTAGGTCTATGGTAATAATGTTTGAGCTATTGACATCTCTTGTAAAAGGAGGGAGAAGGGCTACAGGACTTTCACCTTGAATTCCAGTCCTTACTCTCTCCTGCTCTTTCCCAACTGTAAATTATCATCAGAGCTTCTATAGTTCATAAGTACTGGAAGGTTAGCTGAGAGGAGGAATCCATGATGCAGTTTCCATGAGGTTCCATCCATCCTGGGGTGGGATTTGGGTGATTTCCAGTGATTATAGCTGGTTTGTGTTAACCCACACAGCAGTAAGTAACCCTTAACCCATGCTCTGTATGTAATCTCAGTAATCTCACTGACTCACCAAACTGAACTTTGGTGAAATTATTACGTTGGTCTATCATTGGTGCCCTGTCTGTGGTGGAGATTTTGTTCACACCTCTCCAGGAAAACCTAACACAATAGTAGTCAAAATCACTTAAAGATAACCTCAGATATCTGAGGGTACCATAGGACTTTCAGAAATTTTATGTTATATCTTAACATTTCTGATATCAATAGCAACATGCCAATCTAATTGGCTAAAATAGTAAATATTATTCCCTTTTTCTTAGTCAAAGTTTGTTTTAGGCTTTAAAAATTTGAGGTACCTCAAAATGGAGTTCCTTTTTAAAATAAGTCTGCACAATTTTTTTTAAAGCTAGATCATGTGAATCCAAATTAAACTGAGTGATGAGAGAAAACTTGAATGAAAACTTTGAATCTTGGGGTTGGAGAGATGTCTCAATGTTAAAAGGCACTTGTTTACAAAGCCTGACAGCCAGGTTCAATTCCCAAGTACCCAATAAAGCCAGATGTTCAAAGTGACACATGTGCTTGGGGCTTGAAGTGGCTGGAGGCCCTGGCATAACCATACTCACCGCTCTCTTTCTCTCTCTCTATCTGATTCTTTCTCTTTGAATAAATAAATACGTAAAATATCTGAAAACTTTGAATCTTTTTCAACATGAAGACTTGGTACAAGTAAGGTAGGAAGACTATATGAATAGTCGCAATGAAAACATCAATACATTATTTATTTATTTGAGAGCCAGCACACACATGTGAGACAGAGAGGAAGAGAGAGAAAGAAAGAGAGAGAGAGAGAGAGAGAGAGAGAGGGAGAGAATATGGGTATGAGCAAGCCAGGACCTTCAGGACCTGTGAATGGAGATTGTTTGTAGAGTCTGGAGGCCCTACATGGATCTGGGGTTTGTTTAAAAATTTTTAAAAAGGGAAAAAATGCTGATGGGATTCATCTGTGTCGTTTTGTGAATTATTCTGTTCTTTTTATTAGTTCCAAGTAGTATTTATTATGCCAGAAAGAACTATGAATAATACTTCAGGGTCACACCAAAAAGATTCAGGAATATGTTAATAATTTTTTCAAAATAAAAAATTTGAAGACAGGGCTGGAGAGATGGCTCAGCAGTTAAAGCACTTGCTTGAAAAACCTAATAACCAACTTCCAGTTAAGATGGAGGTATAGGAACCATGTCAAAGCCGCCCAGGGGAGAAAAAGCCAAAGAAAACCCAGCAAAATACACACATTTACTAAAAAGTGAGGTATATAAGAAATTAAAATGCCAGCAGAGAAGTAGGAGAGATCCAGAGCATCCAGAGCCCACACAGGCAGGCTGAAGTGGCTCCCGCAGCAGTGGCTCTGGCTCCAGCAGTGGAAGTGGTGGTGGAAGCCGTGGCTCCAGCTCTGGCAACAGTGGATCCAGCAATGGCAGCAGCAGCAGCAGCAGCAGCAGCAGTGGATCCAGCAGTGGCAGCTTCAGCAGAAGCGGTGGCAGTTCCAGCAGTGGTGGTGCTGATCTTCAGGGCCACAGTTGCCAGGCTTGGTTTACCCCACAGGAAAAGCCAGCACCAAGCTCCAGAAAACAGAACAGCAGTCCAGGAACCCAGATAGATTACTTCACTGAGACCAAAATCATCCAAAATACTAACTGTAATTGCATCAGGGAAAGGTTTCACTTGGTCACAAGCTGACTTGGAACCCTCAACAGTCCAGAAATCTTAACCTCTTTGTTGATAGAGGATCTGGTTGGTATAATACCTACTCTTGCATAAAGACTTGGTGTGCTTTTGATTGAATGTGTACAGTGTTTTGTTAAATTTTAGAATTTACCTGTATTTTGTTCCACTCAGCCTACTTGAATACTCCCATAGCAGGCAAACTCAACCTCTAGGAACACGTTTCTAGATATTCTGAGAGTGGTAAGAGCCACACCTAACATCTCAATCTCCTACACTGAAGATATATAACATCAGATCAGTTGATACAACTAAGAATACCCAGCTAACTAGAAAATCCAAATATTAACTTAATCCAAGATGCAAAAATATATACATTATAACACAAGAAACAGCAAAAATAAGACAATATAAATACACTAAAAAGTATTAATGCATAAGAAATTACCTCCAGTGAGAACGAGTTAGAGGAAATGCCTGAGAAAGATTTCAAAAGAATGATTGTAAATATGTTCAAAGATGTCAAAGAATAAATCGAAGGAATCAAAGAGGAAATCAAAGGAATCAAAGAACACACAGGACACCAATTTAACAAAATAAACAAGTCAATAAAAGACATAAATAAGGAAATAGAAGTAATTTTAAAAAACAGTCAGAATTACTAGCAATAAAGAACACAGTAAATGAAATAAAAACTCAGTAGAAAATCTCACAAGTAGAATGGATTAAGAAGAGGATAGAATATCTAAGCTAGAAGACCAGGTGGCAGAGCTAATACAGTCCAACAAAGAGAAAGACAAACTAATAGAAAAGCATGATTGGGAATTTCAAGATATTTGGGACACTATGAAAAGATCAAATATAAGAGTTCATGGCATAGTAGAAAGAGAAGAATTTCACTCCAAAGGCATAGTAGGCATCTTCAACAAAATCATAGAAGAAAACTTCTCCCAAATTGGGAAAGAGGTGCCAATGCAGATACAGGAAGCCTTTAGAACACCAGCCAGACAAAAGCTGGAAAGAACCTCTCCTCACCATATTATAATCAAACTTCCAAACACACAAACAAAAGAAAAATATTGAAACCAGTTAGAAAGAAAAGTCAAGTTACCTAAAAAGGCAAGCCCATCAGGATTAGAGCAGATTATTCAACACAAACTTTAAAAGCCAGAAGGGCTTGGTGTGATGTATTCCAAATTCTGAAAGATAACAACTGTCAACCAAGGTTACTTTATCCTGCAAAGCTATCCATTCAAATAGATGGAGAAATAAGGATATTCCATGACAAAAGCAGGCTAAAGGAGTATTCGAAGACAAAACCAGCTCTACAGAAAATACTTGATAGAATCCTCCATGCCGAAGAGAAGGAAAAGCACACATATAAGGAACCTGGAAAAAAAGAAGCAATACGCAAATACTAGTTAACACAAGAGAACAAAGGTAGAACCAAAACCACAAAAAAATTGCAAACATAAGTACACACTTTTCACTAATATCTCTTAATATCAACGGCCACAATGCCCCAACCAAAGACATAGGTTTGTAGACTGGGTTAAAAAGCAGGATCCTACAATTTGTTGTCTCCAAGAAACCCACCTATCTACAAAAGATGGACACTCTCTTAGGGTGAAAAGTTGGACAACAGTGTTTCAAGCAAATGGGACTAGAAAACAAGCAGGGGTTGCTATCCTAATATCTGACAAGGTAGAATTCAGTCTAATATTAGTCAAGAAAGATAAGGAAGGTCATTTTATATTGATTAAGGGCACACTCCAACAGGAGGAAATTACAATCCTAAACATATATGCACCTAACATGGGCGCTCCCAAATTCATCAAACACTATTAGAACTAAGCTCACAGATAACACCAAACAAAGTGGTAGTGGGTGACTTCAACACCGTACTCTCATCAATTGGTAGGTCATCTCGGGAACAAATAAACAGAGAGGCATCTGCATTAAATGAGGTCATAGAAGGAATGGACCTAACATATATACAGGACATTTCATCCAAAGGCTGCAGAATATACATTCGTTTCAGCAGCACATGGAACATTCTCTAAAATAGACAATATATTAGGACACAAAGCAAATCTTAACAAATACACGAAATTGAAATAATTCCTTGCATTCTATCTGACCACAATGGAATTAAACTACAGATCAATAGCAAGAAAGGCTACAGAGCATACATAAAATGGTGGAAACTGGACAATACACTACTAAATGATGAATGTATCAAAGAAGAAATCAAGAAGGAAATCAAAAAAATTATGGAGTCAAATGATAATGAGAACAGGACATACCAAAATCTCTGGGACACAATGAAGGCAGTGCTAAGAGATAAATTTATAGCTTTAAGTGCCTATATTAAGAAATTCAAAAGGTGATGTGTAAATGACCTAATGTTTCACCATAAAGCCTTGGAAAAAGAAAAAACAAGGCAAACCAAATATCAACACACGGGATGAAGTAATAAAGATTTGGGCAGAAATTAATGAAATAGAAACCAAAAAAACAATTCAAAGAATTAACTAAACAAAGAGCTGGTCCTTAGAAACGATAAACAAGATTGATAAACCCTTTGTGAATCTAACCAAAAGAGAGGAGACACAGATTAATAAAATCAGAGATGAACAAGGTAACATCACAACAGATTCCAGAGAAATTAAAAAAATCATAGGGACATACTATAAAAGCATATACTCCACAAAGTATGAAAATCTGAAAGAAATGGATGATTTCCTTGATCTATATGACCTACCTAAATTAAATCAAGATGAGGTTAATCACTTAAATAGACCTATAACAAGCATGGAGATCTGAACAGTTATCAAAAATCTCCCAACTATAAAAAGCCCAGGCCCAGATGGATTCACTGCTGAATTTTACCAGACCTTCAAGGAAGAGCTAACACCATTGCTTCTTAAGCTTTTCCAGGAAACAGAAAAAGAAGGAATTCTACCAAACTCCTGCTATGAAGCCAGTATCACCCTGATACCAAAACTAGGCAAAGATAGAACCCAAACAGAAAATTACAGACCAATCTCTCTAATGAACATAGATGCAAGAATTCTCAACACAATATTGGCAAACAGAATACAAGAACATATGAGAAAGATCATTCACCCTGACCAAGTAGGCTTTATCCCCCAGATCCAGGGATGGTTTAATATATGCAAATCTATAAATGTGATACATTATATAAACAGGTTGAAGGACAAAAATCACATGATCATCTCATTAGACGCAGAGAAAGCATTTGACAAAATCCAACATCCCTTCATGATAAAAGTCCTACAGAGACTGGGAATAGAAGGAACATATCTAAATATAATAAAGGCTATTTATGACAAGTCTACAGCCAACATATTACTAAATGGGCGAAAACTGGAAGCTTTTCCACTAAAATCAGGAAAAAGACAAGGGTGTCCACTGTCCCCACTGGTATTTAATATAGTTTTGGAAGTCTTAGCCATAGCAATAAGGCAAGAGACACACATAAAAGGGATACAAATTGGAAAGGAAGAGATCAAGTTGTCATTACTTGCAGATGACATGATTCTATATATAAAAGACCCTAAAAACTACTAGCAAACTGTTAGAGCTGATAAAACCTACTGCCATGTAGCAGGATACAAAATAAATACACAGAAATCAGTAGCCCTCATATATGCAAACAACAAACACACAGAGGATGAAATCAGAGAATCACTCCCATTCACAAGTGCATCAAAAAAAAAAAAGTACCTTGGAATAAATCTAACCAAGGAAGTAAAGAATATGTACAATAAAAACTTTAAAATAGGGCTGGAGAGATGGCTTAGCAGTTAAGCGCTTGCCTGTGAAGCCTAACGACCCCGATTCGAGGCTCGGTTCCCCAGGTCCCACGTTAGCCAGATGCATAAGGGGGTGCATGTGTCTGGAGTTCGTTTGCAGTGGCTGGTAGCCCTGGCGCGCCCATTCTCTCTCTCCCTCTATCTGTCTTTCTCTCTGTGTCTGTCGCTCTCAAATAAATAAATATTTTTAAAATAAAACTTTAAAATACTCATGTGAGAAACTGCAGAAGACACTAGGAAATGGAAAAATATCCCTGTTCCTGGATCAGAAAATGGCAATCTTACCAAAAGCAATCTACACATTTATTGAAATCCCCGTCAAAATTCCAAAGGCATTCTTCATGGAAATAGAAATAAGAATCCAAAAATCCATTTGGATTCACAAAAAACCTCAAATATCTAAAATAATACTGAGCAACAAAAATAAGGCTCGTGGTATCACAATACCTGATTTTAACCTATAGTACATAGCCATAGTAACAAAATCAGCATGATACTGGCACAAAAGCAGACATGTAGATCAATGGAAATAAGTGTGGATTTCCCTAAAACAGCTAAAGATTTATTACCACATGACCCAGTTATAGAACTCCTAGGCATATTTCCTAAGGACTAATCTCATTTCCTTAGAAATACGTGCTCAACTATGTTTATTGCTTCTCAATTCACAATAGTGGGGAAATGGAACAAGCCTAGACGTCCTCAACAGATGAATGTATTATGAAGATATGGCACATTTATTTAATGGAGTTCTACTCAGCAGTAAAGAAAACTGAAGTTATGAAATTTGAAGGAATATGGGATGGATCTGGAAAGGATTATACTAAGTGAGGTAACCCAGGACTAGAAAGCCAAGCGCCACATGTTCTCCCTCATATGTGGATCCTAGCTACAGACGATTGGGCTTCTGCGTGAGAGGGAAAAAAACTCAGTAGCAGAGGCCAGTTAGTTAAAAAGGAGATATGAAGGGAAGAGAAAGGAATGGAGGAGGGTATTTAATAGGTTGGCATTGTATATATATAAGTAGAATGATTGACATGGGGTGGGGATATGATGAAGAATGGAATTTCAAAGGGGAAAGTGTGGGGGGGGTAGGGAGGGTATCACCATGGGATTTTTTTTTTTAATAATCATGGAAAATGTTAAAAATTAAGAGAAAAAAATAGAAAAGCCTAACAGCCCAGTTCCATTCCACAGTGGCATGTAAAGCCAGACGAACAAAGTAGCACATATATTTGGAGTTCATTTGCAGAGTTGGAGGTCTTGGCATGCTCATTATCTCTCTCTCTCTCTCTCTCTCTCTCTCTCTCTCTATCTATCTATCTATCTATCTTTTCTCTACCTCTTTCTACTTGCAAATAAACACATAATTTTTTTAGAAGTTAGAAAATGTACATAGTGATGTTTGAGGGAAATCCACTGGCCCAAGATAAATGATTTGGCCATAAAATAAATGATGACTGATGGATGAACAACATGCAACTTTCCCATGTATGAATCCAAAAAATTCTTATTCCATGATGTAAAAATTTTAATATAGCTTATTTTTAGGAAATTCATTATGCCTTAACTATACAGGTGTGTTATTTCAAAGTAGCCAAAGTTGATGAAGAAAAAGTCTCCCTTGCAGATAATTATAGCTTATGAATACATAAATAAAAGTAGAATTAGAAAGATCAACATCCTACAACTTTACAACTTAAATAACATTAATGGTTTCTGCAGTGTTCACGAACGGATGATAAAAGCAATGATGGAAAAAAGTGTTGGGAATTTCATGATGGAGAGATCACACAGACATCAGTGTAGCACAATGACTGATTTCTTCTTTGTTATTTTCTATTCTTTCCTTCATTTTCTTTTATTTTAACTAATTGATCATTGAGTGCCCAAAAGCACATGTCTCATAATACTAGATAAAGAGTTTGTAGAACTCCAGTTGTTGTTTTTGACCTTAAAACCTGTAACATTTTAGCTGAAGAGATGGCTTCATGGTTAAGGTGTTTACCTGCAAAGTCTAAGGGGACCCATGTTTGACTATCCAGATACCATGTAAGCCTGACACACAAGATGATGCAAGCACACAAGTTCACACATGTGCACTAGGTGTTGCATGCATCTGGAGTTCAATTGCTATTCTCCTCCTCTCATAAAAAAAAAAATGTAAAAAAAACTGTAACCCAATTCTAATCCATGTAGCTCTAAGCATGGCTCAAAATAAATATGAGACTGAAAAAATGAGCCAGGATAATGCATAAGGGAAACCTCCAGTCTAGTACATGCCATTTTTCAGAGAAAATGGTTCAAAGCAAGGACTAAGAAAGAAAGAGAGCAGAGCCTGTGAGGGAGAAACAGAGGTGCAGTAGGCTTGGCTGTCCATGCAACCCATGTCCTGAGATCCTGGCTCAAACAAACCAACTGCAGGATGGTATACCAGAGGCATTTTTGGAGATTTGACTATGAGCTATATATTAGATGCTCCATGTGAACTATAATTAAAACTTTAGATGTTACAAAGATTTTATTGGTGAGTACTCTTACTCCATATTTTTATCTTATTTATTGATAATTTTCATGCATGTACATAAGTATTTTGATCAAAATCCCCTCCCATAACCCCCTCCTTTTCTTGACTCCTTGCCCACTGAGCCCTTCTGTTTTCCAACAAGTCCTTCTATTCTTAAGTCTTTCTTATTTTTTGATTCCTGAATCATACATAATAATGTTGATGTGCAGGTGGGAATTACTCTTATAGTTAGATATATATATATGCTGATACAGTCATAAAATAAATGATTTTATGTTCAATATTTTCTTTTTTATTTTATTTTTGGATTTTTGATTTAGGATCTCACTCCAGCCCAGGCTGACATGGGAATTTACTATGTAGTCTCAGAATGGCCTCAAACTCATGATGACCCTCCTACCTCTGCCTCCTGAGTGCTGGGATTAAACGCATGCACCATCATGCCCAGCTCTTAATATTTGCTTTTCAAAAATTCTCAAGGAAAAGAAAAGAAGAAGTATACAGTTAACAGCACAGGCAAATATTGAAGTTTCATGATGGCTACCAAGGATTCATTTATCTGTTTTCTTGCATTTTGTGTACTTTTTCTAAAAAAAAAAATTAAAAATTATTGATTTCTGAGAAAGACAGTAAGAGAGAACAACAGAGAAAAAGAATGGGCATTCAGGGCTTCCAGCCACTGCAAATTGACTCCATGTGCTTGTGCCACCTTATGCATTCAGCTTTACATGGGTACTGGGGTAATGACCAGGGTCCTTTGGCTTTTCAGAAAAGCATTTTAACTGCTAAGCCATCTCTCCAGCTCTTACATACTTTTTGAAACTTTAACAAAAAACTATTTTACAGATCCCTGTTCTGTGGCTTTTCCCAGTTCCCTGGTCCCTGTAGATCCCCCTGCAACTGGCTTGTAGGGCTGGCTTGGGGCAGCTTGGACCCTGAAAGCTTGCTGTGAAAGCAGGTCCCTTGCTCTGCTTTCCTGATTGAAGTGCCCTGGGTCCCCAATTCCCAGACATCCTGTGCCAAAGAGCACACTTGGCATGGAGTGACTAGTATAAAGCCCTGTTCCCTGGCTTCTTCTAGTTCCCTGGTCCTAGTAGGCTCTCTGTGGGCCTGTCTTGGGATGGCTTGTACCCTGTGAGCTTGCTATGGAAGGAGGCCCCTTTCTCTGATTTCCTGATTGAAGTGTCCCTGGGTCCCCAATTCCCAGATACCCTGTGCCAGAGGGTGCAGGTGGAACAGAGTGAGTAGGCCAGATCCCTCTTTCCCTACTCCTCCCAGTTCCTTGGAAGTTCCTCCTGCAGCTGCCTTAGGGCTGTTTGGACCCTGAGAGCTTGCTGTGGAAGAACGCCCCTTGCTATACCTTCCTGAATGAAGTGCCCTGGGTCCCCAATTCCCAGATACCCTGCACCTGACAGTATACACAGTGTGGAGTGAGTAGGTAATATCCCTGTTTCCTGGCTCCCTCAGTAAGTGCAAGTGGAGTGAGTAGGCCATACCTCATGGTTCCCTAGGTACCTTTGATTTACCTGCAATCTCCACAATCAGCACCTCTGTGGTTACAACCCCATCATAAAACAACTATACCAATCAAGTTCTCGTTTAAAACAGAACACCCTCTGAAGATCCTACAGGGACAAAATCTTACTACCTTCTTGACAAAATAAAGTGTCTCCCTAACATGGGTGGACCACAATGCAAAAAGGCCAATGAAAGTCAGAAAACTGAGAAATCTCCCATCAAGGATGCCTAGTCACACAATGGAAGCTTTCAATGAAATCACAGAGGAATCAACAGAAATTAAATGCCAAAATAAAATCACAACAACCAATGAGACCCTGATCAAAAGAATTGCTGAACTATGCCAGGCGTGGTGACACACGCCTTTAATTCCAGCACCTGGGAGGCAGAGGCAGGAGGATTGCTGTGAGTTCAAGCCACTCTGAGACTACATAGTGAATTCCAGGTCAGCCTGCTCTAGAGTGAGACCCTACCTTGAAAAACCAAAATAAATAAATAAATAAATAAATTGCTGAACTAAAAGCAAGCCATCAAAAAACCAACAATCATATCAATGAAAATGTACAGAAATCATGTCTTAGAACATTCAGATTTTGAGTAAGCTTAACTTGAGTGAAGAAAATGTTAGAACCCTCAAAACAATGAATGAATTTAAGATGAGTCAAGAAATGAAAGATCTTGCTGGGTGTGGTGGTGCATGCCTTTAATCCCAGCACTCAGGAGGCAGAGGTAGGAATCACTGTGGGTTCAAGGCCTTGAGACTACATAGTAAAGTCCAGTTCAGCCTGAGCTAGAGTGAGACCCTACCTCCAAAAAAAAGAAAAGAAAAGAAATGAAAGATCTCAATAACTAATTACTAAACTTAATGAAGACAATCAAATATAAGAATTAATTTTAGGAAGTATCAAGAAGATCAGAACTCAAACTGAAATAATACCTCAAAAAAAGATGGACATGATGCAAGATAACATAACAGAAAACAAAAATCAAATAGAGCTTAAAAAATCTTTCGAGAATCCTTCAATAACAGACTTACTCATACAAAAGACAGAACTTCTGACCTAGAAGACAAGACAGAAGAAATTGATCTGGAAGACAAAATCTTTGCTAAGTTCAAAAAATCAAGTGAGGACTAGAGCTTCTGGATAAAATAGTGGCATAAGAGCCATGCCAAAGCAACCTAGGGAGGGAGTTAAGCAAAGATACATTCTTCTTCTAAAAAGTAAAGGAGTATAGTTATTCTTAGACAGAGCAGAGAAACCAGAGAGACCAAGATCCACCAGAAAGGGAAAATGACCCAATCCACATGATCCATGCATCCACCAGGCACACCAAGCAGTGGCAGCAGCAAGTTGTTTCATCCAGTCCACTAGGATACTTGTTTAGCAAGCAAGTCAACACCTAGGATTCCTTCTTCAGCTGGATTGGGGTACAAGACCTACACTTGGCTCCTTGAACTCATATCCTGAGGGTACATAGAGGTGGATTGCCACCTCTGGAAACACTGAAGTTAAGTAGAAAACCCAAGCATCAAATCAATTCAGAATGCAAATGTCATTACATTATAATACAAGAAACTCAAAGAATCAAGAAAATACAGTTCCACCAAACATTATAAATCCATCATAAATGATCACAAGTGAGACTGCTTTAGATGAAATGCCTGACAAAGATTTCAAGAAAATGATGGTATCTATGCTCAAAGAAGTCAGAGAAGAAATGAAGTGAATCAAAGAAGAAAACAAAGGAATTAAAGAAGAAAATAAACTTCTGAAAGAGAACGCAGGAAACCAACTTAATGAAACAAGGAGGTCATTATAAGACATGAGTAAGGAAATAGAAATACTGAAGAAAAACCAGGCTGAAATCCTAGCTCTGAGGAATACAGTCAATGAAATAAAAAAAACTATGTGGAAAGTCTCACCAGTAGAATAGATGAAGGAGAGAATAGGATATCTAAACTAGAAGATCAAATGGTAGACCTGATACAGTCCAACAAAGATAAAGACAAGCTAATAGCAAGGTATGAATGGGAACTTCAAGACACCCAGGACACTATGAAAAGATCAAACATAAGAATTCAGTGCATAATAGAAGGAATAGAATTTCAATCCAGAGGCTTATTAGGTGTTTTCAACAAAATCATAGAAGAAAAATTTCCCCAAATTGGGAAAGAAATGTCAGTGCACATACAAGAAGCTTTAGAACACCAAACAAACAAAACCTGAAAAGAACCTCTCCTCATCATGTTATAATTAAACTATTAAACACACAAACCAAAGAAAATAGATTGAAAGCAGTTAGAGAGAAAAAGCAAGTTACCTACAAAGGCAAGATATCAGAATAACTGCAGATTACTCAACACAAATTTTAAAAGCCAGAAGGGCTTGAAATGATGTATTCCAAGCTCTGAAAGATAACTTCCAACCAAGATTACTTTATCCTGCAAAGATTTCTATCCAAATTGATGGACAAATAAGAACATTCCACAACAAAAACAGGCTAAAATAATTTATGACAACAAAACCAGCTCTACAGAAAATCCTTGAAGGAGTTCTTAGTGCGAAAGAGAAAGCAAAACACACACAGGAGGAAATAGGAAAAAATAAACCACACTCAAATAACAGTTAAAACAAATAACTAAAGGGAAACAGGAAATATGACAAAATAAGAAGAATGGCAAGAATAAATGCATACCTTTCAATAATAACTCTTAATATCAATGGCATCAATGCACCAACCAAAAGACACAGGCTTGCAGAATGGATTAAAAATCAGGATCCTCCCATTTGTTGCCTCCAAGAAACTCATGTCTCAATAAAAGATGGACACTTTCTTAGGGTGAAAGGATGGAAAATTAACATACATACAAAAATTCTGACCAAAGTATTGGCAAACAGAATACAAGAATATATCAAAAATATTATTCACTCCAACCAAGTTGGCTTTATCCCAGGGATGCAGGGATGGTTGAACATATACAAATTGATAAATGTAATACATCATATAAACAGTATAAAGGAAAAAAATCACATGACCATCTCAATAGATGCAGAAAAGGCATTCAACAAAATCCAACATCCTTTCATGGTAAAAGTATTACAGAAACTGGGAATAGAAGGAACATATTTCAACATAATATAGGCTATTTATGACAAACCTACAGCCAACATAATACTAAGTGGAGAAAAACTTGAAGCTTTTCCACTAAACTCAAGAACAAAACAAGGGTGTGTACTGTCCCCACTTTTATTTAGTATAATACTGGAAGTCTTAGCTATAGCAATAAGGCAAGAGACACACATAAAAGGGATATAAATTGGAAAGGAAGATATCAAATTATCACTATTTGCAGATGATATTATTGTATACATAAAAGTCCCTAAAAACTCTACCAGCAAACTGTTAGAGCTGATAAACACTTTTAGCAACATAAAAGGATACAAAGTAAATACAAAGAAATCAGTAGCTTTCCTATATACTAACCACAAGCGTGTGAAGAATGAAATCAGGGAATCTCTCCCATTCACAGTTGCCCCCCTCAAAAAATAAAAAATAAAGTATCTTGGAATAAACTTAACCAAGGAAGAACTTTAAAACACTCAAGTGAGAAATTATAGAAGACACAAGGAAATGGAAAGACAGTCCATGTTCTTGGATTGAGGAATCAGTATTATGAAAATGTCAATCTTACCAAAACTATCTATACATTTAATGCAATCCCCATTAAAATTCCAATGACATTCTTCACAGAAATAGAAAAAAAAATCCTAAAGTTCATTTGGAAGCACAAAAATCCTCAAATAGAAAAAATGATTTTGAGCAACAAAAATAAAGCTGTTGGTATCACCATACCTGATTTTAAGCTATATTACAAAGTCATAGTAACAAAACCAGCATGGTATTTGCACAAGTAGATCAATGGGATAGTATAGAGGACCCAGATGCTAATACAGGTAGCTACCACCATCTGATTTTTGACAAAAATGCCAAAATTATTCATTGGAGAAAGGATAGCCTCTTCAACAAGTGGTGTTGGAAATATTGGATACCTATATGTAGAAAGATGAAAATAGATCTTTGTCTTTCTCCATGTACTAGAATCAAATCCAAGTGGATCAGGAACCTTAATATCAGACCTGAAACTCTGAAATTTCTTGAGTAAAATGTTGGGGGTAACCTTCAACATTTGGCATAGGTAAATACTTAGTGAATATAACACCAATTGCTCAGAAAATAAAACCACTAATCAACTACTGGTGTGTCATGAAGTTACCAAGCTTTTGTACAGCAAACAACCCAATCAAAATATGGGCTATGGAACTAAATAGAGAGTTCTCATTGGAAGAAATACAGATGGCATAAAAACATCCAAATAAATGTTCTTCACCCTTAGCCATCAGGGAAATGTAAATTAAAACTACCTTGAGATTCCATCTCTTTCCTGTCATAATGGCTACCACCAAGAAAACAAATGACAATGAATGTTGGTGAGGATGTGGTAAAAGGGGGACCCTTCTACACTGTTGGTGGGAATGTAATCTGGTACAGCTATTTTAGAAATCAGTGTGGATATTCTTGAGGCAACTGAAAATAGATTTACCATATGATCCAGCTATAGCGCTCTTAGGCATATATCCTAATCACTCTTCTCATTACATTACAGATACTTGCACAACTATGTTTATTGCTGCTCTATTCATAATAGCTAGGAAATGGAACCAGCCTAGATGTCCATTCACAACTGTGGGATACCATAAAGCAACCAAACATCAGGAACATGGATATACCAGAAGGAGAGGAAATCCAGGACAGAGCCTTAGGAACATATTCAACAAAATTATTGAAGGAAACTTTCTGAATCTCTCAAAATAAAGGCCCATCCAGACACAAGAAACCCTCAGAACACCTCACAGACAGGACCAAATGAGAAACTGTCCAAGGCACATCATAGTTAAAACTCTTAACAATGAAAACAAAAATAGAGTGCTAAAAGCAGAAAGAGAGAAATAAATTACTATATATAAAGGCCAGCCCATTGGAATTACTTCAGATTTTTCAATGGAAACCCTGAAACCCATTAGGGCCTGGAATGGAACACTTCAAAGTCTGCAAAACTGTGGCTTCCAACCCAAGGTGCTCTACCAAGCAAAAGTATCCCCCAAAGTAGATGGGATAGGAAAACTTTCCATGAAAAAAGTCAATTCTATGATTACATAAACACAAAGCCAAAACTACAGAGAATACTTTGGGGACTACTCCACATAGCAGTCAAACAACCAATCTTGAGAGCCAACAAGATGATCACAATAACCAAAAGTAGGCCAGGCTCAATAAAGTACAAAACATGAGAAAGCACCAAAACCCATAAAATACCTCATAAAGGCTTGGATAAATTCATACCTCAAAATAATTAGCTTAAATATTAATGGTCTTAATTCATCCACCAAAAGATACAAGTTATACGGGTGGATCAAAAAATGGCCCCTTCTATCTGTTGTCTTCAAGAAACCCAGTTCTCCACTAAAGACAGACATCTGCTCAGGATAAAAGGATGGAAAATGATATTCCAAACAAATGGAAATAAAAACAAGTGGGTATTTCTGTATTAATATCTGATAAAATAGACTTCAACAAAAAGTAATCAAGCAAGACAAAAAAAGCCACTTCCTACTCATAAGGGAATGATAACATAAGAATATCACATTCATAAATCTATATGTGCCAAACACAGAGGCATCACAGTTTACAAAACAAAACTTCCTTTACACCAAAACTGAAATAAATACTAACACCATCATAGTCAGAGACTTCAACTCCACTATCATGAACGGACAGATCATCTATGCAGAAAATAAACAGGACAAAAATCTGCAGAATTTTCCACTCAAAATCAACAGAACACACATTCTTCTCAGAAGCCCATGAAGCCTTCTCCAAAATAGACCATATATTAGGCCATATAAATTAAGAAAAATTGAAGTAACTTCCTGCATCATATCAGATCACAATCCTTTGAAGCTAGAAATTAACAATAAGAAACATATCAAGAACTCCACCAACTACTGGAAACTAACTAACACACTTTTAAACAATGAATGGCTTATGGAAGAATCCAAAAAAGAGATTGTAAATTTTCCTGGAATCAAATGATAATGAAAACACAACCTATCAAAACTTATGAGCCACCATGAAGACAGTCCTAAGAGGAAAATTTATAGCACTAAATGCCTTCATAACAAAGACAGAGAGATCCCAAATTAATAACCTAAGTGTGCACCTAAGGACATTGGAAAAAGTAGAAGAATTCAACCCTAAGTGTTCCAGACAGGAAGACAATCAAGATCAGAGCCGAAATTAATGAATTGGAAACTAAGAAAATGATAAAAAGTCAATGAAATGAAGAGCTGGTTCGTTGCAAAAATAAATAAGATTGATAAACCCCTTTCCAATTTGATCAAGCAGAGAGAGAGAGAGAGAGAGAGAGAGAGAGAGACAGAGAGAGAGAGAGAGAAGTTTCAAATTAATAAAACCAGAAACAAAAAGGAAGAGATCACAACAAACATCAGTGAAATTTGATGAATCATCAGGGCATACTTTGAAAACCTCTACTCCACAAAATTGGATAATCTGGAAGAAATGAATGAATTCCTAGCCACATGCAACCTACTAAAACTAAACTCAGAGCAGATTAATCTCCTAAACGAATCTATCACATCAATCAAGATTGAGAAGTAATCAAAAACTTCACCAAAAAAAAAAGCCCAAGACCAAATGGCTTCTCAGCTGAATTCTACCAAACCTTCATTAAAGAACTAAAACCAGTTTTTTCTCAAACTGTTTTGCATAATCAGAGACCAGACAATCCTCTCCAATACATTGCCAAAACCAGACAGAGATGACATAAGAAAAGAAAATGATAGGACTATTTCCCTGATAAATTTAGAAGCAAATAACCTGAACAAAATCCTTGCCAATCAAATTCAACAAGACATCAAAGCATTATCCACCTTGATCAAGTAGGTGTCATTCCAGGGATGCAGGGATGGTTCATCAAACAGAAATAGGCCACCATCATACACAGCATGAATAAACTCAATCATAAGAACCAAAAGATATCTCAATTGGTGCCGAGAAGGCCTTTGACAAAATACAACACCACTTCATGATCTAAACACTGGAAAGAAGCGGCATGGAGGGTTTTATCTCAACAGAATAAAGGCTGTATATATAAAGCACCCAAAGCCCAAATAATACTTAATGGGACAAGACACAAGGAGGTCCCATTGAGACCATGAACAAGACAGGGCTGCCCACTCTCACCACTGCTCTTCAACACAGTACTTGAAGTACTATCCCAAGCAATAAGATAGGAGAAAGAAATCAAAGGGATTCAAATCAGAAAAGATGTAAAGTTAGCCCTATTTGCAGATGGCATGATCCTATAAATAAGTAACCTGAAAGTCTCCATCTCAGAACTTCTAAATGTGATTAATTCTTTCAGTAAAGTGGCAGAATATAAATCAATGCACAAAGATCAGTAGCCTTTCTATATGCAAATGACAAATACATGGACACATTTTCAATAGCAACAAAAAATCAAAAACCTTGAAATAACACTAATCAAGGATGTGAAAGACTTATAAAAAGAAAATATTTTTTAAAATTCAAGAAAAAAATAGAGGAGGAATTGAGAAGATTGAAAGATCTCCAATGCTCCTGGATAGGTAGAATTAATTTTGTGAAAATGATAATTCTACCAAAAGCAATGTGCAGATTTAATGTAACACCTATAAAAATACCAGCAGCATTCTTCACAGAGGTTGAAAACATGATCTCAAAATTAATATTGAATGGCAGCAGGCCTCAGATATCCAAACATACCTGAGAAACACCTCTGGAGGTATCACCATACCTGATGTAAAGCTATCTCACAAAGCCATAATAACAAAATCAGCATGGTACTGGAATAAGAACAGAAAAAGAGACCACTGGAACAGAATTGAATACCCAGAAAAGTAACTACATTTATGTGATATTTGACAAAGTGGCCAATAGTATAGACTGAAGAACAGACAGCATCTTCAACAAATAGTGTTAGACAAATTGAATGACCATATGTAGAAAAATGAATATAGACCACTCATCTCACCATACACAAAAATAAAGTCCAAATGGATTAAAGACCTCAATATAAGACCTGAAACTCATCTCCTACTGGAAGAAAAATAGGAGGTGCTCTCCACAATACAAGGATATGAAATTACTTTCTGAACAAAACCCCAGTACCCCAGGAAATTAAACAATCAAACAACCAATGAAACTAAAATGCTTTTGCACAGGCAAACACATCATAAGCATAATAAATTACCCACTGAATGGGAGAAAATCTTCACCAGCTGTACCACTGATAGAAGCATAGACTCTACAAAAAATTCACAAAACAAAACAATAAAAAACTCAATCAACCTACTACAAAAGTAGGGAAGAGTAATGAATAGAGTTCTCAGAGGAAGAATTATAAATGGTTAACACCCACTAAAGAAAATGTTCAACAACCTTAACAATTAGGGAAATACAAATTAAGTCAACCATGAAATTCCACCTTACTCCAGTAAGGATGGAAATAATTATAAAACTTAGTAACAGAGGACTGGAGATATATATTACTGGTTAAGGTGCTTGCCTGAAAAGCCTAAGAATCCTGGTTAGATTCCCCAGTACCCATGTAAGCCAGGTGCACAAGGTGGCATATGCATCCGGAGTTTATTTGCAGTGGCTGGAGGCCCTGGCATGCCCATTCACTTTCTCTCTGTTAGCCTCCCTCTCTCTCCACCAGACTCTCTGTCAAATAAATAAATAAATATGAATAAAATATTTTTTTAAAATCTAATAACAAATGTTGGTGAGGATATGGGGAAAGAGGAACTCTCATCCACTGTTGATGGAATGTAAACTTATACAACCATTATGGAAATCAATTTGGAGATCCCTTATAAGGGTGAACATAGAGCTACCAACAGATCCAGTTATTCCCTTACTGGGAATTTTATCCTAAATGCCCCATGCATCAACATAGAGACATTTTCTCAGTCATATTTATATCTGCTCAAGTCATATGCTAAGAATTGGAATCAACCCAATGCCCATCATTGGATGAGTGGATAAAAAGTTGTGGTACATATACACAATAGAATTCTACTCAGCAATAAGAAAAAATAATATAATGAAATTTGTAGAAAATGGGCAGACTTGGAACAGATCATACTCAGTGAACTTACATAATCACAGAAAGACCAATGACTTATCTGTGGTTCCTAACTTTGACCTGCTGGATTTGCTATCACACCTGCTAAGATCTCAAGGTCTAGACAATATGAATGAAAGAGTTTGAGGGAAGGGAAGGGGGAAAATAAACAATTAAGTCCAAAATGAGCTGATACCATAGAAACCTTTATTCTTGGATATATCCTAAAAGATAAACCCTAAATTAGTAGTAAGGGGGAGCACCTGAAAAGTAGGGCTATTTTGAGGGTCGGATAGACCTAAGATTAAAAGAAAAATCTTGTTTTGGTCTCTGACCTATAACTTCCAGTTCTAGAAACTGGTTGGTACCTACATTGATCTGTTGATCAGACAGTCCTGTGAGAGTAATAAATCAATACAGCTTTCTGTTAAAGCACTTGCTTACCTACCTGAGGCAAAAGCTAAGACCCTATTGCTGAAGACAGAATATGACACTGACACAGAGCATAGAGACCTGGCTAGAATTCAGAAGAAAGCCAATCCTCAGAGTTAGCCTGTCTAGTGCTAGAAAACATTGCATGAGCTACTGGGGAAAAATGGCCAACAACATTCTGAGCAACCAGAGGTCTAAGCTACCCTGAAGAAAACACCCTGGCAGGATGCACATGATAGTGCAACAGTGGCACACAGGCTCAGTAGGTAACCAATCACTTTCTGATTGGCTAGATCCACTCTGTGTAAAAAACCCATATCTGAAATTAGGAACCTGGCCAGAATACTATGGAGACAAAGATTATATGTTCCAGTGTCAAACTCTCACTAGTCGTTGGCTAACAGGGTGCTTATGTACATCAAATCCTCCTAAATTAATAATTCTTATTCCATTAAAACTATGCTGACTTCACTGTTCATTGGAGAATCTGTTCTTCTTTTTCCAAAGTTAGATATACTAGAGGAGATATACTACACCTTGCAGTTTAGCCAAGCCACAGCTGAATCCACAGAGGAATTGGGGAGATGAACAAGGGTGCTGTTTCCATGCTAAACCTGATAATCAGCATCAGGGTATAGGAGACATACCCTGAGGATACCCAACATCTACCAAAGCATAGATCCAGATGCTCCTAGGAGCTCATTGCTGAAGTAGACTTAAAGTCACCCACCATGGCTCAGGGAATTTTGCAGAAGAGGGAGTGGAAAGATTGTTAGAGTTAGAGTCACAGGTTGAGACATCATGCAGAGAGGAATTCCCTCTCCCCCCAGATAACTGATTACTGCTCCCACAATGCATAAACCACTACCCTATAGTGAATATCTGCAACACACTGAGTGTCATACCCAACAGAATGGGGGCAAGAACGAGGAAATGGATGGTACCAACACATGATGTATCCATATGAAACATATTGTTAATAATAATAAACATCAAAAAACATTTTATTTATTTATTTGAGAGAAGCAGAGAGAGAGAGAGAGAGAGAATAGGCACACCAAGTGCTCCAGCCACTGAAAATGAACTCCACACTCATGTGCCACCTTGTTCATTTGGCTTCATGGATACTGAGAAATTGAACTGGGTCCTTAGGCTTGGCAGGCAATTGCATTAACGACTAAGCCTTCTGTCCAACCCACTTTTTGAATCTTTTAACATAAGATAAAGTTTTACAGTGATTTTACCTGACAGAGAATGATACTATTCCTGTTATTAGAAGTTTGAGAATTGGGATCATCTGCACTTGTCACCCCAAGCAGAATCAGCTGAGGGGCCTTCCACTGAGGAATCTGTCCCCACCCCCCTGACTCCTTGTGGCAGACAAAACCAGTTCAAGCTCACTGAACACCAAGACCCCTGCCTCTGATTTACCATTTGTCTTGATATAGGAGTGCAGTTGCCTGCTAATGCCCTTATTATTCTGAGCTCCCACAGTTCCCTACAGCAGAGGTTTCCAAGTGAGTTTAATGCAACATGATCAACATTTATAGCAATAAAGAACTGACTATGTGGTGGTTTCATTCAGGTGTCCCCATTAACTTAGGTGTTCTGAATGCTAGGATCCCAGCTGATGGAGATTTGGGAATTGACTAGAGTTGTTGGACTTGGAGCTACAGGGTTTGATGTCTGCCCTGTTTAAATTTTGTATTGGCTGAATGTTTCTTTGCTATGCCCAATGCCATTTTTTGCAGTGGTGAATGTTATTCTGTGCCATTATGATTTTTTTTTTTGGTGGATTTTTTTTTTTTTGGGGGGTATTATAGTTCAGTTAAAAGATCTTAGATTATGGGGATGTTTGAATGTCATTAGGATTGATGAAAACTATGGGGAATTTTAAAGTAGGACAGAATGCATTGTATTTTATATCATGTATGGATTTCAGTTTATGGGGGCCAGGGGCAGAATGTGGTGGTTTCATTCAGGTGTCCACCATAAGCCTAGGTTTATGAACCTGAAGCTAGGTTCCTAGCTGATGGAGATTTGGGAATTAACACCTCCTGGAGGCAGTGTACTGTTGGGGCAGGTTTATGGGTATTATAACCAGTGTCCTCTTGCCTGTGTTTGACACACTCTCTTGTTGCTATGGCCCACCTTATGTTGGCCAGGGGGTGATGTCCACCCTCTGCTCATGTCATCATTTACTCTGCCATCATGGAGCTTCCCCTTGAGTCTATAAGCCAAAATAAATCCTTTGTTCCCAAAAGCTGTTCTAGGTTGGGTGATTTCTGCCAGCAATGTGAACCTGACTGCAACAGGCTGTTTTGTAGAAGTACTGTGACTTCTTATTGTGCACTGTTCCAAGCTAGAATGGGACTGCTTGCCTGCCCTCCTGCCTATGTACTCTCTTTCATCTCAATAGTGAAGACTTTTCATCTCTTCTTCTAAAATAAAAAAGGTTGATGGTAGCTGGGTGTGGTGGCGCATGCCTTTAATTCCAGCACTCAGGAGGCAGAGGTAGAAGGATCCCTGTGAGTTTGAGGCCACCGTGAGGCTACATATTGAATTCCAGGTCAGCCTGGATGGGAGTGAGTCTCTACCTTGCAAAACAAAAAAACAAAAAACAAAAACAAAAACAAACAAACAAAAAAAAAAAAGCTCAATGTTGTCCTGAGTTTATTTCCTATACACCACCCCAGCTTGTGATTGGAAAAGAGTAGTCATTACCATTCTAAGACTAGCCAGGGAGAGTGGAAGGAGTAAGCAAGGACTTTGAAAACTCATCTTGGGAGTTCTTAAAGGCCTCCAGTTACTTAGACAAGTTATTGTTACAGGACCACCATTCATACTCTGCTAGCATGAAACTACTGGGTGCATGACAAGACACTAGCAAGGAAGATGACTCCAACTCCAAATCACTATCACCTCCAGGAACCAGCCTATAGCTTCCCTGTTCCTGGACCCAAGACATGGTTCTGGAGTCTATGAGGCTATGCTCTCAAGAGCCATCAGCCGTGTATGAAGTTTCAAAAGAGTGCCCTTATGTGAAATTTCCTAAAGGACTCAGTAAAACAGACAGAGCTTTTAACTTTCCAGAACTAGGGGCTGTGAGAGTTAGAATGGAAAAGTGAGAGGAAGGGAGGAACATCTCTGAGGAGGTGGTACTAAAGTCCTAGCTCTCTGAAGGAAGACCACTGTGACTCCTTTGCTTAAAGTGGACATGAACACTTATAAACCAGTTCTCAGCTATAGTATTGGTCCACACATCTTCCCTGGTAATGATCTCTATGTCCTCAAAGTCAACTCTAATACATACAAATTTATGTATATGTATGTGTTTATGTGTGTCCGAATATGGATGCATGTGTCTATGCTTATGTGTGGCATATATATGATATGTATGTATGGTGTGCATGTAAGATATATGTGAATACTTGTGATTATTATAAAAATAAGTATATATCTCTATATAAGTACTTTTATGAGCCATCTGAAAGTAACACACACCAGACCATTCATCTCTAAATACTTTAGTATGCATCTCCAAAAATGAAGGCATTCATCTACATAGCCACACTTCTGTGGCACCTCTCAGGGAACTTAGCAATGACATTTACATATAGTACACATTCAGTTGTCTCTAAATGTTCTAAAAATGTCAACAAAACTCTCACTTTTGCTTTCTTACTCTGTCACCTTATTTGCAGAGCAAGCCTAGAAATTGGTTCCATAGGATTACCAGAGTTTAGATTTTGTTGAATGTTTCCTTGTAGTCTGTTTCAAAATGCATGCCTCTGTCTCTATATTTCAAGAGATTGCTAGCTATTCCTAGATACTTGGAAAATTTTAAATGTGCCTCCTTCTCCTGTAGTTGTATAGATACCACTCAGATAGAATGGACCTCCATTCCCAGTGTTATCTAGGTACAATAATTTATTAGAAGTTCACAAACTAGCACTGTTATACACACATCCTGTCTTGATGTTCTTCTAGCTATAAAACTTTTAGAAAGTATACAGGGTTTCTCATTATCAAGCTGAAGAATGACATAGCTAATGTGGACTGTGTAGTGGTTTGTATAGAAAAGAACAAATGCCAATTCTTACAAGTTTTCAACTGGTGAAGTTTTCTGTGACCATCTGCCACTGGTTACAATTAGTTTTTCTAGCATGATTTTTTTTTTTTTTAACTTCTCAATATATCATTGTTCTAAATATCTTTTATGGGGTTCATTCATGATGACTATAAAACCTTCAAATGCAGGACTTGACCCATCTTCAGTCAGTGGGGCCCTATGAACATTGCCTCTGTGTCTTCCTGACATGATCTTATTATTCTGTGATGGTTTCCTTACTTTCTAATGAGACAAAATATTCCCTGCTCAAATTGTACATTTTGAGCCATAGACCTATAATCAGCCATTTCCTAAGAAGCTATGGTTCCTTTTAGTGAACAATGATATATAATGACTATAATTTGAGTGTTACAAGATTTTCATTGCTACTGAACTACCCACTGTTCCTAAGCCTTGCTGTAGATGAAGATAGATAATATGCATTTATAAATTATAGAGTTTTTACCTAACCTCATCAATCTTACATTTGGCTCCACTTTATCCTGTGCTGAAGGTCCTGGTACTCTCTAATGCTATTTTAATCATTTTTATCACAGTCATGAAACAATGTCACAGGAGTCTTCAATTAAAATACCTCCACTAGAGGAAAGTATGATAAGTGGCTGCAGGTGAAAATTTGTCTGCAGTTCTTTTTCCGTCAAGTTATATGGCATTAGAAATATGCAGTAAAAATGCTGAGGCTCGGGCTGGAGAAATGGCTTAGCAGCTAAGCGCTTGCCTGTGAAGCCTAAGAACCTCCGTTCGAGGCCCGGTTCCCCAGGTCCCACGTTAGCCAGATGCACAAGGGGGCGCACGCGTCTGGAGTTCGTTTGCAGAGGCTGGAGGCCCTGGCGCGCCCATTCTCTCTCTCCCTCTATCTGTCTTTCTGTGTCTGTCGCTCTCAAATAAATAAATAAAAAATTTTTTAAAAAAACTTAAAAAAAAATAAAAAATAAAAAAAATGCTGAGGCTCAGTGCACTTGGAATTGCCTCTCTTTCAACACTGCTATCTCCTCTATCTCCTTGCATATATGCATACTACCTTCCTTGTCAGCAAAATCCAAGCTCATTAAGGCAACTAAGAGAGCTGGATATCTGTATTTTTCTTATCAAAATCACAAAAGGGAAAGTAAGCATGTGATTGATTTTCTCATGTGCATACAGGCAGAGGTAAATTGGTGGCAAAGGGAGCTGTTGGGCAGCTGCAGACCCTCAGCAGCTCCAGATAGGTAAAAGCCCTACTCAGTCAGAGCAAATAATCATCACTGTCTTTCACTGAGCTACATAAAATGAAGCTCATGTTCATAGGGAAAAAAATGACAATGAAGGATTTTTTTCAGTGAAGAGTCATAAAATACAGGAACATTATTTTGGAAGTTGTTAATATTGAATTCAAAAGGCAACAAATGGGAATCTTAGCTCACATTCTATTGTTGTAGCAAAATCCCCAAGGCAGCATACTTTACAAAGCAGAGAGCTTCATTTGACTCATGATTCCAGTGGTTGAGGCTCTAAACACCATGGCACTGGAATCTTGGCAAGCCCCCACTGGACCCATCTCAGCATGGTATAGAAATGAAAAGGAAACTTTCTACATAAAGGGGGGGCAAGGTGTGAGAGCAAGCTTTGTTTATAAGAGCCCACTCCCAGAGATCCAAGGACTGTGCCTTCATGGCCAAATCTCCATTCACTGGTCTCATCACTTGAAAGTCTCAAAAATTCATCATAGCCATATTGGTGACTAAGCTTCCAAGACATAAGCATCTGGTGACATATTTAAATCATCTCTAGGTTATAGCACAAGAGGCTGGGGACCCCTTTTATATCCTTGGCCAAGTGGAGATAGATTTAGTAGCTAAGCCTGTTATGATTTGTTCATTCCAAAAGTGGTTTGGAATCTGATACTTGCATATATGGGAGGGACATAGAAAA